>NC_060075.1:14805000-16025000 GCF_922984935.1 Meles meles | reverse complement strand
TGCGTCCATTTTGATCTTTCACTAGTTTTTTTTAAACTCCCTGTGATTATGAACCATGCGTTTTAATTTTTTGAGATTTCCCTCTGTATGGATTAGTTCCTTACTAAATTTTAGTATTCAGTGACTTTAGAAATCACCTGTTTCAACTGTTCAATATGTTTCTCTCCGGGTGACTGCTGGGAATAAAGCAAGAAGGAACTACAAGAGAAAGCAGGAGTACACATGGTTGTTTTAGATAAATAGTTCCAGGACTTTCTAAGAGGAATGAGAAGCCTCAGGTACCCAAGAGATTGGAGGGTGACAGTTTCTCCACTGCAAAATGTAGTAGGATAGGAAGTTGCCAATTCTCCGACAGAACTGGCAAATATTTACTATGCCCTTAAAACGAGATGGTGTGACACTCTATCCAGGTGGCTTCTCACTGGTTTCAGGAAAAAGATGAAACAGTTTGGTGCTCATTTTAATAGGTATAAAACTAGACTCAGACAAGATTGGAAGAGCAGAGATTCAACTCAGGCATTCTGCCTTCAAAGCTTATTGATACCCAAGTCTTGTTTCGGGATTGTATGCTCTTTGGTATCTTGTACTATTTTGAAATATTCTGCTCCAGCCAATGCTCATGATACTTAATCAAGGGTCTGCGAGTCCATCCTCGATAATTATATGGTCAGTGGAGTTTGGTAATCAATCATTCCATCAGATTCTAAGGCAAAATTTTGTAGAACTTGGTGCAAAGAATTGCTGCCTCACTTCAGACCATATTCAGCTTCAAGGTTTCACCCTAAAATGCCCACCTTTCAGCCACTATCTAAGTACTAATGCCCCTTCTGTAGTACAAGGGTCAATACTCTTGGCAGTTTTTCACTTTGCAGTCCTTCACTCACTCCATCTGTGAAATCTTGTACTTCTCCTATCATTCGTACCCAGTGATTTGTCGTTTTTACTCCAGGGCCCCGGGAAACTTTTGATGAGGTATGACTCATGGATCAGGGAGAGAAGAAAAGGAAGTACCAGCTGGTGCTTAGCAAACTGGAAGGGCAAATGTCCCGCTGACTTTCAACTTCCTTCTTCTATGCACTTGTACATGCGTAACCCTCCCACTCACATGGAGGTATCTTCTCCGTATCCTTCAAAGATATTTTTGACGTTGCTTTGAACATGCAAGAAGGAAGGCAAAAATAAATGAAACAAGGAATAAAAAGAGCCATGTTGCATGGACAGATGAGTAACAAGAGAATGAAGGAAACCCCCACCTCTCCCCATGCCCACCTGGAGTTGCTTATTTCCTACTCCTGGGTGTTGGAAATGGGGTCAACTTTTCTGAATCTCATGATTCAGGGGGAAAAAAATATCACAATTGGAAGAAGCAAAGGGGACTGGACACCGAAAAAGTAAACAATAGTGTCCCTTACATCATAATAGCTATAAGGCAAAAACAAACAGCAAGAACAACAAAACATGAGTCCCCTTGTCCAAGGGCCAGAGAGCTATGATCCTGCAGTTCCCAACCATTTGCTTTTGAAACAGTCAAACTGTAAGTTTCAGCACTCGGTTTCACCAGCCACAAAGTGGATAATAATTATGACGGGCTACATCGTGAGCACCACCATCACCCCTTTGGCCAACCACTACACACTATGATTTTCGTCCTCCCAGAGAGGCCTGGGACTCAAGTGAAGACCGTTGTCTTGGATAATGGGTATTATTCCTAATTCGGAATGGTAGAGAATGGAATGTGTTTATGTGCCTGGCCACACACCCCCTGGGGGTGAGGGCAGGAGAAAGAGCGTTATTCAGTGTTCTGGAAGAACTAAGTATGGGTTTGCTGCTGGGAAAAATGCTATCTGGAAGAACTGCAGGCTTCGCTGTCTCTCTGTGGGGCAAAGCTTTAACTTTAGGATGTACCCCTTGTCCCTGCATGGGAAACTTGACACAAAATGTGTTTTTAGAGAGAACTCTGTTCTAGCTGTACATTTACTACATCTTGCCCTTTCATTGCTGACTTTAATCCCTGGTTCCAGTTGTTTTCCCACCCGAAGTCGTAATAATGCTGTATATGCGATACCATAATTGTTGCTAAGTAACCGCACGTGCTGCCACCGGGAAGGTGAGGGCTGCAGGGGATTAAGAGAGTTTCCCACTGGGTTGTATAAGCTACTGTCAAATGAGGAGATAGTCTCCCTCATGAGAAGAGCGAAGGTGGTTTGTGGAGGCATGCCGATTTTCCACTGTAAACTTCACATCGGTGCCAAATTACAAAAGAGCCTCTTCTCCGGTCTTCCTCTCTCCCCCAACTCCCTTCCTTGCTGGAAAGCAGTTTATGCGTAAGTCAGGGAGAGTCTGCTGCCTGGATGTTCTGACTGCCTATTTCACTCTGGCCTTGTTTCACTGGGTTTCATTTAACTAAGATCTACTGACATCCATGAACACAATTTGTAAACTCTGCACCAGATGCTACAAAATAAGAAAGAGATGAGAAAAACCGTCAAGAAACTTACCATTTCAGAGGTAAAGCAAAACAAGTACAAAGAGCATTTAACACAAGGCAAAGCAAGGCAAAGCAAAACAAGGATTACGAGGTGAATATCAGCTCTTCACACTGGAGTCCAAAGAAAAGGCAGGAGGGGTCGCTTGCAGTAAAGAAGTATCAGTCAAATCATCCTGGAGATAGAGTGGGTGTTGAAAACATTTCCACATTTGGAGAGAAAGAATGGAAGGGTCCTAGCCAAGAGGAACAGACGTGAGATAAAACAAAATTCAGGTTATAGTGAGGAGATGAGATTTTTGTAACAGCCAAATAAGGTATTCATACAAGCAAGTGCCAAGACTGGAGCTCTATTTTATGATTCTAATATCAGTGAGTGTATTTTTATTTTATTTTTAAAAAGATTTTATTTATTTATTTGACAGAGAGAAAGAGAGCACAAGTAGGCAGAGTGGCAGGGAAAGGGGGAAGCAGGATCTCCACCAAGCAGGGAACCCAATGCGGGGCTCAATCCCAGGACTCTAGGATCATGACCCCAGTCAAAGGAGCCACTTAACCGACTGAGCCACCCAGGTGCCCCTCAGTGAGTATATTTTAAATAGATCCTCAAAGGAATCCTCCTCACAGACTTTGAATTTTTTCGAGTTATGTGTACTATTTATATCACCAGAAGTTTTTTTGTACATTATTTTATTATTTTTATATCATTTTTCTCTCTGTGGCCTACCAACTAAAATAATCCACCTTTTCACAGTTATGTGTCTTCATCTAATAGACTTCACATCGAGTGTCACTTTGAAAAGTCTTGACATTTTTTCCCTGAGCAAAGGGATTTCCCCCACTTACACAGATGCTGTTTCACCAGCAGGATTCCATCATAGGAAACAAACTGAGGATTGCTGGAGGGGTGCGGGGTGGGGGATGGGGTAACTGGGTGATACACTATATGTTAATTAATTGAATTTAAATTTTTAAAAAAGATAAAAAATAAAATAAATAATAAAAATAAAATGGAAAAATTTTTAAATAAAACAGTGGAAAAAATTTAAAACAAATACAAATACTTCTGCAGATGTAACATGCCAAGTCCATATCCAATATCTTGGAAAACTCAGTAAGCATTAAATATATAGTAGAAAAGAGCAAGGGTTGAGGGCTGGACATAGCTGAGACCAGACCTCGGTTCTAACACTCGTTCACTGTGTGATCTTAGCTGTGTGAGATAAACAGTCTGAGCATGTGCTTTTCATTATCTGAAAAATAAGCTAATAAGCACATCCACTTTGCATGATTATCTGCTGTGAGGCATGATCGTGACTTCCCTTTGTGAGAGTACCTGACAAACAGCAAGCATTCGATAAATGCTTTGTGAAGCACTTGGTTCTTTTTTCTCTTCACATCTCCAGCTGCCATCAAAATATCTGGCATATAGTAGCTGCCTAATGCGTAATTTTGATCTTGTTGTCAAAAAAGGGAGCAATGAGGCATTGGCATTGGACTTCCACCCTGCCATCCTCCTTAGGGGATATGGGAGCTTAACAAGTTACTTAGCTTCTCCGAGCATCAGCTTCCTCTCCAAAAATGAAGAAAATGACCACTTTACAGTTTTTGTAAAGAGCTTCTATAAGGAAAGTAGCTGGATTGTTCCAGGCATATAAATAGAAGTAAGATATATCTGCTTTCATAAGTTTTAATAAGATTTCATTATTGGCTCTCTGCCCTGTGTCCTCTCTGGAAGAGAAGTCCCTCACTTACTCTGTCCTCCATGATTCTATTTGGCCCCCCACACATCCATTTAATATAAATAAAACCACATCTGTTATTACAAATTATCTGTAAGAACAAAAATGGGGCAGTTTTAAATTCTTTGCAGAAAAAAAAAAAAAGATTTAAACTTTTTTGGCGTTTCTGTGCTGGGTGTTTAGCATTGATACAGGCTGTGAGAAGAAATGGAGGGACTCCTGAGTTAAGAGCCTAAGCAGACACGAGGAAGGAGAAAAAAATGCGGTATGTTTTTCTTTTCATAAAGAAGCCTGCATTTAAAAAATTATTCATGGCATAGCTTTGCCTACCGACCAGGAGAAATGGAAAACACTATTTATCCTTTGAGAGCAGAGTAAAATTTCTGCCTATTTAGCCTAATCTTACTTGGTAGGCTTATGAAGTTGAATAGATATTTTTTCTGAACCTTCATCCAGGTCTCCTTTTCGATGTTCAACTTAAATTACTCATTTTCTATGTCTGTGTTTTCAGCTGTGTTTCCACCAGCTCATTCTCAGAGAGAGCACGTTAAAACAAACCACAGAAACAGCTGGGCTGTGTGTTACCTACTTGTTTGTACATCCCTGTCATTAAAAACTACGGGTTGACACACATCGATGACTCTGCTATTGTACTGATGTGTATTGAGTGCTGTTTTGCCAAGATGCTTTACAAAGATAATTTCCCTCTGCATGCCTTTTTCTTCATTTTATTTATGTTTTTAACATAATAGGTTCTGGTTTGTGTATATCTCCAATAAATCCTTTCCTTTGTCTCTCAGCTGTGCTTGGGGGAAGCGAACGCTGACTCACGTCTGGTCTGACATCCCTATTGAGCGTGATGACATTCTCTTTACCTGCCCGACAGTCACCAGGGCCATTTCTGGTGTGGGGGTGAATGGAGAGAAAATGTCTACCATCCCCGCTGGTGTCCAGGGCAGGGAGGAGAAGGTCTTTGGCCAAAGAGGAGCCACCAGGAGTCATCATGAATTGTGGAGGCAATCGGCTGGCTTGGGAGCTTCCCGGACAAGGATCCAAAGAGAAGCAGCCGTAGTTGATATCCTAAGCAGACGTGACACAATGATTTGTGACAATACAGTATTGTCCCCACTCTAGTGGGGACATTCTAAACAATGGAAAAAACCATGTTCTTCAAGGCCAAACAAGGGCAGGATGTAAGCACGCAGCCAGGCAGACAAATACAGAAACCTGCCATGAGTTTCTCCGAGCCCCAAAACTGAGATGATTCACATCTATTCTTGTCCTCATCTCCAGCATTTCCCCCTGGAGGGCTCCCCTTCACCACATTAATTCCACTTGCTCTCAGTTGGGCATAATCTCTCAGAATTTTATAATTGGAAATACCTTTGAGATCACAAAGGCTCATGCTCTTTAAAGATAAGGAAACTGAGGCTAAAGAAGGTGAAGGAAATTGTTTGAGTCCATACAGGTCAGCCAAGGCTAAGCCAATGTCAGCACTGTGGCCATGAGTTGAGGTGAGCTAAACAAAGCATGAGGAGATCATTTCTGTGATGCTAAGTGATCATATAGGCAGGGCTCGGGCTGAGTAAGAGCCAGGGCACGGAGTATTTCATTTCCTCTTCTTGGCCTTTACTGTGAATCACTTGTGAGCAGGAATAATTGCTCAGCCTCCCTTTTCTACCTGTCCTGCCCATACTTCTTCAGCATTCAAATTTATCACATGAAGGTCCCCACCTAGAAGATAAGTAAAGGGATGCCTTTGGAAGACAGAGCAGATGGTAACAATGAATACAGCCACAGTAGGGGCGCTTGACGATGGGGAGGCTATGCCAAATGACTTGTGAGTTGCATTTCACTTTTTAGAAGAGCTCTCTGAGGTAGATTTGTTACCCCTATTTTGCAAATAAGGAGATGGAGTCCTAGAGAGTTTAGGTAACCACCCCCCAAAGTGATGGAGACAGGATTTGACGATGGGTCTGGCTGATTTCAAGGTCAGTGCTACACTAGACTATTAAGAACCAGGTGCTAAAGCTTTGCATCTGTGCTCAGGACTGAAATGAGTAAGAGAGCCAGGCTTCTCTCCTGCCCTCTTCCACACCAAGCATGACATCATCCAAGCGAGTAACCCAGCTGAGGCCAAGAAGTGGAACAAGAATTGTATAAAATGCCTAAATTTCCACTCCCACACATCAATCATCACCACCAACCTAACTGACAGAGGGCACAGGGAAAGGGGAAGGAACAGAACCATGCAGGCACTTGCTTCTCCTATCCTAGGAGCTGTAGGAAGAAGCAGCTCATACAGTACAAGGCACAAGGGTAAGAACTATGCCAGAGGCCTAAGTCCTAGGTCGGGGGAACAGCTTGCTATGTGTTAGGTGATTTGCTCTGTTTCATGAAGACATGCATTTCATTTTTGATTCCCAGTCTGTCTGTGAAGACCAAAAATATTGTGCATCAGGCAGGACTGAAGGTATATCAGTTTCCAAATACTGGTTTTCAAATATTAAAACTTCTTTTTAATATAAATTATTTCAAAAACCTTCACTCAAGAGCTGTTTTCTTTTAGATTTGGATGTCTGAGAAACCACAAAATGATGAAAAACTACTAAGAATCAGAAACACTTCCAAATGAATTTTGTCTTTTTCATAATAGTATCTAAGTACCTTTGGAACAAAGAAATGTTACATTTATGCATGAGTGACATAGTCTGAACAGTTTTCAGACTGCACTGGAAATGCAGATGGACCTAGGGACTCCTGTAAAGATCCAGCAGGACCCAATAAAGTCAGCTCCCTGAGCATCGTCTAAGTCATTTCTTCTCAGACTTTCATGTGCTCAGGAATCATCTGGGGATACTTTTAAAATTCAGATTTTAATTGGGCAGGGCGGGGTGGGGGGGTGGTTAGACCTGAGATTCTGCACTTGTCGTAGGCTCCCAGGTGATGCTGGTGCTGCCCCACATGGACACACTCTGAGTAGCATGGTCCTAGCATCCTCCTTACCCCTGGCAGTCCCAGATTCCACCTGCCTACTTGTTCACTCTACCATATTCCTCTGCTCATCAAGCCATACTCCCTCCTGCCACCTTTTTTTCCTAAGGGGTGAATACAATATGTGTGTGTGAATGAAGCTCCCAAAAGGGTGAATCTTGTCTCTCGGGCCACACTGAGTCTCCTTGTATCCCCACTGCATTTAGAGCCCAGACTGTGCTCCACAGCCAATCAAGCTCTCTGCCTGTGACTGCCTCACTGCCATTTTGCATGCATTCATGTTGTCGTCAGTGGTGTTTCATTGTATCTCTTTGGAAGCAAAGATGAAGTAGTATATAGTCCCCACAGCAACTAATGTTTGCTAAATAAATACCTGGGAGTTGAAATATTATCTGGATGAGAAAACTAGGCATCCTGGAATTGGTATGAATGTGCAGACAATTCACCATATGAATGAAAGAATTATATATACTGACTAATTGCTAAACACTCTTTCACAAAAAATGATAGGTGCCATTTATTGAGCACGTAGTAAGAGTCAGACACTGGGTTAAGTGCCTTGTATGCTCTCATTTAATTGTCACGGGGCCCTAGGAGGAAAAACTCCAAAACTCATACTTCAACACAGCTCTGCCTCTCATTAAATGTCTGCCAGGTATCAAAACTCAGTTAAAATCTAGTAGAAGATCACAGAACAAGGCATTCTCTGGCTCTCCAGGAAGTTGCAGGCACGAATAATGAGGCTGCCCTATGACAAGTATAATGATGCGGGTCAATGCACAGTGCCATGAAAGGAGAGAGACAATCATCCAGAAACGTTGGGAAAGGCCTAAGAACTGACATTTAAACTAAATGTTAAAAAAAAAAAAAAATGGATGCAAGCAGAGAAAAGAAGAAGGGCATAAAAGGGAATGATAATTCATGTACAGAGCAAGGCAGTATGACAGAGCTTGGTAATGTTGAGGAGGCCCCAGGACCTGGGAACCCATACTGCATGTGGCAGTGTGGTGGGAGAAGAGTGGTTCTATCCAGGGAGGAGGGGTTACTCGGTGTGGAATCCACCTCAGGAATGTGTCATGTCTCCCTTCCACATCACCTATCAGCTCATTGGCATCTCTTGCAGAAGAGAGTTTGGGGATGGAAGAGTTTGAGGAGCTCCCTCAGTGATTCCAATATGGCTACCGTGGGTGAGCACCCCCTGTAGGTGAAGGACAATGCACTCGGGATTGCGGGCTTTACCCACTGTGCACTGGGGGCCAGAGGGCTTTAGAAATGGTGAAAAGACAGAAGAGGATCTATTTTTCAAAGATGCAGAGGATGCACTGGAGTGTGGAAAAAACATGGGGACAGGGAGAACAGGAGGCTGACAAAATAGCAATAATACAGATACACAGATAATAATAACTGTACTTACTGGTGTCCCAGGCGCTGTTGAAATTTAATAGCGCGATCAACAGATTGGAGAGCCCGATCTGAAGTGATATCAGGGGAAATGGAGAGAAGCAATTGCTTCAAGAGAGATCTCTGATTGGGCAGGATATGTGCTGAGTGTTACAAAGATTGCCATTTTGTCTCCAGGTATCAGACTGAGGTCTTGGGCTGTCTTAACCCCTGTCCCTTTTCCTCTCAGCACTGAGACAGACATCTTGCATGCGTCCTAATGGGAAGGACTTCAGAGACAGTGCTATCTAGGGTCAGAGGTGAAACTACACAAATGTGAAATTTAAAAAATGTGAAAAGTCTATTCCACAGCTGGCAGCACTGGGTACCGGGTCCTTGGCCAAAAAAATGGTGCCAGAGTTAGGGGATTTTCCTGCCTGTGTGAGCAAGGGTCCCCCACATTTCCTGGGGTTGCTGAGCTCAGAAGACGGAGAGGCTCTGTGCTGCTCTCTCCAGAGAGGCCATGTAGCTACTGATAAGCCAGAGCAGGACTGCCTACCATCGAGGAGGCCTGCAAATGGAAAATGGTCTGACTTCTGGTCAAATGAATAAAAGCATAATTGGCAACGGTAAGTTTGGAAAGAGTAAAAACCAAACAAACAAACAAAAAAAACACAAAAAAAACAAAAAAAAAACCACCCCCAAAAAACCTCCAAAAAACTTCTGTAATGTTAATGGCAATTTCCATTCAAATTAGTGGATTTATGTAAAATTCCTTTATTACTCATTTATTGAGTGTCTGCTATGTGCCAGGCAAAGTAGTAGGGAGTGGGACAAGGAGATACAGGAAAAAAAAATTTTCTTTAGAAAAATAAAAAAAATTAGACTATGAAACAAGTTTGATTGCCCCTAAAACATTTACAATCAAGGTCTTACATACTCTCAGACTTCTAGATAGACTTTATGGTAAAAATAAAACACAGAAAACAAGTATCATCAAGGATATTTCTTGACTGCTCACCCAGAGTGCATACCCTTGACTAAGGATCATTGCATTATCTGGGATAGAGTGGGATACCCTTAGCAGGCAGGTAACAAATGTCTCATTTGTTAAAATAACAACACTTTATTTCTAGTCCGGGATGCCTGTCTATGAAGTCCATGCTGGGGCTCTCTGGGACCACGGTGACAATGGGCAATGTTGCCTGTAACTGTGGCAGAAGGAAAAGAGATCCCTGGATAGACTCAAGCTGGCAAATACACATTCCAGCCTGGAAGTAGTACATCACTACTGAATGGCGTACAATCACAACAAATTGTCCAGAACTTCTTCTATGACCCCAGCCAAATATTAAAAATCCAGGAAGTACAACCTGCCACACTGCCAGAGTGGTGAGAGACAGAAAATTTGGTGAACAGCACCAATGACTACGACAGACATGGGGCAGTGTTGGCTCCATCTGAACTGACCATAATCCCAAAGATTGAGCTCAGGCATCAATGAGCTTGATGAGACAATCTAATATGTTTATTGTCAACAGATGAACCAAAATCATTGCTGATTTTCTGCTTCTGAAACAATGGTGTGCTACCCAAAGATGAAGTGATAATGAAGGGGGATAGATCTGTAATCACACGTGAAATTGAGCTTGAAGTGATTATCAGTAACACCCCTGAGCTACTCCTTACCCGCTGCTGTCAGGAGGCTTGGTAATGACATTACACTGGGAGCATTATGGATTTCACAAATGGCAAAATCCATTCTAAGCTCCATTCTGACCAAGAACTGACAAAAAGGATCTAATACACCCCTCCCAACACCATCACACATAATCACGGCCCGCAAAACCTAGCTTCCCCCAAAATAATGTCCTGACCAACCTCAGAAGGAAACAATCACAAAATACTCTGTTAGAATGACAGAGAGGTGCCAGCATTTTTGCAAAGCCTATCAAAAAGAACTGAAATTTGTCATGTAAACTCCTTGACATCGAGAAAGACCGAGGCTGCGCATCAGGGTTGTGTCACAGCCTCCCAGACTGATCAGACTGCGCAGGACAAGAGTGACATGTGCACTCACTTTGAATCATTCCCCAGGTCATGCTGCTTATTGGCAACTGAGCTCTGGTTCCATTGTGGAGAGAAATGGAGACTAACCTCAGAACGAGCTGTCCCACCTTCATCATGTGCATTAACCATGTATGTGAAAAGAAATCTTCATCATTTCTGGTTGCCCTGGCAAAGCCAGATAGGAAGCAATTCTTGAAGTACCTACCTGTTCTTGCTTTGTTATGTTGTATATTTTGCTTTACATCTCTCACACAACCTGTGTAGTAATTGTCTTCTTCAGTACACAGACGAAAACTCCGAACTTTAGGGAAGTTGAGTGCCATCTTCAAAGTCCAACAGCTCATAAGCAGTAGATCCCAGAACTATTTCCTTTTCTTCCCATTCCCCCAGGCTTTTTGCTTTGAAGGAGAACCAGTCCATTGTTGTAAAAGAGGCGGTTTACAGTAATGGTTAATAGTGCAGACTGTGGGCAGACAGACCTGGGGATGAACCCAGCAACAAGCCTTTGAATTGCAGCTTCCTCAGCTGTAAAGTCAGGATAAGCCTCCCACCATGTGGTTTTTATGAAGAATAAATAAGATTATATATAATGCTTAGGATGGGCCTGGAACATCATAAGTGCTCCATAAATGTTGGCTATCATCATCATCATCATCCAAGTTCCATGTACTATAAAGAGGAGAGGCATTTAAGTGTATCAAAAGTTATACCAAACCTCTTAAGCAGTTTCACATACATTTTCTTGCAGTCAATAAACAGTAAGTTATCATGGCAAAATGACTGATGAAGAAATCTTGCTCTTTCAATTTTCCTATAACTAAAATTTGATATCTTAATCTCTGAAAGATACTGTTTCAAGCCCTTGGTATGTACTAATTCATTTAATCCTTACCCACAATAACCCTCTGTGGCAGATTCTATCAATATCCCCATTTTTCAGATAAGGAAATTGAGGCCAAGAGCGCTTAACTACCTTGTTCAACCCTACACACCTACACACCTACAAAACGGTAGAGTCAAGATCTAAATCCAGGAAGCCTGATCTCAAAGCCTGTGCTCTACACACTATGCCAGGCTGCCTCTGTGTGATATTAATTGTGTGTATAATAATATTTTTGGTAATAACTATAAGGTCATGTGATTGTGTGTTAAGCAAAAGACTGAAGCTTCTTAAGTTGTTGCATGATGAACTGACGCACAAGTGGTGACAAGAGTAGAAACGATCAAGAATCCAACATGGCAGGGATTAAACAATGACACCATGAAGGTACGGCAGGGATGCAATTTAACATGCAATCAAAAGGAAGGGAGTCCCTCTTTTTAAGCCAGGTGAGTAGACCAATGATGATGCTAAGAGGCAGGATCCATCCACGTAAGAACAGACTAAGGAGAACGAGCTACAGTGCCCATGAGTGATGATGTTGGTGCTCACAGTCTTATCAGCATTGCTAAGACAGAAGAGATCACTCTCAGGTGCCTGATGTAGGACAATAAAGAACAGCTGCATATGGGCCCACATAAGTGAAGAGACTGAAAACCAGCCCCTTGGATCAGAAGAATAAATGTTAAAATGTCTATGCTGCCTAGAGCAATCTATACTTTCAATGCCATTCTGATCAAAATACCACTGGCATTTTTCAAAGTGCTGCAATAAAAATTCCTAAAATTTGGATAGATCCAGAAAAGACCCCAAATCACCAAGGAAATGTTGAAAAAAAAAAAAAAAAACCAGCTATGGTCATCATGTTGCCTGATTTCAAACTATATTACAAAGCTATGATCACCAAGAGAGCATGGTTCTGACACAAAAACAGACACACAGACCAATGGAACAAAATAGAGTCCAGACAGGGACCCTCAATTCTATGGTCAAATAATATTCAACAAAGCAGGAAAAAATATCCAATGGATAAAGGACAGCCTCTTCAATAAATTGTGCTGGGAAAATTGGACAGCTATAAACAGAAGAACGAAACTCAATCATTCTCTTACACCATACACAAAGATAAACTCAAAATAGAAGGAAGACCTCAATGTGAAACAGGAATCCATCAAAATCCTAGAGGAGAACATAGGCAGTAACCTCTTCGACATCGGCCACAGCAACTTCTTTCAAGACACGTCTCCAAAGGCAAAGGAAACAAAAGCGAAAATAAACTTTTGGGACTTCATCAAGATCAAAAGTGTCTGCACATCAAAGCAAACAGTCAACAAAACAAAGAGACAAACCACAGAATGGGAGAAGATATTTGCAAATGACACTACAAACAAAGGGCTGATAGCTAAGATCTATAAAGAACTCCTCAAAGTCAACACCTAAAAAAAAAGATAATCATGTCAAAAAATGGGCAGAAGACATGAACAGACACTTCTCTAAAGAAGATATACAAATGGCTAACAGAAACATGAAAAATGTTCATCATCGTTAGCTATCAGGGAGATTCAAATCTGTGGCACCAGTTAGAAAGGCCAAAATTAAGAAGACAGTCAACAGCAAGTGTTGGAGAGCATGTGGAGACAGGGGAACCCTCTTACACTGTTAGTGGGAATGCAAGTTGGTGCAGCCACTTTGGAAAACAGTGTGGAGGTTCCTCAAAAAATTAAAAATAGAGCTACTGTATGACCTGGCAATTGTGCTACTGGGTATTTACCCCAAAGATAAAGATGTAGTGAAAAGAAGGGCCAAATGCACCTCAATGTTCATAGCAGCAATGTCCACAATAGGCAGACTGTGGAAAGAGCAAAGATGCCCTTCAACTGATGAATAGATAAAGAAGATGTGGTTCATATACACAATGGAATATTCCTCAGCCATCAGAAAGGATGAATACCCAAATTTTGCATCGACTTGGATGGAACTGGAGGAGATTATGCTGAGTGAAATAAGTCAAGCAGAGAAAGTCAGTTATCATATGGCTTCACTTACTTGTGGAACATAAGAAATAGCATGGAGGACATTAGGAGAAGGAAGGGAAAAATGAAGGTGGGAAATTGGACAGGGAGAGGAACCATGAGAGGCTGTGGACTCTGAGAAATAAACTGAGGGTTTTAGAGGGGAGGGAGCTGGGGAGATGGGTTGGCCAGGTGTTGGGTATTAAGGAGGGCACGTATTGCATGGAGCACTGGGTGTTATATGCAAACAATGAATCTTGGAACACTACATCAAAAACTAGTGTTGTACTGTATGATGACTAATATATCATAATAAAAATACAAATAAATAAAACAAATAAATAAATAATTAAAATTTAAAAAAATAAAATAAGCAAGAGGCTGAAAACCGATTCCTAACTTGGTTTTTGATTTCTTATTTGCATTTGGCACACTCAGAGTCTTCTTTGCATGTGTTAGGTTAGGCCTATAAGGATGAGTCCAATGCTTATATTTCCAGGGTAGACTCAGGTGAGAAAGAAAGGATGAGAAGTAACCATAATCATCACTGTGGGTCATGTCACATTGGAATATGTATGGCTATAGGTGCAAACACTCTGGGAACCACCCTCTCAGGTGTGGAGTGTGCTGGTGCTGACTTGAGAGTATTAGACATCAAAGACATCTACCATTAAATGTACTGAAACAGAAAGAAATTGACCTCTACTCCACTTCATCCTCCTCCACAGCAAGGACAGCTCCCAAGGACTTACCATCTTTGTCATACTCTCTAGTTCCAGACCATTTTGCAAAGATGGCAGAAAGTCCTTAGCTATAAATTTCAAATGCTAAAACAGCTTTTACCATGGGACAGATGGAAAATGCATTTTTGGCAATATTCTAACCCACTCAAATGTAGTGATTTTTCTCCAAATTGAATCTTAGAATTTCAAGCTGCATTTAATGCTGGCAAAATACAACTTCCTGGTTCAAGATATTTAATAATTCTAATAGTTATTGAGTGAGATATGGACAAATGAGACTAATATATGGATATAATGTCCCTTGAAATAATCTAGGATATGAGAGCTCAAGGGAAAACATGTTCATAATGAGGCAGAATTGATTTTTGCTAAATACAAAAATAGTGCAGGACACATTATTAAACCCCAAAGGGCAGCTTTGCTTCCTCTTTTGATTGATGGTTTGCTCTTCCAAAGCTCTGCTTTCAAAGGCTCTTCATGGTGGGATGAAGGGGTGAGTATGCAGATACATGAAGGATGGAGGGGAGGCCTGAGAAGAAGCCACCAGTCAACATGATGACTCCCACTCACAAAAGCTGTCATGAGACCTTTTCTAATAGAAGAGCTTTCAGTTTAAGAATTAGGAAAAACTGGGCACCTGGGTGGCTCAGTGGGTTAAAGCCTCTGCCTTTGGCTCAGGTCATGATCTCAGGGTCTTAGGATCGAGCCCCACATCGGGCTCTCTGCTTGGCGGGGAGCCTGCTTCCCCCTCTCTCTCTGCCTGCCTCTCTGCCTAGTTGTGATTTCTCTCTGTCAAATAAATAAAAAATTAAAAAAAAAAAAAAAGAATTAGGAAAAACTTCTCAGCCCCGAAAGGGAACACTGTCAAATGTTCTTACAAAGTGGGGAACTGCCAAGAAGGGTTAAAATTCCATCATCAACTTCATCCCTCTTAGAAGGGGTGAGTCCCTTGCACTCTTGAGCATTTGACAGCTTCTAGCTTCTTTGACTAGAGGCCTTTGAGCTATTCCAAGCAACCTGGCACTCAAGTTGAGGCTCGGAACTACAGTAAGAAGTACCCTAGACTCCCTAAATATTATCAGTATAGTATAAGCCTCCCTAGAGAACGAGTATAGAGACAAATCTGAGCCTACAAATATTCCGAAGACAGAACAAACCATGTAGGTGTATCATTTATACTTAAAAACAAATGGTATGATGGTTTTAGGTAAAATAAGCATATAATCTAAAATAAAATATATTCCTTGAGTAGCAATTTCCTGTCTCCGGATTACTCAAGATGTCTCCAAGTTTGAACAATGAAAGAAAAGCTTCTCCTTTGCTAGTATGAATCCCACTGCAAACATGGAAATATCAATACTTACCCAAAAGATCTGCTCTCTTTTTGCCTCCCAGTAATAAACAACACTAAATAACATTGGCTTTCAGTTCATAAAAGCAGAATTACTTGTTTTATCATTATTTTTCTTGGATATTTATAGAATCTGCATTCTTTCCCCTAAATCTTTAAAAACGCATCCCTCTATTTCTCCCTGGAGCTAAAGAAAAGAACACAATCGTGTATGCACCTGAGAGCAAGAAGAATGTAAGAGCCTTCTCCTCCACTTGTGAAACCAGCACATCTGAGCCCTTTTAGAAAATTATATTTTTTTGAGTTGCTCGTCCAGCTTCTGCCAACATCTATTGTACTGATCTAACTACGGTACCGATCTAGCTAATTTAAGATACTAGCTAACTGGTTTACTCAACTGGGGGTTGAGTCCATTATGAAATTGAGAAAAAAAAATCTAATTGGCCTATAAATTTCTTCTGATGTGGGTTAAAAAACAAATTTTCTGAAATGGTACATTCATGCTCTTATGGAACATTTCTAATCAATGCATTCAATACCACCTATCTACTGAAAGCCTATGACTACGCATGAGCCACTCAAGTTTATACCTGGGACAGGACAACCATGAAGATCTAGGCCTAAAGAAGCTTACAGGCAGTTTGCATGACACAACAGTAGCTATTGTCTAATGCCTCTATAATAACACTTATTCCATTGTAAGTTAAAAAATACCAATAGTAGAAGAGAGCAAGAAGGAAGTAATTCTACAATGGAGAGGAGAGACTTCAGACTAAAGCTTGTATCTAACGTAGATCTTGAGATTAGACTCTACTGCTGTTTCTGTTTCCTGTGTGGGCTCCTTATGGGCCCATTTATGTTGATGGGACTTCAAAGTGACCCCCCATATCCTCTTTCTACTCATCCTATAGACTGTCCCTAGACAATCCGTTCGTTCTCATGAATTCATCTCCCATTGCAAAATCTATACATCTAGCCTAGACAGTTCTCTTGAGCCTCAGATGCCCTTACACATCGGGCTTTCTCATCCTGTTGGCACGCAGAGACCTCACGGGCAATATGACTGACATTTCATTCATCCTTTTCCCCATCCAGTGTATTTCATCATCCTCTATTCTTCATCTGAAGTGTTAGCTCCACTAGCTGAGCAAATATGAAACAGAGAAATCACCTTTGCCTCTTCCTTCATTCCCAATAAATCTCACTCCCTTAATCACTAAGTCTCTTCACTTTAAATTCTGAAGACTTCCTCCATCCCCTCCATCTCTTAGCTCTGTCCTTGTCCATTTCCTTTCACCTAGACTGGCACAGATTCTCTACGGATCCATCCTCTATGCAGTCATTTGAATAAACTAACTGAAGACAAATCTGAAAGATGCACTCCCTTATCTAAATCGTCTCTCTAGCCGCCTGTATCAGCTATAAAATGGCAACAAATCCCGGCTCACTGGCCCTAGCATCAGCCTCCAGCACCCAGGGCTTCCCAGGAAGGACCTCTCCCTCTGCATAAATTTCTCACAAGAATTTCCCAATCCTAACCTCCCAACTCTACTCTTCCAAACTTTTTGTTTTACAAACTCAGTTTGACTTAAGTCCTTGCTTCCAGACATGGCTGTACCTATAACTGAGACCGGAAGTCTCCTTTGCTGCATCTTCCACTGCCAGACATTGGTTGCAGCAAGTGCCATGTCAGCTCCAGTTTCTGGAGACATATTTTAGTGTCAAGACGCTTTCGGGTTCAGGGCTAGCACAGCAGCGCTAACTCTCCACTATGCCCTGCATCAACCTGCTGCCCAGTTGGAACTCTTCTCTTCTGGATGTGGAGGAGGTTGAACTTTCAACAACAGAGCCCCAAGCTTACCATTTTCCAGTATCAGCAGCCCCCACTGATGCAGGTGCAGCCCTCTCCCTCTCTAGCCCCTCCCCATAACCTAATAGTGCCCTCCAGTGGCAGGAGGTCTAACTGCATGTATAGAAGGAATGAACTCAGAACCCAATATGCTCTGCCCCATCAATCCCAAAGGCTAGTGGTGAAATGAACTAAAGACCCAGAAGTCCCCCATCCCTTTTCTCCAAAAAGTGCTTTTATACCAACACTCACTGAGTTCCAAATTGTAGCTTTGCCGTGGGCAAAAGGAAAGAAGAAGGAAGCAAAGCTGTCATCTTCCTCCCTTGTTTCTAGGTAGTTGATAGCAGTAACCACCTGCCATCCCAGCAGTGCCACACTAGGTCAGCAATGTTATCTGCGGAGGTCAGGTTCATGGCTTTCCACAGAACATAGGTTGGGTTGCTTACACCGGAACTAGAATGAAATGACCTAGCTGTGTGGCCTCAGTTCTGAGAATTCCAGAGCCACCAGGACAAGAACCTTAGAGATGGCAAGCCGTGAGCAACCCCACAGTGAAGACAAGCATCCTCTGCAACCTAGCCACAGAGACTCTGCCTAGAGGTGGCCTCAGAGGCAAGCTGTCATCCTAGTTACCTCTGTGGCTCATTCCTGACCTTGAAAATAGTCTGTAGAAACTTCTGATGGGCCTATGTCAGGAGTACTGCTCAGCAGTGCCACTACTTAAGACACAATTTTCCCCAAGCCTGGCCAGGCTGTCTTGGAGGCCAGAACTCACTGTATCCCTCCTCCTTAAATAAGAGCACCCTGGTTAAGAACCTGTCCAAGACCTATCTGGGTCTTGGACAACCTCGTGAGGGTAGCATACTCCATTCTTGGCAACCCACACCAGCTACTCACCCTCTCATTTCTATCTGACCTGGCATCTCCATTTTGGGGCACATTGTTGGAAACTCTTCAAATCCAATTCACAAGCCCCTACCCACCCCCCACAGCATACTCAGACTAAGAGCCATAAAGAGCTTGTGCGAATTCACAAAGATCACACGAGGTGTTATTCCTCCTAGCACTGGCCACTTCAGAATCTTGGGAAAATATTCAATGTCTCTTTCTCAGGTTCCTCATATGTGGAATGGGAGTCATTATCATGCCTACTCCCTAGGGTTGTTTTGGGAAATAAATGAGTTAATATACATAAACTGCTTAGAATAGTGCCCGGTACATATACAGTAAAAATAAATGTTAACCACTATTATTATTATCCCATCATCACAGAATCTGCCTCTAACTTGCTGCATGTCTCCAGCCAGAATCCACAGAGCAAATTTTTCCATGTGTTTGCTTATGCGCTCCACACTATTCTGAGTTTGGGAGACAAAGCAGCAAAGAAATCAAAGATCTGATCATGTGTATGTTTTAGTGGGGGAGAGGCAGATAAACACATAGTATAATATCAGATGATACCAAAAAGTACAAAGAAAATAAAAGAGGGATAATAGACAAACTTTTCCATGACAAGTGAGCAAGGTATCCCCGGAAGAAGTGGCCTTGAGCTAAGACTCAAAGACTCTAGAAGACTCTAAGCTTGAAGCTAAGACTCAGACGTCTTCTAGCTAAGACCTGAATGATAAAAGCCAGACACGAAAAGGTCAAAAGCGGGGTTGCTCGACCTTAGCACTACTGACATTTTGAAGCAGATAATTCTCTGTTGTGAGGGGCTGTCTTATGCATTGTAGGATGTTTATCAGTGCCCCTGACCTCTAACCACAGATGCCAATAGCATCCCCAGATTTGTGACAAAATCACCCTCATAGAATAACAATGAAATGACAATTTAAATGACAACATTGTTACCATCTGATCTCATTTCTTGACCCAGACCGTCACATTATGTTCCTGGATTATCAGCTCACTTTTAATTTTCTATACAATCATATCTTTTCTACAGCCATATGTCCGTTTACATTGACCTCTTGACCTCTGTGAAAGACCCTTCCCACCCTCTTCAATTGAGTAATTCTTCCTCATCCTTTTGGTTTTGTTTTTTTTTTAAGATTCATTTATTTATTTTAGAGACAGAGGGAGAGTATGGGGAGTGGGAGAAAGAGACAGAATCCCAAGCAGACTCCATGTGGAGTACAGAGCCCAGAGACCAATACGAGGCTTGATTCCAGGACCCTAAGATCATGACCCGAGCCAAAACCAAGAGCCGGATGCTTAACCAATGTGCCACCCAGGTGCCCCCTTCCTCATCCTTTAATACTCAAAGTATCCCATTTTCTAATTCCATGTGCATATATCTATCACTATAAGATATGTGCTATAATTATCTATCTACTTATTTATCCCCTCCCCCCAACTCACAAGTGAGGTTCTTGTGGTCTAGAAATGAATCTTATTCATTTAGGCTTGATACCTAAAACACACACTGGATACTTGACATACCCCAGGTGCTTAATAAATGTTTGTTGTATGAATTAATTGCTGTGCCCTCAAGGATACTATGATCACTCAGAGGCCAACAAGATATATGCAGATGTAACTCTCAAATAATACCAAAAATTATATGTGATGTAAGAGAAATAGCAACAAAGTGTCATTAGAGTTCAGATTCAAGAAAAACTACTTTCCACTGAGTATTTATAGTCACTTGCATAGAACAAAGTAAATGCTATATGCTGTTAAATTGTGACTCCTTCCAGCCCCCAACACAATTCTATAGTCACAGAGACCATGGTTGTAATGTTGCTAGTGGTTAATAAAGGCCACACAGACAAGATGTGAGTATGTCTGTGGTTTGTACTGTCCCTCCCACTGGAAAGCCAGCCTGCAGAAAACAGCAAATTATTTCAATTCTAAGAGCCCTAAGAATGCAGGGGACCCAAACTGTGTGTCTGAAGGAAGTCAGTGCTTAAAGAATTCTTCTGATGCTCAGTCTCTTTAAGATACCATATCTAGGGGCACCTAGGTGGCTCAGTAGGTTAAAGCCCCTGTCTTCAGCTCAGGTCATGATCCCAGGGTCCTGGGATTGAGCCCCACATCGGGCTCCCTGCTCAGTGGGGAGCCTGCTTCCCCCTCTCTCTCTGCCTGCCTCTCTGCCTACCTGTGACCTGTCTGTCAAATATATAAATAAAATCTTTAAAAAAAAAAAGATACAGTATCTACTGAGTTGTATTCCTATATGTGTGTGCCCCCCACCTCCCAAGCCACAGCTGGGACAAACATCAGGCAGCGTACACTAGAATGAAAGTATCAGTTGTCCACAACCATGTGCTCACATGTCCCTGCTTGTTCCATATTTTGAACATCCTTCCTGCCTACACCCATATTTGGCTGTCAGACCATCAGCGACCCCATCTCTGAGCATGAGAACTGAACCACATGAAAACTGTGTATCCCTGTAGTTACGAAGATGAGCTAACTGGAGAGTAATTTGAGGAAATGGGCAGGCCAGTGACCAAACGACACTTAAGGCAAAATTGAAGAAAATACACCCTCCTCAAAAGTAAACAGGCAACTTGGAGATTGGGAACTGCTCTGGAGTTAGGCCAAAGTGTTCGTCATGTGGTTTCAGAAAATAATAATCCCCTGGGGTCTCAAGTTCAACAAGCATAAACTAACACTTAGGAGGCCAGGAATGTGTCATCAGCCACACAAGTGCATTCCTAACATGGCCCAGCTGGAGCACTCGGCTAAAGCTTTGTGTGTCTGTATGGCTCACCAAGTCAGTTCCAGCAATGCTGTTTTTTACACATATTCCCAATTCCCTACCCTAACTCCCACCCGATTCCTACTCTAAATATGAACCAAAACTCAAGAGAAACTCCGCACAAGTGTATTACACAAAATTCATGCACAGATATAACTTGTATGTCTACACTTACTGATAACTAGTAATAGAATTAGAAATAATGCTGAAGTGTTAAATACTTATTTCCCTCAAATGCCCTAAGCCACAGTGAAGTCACTGTCAAATACAACTATTCCAAAACAGAAAACAAACAAATAAACAAACACCCTTCTAACCGTGCACAAGTACCATTTCACATGTGGCGATCCTGAGGCACAGACAGCAAGGGCTTTAGCCAGGGTCAAAATCACGATCGGAGGCTAAAGCAAGACTTGGATATTTATATATTTATTTTTAAAGATTTATTTCTTCATATCAGAGGGAAGGGCAGAGGGAGAGAGAATCTCAAGCAGACTTCACACTGAGCTCAGAGCCCAATACAGGGCTCGATCTCATGACCCTGAGATCAGGACCTGAGCCAAAACCAAGAATCGGAAGCTCAACTGACTGAGACACCCCAAGATGTGGATATTTAAACTCCAGCTTAACTCAAAACCCGGAGCTCCACACCACACTCGATTTTACCTCTTAATATAGCTATTGAGTCCAACCCACATTTAAACACCTACTCACAGACGTTACACCAGATAACACTCCTCAACGAAGCTGTGTTCCCAGACCCACATTTTTGTACCCACACAGAGAATCCAAGAATTTCAGACTGCAAGGGATCTTAAGTTATCTCAGTTCTCCACAACCCACCACCCAGCGCCCCACCACCAGTAAGGTGAGGTCCAAACACTTTCAGTGAGCAGCACCCTCCATCATCCGAGCCCATCTATTTCCAGACCCACAGCCTGCCAGGCACTTGGCACCTGCACCCTTAGGATCAACAAACAACTTCTGTTTTCTAGAAGACGCCATGATTTTTCAAGCCACCATGACTATGCTCTTATCCCTCTAGAGCATGCTTTCATCTCTTGTCTGGGTACAGAATCGAGCTTCGACAATCCGTTTGAACGTCACTAGTGCTATAAAGCATTCTCTGACCCGTTCAGAGAGCATTACTGCCCCCTTCCTCCACCATCTGTGACACTTTCTACATGCCTCTGATATAATGCATTTCTCATGGTGTGTCAATCTGTGTTGTTTGTATACCTGTCTTCTTCCACTGGAAGGTGGGTTCATTGATGATAGGGACTGGATTTCATTCATTTCTGTCATCTTTGCATCAGGACTGACACCCAGTTGAGTTCTTGATAAAGTCAGAGGAAATGAGATAAAGAGAAATAGAAGAAAAGGTGGAAGGTGGGAAAGTCAGAGAATTTAAGAGATTTGCTCAAAATCACCCAAAGAGACACACAGATTCCACATCGGGGGGCTCCAATCAGTCACCCTCGGTCATACAAGCCCTGGACGCACAAAGTTATTGTCCCTCTATACCATCCCCCATCCACCCGTTTCCCTCCACGTTCTCTCTACTAGAGTGGAGTTTCTGGTTCTGAGCGGTTTCCACCCATGGCTCTGCCACAGTTCTGGTGAGAATACTTGCACGTGGAAAGGACTGTGGGAAGGCTGAACCTTCCAGGAGCCTAGAAGAGCAGGTGATGAGGGCACTCAGGTAAACAGTTTAGTGGGTAAGAGTCCTCCATGCGAGATCGATGGACAGAAGTTCAAGGACACACTCCCTTCTCCCTTCAGTTGCTCCTGGAACTGCTATTCTGCCACCCAACCCCAATCTCGTGACCTTCTAGCACACCAGCCCCAAGGAGAGTCTCTAGGGACTATGGGTCTTCTTGGCTGTCTCTCCGTTGTCTGGGAAAGCCCCATGACTGAGCACGGCCTCTCCTATTTGCAAGAAAAGCCAGCCAAGAAAACTAGCCAAGAGATTGGCCAGCTGGCAGAGGCTCCAGGGGTGTGGCTGTGTGAGCCCAGACCAATCTCTCCGCACTGTGCAAGGGCCTCCCGTTGCCAGGAATCAGTCTTTCCAGTCCACAGCCAGCACACAGCCAGCCTCCTCTGCAAGTGTCACAAGGATCTACCCCTCCCAGAGGGCCTAGCCCAGAGAGAGCTGCCCCTCCCCAGCTACTGCCAATTTACACCTCATTAGCAACAGCCTTTCCCCACTGACAGTCCCTCCAAAATCCCAGACCGAGCACCTCCTTGGTGCTAAATGAACTCTAGGTGTTTGGGGAGGATGGCATCTGAGCTGCCAGAATGACAAGTCTCAGGGCTTCCCAGAAGACCAGGAGAGCACAGGCTACAGAGAGAAGACAGAGAACATCGTGTCTGGCAGACACCCGGGTTTCGAGGTTGGGGGGGCTACTAGAAATCAAAGGGATATTTTGCAACTTTAGCTGATGGCTGCACAGCTAATTGTGAACTGAACGAATGCAAGTAGATTGTGGCAAAATGCCCGAGGAAATTACAAGAGGTATCTCCTTTACTTGGATGCTTGAAAAATAAGCAACATGTCAGAGTTGGGACAGACAAAATGCCTAAGGAAACTCCTTTAGATGAACTAAGAACATTGTTGCCTGTTCAAAAATTCTAAAGAAAACACTGATTTGTCAAGTTTCCCATTGTTCTTACTGCGGAAGAACAGGGTGAGCAACTTCAAGGTCACCGTGGTGAGTTGGGCACATACCTCCATCCCAGCTCCCCCAGAAACTCCCACTAAAATGATAGTAAAGGAAATAAAAGACAGGATTTCACCAGAACAAAGAAAACGGGCAGGATGCCAACAAAGGCATGACAACAAGGTGAGTGAACTGAGTAGAGGTGATTGAGTGCAGGCAGGACAGAAGATGCTGGAAGATAAGGATGTCAAGGAGGGAGAAGCAAAGGAGAGACAGATTCCCCCGCAGCGCTCCAGAAAAGCTCTGGATTAGAGGAGCCAGGTACAGCAGAAAGTAAGGATGAGGGAGGGGCCTGAAAGCGGGGTAAAGGCTTTCTAGAGACTTTGATTCCCACCCTGAGCAGCCTGGTGGCTACTCCTACAACACACAGCCAGAAGGCTGGAGATTTCGTTCTTTTTTTTTTTTTTTAAGATGTTCTTTATTTATTTATTTGTCAGAGAGAGAGAGAGCACAAGCAGGCAGAGGTAGAGAGAGAAGCAGGTTCCTCGCTGAGCAAGGAGCCCAATGCAGGACTCGATCCCAGGACCCTTGGATCGCGACCTAAGCAAGACATCGGCTTAACTGACTGAGCCTCCCAGCCGTCCCTGGAGATTTCTTTCTTTCTTTCTTTCTTTTTTTTTTTTTTAAGATTTTGTTTATTTATTTGGCAGACAGAGATCATAATTAGGCAGAGAGAGAGGAAACGAAGCAGGCTTCCCGCTGAGCAGAGAGTCCGATGCGGGGCTTGATCCCAGGACCCCGAGATCATGACCTGAGCCAAAGGCAGATGTTTTAACCCACTGAGCCACCCAGGTGCCCCTGGAGATTTCTTTCTTAAGAGACCAAACCAGAGAGACCCAGAAACACCAACCACACCTGGGTCTGAGACTGACTGTCTCCACTGAGGGCCAAGGGATCAACTAAAAATCTATACACTGAATAGTAAAATTTCAGCCCCAGAGAAGTAATAGGTATAAACCTCTTTAAAGGAGATTAGAGCATTCTCCTCAGAGAACTGAACAGAAAGTATTAATGTTTAGGGTTTTCCCAGTAAAACAAACCACATCCCAACCAATCACTCCACAGTGAAGGTTAGTGGTCTCACAAGTCACATACATGTGCAGACTGAGTTTGCATACAGCCCTTTGGGGCCTCTCCCTTAAACATGAACGGATCATCAGATATTTGAATAGAAACCCCAACATGAAAAGAAGGTATTAACATAAAAAGAAAAATAATTTTTTGAAAAAGAAAACAGAGTTAATATAAGCCAAAGAAAATGTCCAAAAATTATCATTAATATCCTTAGAGAAATAAAAGAAGATATTAAAGCCATGAAACAAGAATGGTGAACTATTAAAAAAAAAAAGAACTCTGGATAATAAGAAAGAATTCTTAGAAATTACAAGTAGGATCACAAAAATTAAAAATCCAATAAAAGGATTGAAAATACATGAGGAAATCCCCCAGAGTGCAGAAAAAAGGAAAGGAGAACTTAGAAAAGAAAATTAGAGGAATATTCCAGAAGGTACAAGTAGCTACATAATATAAATTCCAGAGAAAACCAATAGGTAAAGTGGAAAATAACACCACAAAATTGCTTAGAACTAAAAGTTTTCAGATTGAAGAGTTCTAAAAAGTTCCCACACCATGAATATACGCACCTATGCTAAGGCACAAATTTTCTTTGACTAAAAGAGGAAAAAAAAAATTAAACCCATAGAGTATGAAAGAAAAAAAAAAACCACCAAAGTTAATTGAGAACCAAATGAATTTGGACTTCTCAACTGCACCTTTTGGAAGCCAAGCAGCAACCCAGAAACGCCCTCACCACTCTGAGGTACAAATTATTTCCGATCTAGAACTTCATACCCTGAAAAACTCTCGATCAAGAGTGAGGGCAGGAAGAAAAAAAAAAAAAGATATTCTCATACATGAAAGGTCTCAAAATATCTACCTCCTGTGTGCCCTGTCTGAGGAAGCGACCTCCTGGGAAACTTTTTCCAGTTGGTCATCTAAAAATATGATGTAGGGAAAAAATAAAGAAATAATAAATAAAAATATGATGGAAAAAAAGCTTATCCAAGAATGTGGTGGGTCCTGATGTTCTTGAAATTGTTGTATGCTCCATGAAATGAGGCATAAACCAAAGAAGAGTTTAGGAAATTTAGAAAGTGGGGAAGAAAGATCACTGTGGTAACCACCAGCCCAGAAAGGAGGAGATGGGAGGGAATCAGGACAGCCGTCCAGTCAGAAACAAAGGAACTGAAGCATGACTTGTTATGGGTAAACACCACAGAAGATACATGGTTCTTTCGAGAAGTTTGTGGAAGAATTAGAAACTAGCCCACATAAAAATATATTTTTTTAAATGAGACTAATAATACAAGGAAGGAAATGTCTTCAGTAGCACACTGGGTGGCTCAGACATACGTAAGATTTACAAAGTCAATAACAGAAGCATTTATGAACAATTTAAATAAAATTGTGATCTGCGCATACCAGAAAGATGAAAGAAGGGATGCATGCAGATGGGACAAGAGAATGAAATCTTCACCTTCTCATAGGAAACAGTTGAGAGAGATTACAAAAACACATCATTTATAAATAGAAATGTAGAATCCAGAAGAAGCAGCTAAGGCGTCACAGCCACTGTGGGGAACTGGGAGTATGGGAGAAACACAGACAAGGGAGTCACAGATTTGTTATAAGCCTGTGCTACTTAACTATGAACTATGCCTTAAGCTATACTTACGTACTTACTTTGATTTAAATAAACGTTATATTTACAAATGAAAACCAAAGTCAGTTCTAGTTAACTACGAGCTAGGCATTAAGCTACACTTGTGTACTACTTTGATTTAAATAAATATTATATGCAACTGAAACAAAAAGTTGGCTAACCCTCACATACCTGCATGAGCACACCTCCAAAATGTGTACCATTGGCAAACCTATGCTCCAGAGCTGTCATGAGGAGATGTAATGACCCTGAGAAGTTCACAGGGTCTTCACACCATTCCACGGCTGACGGCACACAGGGAGTCTAGCGTGGCGGTCGTGTAGTAATATCTAGCATTTAGCTAGGGTTTACAGTCTGCAAAGTGCTGGTGTCATTCCCTTCCATCTTAATCCTTGTGCTGTGCGGTAGAGATCACCAGCCTCCTTTTTCAGATGAGGACACTGGGCTTCAGAGAGAGTGAGACCTACCCTAGGGTTAGCAAGTGGCACACAAACAATGGAACTCCAATTCCGAACATACACACATACACACACACAGGCGTGCCTACATGCATGATAGCAGTATTTTCCAACGGGGATAGACACTGAGACATTCACAGACTTATTTTCTAATTTTTTTTTAATTTTCTAATTTTATTTATGTCTTTGTCGATCTAGGACAGTGAAGAACAAACATTTTTGAAAGAAGGCTCTCGGGAAAAGAAACACCTGAGGGTCACTTTTTTTTTTTTCCCCATTTAAAACAAAAGCGGCTTCCCTGAGTAAACATGGAAAGGAAGAGAAAGTTCTGCATGTTAGAGTTGACTATTATCAGATCCCATTAGGACATGGTTTGGTGGTCTATACATTAACAAGTGGGTTAGTTGAAAGGTAGACGAAGAGAGTTTTCCAATTTTAATCCTGAAATTAGTTTGCAGGCTATGTCCCCCGCCTCAGACAGGTCACATGGGCCCGTGGTCCTAAGGCTACTAGTACTCATCATTCCGGGAGGCCTTGACCCAATCTCCTACTCCTTCCTGCATGGTAATATTACTTTGATCTCCATGTTGCTCTCTCTGCTACCCGATTTTTCTCTACTTTCCATTTGTATGAGGAGAATGATGATTTTCCGGAATGCAGAGTGTGGGCCAGCTCTCAACCCTTGCAATACAACATACATAATGCAGAGAATGAACCGGGCATCGTCCTAATCCTTCAGGAGCAGGCATGAAAGCCAGGGGACAGAATTGGTCACATTGACTTTCCGCCACAATGCTGCACTCATTTACTGAAGATTAGGTCTGAAAAGAGTGTGCAGTTTGCAGCTGAAAGCAAATCTTTCCTGGCTGCAAAATTATCTGTATTTCTATTAGCTGGTCCAGCCAATCCCTATTCATGTAATAGTGTTAGACAGTAACACAGTCTTCTGACAGTGAACAATGTTTAAGCTGCTCGACTACTGTTTTCGAATAAATTCAGAACACATATTTCTCTATTAATTTGTTCAGTGCTTTCTAGGTATTGGAATCTGGAAAAAAATAAAAAACAACTTTCCACTTCATTAACAAAATTTCAGTGATGTGATTTGGGAAGTTTCTCCAGGCAGCTTAGAAAGAAAGCTCCCAAGGGTGGTGGGTGGGGGGATGGGGTTTAAGGAGGGCACTCACCCTGATGAGCACTGGGTGTCATAAGCAGATGATGAATCACCAAATTCTACCCCTGACACTAATATTACACTATATGTTAACTAACTAGAATTTAAATAAAATCATGAAAGGAAAAAAGAAAAGAAAGTTCCCAGCTCTATGACACCTGAAACTCCCAAATTTTCCCTATGGTTTACCTGGTTAGACAATGTTGTCTAGCTATAGTATTAACTAATGATATCAAATCTAACTACTTATTTACATGACTTTATGTAAAAATGAGTTTCAGTTTCAGGCACTGATTACATCTCACATTCTCCTTACTCGATCTTTGCCATATTTTCATGGATTTGGGATTCACCTTCCTTCCTCTTGTCCTACTTCTTTTTTTTTTTTTTTTTTAGATTTTATTTATTTATTTGACAGAGAGATATCACAAGAGAGGCAGGCAGAGAGAGAGGAAGGGAAGCAGGCTCTCCGCTGAGCAGAGAACCTGATGTGGGTGGGACTCGATCCCAGGACCCTGAGATCATGACCTGAGCTGAAGGCAGTGGCTTAACCCACTGAGCCACCCAGGCGCCCCTTCTTGTCCTACTTCTTATTGTCGCAGAGGCATAAGAGGAACATGGCTCTCAGCCACTAAGGTCATCGCAGAGAGAACAAGGATCTCCCTCCCCTCTTCATGCCCTGAGAGAAGGAGGGGAGCTCTCATCCACTCCGGAAAGTTTCATGGCTCAGGAGGGGACAGGTGTCACTTCTGCAGCAATGGCTTCTGCAGAAATAACAGTGTCTCCAGAAAGAGGAATTAGCAATGGATCCAGGAAGAACAAGGACTTTCCCACATTTGGGTCCAGAACCTCACCTCTCTGTCCCAAAACCTCCAAATGGCTCTCTGTTAACTACAAAATTCAAATCCTTCTGATGGCATTCAGACTTTCTATGACAAGTATTTAAGTGGATTTTCTTGCCTCACCTTTCACTACATATCTCCACGCTCAAAGCAAAATTATCCCACAACTGACATGGCTGCCCCCACACATTATTCATTTCCACCCCCAAGTCCTTTCTCACACAGTCCCTCTGCCCCACTTGTTTTCCATACCTGCCCTTCTTGTGCCCTCTCTTCTCTTGTTGGAATCCTACCCATCATTCAAAGCGAATGTTTCAAGAAAACTCCCAAACAGAGCTAACTTCTCTCCCCCCGTATCTGGCATTTCTACAACCCAGAAATGACCATGTGCATCGCTTCATGCCTGCTGTCTACCTTTGTTCAAGCTGCTGAGTCTAAGAGGTACAGAGTAGATGTAACTCCTGGTCAAGGTCCTTCATGTGTGGATTTCTAGGTAGTAGAGCCTGATGAAAGCCTCCATGCCAAAAAATTCAAATGGCTGATTTGAGGGGCTGTTGAAAAGAGAGCAGAAGCAAATGGAATGCGTTCCAAAATTCTGCTTCTAGTTTGCCATTTGGAACTTAAGGGTATGTTTCCTCCCTTGAATCAGGGATAAGAACAAATCCACATAGACACCCCCCCCCCTTCCATCTTGAAGGCAAGTTTAGCCGTTATCTGCTCTGGAAGATCTTTTTCTACTCTTCCATCTGATGTAAGTGCCTTTCCTGTGGGACGCCCCTGGCCATCCCTCCATCTTGTACTTACCACTCTATATCATTACAGGTCAATTCCCTGCCTCTCCCTTGCTAGGCCATAAATTCTTGATAACAGAACTTCATACATCTCTTTTACTTCTAGCACTTAGCATAGTATTTGGCACATAGTAAGCACTCAGCACATTTTTATTTGTCTCCCCAATAAGTTATAATCAGTTTAAATCAACTTTAAGGTAGAAATCATATATTATTCAACTCTGGATTCCTTAGCAAGGGCTTGAAATAGTGTTTTGTTCATATAACGTGTGAGTATTCCATATCTATTCCTATAAAATCGTTAAGTTTTTGTCCAGGGAACTGCTCATGTTATAAAACATAGGTGAGAAAACCCAGTAATTCTCCCCTTGATGCCTTTTTTCTAGTACCTTTTCCTGATTTTCAATATGAAGACTTCAAAGAAAGCACTTGATGCGTGGGAGAGCCTCAGAGACCAGGGAGATTCATGTATTTCATTTCTCCTGTTCTAAAGCTTCTCTTCTTTTCCATTTCTCATCATCCTCACAAATTATCTCACTCCCTTCAGTTGAGGATGCACATTACTCAGGTTATTTTTAGAACACCCTTGTGTGCAATATTGGCAGTTCAAAGCACCAGAGAGAATCCACACAAACACACAAGGAGTCTCCTGGGGTTTTTTGCTTTGTCCTTGAAGCTCTTTTCCTAGTCTCCTAAGGTCTTTCCTGTAAGAACCAGGTGAGTCACATTAAAGGTTCAAGTCCATGCATTCATTTCCATGCCTCCCTGGTGAATTACAATAAATATTTATTGAACATGATGAGAACTAATGTTAAGAATGAAACAGGGATCATAATAAGCAATTTCTGTAACACAGAACCTGAAGCCACACATCCGTATTCTACCCTGCATCTTGGACGTGCCCCTGCCAAATTTCAGGAATCTCCTGATAGAGAAGCAGTGATGCTCTTCCCCCACCCTTCACTCTGGCTCCACATACAATTACCAGCTGAGCTAAGTATTCTTGAGGGCAAGACAGCCGGTCCACCCCAAATCCACAGAACTTGTTCCCTCCTGCACAGAGTTCTGTGTCTCTGGCAATTTGCAGGAGGATGAAGCTCACAAAGAGAAGAGAGGACAAATTTCCTGTCCTTACTCTTATGGAAATCGGTCACCACAATAGTGAGGAGGGGAGGAATATATGACCAGCAAAATGAAGAAGAACACCAAGAATGACTTTCCTCTTTCCTCTGTCTTCAATGCTCTCTTCTTCCTACTTACACCTCTAAAGCCTCACTTTGTAATTAGAGAACTAGACTTCTTAATTCAAGAACTATATCCTTGGGGCGCCTGGATGGCTCAGTGGGTTAAGCCGCTGCCTTCGGCTCAGGTCATGATCTCAGGGTCCTGGGATGGAGTCCCGCATCGGGCTCTCTGCTCAGCGGGGAGCCTGCTTCCCTCTCTCTCTCTGCCTGCCTCTCTACCTACTTGTGATCTCTCTCTGTCAAATAAATAAATAAAATGTTTTTTTTTTTTTTTTTTTTTTTTTTTTAAAGATTTTATTTATTTATTTGACAGAGAGAGATCACAAGTAGGCAGAGAGGCAAGCAGAGAGAGTGAGAGGGAAGCAGGCTCCCCGCCGAGCAGAGAGGCCGATGCGGGACTCGATCCCAGGACCCCGAGACCACGACCCGAGCCGAAGGCAGTGGCCCAAACCACTGAGCCACCCAGGCGCCCCTAAATAAAATGTTTTTTAAAAAAAGAACTATATCCTTCATTTAAGGATGACTAGCTAGAGGTTTCTAGGGGTTTGATAAATTAGTGTCTTGACACTAATCTCTCAAAGAAGGACTGTTCGATAGACCTGTCCTCGGTGATAAAAATGGCTTGTATCCATGCTGTTCAATATGGTGCCTGCTAGTCACTGCGGCTATTAAGCTCTTAATGTGTGGCTAGTGTGACTGAGGAATTGGACTTTAAATTTAATGCATTTAATTTCTTCTGATAGGCACATGTGGCTACTGTCTACTATATTGGACAGCCTCACATCTGAAACAATAAAATGCTACCCTCTGGACAAATGAGTGATCTTTTGCCCACCAAATATAGGTTGAGTCAAAGCACAGACGGATTTCTTTATAATCTCTGTGTCAAAGCACTAAAAGAAAGTTCACCAGGGGCGCCTGGGTGGCTCAGTTGGTTAAGTGGCTGCCTCCGGCTCAGGTCATGATCCCAGGGTCCTGGGATTGACCCCAGCATCAGGCTCCCTGCTCACTGGGAAGCCCACTTCTCCCTCTCTCTCTGACTGCCGCTTCCCCTGCTTGTGCTCTCCCTCTCCCTCTCTCTGTTTCTGCCAAATAAACAAATAAAATCTTAAAAAAAAAAGTTCACCGAAACCTCACAGACAAATAATTTAAGCCAGTTTTAGAAGGCTTGACCACAGGCATTTCTCCATCAGCAGCAGGGTCAAGGGGAGGGCGATGTGGGCATAAGTCTGAAACATTGAAACATAGAGATAAGAGTAAATAGTTCTTACGAGAGAGCTTGACATTTCTTATTTAGGAAAGAAGAGAGAAAGGGACTGAGGGAGAGAGGAAGGGAGAAAAAGAAAAGGAATCTGGAACATTCTAGAAGTGCTTGGTGTCTGAAATAAATATAAAACATGCCAACTAAACATTTAGCCAAACTGAAATGACAAACCTGAAGTGAAATGGCTGCAAACTAAGCAAGGCCTTGGAAATTTCGTCAGTAATTCATTGAATTGGCAACCTGGATATTTGGCTTTTGGAATAAGTTTAACAGCAATTGGTCTGAATCCGTGGAATCCATACACTCATGGCAGCCAAAAGGCACAGCAAGGGAGCTAAGTCCCTAGAGCCACACCCATATACATGGAGGTTGTGCCCTGCATTAGGACTCCCAGAGGAGGGTCACAGGTGGAGACTGAAACCTACCCTAAGTGTCAGCCACCACATGCTGAATCCTGGCTCTGAGCCTGACCGAGCTTAGGAGTAAGGGAGGATTTTTATTAAGTTGTCACTTAGACTTAGAACCTGTTTCTAATTCGAACAAAGACACCACATGTGCTTGTGGCAGCCCTGGTTAGACCACATTTTTAGTTTACTGTTCAAATCTTATCAAGAAAGTCATGGATAAACCAGGATGCTGTCGAGTTAGGGACCCATGGAATAGTGGCTTTGCAATCAATCACCTTTAGATAAGGGATTAACTGAAGAATTGAAGTGGAGATGGTTTAGTCTAAAGAAACAGAGAGCCAAACAGAAATGTGAGACCTGACTTCACACTCGGAGAGCTAGCATATAGAAAAACAGGGGAGGGTTAATCTGAATATCCCCCAGAAATGCACATGTAATACCAGTAGGCAAAAAATAAAGGAGTCGGGTTTGGCCTCAACATGGAGACAGTGTGCTATCATGGGCAAATTTGTTAAGCCTTGAGGATGAATCCTCATCCCATCAACTAAGACCTCTTTGACTGGAAGCTAATTACTTTCCTTTGAGATTCAGTGTCCTCATTTATAAAATAGATAAAACTAATTCAGACAATTTGTGATAATTAAATAAGAGAACAAAACAGGAAGCACAAAGTACCTAAGTGATGTTAAAGGTTCACTAAATGGTAATACCTTATTTTCCCTATAACAAAATCTTTACGACAATTAGACCTAAGCATAGCTTATCATCACTCTCCCTAATGTAGCCAAGAACTCCTGACACGGAAGATAGTCACCAGCCTCTGCTGATGGACCATTTGCCAATGACATGTTATCAGTTAGGGTGGGGTTTTTGGGGTTTTGCTGTTGTTGTTGTTGTTGTTTTGCTTTTTTCAACCTAAACAAAAAGGAAGTTCATTGGGAAGATGTTGGATTGGTCACAATTAATCGAAAGGCGGGGGGATCCAGGCTTGGAATACACAGCAGCGAGGGCAGCAGGAACGGTCCTCAGTGCACTGTGAATGGATATGAACAAACTGGCACTCCCTTTGAGAGCTTTTAAGAGGTCAAGTCCAAAAAAGTCTGAATGTCCAGACTCAAGTCATATGTCCTAAGACAGTATCAGTGCAGTAAGAGGAAGCCAGCCATGACCGCTTGCAAAGACCTCATTGACCGCCATGGTGCAGAGCCAAATACCTAGATGTACAATCCCACAAGACTGCACACGACAAGGGAGAGGGGATTCCCAAGAGGAAAACGAGGTATATCTATACATTTATACTGGGATACAGCACATGGCAATGTTCAAGTGCGCCGGCCAAGGAGTTCTCCTGACGTTCAAATCCTGGCTCCATTGCTTGCTAGCTGTGAGTTCTAAGAAGCTGCTTCCTTACCCTGTGCCTCAGTTACCTCTTCTGTAAAACTGGAAATGGTAACAGCACCTACCTCATAAAATCATTGCAAGAATTAACTGGAATAAAGTATGTCAATCATTTAGCACAGCTCCTAACACATATAATGAGACTTGAATAAATGTTATTGTTGGTAATTGGTAATATCACTATTAATAAGGCTGAAAATACACCACTGAGCACCTCAGAGGTGCTTTTTCTAAAAGACATGGAGCCTCTGACCTCTCTGTGGCTTCGTGCCAGGAGAGAAGTCAACGATTCCAGTCCTCTCCTTTCCAGACCTCTTGACTCGACTTCCCCATTCAGATAACGGTTTCCTAAAACACCAGAACTGCTTCCCTAAAGCCGTTTTAAGTAATTGTAAAAAGTGCACAAGGAAGTAGATGAGAAGCACTAATTGCCGGGGAGATGCTAAAAACGACTGTGCTAATGAACCCACACCACAGTGGGACCGCCATGTTCGCCATTTGTGGGTTCATCCATGTGTTATTTCTTCTGAACGTTACTTCTAGTTCCTGGAAGAGGTACTTTGCCATAAATGGGAGGGCAATTTACTGGAAGTTAAAGACCAGCGTCCAAGCATCCCATCTGCTCCCAGAAAGAGGTGTTCTCTCTCAAATGGCCTGGGAAGCGGACTGGGGAAGCTGTGGTATGCCGCATGCTCCTAGAAAACAACAAAGTTTGCTCCCTTTACAGCTCCCATGAAGCAGTTCACTTAAGAAAATACATGTGTCTGGATACACATAAATTTCACAACAGTCTGTATAAGCGAGAGCAGAGATGGCAGAAATACCTGGAAAAGCAGGGCCATGGGCGTGCACACGTGGATCGCGCAGACTTCAAAATTAATGACAGTGCGACCCGAAAAAACACGTCACCTCACAGCTCTGAAATTTGACAAGCTCCTCTTCTACACACACGTGGAAGAATCACACACACCCATGTCTTAGATACATGCCTTGCTCTCTACTCATCTGCTTTTTGCTGATTAAACTAAACTCCAAGACTTACGTGACCCATGTACAGTATTTTCTTTTATCTTCATTTTTAAAAGCCTTCACCTGCCAGCAAAATCCCAATACAATGAAATCTTGCCCACGATCCAACTCCTCGCTGCAACCAAATTCTACTCTAGGCCATGGTACTCCAAAAACTTCAAATTCTAAACTATCCGGAACATTCCATGGCGATGTCCAACACGGCCTCAAAAGCATACCTGTTTGGCAGTCAGGTTTTCTGGAGACACTTCCAAATCCTTCAAAGTGCAAGGAGCTTGTAGGTGCTGCGCAATCGTAGTCACAGATCACAGGAGTTTGTTTTTTAGGTGATCAGCTATATGGAATTTTCTCCACAGACTCAACAAATGTGTTGAGGTGCCCACTTCTCCCCCTAAAATCCCTGAGCCACAGAAGCACATGCTATATGGAGACATGAAATGCAGTTGCTGTAAAAATGAAATGCTCTTCTTGGAACACCTATGTCATTCCTTGAACCGAATCGCCTTTACAATGAAATGGCTGCTGCTTAGCAACTAAGGCAGAGGAAGAGCCTGAATATTTCTCTTTTTTTTCTCCCCCAGTAGAAGGAGCGTTAAACATAAACCATCCCGCAGGTGGTTTCACATTTTTGAATCTACAGAAAGAGTAAATGAGGTTGACAACGAGGTCATCCTCCTTGTCGATGCGATATGGATTGGAAATGCCAGCCACTGACTGATTCCAACTTTGTCCACTGTGATTAACAATGGAGATAAGTGCAAGTAAATCAAATTCACAAAAGAGAGAGGTTGCTATCAACCTTCCCGGGGAGCGGTGCACGGAAACAGGGCCCCAAAGTGAAAAGAACATGAGACTTAACATCCAAAGCCAGCCTAAGATGGCAGGGCCCCTGACTGGCCCGTGGCTTTGGGATACTCCCTTAGAGGTCATGACTGTTTCCTGAAATGTACAACAGCTAGAAAAGCAGTACATACTCCACCTGTTGCCCAAGACTCTTCTGAAAGTAAAATTAGATCAACTACATGAAAGCAGTTTATAAATGGTAAAGCCCGAAAACCGCCACACGCAGTTTTATTATAAGTATTGAAATTTAGTCAGTATTAACAGTGTAAGAAATGTCCAGAAATCTGTCTTTAAAAAAAAAATCCCTTAGATTTTGTTATAATTCCACACGGGCTCATAGAAAGCTTCTGTTTTAATCTTTAAATAGCTTTGTCGTTTATTTTTGAACTAGAGATTTATTTTGCTAAGAAATTCTGAAGGTTTTCTTCAAACGGGAAAGAATGACTCAGGTTTTTAAAAATCATCCTTTGGAACTTTCTAGGTGAATATAACAGCACACATGCAAATACTTGTGAATTCTGAAGGGTGTTGTTCTGAATAAACTTATCCCGCAAGCACTCACTGCCTAACCAGGCCCTCCAGTTAAAGGTAGATACTTAAGTCTCCTAAGAATTCTTATTTGTTACAAAGTCCAGTGGTGCTTATTGTGCCATTTCAATCACATATGGTACACATAAATCAGTGCTTGCTTCTTCGCTGGACCCCCAAGCCGTTGCAGCGTTAATTAACCACACCCCTCAAATCCCACTCTCCTTCCAAAAAATCACAAGGTCTTGTACTGGAAGTAGAATCTGAAAAAGGGAAGACGTTCTGGGCTATAATCCCTGCAAATCACTTCCCCGCCCCAGAAACCTGGATTTATTCCCCCATCTCAGGCCATGGAAAATTCATAGAGTTGTAGAAAGAGCCCCCATGGAAAGCTCGATTTCGGCCACCTACGGTTGCCGGTGCCATAGAGCTCTTCACAGAGCTGAGTGCGCCCTTGGACAGTTAAGGAATTCTTGCTCTGTTTGCCAGTCAACCTGTCTCTGTGTCCTGGGTCAGGACTAGCTGGACCCACCAAAGTGATGGACCCACCAAAGTGATGGACCCATGGGTCTCTCCTCTCGGGAGATGTGAGTCTAAGAAACCATGAGATGGTGAAAATAGGGCTGTTGGCACACCGGCGGTAGAAAAGGGTAAAAGAAGAACCAGAGTGAAAAGCTGCATTAGGAAAGCGATAGGCAAACAGGGGCATGGATATTAACTCTGCCATTAGCTTTCATCACTAGCTTTCTGACCTCAGGACACTTGCTTAAACTCGAAGCCTCAATACACTTATCTGTAAAATGGAAGCAATAATAGTTCCAACTTCAATGAGGCATCAGTGAAATACTATCTATAAAATATTTAACAGTTCTTGGCACAGAGTAAACACTTAATAAAAATCAGTACCTTACACCAGCTAATAGTCACAAGTAGGTAGTTAAGTAAATTAACACTTGCAGTCTAAGTCTGAACCCTAAGAAGAACTTGTTTCTTCTCTGAGCTGCGCTGCTCGAAAACTTCACAAGTCGGTGGGCTGTCTTTGCTGCCTTGGGGAATGGTCTGTCCGAGCCCACTGGGAAGGACAGGAACAAGTGGCAACTACTGGTTCGGGGCCAATGTGAGAAAAGGCAGGGCAGACCAGGAAAGCTCAGCGGTCCCAGGGGTATTCACTCTGTCAGGGAAGATCACACTCTGAGGCTTCGGGGGTTCAAGGTTTTTCCACTTCCTGTCTTACTTCAGATGCTGAGGACAGTGCTTCAATTGGACAGAGACAAAAATATGCTATAGCTTAGTCTTTCCATGGAGAGGGGGCCAATTTAAAAGGAAGAAACCGTTTTAAATCAGGCTCTTTTCTCAAAAACCCCTACAGGGAATGCTCTCTGTCTCAGAGAGAGATTGCCTCAAACCCGGTTACATACATAAGGACAGGGATGAGAACACCGTCCCTTCAGTTTGAAGAATGCTCCAGAAGTTTGTCTCAAAAGTGACATGTGGAACCCTTTCCAACTGCTTCCACATAAGTTTATATAAAGCCCCCTTTCATCTTTAAACAAATTGCTTTCAAGTGTTTTTTAAAACAAAAATGTATTTTTCCATAGTATTTTTGACATCTTTCTGATTTACAAAGGAATGGCACATTTTAAAAATGTACCTTGGACTTTCCAAGGAGTCTATTTTCTGGTTATTTCCTGAAAACCTACATGATATACAAAAGCAACCAAACCACCTTTCCTTTGCCTTTTGTAGGAAAAAAAAAATGAATTAACTTTCTCAGTACTTATTCCACAGTCCTAAGCCAGTTCTATTTGTTCAACAAATATTTAATAATCACCTACAATTTTAAAAAGTCAATTCTGTTGTTTGGCCTCGTTGAGAAAATGGACAGAACATCCCAGAAGGCTGATCCTTCCATTTCTGAAATAATCCAGGACAGGTAGCATCTGGGAAGCTTTTTCTCTGATTGCCAGAACAGGGCAGCCAGCCATTGTCTGGACACACAGAGCAGACATCATTGACCCAGGCCAGGAGAGGAATAACCTCTGTTCTGTGGTCCTTGGTGACAACTCTATTTCTAGGACCTCTGTCTTGATCTACTTATCTATTCCTGACACTTGAAGCTCTCAGACCTCTGTTACCCAGTCCTCTAGGTGTGGCATCCTGCTCCCAAATGACCGGTTTGGTTGGGGGCAGGGAGCACTGTGGCTCTGCCCATCTTCTCTGACCTTGGCTTCCTGCCCACTCCAATTTCCACAGCACTCCCAGGCAGCTCGATCCCCTTCACACTCTCTGGTAAGAGTCAACTCATTTTTAATAAATTGTGAAAGGCAAAGTACATCGTCTATACCTCGGTGAATGCCAAAACCTGTAAACTAAATTTCCTAAGTCTAAAGCTATCTTATTTTCATATTATCTGAATAATTTCATTGCTAGCTACTGACATTTGACTAATATTCGACATTTTGAATAAAAAACAAATCTCCTTAATTGGACTTGAGTATGAAAGACATCCTTCTGACAAACACTCATAGCTTGCTTTGTGACAGGCAACAATTTGAGTATCAACCTTTCAACAATCCCACAAGCTGAGGTACTCCTACACTACTATTTTATAGATGAGAAAAGTAAGGCACAGAGAGATTAAGCAACTTGCCTGAGGTCACACAGCAGACAGAGATAGGCTGAGAATTGAACCCCTGGGGGAGCGCTCTAGAGTCAGGGCTGTTACAATGCCACCTGTCTCTCATGACATTGAAGAGTAAGGACAATGAGATTTGGTATAATGCTTACTGTTTTAAGCTTTGATTGTATCCCCCACTCCATCCAGCAAGTCAGACCATTAATGTTATAGCTTAAATCAGAATTGGTTCTTATTGGAGCATTATTTCTTTTTCCATTGTTTTTGAAGCGTTTTTTTTTTCCTTTTTTAAGGATTTTTAAAATTTTATTATTTATTTGACAGACAGAGATCACAAGTAGGCAGAGAAGCAGGCGGGGGGTGGGGGGAAGCAGAGTCCTTGCCCAGCAGAGAGCCTGATGCGGGGCTCGATCCCAGGACCCTGGGATCATGACCTGAGCCGAAAGCAGGATGCTTAACCCTCCAAGGAGCCCCTGGAGCATTATTTCTGAATCTGAAAATCTAACAGCAAACCTCCACTTATGCAAAATGCAGGGAAGTTAAGGACCACAGAAGTCCCTGTCAGAAAGCTGTTGCCTTTAAAAAACAGCATTTGCACCCTTTCAAAGACTCACAAAGCCTCAGGGCTGGAAGGAAAGACCATGAAAATTCATCTGCGAAGGCCCTCCTTCCCACCTCTACCCAAGCACAGCCCCCTTCCTCAGCCAGGGTGCACACACCTGATGACTGGATTTTCTCTGAAAGACCACCACAGAGCTCATGCTTCCTCCCTTTGAACACTGTGGGGGTCAGGACCCTCACCAGCCAGCCTTCAAATGCTCTAAACACACATGAATAAAAAAACAGCTGGCACTTTTGGGAAGGATTTGTTATTGAGTTGAGTGAAAAACAAAAACCAAAGCTAAGAGTCACTAAATTGACAAAGGAATTCTTCCTAAAATAACTTTTGCACCAAAGTCACTCAGGTGAGCTACAAGGACGGAGTGGGGTAACACAGCAGGGAGGCTGCTGGAGTCACAACCTGGAGCTGGCCAAGACAGCAGTCAGGACAGATTCCAGAAACGGGGGTGGGGGGAGGGGGGTAGCGGGGAGAGGGGGTGTAGCCATCTCTGCTGCTCTAAGTTCTAACCACAGAAGAAGTCCACAGAAAAACTCCCCGAGGAGGAAATCAATGATGCCCCCTTGGAAGGGGATGAGACAGGCAGAAAGAGAGCCAGAGAGCTAATTAGTGCTACTCAGAAGGCAAATTAAGGCCTTTTCTTTGACAAGCTGCAGATAGCTGGTTAAGGAAGAGTTCTGCCGCCCCTCTCCAGCCTCCGACAGCTGGCTACACAGCTGCGGCAGGTACTCGCACAGGAAGCTGTATACAGAAACACAGTTCTGGGCTGTTGGACAAAGTGTAAGCGAGAAAAAGGCAACCCTTTTAGTAGAAAGGAAAATCACAACTGAGATGGACAGGGAAAATGGTAAGAGTAGTAGTTTATTTAAAGTAGGCAATTAAATTCCTTCATCCAATAAATATTTATCCGACACCTACTGAGTAATAAGAACAGGATTCAGAGATTCAAATGGTAAAAGGTGTAATTTGCATCTTCAGAGGAGCGAATGACCTAACAGGGAATAATAATAATGGGAAAAGTGAACTCTGTGCAAGGCACTCTGCAAAGTCCTTTGCATAAGGTAAGTGGAGCAATTCTCATCACAAACCTCGAAGGTAGGTATTACAACTAGCCCATTTCAGAGATGAACATGCCGAGCCTGAAAGGGCTTATCTAACGGGCCCAAGATCAGCTAGAAGGTGCCGGTTTCAAATCATAGTCTAATTCCCACACCAGAAAATTATCAGTCTGAACATTATAACTTATAACTTACAAAATTTTAAGTCTGAACATAGCTTTTTGAAAGTGCCATGTGAGCACTTGGGAAGACCCTCCGCCTATCACAGAAAGGGGACACTCTGGAGCTTACTCCTCGGAGCAGTTTGCCTGGTGAACAAGCCAGAGAGGAATTATGGAGGCATTAAGCAAGCAGACATAACTTGGCATTTTAATTTCTTTAATCTTCCTCTACATTGCATTGGTTTGTTATGCCTTGCAATAGGCATAACATTCCGACCAGTTCAAACAATTCCAACAGTTCAAATAGCTCCAGCCAGTTCAAACAATGTAAAATTAGTCCATTTTTATAGTTATTCCATGCAAATTAAATTTCAAAGAAAGGAAAGAAAGAAACCTGCAGCTTAGGCTTTGTTTCGCTCCTTACCTTCATCCCTCAGTTATCCACCCTTGATTTGGTGTAACTACTAGCCTAAAACTAAAATTATAAGGTCTCAGAGAAAGTAATTAGGATCAGCACTGTCAACATAAACCCAAGTAAGAAAGTAAATGTCAAGTCAACATCTAAGCAATGGTCCTTCCAGATGCTTCCAGTTTCACACAGTGAATGCCTCTGAGCCCACTCCAGGAACAACGCAGGTTGCCTAAAGGATGCGTATCCCAGAGCCCAGCCCTGTCAGACAGGGAAGGTGCAGCCAGCCTGGACCCTCGCTGGGAGTCCTCGCTTTCTCATATTAGTGAAATGTTCCAAAGAGCTAGCTCTACTCTAATGTAATTTGACCCTATGAGGCAATGCTGTTGTTGCCACAGCAGAAATGAACACCAGCAAAACTCCCTTCATGTCCTCCTCTCCCTGATACCTCAGGGTTCAATGCAGTCACTCTCCCATGATAGAAACCAAGGCTCTGAAAGATCAACTAGAGCAGATTAAGAACTCTGGACATTGGTTCAAGTGCAGTCTTGCCCAGTTGGTGTCCTGATTGAGGAAGTCTACACTTAGCCAAGTCCTAAGTAATTATTGAGGAAGGAAACATTATTTAGAACCAAAGTTTTCATCTGATCCCGAAGGCTCTAAATAGTGAACAAATGTATAAAACATAAGATAAATAAAAATGATTTACAAAGGAGGGTGCCATACACTGATACCCAGGAGAAGAAAACTTCCGCCACACACAGTGGATTCTCGTGCAAGGAGAAACAGTGAGCCTGCTGTCCTATTTGACTTTCTACATCCCACTGGTCTTTCTTATAATCACATAATCTTGCTTTGCAGGACAAAACAAACGTGGAAATACTACATTCTTATCATCAACTTGGAAAGAATAATAATTTTTTTTTTTTTTTAATAACCAAGTTGTCTAACCTAAGGACTTTCATCCTTCCTGCTGGCTCCTTCTATCTCATTCCAAAATCTCCCTGTGAGGAAGGTTTGGCAGTACCATTCCGGTGTATAAGCGAAGAAACTGAAGCCTACCATCAACATCGTAGAAGTAACCATAGTTGTCCAGGCCTTCTTACCAGTGAAATCACGCCCCATCATTTATTTTGGGCGGCTCAAGGAGGTACACACAGACCGGTTCTTCACTGGATCTAGGTTCACCTACACTACAGCTGTGTAATTTTTATTCAAAGACATCTAAAACTCTAACATGGGTATTCCTAGTGATGGCAGGTGTCATGTAGGTGGTTTTGTGCTCAGAAGCAAAACCAATATATGTTTTGGTGATCACGGATTTATATTCTTTTTTATTTCTGAAGTAGCAGAGGGAGTCCTGAAAATTATTTAGCCAAAGGGATACGACCCAACAAGTGTAAGAGATAATATATAATGACCTGTGGCGTAGGAGGTGAAAGGGCCGCTCGCACTACACACACACACACACACACACACACGCGCGCGCGCATATGCTCACACACGTGTGGAGAGACTTCGAACCTGAAATGAATGTTGAAGGAAGCAGAACGTAGTCTAAAGAGAGAACCCTTCAGAGTCAGATCTGGGTTTCCACTCCGCCTCCCACCCAAGCTAGATACCTCACGTTAATTGTCTATAAAATAGAAATAACCACACTCACACCATAGGACTATCAAGACAAGTAAATAGGATGGCATATTCAATAATCACCGTTGCAGGGCCTGGCGCACGGAAGACAAGGAGAGGTACCCTCTCCTTCCCCTCCCCTGTGTATTTCTGAGAGACTTTTTTTTTTTTTTTACAAACTTAAATGGGAATTCTTACAGCAGTTATAAAAAAAAAAACAGTTCCTACACATTATATAGTCGTTGGCACATACGTATCCTGTTGCAGCACCATAATTTGCAAAGAAAAAGGAAGTAGTAATTTTAAGAGAAAAGTACCAGCTCACTTGCACTGCCTTCTAAAACCTTTAGCTTTACAGTCTACAGAGACTATTTGCTCTAGGGGAGCAGATTCTGACATAAAGGAAAATTCCTCATGGGAAAATGGTTCCCCCCAAAAACAGCCAAGAAAGAAAAGATAATGAGGGGAAATCTAGGGGTATATAAAGGAGTTTATTTTACTTAACAAAGTAAAAGTCAAGCAAAATGAATAATCTGCCTCCAGAAATGGTTATTTAAAGGCTTTTTGTAAAGGGCTCCAGTTCCTAAAAAGACAGGAGTCACTGCATATGCCCACCCACTCCTCATTTATTTTTAAAATCTAGCTTATATGTTCCTTAGCAACAGAAGGAGCAGATGAGACCCCCTACACACACGCACACGCACACCCTCTCCCCAAGCCCCCTTCTTCTTTCCTGTCAAGTGTCATTCTGCAAATACCCATGTTCTTCAAAAGATATTTTTTACCTCCCGCACCTCTCCTCTTTCCCCACCTCAAATGACCCCCCTTACACAAGCTGCCATACTACGTTCACCAGGCCAACCCCTTCACTCCATGAACTCCCACCAGGCACTGTCCTCGGGTGCCCCTCGGGAGTGACACGGTGGGGGTCCTCCCTGCGGAGCCCATGCCCCACTCCAGCCAGAGCTGTACTTTCCTCACAGACCACTTCTTAACCCACTAGCAAAATGGTCAAGGCCCAGCTCCATCTGAATCCGGCAGGAATGGCGGCCATGGCGAGTGGGGCAGCCCTTCACCATGATTCGAAACAAAATAATAATAATAGTAATAAAAATGGAGACACTCTGCTGGTTACCCAGGACAAACATGAGCCAGATGAAATCACCTGTCTTTCCACTCTCTTTCCACTGACGTTGTGACAGCCTGGCCTTGTTTGGCTGGGCACTGTTTGAGAGCCCAAAGTTCAATTGTTTAGCCTTTGGGGGAAAACAGGGCAGCAGGCCTCAGAAAGAAATGTACTTAAGCAGTGGCTGAGGAGGATGTTAAAAATTCCCACGCACAGGCTGATTTTGTGAGCCTGGGGTGGCAGGCATTTTTAACGACCCACCTGAGGTGACTGATGCAGGTGGTTCCCTGAATTAGAGATGGTAAAGGAGAATGTTCACAAAGTGGGATCCGCCTCTATGGATTGGAAGGCAAATGCAATATTTTTGTTTTTATTTTATTTTAAAAAATGCTCTGTCCTACGTTTGTGGGTGCACACACTTACACACGCACGTGTGAGCGTGCAATCCAGGAAGCCGTGTCCCACTCACACAGTACCCGGCTCCAAGAGAGAGGCTCAGAGGATGACCCCTGCCAAGAGGCAAGCTGAAATGATTTCCCTTGCAAACGGGGGCTTTGCAGCCCTACCTGGAACAGGGAGGAGTCTGATGAATACCATGAATTCAGGAGAATTTCCCAGCTCAGGAGCCCAGACCCACAATGGGCTTAATGTAATCAACCCCTTCCAACTCAGGGTTCCTAAATTAGGCTGAATGTAGTCCCTGACTCCCTAAGGGCCAGGCAGGCCGTCATTACCAGGAAGTAGAACTGCCTGTGTCCTAGCATACCTCCCTAGAGCTACCCCACTCTCCAGCACTTATCTATTTTTAGAAACCAAAAAATATAAAGAGAAAGATTCATTTGATCCTCATCTATGTGAGTAACTAAAAGAGCAAGTAAGTGGGAAACTCCCTCAACGCACAGTGAACAAAATGCACGCGAGGGATGTGGGAGCAACAGCCTCACCAGTAAGACCTCTTCCGAGTCATCGGAAGCCAACCAACACTTAGACACGGAGCCCATGACCCAGTGTCTGGGGCCTCCTGTCCAGGCAATGCCTACGGGGATCCCAGTGATTCACACACATGCCCCCATAAACACACACACACACCCTCACAAGCCCACACACCTCTGTCATCTGCTTTTGCTTACATAACAGCACATGGTGTGGCAGGCTTAATACTTTATATGGGTTTCTGGAAAGGACTGCGGGCTCAAGGGAGTAGGGTCACAATAATGTCTTGACTGACCCCTTTTCCAGAAATGCTCAGAGCCCTAGCAAGTGCAGATTTTTGTAATTCTCTGCTTATGCAGGATCTTGACTTTAAAACTAACAAAGCAGTAAGGGTAGTCTCTGAAACTCTCCGAATTCTTCTTGCCTGGGGCTGGGGGTGGGGAGGCATAGCACGAGAACCTACCAAATCCTCATTTCTCATTTTTAGATCCTGAGCCGATGTGGGGTAATCTTTTATCATAATTTGGTGGCCATTTATCCTACACTGTCCTTGTCTCACAAATGCATCCGTCCTCAGGGACAAGCGTGGTCCCATGCTCTCACTCACCCCTGGCTTGCCAGTGGGTCCCCATCCCCTCCCGCTGGGCACACCCCGGGGAGGGGGAGAGAGCACGTGTGCAGGCAACCCCCTAACCAGCTGGGTATCTACAGACTTAGATCCACAGCGACCCTTCCTTCCTGGGAGATTTCGGGGCAGGGCCGACTTCCCTAAGGATTTCTCTTCAGTACAGCGCTGTTCTCTCCCGCCTGGAGGGCGATCTCAACAATCAAGTCAGTGCCAAAGGTTCATCCAAGGAAATCTAGAAGGTAGGGGGAGTGGTTACAGATGACACCGGCGTAGGGACAACTTTGAAGACTTCTCTCAGGAAAACTAGGCATCTCCATCCGAGTCGGCAGCCCCCTCGGGCGCACACACGCATTTTTTTGTTGTAGTTCTGACCTCAGGGACCCAGTCTCCGGTCCCGTTCCACAGGGAAGCCGGGCGCACCTAGCTTCCCTCCAGCCCCGAACGCCGGGCTGAGAAGAAAATCCATCTCCCCACAAGGGGGAGAGAGGAAGAGAGAGAAGCAGAGAGCGCGCGAGAGAGCGCGCCAGGTGCCCCCAACTCCGCGGAAGCGCCGCTGTGAGGGACGAGAGCGGGTCTCAGCCCCGCGGCGGCACCTGTGTCCCAGCCGCCCCGGCTCCCGCGCCTACCTGTAAGAGACCTGCTTCCGGAAAGTTAAGTTCCTCAGCTTCTCCTCCAGCGCCTCGTCCTTCTCCTTCGGGCCGGCGGCCGCGGGCTCTTCCAGGGCAGCGGCCCCCGCCGCCGCCGCTGCCCCCGCGCCCCGCGGCTCCGCGCCGCCCTCGGCGCCCAGGCAGCAGCTCCCGGCGCCGCTTCCGCTGCTGCTGCTGCCGCCCGTCGCCCCCTTCTCCTCTCCCGCCGAGGAGCTGGGGTTCATGGCGACCGCTCCGGCGGCCGCGGAGGGAGCCGAGGCGGCGGCGCTGCAGAGGCCGGGCCGGCTGACGGCGCGGGCGGCGGCTGCCGCTGCGGGTGAGCCAGCAGGTCCGCGCGCCTCTGGCAGGGGCAGCAAATGGCAGCCCCTTCCCGCAGCATCCATCCGCGGCAGCACCGCACCGGGGCATTGTGGGAAACTCCGTGCCTCCACTCCCCCTCCCCGACCAATCAGAGGCCACCTCCCTCCGCCCCCCTCGGCCTCCCCTCTGCCAACCCGCGCCCTCCAGCCCCCCTGGCCTGTTCCTAAATCGGGGGCACGAGCCAGAGCTGAGACTGAACTCTGCCCTGAGGCGTCGGGCTGCAGGAGAGGGGTGCAGAGGGAGGGGACGAGGAGCCGCCCGGGCGCGGGGCGCTGGGCACGAACCCAGACATCGGGAGAGGAGAGCCCCGGGAGGGAAACTCGGAGGGAAGCGTGCCGCGCCCTGGTTAATACACGAAAAGGCTGGGACCGGGACGGGCGAGGTGCCCTGCCGGGGCAGTCAGCCCTTGAGCGGCAACACCCACCTTCGTCCCAGTGACCTGACGCCCGATGCCGGATGCCCGGGGCGGCATTCTCTCCACCACCGCTCGCTGCTTGTGCGGAGCTGGAGCCAGGCAGAAGCCGCCCTAAGCGGGAAATCTTTGGGGGCTGTAGGAGCGTGCTCGGTGCGAACCCGGGAGAGAATTCCTGAGCAGGGTAAAGTAAGCGGTGAGAGGGAGGTCAAGTTTAAGATACAGAGAAAGCGCCTCCCTCCTTTCTCTCTGGGCAAGGGCTGGGACCCCTTCATCCCTGCATCCCCCAGTCAGCCCAGAGCCTTCCTTACACGTAGCAGGCTCTTCCTAAACAGCTGTTTATTCGATTGAATGGGATCTCAGGGGCCCCAGGGAAACGAAAGGGCTGGGAGAATCCAGGAGGCAAACGTGAGGATGGGAGCTGGGGGGGGGGGGGGGGGTTGTGCCTGGTCGAGCCAGGAGAGGAGGAGCTCACCCAGGGAGGGGCTTTAGAACACGTCAGCCCCCACTGCTAAAAACAACCCCAGCTTGCAGTCTCTATAGATTTAGTCATCCAGCTCTATGGGGTTTGAATGATGCGCTCAAATTGTGTAAGCCTGACTGTTTTCCAAATTAGGAGTTTCCACCCAAGAAATTGCTGCTGTCAACAAATAGGGAAAAGATCCATTCTTAAGGCTAAGTGTAGTAACCAAAATATATACCCACATGTACCTGTGAAAAAAGAACCAGACCAGCGAGGAATTTCAGGCCGGCGCTGTGCAACCACAAACAGATTGTTTGATTTCTTCCCCTCTGTTTTCTCATAACTAGAATTAGGAGATTGAACAAGAGACCTCAAACCTCTCCAAAATTCCACATTCTGTAATTCTCTCCATATGCACATTGTAATAAGCCAAAGGTCGGGACATTTTCCAGACTGGAATGAGGGCAGGTAATACTAAGAATGATAAAAAACACAGCTAGTGGTTATTAAGCCTTCGTTTTTATAAGACAAGTGAAGTGCTAAGCACTTCACATGCCTCTCTCTCCATCTTCTCAGCACCCCTCTATCTCTCAGACTCATGCAACCAGAAACTGGCAGGGCCAGGAATCATACCCAAGCTGTCTGGTTGTAGGTGGTTGGTTCACCCCTGTGCAGTGTACCTCATCTTAAAGGGGACTGTGAGAATTAGGTGCTTCAATAGTAATGTTAAATGAGCTCTATGAATATCTAGTATATCACTAAGTCTGAGAAAACATCACCTTCCCTGAGTTATTGGATGGGCTCCTTACTACTCACCATAACTTCTCCAATCCATTTTCCAGCTCAACCCCTAAGATACTTCTGCTATGTTATCCTCTATCTGAAAATCTTCCAGTGATGTCATACTGTCATTAGGGCAAAGTTCAAACAACCCCTGAACTGATTTCCAAGGCCGCACTTGTTGGGAGAGGGCCTGCCCTGCCCCTTCCCCTTCCTCTTCTTCTGACAGTGCCCCTCTGAACTGGGCTATGCACAAGTCCCAGATGCTTTCTGCTTCCATCACTGCACGCATGAGTCTGCTGTCTCCGTTTCCATATTCTTCCCAACCCTAGGGTTCACCTAGCTAACCAGTATAACCTCCATTAGATTTGAGTTTACACGCCTCCTCCTGCTAGAAGCTCCATTGATCTCCTTCTGGACTGTGATGGGTGTGCCTCCAACAGGTTCCCATTATACCATTACACTAAACTTTGATCAACATAACTGTCGGTCATTGGTCTGTCTCTCCCACAGGTCTGGTGGAGGCTACATATTGTTGATCACCGGATCTCCGGTAATAAGCATAACAATTATGCATACTGTAGGCTGTCATTAAGTGTTTACTGACTTAGACAAGAAAAACAAATGGTTTTCAACATAAAAACGTAAGCTCAAATTCACTCATTTTAAAAGAAATTCGATTTTAAATTATAATAAGGTGTCATTTTTTAGAATAAACAGTTTGAAAATAGATGGTATTGATGGTGGATTAGGAAAACCAACACTTCTGTGTAGCCTGATACAGTCCCCTTGATGGGAAATTTGCCAATCTCTATCAATACTTGGAATGTACACCCTAATTAACCTAAGAATTCCACTTCTAGGAATTTGTCCCCTGATATTCTTATAGGTGTACACCAAGAATTGAAAACTGAAACAACCTAAATGTTTGTTAAAATAGAACTAATTACCTAAGTTATTATTCATCCAAACAATGGAATTCTCTGCAGCCATTAAGAGGAATAAGGCAAAATGATATTTAATAATATAAAACGATCTCAAAAATGTTAACTAAAAAAGAAAAACAGTGGAATTTGAGAAACAAAACAGGATCATAGGGGAAAGGAGGGAAAAATAAAATAAGATGAAATCCGAGAGGGAGGCAAACTGTAGGAGATTCTTAACTCTAGGAAACAAACTGAGGGTTGTTAGAGGAGAGTTGGGTGGGGCATGGGTAAGTAACCCATTGAGGAAGGCACAGGGTGTAATGGGCACCGGGCATTATATACAACTAAAAAATTACTGAACTCTACATTTGAAACTAATGGTACAGTATATGTTAACTAATTGGATTTAAATAAAATAAATTTTAAAAAGAAAAACAGAGTTCAGCGTATTTAGTACACTATCCTTTACTGGAAAAAAGAGGATAGCTATAGGTATAGTACTTCAGGGAAAGTGTATAAGAAAGCAGTGACAATCGGGCAGAGTAGAATGGTCCTAGTAGAAGGTTGAGTTTTTATCTAATTAAATCAATACATACTGACGGGAGACAGAATGTCTTCCAGGCAAACAGGAAAACCAGCCCCACCAATAAGCTGTATACTTGCATGTTTAGAGAGTGTATCAGCAAAGATGGGCTGCTAGGGGCGCCTGGGTGGATCAGTGTGTTAAGCCTCTGCCTTCAGCTCAGGTCATGATCTCAGGGTCTTGGGATCCGGCTCTCTGCTCAGTGGGGAGTCTGCTTCTCCTTCTCTCTCTGCCTGCCTCTCTGTCTACTTGTGATCTCTCTCTCCATCAAATAAACAAATAAAATCTTTTAAAAAAAAAGATTTTATTTATTTATTTGACAGAGAGAGCGCAAAAGTAGGCAGAGAGGCAGGTAGAGAGAGAGGAGGAAGCAGGCTCCCCGCTAAGCAGGAAGCCTGATGCGGGGCTGGATCCCAGGACCCTGGGTGTTATGACCTGAGCCGAAGGCAGAGGCTTTAACCCACTGAGCCACCCAGGCACCCAACAAATAAAATCTTAAAAAAAAAAAAAAAGATCGGCTGCTAAACAAAGGAAAATACGGTTAAGAAAATGGTCATTGAACACACACCCTGATTTAATAGAGAGAAAGGGAGAAACCCTACACCCAAGCAGTACAAATAATTCTAACATAAAACAAATGAATTCTTTTTGTAGATGGCCTTCTAAGAAGTTACCTAAAATAACAATTATTCTTTTTAGACAGTGTATTTTCCTTTTTGTTTTTCAGTGGTCACTAGGCAACCTCGTAATTACTCATTCAACTTCTTGGTTACCTTGACTCTAAAGTGGAATCCTTGGAAATGGGTCAAAAGCATTCTAATCACAGGAAAGGCAATTGTCATTCAGGATTAAAAATGCATCTTGTATGATTTTGCATAACATAAGTACACAAACAAGAGAACAAGATTCTCTGGGTATGCTGAAATATCTTGCTTCAAATCCCAGACCTCACCTCTCATCACTGGACCCAAAGCCATGGCCCATTATGTGGGCTTCTTACCTCGCCTTCCTATGATCAGTTCCTCTTCATTCTAAAATGGGTACCATCCCTGTCCTAAAAACCAGCTGGACTCTCCAAAATCTAGCCTGGTCAAAAAGTCTTCAAGCATGGAATTTTAAAGAAGGAGCAAATTTTTTTTTTTTTTTTTGGACTTTAAAAAAGACAGCAAGACCGGTAATAAAGAGAACATTATAGCTGACATTAAAGAAAAAGTTTGTAGTGATTGGGAATTTTCAGGAAATAACACAGAATCATGTTGTTGTTTTTTTTTTTTAAGCAAGTAACACACATAAACCACACACACACACACACACACACACACACACACAAGATCTCTGTGATGTATAGACCAAACTAAAGGCAATAGCACTTTTGAAAATATTGTCACCAAAGGGGAAAAGCTGAGCTCAGCTAATGTGTGTAGGCTATTCCTGCCTTCCAATCTTTACACTTGCTACTTGTGCTGCCTGGAATATTCTAAGTCAGAGTTACCTAAACTTTCTCAGTTCACAGAACCCTTAGTGGCTCAGTAACTAATTTTCCTGGCACTCCCAGGCCAAAGAAAGAACCTAACATTTCTGTTGATTAGGTAGTTAGGTGCTAATAATTTAAGAAGCATTTATGTCTTAACAACTTCAATAGCTGGTATTTTTTTTTTTAAGATTTTATTTATTTATTTCAGAGATCACAAGTAGGCAGAGAGGCAGGCAGAGAGAGAGGGGAGGAAGCAGGCTCACTACAGAGCAGAGAGCCCGGATGCAATGCAATGGGGGGGCTGGATCCCAGGACCCTGGGATCAGGACCCAAGCTGAAGGCAGAGGCTTTAACCCACTGAGCCACCCAGGCGCCCTTAATAGCTGTTTTTAAAAGAAACAGTACACATAAATTGATAGGAAATCATGATATTTGTATCTTGTTCTTAAATAGCCACAGTTACTTCTCAGTGGGATAGTACTTATCAATGGACACAACTTCTCAAACCTGGGAGTCCCATTAGATACCACCACTCTCATTTCCTGTACATGGTCTTGCTTTTTATCAGAGCAAGCACTGAAAACCCAGCTTTGCCAAGATAATGATGTTATTGAAAGAAAGTAGTGTTGATCCGGTGTTGAAACTGTCAACTTCCTTGAGCTAATAGTTTGCATGGGATGCTGAATAGCACTGTGTTTCCCTTGAAAATTTAAAGTATCCTGAAATGCCCCTGTAAATTCATTGCAGAATCCTGAGCACCTCCGTGCACAGTTGGGAACTGTGGCTCTACCCACCTCCCCCCCAAATGTTTCCATGATGTTTGTTTTTGTGTGGGTCACCTAAAAACAGATCGTGGTGTAAATCTCACAAGCCAAGGCTTTATGGGGAATTATAATCCCAGCCATTGAGGAAGGGAAAAGAGAAGAAGGCAGGAAAAAGAGGGAAAATAAATTCAAGTTGGTGAGTTATGAAATGACTGCATCCTTACAAATAAACATACCTTGTTGCTTGGTCCCCAGAACTTCTTCCAAACAGGATTTGCAGCATCATGGCAGCTGGGAACACTCTGTATGCTGGAGAAAGAGGAATTTTGCTGCCACTTTCTTCTTGTGTCTTGTGTCTCTCACTGGCTGAAGTTTGTTCCTTAAGGAATTAACTCGCCCTCACTCACTGTGTTACTGGCTCATTATGGCAACTGCTGAGGAACCCAGACCCCTGCCCCACAGCAGGATGCCTCATCCCTTTCTGGAAGTAATGGGAGGAACCTCTAAGAATAGATAGAGGTTGGGCCTGAGCACCATGCTGTTGAGTCCCCTGCCAATACCATCTCAGAGGAGGCTGTGCCAGAGTTCAGTCCACCTTGGAGGAGACAGAGAAGGCAGGCAGAGTTAGGATAGGAGACAATGTTAGTGTCAATGGAGGAAGCTCTCTGTTAGCCAGAAGAATGGACAAAGGGGTAGGAGGACAGGTGGGGCCAAGCCATTCTGGAGAGACCCTATAAACCAGATCCTATATACTCTGCTGTTTTTCATCATTCACGTCTTAAATCATGTATCACCTTTTCAGAGACAGTTCCCTGACACTCCCTAAAATGTCTTTCTCAGCCATAGCTGACATATAACTTTATTTTATCTTCTCATGGCACTTCCCACTGTCGAAATTACGTTGTCTATTTACTTTCGTCTTCCTCCTCTTTTTATTTTTTAAAGATTTTATTTATTTATTTGACAGACAAAGATCACAAGTAAGCAGAGAAGCAGGCAGAGAAAGAGGAGGAAGCAGGCTTCCCGCTGAGCAGAGAGCCCGATGTTGGGCTCAATCCCAAGACCCTGGGATCATGACCCGAGCCTAAGGCAGAGGCTTTAACCCACTGAGCCACCCAGGTGCCCCTGTCTTCCTCCTCTTATTAGAACATGAGCTCTCTCTTAGCTAATATGTTCAACAAAACTGTACTAGGCACATAGTAGGTATGTAACAAATGCTTACTGAATGAATGAATAAATATTACCCAGCATTCATCTGCCTAGAAGGAAAATCAGAGAGCCAATCAGGAAGGTTCTGGGGTTGTACATTTACCAGCTGATAAGGGAAGAAGGAGGGATCCACATGAGGAATGTGTGTTAAACACCTGATTGATTCTCAGGCTCACACCTTTGCCATCCAAAATACAAAGCTGCAGTGGAAACCTGATGAATTAGAATGGAGAAGAATCATCAAGGTTCTACTGATAGGAATTCATAGAAATTCACTAGTACATCGGTCTCTAAGCTAGAATCATATAAGGGTAGAGCTATGATATGTCTAGGAGGGACGGAATCTTTACAGGTTTCAGTCCAGGCTTCCATCCCGGAAGCCAAGCCTTCATATAACCCATTTTAACCTTGAACAGCTGAAGTTACAGGGAAGTCAACCCAGTCATTTTCAATAGGCTATTTCATAAAATTCTTCCCATTTAAAATTATTGTTCCTTATTCTAATTGTTGGCGTACCCCGCTCCCAACTAATATAATTTATGATGCTCCTGTTCATGAGCAGCTTGTTTGGAAGCTACACTGAAGGAATTAACATTTATTTCCATTAAAGTTCCTTTTGCTGTGAGCTGACCATGATTCAGTCTAAATTCTTTGGAATCTCAAGTCTGTCATTCATTACATTCAAAGTCCCTCTTGGCTCTTTAGCCAGAGCAGGTCTGATCTGCAATATACTGTGATTTCACATATAAATGTCCTAAAAAGGACAAAGTTGGGACTGCATGGTGTAGTCCCAGAAAACTCACTCTAGAGGGAATGTCATTTGTTTTACAAGTAGTTACTAATTGTCTACATGCGACATGCACCATTCCAGGCACTTAGCAATTCATCAAGGAAAACCTAAAGACGTTGCTCTCTTCGTGCTAAATATTCCAGTGCTCTGATCAATAAGTTTTGTGAATAATTACTAAATCCAAATTAAGACATCAAGTTGGATTTTTACTGAATCCATATTTCCCTATTTCTCTACAAAGCTCAGTTGAGGGACTATGTCCAATACTCTCTTTCTATGGCACTTCTTCTAGTATCAGACAAGAAACCATATTAAAGAAACTGAGGCTAATCTAAAATGATTTTTTAATGAACCTATCCTAAATTTCAAGGATCAAATCTTTATTTTTCAACATATTACAAACATTTCTTGAGCCTCTTGTATATGAACACTATGCTAATGCTGAGGATTCAAAGATGGATTCAATAAATTCCCTGAACAAGGAACACCTGGCTGGTCCAGTTGGTAGAGCCCAGATCCCGGGATTGTGAGTTCAAGCCCCACATTGGGTGGAGAGATTACATAAAAATAAAATCTTTGAAAAAAAAATTCCCTGAACCAGTTTACCATTTAATTATAATAAATGAAGAACATGTATTTTTCACTGAAAGTTATAAAATTAATGGGGCAACACCATGACCTTCTTACTCAAAAACCATTCATATCCCCTTCTACCCTCATCTTCCTAGACTACCAAGATTTTTAAAAGATAAAATACTCTCTTTCCCAATCTGCCCTGCAGTGAAGTGTGACGATGTGACCTGGTTCTGAACAATGAGATCAAAGCCAAAATAACCAGATGGGGCTTCTGGGAAAGTGCTTTATTAGTACAGAAAGATAATATGCCACTTTAGTCCTTTATCCTTCCTTCTTCTTCAATTCAATGCCTGGAGGTATAATAGCCATCTTGCAACCATGAAGACAAAAAACCATTTACTAAGGATGGAAGAGTCAGATGTGATGGTCCTTGGTCCTCAATGACTTCCTTGAGCATTTGCCAGCCTAGGACATCTCGCCTACAACTAGACTTTTCATTCCAAGAAAAAATTAAACTCCAATCTGTTTAAGCCACTGTTGACTGGGTTTTTGTTTTTTTTTTTTTTTCATTTGCTTGCAGTCAAATGCATTTGTAACTTCTAGTTGGCACAAATGGGGCCAGAAAAGAAATTAATGTATTGATTGAAATATTACAATAACATAAATCAAATTGGGTAATCGGGCTATACCCTGCAATATTGTATTTTTGCAAATAATTTCCAAAGGTAACTATGAAGTTAACAATATTACTCTTTTACCAAATACTTCCATTTCTGAAAATGGATCCCAAGCAAAAGTCCCTAGTATGAAGATTCTGAGAAATGGAAGGTATTTGTTGTAGAATTGTTTATAACGATGAGGAGGTGATCTAACAAATCAACAACAGGAAGATAATTCAGTAAATTTTCCAATGTCCACTGAAGGAATATTATGCAGGCCTCTAAAATAATAATTATGAATCAATGTGAAAATGATACAAACTGCTGATGATATGCTAAGTGAAAACAGTAGGATATAAAGTTGAATGACGTCATCATGGAAATTAGATAAAATTCAGTATATGAGACAGAAAAGGAATGCACAAGTATGAAAATAGTTGCTTTTGAGATGATTTCTAATTTTTTCAAAGTTATTTGTATGGTCATATTATAATTGTAAGATATTTTAAAAATAAATATTATTAAATACCATGTACTTTCAAAAATATCTTTTTGATTCTCTTCCAAAGATAGAGGTATCTTAAACCTTTGATTTGGAGTTGCTGGAAATATAAACTGAGCTATATACTTGATTTACATAAATAACATAAAGGATTTTGATTCAGTAAAGTTTGGAACATTTTTAATATCAGGAAAGCTCATTAAAGTTAGAATGATTTTCTCAAGAATGAGCATGAAATGTAGAGTCAAATGAGTTAAAGAATTTGGTTTGAGTTTTGTCTTCTTTGCAAGTCATGGACAATAAAATTATGTTCATAATTAGATTGTCTTTTGCACAAATAAAACCTGCAATAATAAGATGTCTGGGCTGGGAAGGATTTGGGAGATTATCTGTTCCCACCTTTCATTTCACAAATGAAGAAACTGACACCTAGAAAAGTTAAATGACTCACTAAAGGTCACATACATAGTTCATGAAGAACAAAGAGTATAGTTGAGGTTTCCTTTAATGTTATTCATCCCTGAGAATAAATAATTATTCATCAAGTAAGCATTTATTAAGTGGATACTCTATACTACTATGTACTGGACAATGTTAGGCACTGTATTCAAAGATAAACTCAGGGGATGTCTGGGTGACTCGGTCAGTTAAGCATCTGCCTTCAGTTCAGGTCATGATCCCAGAGTTCTGGGATGGAGTCTCACATAGGGCTCTATGCATAGGGCACCTGCTTCCCCCTCTGCCTGCCACTCCTCCAGATTGTGCTCTCTCTCTCTCTCTGACAAATAACAAAAAAAAAAAGATAAATTGAGGATACATACTCCTCTTCCAGGGTCAGAGTCTTGTGGGAGGGAGCAACACTATAATAATTACAAGACATATTGACATAGTGCTTCTGTTCTTCTAGAGTCTAAGTACCTTAGAACATGATCTTGGAAGACATAACAATTTGTATCTGAAGAGTCCCAGGAAAGAAGTCACTTTTGCTTTGTTTCTGAAGATTTGAGTAGAATTCCACCATCCAAAAACAACATATTGCAAATGCACAGCAAAAATGAAAGATCGAGGTATGCTGCAGAATACCAAATACTTTGCTATGGGCACAGACTTAGAATGGAGGAGCAAGGAGGAAGTAGAGGTAAAGGAAGGGAGGAGGGCAAGTTACAGACTTTAAGAACTCCTTCTATTCTATTCTGAGGATTTTGAACTTTGTGAAATAGGCAAATAAAAAGCACAGATTTTTCCTAGGCAGGGAAAATGGTATGATTAAATATAAATTTTAAAATGCTATCAAAGCATAGAGGACAAAGCTGGACAGGAAGAAGCAGGAAGACAATTGATGAGGTTATTGACACAATCCATGCAAGAAATACCAGGGGCTTGAAATAAGGCAATGGCAGTGGGCTAGGAATGGGAATACATTTTGCTGAAATATTTGAGAGACACTACTGAGATGGAACCAAATGTATTTAACAGATTAATTATAGAAAGTGAGGGAAATTGTAGAATCAAGACTGAATCCAACAAGTAGTTCTAGGAACTTCAGGCAGACTCTAATAACACAAAGAACCTAATAAAATTTAACTTCTGTATCATAAACACATGCTCAAAACTTCCATATCTAACATGCCTGCTAATCAAACATGAGTTATGCAAGGTAGAGGTCAAATAAAAAAATAATTGTTATATTTACCAAGACACAGCCATAAAGAAATAGAAATTCTGAGCAGACCTATTTAGAAATGAGATTACACTGATAATCAGAACACCCTCAATGAAGAAAAGCTCAGGACTCAGTGACTTCACTGGTGAATTCTACTAGACATTTATAGCAGAATTAATACCAATTATCCTCAAACTCTTGCAAAAAGTTGAAGAGAAGGAAATACTTGCAAATTTATTCTACAAGGCCAACATTATCCTGAGCCCAAAGCCAAAGACACTATAAGAAAACCACAGACCAATACTTCTGATGAATATTGATGCGAAATTCTCAACAAAATACTAGTAAACATAATTCAACAACACACTAAAAGAATTACACTCCATGACTAAGTGGGATTTATTCCCAGAATGTAAGAATGGTTCAACATATAAAAATCAATGTAATACATCATAATAACAGTATAAAGAGATTTAAAAATACACATGACAAAATTGTCATTGATTTGATACAGAAGTCATTTGACAAAATTCAACACCTTTTCATGAGAGAAAGAAACAAAACAAAACACTGAACAAACCAGAAGTAGAAGGAAAGTGCCTCACTGTGGTTAAAGTCACATGTAAAAATCCTATGGTTAACATCATATTTAATGATGAAATACTGAAAGTTTTTCCTTTAAGATCAGGACTAGAAAGAGATGTCCAATTTTGCCACTTTTATTCCACATAGTATTGGAAGTCCTAGCCAGAGCAATTAAGCAAGAAAAAGAAATAAAATGTGTCCGAATTTTAAAAAGAAGTAGGGGCGCCAGAGGGGCTCAGTCGGTTCAGCGTCTGCCTTTGGCTCAGATCATGATCCCAGGGACCTGGGATCCAGCCCCACATCAGGCTCCCCAGGGAGCCTGCTTCTCTCTCTCTCTCTGCCTGCGCTCTCCCTGTTTGTGCTCTCTCTCTCTCTGACAAATAAGTAAAGAAAATCTTTAAAAAAAAAGAAAAGAAAAAGAACAAAGTTGGAGGTTTCACACTTCCTGATTTCAAAACTTATTATAAAGCTACAGTAATCAAAACTGTGAAATACTGGTGTCAAGGCAGACATGGACAATAGAAAAAAAGATCTCAGAAATAAGCTTTCATATATATGGTCAAATGACTTTCAGCAAGGGTGCTAATATCATTTGAAGAGAAAGGACAGTCCTTTAAAATGGTGTTGGGAAAATTGGATATCCACATGCAAAAGAATGAATTTGGACCCTTACTCTTGTAGTCAGCTCAAATTGCTAGAACAAAGTAACAGACTGGATAGCTTAACAGACATTTATTTCTCACAGTAGTGCAGTCTGGGAAATCCCAGATCAAGGTGCTAATAATTCAGTTCTTGGTAAGGGCCCTCCTCTTAGCTTGCAGCCACCCTTCTTCTATCCATATTCCCACATGGTAGAGAGAAGTTCTAGTGTTTGGAGGGCCCTAATCCAATCGTGGGGCTTCTATCCTCATGACCTCATCTAAACCTAATTGCCTCTGAAACGCCTGACCTCCTAATGCCATCACATTAGGGGTTAAGGCTTCAATATGTGAAACTGGGGAGAATACAAACATTCAGTCTGTTCACTCACCTTTCACCATGTACAAAAATTAACCCAAATGGATCAAAAACCAAAACATAAGAAATAAAACTCCAAAATTCTTAGAAAAAAACAGAGGGGCACCTGGGTGGCTCAGTTGTTAAGCGTCTGCCTTCGACTCAGGTCATGATCCCAGGGTCCTGGGATCAAGCCCCGCATCCTGTTTGGCAGAAAGCCTGCTTTCCCCTCTCTCATCCCCCTGCTTGTGTTCCCTCTCTCGCTGTGTCTCCGTCAAATAAACAAATGAAATCTTAAAAAAAAAAAAGGAAGAAAGGAAGGAAAAAATAAAGAAAGAAAAGGGAAAAAAATAAAAAAAGAAAAAAAAAACAGAAAAGAAGCCTCATGACCCTGGATTTGGCAAAGATTTTCTAGATATGACACCAAAGTATAAGCAACGAGAGTAAAAAAATGACAAACTGATACAGAGACAGCCAATAAGCATATGAAAATATCCTCAACATCACTAATCATTAGGGAAATGGAAGTCAAAACCACAATGAGTTATCACCTCAACCCATTAGGATGGTTACTATCAAAAGAGAAAAACAAAATGCCAGGAAATAATAAGAGCTGGGGAGAGTGCAGACAAACTGGAACACATGGCCACGGTTGCTGGCAGAGTCAGATGGCAGGGACATCACAGAAAATACTGTGACAGCTCCTCAAAAAATTAAAAATAAAATTTCATGTGCCCCAGCAATGCCACTTCTGTGTGCATATCCCAAAGAATTGAAAGCAGGACCTCAGAGAGATTTGCATGCCCACGTTCACAGCAGCACCATGCACCCCAGCTAAGAAGTAGAGGCAAACTAAGTGTCCACTGAAGAATCAATAAACAAAATATGATCCCTCCATACAATGGGATATTATTCCGCCTTAACAAGAAATGAAATTCTGACACACGTGACAATGCAGATGAAACTTCAGGACATTCTGCTAAGCAAAATAAGCCAGGCACAAAAAAGACTAATACTCTACAATTCCACTTATATGATATATTTAAAATAGTCAAATTCATAGAAACAGAAAGTAGAATGGTGGTTGCCAGAGGCAGGGGGTAAGAAGAAATGGAGGGCTGTTGTTTAATGGGTACTAAGTTTCTGTTTCGCAAGATGAGAGCATTCTGGAGGTCGCTTGCACAATACTGTGAATATATTTACCACCCCTGCACTGTATACTTAGAAAGATGAAGCCGATAAATGTTATGCTTATACATTTTTACCGCAATAGAAATTTCAAAAAACCCAAAAACTGTGGCAAGCCTCTGAACAAAGATAAAAAAAAAAAAAACAAAAAACAAAAAAAACCGCTTCCCCCAAAACCAAAAAACAAACGAACGAAACAATGTTCTGGGAAAAAAATAAATAAAAACAAATTATGCTAAGACCTCAAATGATTGAAGTCTGTCTGACTTTAAGTCTTAGAAAATGAGCAAGAAAAATAAATTCCCCTAAGACGATGAGTCCAAGTGAACAGAAGGCGGGTGAGGTAAGTGGCCAAGCAAGGGAGCAAACAATTTCTTGATGGAACTGTCTAGGCTTCAGGGCCAAGGCCTGCACCAGATTTCAGGGTGTTGCAGCCTGTTCATTAATCAAAGATAATGTGGGATTACAGGGTGGAGTGAGAGCCAAGGAGTTTTCCAGTTTCTGCCACTCTGAGATGCTGCTGAGTGAGTGGAGAGGGAGAAGTTCCCTGAGGACAAATGCTCCTGTCTTAGGATCCGAGTTTGGCTTTGGCAAGAACAGAGCTCTCGGGAGGACTCCTTTTGCTATTGGTATTCACAGACCCTATGGTAAGCAGAGGGCAATGAGCAAAACTCCTGTGGTCCAATCCAGCCTTGGGGAGCACCCCCGAGAATGCACATTCGCATTTCCCCCTTTGTTGCAAGTGAGTCAGGTCTCTAACTGAATTGCAGTAATTTAACCTTCTTCGTCCAACATGGCTTCTGCTGCCCAAGCGACTTGAAGGCAGTTCTTATTACATTAATGTGAACTCCTGTTGCACTGAGAGTTTATAGGACTGTTTCTCATTATACAACGGTTTCTTCATCTTCACTCACATTCTGAATTCTCTCAAGGCAGAAAAAAGATTCTTACAGACGCCTACAGGTTCATTTACAGTTTTCCAATGATCATTTTAATTGTTTTTACAAAAACCATGCCTAAAGTCCTTATAGTAGTTACACAGCCATAAAACCCCAGGAATTTTCAAATATAATACAAACATACACAACCCAAATATTCGAAAATCACATTATTAGTAGAGGACGGATAACGTTTTCCTACAACTGAATCACCACCTTCAACAAAAATGTGGTCCTGTTTGCTCCAGGGCAATCTCTTGGGAGATGGGTATCTTGAGTCTACTTGGCTCTCTGGTCCTATTTCTATACTGCTATTACTGCAAAGCCTTGGCTCACACAGCCTGTCTGGAGGCCATTTGACCTTACTTAGCACAAAGGCTTCATGTACATAGTAACCCCATCCCTATTCTTTGCTCTGTAGCCAGCAGTCACCAAATAGGGCTACTGGGTGATCAGGGCAAACAGGGCTCCTAAAAATCCCAGGCCATTTAGTATTGAGAGGATAATCTAGGTCACGTAGCACTGACATATACTATAATAATTTGTTAGCTAACCTCTAAATAAAAGCAAAAATTTTAATTTTGAAGAGAAATAACAGAAGCTCTAGGTTCTTGGGATCTGTTGAGGGACGTTACCCTACACCACACCTTCCTTAGTATCTACCTCATACTTCAATAAAGTATTTCATTGTTTCCTATTTATCTCTGCCTCAAGTGTCAGTAACTCGAGGGCCGTAAGTCCTATGGTTCTGGGACTTCTCCATTAGCATCCGATGAAACCACACCCATTGTCATCAATTATAATTGGCCAGTTGTTTCCTTGCTTCTGAGGTGGCTGACAGATTAAGGTTTCCTGAGTATTTACTGCTTTTGAGTCTGCCCCAGTTAGTACACTGGGTTAAAGAAGATATTCTTTTTATTATTATTACCATGCCCGGGAAATGGGTTTGGTTCTGTTTGACTCACCCCGGGTACTGCTCCAGTCAGACCACACCACGTGAGCACCCACACTTCCTTTCATTCAACTAGAGCGCTTAGATAGAAAATGGAACTGGATTTAAAATAGGGCAAATCTGGGGTTACCTGGTTGGCTCCGTCAGTTGAGTGGCTGAGTATGGGTTTCAGCTCAAGTCAGGATCTCAGGGTCGTGAGATTGAGCCCCACACTGGGCTCTGCACTCAGTCGGAAGTCTTCTTTAGAGTCTCTCCCTCTCCTTCTCCCTCTGCCCCTTCAGCCTTTCTCTCTCTAAAAACAAACAAATAAATTTTTTTTTTAAAAATAGGGCAAACCTGGGAAAACCTATGCCACACTTCCACAGTCAAAGCCCCATTTCAAAAGGACTTTGGAGTGGAAAGAATGCTGGATGAGAAAGCCACGCCCCGCCTGCTCTGCCTTCATCAAGCAGTGGCCTCATCAAGCAGTGTGTGGCCTCAGGCAACTTCTAGAATAATTATAACTTCTATAATAATTAGTTCTCTTATTTATAAAATGAAGGGGTTGAAAGAGAAATTCTCTAGGATTGTTTCTTACCCCAAGAATCCAATAACTATGAATGAGGTAGAAGCCAGAAAGCTGAGGTAGACCACCATCTTATCATGTTTTTTGTTGTCCTACAACAGCCTGAATGGCACCCTTACTAATCAATTTGTTTCATTTTTCTCTCACATCTCTCTCTCACTCTCTATTTCTCCTTCTCTTTCTTATTCCTCCCTTGTTGATCATCATCAGGGAAGAACCGGGAATGGCATCAAGAACACTTTTCAAAGGATATAAATGCAGAACTTCCTCAAGATACCAGTGTGTTCCCTTTCTCCAAGGAATAGATATGGATCCTTTTGATGTTTTTCTGTCTCAGAAAGTAATTTCATGAGCATGTTTGCCAATCTGCGCATTGAACGATTTCCAAAAGATCACTTCATCAAAGCTAATGGATAAATGAAGTCTGGTAAAGAGTTCACAGATGTGTTTCCTGCTCCATTACTCAATAAACATTAAAGAACAGAAATGATACTATTGAAACCACTCTGGATAAATTGAGACAGGAGGAAATAGAAGGGAAGAGGAGAGAGCGCATTATGAAGAAAGTTGTAACTCAAACAAAAAGGATGTGTTTGTTCCCCACAACCCCGGAGTTGCCAAATGGACTTGGTCATTTGCTTTGAATCTGAATGCTGATGGGTTTTAGAGAGTTACCCCAACAGCTGATGAGGTAGAAGCTTCTGCCATCCTGTAGGGATATGTAATCACATTGAACACAGTAGCTCCATGGGGCTGGTTTAATTGTCATTATTCTTTGGAAGAAGATATGGGGAGATTAAAAGAATTCAGTGCAAATAATAAAGACTCCCCAAGACATAAAAATCAGGAATTGAACTGAAAATGGTTTTTGAGTTTGAAAAGGATAAAGTTATTGGCCAACAATTACTACTTTGTGGGAATGTCCACAGAATTGTCAGGGAACAAAGCAAAAGAAAATAAACATTCTTTATGTCTCTAAGAAATTTTTAAATTCAGAATTGCTTTTGATGCCAGAAGCTCTAATTTGTTGTTTAAGCAAATATCCTGCAGAGCTCTCATTACATTTTTATTAACATTGTCTTCAGTTCTTCCATAGAAAGTGCCTAATCTCATTATTTAGTCTGAGTTCCCTTTTCCAAATATCTGTGTCTCCTTAAATGGCTAGTGATGCTTCTTTGTCTGCTTGTGGCAGCCAGCCTGTAGTCATCCTCAACAACGGTGTCGTCAGGCTGTTAGGCCTCTCAGAAAGAAGTGGAGAGTCAAGAACTAAAAGGTTAGGATAGTATCATTTCTCCTACCAGTGGGTTTTGCAGCAAAGAGACTGGTCACGAAGGGAAAACCCTAAATGATCCTCTGATTCTGAGAGTTCTTACCAGGGTAAGCAGGAAAAGGGAGCTTCCTTCCTAGCCACCAAACTTCTTCAGCCTCTGCTCCAAAATGGTCCATTCATTCACCCAGTTGGTTGCCCAAGGCACCTCAGAGAAATGCAGGCCTCCTTGGCAGCTTTCTGGTCTGGGGATAATCCCACCCGGTATAGCCATCTAGACCGTCCCTTAGGTTCCTGATCGGAGGAATCATCCAATATGGACTTTCCACCAAGCTCCAGTGTTTGGCCACAGTTATTTCAGTGGCTGCGTTATCCAAGCATAAAGCAGAAAGGTCAGGGAGTCTGAAATCTGCATGCACGTTTTCATATCCCTCAAACCTCCCAAGGCATGAATTTAACCTAAAGCTTGAGAAAATGCTGGGGAAATGTTATGATGGTTTTGCGGAATTCTTTGAAACTCTAGTTCATTTACTGATTTCTCTCATGCTCTGTTCTACCCACAATTTCACACACCTATTTTAACTTCCTGGTGCTTGATTGGTACCACTTACCAGTCCATTCAACACTCATTTTCTCTTCCTTACCTGCTCCTTCTTTTGTACATGTATAGATAGCTGTTCAGCTGGACAAGAACATTTGCATGTTTTAAAGTGTGTCTCGATGGAAGCATGTAATAAATACTGATCACTGACTTCATCCCACACCCAGTTACTCAGAATCCACTGGAATGGAGCCCAGACATCAGTATTTTGAAGAAAACTTCCCAGATAATTCTTACGTGTAGCCAGGTTTGAGAACCATGGATCTGGAAGCTTGTTGCTTTCTCCTGAGCTCAGCAATCTTGTGGGCACTTGCCATGAAGTGAATGTTAGTACCTAATAAAGTCACATCGTTTTCCAAGGCCTTTGCAGCAGAACCAATGGTTGTTATAGCCGTTTCCAGAGGGGAGAGATTTCTGGTGTATCTGGTGATGATGGAGTCATTAAGGGAAGTTTTGTGGCATTTGTGATAATTCAAAGAAGGTGTAAAATTATAGGTATGTTTCTTCTACCCTGTGAGCAATCTCTATCTGGAGATCTTACATATACAATAATAATAGTTACAGCTAACACCTGGAGTGAATACTATGTAACAATCACTAACATATTGCTTATATTAACTCACTCTATATTCACAATAAGCAAGCATAGGTACTATTTTAATTACCATTTTACACATGAAGGAACTGAAGCTGAGAGGTTAAGACCTTCTCAGGACAATATAGGTAGTGTATTGCAGAGTAAGTGCTTTGAACCTTGGATGTCTGGCTCCAGGATCTATACCTTTGGTAACTGTAAGATTATAGGTATATCTCTTGGGCAGAATGTCATTATAGAACCATTTAATTCATGTGTGATTCCTTAACCCAAGCTAAACATTTCTTCTTTTCCATCTTTGTTTATGGGTTCTAATTTTGCCTTTTGAGGACAAATCTGTTTCATATAATGAAGAATGCATGTATCTAGGACTATAGGATTTTATGGCTGGAAAGGCCTTATATATCAACCAGTGTGGCTCTTGCATTTTAAAGATGGCAAAAATGAGGGCTAAAATGTTTGACAGGTTTCCAAGGTACACAGCTAATCGCCTTCATTCCTGGCCATATGGTAGACTAGCTGTCCAAAGACATTTCCCTTGGTACAGACCACCTACGAACCTGGATAAAATATAGAAAACATTTTTAAAGTAAATGTCTGATTCACTCATTAAGCTGATCCCCTGTTACCTAGGAATGGCTGTTTAATGGATTGTGGAGTTGGAGGATAAAAGATAAAGCCTACATAGAGTGATAAGTTGGACTGAAGACCCACACATACCTAAGAACCTGAAGTATTCCATTCCCAGTGGAAGATCTAGGGGGAAAAAGCCCCACACCACAGGAGAGTGTTAGGACTGATGGCAAAGCGAATGCTTGGGGAGCAACAAAATATGATAAAGTAGGTGGGAGACAAGAAAGAGGAGGAAAAGAGGAGGTGAAGGAGGCAGTGAAGGAGGTGCAGTAACAATGGCAGTGGCAGTGAAGGAGAGAGATGAAGGAGAAGAAGATGGTAGGAGAGGAAAGGATGAAACAAGAAAAAAAGCATCCTCAGGGAATTTGTCATTATATTTGTGCAGATTTGGGGTGAAAATTCGTACTAATTATGTGAACATTGCTAATTATATGAACCCAAACACTCAGTTTAAAGTAGAAGCAGGTAGGTAGAGTCCTGGCACCTGTGAAATAAAAGCAAATCTTCTTTAGAGGCACATAATTTAAATCTAGCCCTCAAAGAATTTCCAGCAAGTAAGTTTCAAAAAAAGACAAGTTCATGATCAAATATCACAACAGCCATAAAAAGGCAAGGTACCATGAGGAAGAGACCACAGGAAAACATACAGCAGAATCATCCTGCAAAAAAACCGTTCAGATCTGGGAAATACAAAAACAGAATATAAAATAATTGTGTTTAATATGTTTTGAAATAAAAGAAGATGTTGAAAATGAAATGTGATGTAAGAAGAAATGGCAATCAAAACAACTAGGCATTTTCAAAAAAAAATGGAGGTCCAGGAAAAAATAATAATTGAAATTAGAAAGGCAATGGACAGATTAAACAACATGCGGTAGACTCAAAGATGTGTGCTCAAGATTCCCCTTCAAGGAAGGACTGATCCAACTGCAAGAAGTATGCTCATCAGATAGCCTCTAGGGATCAGCTCCTTCAGAATTTGCCTCAGGTACCAAAAGCTGTCTTTCCCAAGGTCACTGGAGGAGCCCTGCATCCAGTGACAGAGTGATGAGGGATACAAAGACCCTGACTATTTCATCCCAATGCAGGACAGCTCTGATGGGACATAGTTACTTAGAGCTCCTCAACGGATTAGCCGAAGCTTAGTTAGGATATGATTGCTGTTTGCCTTATTCTTCCATCTAGCCCTGATCTGTTCTCTCTTTGATCTCCAATAGATAGTCTATACCCAAAACTCATTTCCAGCTTCTGCTTTCAAAAGAATCCAACCTGTGACACAGCAGATAAGAGACAATTATAAGGAGATCTGTTAACCTGGAAAACAGATCTGAAATAATAGCCCACAGAAAGAAAATTTGCAAGTTAAGAATACTGCAGATAGAACCCTGGAGTAAGAATAGTCAGAATTCCATAAGGTGGTAAGAGAGGCAAAGGGGAAGAGGCAATACTTGAAAAGCTAATGGCAGAGAATTTCCAAAAGTGATGAAACACACCAATCCTCAGATTAAGGGAACACAATGAATCTCAAGTAGGATCAATAGATACAACAAGTTTATTATTAGATAAAGAAAAGATCATAAAACAGCCAGAAGAAAAAGCCAGGTAACTTTCAGATAATCAAGAACTAGAAAAGCTCATTTCTCAAGAGCAAAATTAGAACCCTAAAGATAGTGGAATCAAAATATTGAGAGAGGATAACTGACAATCTAAACTTGTCAAAAGAAATGGTCATTATGTGATATGACAGAGATGTTAGCTATTGTGATAATAATACTACAATATATATATAACTGTATCAAAATAATACATGTACACCTTCAACTTATACAATGTTATATGCCAATCATATCTCAATAAAATAAAATTGTATACCCAGCAAAACTATCTTCTTTAAGAATAAGGACAAATAAAAGACAATTATAGACAAATTCAAGACAAGACCTTTGCATAACCCTTTTCCTGTGCAACAACATACTTAGCAGGCATTTTCAAAAATCTTCTGTAGCCTCCTGATCTATAGCACTTGCCTTCCCTGCAAGTTTAACATTTTCACACCTTGCAGTTTTTTGAAATGTATGAACCAACAGCACTGGCTGAGAGGGGTTTAACATTATCCTGACCCTGGCTGGGTAAGGTGACCATAAATTTCTTTGGCTTTCAACTTCATAATAATGCTGTCCACTATGCTGTTTGTTCGTTTCTTTGTTTTTTAATCGAACCTCATCTCAAATACAGAAATCTAGCTGCTTTTCCATCTTTTCAATAGCATCATTACTCATTACAGAGATTACTTAAACAATTTCCAGAGCAACCTCACATACATATCAGAATTTCCTCTTCCTTTTTCTGGATATATTGTATTGTTGATTTATTAGCACTGAGCTTACGGCCAACAGTACTATACCTCATGCCTGAATGAAGCTTTTCTAGTACATACTTTCTCCACAAGGCACATCACTGCTTTTTTACCCTTAGGAACACAAGACAGAACTACAACACTATGTTTGGGGGCCATTTAAACAGCAAGATCACCAACAGAAACACAAAAGTGGAGGAAAAAATGACACCAAATAGATCACCAAAAGGGCAGTTGTTGACAATAGAACAGTTGAAACAAAAAGGTAGAGTATTACCTTGTTTGACCTTCACTGGGAACATGTGCATCAGGCAACTCGGACTTTTTGATGTCCTGTTCAAGTCCATGAATTATCATGAAAGTGCTGTGGATATCGATTTCTGGGTTACAGATAAATTTTAATGAGTAAGCAAATTCACAAACAAGGTATCTGTGAAGAGCAAGGATCGACTTTACAACTAAAATACTGCACAGAAATTGAACGAAAACAGAAGAGCTGCTCAGAATTAAGGTATGCTAAGGTCTGTAGGTTGTTCAAAGGGAGAGTAAATACTAATTTCAAATGTTCAAGTTAAATGTGCAGGAAAAGAATTAAAATAGTGTCATTGGGGAAAAAAAAACAGTGTATTCTACTTCAAACCTACCAACTACAAGATGTCATTTTATACCCATAAGACTGGAAAAAATTAAAAGAAAAAATTATGCATTGGTGTGAGTATTGGAAGGCAGAGACACATATATTGGTGGCGGAAGAAAAAACTGATACAACCATTTTGATAAAAGTTTTTCAATACCTAAGAAAGTTTATGAGACACGTTTTTAAAATGTGGTAGCTAGGCATGAATGGAACACAGCCCAAGTGAATTAACTCAGGCTCAAGGGCACACCCGCTTCCTATGACTTGAGGCAAGTTCTTACTGCACTCATTTCATGACGGTCACATGTACGAACAGAAACTTCGAGATACATTGCAAAGCCAGGGTTCCCTGAACCTATTATTGGAAAGATCAGGTTTGGGACCTAAAAAGGGATATTCCATACACCAAGTAATCTTCTTCTACCTACTGCCATCCACTTTACCTCTTAGTTCTGCCTACGTAGCTGCGGCAATCAGGTGTCCAAGAAAGGAAAAGGGAATAAAGCTTACAAGGATGGGTGACGTGCCATGTGATCCTGGTGGGAGGTCCCCTCTTTGCCATGTTATCTTCTCTCCCTTTTTAGCCTAGGGTATGTTCAGCTTCTAATAGATTTTTTATCCTAGCCCGAAAATTGTTTTAAATTTTGTGCCAAAAGTTCTAGCTCTTAATTATGAATAACATTTACTTTTAGACATGAAGAACCATTTTGCCTTTGTTTGTACAAAAATTCAGACACCCCCTAGCGCAATGAACACAGCATAAGAGACCACTAAAGGCTTAGCAATGACAGAGGGAGATGGAGTTGGGGCAAGGGAGAGAAAGACTCACTCACTCCTTGTCCGTGGTGCTAGCTAGTCCTTTACTACATCAAGTGTGATGGTAGGTGAGAGCAAGTACTGAGTCATCTAGAAAATTCTTGGAGGTTCTTTGAGGTGATCCAACTAAAACACAGCTTAAGTCACCAGATACAGAAGAAAGCAGAAGTGAGGCATGGAGCCCAAACAGAAGGATTAATTAAACTCCAATTCTCCCTGGTACTGTTCCCCACGCTGATCCACGAACACCTACACTCAGTCACATTCCTCAGGCAGGACTGAAACTTTGCTCTTGGGAAACTTGAATGGTCCCAGATATTCATATGCTACTCTTTGGAAACTGTAACCAAAACAAACAAACAAATAAACAAACAAACAAAACCCTACCTTGTCATCTTATCTTCTTACAGAGAGAGGATTCACTGAGGTTATTGATGCTTTTTTTTTTTTTGAGAATTTAAAACTTTTTTATTGTGACCCTCAGAAAGATATCTGTTAAGTTGAGCCCAAGATAATACTCAGATATATACACACACAACTGAAATTAAAGTTACATGGAACAGTGTTACCTCTATTAGGCACATTCTATTTTCTATTTTACTCTGTAATTTCATTCCATCCCAACCCATTCTATTGCATTCCATTCTGTTTCTCTCTCTTTCTTTTTTTAAATTGGTCAAAACGCACTAAATCAATTTCCCAGTTCGTCCTCCCATAGTCTGAAGAACACTTCAGGAAAATGACTATCCCCTTACCCTGACTCCCAAATTTAGAATAACAATCATTGTACATTGTAATGAGTGTGAATGGACAATAGCCACTCAGATCTTTGAGGAAGCTTGATTAAGGAAGAGAGACGAAATGGGAAGAAAAAGGGGAGAGAAGTATGTGTGTGTGCGTGTGTGTGCACGCACGCGTGTGCTCTAGAGGTTGTAAAATTGTTATAACCATAATAATAACTAATAGCAAATGTCTAAATTTGAGATATCAAGTATTAACAGCATAAACTTGTTATTTAGAAATATAGAGAGGGGCCTCTGGGTGGCTCAACTGTTATGAATCCAACTCTTGATTTCGGCTCAGCTCATGATCTCAGTGGGCCCCACATGGGGCTCCTCAATTAGTGTGGAGTCTGCTTGGGATTCTCTCTCTCCTTCTCCTTCTGCCCCTTCCCCCACTTGGGCTCACTCATGGTCTCTCTCTCAAATACATAAAATCTTTTTTTAAAAAAAGAAGTATAAGGATAAATGTGAGAAAAAATTGAAACTGGTTTCTTCCAAGAAGTAGGACTAGTGGATAGAAAAGACATAGAAAAATGGACTATTTTTCAATAAGAGCTTTTTAGTATCCTAATTTTTTAGCTGTGTACCATATAACTGCAATATTTTTAAATTTGATTGTATTGTAGGAAAATTTTTCCATTGGTTCCAACAGCATTCTCTCTACCTCTTCTTACCCCCATTATGTCATATGCATAGTCCCTACTCAGACTTTCCCTGTAGCACCCCTCCTAGTTCAACTTATACCCGCTGTCAAGTTCTGCCCCTGAGGTGGGATTGCGTGGAATTACGTGTGCAATATTGGATAAACCATATCAACTATACTTTCTTTTCTGGATTTACTTACCATTTACACTCTCTCAAACAAGGATTAAAAAGCTGTATCAACCCTTGAAAGCATTTAAATAATAACTAAGTCAAACAAGGAAACATTTGGGGGATTGAGGACACCTTTTCTGTCCTGGTGGTCTCTGAATATGTAGGTGGTTGTATTTTTACATTTTTTTCTCGGAGTGGGGGGGTTTCTTGGAACTGGCCCAAGCACCTGGACCGTCTCATGCATCCATCAGGAAACTCAACCTACCATCTGTTTTGCAGTAATACTGGGGAGGACATGACCGATGAACACTCTGGCAGCCCCAATTCCCAAATACTTTTCACTCAAGAAACATTAAACATTTTGAAACAGACTCTTGGAGAAGAGCACAACAGCCTCTCTGGCAGCTTTCATGGTATTCTTCAATGGTTATTTTTGTTCCTCCATCTAAAAACAACAGCAGAGAGGGAGGAGGAGAACACATGGGCTCCTGATGGGGCCAGAATGCTTCTTTCGAGTTGCCAAAAGATCCAGCAACAGCTGTGCCCATTGGAAGACAACACCAACTTGTGCCACCTGCCCAGGCTCTCCAAATGAGGGGTCAAGTATAACAGCCTCTCAAATGGTGACTTGGATTATTTTTTAATGACTGAGATGAGCCATCTTCTCTTTTCTTCCCCCCTCTGTAGAGACAGGGGCCTTTTGAGGGAGATACCTATCTATCTATCTATGTTAAAATTCCATCCTGTGAATTCCAGGAAAACAATATGGCAGTGGCACCTTGAAAAGCAATCCCACTGGAGGGGTCAGAGGTGACTTAGATAACTTCGTGTCACCTGCCCAGATGAGGCATAGCCTGGTTGTCTCCCTACTCAGGCCTTTCAATTCCTGTCTCCTAGTCCCATCATCAATTCAGCATCTTATCCTTGATTCCCTTCCCTGTGAATCCAGATGACAGAAGGACACGGGAAGCAACATACATGAGTGAACCAGCAGAGGCATAGACATGTGGCCACCCAAGACAACCCACGCTACTGAACGCTCGCATTACTCAGCACCCAACGTTAGTGGGTCCTCCAGTCTTCTAAGGGAAGATAAAAATCTGGTGTTAGGAGAAATCTTTGAATGTTGAAAGTTAACGGATAATTTTTAAATGTTTGAAACATCATGGGACCAAACCAGAAATATTTATGCACAAGCTGAAGGTCTGTAATCTCACATAGGCTCACTCCTGTATTTTGACAAGTAAAAATCTCCAAGCCTTAAAACACAGCACAACGTAGTTCGAAGACTGTACTGAGTTAGAGAAGAGCATGGCTCACTTCTCTCATCTGTATGACTTAGAGTATGTTCCTTACCCTTTTTATATCCCAGCTTTCTCAACTATGAAAGGGGGAAATCATATATCCTTCATAAAGTTTTTAGAGGAAATAAAGATCACAGATAATACATAAAGATCACCTGGTGCAGAATAGGTGCTCAGTAAATATCTTCTTTTTCCTCACAGCTTGCAAGTTGATAAAACTATGCAAGAATCCATTAACGTTTATCTCCTGTATCCAGCCGGGTTCTTTCCCCCACTCTATTCACCACTGTTTCCTTGCATCGATGGCTCCCATTTTCAGAGACTGGGGTATGGTTTAGTCTGGAACCTGAGCACAGGACTGGGCCTTTTGACATCTGCTCTCTGATTTACCTCTTTTCCTGGGAACGAGAACCACCACCCTCTACAGGTCTCACTTTTCTTCTCTGGAGCCCGAGTGACAACCAGTGTAAAATGACACCAGAAACCTCTTATTTTGTCCTACATCGCAGTAGGCCCAATCGTGAAACCCAGAATGCCCATGAGTCCGGGATCAGCCTCTAACCTGACATTCCAATGCCTAAGGAATGTGTTTTGAAAAGTAGGTAATTATTCAGATACAGTGAGGCTGCCCAATGAAGAGAGGATTGCTGATGAAAACAGAGCTTGTTACCCATAGGTCCCAAGAGGAGAGAGCGTACCATGCCCTGGTGGCCACATAGGGAAGGGCCATGGTTGGTCAGGAGGCAGAGGGAAGGAGGAAGTGAGCAAGAACCTTTATTGTAGTTTCCATGGGAAGGAATAAGCAAGAGAAGGTAAGCAGGTTCAGAGTAGCTAGTTTGAATCATCTCAGTGAGCTCTCTGGGTATAGGGACTGTCTCTGGTTGTCGGGGACTGGGCCCTGGGGTGACTGAAGCAAGGGTGACTGGGGCATGGGCTCTGGATTGGTTGGTTTGCATATGAAAGTTGGGCTTGCAGGCAAGTCCTTTACTGTCTCTCGGAACTGGCTAGCCCTGGGAGGGGCAGTCCCTCCTGGGTCTACAAAGCCCCAGATCCAAAGCATTAGGAATATGGAAAAATATAAAGGCACGATTAATATAGAATGTTCTCAAATCAGTAATTATTCACCCCCTCCACTCATCACTAGACAGATATCAGCATGTCAGAAGGGGGGCTTCCACAATTGGCTCCCAACATAAGAAGAAAAGAGGGAAAATGTGTTACTAAAAGATTTACAGGGAGAGGCCCCTTGTGTTTGAATAGAAGAGAAGGTCAAGGTGCTCAGAGGGAAAAGTCAGCAGGACAGTAACAAACATACCCTTTGGCCCAAAGCAGGGAAAGTCACACTGCTTTAAACAAAAAAAAAAGGTACTTTTGTAGGTAAGCGCAGTCCATGGCCTTCGTCTCTTAACATCCTGGGTACTCTTTTTGAGGCTAAATGAAGCCCCACTCTCTCTGAGTGGAGAAAATTAAATTTGAATGCTGAAACTGCAATGGAATCATGATGATTCTGCTTGAGTGTGTTGACCTTTATCAACCATTTCATTAGAATTTCTGGAACACGACGCCGGGCTAGGCATTCCCTGCAACTGTCCATCTGAAGAAAAAGCCTTCTCTCCTGGTTCCAGCCCAGACCATCATTCCCAGCATCCCAAGATGGGGGAAAGCAGTATCAAATCGGAAGAATTCTGTAATCTAGTTAGCGCACAGTTGTAGTAGACAGCGAACTCAGCAGTCAGGCGGCAAAAATCTCCAGAGAACGCTGTTTTTCTTCCTGGGACTGACAGAAAACAATTCCATGTCTCCATATTCCTCCAATGGAGGCTTGGATTTCAGTCCTACATATCAGACAAATTGCCGTTGGACGCCCTTCTGTCAGCTAGATAATCAGAAAAGAACGGTTAGGCACCCACAGACGAAAGCCACGCTCCTCCGAAAAGCAAAATGCTTTCAAAACCAGATGACCAGGATTTGAAAGACGGGACAACGTGTTACTAATTAAGAAAAAATATTTTTATTCGCAAGAAATGGAAATACAAAAGCGTAACAATTTTTCAGTTCATTTTTCCCCCCAAACTAAGTACAAGTATCCTACAAAGCTTTTTTTATTCTTGGTATTTACTTAGCTATGATAAAGACTAAAAAGCTATTAAAAAAAAAAAACCAACAACAGCACAATATGACAGATAATAGACTCACAATCTGTTTAGACTTAAACATTGCTGGGTCTACAGAACTATTACAAGAGAGAGTAGAAAGTCCAGCCTGTCAGCATGGACATTAAAGCTCACGGTAGATGACAGTCTAGGGTCTGCTTAGCATTGTTTCAAGAGGGTCCCTCACGATTCGTCAAGGTGTGCTGGTGTTTTCCATAGACTCATAAAGCATTTTCTCTGCAAGGGAGAGGCTCTAAGCAGGGCAGGCCATGGGTCCATGGTGCAAAAAGTTTATGTTCTCACTTAGCTGGTGAGCAAAGGACAGGAGCAGAGGAATGGAGCGAAGATCCCTGGTTTTTCTTTTCCAGGATGCAAAGCCTGCTAGCTGGAATTCACAGACGACTAGATGAACAAGACAGGATGTGAGCATCGGGTGGGTACCTCCAGCAGGAAGCAAAGAACTGAAAGCTACATGGTGGCCCAGCACAGGGACCGGACAACCTTACAGGTTCCCAGAAAGGAATCTGCCCCACTGAAACCACAAACTGTACTTTCCACATCTCTTAGTGGTCTACCTGTCTCCTGGTAACAAGTTGCCCTGTTTTCTCTATAAAATGGAAAGCCTCAATGTATTAAGCACAGTACCCAGTACTTAAAAGGTGCTCAAGAAATAGTATTTCTCTTCCTTTTCCAAACCAAGACAAAAATAAAGCATTCCTGAATTATGATGCCCAAAGTGACAACTTGAAACAGCACCTAGACTTTTCCTGTGCTAAGCGTGGGCTCCTTGGCCACAGAGAGGCGGAACATTAATCCTCGAAAGGGCCAGGTTCCTTGACCCTGAGAGAATGTTCTGCTGTGAGGATTGATGATAACTTTAATCCAGGCTGGCCAGTTTTTGATGCGACTGCAGCTCTACAAAATGGGATTTTCCTAATGGACAAAACCCCATTTCTTTTCTCCTGATGTGCAAATCCGATCGTGGTTCATTTTTAGGAAACCACTTTCGAGCCTCTGGAAAAAGGCTCTTTCCCCACACTCGCTTCAGCTTAATACCACAAGGCTATCCGTAACATCTCCCAGGGACCAACGAGTCGTCGGTCATCCTGGTGGATATATATAAGGCACACTTGAGGCAGATGAGTGTTGGAGACAAGGGGGACATTTGTGCACATGTCAGAAAGGAGAGAGAGAGAGAGGCCTAGTACTTTTGTCTTTTGAATAGCTATTTATTAATGAAACCTCCTCAGACCCGACTCCCCCAACAGACCCTAGGGCTCCGTACAGAACTCTGCCTCCGTAAAACTGAAAAGCCTGAGGACTGACTAATGGACTGATGGACTGACGGACTGATGGACTGACTGACTGGGAAACCTGAAATCCATCTCTGGCTCCTTCACAGCCTCCCGCTGGCTTCTATAACTGGCCTCCCAGAGGGGCTCACACTATCACATGTCCCCTAATTGTCTCAGCATTCCAATGAAATGGCTCTCACTAGCGCTGCTAATGGTTTCAAACAGGTCCTGTCAGCACTTCAAGCAAGAGAGCCAGGGTCTTTAATAAAGGTTTTGCAAAGGTTGCATTCGACAGAACCCACGTATGACTCATGCAGACCAGGGGGAGGCCAAAAGCCTCCGACTTCATCTCCAGTCTCCCCAACGTGAGCAAGACCAGCAGGGAGGGTCCATTTCCTCCATCTAGAGTGGGATGTCTCCATTTGGTGTATCAGGCTCGAGGACGTGCCCCATAGGATGAGTGCTTGAGAGCTGGCCCCAAGATGCCTCTGATGCTCGCTTTGTGGTTTTCTTGGTCTGAGGCCATAGAGGAAAGGGGCCATGAAGTGTTGAAAAATTTTAATGACACACATGTGACCAAAATTCTGGACAGGGTCTCACTGCTATCATGAAGCTGAATCACTTCAACACTCCCCCCTTCTATGGGCATGTGACATTCACCACCCTCTTTTGGCATTCAGGCTAAACGGAGAGATTGAGAGGAAGGAAAAAAACATGGGAATGATAGTTGGTTTGTAAATAAGTTGAGATAAAAGCCGCTTTCACAACCCACAGATTAGTTCTCCAAATCAAAATCATTTTTTATTAACGAAAAGGTGATCTCATTTTGCCTAAGCTGATGTCAAATCTCGTCCCCCCACCAAAAGAAGCAACCTAGTTCAGCTGCCAGATTTTTACATAACACTCTCTTTATGTGACCAAGGCTCCAGAGTCCTAACACTTCACAGGAATTCTTTCTTAAACGGGCACCGAGGCCTTTCATCTCCAGTATCCTTTCCTAAGCACAGAGTTAAGAGCTGTGGAAAGGGCCAAGCTGGGGGGGCCTGGGTCACTCGGGGCTCAGGCAGTGAGAAAGTGCTTGTTCTCGGAATGTTTGCAAGACATCTCCTATACCAGGGTAATCAAGGAGAAGGAAGAGGAAACGCTGTTTACCTGATGAAAAACAGAATTAATGTACTTATGATTAGCCTATTTATTATTTATGGTGTATGGGGATGCTAACAGTCTCACAGTTTTCAAAACTCAAGTTCGGAAGCCAACGTCTGCCTCTCTTTGAAATCTTCAGGGTTAACCAGGCATTACTGACCGGGCTATGGGACTGCTCTACGGGGGAAGCAAAACCACTGATACCGGGGCTTAACTCCAGAACGGCAAAGGAGCACACATCCCTTCATTACTTGGCATTATCCGACTCTTTTGTGTTTCTCAAACCCCTGGCATCCTCCAAAAGGGTTAAGTGTTTCATTCTCTTGACGTGTCCAAGTAGGGAGCAGAGGGCAAAGGCTGTGCTCAAAACAGCAGCAAGGTTGCTTCTTGGAACCCCTTTAACGTGGCCATTGGAGCTCCCAGGCCGATGTCTCCTGTTTCCAGATACAGCTTCAGTTCTGGAAGAAGAGCTTCCCAGAGAAAACAGCCTGCTGTTTGGAGGTCTGGAGAGGGGGATGACAAGCAAGAGTAGCTAGGGAGAAAATAAAATCCTTAAGGCACTAAGGGGAGGTACCGGACATGTGCTGGCCTGTCCCTTCTGCTGTCTCATTCAGAAGAGCGGGTTTCCCACCCTGGCTAATCCAGGAGGCTTCAAAACCTGATCTGGTTCCACGGCAGTCGGTCACTCGGCTGACCCATGCTCACACTCCTGCCCCAAATACAAGACCTTTCCTTTCTCGTTGACCGAGTACTACTTGAGTTCCTTCTTTTTACCTTCTTAGGCCCCCATGGGTGCCCTTGCCTGATAATTACAAGACATTTTTAAAGAGAAGAATGGGTCAGCCGTGGCCCATGACTACCTGACACCAGCCAGGCCCAGGAAGATCTAGAGCCGGAAGGGAAGGAGGGAATGGAGAGCAGAGAAGCAAATGGAAGGGAAACATTAGTAAGTTCTCGTCCTCCACAGCTCACACAGCCGCTGCTCGCCCTCCCCAGCACAGGGGACCCTGAGACTATGGACAGCAGCCCCAACCCAGCTTTACACATGGTTGAGAAGACACCCTTGACATCTCCTGGTCTGGAACTTTCCACCACAGCAGAGAGAGAGAGAGAGAGAGAGAGAGGAATCACTCACAGGGAGCCCCAGATGTACGTAGGCAGACAAAGCAGAGATCTGCTTATGAGGTACGATGGAAAAATGCTAATGACACTAAGTCCTGCATCTAATATGGAATGGAAGGCCCAGGCATGGGCTTAATCCCTTGTAAGTGCAGGTTTCAATGATCGTGTAGACCAAAAAGAGAGAGAGAGAGAGACAGAGACAGACAGAGAGAGGAGTTAAAGCTAAAGGTCCTTCAGCTACTACTAAAAATAAAATACAAAATGCAAGCAGATTTCTTACACAAAATCTTTCCCAAGCTAGGGAAAAACACTTAAAGGGGATCTTCTACATTATACAATAAAAAGGCAATTTCCATTTCTTATTTGTATGAAAGAAGAAAGAATTTTTTTAAACTACAAAAGTTACTTTTAATCATTAAACAAACAGACAAAAAAAAAAGTAGGTCGGGGGGTTTAGGTTGTATCTCTTTGGGTAAGCTGCGAAGTAGCCAAACCTGACTATAAAAGGTAAGACTATGGGTACACAAATGCCACCTACTCCGACCCCAGGCCTCAGGCCCACCCGCTGTGTTGAGGCAGAAGAGGAGGGTAAAGCAGAAGTGGGTGGTGGGGGTTGGGGGGGGCGCTAGGAGCAGGTGTGGAGAGGCAAGCCAGCAAGGTTGTCTGAAATGCCTGTTGTCAGGGACAAGGACTCCCTTCTCTTATGGGAGCAGGACAGAAAAAGCCTCTGACCACGGAGCCACAGACCTGATTAAGGCATTACTCCATCTTTCCCTCTGACTTCATTCTGCAGGAGGACACAAAGCTTAAGGGGATTTCCCGGTTATAATTAGAGGCCTCCAGTGGAAGAAGGAGGAAGAGGAAGAAGAAGCAGAATACGGGAAAAAACAAAAGACAAAAAACACCATCTGGAGGATTGGGGAATCCCAGAGCTCGGGTGCCCTCCTAGCTAGCTCCCAAGACCAGTTTGGAGGGAGACATTGGATCTTTTCAGTGTGGTTGCTAGCAGGGAAGCCTCAGCGAGCTAATAAATACTATTTACAAATGGGGAGGAGAAGCCGGGGAGGCAGACCTAGGGGTATGCAGGGACGCCAGTTGTGGGGATGCCCTACAAGCAACAAGACGGGGCAGGTTCGCCTGGAGTAGAAAAGCCTGATTCTTTCAGGCATTGCACTTGCGGCCTGAGAATGGGGATGGGAGAGCCCTCGCTCCAGTGCGGGGAGGACGATCTGCGAGGGCTCTGATGGGGTAGAGTGGCTGGGGTGCTCACTGAAGGCGCTGGAACTTCCGGGGCTGTCGGGGTGCAGACACACCAGAGACCAAGGCTGAGGAAGGCAGGACATCAGTCAGAGCTTTGCCAGATCCCAACAGGCATCCTGGAATTTTCAAGGCTAGAGTCTGGGGTCTCACATGAACAAGAGTCCTCTCTTCTCCAAAGAGACGGTCACATCCCATCGTGAAAATCAGGCAGTATCTTTTTGGCACTATTGGTAGAAACGGGCCTGCTTGTTCCAACCCCAACCCTAAAACAATTTCCTATGGCAGTAAATAGGAGGGAGTTAGGGATGCTGGGCTCCCTCCTTCAGGGGGGGCATGGAATGGAGGGAAGGTGGTCTCTCACCACAGGTGGAAATCCCAGGCTGTCCTCCCATCCAAAGCCATGATCACTTGCCCATGGCTTCGTCCAGATCAAAGGCAAAAAAGGAAAAGCTTATGACAAAAGTGGTTTGGGGACAGGAAAGCAGAGTGAAGAGAGAGAGGGAGGTGGACAGCCTCTTTAGAAAGTGGCGTTCACTCTTCTGTCGAGTTCTACAACTTTTAGTGTCTCGTTCCCCTCCAGTTTGGCGTTGACCCTGGAAAGATACCAAAAGGGAAGAGTCTTAGCCACCAACTGACAACTATGATTCTCGTGCTTGGGAGTATGATACAATCATTCCATGACTGCAACTTCGTCAACTTTGAGGGCAGGTTCAAGCAGGTTCTCATTCTTTGCCCATCTACTAGAAATCCTCTCTTCCCAAATTCTCCACCTACCAGCCCATCGGCTTGTTCACGTTCCTTCCTTTACCCCTACCCAAAAGGAGACATCCCAACCCAGAGAATAAGCTACGGTGGTTTGATGCTGATTTGTTATGAATTGCTTTAAGCGAATGTACCATCAGAGGATGCGTAACCCTACGCTACACTCTGGAAAGAAGAGAATAAAAGGAAAAAGTCTGATCCCTGGTTTAGAATACTAATCATTCAGATAAATTTTTTAAAAAATTAAGTTGAAATAACACTAAACATATAATAGAAAATAAACATGTTATTAAATTATATAACAGCCTAGAAAGTCTCTAGACTCTCAGAGGAGGGCAGAGGGCTTTGGTGTCAGGGAGACATCCTAGAACAAGTGAGAGTTTCAATGGGGCCCTGAAGAGTGGAGCCAAGAGGGGAGAGGACTTGGGGCATGAGCCACGTAACCAAGCAGTGGAGTGTTCCATAGCTCCCGGTGGCACCTCTACAAGTTTCTCTATAATGGAAATCGTAACACCTAGCCTCTTCAAGTATTTAAAAGGATTTATAGATCACATTTGCATAGTACTCACGGGAGGAGGTGCAGTAAACATTCAATATGCATGTACCATGTAAACATATACAAGTACGTGTAATTATGAACCTTTCCCACAGCTTTAGGGGGATAAAGCTGCAGAATTTGCAGTTGAATCTTCAAGTGGGAGCCCCTGCATTGGAAGAGCATCATTTCTGGGAAGCACAGGGGTGAGTTCAGCTAGATCACCAACCGCACCATGCATAACCAGGAGTGCGCACGCAGCCCCTCCTTCCTGTGCTGTCTGGCATTTTCAGGAACCTCCCCCAGCACAATAACACTATCTGACCATCCTTTATGCCTTTAAGTTTCCCAAAAGACTTCCCCCCCAACGTTCTAAAAGAAACAACACATGGAGAATTGGAGCCCAGTGTTATTTTCCATATGGAAACCCATCTGTGCAAAGTGCCTCTCAAACAATGTCCCTCAATATAAATCTATAATTAAAATTAATACATTTATTTGTATATAAATCATAAAACTCTATGCTGACATCTAGCAGAACGTACACACATCTTTAATGGGAGGAAGGGAGGGAAAGGGTCCTGAGGCTACGTCTGCATGGTAAGCGTGCTGTTTCGGCTGGGCTGTATGTCTTCTACATGAGGTTCTGAGGAGAGGAAGGAGGGAGTCAAGCCACCATGGCCAGCTCCCCAGTGACAAAGCAGACACAGGGGCAGCTCATCTTAGGCCCTCCACCACCGCGCTCCGCCCACAACCCCATCTCTGCTAAGGGCAGCTGCTGGCAAGTAGTAGCCTCTCCAGAGTCCTAGGTCCTGGAGAGAGGTCCTGCAAGAGCACAAGACCTGGACTGGGCCCATGGGAAAGTCGACACCCCACATTCCAGGTTGCCGACCCACAACCCATCATGCGCGCCTCAGGGGAGCTGGATCTACGTGTACTTGACTTACAAGTGTTGCTGTAGTTCCAACAGCACGGATTTCTCCAGGCTGGTCTCATTGGAGATAATGAAGTGGGGAAGATCCACATCAGGCCTGGTCTCCAGGCCTGATGCCCTGAGCAGAGAGGATCCTCGGTCCCAGTGCCCAAGCTCCCCAGCCGAGGCTGGGCTGGAGGGCTCTTCCAGCGGGGAATGTTCCTCGTAGATCAGCAGATTCCTGGATCTCACTGAGGACAGAGCAAAGGAACAGGTGTTAGGGAAAGACCACAGGGTTTATCCTATCCCCTCACTCAAATGCCCAGGGCCAGAAACAGATGACAACTTGTGGGTTCTTTTGCCCAGAACTGAGGGTGCCTGCTGGTGTTGGCTTTCCATAAAGGCTTCAGGGTTTCAGAGTTCTGTGCAGTGAAACATTATACCAATTACCCAGTGCTGGAAGAACAACAGAAAAGCAAACAGACATGAAGCAAACCGCCAGCCCCACTGCTTTGAAAATAAAACTCCCCTCCTTGCCCACCCATAACCATCTGAGGGAAACAGTTCATGAAGAATGGGAGTCAAATACTTGGAGATGTCCAGACCAGCTAAAATAAGAAACATTTCCAATGAGCTGATCTTGCATGGAGAGAAGGCACCAGGGAAGAAAACTGCATTTTCATCTGGAAACCAGAGAGAAGCCCCAAAGCCAAAGCCATAAATCAAATGACAGAGACAGTTTCTTTGTTTTATAGGATAGTTGCAGAGCTGGATGGCTCTGTAGCAATTTTCTACAACATAGAAACTCTGCTCTCATTGGCTTCCATTTAAATTTACAGATATGTTCCCTGGGGGGGGGGGGGAGAATTTCCCAAGAGATCACTGAAATTATGTGGTTGAAATGCTAGCATTTCTGTCATAAACCTGGCAGAGAGAGAACCACCTGGGGAAGATCAGAGACGTTTCCGAACAGCAAGACTGTGCCTGCTGCCAATCTAGCACCCGATTCCACACTTGTTCTTATTAGTGTGTGCGGGTATCTGTGTATACGTTATGATGCCCACAGGCCACTTCATTATTTCCTACATACGTAAAAGGGATCATTGAGCTAGGTGAGGTTATCACACTTCCAACACCCGAGTCTCTAAATTCTCTAAATCTTGGTCATAATGTGTTGTAAGACAGACCGATTCATTTCACAAACTCTTACTATGGCAATGTACAATTCCAATGAGTAGAAGTAGAAACACAGGGAAGTCCTTCAAAATGTCAGGGAAAGCTTAATGTCCCCCCTCCACCTACCACTCCCTCCCGCCAAATCTACATCCCTCCCCCTTATCAGAGCTCAAAAAGGAGACCTCGGAATTTGCCCAGAGCAAGAATCTGCAAACTGTACTCTGCCATACCCTGCTCTAGAGAATTCCCAGTGGAGCCTCAGGCCGGGGGAGGAGAGGCACAAGAAGGGAACCAGATGCCTGGGCACCAGACCCACCGTGTCCCTCTTCCCTCCCTTCAAGAGAGAAGCTATGCTTCTACCAGTTCTTAAAGATAAGACTTTCTCATAAGACTTCCCTCAGAAAGTTGAGCCTTCAGAAAGCTCCAGAGAAATGAAACAAGACGCTTCACAAGTTGCCTAGTGCCATCTTACCGACAGAGGCTGTATACGGCTCCTGCAGAGAATGCTGGCTGGGCAGAGCCATCTTGGTGGCAGAAGGATAGGGCCCGTAGCCCTGAAGGAAGCTGCCGAATGCGACAGCAAAGCATAGCACGACCACCTGCAGGGGGAAGAGAGAGCATGGGGAGCTGTCAGTAAACGATCCCAGAGCAACCCTCAAGCCTGGCACAGCTGGGGAAGTGTAGGGACTCAGACTCCCCTTCCCCAGGCCGGACTGGGCCAACAGGTCAACCCCGGGAATATCAGAGCGAGCCATACAGCTCCTCCAGCCCATGTGGACATGGATGTGCAAGCTGGGGATAGATGGTGACTGGGGTGGGGGGGGGCAGGGTACTTCCGTCCTTTTGGGAAACTCACCATGAGGCACGTGCCGGTCTGAGTGCCCGCCAACTTGCAGGTGCGCGAAACCTTGCCCATCACCAAAGTCTGAAGTTTTTGTAGTTGCTGCAGGAGGGTTCTGCAAACACAGCAAACCAAAGCATGAAGAGTCTAAGACAGAGGAGAGTGCTTTCGGGTGACCTCTGTCCCCATGCGCCAGGGAAGCTGCCAGAGCTTCGCGTCTGAATTTGAATGCAGTGCCGAGGGAAAGTCTCGTTTGGAGGGAGATACGGACACCAGTGCCTTCGAGCGCCCCTGAGGCAGAACTCCCCAGAGTTTGGAACGAGCCCCTCACTTTGGCAGCGTGTCCAGTTCTTGTGCTGTTTTGTGTAAGAGGTGAATGCCCCCCAAGTTCTCCCCTACAATGCTGGGACTTACCTATCAGCCCCTGAGACAAAACAAAAAACCAAAAGGAACAATTCGATGGGTGGGTGATACAAACGGATCTCACTGACCTACGAGAAGGGAAATGCTGAAGAGGACATAAGAAAGGAGAAACACAGAGACCTGAAGGAGTGGCCACAGGTGGTCCCTGGAAATGGCGGCAGGATCCGTGAGCCACGGTCACTCAGATGGCAAACAGGAGGAGGAAGAGAGGAAAACCAGGAATGACGGGGAGGCAAACAGCCAGGGGAACCTCCCACCTATGGTCCTTGTAGGCTCACGGCATCTCTACGGTCAGAAACAAAGCCAAACTACGACAGAGCAAAGAAGTCTGCCCGACTGGACGCATGCTCAGAGCCAGGGCTCTTGGGAACCAACCGCTGCCCCCCCACCCCCCATACAGACTGTGCTCCTTCTCCAGGAAGAGACAGGGAGCAGGAGCAAAAAAGAGTTGTTCTCTCCCTAAAATTGGACAACTGTGCATACCCTTAAAAGGGAAGGGTTTGGGATGAGAATTCTATATTCTGGTCTGTGTGACATCAGGTCACAGAGAGAGCAGATGGTGACATTCTTTGCAAATTCTGAACACTGCAAGCCGCAGCAAAGGATCTTACAACACAGCCTCCTGAATCAGAGCCTCTGGGATAAACCCATGTGAGCAGCCGAGAGCTGAAGCTCCTCTTTGCTTCGCTCCTTCCCCAAGCCCCGTGCACATGGCAAAGTGGAACCATTTTATAAGCAGATGCTTTTTCTCGAGTCTCAGAAATTTTCAACAAATTCATGCTGTGATGTCACATCAAAAAGCCAGACAAGCTCATTTGGAAACATCAGCAAATCACTCGTTTCAGAATTCTGGGCTCTCCCAGGGAACCTGCCTCTAGACACAATCTACCTCCTGAAGAGCCTTCAAGGACTGGAAGGACGGGCTAGTCTTCTCAGAGTTTGCAACCTTCACCCTGACAAGCGCCGAATGACACGAGTTCTCCCAGGGACCAAGCAGGGACAGGGTGGCCATAGGATGACACTGCGGTCAGCAGCTAGCTGGCTAAGATCTGGGGCAGAACGGGGGCAGTGCACAGCGCGCACACACACACACACACACACACACAAAACCCCAAAAACCAAAACAACAACAACAACACAACGACAAAATCAACGCTGTGTGGTCCTGATGAATTTAAGCAAAACAAAATCATTCATCCCATGAATCCATGTCATTAATTTAAATTCTATTAATATGGGTGTCTTTTTAGTACTTTGTGGTACATTCTGTTGTTGTTACTCATTGTTACCTAGAAGTATAATCAAACCATTTGGACCTGGTTTCTATATATTCAGGCAACACGTTCTTTAAAAGTGCTCTGCTACTCAAAAAGTTGAAAACAGGGCTGCCCTATGACCCAGCAATCGCACTACTGGGTATTTACCCTAAAGATACAAATGTAGTGATCCAAAGGGGCACGTGCACCCAAATGTTTATAGCAGCAATGTCCACAATAGCCAAACTATGGAAAGAACCTAGATGTCCATCAACAGATGAATGGATAAAGAAGATGTGGTATATATACACAATGGAATACTATGCAGCCATGAAAAGAAATGAAATCTTGCCATTTGCCACAACAAAGATGGAACTAGAGGGTATTATGCTGAGCAAAATAAGTCAATTAGAGAAAGACAATTATCATATGATCTCACTGATATAAGGAATTTTACAGGCAGGACAGGGGGCTGTGGGAGGAAGGAAGGGAAAAAATGAAACAAGATGGAACCAGGGAGGGAGACATACCATTAAGGGAGACTCTTAATCTCAGGAAACTAACTGAGGGTTGCTGGGGGTGGGGGGGCAGGGAGAGGGTTATGGACATTGGGGAGGGTATGTGCTATGGTGAGTGCTGTGAAGTGTGTAAGCCTGACGATTCACAGACCTGTACACCGGGGATAATAATGCATTATATGTTAATAATAAATAAATAAATAGCTAGATAGCTGGATAGATAGATAAAAAGTGTCTGTATGTTACTCAAGGCTGAGAAATACTGATAGTATGATTATATTAAATTCCTCTTACAGAGAGCCTGTCATTTGTGAAAATATGGATGATGAACCTGGAGGGCATTACACTAAGTGAAATAAGCCAAACAGAGAAAGAAAAACACCGTATGGTATCACTTATATATGGAACCTTTAAAGAAAAATCTTTTTTTTTAAGTTGAACTCAGAAGCAGAGTAGAAAAGCAGTTGCCAAGGCCTGGGGGTTGGGAGGCATAGGGAGAGGCTGGTAAAAGCCGTAAGAGGATCTAACATACAACAGAATAACCGTACTCTATCACACTGTATTGGATGACTGAAATTTGCAAAGAGAGTGAAACTGAAATGTACTCACTAGAAAATTCAAAACAAAAAACGGTAAACAGGTGAGGTGAAGGATGCGTTAATTAACTCGATGTCAGGAATACTTTCACAAAGTATGAGTATTTCAAATCATGTCTACTTTGAATATCTAATAATTTTGTCAATTATACCTCCAGAAAGCTGAGGGAAAAGGGAAAAAAAGAGCTCGCAATGAAATGATCAGATAATGCATCAAGTTTTTCTCCTCACGCATTTTTCCTCTTCTCCTAGCACTCAGGACGAGCACCCTATTCTTAGCCGCTGGCACAGCTGCCTTTCCCAAACAGGGTGCTAAGTGACCTAATGCACACCCACTTTCTGGGGGAGCTTTCGTTCTCCCAGCGCTAGGATGTGGCAGGCAGTAGCTTCCATTTTCTTGACCACCTCAGTGGCGCTGGCCCCAAAGCCTTCTCTGGGTTCTCCCTGATGTATGTTGGAATTCTAAGACCTGCATTTGGCCACAGGGCACAACGTTTTTCTCTCATATTCTGGCCTCTCATATTCTGTGGTACTGAGTCATGTGTTTGTTGCCCGCTAGACTATGGAGAGGGTTATCACGGTTTCCTCACTTGCTTCTGAGGAGCCGTCTTGAAGCAATGGCTGCCCTGGTCGGGGGGCGGGGGAGGGCACCTCAACTCCCACGGGGCACCCCTGTTGCCTGAGCTGGCAGCCTGAGGTACTCAAGTTCAGCTGTGCTCTGTGCAGCTTTCCAGATGTTTCCAAGACATTCCCTTTTGCTCCAAAGTCTTAAGGTGATTTTAAAGTGAAACCAATTCCCTATTTTACCAACCAACCTTATTCGCCCACAATCATCCCACACTTCTTTCCTGCCTGTCCCCAGCTCCGTGCCCCATCTTCAGTGTGAGACACCAAGAAAACCAAAGCCATCAATTACTTGGAATCACTCCTCCCTTCAAATTTCTGGTTACGATCACTACCCCCTGCCCTAGACTGAAGAGTCTCCCAGGAGGCTCCATTGTGGCCCCTGAAAGCAGACCCCTCACAGACCAGACCTGCCTAAGCATGTCTACCAGTGGTAGGATGTCCTTGCCTCAAGCTGGGACTCCTAAGGACAGAGACAAAGTGCTACAAGTGTGGAAGAAGGCCCATCTAAGTCTGGCTGGGTGGGCAGGGAAGGCTCGATGTTTTCCAGTTGGGCGGAAGTTCACTTGGCATTCAGCAGCGCATCTTCTCCAAACTCAAGATAATTATATTCTGAATCCACTGCAAATGAAAATAGTTGTTTAATGGTCCCTGATTTCTAACAGTTTATAATCGTTCTCTTTGAGATGAGCAAACATGTAGTTTTAGAGCAGATTTTTTTTTTAAGCTTGAAATGCTGGTGGAAAGCAACAGTGATCGATCATGTGCTATTTGCTGCTGCTGCTTCTCCTGCTCGGATCAGTGGAGGTGAACTGAGCTGATGGTGGAAATGATGACATTCTGAAGCCCATCAATCAGCAACTCAGAGGGATTCCACCCAAGGAAAGTGATGGAGGTCATCCATCCCCAAATCTAAACAGATTCCAATGATCCAATCAAGTCTGAGAAACTCATATATATCATTCCTACAACAGAAACCCTCATCTTTGTCATAAGGAAAGGAAACTAACAGTGAGCACCCACTGACTGAGTTCGAGGAACCCTCTATACTGAGAGATACCAAACAACTGTCTCAAAGACATGTAACTCCTAAGTTGAAGCCCTCATATGTAAAAGCTGATTCTGTAGTTCGTGGACTTTCCAGTGCGCTACGATATGGTACCCTTGTTGATAACCTAATAAAATCAAGAATCAAAATACCTCTTACTTAGGTAGATTTTTCTTAAACCCAGTGACATTAACATCATATCAATACTAGCCCAATGAAGAAATACGTCCATCCTTAGATAAGACAAAGTTACTGTAGGGGCACCTGGGTGGCTCAGTCGGTTGGTTAAGAGTCTGATTCTTGACTTCAGCTCAGGTCATGATCTCAGGGACATGAGATTGAGCCCATCAGACTCCATGCTGGGCATGGAGCCTGCTTAAGATTTTCTCTCTCTGCCTCTCCCTCTGCCCTTCCCCCCATACACTTACTCTCAAGCTCGCTCTCTAAAAGAAAAAAAAAAAAAGAAAAGGTTACTATCAACAGGTGTCAAGCCACAGATGGCAGAGTCACAGTAAAAATCCGAGATCCATACTAACAAGGCTTCTATGACAACGATACAAATAAAAACAGTGGCATGACATTGTCATGTGGCACCTCTCAGGCTATACCAAAGATAAAATGCCAAGTGAGAGGTTAAAGAATCAAGGGTGCCCCTTGACTTGCGTCAGGTGTCTGGAAGTCAAACCTGGGCTCTGCTTAGGAACATGGCAACTACAAGACCTGTCCCTCCATGAGACACTGAAAGAGTGGACGGGATGGCTTTAGAATCGGAGCATCTGCACTCGAACAGAGGACTGGCTGAGTTCAGATCTTGGTACCACTGCTGCGTACCTTTAATCAAGTTATCTCAGTCCTGAGTTTAGGTAGCCAGTCAAAGCGAATTCCTTTGACCTCCTCAGCTAACAAAAGAAGGAGAGAATTCCCCCTCCTGGAGTACTCTTGGTTTCTTGAAGCAAAGACACCTTTCCAGAGTGCCTGCTACCCCTTTCCACGGGAGACAGATGAAGCCAGCCCTTTACAGGGAAGCTTGGGACCTCCTAACTGAAACGCTGATCTGAGATGATGTGGGGTTCTTCCTGATGCCCCTGGGACAGATGCCATGGCCTGTGACATTGGGAGTGTGGATGACAGCCGTCACCCTGCCTGCATGGAGGGCTGGCTGAAGGAAAGGCAGCCATCAGGAGAAATGGGAGAATTATTTTAAAACTAAAGCTATAAAAATCCAACCATAGGACAGACCCAACAGTGCATGCACAGCCCAGAATAAACTTTTCCTTTATTACTGTACTTTAAATCATCAGTGACCATGGCTAATTATGGCTTAATGAATTCTTGGGCTTCCGGGAGCAAGGTCTCAATTTAGAGAAAGGAGTACTCGTAGCAAACATTTATCTGGGCCAAGAGATTTTTCACAACTTGTTAAATTGGAGTATCCAACTCTTGATTGAAAATGCGGATTTTGTCCTGTGATGAGATGTAAAAATAAACTTAGTGACTGTCCTCATGCAGCTCCTTGCAAAAGAGCAGTCTGAGGCAGCAGCCAGACTCACCCAAAATATAGCATCACCCTGTATCTTGGGAGGAAGATGAAGAGAGATCGGGCAAAGCATTCAGAAGTCGCCAGGAGGGCGAGACATACTCTTATCACAACTGTGAAATACATCAATAGCCTCGTGGTTTTCTTTGTCTTTCATTTAATTTAGTATTCTACTGTTTCCTTTATTTATGAGACACAGAGAGGACAAGAGAGAAAGAGAGAGAAAGAGGAAATGGTCATATAGTTATAACTGCCTTTGGTACTTGGAACATTCAGCTACCTCCTTGCCCACCGGAGTAACAAACCAGAACCAGGGAAAAAGAATAAACTGGGGGTTCCCGAAAACTTGCTGTGCCTAGAAATCTGGAGAGATGTACTTTCCAACACATCTTCTAACACACCCGTCAGTGTGGGCACACGAACCACTCTCTGGATAAGTCAGCCTTCTACAGAGACGCGGGAACTTTTCCCCCCTCCTTCCAGAACTATCAGAGCAAAGTTGTTCTCCAAATTCCCCATCATGAACCATTAGTGGGTTGTGGAAACACTCGGGTTGTCAGTAGTCAATTTTTTTTTTTTAAGATTTTATTTATTTCTTTGACGGAGAGAGAGAGTTCACAAGTAGGCTGAGAGGCAGGCAGAGAGTGAGAGGGAAGCAGGCTCCCCGCTGAGCAGAGAGCCTGATTCGGGGCCCGATCCCAGGACTCTGGGATCATGACCTGAGCCGAAGGCAGAGGCTTTAACCCACTGAGCCACCCAGGCGCCCCAAATTATGAATTTTTTAATGAAACAATCAGCTGGAACACACGGGATCGGGGGCTATCACGCATCATAAATAAGCATCCAGTTGTGAAGCCCTCCTACTAGTTATGCGTGTGGGGTAGAGGTTCCCATGGGATGTCTGGGTCACTACGTAAAATGCAAAAGGATCACAACTGGAAAGTCTAAGTGCCACTCAGCTGAGCTGGTACGCCCCAGCACAATAACTATATGCGGCTGCGTATCACGTTGCTTTACGACAGAAGAGCCAAGCATCTGTGTCCTTCTGGAAAAAAAAAAAAAAATCCCACCTGAATCCTTCCCCAATCCCACGCCCACCCTGGTCTTTTAGAGTTATTGTCTCGGAATTTCCGAGGGTTAGGAGGAGGGTGTTCAAAAGCTAAACCATCTACTTCCAAGTCCTGGGGTGGATACGGGGAGGAGCTGGGGTACAGTGGACCATGATTTAAAGTTCCACACGCTGCATAACGAGATGTCAGGAGACTCACGAACCATCTCCAAGACTTCTAAATACTGAAGCGTGACATATGCAAATAAATGACAGTCATGGGGCGCTAAAACCCTAACCTTTGCATAATATTTACGTATGATCTTTTACTTAAGCTTTGAGGGCTGTTCGTGGGGCTTTGGCCTCAATAGGGAAAAAAAAAACAAGGATGCATTTTTTTTTCCTTCCTCTTTCTGTGTAATTGCTGTATCACAAAGGGTTTGCTGTGCCGGGACTAGAGGATACTTATGAAATATTCCATTACCTACTTGGGCAGGACCAGGAACAAGAGAGCTCTAGAATGTTCTCTGGGGCTGTGGAATGGCTGACTTCACCACAGAATTATATGGACATGCCCTTCCAGTCTCTCTGGGGAACTCTGTCTGGTACCCAAAGGGAGGTTTGAAATATTAGAAAGTTTATACTCTTCCCACAACCAGAAGTCACAGATACCAGAGAAATGAAAGTGAATTAAAGCAAGGTGAAGGTTGTAGAGTGGTAAGTCGCGTCATTCATCAGTACTCCAGTGGCCTCCCCGGGTAGAGCAGCAGGGGGGACCGGCAGCGACGGTCATTCTACAGAGAACAGGGGAGCCTAGGGAAGAGGGTGACAGTGTGTCGTGCAAATGGGCGCAGGCCTAGGGGCCAAGTAGACAAATGAGGAGAGGTGGAACACAGCGAAAGCCCAGTGCACATAGCTGGAAAGAGCTGTATCAGGAACCACGTGTAGATTCCAAGAACAAGACAAGTAAAGGTAGACAGAGAGGGTTACAGCTCAGAGGACATGATGCGCCATGCAGGACTCCAGGCACACAGCAGCCAGGGTTCAAACTCCTGACGCACCAGCTTCGGGGGTAGCCCCCTGGTGGCCTGGTCTACCCTTCGGAGAGGAGACTTGGGGTAGAGATCCACGCAGGCCCTGGAGATGACCCAAGGCCCCTGGGACAGGGAATTCCAGAATCCCAGGTACCAGGGTGGGGTCTGAGGGGGTAGAGTAGGAACTCCACATGCAAACATCGCCTTGGGCCTGCTGACTATCTTCCCATGGACAGACGTGTGGCTAGAGGTAAGTCAGAGTGGGGTCCCCAAAACACAGGTCCAAAGCAAGGCCCTCTTATTCGGATTTAAGTTAGCCCTGTGCTGGGCAAAGGCAGTGGTCCTTGAAAGAGAAAGGGGCACAGCAGAAGAAAAATGATGATATGCATCAATTTAAAACTTGAGTGGCTGGGGCCCCTGGGTGGCTCAGTGGGTTAAAGCCTCTGCCTTCGGCTCAGGTCATGATCCCAGGGTCCTGGGATCGAGCCCCACATCGGGCTCTCTGCTTGGCAGGGAGCATGCCTCCCCCTCTCTCTGTGCCTGCCTTTCTGCCTACTTGTGATTTCTGTCTGTCAAATAAATAAAATCGTAAAAAAAACAAAAACAAAAACAAAAACTTGAGTGGCTGAGGTCTACCGTTCTACCTCTAGATGTGTGGATGTCCTGAACCTCACGGTGCCTCAGTTTCCCCTTCTACAAAATGAAGTGAGTAGAAGTCAAATTAGGTAGTCTGTGCTAACATGGAACTCAGGCTTAAGCTCCCACGCATGGCTCCACACATCAGGGCAGGAGAAGAGGGCCTGTGGTTCACAGCCTGACAGAGGCAAGGGGCAAAATATGGAACCAGAGGGCCAACAGAACCACTGACACCTGAAACTGCAGGGCTGAGCGGTGGGGGTCCAGGATTCGTCTGGAATGGGACAAGGGTAGGACCGTTCAGAGGACCTGCAGCTTAGAGGGGTGAGGGATGAGCATGGGGAAGCCAGCATGATCGTCCAGCAGCCACACACACGCGCACGCGCCGCCTCACCCGGACCTTGCAAGTGAAAATGTATTTCCTGAGTGAGCACAGGAAGACAGGCCCCCTGGGAAGCTGTCTCTCATCTCCCACATCTCCTGATGGCACGCAATTAGTGGCTCGCCTCAGCAGAGCAAGTGTGAAGGTGCTTTCGCACGGCTTGGCTCTGCTCCGAGAGGCTCCGGGTAAGGCTGCAGAAGCATTAAGAGCATTTCTTCATTTTCTTTCCCGTCCTCATCCCCTTCCAGCTTCCTGAGCTCAGATAAAAGGGTCTTTACACCTAGAAACAAACAATGCGCTCTACTAGGTGGCCATTGCTAAGTCTAGCATTAACCAAAAGATTCAGGATTGACTCTGAACCGGAGCGCTCATTTGTATCCAGAGAGATGGAAAAGTCCCTCTAGGGGTGTAACACAGAAGTGGGAAAATGAAAAAATCATCTTCCTTTAATGCGGTCAACAAGGAAACAGCCACTCACTTTCCCCACCATGTCAGGTCCCACGACATCATGGCGCCCGAGATCTCCCCGCCCACTCCAGAGATGCAGGATCCGGTTCACGCCCGGCTCTTCTGTGTCTGTCCAGCTACCTCCAAAGGATGATAATCCAAGAAACATGGCCAGGAACACAAACACAGGTGTGTGTTCATTAGGCCCAGCCCTGTACTTGGTTCAAACACTGTGTCACCGACTCAATGTTGTGTGAGCAAAGAGACCAAAAGTCTTCCTTGCCATATGCCCAAACCACCACCTCCTCGTGACAGGTGGATGGCAGGAGACTGCCAAGGTTACGTCAGAGTCACTGTGGTTGGTGCCATGTCCTCAGAGCAAGGCGAGGCCCTTGAGGAGGGGAAGACACCAAAAGGATGCAGACCCTCTTTCCTGAGTCTCAGCAAGAACAGCCCTGCTTTCATTTCTTGACCTCTCAGGCTAAAACACATTAAAAATTACTTAGAAATTATAACCCCAGGAGTCCCCTGATAAGATTAGGTCAACTGTCAGCCACAAAAAAAGGGTTGTCTGCCCGCAAGGTGAGTTTTGAAGGCGGAGAACACATACAGGGCCACCAAGAGACAGAGCAGGGTGCCAACGGCCTGGGGCACGTTGTTTCTTCAGTGGGGGTTCCAAAGGGCTAAATGCTGGGAAGAATTTCCACATAGTACACGAAAAAGAAAAGAGGAAATTCATCATTGACTCCCAGGGAAGAACATGAGCTAGGCTGACCCCATGCTCAAATACACCATATGTTCCCATAACTCCTGTTCTGGAATAACTAATATTATTGAAATCGCCATGGCCATTACTTAAAAAGATAAAAAAGTAATTGGCAAAACACAGATTGTGTTACACAGAATCAGATGTACCTTATGTCAGTGTTCCTCACATGATAGCTCTTTATCAGCTTCTGACAGAAATAAGGACTCTGAGGAAATACACTGATATGAAAATATGTCCACTGCGTTCTGTTAAATGGAAAAAGCTCTTAACAAAAGAGGATGTGTACATGTATAAATATGTATGTATAAAATATTACAAAATATAAATATCTCTGGGTGAAAAGATTGCATTTTTTTCTTTTTTAGCTGTAGTTTCTGATTTTTTTTGGTGATGAGGAATATATTATATGTGCAAGTTTTTTGTGTGTGGTCTTGTTTTTTTTTTTTTTTTTTAGACAGAGAGAGAGAGAGAGGACAAGGGAGCTGGTGCAGAGGGAGAAGCAAAGTCCCAGCTGAGCAGGGAGCCCTACACAGAGTTTGATCCCAGAACCCGGGAGCATGACCAAAGCCTAAAGGCAGACATTCAACCCAACAAGCCACCCAGGCACCCGGGTTGTTTTTTTAAGTTTAAAAAATACGGGGGTGTCTGAGTGGCTCAGTCATTTAAGCATCTGCCTTTGGCTCAGGTGGTGATCTCAGGGTCCTGGGATCCAGCCCCACGTATGGCTCCCTTCTCAGCAGGGAATCAGCTTCTCCCACTCACTCCCCCCCTGCTCATGCACGCGCTCTCTCTCTCAAATAAATAAATAAAATCTTTAAAAGAAATGATACAGCACGGTCAGCTGGGAGAGGGGAGGAGAGGCCTTTCCTAGGAGAAGCAGGGCAGCAGGGCACTTCTAATCACAAGCACCCCGCTCCCCAAAGCTGAGCCCGTACTGCACCTCTGCTGCCCCCGTGTGGCTGCGACAAGACCTGGCACCTAGAGCCCTTCGACAAGGACGAACCCGGATCAAACTCCTGGATTATCTTGGATACATTCCTCTTTCTCGTTCACCAGTTCATAATGTGGATTTGTCCCACTCGTGAACATGGGGCATTGCAAGTGCTAGGACGGGCGTTCAGGACGCTAACAAGGTGGACACAGACTCTGGTAGGGGTTCAGGACCCAGAGATCTACTACGGCAGGAGTGAATTTGGAGGTAAGAAGGGGCAAAGCCTCAGGAGACTACTTGACCACAGGGAACCATGAAAACAGAACCCTAAAGCAGTAACAGAAACCATCTCCTTTGCCGCAGGGGGTCAAGGTGAGAGCACCTGGAGCAGGGGGTGTTTATTTACTTCTGCCATCTGTCTGTGGAGCACCTGAGGTGACTGCCCTTGACCTGCTGTTTGAGCACATACGTTCCCAGAAACGCAGAGGGAAGTCCAGTGGGTTACAATGTCCGATGTTCCCACTGATGGTAGTTTAAACATAGGAGTAGAAAAGCCTGCTGCCTAAGCATCACACCATGAAGACGGGAGCCAAATTTAGTGTTATCAAATGACAGGCAAATAGATTTAACCTGATCCCTTAATGATTGCAAAATCATTATTAGGCATTAATGCTAAGCCTTGAAATGATTAAGTAATATTCTCCTTACCTAAAGGGCTATTTTTCTCTGCTTGCATTGTCAGATCTGTAACAACTAAGGGCAACAGGATCCCCTAACGAATATTTGAATTTTTAAAGCGTAGTAGGCACTGCATACACACACATACACATTCTAGATTAAACTCCCCAACTCTTAACCCTATACCTTAACCCCTTTCTCTTAATCCTATACCTCAGCCCCTTTCTCTTGCTGCATGACCCAGGATAACACTCAATACACGTCTCCTACATTTAGGCTCCAGAGCCAGACTGCCTGCATTCAAATGCTCTATCACTTACTGTCTGACTTTGGGCATATCACCTAACCGTCTGAGTCTCAGTGGTCTCCTCTATATAATGGGGATATTAATAGGACCACCTCATACGGCTGCTGGGAGGTTAAGGAGTTCACATCTGTGATGTGCTAAAAACAACACCTGACAAGAAAGGGCTAGAAGAACTCACTCTGTCCTACAGATATTTTTTTAAATGGGTTTGAAATGTCATTAATTTTTATAAACTGTAACTTAAAAAAACAAACCTGGTGTCCTCTTTTCCTTTCACGAATAAACACCATCTGTTACTAAGATTGGGTAGTAACGATGAAGAGGCCAGTCCCTCCCTGTCTACCTCTACAGCCGAATGTCTTTTTCAGGAGAATCAAACTTACCATCCTTATTTTCCTCCAAGCTTTCCTGCCATGTATTTTAGGAAAAGTAAAGGGTGTGTGTGTGTGAGTGTGTGTGCAAGTATATGTGTGTGGAATATGGCCATCCCGAGTGCCTTCACACCTTCCTCCTACTCTGGTCCTGGATCTGCCCTCCCCCCTTTCCCCCACCTTCCATTAGGCAGTTTGAACAGTTCTTCACTCCAGGGACACTCACCTATTGGTGTTCTCCAGAACCTCTACCTTCTTCCGAAGCTCCAAGTTCTCAGTTGAACAAGACTCCACCCTACAGAGGAGGGAGAGAGAAGACAATTAATTGTATCAGTTGAGCAAATGCAAAGCCGGGAGCTAGGGTGGAGGCAGGGGGGGTTTGGAGAAGGAGGACCGGGCATCAGCTACTCTAGGGAAGTGAGGGAGAGAGCCTAGCCAACCTGAGTTGGGAAGAAAGGTAAGAAGACAAAAGAAAAATAGAGAGAGAGAGAAGAGTAACACGTGCCTCAGAACCAGAAAATGAAGAAGGATGGTACAAACTGTAAAGTCCTAGGGTGTTCCAACCTCGATTTCTTTTATTTCGTCCCTATTACTCTCAATGTCCATCATTCATCTCCCTCATCTACAGGAGCCTGGATGCTGCCGGCTGTAGTCTTGGCCAAAGGACCGATAGGAAGCCAAAGGGCTCGGGATAGAGGAGAGGGGAGGACAAAAACACAGCACCTCAAGACAAGGAATCCAGCTGCAGGAACATGCCTCCGAGAGGCATTAAAGACCATCTTGACCCTGAAGCCTACAGAAAATAATGGAACAGCATGGGCCTACTTCATGCTCAATTACCAACACCTAAGGTAGGAATGTAGAGACACTAACTTTCAGTAGGAAGGTCAAGAACCAGCCAGGATCTGCTCTTCTCCTCAGACAGACAGGAAGATTCACTTCCGGGTCAGGGGCTTCGTTTCCGGGTCAGGGGCCTCATTTCCATCTTAGACAATATTTGTTGGTCAAGTGGAGAACTATATTTCTAAGGCTAATACAAAATTGCATCTCATTCATGTTTTTCTACAGCCCTCCTGATACTCTGGACTACTCCGAAGACCAAAGGGTGCCTTCAAGTGTTTTTGTGGGTAGTAGATAGCTCGAAGCATGAATTATAGTGGACGGAAAGTAAAGAACGCCAGCCGCACTCGCTGCACTGCCCACGCGCCTTCTCTAGGGCGTGAGGGATTAATTAGCACTGCTCCTTTCGGCGGAAACAGTGCCTCTCCTCTGAGGAGAGTTCCAGGAACGGGAATGAGTGTTAATATTTGCACTTGTTTGAAAGGAAGCCTTCGAGGACTTACTCTGGTTAGAAACGCTGTGGTACCAAGGCCTGCTAAGATGGAGTGCATTTTTTAACTTAAGGCCGTCTCTGTAAGGCCTCCCCCTCTCACATCCACTAGGTGGCAGGCAAGACCTAGGGGACGGACCAACGGGCTTTGATGGTGGCCAGAATGAACTTTATCCACTTTCCGCGGATAGAGAAGCTGGGCACACTCCCATTTTCCTCCGCAGATCAACCAGTAACACACCCAGTTTCGGCAGGAGGCTTACTTTTTCTCCAAGCTGTCCATGTATTCTTTCTTCTTTCTCCTACTTTCCTGGGCAGAAATCTGAGACAGAAGGGGAGAAGAAAGGATTAACTTCCTGCCGGCTCCGGAAGTCAGTTGTGTGTAAATGAAGAGAGGAGTCTGTTCGAACAGAAATCCCCAGAGTCCTGCTTATTTCTGGGGCCGTTCTTCATTGAGATAACCTGCTGGCTCATCTGTGAGTCATCTCTTCTGACCTCCCTGGGTTCAACCAGTCTGTGGGGTCACTAGTTCCCACCAAAGTGGGCCCCTCGTGGGAAGCCTGGCAGGCCTGAGTCAGAACAGAACACGTGGGTCACAAACCATCTATGTCATCTTCAATAAATGATTTCAACTCCATGGGCCTCAGTTGGCTCAACTAGAACATGTACACCGATTCAGCTGGGCTTGGTCAGACATAACCCCCTTCCTGGTTCTGCATTGTAACTGAACTCTTTTTCTTTCTTTCTCGGTCTCTTGCCTTCTGGCCTGTCTGTACCCTAGCCATGCCCCCGACCTCACCAGTCCTGATTTGCCCTGTAGGGACCTAGGGCTAGGAGACTACTAAACCCAGGCATAGAACAGCAGACTACAGGACTTTTTTTTTTTTTTAAATCAAAAACCTAGTAAAGAAAAAAAATTAAACACCCATAATGCATTTATATTAATTTATTTATAAATTATATACATGCCCACGAGAAGGAAATATTGTGTACATCATAAAACGGAAACTTAAAAGGCTGATGTAAAAAATATTATTGGGAGTTCTAATGTTTTCCTCTTAGTCCCGAATGGATCCCCATGGGCACCACGGAGTAGACACACCCAATTTGGGATCCACTGACCCAGAGAATGGGTGGAGGGACTGGAGGAACACAGGGGTCAGTGGAGACTGTGTTCCTGCTCCCCACTGAGGGGAAGGGCAAGACTGAGCCTCATCCCCCTTTGTCCTCCCTCCATGAGATAGGCCAGTGTTGGCCACTGGGAAGAGGGGGAATGGGGGCACCCAGGCTTAATTCCTGTCATGGTCTCTGATCATAGAAGCACCTCGATTTAAAGGGCTCACCTTGTTCTTGATTTTCCTCCGAATCTTCTTCAGAGCCTTCTCCTCTGATTTTGTTAGAGGCAATTTGGTGGGGATGGGATAGCCCTCGGCAATCAGGGTCCTCTTCTCCTCTTCTGTCAGGACCAGTGGGCCTGACCCTTGCAGTTTCTGTGAAGATTAAGGGGCAGAAAAAGGGTCAAAGCAGAACAACTGGGCAACACTCAAGAAACTTGCAAAATTCAGGGACACCTGGGTGGCTCAGTGGGTTAAAGCCTCTGCCTTCAGCTCAGGTCATGATCCCAGAGTCCTGGGATCCAGCCCTGCATCCGGCTCTCTGCTCAGCAGGGAGCCTGCTTCCTCCTCTTTCTCTCTGCCTGCCTCTCTGCCTACTTGTGATCTCTCTCTCGTGTCAAATTAATCGTGTCAATAAAATCTTTAAAAAAAAAAAGAAATTTGCAAAATTCTGAGAGAAAAGGATGCTCACATGCTTCAGGTGAGAGATGAGTAGTCTGAAGCAGAAGCAAAGATGGATTATCAACCAAGGATTATCACTCAAGGGAGAGGGTGAAGAAACCTCCACCCATCAATTCCCAGAAGGTACCCCAATGGGTAAAACATCAAAAGAAACATTACAGGATTGATTTCCCACATCTCGAGATTTCATGGCCTTGGAGTGATGGGTGAAAGAGTGTCCTTGTTCTCCTGAAAACACACTTTTGCAAGATGCTCTCCACATGCCAGGGGCCACTTCTTGTCCCCCACTAAGAGCTAAGGGGCCAGGCTCCCAGAAATACACCTGCAGGCACATCTCATGGAAGTCTCTGGCTCCAGACAGTCCTAGATTGTCCATCAGCAGTGGAGACACGGACTATAGCTCATCTCATTTAGCCCATCATAGAATGATGAAGCTGAGCACCCATGTCTAAGCCCCACATTCAGTGTCATGAAACACTCAAAAAGAAAAGGCATTTCTCAAGTCATAGCTTGTGATCAGGACTGAGACCGAATTAAAACATATGGAAGGCTGAGGGAAGTAAATGCTATGCTGTAATACAACTCAAGGTGCATCTAGAATCTGGGGATAGAGACACATGAGTGTGTGTGATAAGGAAAGGCTTAAGGGTAGGAGGGGAGACTGACATTGGGTTAAAAGAAGGGGATGATTTACATAGAGAGAGGAGGGCATTCTGAACAAAAGGCAGTATTCCGAAAAGCACTTGAAGATGCTATCCTGTCTAGAATGGATAGGAAGTTTTTGAAACAGCAAAAGGTCAAGGTGCCCAGTATAGAGTAGCAGTACTGGGGTTTGATACCAAGAGCTAATTGAGAAGTGCAAACAAGACACCCTAGGGGCATGACACCGGGAGGATTTTCTAACACGGCCACAGATCCAGAACTCTGCGGGGCACACTGACTTTAAATCGCCAAAATTATATTAACTGAGAGATGATTCTTACAGAATTTTTAAATGTCTCATCTCATTCAAATGTTCTCTATGTGATATAAATTCAATAAGGTTGACAATAATTTTATCATTTTTCAGATTTCATAGAAATCAATGAATTCTTCAGAATAGTTAAAATGTTAACTCTCTGTCTCTATTTTTATCTGGGACAAGCCGCCCTTATACACATTAGGGATGAATGATGATTCATGCTTTCCAACACGAGTCTCTGGGTTGGGAGTCGTACCACAGACAAGAACGGGTTCAACTACTGAGCATTCAGCAACAAAACATTTCATCTCGGACAAAGTTTTAGGTTCATCAAAGACTGTTTATTTGAAAAACAAGTTATTTTCTATCGTAGGCCACAGGATCACCGAAAGCAATGGTAAGTATTTGGGACGTGATTCTGAGGAGGAAGGCAACATGACAGTGTGACCCCTTCTGCTCTGGCTGCGTCCAATGAAAGAAACAAGCAGTAACGGGCATGTGCACAGGAAAAGGGAGAGGATGGTGTTAGCGTGGCGAGATCAACAGGCAGGTCTTTAAAAGTGTTCTTCGAGGCGGCTGTCACCCTTTCTTTAGCAACTAAACCTAAGACTTCCTTACAAGAACAAAAGTCAAGTGGCCTTGAAGGACACCCACTCCCAGCGAAGCTCCAAGGGACCAAAGGGAAAAGGCTGGGGGGAAATACTCACGTGAGGGGCCGTGAGGAGAGGGGAGCTGGACAGGGCCGAGGGGGCCCGTGCCACGGCTCTGGCAGGGCTGTGGGTCTGCGGCAGGCCGAAGGGGTGCAGGCGGGGGTTGGGACTCAGGCTGCCCTCAGAGTCGCTGCTGTGGCTGCTGGGAGGGGTGGGGGGTAAGTGCAGGTGCTCCACGGAGGCTGAGGGAGAGAAAGCGGGTTTCATCCATCAGAGAGCAACCAAGCAGGACTCGGAGGCGGTCGATCAGCTGCACGTCCACACAGCCCAACTCGGGTCAGCTGAACAAAGGGATGGAGATTCTGCGTGTGCGGACAGGGAAAGATCCCCGGCGTATTTTGTTACGGGGGAGGGGGTAACACCAAGGTGCAGAACGGTATATAAAGGAGCCCTCCTTTTGTATGAAAGAGGAGAGCAGGTGGATACAGACTCCTATTTGTTCGTCTCTGCATAAAGAAACATGGGAAATACATAAGAGATTAATAAAATTATGGCCTCTTGGGGGCTGGGGGAAATTAGGGTAAACCGAGGCAGTGCGTATAACTTCTCATCGTATTCGCTTCTTATCATTTAGATTGTTTGACTTGTAAACCACGTTAATGGATCAGGTGCTTAAAAAAAAAAAAAAATTTAGCAAAACCTGGAGCCCGAGAGCATTCCCAAAGGCTGCTTTGAGAAAAGCTCATTTGTTTCTGAAGGAATGTGCTTGGCAGGGCCCCCAGGCAAGACGCCTGACATTCTGCCTTCAGAAAATCCCGAATCCAGCTGTAGCTAGGAAGGTAGGCACTGGGAAAGGGGTGTCTGTGCACGCGCGCGCGCGCGTGTGTGTGTGTGTGTGTGTGTGTGTGCGCGCGCGCGCGCGCGCGCGTGTGCGCTGGGGGGGGCCTTACTGCTCCACAGTCCCTCGCCTCCCCTCAGGGAGTCCCGGTCAGACTGTCTGCTGGAACGTGTGAGCCACAGTCGGTGTCCTCAATCACACATCTCCAGGGCAGCGGGGACGGGCTCCAGGAGGCAGGATCCACTCTGAGTTCAACCTTACTGACAAAAGAGCTCTCCTTTCTCTGGGCTCCTTTTCTAGTCCTGCTAAGCCGAACTGCCTTGAGAGGCAGCCACTGTTTCTGAGCCAAGGGACATAACCCTGGGTAAGCCTTTCACCCCACACCACTTTGGGACCCCCAAGACAACCGAGCCCTTGGGAGAGCTTGGGACCCCGGAAAGGCTTCGGCCTCCTCTTCTCTCCGGTCACCAGAGACCGCCCCGAGGTGGGAAGGGCCTTCTGAGGCACAACTGACCCACCAGATGCCACCAGATCCCACCCAGAGCCAGTCACGTGCCTCCCAGACAGCCCTCCTGCCGCCCTCCCTGCTTTTCACAGCGCACAGCTCTTTCTCTGCGTCTTCCTCTCTTCCTCTTTTTCTAACACAGTACCTTTCGCTAGATCCTTCCCTTTTCTCTGACAAAGTCTTGCCAAAGAGCCCTCTGGGCTTTGTAGAGTCTACCGGCACTTCGAAAACTAACGAATATTCTAAAATAATCCTTGCATCTCTAGTGCAACGGTTCCAGGGCCCTTAAATAGGCACCCCCCCACCCCCGCCCCTGCCCAGAACAGAGTCCTGAGAGTGTCAACCAAGGTGTCCAATGGCTTCAACAAAGAGGCCATTGAACCAAGGGGTCTTTCATGCCGTGGTCTGTGTGAGCAAACCAAGATCGATGCCTGTAGACACATCAAGGTTACCAAATTGAAACCCAAGGACAGCCAGTCACAGAGAACCAACTAGGCTTTAGACAACAGCCACTCAAGGATCTCCTGACTTTGCTTCCACAAAGTATCAAAGCCTCTCCTGAGCGCCCACTGGTGGAAGGCTACCAACACCTTCGGGTTTGGCGCTGCCAATTTGAATACACTTTTTCTCCAATAAACTCCTAAAAATTTGAATATGCCTCAGTTTATTTTTTAACAATGGTGGGAAAAACCACCACCACCACAACCACCACCAAACCCAACAGCAAAACCTATCAGGGGCTCCCACTGCCTGCCGCACCGTGCTGTTACATTCAGGAGAACTAGCCAATTGCACCTAGAGCTCACTTGTCCCTCTCCCTTAGCACAGTCCAAATTATTCTAATATTTTTTTCTTTTCCAAGCAGAAGGTGCTCTACAAAAAAATAGAAATGGCGCATCAGGAAAAGAGAGAGAAACTCAAATTTCCTCGTTCCTGCTTATTAAGAGCTTCTGAACTGGCTCTAGGTGCCTCGGTATCAGATTTCTAACTATCACTTGACATACCAGTCTCAGATTACTTGAAAGGTCTGGAGACAGCAAGCTACTTTGCCTGGAAGCTCCATTGCTTCTAAGATATTGAATTTCCTCCTCTCTGTTTATCTAGGATAATGAGGAAGGACTGCCTGCCACTTACTTTCCTCTTGAAATGTTTCTTCTCTCGTGGTCCCTGAGTCTGAAGCCTGAACCATCACTGTTACAGTTGGGACACTCTCGGAACCATATGGCAACAGGAACTAAAAGAGCAAGATGTATTGGAGAGTCTCCATGAAAAAGAAAGGAATTACATTAGAACAGTAAGTAAGCGGAAAGCACTCATGGATGACACTCCATGGAAAGAAATATTGTTTCTAAATGGATTCTAGTCGATATTGTTAATTTTAAAAATGTAGTTATTTCTTCCTGATAACAAAGGCAAATACCAGCCCTGACTAAACTGTCACAGAGAAAATCCTGAGTTCCTAGCAGAAGGAAGACCTGACATGAGAACTGCTCATTTGTAACACCCACACATTTTTTATGACAAATGCATGACTTTCTTGTTTGTTGGCCACACTAATGAACTGTCCTCCTAACCTGGTCCAGAAGACATCAATGAAAAGGAAGATGACGGCAGGTCTGAAGGTACAAAATTTAAAGCACAGGGCCCATGCAGAGGTATCTCCATTTTTAAAAAGGCAAAAAAAAAAAAAAAAAAAAAGCTTCCTTAGACTTTATGACACTTGAGGGGGATGGTCAGTGTTCAGGATTCCCAATTACGGGCTTCATCTGAGAACAAGAGGGAGAAGTCAGAAAGAAACTGACGCAAAGAAAGAAAAGGTGAAAAGTATGACCGCTTAGAATATGACATTGGGATGCATGAACTAATTTGTAACTAGGAAAGAGGCTCCTTGCAACTACTTTCCTCTAAAGCCAGCATTTAAGCACAGTGAATGATCAAATCATGGATTCACTTGACAAAGGGCTTAAACTGAGTTGTTTGAAACAGGCCAGGTGCCTTTGTGGCTATTCGTCTATTGGCCTCTACTGCGCACACCGCAGAACAGAGAACGGGGCTTGATTCACACATTCACACCCAGAAAGGCAACACTTGCCTTGCTCACCAGCACCCAAGTCATAGCTGACCATAAAAGTTTGGGGAAAAAACACCTCTGCTAGGAGTAAAAGTAAAATACAAGACTTAGCATAAAAGCCTTAAGCATATACACATATTTAGATAAAAGAGGGGAAATTAAAATTTAGCTTTCGACATTTGTACTTAGAACCAAGGTTTTCGAGAGCAGAGCTATTTCAGAGAGCAGGCAATGCCTGCGCTACACATTAACGCCAGCACTCTCTCCCACACCCCCTTTCTCCGCACACCGACATCCGGGACCCCAAGGAAGGCAGGGAGAACACACGGACCTTCTTTCGGAGAGAAGTTGAGAAACTGATCCACTTCATGGGGCTCCAGCTTGATCTTAGGTATAATGGTCTGGCACGAGGAATCAACCTAGAGGAGGAATTTCAAACAGTTTTTAAAAACCAGGAACAAACCTAGAGGGACACCAGGGGAGCGACTTGTCATCCAACTATGTGTCTCCTTCTCAGGGCAGCCCCGCTTCTCCGGGCTGAGCACAAGCAGGTTCCTTCTTTGACAGGCAGGCGGCTTCCTTCTTAGACTTGCTCTCACCGCCTAACCCAGCACTTCAGTCGACCGAACCCTCGAGATTCCAAAGTTAAAAAACCAGGCTTCCTCTTTCAATTGTTTTTTTTTTTTTTAAGATTTTATTTATTTATTTGACAGACAGAGAGATCACAAGTAGGCAGAGAGGCAGGCAGAGAGAGAGGGGGAAGCAGGCTCCCTACTGAGCAGAGAACCGGATGCAGGGCTCGATCCCAGGACCCTGAGATCATGACCTGAGCCGAAGGCAGAGGCTTAACCTCCTGAGTCACCTAGGTGCCCCTCTATTGTTTTTAATCATAATATAAATACCATGAAATAGTCTGGCAACTTTGAGAAGGGCCACAGGCCTCCACTAGTTTGTCCTACAGCAGGAGCTGCCTGAACCAAGTGGCCTGTGATCCCCTCCAGGCTTTCTTGGGACTGACAGCGTTGAACGATGAACACTCGCTACAGAAAGAAGAAAAGGTCTCTGGCCTATGCGTGGAGTGAGACCAAGACCCTGGCCTTTCTTAGATACACACTAAAAAATCAAACGAACTGACATCTCAATGTGTGAGGAGACTGAGAGACGCTCTAGAAGCCCAGTGCCATGAACAGACCCAGGCTGTCCATGAGAAAGGAATTCTAGAGCGCAGCTGTATTGGGGCTCTGTCCACAGTCTCCCACTTTTCCCAGAGGGGTTGTAGAGAGCGCTAAGAACAAGTGTGCACCAAAGCTTTCTACTGCTTCTGTGTGACCTCTTCCTAAAAAGGCATAGGTAGATAGGACGCCTTGCTCAGGGAAGTTCTGACTTAACATCAGTGGAGCCATTGTTTATAAACCTTTGGCTTTGAACTTTAGGAAACTCGGGACTGGCTCTCAACATCTGGAAGAAGATGTTCACGTATGATTCTGGTCCACCACTGGACACTGGAAATGCCTGGAGAGAAGGTGGGGTCGGCAGGTAGGCATGGAATTGAACAAGAAAGAAATGCCCAATTTAGAATGTTTTCCATGTGTAATACAATAAAAGTTGGCAGATGGGAGATCCCCAAATTGGGTTGGAGCAACTCCACATTGCACAAGGAGAGGAAAACATAACACAGGAAACAACACTTCCCTCAGCGTCGGCATGCAAGCCAAGGATTGCATCATTATTTAGCCCCTCTCTTTCCACTGGCCTAAAAAAATCAATCCCATGGGGAGTTTGTTTTTTTGTTTTCTCTCTTTTTTTTAAACCATGGATATCGGTCTATTTATCTTAATTTTGTAACAGCAGTCATCAGAAAAATGAAATCAGACTTGCTACCAGTTTTCTGAACAATGCCTTTAAAGGAAGTGGATAATCAATACTGACCCCAAATCAACATAACCTTGATATATACATACACACATATGCAATGACCTACCCTGAAACCATCTAGAACCCCTAGCTCCAAAAATGGTTAAATGCCTTGTTGGAGAATGAGGATCCATGTCTTTTGATCCAGTGTGTGTGTAGGGAAGAAAAGTGAGCATACCCCAGTATTCATTTCCAGCGGGGGTTCCTCCTTCTCAAAAGGGGTGGAGATGGCTGTGATGGTCAGAGTGACGGAGGGCACAAGTCCCGGGGGCGGCTCCTCTGTAATCGGCTCCGTCTTGATGGTGGTTGATGGAAAGTCTGTAGACAGGTACCATTTCTCACTTTCCACTTCGTCTGTGGGCAAAAGACAAGCACACGTATGAATCTGGTCAGGGGTATCAGACATGAGGAAAACAAATGACCACTGACCCTGCTCCTCAGAAAAGAGCTCCAACCATAGGTTACTGAGAGTAGAATAAGAGGAACTAAAGCGAGGATGTGAGAGAGGAGATAAATGGACAACGAAATGAATGGCAAAGTAAGAATCTATACTTGTATTGTTTTGAGTGTAAGTACGCCTAAAGGAACCTCAAGGATCCACATCAAAGAAACCTGCCTTCCTGGTCAGGGCAGGAAGGAGGCTGGGTGGATGGGGAACAGGACAGGAGGGAGAATCTCCACGTGTGAATGTTGTATACGTTTTGGTTTTCAAACCGAGTGACTGTATTATCTACTTAAAAGTAAATAAGCACACATTTTTAAAAGATTTATTTATTCATTTATTTGAGAGAGAGCGTGGTGAGGGGAGGGGCAGAGGGAGGAGAGAGACCCTCAAGCAGATTCCCCGCCGAACACAGAGCCCGACATGGGGCTCGATCTCACGACCCTGACATCAGGACCCGAGCTGAAATCATGAGTTGGATACTTAAACAACTGAGCCACGCAGGTGCCCCGGTAAGTACATTTAAAATTAAGAAACAAATGGTGTGTAACCAAAGTCTCAGGAGAGAGGTCTGGGGACCACGGTGAGGTGGGCTCTGTTCTCCCAGTGGACAGTTACTTGTTTTCTTTTTTTTTTTTCTTCTCACCCCCCAATTGTTGTCCTCTGGCTTCCCTACAACCCCAGTTGTGCCTTAAGCCCAACCCAGACCTCCAGAAGTTTACGTAGCCCTCTGTGAAACTTCAGAGTTTTTTTTTTTTTTTAAATATGGAACGCTTCACGAATTTGCGTGTCATCCTTGCGCAGGGGCCATGCGAAACTTCAGAGTTTTTAACAAACTTCTGCCTTTACTGAAATGGACCAAATATCTAGAGAAAAGAGCCGGATCTTGACAAGCGTGGATCTGGGCTTGCGACTGGCTCTCCTGATGATCACAGGCCTGGAGATCGGGACAAAGGAATAAAACAGACAGAAGCACCTTCACAGTAAACATACATTCTTCTAGGAGCTCATGTCCACCCGTTTCTTACCAAATTACTTCAGAGCCACTAGCCAAGCACAGCCCTGGAAAAGGAGGGAGACGGGCAGAAAAGACGAGACAAGGGGATTGCAAACAGGTAGGTGCGGAACAAGAAAAAACAAGTCGGAAATTCCCAAAGTCAGCATTCCTCACCTGAAACCATGTGTACTAAAATGAGGCTAAAATAAAGCAAGGATAATTCCTTGCTTCATGAAAATGTTTAAACACACACACACACAGAGTTAGTGAATGATTACTATACAGAAGAACAAAGTTGTCCACATCAGGAAATAATTCTGCTCTCAACTGGACTCAGTGGGAACTCCAGCTTTCTTAAGGAAAGGTACGTGAAGATGGTTTAGAACTGCTAGACATGGGAAAAGCGTGAGCCCAGAAGCTAAAGACGAAAAGTTCACAATTATTAAAATTGCGCTTCCTAAGCAACTTCCTTGAAACTCAAGAAAACGTTAGATTCACATGGACAAAGGAGAATGATGTGCCCCCCTAAATCGAGTTTGTATTTGACTTGATTAATTATCCCAGACCTGATTTATTTTCTGAGGCAAAGTAAAGATGGGCAAGACTTCTGTGGGTAGAAGATGTTTTCCTTTTGGAACTGGTTCTAAAAAGCTGCTGAATGCCACGGTGTGATGGGAGAATTCCCACCATTCGCAGGGGGCTCACCACGTCCTGGCCGAGGGGGAGGGGGAAGGAAACAAAGGGCCTTTTGATGGCGGCCAGAGGAGAGAGACCACGTTGGACTTGACACAGAATCCTGCTGGCCACATGGGCTTCCCGCACAACTTAGAGAAGCAACTGGATAAAGAGCCAAAAGAAGATTCTAATGCCTCTTCCAAAATGAGCTTAAGAACTAGAAAATTCTGTCACCAGCAAAGGAAGACACACTCAGGACAGACAGATCTGGGGAAGAGCTGGAGAGACAGAGTACACAGATTCCACTTTCTCTATTCGCAATGACATATGGAGGCCTTTTCCTTTGTGAAGTCAACACTTACAGCCTGTCCACACGAGCAGCATTTATCCCTGCCAGAGACCGGAAGGGAGATAGCAAGATGCAACACAGCCTCAGCGTATATTAAAATTAACAGGAAGGAGGCATCGTTGAGAAAAGGTCCCACCAGGAAATTGTGAGATAAGGCCAGATCCTCAGGCTGTGCACTTATGACTACTATAATGAAGCTTAATTCACGGTGGGGGAGAAAAGGCAAAAATAAAAACAAAAAGCCATACAGAACTCTAAAACAAAATAAAGACAGGTAATGCAATCAGTTCTTCCGGTGTAGATAAGTCATCCTCAAACATGGGACAAGATAGTTGATGTTCTTAACGCTCAATGTCCTGCGAGCCTATTTTTAAATTATATATAATTTTATAAAATTATATCTAATTTTCTATATATAATATACATAAATATATAAAAATATAAAATATATATAATTATATATATAATTTTATAAAATTATATATAATTTTAAAATAGGCTCGCAGGATATTTATATATATTATATATAATTTATATACATATATAAATATATGTATATTTATATATATGTATAAATCATTGCTATATCAGGAATGGAGACTGAAGGACAAACAATGATACTTGAACTACGAAGCCAAACCTCCTCTCTCAAAGACACTGAACTCTTCCAAGTGAGAAGGCCAGGGAAGCGGCCTCTCTTTCCGTAAGCTTTGTCGAGGACAAAACACTGGTGTTGCCTTTGTGCTTCCACCTCAATAAAGTAATTTATTACTCTAACTTGAAGATGGTGTTTGAATTAGAAAGAAATTTAAGGCCATCAAGCTCAGATACATTGTTTTCTAATGAGGAAGTGGACACATAGATCCAGATCACACGGTAAAAGAGTGACCATCCCAGATCTCTGCATTTCCAACCCGTAGTCCTTCCATCCAAGAAACAACTAAAAATTTAAATAAAGATTTGTGCATAGATATGCTTACTGTAGCATTATTTTAATCACAAAACACTGAAAAGAACCAAAACAGTAAAGAACAAGGGCAAGGTGAACGAATTATGATGCGTCCATACATGAAACATTTATGTGGATAATAGTATTACACAAGCCAAGTCTTTTTAATAACAAGGCAAAGAAAGATTTATTATAGAATATTAAGAAAAAATCTAGATATACATTTATATATTATTAATGAAGAACTGAAAGGAAGCATATCAAAATGGTAAAAATATCTCTAAAGAATAATCCAGAACGTGAATGACTTTTTTTTCCCCCTTTAGATTTTATATGATTTCTAGATTTCTTGTACCAGGATATACTGTTCCTGGATAATCATATATGGCTATGGCCTGCTTTCTCTGCCTGCTCTATTTTATGACACCTTATGATGGTAATTATTAGATAGAGGCTCCAGTGCCTCAAGGGGGGCCCACTCAGAGTCCCTTGACTCAACAAGAGTCAATGAGTACTTTCACGTTTGTTATAAATTGCATAATAGGCTTCAGTTCTATACTCACCCCTCTATCCATGTCCACTGCCAGGCAGTTTTGCAGTGCCTTCCCACTGTGGACTAATCCCCACCTCGGACTGGCCACATGACTTGCTTTGGCCAAAGGGATGTTGGCTTCCTAACACAAGAAGAGTCTTAAAATGCACTTGCACAACTGGACTTACACACCTGTGCTTTTGACATCCTAATGAAAAGTATGTGCCAGGACAATCGACTGAGCCCAGGAGGAGGACAGACACGTGAAACAGAGCTTGGCCCACAAAGGAGCCTGATCAAGATCAGCCAACACGTGAGTGAATCTGGTTGAACCTAGGAAAATCACTCGACTGTCTTCCAGCTAAAGCAGCTGACCTCCAGCCCAGGCACAGATATACGAGCTATAATAACAAATGATTGTGGCTGAAGCTAGAGTCTTGGGGTGGTTTGGTACACAGTGACCTAGCTGGCTTAATCTAGCTGAATGTGTATACAAGAAATTAAATCCATTACATCAGAACCCACTGCAACAAAAGAGCTGCACTTACTTGCCATAATTCTTCTAAACCATCATTTGTGAACCATACCAATAAATTTGTAGAGTGACTGATTAGATCTACCTGCCCGTCCCGTCATAAAATAAATGACTGCATACAGAACAAAGTCAGCCAGTATGAAGTTTGGTGAGAACAGCATTTCATCGGTAGTTGACATTAGAGAGAGGAGTGTTCATCCTAACCTACAAAGTGTTGGCTTGTTTTCTGTTTCTCCCTAAAAATAAAGATCAAATCAGAGAAAACAAAATGACAAATGTCACCTATGAGGCAGGGTGTTAACAAAGGGCAGAGTGAAAGGAAGTGAGCAGAACACATATTACAATTTCCTCATGACCTTATTCTTGTAGTCTTCTTTTATGGGCAAAAAGATCAGTAGAGCCACCATGGCTTAGAACTGGCATTATCCTTAGATGTTCGAGTTATTGGCTAAACTACAAAAACAAGAGTCAATACACTCGACACCCGCTAATGTCTAAAACCTGAAGCTCAGATATTGAGTGGGAAAAAAAATTTTTTTCCCCTAAATTGCGTTTACATTGCTTTAAGGTTTTACTTTGGAAGGAAAACATTACCCAATAACTAAGGTCAGTAGCGCATACTGCGGGAAAGAACAACCCCTATATCATCCGATTTTATTTATAAACAGCTTCCTGTCAAAGGTCAAGCTCAACTGGCACGTTTCCTCAGCATCACCACTTAGCTATCAGCAAGGAAATAAAAACAAGCCACTGTCTCCTGGTGGTGAGCAAGTCCTTCCCGTCCAAGGACAAAATGGCGCCGCTGTGAGAAATGGCGCTAGACTCTGAAACTACTCCCACAGCAGGGTGCCCGGAGGGGCTAGAAAAGACATAGGAGGGAAACCAATGTGGAGGCAACACCCTATTGCCCATCCTCCATCATTTCCATATGTACTATATAAATAACCGTATTGAACAGACCCTCATTCCTCAGGAAGAGGTGGAAGAAAAAGATCAAACTCTAAATTAGGACTAGGCAATATCTTTACAAATATGTTACCTATTTTATGTTTATATACGTATACACACGTATGTATTTACAGTGTATGTGTGTGTATTCTTAAAAAGCAAAATCCTATGGGGCCAATACCCCTTATAGGATATATAGGTCTAGATATCCACTGGCTATTTATAGAACAGGGCTAACGTGAAGAGGAAATTTTGTCAAGCCTGCCTCACCTAAATCCCTCAGCATTTGATAACCGTGTTTGCTCTTTGACATTTTCAAAGGAGTTGGGAAATCTTGACGGATTTTTGATGCATAAAACTCTTAAAGGAAAAAATGCTAAGGCTGGGTTCTGGAGTCTGGGAGAGGGGCAAGCATTGAGTTGAATGTGTCGGAATCCTATTAAACAGCAGCCCACCACATGCTGGAATGAAAGTTAGAGGCCTGTGTGTCCATGGTCCCCTCCCTGAGAGCCTTGACCCTGAAACAACCTTCAGTCATGAGTGATCGGATGAAGTAGTGAAAACAGTAAAAACAGCAAGCACTCCTCTGTGAGTGTTTACTATGTGTGTAAGTATTGGTCTAAGAGCTTTACATATTTTAATGTATTCCTAAGAGCAGCCAGGTAAGGCAGGCGCTTCTAATTACACATACTCGCTAGACAAGGAACCGAAGAGATTAAGTGACTCACCCCAAGTCACCCAGCTGTTATGGGGCACTTGGGATTCTCATCTTCTTCTCTTTGCCCCTCTCGTATACTGCTATTCAACAGATCAATGATTTTAATCTGTAGCCAAAGTGGCTGTAGTCAATTAATGTGTTTGGAGCCCATAATTAGCCACTGCAAAAAATGCAATATTGGTTCTTGCTATCTTCTCACCTTGGTTTGTATAGAATTCGAGGGGGTCCTGAGGTAGATTCCCAGACTAAGACCAATGTTTTCAGTGTTCACTATGTGCTAGGCACTGTTCTCAGTGTGTTCGTGTAGCAGATGGACCTCTGTGATCAGCACGATTTCTCTCGAGTACTTCCCTAACTCTGTGTCCTTTCTGTGCCTGCGGATGGAGAACCTCTTTCCCTTACTGCCGTCATGCCTACGGCAGCCAGCTGGCGTGGTATGTATTTAATTATGTAGTCACCTGCTTAAAGGTAATAATATTTATTTGGTGGTTACTAACTGCCAGGCCCTGTTGTAAATATTTAATACACGTTAATTCATGTAAGCCCCACCACAGCAGTATGAGGCATGTACTAGTATCATTATTTTCATTTTAAAGATCAGGAAAGTGACACGGGAGTGGAGCAACGTGCCTAAGCTCACCCCATTAGTAAGTGGCAGGGTCCAAGTTCAAATTTAGACAGTTTGACTCTAGAGATTAGCAGGCGTTCTGCATTGAGCAGCTCTGGTCCTCCTCTCAGATACCATGTTCAGAGTATGATATAAATAAATACCTGTGGAAGGCATGATTGATTTCAAAATATTTAAGACACAAAACAACCTCTCCTGTACACTTCTTTTCCCTAAGCAAAGTTATGACTCTCATGCGTGAATATCCAAAGTCATCTCAATTGCTAGATGGATGTACACATTGTTTTCTGTTGCTATTCTAGCATTGCAGGGATTAGGCAAAAAAGTCACTCATTCGTTCATTCTTTCTTTTCTTTTTAAAGGGGAAGCCTCGTTATTCTTCCTGCCTACTAGGAAAAGAAAGCATCACCAAGATACAAGATCACCATCACCAACAAAAGAGCTTCTGTCATAAGCCCAGGTGCTGGACTCCAAGAGGACAAAGGCTCCTCTGCTTGTCCAACCCTACCTGAGTCTCAGCCCACCCATGTCAGAGGACCCAGTTCCCCTCTGTGGGGAGATAAGCAACACAACTTCCTTTCTTACCCCTGAATCCACATGCGCTACGATGGCTCTGATTGACTGATGCTCTTGGCAGTAGCTCGAACAAAATGTAATGAAGATACATCTTGTTTGTTGTCTTTCTGTGACTTTCTCTGAGGTCCCACCTCCTTGGAACATCGCACCATCAAGATGTCTTCAACATTGCATGCTGCAAACCCAAATCACTTATGACTCATCTCTCCCCCTTATCCCACATACAAGATCCTGTGCTAATCCTGCCATGGGTTTCAGCTCAATTAGTCTAAAACCCATTACTTCTTGTCCATCCACGTTACACACCTTCCCTTTCCTCCCTGTCTTACTGACCCGGGTCCAGGCACACCTTCCATGCTGTGGCCTCATCGGCCACGTGACATCATTTTCTTCTACTCTTCCCCAAAACACCATCCCGCTTTCCTAAAAATCTGTTTCCCCCCAAACCCCAAGTCTCAGCTTCCACCAGGCTTCACATTTACCAGCAGCACTGCTCCTCTTCAGCTCACACACTAGAGTTTTCATTCCAACCTTGAAAACAGCTCCATAAATTCAGGGTCTCCATACTAAGCCACCCTGCTCAGCCATCCCTTGCCCTGGCTAGTGTGAAAAGCCCAACTGGCTTAATCAGAAAGAAGATAATTATGATGTCCCTGGTCCCACACTCTCTAGAACCTGGAACACCCATGGTTACAGTTCCTTATTCCACCCCAAATAAAGCCCCCTTGGCTTGTGTGTGGTAGAAATATTGTATTAGATCATTTCAGTGCATGTATATAAATATATATATATATATATATATATATTTTTTTTTTTTTTTTTGGCTGAGTCTGGGTTGGTGTTTTATGTGCATTCTAATTTTGTTTTTATGTCATCTGGGAGAATAGTGGCCATATCTAGTTCTCTCTAAACAGACTTCCTCCAACACTACTAAGTTTTTTCTTTAGGAAGAGGACTGAAATTGAAGAACAAAGTAAATGAGTACCTAGCATCCCAACTTAATTACAAAGGAAGATGACTAAAATAGAATAACTCATGAAGATGCCTTCCACATGGTAAGGCACAAGACTTGGTCATTCAAATATAAGCTTTTTTTTTTCCTTTAAATCAGAGTATAAAAATATCCACAGACATTTTACTTGGATGTTTAACCTTCTCTCTCTCTTTCTTCCTCTCTCTCTGTTTTTGTAGAACAGAAAACCCTGCCTGGCATATGGTTAACAGCCTTAATCATGGGGCGAAATGAATGAGCTCAATGCAGGATGTCTTTCTGGTGGTTTTGAAGGCCGAGCCCACATTCTAAGGGCTGGCAATTGCGGTTGGCCAGCCCACATGAAGTTCTTTAGCTCTAGTGTTTCAGGGAAGTCTATCGTCAAATTCGGTCCTGAGGATAGATGATTCCTATGCAATCTTAGATCAGTGTTTCTCAACCTCTTGGGGGGGGGTGTCACAGACTCTTTTGAGGATCTAAAAAAAGGTACAGATGCTCTCAGCAGAAAAACTGACAAAAGTAGATAAAGCCCCAAATGCTGTATACAATTTTAGGGACCTATAGTCCATCTGGGTCCATGGTAAGTTAACAGAAGAATAGCACTCACTACATATGGCCCATGCAACTGGCCTAGGGTTCAAGGAGGGAGAGGTGGGGGAGAAGAGAGAGTAAGCAGGGAGAAAACAAGGAAGGGCAAAGAAGTGGGAGACAGAAGAAAAGAGGGTAAAGGGGAGAAAGAGGGAGAAGAATCCTAATAAACTAGGACAGGGTACTCAAACTGTATATCACTTTCTTCTAGGCTTAGAGGCAACTACAGAAGCATTCCAGTTCACCTGAGGAAAACTGAAGAAGGAGCTCTGAATCACTGGCTTTCCCAGGTATAATGAAATAACGGCCTCACTCTCCATCACTAGAAACAAGGACTCCTAGTTCTGCTTATGCTGTTTTCCCAATGCGAGAGAAAAAGAGTATTAAATTTAATGTGAACAGCAATTTTTTAAAGGCTGCCTCGTGATTCACTGCCTTAAACAGCTACCACCCTTCTCCAATAGGGAGAAGGACAGAGCATGTGGTACAAGGCGGGGTCCTTGGGATTGCTCCTCCCTCGAGGCAGATGCAAACTGGGGTTCAAATGAATAAAACAATGCTGTTCCCCAACATTTGCCCTTTCACATAAAACTCAGAAAAATACTGGAAGCTAAGACCTAGACAAAGCTTTCCCGGGCAAGTTCCCCGTCTACTCATGTACAGTGTTTAACTGTGATTTCGCAGTCCAAATAGTTACTCTCCTTGTTCACTATTCCCTACTGATACAAGGGCTTTTGCTGGCTGAGAAAGGTGGCTTTAACTCAGAGAAATACCAATATTTGAACATGAACTGTGGGTCAGAAATCCTTTGCAAAATATATTTGACTCACTATTAACTGTTCTCAGCAAATGACTAGTGCAGGTCTATTGCAGCTCAGGATCTATAAATAGAACAAGGCAGGAGGTGAGGGCACTGAAAGGTGTGTGCTTTGGTCTAATGATAAGAAAGGCTTCCTGGAAAAGACTCCCTGATTCTTTTCCCCCAACACTATTGGCATCGGTGGCACGCCTACGTAGAGTTCCCCTGCCTACGTTGCATTTCTGTCAATCACAATTAAAATACAAAGAAATCATGAGAGACTATGGACTCTGAAAAACAACCAGAGGGTTTTGAAGGGGCGGGGCGGGGGGGGGGGATGGGTGGGAGGTTGAGGAACCAGGTGGTGGGTAATAGGGAGGGCACGTACTGCATGGAGCACTGGGTGTGGTGCAAAAACAATGAACACTGTTACGCTGAAAATAAACAAATAAAAAAAATACAAAGAAATTGTTTCATCATAGAAGAGAAGAAAACCTGCTTATGTGCAGTCATTTCGCGAGAGATCTTGCTTCAGAAGAATCAATATCCTAGCCCTCAGGCTTCCCTCCGTTTCCCTCCAGTCACTCCCACTGTTTCAACTCTCCTCAACGCATCCGGGCCCCCGGAAGCTCTGCCTCATTCACGCAACCTTTCCTATGATCTTCCTTGGGCGTGCTCCCTCTGCCCTGAACTCCTCCAGTTTCATTTCGCCCTGGGACGTTGCTTATATTCTGTCTGGTAAAGTACAGGGGGTACGTAGCATTTTCACTAGACCCTGAGTTACTTAGAGATAGGATCTAAATTTCACTGCTGTTTCCTTTAAGTCTGTAGGGCGGTGTCTGACACACAGCGGGTGTTCAACAAACATCTGCGGAACTGAGGGGAAAGTCAGTCTGCCTCGATCATCGAGGCCTTCTCTAGCCTGCATATTCTCAAACAGCCAGGCCACAGAGGGGCTGAGAACCCCACAGACCCTAATGGTCTCACTGTAAGTGTGGCTTTGTGGTTAGGACTCAAGTCACACGGCCTCTGCCCTCTGTTCTTGCTGTTTCCTCTGCCTGGAAGCCTCTTCCTGACACATCTAGTTCTTTCTCTCATCTCCTGCTGATCTTTGCTCGGACCTTACCTTCCAAGAAGGCTCGGTCTCTCCTTTTTAAGATTTCCGCTCCCCCTCCCCTGTTACGGTGTGAATGTTCGTGCTTCCCACAGATGCTTCTGTTTAATGCCCCATGCCATGGTATTGGGTGGAGGGCCTTCTGAAGGTGCTTAAGTCATGGTGGAGCCCACACAAATGGAAACCGTGCCCGTATTAAAGAGACCCCAGTGAGCTCCCTGGTCCCTTCCACCATGCAAGGAAAGCACAGGAAGTCAGCGACCAGAGAGGGCTCTCACCCAAACCTGCTGGCACCCTATTCTGGGACGTCCAGCCTCTGGAACTGTAAGGAAGGAATTTCTGTTGTTTATAAGCTATCTAGTCTTTGGGATTTTTGGTAAAGCAGAATGAACGGACTAAGACACCTGCCCACCTCCTCCAGCAATGCCCGGCCCCTTTCCCCAGTTTATTTTTCTGTACATAGCTCATCACCATCTAATAAACCATGTATTTTACTTCGTTCCTTTTTCTCATTTTCTACTCCACCCCTATCTCCTAGAGCATAAACTCTACAAGGGCAGAGATCTTTGTTCACTGTGTTTGCTCTTCTAACCCTCAATGTTTAGGACAGTCCCTGGCAGGTGACGGACAAAGTAGTTACTCGACAGATTGCTATGACATGAATCTGAAGAGTGAATCATAAAGCATTTATAAAATATCCACTTTTCCTTCCAATGTTTGCTTCTACACAAGATAGCTGCTAGAAGCTAAGAAATACCACCTGATCAAATGCACCCAGCCCAGTGTACGGCATCATTAGAGACCTAGCATTGACTGGAAGAAGAGAACAGGTGTCTTCCCTGACGCCATCACCAGAGATGAGGAATGTGCTTTGTCTTCCACACCTTCTCCCTTAACAACTGATGGCACAATTAATTCAATAAAGTAAATGCTCATCGGATACCCTCCGAGTGCCAAACAAGTACCAGGAACACGTAATCACACTTGCTCACAGCCAGCTCAAAATAGAGAACAGAAAAAGAAATAATGGCTGAAATATAAGGGTAAGTGTGATAGTCCCTACAAAAATGGCAAAAATTAAATAAACAAACAAACAAAAACGGTGTTATGAAAACATAAAGGCTGACAACGTCCGGGGGGAGAGTCTGGATGACACTGAGTTGAGTCTTGAGGGATCAGTGGGAATGTGACTAGTGGGGTTGACAAGAGGGTGAGAGAAGGCAATGGAAACCCCGAGTAGGGAAGGCAGTGTCAGGCGTGGTGTGGAGAAGTCACTGCCAGAGCCACACAGACAGGGAGCAATGGGACAAGGTCGGGGAGGGAGGTAGGATCAGCCCAGCCCACAAAGGGCCTCAAAAGCCACGCTGAAAGGTCGGCTTCATTCGACAGAACAATGGAGGACTGTTTGAGATTTTGCAATAGGGAATGAATCTGAACAGAAGTGAATATTCTTCTTGAATCTTTTAATACCTTCATCCCATCTAACTCCTTGGAGTCGTGACTTTATGAGTACCCTAACTACCAACCAGAGAAATATTTCCACTCATTAGTCCCAGAAACCAGCTGCATCCAATGTGTAATTTGTCCCTGCCCTCTTAAAGATTATAATCTCAAGCACATTTGCTGAGTCTAACAGACATATGAAGAATAAACGAACAAAAGAAAATAATCCCCCAGTAAATTCGACGGGTAGGAACCCACTATCATACATCACTGGAGCACACAGCCTGGGAAGTTGAGAAACCCCTCAAAACTTCCTGATCACCTAAGGTCCTGCCAGCCTCTTACAGTTCCTGGTTTGGAATAATAGGATTGCAACAGTGGCTAAGAACAATATCTTACTATGAGTCAGGTCCCGGGCTAGACGCTGGTGCAGAGTCTCATGTTTAATCTTCACAACAGGACATGGAGTCGACACTAATTTGTCCTACTTTTACGCACGAGGAACCTAGGGTTTGATCACATTAAGTAGCCTGCCCCAACTAGTCCCTGACATAGACCCCAAAGCGAGTTCCGAGTGCAGAGCACATTACCTTTACCCCACACTTAGCATATGTTTAACAATTTTATTGTCAGTCGTAGACATTTCTCATGTTCCCCGGAGGATAGGTTCTAAGACAGCAAGGTGTACATTTTTTTTCTTTCTATTTCCTTCATTGCCTCACCTGTGAACTCAAGAACCACTAGGTGAATGAATGGCTACACTTTAAGGCACTGATAATATGTGATCCAGGAGTTCAGCCATGGAAGACAGTCACTCTCCAGACAAAAGGGCAAACAGCTTAATACTCTAAAGCCAAGAAAACTAGATCTTGAACAAATATCAAACGGATGGCATTGGCAATGGGCAAGAAAGGCTCACCCAGAATGCTTGGTGCCCTGGGAACGCTCACCAAGATCTCATATGCATGTGGTCAAGGGACCAGACTGAATGTGGGTTGACAGGGTGCCCAAGAAGGATCTGAGGAGAAGGGCAGTCAGAAAAACTCTTCCTCAGGAAAAAAAAAAAAAAAAAATGACATGAACTCTTAAAACAATGGGCTTCCTAGAATTCTCAACCAGAGAAGCCCACCTAATTTGCAAAAGGACGCCCTGCAGCCCCTCCACAGGGTCAAAGAAAGCAATGACTACCACTCGGTGACAGCAAGTTCCCAGACCACCCGGCCAAGGGTAAAAAAATGTGCCCCCCACCCCTTTTTGTTTCCCCACAGCTCCAACCTCAGGCTTTACGTGGAGCACGTAGGGGGCTAAAGTGGGGGCCGACAAGAATGTAACACACACTCCGCACCCCCAAGGAGCTCAGAGCCACGGTCCCCGGTGCCACTCTTGCTCTGGGTTTACCGTCATTGACGCTGTCACCGGAGGTAACGTGGGTGAATGGTGACTGGGCCCGAGGCTCCTCACACAGGGAGTAGCTGTGCTCGGCCTGGATGAGAGGCGCGGGGGATGTCGGGCACGGCTCCACCTCCATCGACACGCTCTTCTCTGAGAGGAAAGGGTCATTCAGGAGCTGGCCCAGCACGTTCTGGGAAAACTCATCCAGGAGTTCTGAGAAGTGCTACGAGACACAAAAGAGGAAGAAGTCTTAACCATGACCTGAGAGTTACCCAACATCCTCGGGCAGGTCCATCATCTGCTGCTTCAGACGAAGTCACCTACATACAACGTCTGGTCACCTGTGGCTGGGAAGCAAACTACCCCAACGTTTAGAGGCTTTGAATAACTACAATTTATTATTCCGCAACTACCCTGTGGATTGGCTCGGCACACAGGCTCATCTCGTGTGAGCTCCTTGAGTTGGAAGGTTGGCTGGGAGCTACGTGGGGCTGGGCCAGCCGAACGCCTGGATCCTTCTTCCAGAGACTGTGGCACGCTGACATTCTCCCCAGGATGGCAGAAAGGCCCTAACAGGGAGGAAAACCAAAGCTGAATGGCCTCACAAGTCGCACATCAACACTCCCTCCACATTCTTTCCGTCAAGGCAAGTGACAAGGCCAGCCCAGAGGCATGGGCTGGAAAAATGGACTCCACCTCCTGACGAGAGGAATGGCAAAATCACCACAGACAGGTGTGGGCGGAGGTCAGCGCAGCTCACTGGAGGCCATCACTGGAACTATCTACCACATTTTTCATTAGGAATATTTTTAAACACACTATCCTGTATTTCTACAGCATGAGGGTACTATTTATAGCAAGGTGCCAAGTTCAAAGGCATCAGAGGCAGCTTCCCTCTGCTCTCCCCACCACCTAGACTCTGTTCCTCTGCAGTTTTTCCTTTATCCCTTCTCATCCTCCATCTCCCCTGAGTCTCCACTGAGTCCAACACCACCGAGTCTCTAGCCCACACCATGCAGTGAACATGACACAGGAATGGTCTACACACATATTCACAGGGACTCCTGGATCCCCTGTTCCACGGTCCCACAGTAATGGAAGTACAGCCCCAACCACTCTCCCTCATGGATAGGGGGATGTTCATGGTATGAGGGTATGTAGAACAGGGTTTTTCAATCTCGGCACTATGGAAATTTGGGACCAGATAATTCTTTGTTATGCGGGGTGGGGGGGGGATCCTGTGTTTTATAGGATGTTTCACGCCTACTCAATGCTAGTAGCACTTCCCTAGTTTTGGAAACTGGAAATGTCTCTAGATTGCCACATGTCCCTGGGTTGGGGGGATAGAGGAGGGAATCATCCTTGGTTCAGAACTACCACTACCGACCACATTAAAAATAATAACAACAATGTGATACGGTGAGTGCTGTGAAGTGTGTAAGCCTCACGATTCACAGACCTGTACCCCTGGGGCAAATAATACATTTTATGTTAATAAAAATAATTTTTAATACAAAATAATAACAACAAAATCTAATTAAATATGAAAGTCCATTTTGGCCCCAGCTGCTAGAACCATTTCACCTTTCTTAACCTTCCTGAGTCACAGACTAATAATGTCGTCTTTATTGATTAAATTTTAGGGACACTTCCGGTATAGAAAGGAAGTTACAAAAACAGATGCAACAACTGGAGAACTGATTGCAAAAGGTGATGCCCAGGGTAGGCAAAGAAAACTCTTGAGATCCACACGCATACCAAGCCCTACGACTGAAGGTCAGGGAAGGTGTTCTGAAAATGAAAGCACCTTGGGGATAGGAAGGAAGGAGGTTAGCTCTAAGATTATGGGAGCTCTAGGATACAACTTCTCCTTTAATAAAGGAGAGAAGGAAGACAACACGGAAGAGGCCCTTGTGGGTGAGGTCCTCAGAGTCGAGTTTTGCTGCATCTCATTGGGACAGAATACAGGAAAGCCACAGGCCTTGAGCACAGCCCGACAGATATCAGCCATCTACGAGACTAAGAGAGGCACTTGGGGATGAATTCTCTGCACACAAACACATTTAGAATTGAAAAGCCCCTAGAAGCATCTAAGGCAAGAATTCCCAAGTCAACTGCCTGCATCACAATCACCAGGAGACTTTGTTTTAGTCATTTTATAATGAAATATTTAAGACATTCAGAAAAATTATAGAAAACAGTACCACAAATAATTATGCATCCATTCCTTTGGGGAAAATCTTATTTTCCCCTGTTTCCTACTGCAACGTTTTTTTTTCTTTACTCTTTCTTTTTTAAAGAAATAAAACATGAAGGGACTATTAAAGCTCCCACCCATTTCCCTTCCTCCCTCCCAAAGTTAACCAATACCCTGAACTTGGTTATCATCCCCATTCAGGTCTTTACATTCTTCCTACATATGGATATTTCCACTGCATACATAAGAACACTTTAAACTTTTAAAGATTTTATTTATTTATTTGACAGACAGAGATCACAAGTAGGCAGAGAAGCAGGTAGACAGAGAGAGGAGGAAGCAGGCTCCCTGCTGAGCAGAGAGCCCGATTCGGGGCTCGATCCGAGGACCCTGGGATCATGACCTGAGCCGAAGGCAGAGGCTTTAACCCACTGAGCCACCCAGGCGCCCCAGAACACTTTAAACTTTTAATAAATAGTACCATCCCTCACACATCCTTCTGCACCTTTATTCTCTCCAAAATCATTTTTTGGATTCATTCATGTTTATACATGCACCTCTATTTCATTCATCTGAACTTCTGATTTGCATTCCATTGTATTTGCTTATTTCTTCTATTTTTAAAGATATTATTTATTGGGGTGCCTCAGTGGTGCAGTCCTTAAGCATCTGCCTTCAGCTCAGGTCATGATTCCAGGGTCCTGGGATCGAGCCCTGCATCAGGCTCCTTGCTCGGCAGGAAGCCTGCTTCTCCCTCTCCTACTCCCCCTGCTTGTGTTCCCTCTCTCACTGTGTCTCTCTGTGTCAAATAAAGAAATAAAATCTAAAAAAAAAAAAAAAAGAAAAAAAGAAAGAAAAAAAGATTTTATTTCTTTATTTGACACAGAGAGAGAAAATACAAGCAGAGCGAGCAGCAGGAAGAGGGAGAAGCAGGCTCCCAGCTGAGCAAGGACCACACCCTGCAACTCGGGACTTGATCCCAGCATCCCGGGATCATGACCTGAGCTGAAGGCAGATGATGCTTAACCAACTGAACCACCCAGACACCCCTTTATCTGTTTCTTCTTGAGAGATAACTAAATATCTCATTATTATATGTGATACTATAATAAACATTCTTGGAAACAATGGGAAGTTTTTTTTAATTTTTTTTTTTTTATTTGACAGAGAGAGATCATAAGTAGGCAGAGAGGCAGGCAGAGAGAGTGAGAGGAAAGCAGGCTCCCTGCTGAGCAGAGAGCCCGATGTGGGACTCGATCCCAGGACCCTGAGATCATGACCTGAGCCGAAGGCAGCAGCTTAAACCACTGAGCCACCCAGGTGCCCCAACAATGGGAAATTTAAAAAAAAAAATACAAATCCTCTGACCCACCTTCAGAGGTTTTAAGTTGTTCAAAAGCATCCATATGAAAACCACCCCCACCACCTGTGGTTCTAATGTTCATTTCAATTTTTCAACCACTGCAGGGTGACCCAAACCCTACTCACCACCCCCACCCCCCCCCCACTTTACAATTAGTTCCCTAGAAACTTACAATGTCCCTAGAGGCTGAGCTATGCACAAGTCAGAGGAAGACTCATGGCTTATTGAGCCACCGTGTTTTAAACCTGAACTAGGTATTAGGGATACAAAATAATAAGGAAGACAACAGAAAAGCTGTGCCTTTCTTGGGCTTGCCATTTAGGCCAGTCCTTCTCACACTCTGATGTTCACAGGAATCACCTTAAGACAGAGATGGTGACTCGCAAGTCCAGTGGACCTGGGACTCTGCATTTCTAACCAGCTCCCAGTTAATGCTGCTGGTCCGCAGACCACGCTCTGCAGAGCAAGGAGCAGAACACCTACAAGGCTAAGGTTAAGAGCCAGGTTTCCAGACTATAAGATCACCCGAAGTCAGGGTCCGACTCCCTCAGCAGGTCCCCAAAGACAAATTTCGTGGTTGCCTGATGGTGAATATTCCGTAAGTATCTGACAGAGTTCCTTTCGAGGCCAACATTCAGGGAGCAGAAAGAGAAATAAGTAACATGACATTAAAATGCAAACTCAAGAGCCAAACTCACAGGCCCTGCATTTCCCAGCCACAGTTCAGTCCCCTGAGCGACAATGTCAACTCTGGCCAGCCATGCTGACCCTGCTACACCTCTGGAATCCCGTTCTACCCTGAGCCAAGGCTCTCTTTGACTGCCCTGCTTTCCCATGGAAGCCGCCAGGTTGGGCTACTCAGCGGATACCGTTTTCCTTCTCCTGAGCAGCAGTAATGAATGTTTTCGTGAACATCCCCCAGATAACCAATAATAAACCTTCTCTAACGCTGCTAACTGCCCCTGAACTCCCTCTACTTCGGGTTTTGCAGTAATTACCACGTTGCCGGATAATGTAGCCCTAAATGATAGACAGTCCTGAAGAACTTGCAGTTGTTCCTGAAGGCATTATGCTAACCTCCCCTCTGGGAAAAGAACCTCCTTGGGAGAAGGACCAACCAAACCCGACTGCCACCCACACCTAGGAACTTGGCAAGGTGGTGAGCATGAGTAGGTCCCAGGGGGATATCTGTGATGGAAAAGATATCGTCCCAACTTGTCCCAACCGGGTGCTGTGACTCAGCCCAGCTGATCAGCTCCTGCGGGGCCTCCATGGCAGCTGGGGACTCAGGGGCTCAGAGGACAGGTCACCATCCCCCCGCTGGTGCAGGGACAAGGTCAGAACCGGCCCATCATTCCTGGCAGCCGGTGAGAGGGGGGCATAAGGTCTTGGAGCAAAGTGAACCTCCCCAAACAGGGAGCCTTCCTGCATCCTGCAAACACTTGGGCAAAGGACCTCGCAGGTGAATCTGAGGGTTATGAAATGTTAGTTCGCACGGCATAATAGCATTTACCATTCTGCCTAAGACTCTGGTCAAGCTGTCTGGATTTACAAGGTATTTTCATAGCTCTCCCCTCAATCAGTGCCCACAAGACCTCAGTCGCCTACTGCTTGGGCGAGGCCTTGAACTGAGGTCCTCTTATTTCAAACTGACCAAACTTGACCCAGTATTTCTTCTAGAAAGAGGTGCTGGAGCTTCACGATCCAAGTGCATGGAGAAGTTCCACCGGGTATAACACCAGGAAGCTGCCACTGATCAGCGATGAAGACGTGGATGGGACCAGGGGCCACGCTGTCTGGAGGAGAAGCACTTCACCTATTAGACTCTCAGGAAGCGAGCGAGGTGCTCTCCTATCAGGCAGACATGTGCCCATTCGCCAGTGAGAAAATGGGGGTTCAGGGAAGTCAGATGCATTGCCCAGGGTTGGGGCCACAGGTTTTGAAGTCCACGCACTTTCCACTACAGAACGTGGCCTCACTGAAGTCTGTCTCCAAAGCCGACCTGCTGCAGGGGCTGGAGTTTCAAAAACATTCATGTAGATTTCACAGACAGCCCGTCCACTCATCCGCCACAAACAGTCTTCCACATTCAGTGTAGAAGTGTGTGGGGGAGTTGCTAGACGAGGAGGCTCCAACATCACTTCCATGGGACGCCAGCAGTAATGATGATGGACAGGCCCTTGCCCTCGGTGCATGGTTCTTCCCAAGGGTTCACGGTCCCATCACTGAATCTCTGAGTTGGAAGAAACCGCCTGAGGGGTTGAACCCCTGCCTCATGACAGGAGTGTTCCTCAACCACCTCAGCGAAGAAGGCCCTTGGCAACTTGCTTTAAGAACCTGTGTCAGTGGGGCGCCTGAGTGGCTCAGTCATTAAGCATTTGCCTTCAGCTCCGGTGATGATCCCAGGGTCCTGGGATCGAGCCCCACATTGGGCTTCCCGCTCAACAGGAAGCCTGATTCTTCCTCTCCCACCACCCTGGCTTGTGATCTTCTCACTGTGTCTCTCTCTATAAAATAAATAAAATCTTGAGAAAAAAAAAAAAAAGAACCTGTGTCATGATCTCATCTCCTCCTGATCTAATACCCTACATTTAATATCCTCCAGCCCGGCCCCAGCTGTCCTATAAAGTCTTGCCTCCCTTGATTCTAACCCCGGATACTTTCACTCCAATGATACTCGTGCCCTTATGACCTTGGGTGATACAGCTCCAGAACAAGACTGCTCTGAGTTTGGATCCTGGCTCCTAGGTATATGGGCCTCAGTGCAAGAGGAACTCAGGTCTCTAAATTTTAGTTTGTTCCCCTGTAATGTAAGCAGAACAACAGTAGCAGCTTCCCGTTGTGAGGAGTGAGTTAAATAATGCATGTGACACCCCCAACACTTCACTGGCAAAGCAATCAATTTTTTAAAAAGCTCTTTAGGGAAAAAGAAAAAAAAAAACCTATAAAAATGAAAACAATAAAATGTTGGCATCTGTACTTGCACACTGGTTTTTTCACAGTGTTCTTTCTAGAATATTCTTTCATTTTCCTATCTATTAGGAAACTACCTAAAAAAACAAAAAAAAAAAAAAAAAGAAGGAGAAGAAGAATCTATTTCTTTTACAAGTCATCCTAGACAGACATAGCTTGCAATAGGCCTCTTATTTCCCTGACCAGCTTCAACCCTTGGGAGTATGTATCTCTTAATCAGACACATTTTTATTCTTCTTCGGTGTCCTTCTCATTGCCAAGTTACTTAAACCTTTTGCTCTTGGGCCTTATAAACTCCATAACCAAGAAGTGAACATTTTCAGCCAGCTCCCTCTGAGCCCAGTACAGACCACCGATCACATGCGCTCCCCAAGTATCTCTTGTCTCAATTTATTATCATCCTACAATATCCCAGCCAAACCGTGAACAAATCTCCATCAAAACCTAGGCCTCCCTATAATTAAGAAGGAAGCGCTATCCAATGTTTAAAACATATATCCATGAGTACAGATCAGATCAATTAAGAGAAATGTTTAACCAGACATATATCATTTACTTTATAAAAAAAAAAAATTCTGAAGCACTGACATTGTGTTTGTAGGTCATTAACCAGCTGTCAAAGGAGCACACAAGGAAAGAGTGGTTTACAATCTGGGCGGCCTGCCGCCGCTGACAATTGCCCCAAGAACTGAGGTCATGGGGGTGAGGAAAAGGGAGGAGGAGGAACACAATGGATCCATCACGCTTGAGCTCAAACAACTGGTCACATAGAGCTGTTATCCTTGTACTTCTGCTCGCCACGAAGTTTTGCTCTTCCAACAAATACGGCGAGTGGCTACCCTGAGCAAGGGGCTCTACCGGCCCTATTTAGAGGGTGAATGAGGGTCATCTTATAAAGAGATCATGGTCCCGACATGCCATACAGTTACCTGAAATGGATATCCTGGGCCCCTCTGGAGTAACAAGCTCAGAGAGCACGTTCAAAGCCTTGGTGCCCTCCCGAGGTGGGCCGGACGGCATCTTCTGGGTTCAAGCTAACACAAGCAACCAGTCCCTGCTTGGGCTTCTCTGGCCATCCCACCCTCTCCTCTGAATTCAGTTTCCTTGTCTGGAAACTGAGTGTGTGTGTGTGTGTGTGTGTTTTAGGGGGTGGGGAGTGTGAACAACTGGACTTTGGACTTGATTTCAGTGGTTTCTCCTCTCTTCTGATCTCTGGATCCTTTTGAGACTCGAATGAAAGCTTCCTACAGAAACAGGCCCACAGACGCAGATTCCTGGTGGCTCCCTGCCCCCTCAAGCCTGTCCAAGGACAGGAGAGGAGGATTCCATGGAGCTCCCATTAAAAAACTCCCAGCAGGGACACCTGGGTGGCTCAGTTGGTTGGGCGGCTGCCTTCGGCTCGGGTCATGATCCCAGGGTCCAGGGATCGAGTCCCGCATCCGGCTCCTTGCTCTGCAGGGAGCCGCTTCTCCCTCTGCCTCTACTGCCACTCTGCTTGCCTGTGCTCGCTCTCTCTCTCTCTCTCTCTCTCTCTGACACATAAATAAATAAAATCTTAAAAACAAAAACAAAAAACTCCCAGCAGAGGTAATAGCAACAACATGCAAATAGTTAAAGGTCATGGCTATCAACACATTCAGCTCTAATACCCTATAATTTTCTGAAATGTTACAGGCAATACAAAATGCAAAAGCTTTTCAAAACTTAGGAAAAGGAGGGAAATGCCCTCTTTCTGCTTCTTGGGCTTGTTCAGCCCGTGTTACCCAGTCTAGGGCCGTGAAGCTAAGGAGGCACAGGAGGAACCAGCCAGGCAACAGCACCTGGCCGCTCCCTCAAGAGGCGGGGCTGGGGGGGGCGGGGGCAAAGCCTGTCCCGGGCTGCAGTGAATGTGCTCAACAAAGATTCTATTCTGCAGTCCTCCTACCTGGAACAGGGCTGCCTGGGCTGACCGCATCTGGCTCAAGGCTCACTCTCAGGCAGGGGAAGAAGGGTTTTTAGTGAAAAATTGCAGCTAGGAGCCTTGCTGGGAGCGCAGAATGCTTCAAAGACTTGGAGCCTCGGACAGACATAGGGTAGAGGCAAGCTGACAACCCCCAAAGCCTCAAAGAAATGCCGACAAATAATTCTGAGGGCACAGCTCAAATTCACTTTAGAAACCGAGGTTTCCCTCCAGCAAAACACACAGTTGGCCAGTATGGGACAGGAGGGAGAGAGGGAGGAGAAAGGAAGGAGGGTGAGGGCAGGAGGGAAGAGGGAGGAGAGGGGACAGAGGAGATGGCTTCCCCTCTCCACTCTCCCAGGGGCCACCTTCAAGGACAGTGTTCCTTAGACCTGCGTGGATCTTGACCTGCAAACAGGATACAGCCTGATGCCTAGTAGAAGAGAAAACTGGCTGTTCTGTCAAAAATCCCAAGAAAATACAATTCTCACAAATCAAACCCTAAGACAGTGAAACTTCAAGGGCGCTCAATTTTTTGCTGGTACCAATATTAAGGTATAATACATATTTCTCTAAATAAAGAAATGTGGGGTTGAGCTTTAGAATTCCTTATTACACAGGCAGTTTGAAAGGGTTTTTTTTTTTTGGGAGGGGCTGTATTTTTTTGTAAAGTGATATATGCGTCACCGAAATTTCACAAGCAGTAGCAGAAATTGTTTCTTAAAGAGCAAAAAGACCTAGCCATTGGTTTGTAGTACCCAGATGTGCCTCTCTTTGTAAAAAATAAAAGGTATGTGAAATAGGTCAGTCCAATTGTAAAGGCATTGGGGGATGTCTATGTAAAGAACCTACTAAAAATCCATCGGTAGGGTGTATTCTATTTTTTGTAAAAGAGTCACCCCTAATTTATTTATTATAGAAATATGAATTTTTATGTGATATTTGTTTCCCGGGAGATGTACCAATACTAATCCCTTTTAAACGACATAATTTTTCATCATTAAGACAAGTAATGATGCATTTTCTCCAAATGCAATCCAATCTTGACGGCCTATAGCAGGTCTTCTTGCTTAATGGTTGAGGAGGAAAACTTCATTATTTTATTTTATACAAGCAAATCAGCTAATAAGAGGAAGGGAGAAACACCCCGTGGGTGGCTCTTGCTGGCAAAGGAGAGCTTAGAGGTTCAGAGTTAACTAGCCCAAAGAAATTCAATCTGCCTAGTTCTTGGTTCATTCATATATATACCTGCAAATGTCCCCAAGTGTGCTTCTTAGTTCTTTTGGAACCCAAACCAGCCTTAGCCTGGTAGAAGGCTTCTCCTTCTCTGGCTTAACCGTATCTAACCAGTCTCAACAGGAAGAAAAATTATAAGAAAATATAATAATAATAATAACATGCCATGTTGAATGCATAGTGCTTTACACAGGACAAAACACGTCCACACCATTCTTGTATCTGATCTCGACAAGATCCAGAATTATCTAGAAGGTGGGGATGGGGGCTGTGGAGAACGGGGGAGTAGGTCAGGATTCCTGGCTGCCAGTTCTGTTCCCGTTTACTTTCAGCTTTGCCTGCTGCCCCGAGCACAAACACAACCAGAACTCAGTAACCAGATTCCTGATTGCCCAAAGCTTTTGGAATTGTAATTTGGGCCCGAGACCAGGACATCCCCTCAGATCGTGGGAGGAGAGCCTCGGGATCCTTTTAGAGCAGGCGGAGCTGTTCCAGAAATAACGTATAATCCATATCAGATGGAGTCCTCCTCTTTGATTTAAGAAACTCAAACCATCCCCTGGAGTCCTTCCCTTCTTCTGTCACAAGACAGCTGAATCTCCCCAAAGACAAAGTCATGATCAAGCCGACCATCCAAGGTACGGGCAGTACAGAATCTGCCATTTTGTTCTCTCCATCCACGGCAGAGCCTCTGAGAGCGGGGACGTGAGCGGCAGCCACCTTGACAGCCATTTCTTCCCTCACTCAGTCCCTAAGTCTGGATTCTGCCTCTGCGTGGCCCGTGGGAGCACTGCTAACCCGGTGGGCCTTTCTGCCTGATCCATACCACAAGCCAAAGCCAACAGGTTCGCTTTTAACCTCCCCACACTTAAAAGGCCCAACATAATGCCATCTAAGTCCAAACTCTCCACAGAGTTAAAGTAGACTTAAATTTCTTATTCACCATCTCCCAGATTCTCTGAAGTTTCTTCCTAATTGATGTTTTGTCCCTTGTTGATAACCCTCCTTCTGGGCCTTACCTTCAATTTGCAGTTTTTACCCTTTTATGTTCTCATTATACAAGCCAGCTGGGAGGCTTGTTTTGGCCCGTCTCTTCCGACTGTATCTCCTGCCTCCTCCACAGACAACTCCTCCTCCTCTCAGGTGTCCTCCACTCTAAACAGAAAACAACTGCTATCTCTTTGCCCCACCATACACCTTCCAGTCTTCACCAAGAAACACCCAGGGCATTCCCTCAGGACCTTCAACTTTGAGAAAGGCATAAAATATTCATTGTTTCTATTTTCTTTGGGTCCTACCCTAAAACTACTAAAATCTGGTATTTTGCGATTCCAGAAAAATTTCTGATTATGACAACAGGCTCCAGATCATAGACTGATGAAGCCTGAAGAAATACTGGAAATCATCAGGGCCGACCTGGTCATTTTAATTTGAGAAAACTGAGGTTTGGGGCAGTATGTGCAATCTTTACACTCTTGATTCTGTAACCAGAAAGATGGTGACTATCATTAAGGATGGCCAAATGACTGAAGAGTCCCACAGACTTTCTTCATGGAATTTTTTGGATAGGAGAAATGTTTTGCAATGGGACAATTCTGCCTCAAGTTAAGATCCAATGCCAAGGATGTCAGGTGTGAAAAATTAAAGGAGCCATAAAGCTTCATGAAAAAAAAAAACCCTATTTATTTCTGAGCCAGATATGTCAATGAGATTACCAAGATCATCTCCTCCCTAGAATGCCACACTAGGAGAAAGGGAAAGTGCTTCAAGAGTACAAGATACTATCTGCCTTCTTGTTCAGGGAGTGACTCACTGCCAGGAGGTACCACTTCACCCCCAGATAAGAGCAACAGGAATCCCACAGGTTGCCAACCTAGGAAACCCAGGCGAGTTCTGGCTTAAAGCCACTTAGACTTTTGCTCTGTCAGATCTCACAAGCGTGCTCCACTTCCCTGCAATGCTGGCCAGTGGAAACACACCAGAGACTCTTAACCACGTGAAGGAGGGGTCCATCCACTGGAGCCAGGAGTCAGAACACTTATCTTCTAGATCAGCTCTGTAATTTTTAGTAGTCACCTTGAACAATTAACTCATGCTTTCTACTTCAGCTGAAGTGAGGAAAAATACAATCTGCCTTTCAAAATTGTCACAAAGATAAAAAAAATTCATAGACAGTCTGATTCCAATATAATATGGTGCTCTGGCAAATAAAAACTGGCTGAGAACCATGAATGGGTTATGAACATGAAAGCTACAGTCAGCCACATAGTTATTTCTTACCCCCTCTTGACTGGCCAGTTAAGAACTGCAAATATGGGGAGCGCGGTACCTGTCTGGTCCTGCATGTTCCTTCCTCTTATGAAACCCAACCAGCTGAGGTAATGAATCCCCTTCCATCTCCAAATGCTATTAGAATCCAAGAGCCCGACAGCTTGGTCAGGACAGAAATCTTGGGACAATGAGGAGTAAAGAACCACCAATTAGTTAGCTCTCTGATAACTGGTGAGATTAGAAAGGGGAGCTCCATTATTTTTTTAAAAGATCTACTTATTTATTTTGAGAGAGAGAGAAAAAGAGAAAGAGAGAGCATGAGCAGGGGAGGAGCAGAGAGAGAGGGAGAAGCAGACTCTGAAATGAGCATGGAGTCCCATGCAGGGTTCGATCCCACGACCCTGAGATCAGGACCTGAGCCAAAATCGAGAGTCAGAGCCTTAGCCAAAGGAGCCACCCAGGGGCTCTAAGCTCCATTATTTTAAATGAAGAAGCTAAAGTTAAGAGATGTCGGGGCACATCCTTAGAACCAAAACTTGATGTTTATTCACTTAGAACAGTTTGTCTCTCTAATCAGAACTCAATAAATCCTATTTCATTGTTATCATGACTACAAACTTTGCTGAAATTGGGACAAATTATTAAGCATTTCTCTGATCTATCAGTCTATTAACACAGATCGCAAGGCTCATTTATTCCTGGTGATCTCATACTAGATTCTAGTTTGTTCTTTCACTTACTAAGGGGCTCCGTGTTCACTGCCTCAATTCCCAATTGATAAATCTTCTTCTCCCCCTTTTGAAAACCAGGCCCACATCTCCAGTCTTAAACCCTGATATTCCTCCATAGACCATGATTATGGAGAATCACGATTGCATCCATGTTTCTTCAGTGCTTTTTCATTTCATCCAGCGAATTTTCATGGAAACTCCTCACTCAACTTTCTATGAGGGAACTGGTCACAGACAAGCTGGATTATCAAGTGTTCACTTGGGGGGACACTGACAAGAAAGGCCCAGAAAACTCAAAGTAAACCGACGAGAGAAGAAAGAGATCATCACCCAGGGGTCTACTGAGAAGCCATGACAGAACCAGCAGAAAGCAAGAAAAATAGGACCAGTTGGTTGTGAAAAAATGTCCTGGACATGTTCAAAGACATCTCGCCCTGACTGTCAACAGCAGTGAGCCAAAGCTTCCCCGAGATGGATATTTTTAGGTTCTCAAGTCTTGCTCTGGAAATGGACTCCAGGTGCTCCAAATGGTATGGGCTTTGGCCACCAGGCTGATGTTCCGTTGAATAGCTACCGTCCCGCCTCTCCTCTTCATCTGACTCGGAAGGCTTGGAGACTGTCTAACAATGATGGTGAAAAAAAGGGAGCCTGAATTCTCTAAGAAAGACCATGAATGGAATGTAACGATCTCAAGGCTGTTATCAGAATAAGCAAACTGAAGATATGTTGCTGTCCCTCTGGGAAACAACGTGCAAACACACGTGAAAACCTGAACAGCTTAATTTTCCTCCCCAAAGACAATGTAGGGCAATAGTTCTACAGTTTTTTCATTATTTAACAGGGGTGGATGCTTGCTTGCTGAGTCACAAACAGGGAGCATTTGCTCTCCGGTCATAAAAGGTGCTTTTCCCTTATGTCTGAAAAGTCAGACGGTCTCAGAGATGACAGAAGGTCTGAATGTAATCAGGGTGCAGCGCTTTCGTGGGGGCAGGGAATGTTTTGGAAAGAAAGCCAGCAAAGGTTCCTTTAATAAATAAAATAAGAAGTCAAAAGGGCAGCTGCCGGGGCGGTAAAAGGGAAGCTCAATTTGGAATTAAAAGGTCTGAGTTTAGACCCAGCTTTTTCACAACCTGGCTCTGTAACTTCAGGCAAGTCATTTAACCACTCCGGGCCTCTTTTCTTAGAAGACAAAATACAAGAGTAAAACCAGCTGGTCTCCCAGGCCTCCTGCAGCTCTGGCATTCTGAGATCAGTTAGGAGGTAGGCGGTCTCCACTTCCCCTAACCGAGGGAAATAAAACAGCCCGAAAACAAATCTTAGGCCTGCGTCAGTGTTCCCTGCAACTCCTTCTCTGCAGCCTTTTCTGAGGCTCTTTTGGCAAAGAATTTGTACCCTTGAGGATGACTGCACTAACAGCTGGATGGTCCTTGGCTAACTCCTGCCTTTGAACAGCTGGCCTGGGAGACAAACAACCAGACAGGATTTTATCAGAAAAAATGACTCAACTTTGGCAGGCCAAGTATAGACGGAGAGAACTAATCGAAGCTAGCGAGTGCTGGACTGCTTTTCCCTGGGCCCCCACTGCCTCCCCGGGGACCAATATCCTTCCAGCCTCAGCAGTGCAGAACCACTCCGAGAAATGGGGGAGAGAGAAAGGACTAGACAATTCCTAGGAAGCCCCAGAAGAATTCACGGCTGTCCTATCATGTTTTCTGCTCCGCTCCTTCGAAGAAACCAAACACTGTGAAGTGGCTGGAAGTTCTCAACCAGACCCTGTGGTTATTTTAGGTAAAAAAGATTCTCCGTTGATTGGAACTGTCCTGCATATCCTAGAGCCCCTGAACACAAAAGCTTCTCACTCCCCCTCCTGAGGATAATCCAAAATCCACCACGGATTTCGAAAACCCGGAGAAGAGAACTTGTGATCTGTAGACTCAGGCAGATCGCGAAGGAGGGCTATGTTCCTCCGGGGTCTTCCGTGCATCTGTTTTCATTATTCACAGGAAACGTGGCATGGGGTCAGAAAGTTCTGACGGCTGTCTGGGTCACTGAATTCTTTTCCCTCTACCACTCAACTACCCACCGACATCTGAGGGTCTCTCTCCCCACGAACCCTCATACTCTCAACATCTGCAAAGCTCAGTTTTCTAGTAGGCGACATCTCTAACTTTTAAAATCTGATCCTTGGCTCCCCTTTGTTTAAACAGACTTGTGCAACCAGCAGCCCCTCGAGAAGGGCAAGGGAAAGGAAAAGAGCAGCTCACAAAGCTGCACACAGAGTCTGGGTGTGGAACGGAGGTGCCGCCGGGCACCTCGCTGACTCGTGATGTCTGCGACGGCGCAGTAAAATTAGTAAATTGTGCCAGTGCTAATACTCCCGTCTCAACAAAGTGGTTTGTTTATTAGGGCTTCTTGCTCACAAAAGACGTATTTAAAAACTTTATGAGTAACCCTGGGGGATGGACTAGGGGAAAGTAAACATCAAGCCCAAGTTTTGCCTTTGCCAGCAGCGAGCTCTCCGGCAACGACAGGGAAGCCTGTAACACACGCAGCTCTGGGTGAAAACAACACGATCACAACCTCCAAGAAGGATGTACTGATCAAAGGCAGATAACCCTGACTTGGTATTTATCATCTATCTGAAATGTCAAATAGCCCCTATGAGTTTGTCTCCAGAAATGAAGGTTAAGTAAGCAATCTAAGTAAGTAGGTACTCAAGACGCTAAAGCAAAAAGCTGTTTGTGAATCCATTAAAACATTAAAAAAATGTGTGTGTATATATCTCAAAGAGCAAACATATGACAACTGAATTCCCTTAATTTTTCAGTTGTAGAGAATGATCTACAAATGCTATAACGTCTGGGGAGATATCTGACAAAATGTTGACAAGTTTCTGCTTAGTAACAGATGTGTAACTGGTAATATCACACAAACAGGCTTGTTTGTTCCTAGTTATATTTTCTACACTGAAAATCTATGAGTTTATAAGGGGGGGGAGGCATTTGTTTTTAAAAACAGACTCCATTTAATCAAATTAAGTGAGACCTGGATTAAATAGTCCTCAGGGAACAAAGAACAACGAGGAGAGCTGACTAAGGACAAGCATGGTCTGCCCAGAAGGCAGATTTTCTCTGTTTCATTCCTGATTAAAAATAATAATAATAACCCATTGGTAGACCCAGGCTGACCGGATCACTGTGTAAGGACATAATATCCCAACTGGGTACCCCCCGCTCTGGCACTTTAAATGTTAAACACAAAGAAATCTCTTCAATTTTGTCCTCCATTTTGATGACAATCAGGCCCCACAACTGGGCTTTTCGCCAACGAGTATGGTACCCACTACAAGTGAACATGAAGAGCTTGTTTTCAAAACCAGCTTCAATGGAAAGCTCTGTGTGCCCCAGAATTCCAAATGCTGAAAATGAGCTCCCTTTTCTTCACCATCCTCTCACCAGGGTGGGCCCAGAACATCTCCCAACTATGGGAGCTTTTATCCTTAGATTGTATTTAGTAGTCATTTCTGTTCTCTCATGAATTAGGGCCACCAGTCATAAATCCCGAAAAATAATATCTTCCATCCTTGCTCTCGCCCCACGTCCCCTTCCAAAATTACAGTCTGCTACACGGAGAGAACAGACCAGCGCTGGCCACTTGCTGTCTCTCAGCCACTGTGGGAGGCTGAATTCTAAGATGACCCCAAGATTCCTGCTCCCTGGTACACACACCCTCTAAGATCCCCTTCCCCTGAGTGGCCTGGATGACATGAGACTATGATGGCACTTCAGGGAAGGCAATTTTGCAGATATAATTAAGGTCCCAATTCAGCTGACTTTGAGGTCATCAAAGGAGACGTTATCCTGAGTGGATCTGACCTCATCAGGCAAGCCTTTTCAGAGAAGCTCTAGAAGTCCAAAAGAGATTTTCCTACCGGCCTGGAAGAAGCAGGCCACCAAAAGTCCTACATATGTAAGAAACTGAATTCTGTCAGCGGGGGACCCAGCGAAATTGCGCCCAGACTCCTGACCAAGGGAAACCATGAAGGATACATGGTGTTGTTCTAAGCAAGTAAGTGTGTGGTAATTTGTTATGTAGCAATAGAAAACTACTTCACCCACTCACTGGCTATGTGTCTGTCCACTCCCTTGCCCAAAATCTTCTTGTCCACATCCCTGAAGATGTTTTTGTGGAGGAAATGTCAATCCCGAGGATAAATGTGGGGGCTGGAGACTCTGTTAGCCTTGAAGTCAGCCTCAGACTGAAGAGGGTGGCTCTGCCCCTGACTTGTCCAAGGCGCTGCACCCCTATTTCTTGAACCTGACGCTTTGCTTCACCTCACCTCCCTGTGTTCGCTCCTTCTGGGAAGTCGGGCCAAGATGGCGGCTATGACTTCATACCTGGCCTCCCAGACCACAGATCTAGGTTTGGATAAGTCTCTTTTTCCTGGCCAAGGCAAAGTTGACTTTTTTCTTTTACAGAAACTTTTACAAGAAAACCAAGAGATGGAAGGAGAAAGATTTTTGAAATTTAAAAATAAAATAGACACATTTACTTAGGACCTATTTCTTGTTCTACATTAACTAAAAGCTAGTCACAGCCTGGGTTGGCTGGTGTAGCTTCTGGAATATTCATCTCCACATCTGCTTCCCTCCCCGGCCCTATCTTTGCAGGAGGTTTACAACGGTGCCAGCTTCCCTCTGGCCTGACTTGCATTTAAGTTGGCACCTTAACTAGCTCCAGGGCCCTTCCACTCTGCAGCTTCCCTCCCAGGCCCTCCTGTTCTGGTTTCTGACTCCACGGATAACCAGGTACCACCCATCTGACTTCAACAATTCCTCTCCTAGGCTTCACACTGGGGACCTCACAAGATAACACTTTATAGTGTCACTTGCTCCCTTTGGGTCTCTTTGCTCCTATGTCTTACCCTTTTCTCTGACCTCTTCAGTTTTGACTCAGCTAAGATATATTTAGGATTCACTATATAGGGCAACTGTGCTGAATTCTGGAAATATGGAAATGCTATCATGCAGCTCAAGGCCTACTAGGACTGCCTAAAACATGCTGAGTAGTCCATGACTGAGACTGGTACATTATGCCAAAACTCAATCCACAGTCAAATTATTTTTCTCAGTTAGTGCCTAAGCTTCGCCTTGCTAGTAGCCAGAAAAGCAGCATAACAGTAACCAAAACTTACCCTCAGCTTCTCTATCTCCTAAAAATATGCAGTATAGAGTTGGGCGAAAACCAATGTAATAGGATTTCAGTGTCTAAGTTCCATAGTAGGCTTCTCACTATTAGACTGTCTACTCATAGGTGCCCATTGTCAGTAAAAGAAGGAAACAGAATCCTGACTCGTCTTGGGGCAACATGAATCAGTAGAGGTAAATACCTCTAAGAGGGTTCTCTTGACTATTCTAATGTGTGCTGGGCTCAACACAAGAATTCCTTAGTTTGAATTGCCCTGTGGAATCCACAGGCATGAATATTAGTGTGTTACTGAAAAATAACTTCATGAAAGCAAGCTGACCACCTACCAGCCATGTGTCTGACCCAGCCACATGTCTGTCTACTGCAGTTCCCAGAAGGTATATCAAATGCATTTTGTTGTCTTTGTTCTGCGACTTACAAACATGATGAGGAAGTGGCCCTTCACGGGCATTCTGGCGATGACAATGAAAACCAGCATGATCCCTGGAAACTGCCCATGTCAGCTTTGTTAACTCTGTCCCAGGCTTAAGCACCGCTGTGTATGAGTCATCAGAAATATAATGGGACATTAACACAAGAATGAGAAAAAAATTCGGAACAAGTTATACATGAAGGTGCCCTCTATCTAGTTGGGAAATGAGTCAATAGCTCACATCAGTGTCCAAAGATCACTGGTCCCAGGGTAATCTCAAAGGCCAAGCCAGCCAAAACAAATGTTTTCTCTTAAGGAGATACCTACTACCAAAGTTCAGGAAAAAAATAGCCACTTAGACCGGCATTTTAACATCCAGATCTCTGACCCCATCACCCCTACCACTGTGACCTTCACGGTGACCTTATGAGAGTACTCCAGTAGTTGGGTTCCATCTTATGCTAACGTCACACAGAAATTTAAAAAATAATGCCAAAAACATTACACCTACACTGTACAGGTGTAAATTAGACCTCAAAACATTTGATGAAGGACCTACATATTCTCATGTAATGGGAAAATTATCAGGATAAAGGGACTCTTTTTAGACTGCCCCCCCCACCCCAACACGGGCTAATCCTAGTGGAGTGGACTCAAAGGCTGAGAGCTTAGGAACACCTTCTCTAGTTTGGGGATATTACTGTCAAGTCACCTCTTTGTATTTCACTTTTCCTATAAACAAAACAGGTGCCTGTGCACGAACCTCTCCTCACACGACCTGCTTTACCTGGGTCTGCGATATTGCAGGCCTCTTCTACCACTTCATTCGACGGCCAACAGGACACATAAAGCTTATCAACATCCCAGGCAAGATTAGGAAAAAAAAAAAAATCTAAGGAAGACTTCCTTAATGGTTATTTTGAAACATTTGCATTTCTTATACTAGGGGAGAGTTATGTGTTACAAAAAATTAAATAGTGACATGGGCTTATGCACTTATTGATGTAGAAGCCAATGTACACTCTTTATTTGATAATGGTGCTGGTTGAGGGTGGTGATCTCCAGGCAGAGTTGCCAAGAAGCAAAGGTCACCGTCAAGATTACTTATTGATTTTCTCTAAGGATCTATCTCCTTGTCAACATAATACTCATCATCAGAGGCATAATGAGGAGAGTGGCTAAATATATTACTATGTTAAATCTTCACAACGAACGTGTGGATTATGTGATATCATTATCCCCATTTCACCAGTAAAAACATGCAAGCTCAGAGGGGTTCCATAACTTGGCCAAAGTTGCACAGCTGAGGAAGGGGCAGAGTCAGGAAATCAAAATCTGTTTCTCTGACTGTAAAAACTACATTCTTTCCAACATGCCCCCTGACCGTTCATTGTAAACATGTGGGTGGATGGTGTCATGCATTTGTGGGCCATATGACTGCCACTGTGTTTTCCAGTGAGGATATCGAGTCTCACGAAGCAGTCAGCTTTCACAGAAAGGAACCAGACTCATTCGCTGGGCCTCTGCTGAAGGCAAAACACCCGATAGTCATTTCAGAAAGACAGGTAAGGTCAGCTATGCTTACCATCAACTCACATTTGGTTTTTTTTCTGGGTAAATGAAGGTAACAATTCCATCTCCTTCAGTGGGGCATTGTCACGATCAAATGACATAGACCACATCAAAGAACTTCACAAATGTGAAAGCCCTGATAAATGGAAGGTGGAATTTATCCCTTATCCCCCATAAGACTCAGAGGCTATGTCCTACTGTATGCTTCTGAGCCACTCCCCAGCAGGGCTTTTTTCAGGATTGAGTCTGTTTAGGGTGGGGAGTGGGGAAGGATTATGAAGGCTCTACCAACACCAGAGACGTGTGCTGGTACCTTTCCACAGTGAGTCATTTATGGTTCAGTTAATCATGGCAAAGCCAATCGGTACAATAGCACACACAGCCAAGCCTCGTTATAGGCAGATTCCCTACTTGCAGATCCGCCTACTGGCCCACATTTATTTGTAACCCCCAAATCAATACTTGTGGCACTTTCGCGGTCATTCGCATAGATGTGCAGAGTGGCAACAATCTGGGTTTACCCAAGTGCACATTCTCAGCTGAGCTTGAAGGTCTGTCTTTTTGTTCCAGCTCTCATTCTAGAAGTAAACATCCTTTCCAGGGACTATTTAATGCCATATTTTCCACATTTTTGTGCTCCTTCTTGGTGATTTTGCTATTGAAAATGTCCCCTAAAGGCAGTGCTGATGTGTTGGCTTGTGTTTCTAAGCACAAGAACGCCATGATGTGCCCTATGGAAAAATTATGTGTTAGGTAAGCTTCATTCAGGCAAGAGTTACAGTGCTGTTGGCATGAGTTCAGTGCTAATGAATTTTTAAAATACATTAAATAAGGTGTCTTTATACAGGAACACACCTAAAACAAGGTATGTATTATCGCTTAATGAAAATATTGGGACCAGAGCCTCATAGGAACCTAACCCTACATTTCCCCTATGAGCAATGCTTTAGTACTCATGGACTCAGTGTTCACAGCAGCTTTCTAGAGTATAACTTCCCCCAACACGAGAACAGACTATATTTAGTCATTAGAATTTGTGAGCACAGAATATAAATTTGAGGTGGGGAAACTGCCTGCTATGCATTTAAAGAGTCATATATTAACGATCTAAAATCATATATTACATAAAAAAGACTGAGAGGGAATATACAAAGTAGGTAATAGTGCCTCTAAGTTAGCAGAATTAGAGAAGATTGGTTTTTATTTCTCTAACTTCACTCATGTTATTTTCATGGCTTAAAAATAAAATTTTAAGTGCAAAATAATTCCCCCCATTAATGTCAGTGAGAAAAACACAAAAGTCCTTCTTGTCAATTCTGTGACTAATCCGATATGAGGCAGCACTTCCAAACGTAATTAAAACCATCTGGGGGACTGGTGAGGTTTGATTCACTTTTCTGAGAAACTGGAAAATGATCTTCCTAACACGGATGGGACTTAGGATCCAGCAACAGCGAAGTTTCTCTTCGTGTTCTGATTTCTAGCCCTACCGTATACTCAGCCTCCTGCCCTGCTTCCTCAGGGCTGATAGGACACTGCCCTAAAGCCTCAGATTCTCAGCCCCTCACCTCAAATGTCAGCCCAGAAAGGGAGTGCCTGTGCTCCCTGACTGCAGTCACGGACCCTGTTTTATCACCTTCATGGCATTTGCCATTATCTTAAATTATCTTATTTATTCATCTGGTCCAGCTTGTATTGCCTGACCCCTGCCCCCTCCCTAGAATATAGAGCCTGTTAGGCTCATTGTCCGCAGTCACCTCACCCCCACCCCCCACCTGGAAGGGCCAGATAGGAGGAGCTCAATAAATATTTGCTGACTTACTGACTCTCGGGTTTTCCTGATTCCTTTTTCTCCTTTGACCCCAAACCAGTGTTCATCACTTATCTACCCATTATCTTATTCCAGGAGTCTAGGAATATGCCAGTCATCTCGTAAGTCCTTTCCACGTACACTCCTCTGTGTCCCTTGACTCCATCCCGACTAATTTCCTGGGAGACAGCAGGGTTCAGAGTTAAAGCTTTCGTTCGAATTCAGTGCAGTTGATTCCAAGTGGGATTGGCCACTGGTGGTGTTTCGTTGAAGACCTGCTTATCGCTTGGCTGATTAATTGCTACTCCACATCACACATTCCTTCTTCATGACTAAATCACAGCAAAAGCCTCCTAACTTCTCTGCACACACTCCAGTCTGGCTGAGCTTGAGGGGCTGTTGGAAGAATAATCACGCGTGAGAGCTGCTGTTGGTTTATGTTAATGTTCTCCTACCAGAGCCAACAATCCCCAACACATGACCCCCCCGAAAGGGAGGTATGAGTGCGGTTGTGGAGAAGGGGGAGATGGGGGCTGGTGGTGAGCACCTGGAAATGTGACAATGGAAAAATCATTTTATCTCTGCTGGGAAATCCTTTTTTCACTTACCTGAATTTGAGGCCACGAGGGGGTATATACACTGAGCTGTTGGTAATGTCACATCTTAAATCAGAAAGCAGCTGTGATATAGCAAAAAATGCTTTACCTAATCCTGTTTCCATGATGGTTTCTAGGCAACTGCCCAACGCTTGCTATGATCCTGGGTGTTCACACAGCCCAGTCACATCACACAGTCCCGTCACTTCGCCAGCAGGAAAAAAAAAGCAGGGGTTTGTGAGCAGCAAACATGGAAGGGGAGATGGAACTTTCTTGATGAATCATAAGGAGCAAAAAGTCCAGTCACTCTTAATGGAAAGAAGATCAAAATCTTGAGAGGCCCCCTGCACGGGCTTCTATCTGGGATTCTGCAGTTCCATGAGCAGACTGGGAATTCTGCCCTTTGATTTGAGATACAGGTTGCATGTGTTGTCCTGATGCATGAGGGATAGCTAAAATGACAATTAAAATTAGGAAATGACCTGTAGCATTGAACAACGTCTGGGGACAAGAGTAGAGGATTACTTAATTTGCTCTAATTGTATATTATTTTCCTCAGGGGGAGGGGGAAAGACTAGCAAGCTAATCCCAGGGACAAAATCCACAGCTTACAACGACAACTGGTCTCCCGGTGGGGACAGCCAAAAGCACCCAGGAGAGACAGGAGTAGAGCTGGGTGGGAGGGCTCATCTTGGGCTCGCCGTGTCCCCACCTGCAATTTTCATAAATGTTTAGCAAAAGGAAAATCAATGCAAGGAAACAATCAGGACACCGTGGGTGGTGTCGCCCTCTATAAAGACAGGTCATGAAACTGCAGTCCGAACTACTTCAGCAGCACCTCTGTTTCAAAACACAATTGTTCTGCTTTGCCCAGCTCTATCACCCGGAATGCTGCACAAAGGTGTTTGGGGCGCTCACTGCTTTCTGTGTGGCAGTGAGAGGAGGCAGCAGAGAGATTCAGGCAGGGAGCCAGAGGGAGGTTGACCAGCTGCCCCAGTTTGCCCAAACGTCCCTGGCTTTAGCATTCCAAGTCCTGCATCTGAGGAAACTCCTCAGTCCCGGGCAAACCGTGACCATTGCTCAACCTACAAAGGAGTAGAAAGAAAAGTGCAGACATTGCCTAAACACAGGCATAGTTAGTCATTCAACACCCTGACTCACAAGGAATCCAGACTCAGGAAACCCTGCTCTGCAGGTCCCCACTGTAAAATGGCAGTGAGCCAGCGTCTGGGATGCTGGAGTTCCCCCACCCTGATCCCCGTGCCTGGGTTCTTCTTTGACACCAAATAAACTCTAAAGGGCAGCATTCCTCTGACAGCCCACTGACAGAGATACCGGTCCTCCCCCTCTTTACCCTACATTTGGACATGAATGGTAGATGGCCATGGTAAACCAGTTGTTCCCTGCTCGGAAATAAGTGGAAATGAAATAAAAAAGGAACAGTTGTAGGAAGTGCATAAGACGTAACCAGAAGCACCCAATTTCAGTATAACTGAACATTTTCAATTATAAAACAATCAGATCAAAACGGAGCTCCTTTCTGTTCTCAGAATGTCACTTCCCTCTGTAGTTTCCATCTCTGGGGCCTTGACGATCTATCCACGTGCCACGCTGAGTAGCTCGAGAGAAGCCAAGGCCCAGAAATGCCATATGGAAACAGCATAAAATCACAGCAATCATTATTTTAATTTGTATCTCACAATCTAGGTTCTAAATGTTATGCTCAGTACGGAGAGCACACTGCCTCGCTTGAGAAGTCGAACCATTCAAAAGGTGAACGAACATTTCCCCAGGGGGGCTAGCTAAACCTAGTCATCTTTTTTTTCTAGGAAAAGGGATCTGTCACTGGCAGGAAAGTAGCAAAAATCAATGAACCTGGTTGTTGAAGAGCTGCTTTTAGAGGAGACCAGGTTTCCTTTTATAAAACAGAGGCCTTTCTAAAAGCAGTGTGTGTGAATTTTTTTTTTTTAATATTTTATTTATTTGACAGAGAGAAATCACAACTAGGCAGAGAGGCAGGCAGAGAGAGAGGAGGAAGCAGGCTCCCCGCGGAGCAGAGAGCCCGATGTGGGGCTCGATCCCAGGACCCTGGGATCATGAGTGTGTGTGAATTTAATCTAGTTCCCCACTGGTGTACATTCAAATTCTCAGAATGTTTGTCTTCTTTTCTTCCTGCCTGTGCACTCGCTGGGCCCCTAGTCTGGTCTAGCCACACTTAACGACATGGATTTTCCCAAACACGCAGCGCTCATCACTCCTCCTGGCCTTTGGACACAGGGCCTGGCATCTGGAGTTCTCTCCCTCCCCACCTCATAATCCAGCCTCTTCCCACTCCCCCCTGGGAGTCAGGTTGCTCTGCCCCCAAAGGGCACCCAGAGCCCGAACATATCCTCCTCCTACTGCCTTTATCACTTACTTTGTGCATTTTTTATCCATTTCCTGCTCTCTCTCCCTCTGTTCTGTGCGTGCTCTCTCTCTCTCGGGTAAATAAATAAAATCTTAAAAAAAAAAAAAAAAAAAAAGAACATGCCTGGAGAAAGATGACTGGGTATAAAAGGAGAATGAGAAATGCAAAGACCTTTACCTCTTTCCTCTGCCAAAGTAATAATTGATCCATAAGTCAAAACATTTCAGATGAGCTCTTACTAATTTTTGCTGTAACATAGGGTGGAATCATGATCATAATACAGCTCTCCTTCCAGAAAGGGAAAGCATCTTGTTTGGCATGCTCTGTGATAGGCCTGACCCACTGACGTCTTAAGGAGCTATAAACCAAACCAATCACTTGCCAATTTTCTCCTAAATCCAGGCCATCCCCACGGTTAACTTCTGTGGGCGCTGAGAAGCAGGCAGCTCTCAGATCTTTCTTCTTTCTTCCCTGATCATGCAGTTCCCTGGGGTCAGCGGGAATATGGTTCAGTTTAATACTCATAGGCCAGAAGACAATTCTGGAAGTTCCTGTTACCCAAGGCATACGGGCCAGCCTATGGCTAACAGACTTTATGAACTAACACAAGTTAGAAGAGCATTCATATTTAAAAAAGGGATCGCATTAAGTTTGGGACTTGTAGACAAACCACTGAGATCTCTGGTGTCTGCAGAAGATGACTAGAATTTCTATTCCCTCAAAATAATCAGAAAAGAAATCCTTAGCTACTTAAACCAGTCACTTGAGATCATCAGATGGATTAAAAAGAGTTCAAAACAACTTTATTTAAGGAACCACCTTATCTGCCTAGCATTTGCTGCAATGCAATGTCTAAATGTTCCAAGAGATCCAGTTAATTAAGTGGGGAGTCTCTTTTTCTGAATGTCATACCTTCCACATCAAGGGACAATGAATAAGTTGCTCTTAAGTCAGGACCCCTTGAGCTCCTCCAGCCAGGTCATCCAATTGACTGTCCCTACTCTGCCAGCCCACTGCCTAGATTTGGGTGAGTGGATCTGGTCATGGATGAAACCCAAGGAAGGTCCTAGAGAGTCAGGGTCAATCTCTAGTGCCCGCACCATACAAACTTGAGCTCTGGCAGAAATATAAGGGAAAAAATAACTTAGGTATCTCTTTTCAGTCTTGAAAATATCAATGCATGGGGCACCTGGGTGGCTCAGTCAGTTAAGCATCTGCCTTTGGCTCAGGTCATGACCACAAGGCTCCTGGATTGAGCCTCTCATTGGGCTCCCTGCTCCGGGGGGAGCTGCTTCTCCCTCTGCTTCTCCCCTGGCTCATGCATGCTCTCTCTCTGTTTCTCTCTGTCAAATAAATAAATAAAATCTTAAAAAAAAAAAAAAAAAGAAAGAAAAGATCAAATCATGAAAAAGCAAAACCAAAAAAGATGAAAATTAAAGCCTAAGAGAAAGAATCTTGCCTCCAAGGAACTACAATTGACTTATCAGTGAAGATCACAGAGTCTTCACGTGGGGAGGTTTGCAAAAATTCCCCATACTGTGCAATCCCTTACATTAAGAGATGGTCTCTGTCTCTCTACTTGTTTCTAGAATAGCTTTTTGAGTTGTTTTGGCCAACAGATTGTGGGGGAAGTGACATTGTCCAAGTGCTGAAGATGGGCCGAACGTGACCCAAGAGTCATTGACCCTCCCAATCTCCCTCACGGAAATGAGCTGCCACGTGAATAAGCCTGGGCTAGGCTGCTGGAGGATGAGAGACCTCAGGTCCTGTACCCCCACCATTCCCTTCCTGTTCTACTCCAGCTGATCACCAGCCACCCCCAGGAGCAACTAGCTCAGCAGCAGCTCACCACAGACTCGTGAGTGAGCTCCGCTGACATCAGCACAAGAACGACCCACGTGAGCCAAGTCCAAATGGTTGGTCCCCAGAAATGTGGGCTAAATAAATGGTTGTGTGCTTTGAGTCACTAATCTGTCACGCAGCAAAAAGTCATACACCATTCCCCCAAAACTTTCTGAAAGAGAAGAGATAATCATATGTCCAAATGGCATTCAATTCCTTGGAGACAGAAAACCAGACCAATAATTTCCCAAATATTCTACAAAGTAGGGCAAGTGAAATCATGATGAAAAATCAAATCCTAAAGACCAAATGAAATTATCATTTGGTAAATTTCATCCTTTACACTAGGGGAGGGAAGTGGACACAATATTTAGAAAATTTAAAGTAATTTTATTACTGAGCTTACCAGTGCAACAGAAAATAGAAGGATAAAATCCTCACCCCAGTAACTTTCACTTCCACTCCCTTGCCTGTCACAGAAGTCTACTTATCCACATTGCAGGGTCCTAATTTTTAGAATTCCCATTACTTTGTATCCCTACTGTAGTCCTCTCACAAAACCACAGAACAGCAGTAACTTCCACTGACAGAAATGCTTTACTGGGTGCTTTGTATACACTGTACTTTGAATTTTCACAACCACCCCCTGAGTTGACCCATTTTATAGAGCAGTAAACCGAGGCTCGGAGAGGTTAAGCAACTTGCCACCGTCACATGGTCTGAATGTGCTGGAGACAGAATTTAAACCAGCATCTGTGTGATTTCACGGCTCACAAATTTTCCATGATGCAACATAAGGCTCGACGGAATAGTAAGTGCTGGGCTCATAACATAGACTTCTCATGAGAGCACAGGCTCAAAATACAGTGACTATAAATAAATGCAAAAATAAATAAATACACACACACACACATACACAGGGTGGAGAGAGAAAAAGATGCGGCTGTGCCAACTCCAACTCTGCCCCCAAAGTTGGAACTTTATTGACTTTGGCCAAACTCTTTCCGAGACTGAGGGAAAGAGAGCAGCAAAAATATAAGATGGTTAGGATTAAATGCTTGTTATCTAATTATCTAAGAAAAGACATCGCTGAAGCAGTGGTCTTTGAACCCAAAGCAGACACCTGTGAAGGCATCAGGAGGGCAACTTTCTGAAATTCATAGAAATGCAACCAGCTAATTGCCCATATTTGTGAACAGTCTCCCATAACACTACCACTACTAAAGTCAAACACAGGTTTTATTTACATGAACAAATAAATATAATCTTATTCATCAGTTATTTTAAACTTAATAGTAAACTATTATTTGACTTGTATTTAAAAAAGAAATGTAGCCTTAAAAAGTACGCCAACTGTTTTTGCGAGAAACTTATATTTTCAAATTAAATCTTTATGCTCTTCCTGAAACTCATTTCCTTCTTCCAAATTATTTATAAACCAGAAGGGAGAGATGAGAATTTAAAAATTTCAACTGCTCTCAATTGTTTCGATTTAAATTAATTCCTCTGGTGACCCTGAGATCTGGCCAGCATATAAACAGGCAACGGTTTGGGGGAAAGTGCATTCAGTCACCTGAATCAAAACTGGGGAAAGAACACCACCATTTTTTGCCAAAGCGAAGCCGAGTCTGATACGCTCTGGCTGGGTCAGCTGTCACTTCCTCCACCCAAGGGTCCCAGGGCTGGGGTGGGGGGGGGCGGTCTCTCAACCCTTTCGTACTTCGCCCTCTCTGGAGGAGGTCCCTTCTTCTCCCCTTTGCTGTACTGGAACATTCAGTGCTTCTACGGACGCAGCTGCGAGGCCTCACCTCTGGCTGTGGTGTTCCAGAGTCACTCCTCTGTCACGCCACCCCGCCACCCCATTTCTACACCAGGGGTCTTGCTCTCTGGTGAGCTGGTCCCTCGAGCCCTGATGCTTTTCCTTACCTTGCCCAGGGGCACACCTCATGAGTCCCACCTTGACTGCAGTCCCTACCCTCTGTCCCTGGGCTCATCCTTCACTGTTTCCTCTCCCCACTGCCTACCGGCCAACACACCTGCCAGGCCTCTGTTGCTTGATCTTAGGATGACACCCTCCCCAGTGCCAGCCTCCCGTCCCCCGAGGCCAGAATCCCTCACTTTTCTGGGTGCTTTTCTCTGGACTCAGATGGCTTCTCCATGTATCCAGCCCTCCTTGCTCCTCCCCATGACCCCCTTCCCCAGGTGCCAACCCACCGAAAATCCAGGCCGAAGTCAGGAGACTCTTGCTCCCCAAGGGGGAAGAACCAAAATGTTCACATGGAAAGGGACATTCGAGGTTCTTAAAATTTAAACCCGTCTCAATGCAGGGTCACTGCCTACAGCATTTCTGAAGATCAAGACCACACAGACCACTGCTGAGCAGCCAAGTGGTCACGTGCTGAACTGACAGCTGCCTCCTTTACCACATTCGCTGGATGGCTGTGGTCTGGACCTTGGAACTTATTTGAAGCATCTCAGCATGGACTCTGAGTTTTTAATTCTCAGGTCTCGTCACTCACGTGGATGAACCACTGGCTCCCAGGCTCTCCTTTGTGGGCCTTCACCCCCCCCCCCCCCCGCCATCTCTCCTGCATCATTTCCCCTCGTCCCCTGGCTCACTCTGCTCCCGGCACACGGAGACTCCGCAGGCCTCCCCCAGGCCCAGCACACTCCTTTGGGAACTACCTTCCCCACCTTCCCTGTGCTGAGTGCTGCCTTCAGGCTCAAATGCCACAATATCAGAGAGGCCTTCCCTGACTACCCCAGGTCAACAAGCCACCCCACCTGTTCTGTTCCCCATAACACTATCACCTCCCGAGAAATTACACATGTGTTTGCTTTCTGCCTCCCTCACCAGCACGGCACCTCTAGGAAGGCTGGACCCTTGTCTGCTTGATTCCCTGCTGCATCCCCAGCACCCAGAATATAGTAGCTGGCACCAAGTACGTGCTCCATAAATATTTCATCAATAAAGGAATCCCCACCCCTTCCATGCTCACCATCCGCATCACTCGCGTGTTTCCTTGCTCTCACACTGGCCTGCGTGCCCTACTCCCAGAGTGATTCTGAATATGGATTCTGACCGATGAGCAGTCCCTTCCCACTGTGAGTTCCTTGGGTCTTTGGCCCTCTATCCCCTCCTTGACACCAGCCCTCTCTTTCCCTCCCCTTTCCATTCCAGAACCTTCTACCCCAACAAAAGCCTGGAGAAGCACATGGCCTATATCATCTTCTAATTTGCTGATAAGAAAGATGAACAGAGATCACCAAAGACTCCTCTCTTCTTCGATATTAAGCCAGAATCTACATTCTCTTGACTACCACTTAGCCAACCCTACCACAAGGCCAACATTGCTCTCTTCCTATTCACAAAGATTCTGTTCCATAATCAGCTATAGATGCTTTCCAGACATTAGTGTCAAGCTTTTCCTTTTCAAAAATCTATACTGTACTCACTCCTCTCTAGTTTTCTTGTAATATATGCTTCATTTTAAAATCCTTATACTGTTTTTTAAAGATTTTATTTATTTATTTGAGAGAGAGAGAGAGGAGCAGAGGGAGAGGGACAAGCAGACTCCACATGGAGCACAGAGCCCGACGTGCAGCCCCATCCCATGACCTCGAGATCACAACTTGAGCCAAAACCAAGAGTTGGACGCTCAACCAACTGAGCCATCCAGGTGCCCCCTTATACTGCAACAGTCCATGCACCTTTTATATTTGTCCTCCAATGGTCACCAATGCTTCTATCTTCTGGATACATTCTTTTGCATTATTGTTCCTATTATTTTATAGGTTGAATTTAAACTTTCTTCCAACTTCATCAACTATATTTATAGTAGACTCTTCGTCATAGAGCCTATCTAATTTTTTTGCCCCTGGATCCTTTGAAATCCTCCTCCCTAAATTTCTGATCCGGGGATAATTATGTTCAGGTGTTACTAGATTTGTTTTGAAAAACCTTAAAATAGAAGTGGTCATTCCCCTCTTAGTTTTGGTAGGGTTTTGTTCTAAGTTTATTTTTGCTGCGTGTGGCTTCTCTGTTGAAGCACAAAAGAAAAAATAAATATGGAGGAATAATAGAAACACCAAGGAAGAACTTACCACAATCTGCTTTCAGCAGAAACAGATCTCTAGAAAGTCTAAAGGTCCCCTTATCCCCTTTCAATTTACCACGTTAAAGAAACCCTCACTTAACCTATCAGCAAGTCTGTCTACCTGGGCTCCCAAAGCTCTCGTCACAACCAAAGCCATCAATGTTTGTCAACAGGGGAATGTTTTCCTCAGATGTTTATTCTTCCCACCACTCCACTGCAAACACTGGAGCACCTGGGGCTACGACTCAGCAAATACAGGCATTCTAAGCCATCCAGAAAAACCAGATCATTGCAGTAGAGGGGAGGAGGGGATAGCCGTGATATGCAAAGGAGTTGGACACCGAATTATCTGGACAACCTGCTTCCTATTCTTCCAAGGCTACCCTTTCTTTCCAGTGATGGAAACTCACAAACCAGGAGTGAGTAAAATCCAGTTCCACCACAGAGATTATCCACTAGTGGAAAAGAGAGCGGTAGGGGAACGGCCTTTGTGAAATCACTGGAAAAGCAATGGCCTCCAAAACCAGAGGTGGGTCAGGGGACACTGCGGTGCCCCGTGCTCCACAACAGCTCAGACTGTGGCTAACTCCACCAAGCACATTCTCTTCAGATAACTCACAGTTTCCCTACAAATAGGAGCTTTGAAGGAAGCCTGGATGGTTCAGTTGGTTAAGCATCCGCCTTCGGCTTTGGTCATGATCCCCGGGTCCTGGGATCGAGCCCCATGTTGGGCTCCCTGCTCTGCAGGGAGCTGCTTCTCCCTCTCCTTCTGGCCCTCTCCCCTGTTGTGCTATCGCCTGCTCTCTCTCTCTCTCTCTCTCAAATAGATACATTAAAAATCTTCAAAAAAAAAAAAAAAAAGCAGCTCCATACTCTTCCCTCTCTCCCAATACATGTTATATATACACACACAGCACACAAATGCATTTATATTCTTGACAGGAGAACCAAAGCCATAAAAGACAGAAATATGTGGAATTGTGCTGGTGTAAGCAACTGGGGTTTCTCTTCTAGAATAATTAAACTTAATCAATGACGAAAGCTACTTGATTCTGAGACTTTGGAGTCTGTACATGGAATGTGAGAATATTATTAATTTTAAAAATATTAAGAGAACCCACAAGTGACTAAGCCACTTCAAGTGGTTCTTCTGGAATATTTCCTCGGAACACCTTATGAAGAATCATGTCTTCAGAAAGTGTTGATTAAACAGTCTTTAGAGAAGGAGTGCAGCCCATGTCAGGAGCAAGGAGCCCAGAAGAGGAAGCCCTGGGTTCCCATCTGAACGATGCACTCTCTGCAGAGCTTTAAAGCCCAGGCCTCGAGCTTTCTTCCACTCCCCATAACCCTATCTGATTCCACATCTGAGGAGGAGCAAACTAAAATGCTGTTACTTATGCCAAAATCAGCAATTGGGAGATAGGTCCACTGACTCTAGTCACCTAGCCCTGGACAGAAATTCTGCACTTAGTCCCTTCAGGTCACTATACCAGAATATGGCCGACTGGCTGGCTTAACCAATGACAGAAACTTATTTTCCAGAGGCTGAGAAGTCCAAGAGCAAGGTGCGGGCAGATTCAGTGAGTGGTGAGAGCCCTGTTGGTCACAGACTGCAACTTCTTACTGCGTCCTTACATGGCAGAAGGGGCCAGAGATCTCTCTGGGGTCTCTTTTATATGGGTGCTATATCTTTTTTTTTTTTTTTTTTTTTTTTTTTTCAGATTTATTTTTCCATTTTAAAGAGAGCATGAAGCAGAAGGGGCAGAGGGAAAGGAAGAGAGAATCTCAAGCAGACTCCAGGCAGAGCATGGAGCTGGACGCCTAGTCAACCTCATGACCCCGAGCTCATGACAGGAGCAGAAACTATGGGTCAGATGCTCAACCGACTGTGCCACCCAGAAGCCCCTACACGGGTGCTAGGTCTTAATCACCTCAGGAAGGCTCTACCTCCAAATGCCATTACATTGGGGGTTAGAACTTTCCCATATGAAATTTGGGCAGACATGAATATTCAGTCCACTGCAAACTTGTATCACTGGAGAGTCTGGTAAGACCCTCCATCACCTAGAGGATTTATTAAGACCCAGACGCCTGGGGCTCACTGCTGGAGTTTCTAATTCAGTAGGTCTGGGATGGTGCCAAGAAATATGCATTTCTAACCAGTTGTCAGATGCTGCTGTGGTCCATGGAGCAGATGTTGAGAACCGCTGGTCTCCGGGGAAGGCACATGACATTCACTGATGGGATCGGGGACTTGGGGAGCTGAGGCTGGGAGAGGAGCCAGCCAACCAAGGCAAAGGAGCCAAAGAGGACACAGACCCGAGAAAGGGACAGCCATCAAATTAATTCTTCCAGAAAGTGAAAACACAGGGCTAACTGCATCTTCTTAAATTATATCCTAATGTATATTACCTTATAATTTGCAAAATATGTGTTATTTTCATCATCTTTCTTATTTCAATACTTAAAATATTTTCAATACTTTAAAAAAAATGTCCTAATGAGCTAAGGTTGTAATCTGATGCTCCTTCAGAAAGCAGGTAAAAACAAAAGCAAATTTAGTCAACAAAGAAAACTGGAAATTCATTGATAACTCAGTGCTCAGGAGAAAGAGGGGCTGTGTCCTTGGTGTTGAATGTGAATATTTAAGAGGCATATGTTAATTCTAGTCCTGGCTCAGATAGAGAGGGGAAAGCTTGGAACAAGCTAATGTTTTGGAGAGAAGAGGGAGAATGTCTCACTTCTAACTACAGGAAGTTCAAGGTGGAGATTTCACAGAGAATCAGCAGTAACATACTGTGCCTCAGCTTCATGCCTCTGGAGTAAAAAATAATAAAAATCAGGGGCACCTGGGTGGCTCAGTGGGTTAAGCCGCTGCCTTCGGCTCGGGTCATGATCTCAGGGTCCTGGGATCGAGTCCCGCTTTGGGCTCTCTGCTCAGCAGCGAGCCTGCTTCCCTCTCTCTCTCTCTCTGCCTGCCTCTCTGTCTACTTGTGATCTCTCTCTGTCAAATAAATAAATAAAATCTTTAAAAAAAATAAAAATAAAAATCAGCAAGTTATAAAAAGAAAAATTGGAGGCAAAAGGGAAGCACCTTTGCAATCTGAGAGTTAGGGCTCCCCTGAAAACGGTTTTTACGGATAAGCTGCAAGAACTATGGTTCAGGAGCTTCCTGCTTCCTGCTTCCCGAGGCTACATGAGAGCAGCACTCTCCTCTAGGTGACACCTCTCCCTACATACAGACTCTGAAGCATCCGGGAATGGGAGCAGGGCAGGAGGTTGTCATGGGCTGAATATCTATATCCCCCTAAAATTCACATGTGGAAGCACTTTCCAGCTGTCAAAGTGATGGTATCTATCGGGAGTGTGGGGCCTTTGGCAAGTGATTAGGTTAAGAGGTCAGGAGGCTGTAATCCTCCTGATGAGATTAGGGCCCTGATAAGAAGAGACCAGGGAGCACAGGCTCCCTGGTGCTTGCTTCTTGCTTCCATTCTCTCTCTCTTCCTCCCACTAGATCTCTCTTTCCCTCCCATTTCTCTCTCCCTCCCTCCACATCGATCTCCCTCTCTCTTTTCCTCCCTCCCTCCCTCTTGATTTCTCACTCCCTCCCTCTCTCCCTCCTTCTCGCTCCTCTCCCCATCCCTTTCCCTCTCCCCCACTCCCTCTCTCTTTGTCCCTCCACCCTCCCCATCTCCCCCATTCAACTGGGAGAAATGAGTTTCTGTTGTTTAAGCCATCCAGTCTATGTATTTTGTTACAGAAACTCAAGCTAAGTCAGAAGGGGAGTGAATGTAGGTCAGCCCAGCAGTTAGGGGCTCTGAACTCATGATCAAGGTATCATCACCTACATAGTGACAATTAATCTAACTTCAGGCCAAGTACCCAGGAAGAGTACTTTTTAATATAATAATGTCATCGCACTAATAGCAGATCTAAAACAGAATAAATGCCAGACTTGGTTTGAGTCCCAGCTCCCCTCCCAGAGTGGCTCTGCTCCCTACCCCTGGTTCCCACCCAGTGCTAATCTCAAACAAGAGAGGCTCTCTGCTTCACTCCGCACCCTTGCTATTCACTTGAACCTGATGGGATAGTTTGGTTCTGGCACTTGGATTCTCTTCCAGATCCCAAACGCCATGGCTTCTAACTGCAGCTTAGCTTCTGATCAGTGTTCTTGCCTACAAGTTCCCAGTAACAGGAGGCCTGCCTGAACTCCACTCCAAAGGACCTTCTTCCCCTGACAGCTCAGCCTCACACTGGCCACCTGCACGCACTGACCGCCCTCACCTACCCGTGATTCCTTGCACCGTAGTATCCCATCCATTGGTTGCAATACCATGTGAATACCTAATGGCTACTGTTGGTTGATCAGTACTACTGTTGAAACACGGATTTTTGCTTTAACATGTGTTATGCCTCAACACAACGCTGAAGGCAGATATTACTCTTCCCATTTGGAGATGAAGAACATGAGACTGAAAAAGTTAAATAATTCGGGGCGCCTGGGTGGCTCAGTGGGTTAAAGCCTCTGCCTTTGGCTCAGGTCATGATCCCAGGGTCCTGGGATCGAGCCCAGCATCGGGCTCTCTGCTCAGCAGGGAGCCTGCTTCCCTTCCTCTCTCTCTGCCTGCCTCTCTGCCTACTTGTGATCTCTGTCTGTCAAATAAATAAATAAAATCTTAAAAAAAAAAACATGTCATGTTACCTTTAAAAAAAAAGTTAAATAATTCAACTATACTCAAATAAAAATAAATACATTAATACAAAAAACGAAAACCAAACCAAAGTTAAATAATCTTATCAAAATCAGACAGTCAGTAAAGATTTGCTATTTTAACCTGCCTGCTTGATTTCAAAGTCCTCGTCTTCCTACTATACCCTACTGCCACTTCCACCCCATCTTGGCGAACCCCATCCTTTCCCCACAGCTGATGCTTCCTTGGACCAGAGCTGGCCACCCTACAGCCACCCTCCTAGCCTCACACAGTGCCATTCCAGCCTCCTCCAATAAGGTCCACAGCTAGGTCAGTGCCCCTCCCCCATTCCCATATAACCCCTTAATCTCATTGCGTGATCTCTACCCCAACCCATAAGTGAATCCAGTTTGGCAACTCCCACCTGCCTCACCATCAATTTCCAAGTTGAAGCACAAAATCATCAGGATGCATAAGAACAAGTCTTATAGGGGCACCTGGGTGGCTCGGTGGGTTAAAGCCTCTGCCTTCTTTCCGCTCAGGTCATGATCCCAGAGTCCTGGGATCGAGCCCCGCATCGGGCTCTCTGCTCGGCGAGGAGCCTGCCTCTCCCTCTCTCTGTGCCTGCTTCTCTGCCTACTTGTGATTTCTGTCTGTCAAATAAATTAAAAAAAAAAAAAAAAAAAGAACAAGTCTTGTATGTATCATATGGGGTGGGGAGAAAGGAGGGACAAAGGCGATGACGGGAAAAGACAAAGGAAGGAGAAGACAGAATTAAAAAAAAATTTTAAAAAGCACTGAAGAGAGAGAAGGAAGAAAGAAGAAAGCCGACCACATGCTGCCCAGTTAAACAACACATGTCAAATAAGGACATTCATGAGGCTGCTTAGTCAGGAGGGACAGGAAAGTCTGGACCTGCAGCAAAATCCTTGGTCTTCCCAGTCCAGCCAAAGCAAACTGTTCCTAGTCTGAGAAGAGAATGTGCCTGATATCAAGAATTACAAATTGTAAAAGCAACGTTTGATCTTTCATCAGACCCTAGATAAGAAAAGAAACCAGCTATAAAAGACATTTGGGGGACAACTGGGGCAATTTGAACACAGACACATGAGAAAACAGTAGGGCATCCATGTTCAATTGTTTTGAGTGATAGGAAGTTGTTCCGGAGCACATCTTTGTTCTTCAAAGAACATCTGCTAAAGTACTTAAAGATGAAATATCATCACGTCTCACTTTTAAGGGGTGAGCAATAAAACAACACACATACACACACACGGAAATAAGCTAATACGGTAAAATGTTAACAACTGGTAAATTTAGTTGGAGGATATATCTTCATGGCACTATTTTTACAACTTTTGCAGGTCTAAAATTTTTCGAAATAGAAAGTTTAAGGGAAAGAAAATACAAATTAGCCCCAACCTGAGAAAAGAAACTTCCATTAGCCTCAGGACATTTCCATTGACCCAGTAAGTTCTTGCCACTGACGTGAAGGTGCTACTATGCGGGGGTGCGGGGGATGGGGGCGTGGAGCTCTGGCTGTGGGGAGACACCACCTACCATGGGTGAGCAGAACAAGCTCCTCAAAGCTCAGTCTCCTTACCTGTAAAAATACCTAACTCAAGGAGTTAAAGACTTAAATGAGACAATTCATAATAATTATGAAAGATAATTCATCATCACCATATTATTATTATTGATATGAGAAAGGACCAAAAAAACACTATCCCCACTTAAACTGCCAAATGGAATACCGAAGACTAGACCAACTATTTTGTTTTAGATACTTTTTTCTCTCTTCCTCCTATGTAAAACACAGATAAGCAATTTCAGAGAGATGGCATGTGCCAAAAACCGCAGATACTGGAATGGATCCATCTATCAGGGCTGTAAAGGGGAGAACAGGATGACACCTCTCTACCAAACAAAGCTTCCTATAAATGCCCTTGAACTTGATGTTCAGGGTAAAGCACTTGCAGTGAAGAAACAGAATCTGTAAGAAAGAAAACTGAGCCTCCTGCCGCTAAGCGGGGCCCTTCATGGAGCAGAGGTAGAGGCTGGTGGGAAGCCTGAAGTCAAAGCCGATTTCTTCTTTTGGCCAGAAAAGCTCCCGGCCGGCCGGGGATCCTGAGGGCTGGCTTCTCCCCTCCCCACAGTAACTGCCCTTGATGGCTGGGAGTGCCGCCCAGACAGAGTGCATTCCTCAGGGCTGGAGAGTGGGCGTGGGGCCAGCAGCCGTTAAACACCACTTTTGTATCCTCCAGCAAGAATGTCTGGAACCAACAGCATGTGCCTTGTTCTAAGAACAGATTTCTCCTCGAGCAATTTCTCCAGCATACAGAAGATCTGTTATACGGTGTACATCGACTTGTATCTGGGCTTTAAAACTGTGTGCCTCAGTGGGAGATACTCCGGAACATCCCTATTTTGTACAAGCCTAGACTAGGACATGCTTCCAACATCAGTAGGAACGGAGTCCCCAAATTCAGTTAGCAGCACCACGGAAACACCCAAATTTAAAAGAAAACAATGAAGTCTACACAGAGGCCCACAGTTGCCCAAATTCCTGGAATTTGAGTTATATATTAAAAAAAAAAAAAGAGTTTTAGAAGACAGAGCAGTTTTTACACGGGACACGAAGGGGAGCTGCAGACACTGTAGCACCCCGAACCCGCTCCCTCGGGGACAGCGCTCCGTCGTGTGGGAGCACACAGAACGTAAAGCCTTCTGCTGTGCATTCAGAACCTCGGGGCCTCCCTGCCCACTGCAAAGCCCCTGACCTCATGTTCTTCTGACCTTAATCATGGACTTCTCCGGATAGTCACAAAAACCCATGGGCTGTTTATAATGTGTACTTCAGCTCTTTTCACCTTTCTAATATTATTAATTAAAAATTAAGCAAACATTTTTAAAAGAGAAAAAAGAAGGGGGGACACCAAAATTCCAACACTGGAATATTAGTTAAGAAAGGGGCGCCTGAGTGGCTCAGTGGGTTAAGCCTCTGCCTTCGGCTCAGGTCATGATCCCAGGATCCTGAGATTGAGCCCCACGTTGGGCTTTTGCTCAGCGGGGAGCCTGCTTTCCTCCTCTCTCTCTGCCTGCCTCTCTGCCTACTCTCTGTCAAATAAATAAATAAAATCTTTAAAAAAAAAAAAAAGAAATACAAGAGAGATGCACCATGAAGACGACATAAGCATAAAAAGTGATAGGTAAGAAATAAAGAAAACAAACGGGTGGTCACCAGAAATGGGGGGGGGGGAGGACGATGGGTGAAACAGCTGAAGGGGGATTAAGACCGCATTTATCATGAGCACTGAGTAATGGATAGAATTGCTTAATTACTATATTGTACACCTGAAATTAATATGACACTATATGTTAATTATACTGGAATTTTTTTTTAAAAAGCAATAGGTAAATATTAAAATAAGAAAAATGTCTATCACTGGATGTTAAAAAATATGACACAAAAGTTATGAGGAATATTAATTATAGCTATATAAAAGAAAGACTCATAGACAATGTCTGAATGCTAATGCAACAGAAATTTACAGCCATTTTAGGGAGTTATAATGAGTTTTTGAGAGATGTCTCTTTTTCCATTTCTGTAATGGGGTAACATTCTTTTTGTAATAACAGTAACAGTCATTCTTGATTTTAAACAAGGAAAACAATGAATAAGGGCAGATTTCTGATTATGAACCTACAGTTATCTAAGGGAATTAAACACCGTAGCATTTAATACATTCAATCAGTACACTGTGCATCAACCAACACAGGGAGTGTTTTCACACTAGCAAGTCCCCATGTTCACACTCTGACAACAAAGTTCTCCTATTTGCTTTGGGGAGTGTCCCCAGTTGCCAACACAGGGATAGAGGCTTTGGCGTCTCTGCAAAAATATTTATGTATGAGAATACATGACCACATACACACACACACATACACACACACACACACACACACACCCCAGAAAGTTAAAGAAATAACCTATATGAAAGACTAAAATGATTTGAAATTCTGCCGCTAACAGTGGACTTAGTCACAGGGAGCCCTATACCCATTGCTTGCCTTGTGTGGAAGACTTGGGTCCTCAGGGGTAGAAATCCTGGGAGTTCTATGAATCCACAAGCTCACAGTGAGTGTGTGCTCAAAGTTGATAAGCTTTTACCAAGTCAGCTTAGTACTAGAATGAGGAATAGACAACACAGTTTTCTAGACAGTGACCCACAGGTGCCCATTCTCTTTGAACACAGTGGAGATCCACGTCTCCCTTGGAAGCCAGAAGAATGCATGATGAGAGCAAGTTAGTCTATTGTGGTCCTCAGAGGGAGTAAGCAGCCAAAGGTAACAGGAGATGCTTAGGGCCAAGAAAGTAGGAGCATGGGGCCCATCAGCACCAGATACATTATTATTATACATCAGTATGGTATATCCGGGACACCGTAAGAGACAGGGTATTTCCCATAATGCCATGCAGGTGAAAAGGGACAATGGCAAGAGGGGTCTCAGTCAGCCGTGGCTTTACAATTCAGTCTCAAAATCCTCCTCTTAGAAACCCACTTCCATTATGTAATGATCCATATAGAGCTTCTAATGAATGACTCTCTTATCCATATTCACAGTTTAGTTCTCCACCAGCTAATTATGCAAGTTTTCTCAAGATTACGAGCAATCTAAAAACATTTTATGAGTTGGCATTGTAGGTTCTGAAGAGCATTTCCAGACCAATGATTGCTCATCATTGACTCTGCCGCAGCAAAGCTAGAATCCGCTTGGAATGAGACATGAGAGGGAAGAAACTGATGAGAGCCAGAAATATCCATATTATAAAATTAGAAATAAAAGTGAAGAAATAATACAAATAGAAATAATTAGAAAGAAAAGTAAAATGCCAAGTATCAACCTTAAAAAAAATCCTCTTGTATAAAAAAAGAGAAAGTCAATAAAAAGACCGGTCCTGGGGCGCCTGGGTGGCTCAGTGGGTTAAACCTCTGCCTTCAGCTCAGGTCATGATCTCAGGGTCCTAGGATCGAGCCCCGCATCGGGCTCTCTGCTCGGCAGGGAGCCTGCTTCCTCCTCTCTCTCTCTGCCTGCCTCTCTGCCTACTTGTGATCTCTCTCTGTCAAATAAATAAATAAAATCTTAAAAAAAAAAAAAAAAAAAAAAGACCGGTCCTATCTACCCTATTGAATTCATCCACTGAACAAATATTTCTGCATGTTGGGTACTGAGGTATAGTGGTGATAAGAAGCAAACAGATCTTTGCTCTACTGGAACTTACACTAATGGATGAGAAGACGTCCATCAATCAAAATAATGAACAGAAAATATAAAAATGTTATAATCCCTCTGAAATAAAGGCAACCAGATCGCCAAGAGCAGGGAGAGTTTCCAGAAGACTCAAGCGCAGTCTAACAGATAAACAGCAGTTAACTGGGCAAAGGGAGAGGGGAAGAGTGTTCCAGATAGAGGGAACAGTGTGTGTAAAGGCCCTGTTGCTGGAAGAAAAACTTTTAAACACTTAAAAAAGGGAACAGAATTCTTCAGGCTGGAGCACAGATTGCCAGGGAAAAGTTGTACAGAGGTCAAGCCCCAAGGGAGATGGAGGCCTTATTAGGAATTTTTTTTTTTTAATCATAACAATATAAAGCCATTGAGGGGCTTAAGAGATGACAGTGATCTGGGCAGGTCTGCATTTTGAAAATATTTCTCCTAGATCTGGAGATAATGGGAAGGAGAAGACAAAGTAGACGCGAGGAGACTGGCTGATTGGTTATGCAGCAGGTCCTGGTAAAAGATGGGGGCAGCTTTGTCCCAATGAGGCAGCCAAGGAGATGGGAAGAAGTGACCGAGTCAAGACATTCAGAAGGAAAGGTCTGCAGGAAGCTGCGTGACAGACTGAATACAGGAGTTTCAGGAAAGGATGACAAGGATGGCTTGGAGGTACCTCGCCTGCCTGAGTGATGAGTGCCCATATCCATCCCTGAGATAGGCAACAGGTCTTAGGCACAGCCTGGGGGAGAAAAGCATCTCAAGTTCAGTGTGTGACATATTTCCACTAAGGAATCTTTGAGATAGCTCAGTGGAGAGGTCAGCTGGCAACCGGACAATCAGGTCGTAGAGAAAGATCCAGGCTCACGATCTAAATTACAGGCCTATCATAACATAGATATGGTAACTGAAGCAACAGAAGTTGCTCGAGCAAAGGTTACAGAGTGAGAAGAGACAGTTAGGCATCACACCCTGAGATAGGCAAACCCTTTTGGAAGATTGTCCGACTCAAGGGAGATAAGGGAGAATAATGTATTTTATAAACTGAGAAGCACTTATATTTATATTTATATTTTATAAACTGAGAAGGGCTGGGAGACTAATATTTCTCTGCATTTTATAGGTGTAGAAACTGAAAGAGAAGTTACAGATGAGGCTCGACCAGGCCATTGGTTGTGTAGACAGACTGGGCAGAAGTTTAATCCCTATCAAAGCTTCAAAAAGTCCAGGAGAACAGACTGAGTTCTCTGTGAGCCCCAGGCGCTCCGGGAAGGGGCTGAGAGGGACTCATAATCGTCAGGGTATTTCTTTTTGGGAACCCACAAACGAGTCCCACACTCTGGCCTCTGCAACACGTTGGCTGTCGCTCCCAGGGGGCCGGCTGACACACTGTACGCTCACATCTGCAGGACTCCTGCCCCATCTCCGCTCCCTTAAAGGGTCTTTGTTGTTTGTTCCCCAACCCCACAGGCAGGACAGAGGGCCTTTGCTTCTGTTACTCTTTAAAGGCAGCATGAAGTTTGGGGAGCAGGGAAGTGAGAAAGAGACCTCATTCTGCACATTTCAGGGAGGACCAGGACCCAGGACTCAGTGGGAAGTAAAACCCGGGCACCACACTCGCCTTGAGGCATGGTGCTCCTCCCCGGGCCTCAACACCCAGTTGTAAAATAGCAGGAAAAGAGAGAGGCAGTCAAGCCTTGCACAAAACAGCTTTAATTTTTCTCAGAGGAAAGCTGTTTTAAACTATATCCATGTGCTGGAATTAAAAGTGATTTCACCCTCAAAACAGGGACCTCGGAATCACTCTGCCCAGCTGCGCAAATCAAATGCAATTCAGCTCAGGCCATTGGGAAAGACACAGAGTGGAAGGCACGACCAGATGACCCTCAACGGCTTCTCAGCTCCAAGATGGTTCGGCTCCCACTTGGAAGGGCCAGATGTTCCTACAAAAGAATCAGCATCTTTCAAAAACCTCTTTCTCTCCCCCCCCCCCAATATGTGAGTTAAAGGCACTCCGAATTTCAATTAATCGGAGTTGGGTTCAACATGAAAATTTTATCAGCCAGGAGTTTGTTCTCTCTCATCTACTTTCTCTCTGGGGCTTTCCTGGGGTACCTTTCCTAAAAATACAATGGCCAGCCAGCCACCAGGCCTGTGCTCAGACCTGGTGACCCAATACTCTTTTGCACAGAGCAGAGGCAGTCTCTCTCGGCCCATCTCAACCATTAGGCCTTGGGTGGCACTGACCCCAAATTAGTCATCTGAAGTGCGGGAGGTTCTTTTTTTTTGTTCCTCCAACATTTTAATTTGAAAAATGTCAATCAGAGCAAAGTTGAAAAAATTCTATAATGAACACTATATGCCTACCTCCTAGATTCGACCATTAACATTTTATTGTTCTTGCCTTATCACAAATCTATCCACCACTCTATCATGCATCACCCCATTTTATTTTTAAGACTTTTTTTTTTTAAAGATTGTATTTATTTATTTGACAGAGAGAGAGAGAGATCACAAGTAGTCAGAGAGGCAGGCAGAGAGAGGGGGAAGCAGACTCCCTGCTGAGCAGAGAGCCTGATGCGGGGCTTGATCCCAGGACACTGAGATCTTGACCTGAGTCCAAGGCAGAGGCTTTAACCCACTGAGCCACCCAGGTGCCCCCCATTTTATTTTTATGTGTTATATAACTGCAGACTTCTATATAAATATAAATCTGATTTGAAAACTATTTTAAAAAACTCCAATGCTCTATCTTTAAAACATTTGACTCAGTTAGTCTTGAAGTGAGGCTCAGGCATCAGTATTTTTTAAAAATCTCCTCAGGTAATTTAAATATGTAGGCAAAGGGAAAGGCAAGAATGCATCTGCTTGCCATGAGCCCTGACCAGTGGGAGTGAGACAAAAGAATTCCAGAAGCTATGCAGCTTGCAGTGCTCAGCCTTCCTATATGCGCACACCAACACACACAACGAACACAAAGGGCAAAAGATACGGAGGTGGGGGTTGGAAAGATTTGCTTTTCTTCTCTCAGAACCAAGGCCTCAGCAAGGTGTTGGGGGATGGTGCAGGGAGAATTTGGGTCTAAAGACACTCCCTGAATTTGCTTATACACTGGTACATCACCTCTGCCCAGCTGCCTTCCTTCATTCTTGCCAGTTTCCTTCTCCTCCTTACAAGGAGGCAACGGGATGCCTCCTATTCACAGCAGAAGGCTGCATAGAAAGGGACTACAGGTCTTCTCAAAATCTAACAAAAAGAAGAGGATTAGCAATAAACCCTGTCTAATTTCTCAGTCCAGACAACCCAGAAGGAGAATGCTATCTATGATGGCAGCAGCTACTGTAGCAGCAACATCTCCCTTTTTGCTCAGAGACCCACAGCACACAGATGAGGTAGTGATGCAACAATTTCAAGATAAAACTATAGGGACAAATAATACCTACAGGTGTTCAGAAAAAGGGATGACAAGTAGTGATTATGAGAAGAACCTTGGTATAGCCCACTGGGTATCTAATCAGATAATTAGTAGCAATACCAGAAAAGCTTGGATATTAATTTCATGTTGAAGACAACAAACTGATCAATCATATGCAACAACACCAATAAACCTTGTCATGTTTTGTTTAAGAAATGTCGAAGCAGGGGCACCTGGGTGGCTCAGTGAGCTAAAGCCTCTGCCTTCGGCTCAGGTCATGATCTCAGGGTCCTGCGATGGAGCCCCGCAATGGGTTCTCTGCTCATCAGGGAGACTGCTTCCCCCTCTCTCTCTGCCTGCCCCTCCGCCTACTTGTGATCTCTCTCTCTCTCTATCAAATAAATAAATAAAATCTTTAAAAAAAAAAAAAAGAAAGAAAAATGTTGAAGCAGTATCCTGTAGTGCCTTTTAATTTGAACCAATACTCCAGAATCATGGAGCACACTTAAAATTTTCTAAAGTGATTCCACATTAAAAAAAAAACAAAAACAAAACTCATTTAATCCTCATACCAACCCTGTGAAGTCAATGGGTATTATCACTTCACTTTACAAATGAAGCAAATGAGTCCAAGATAAATAAAATTAAATCACAGACTACTGAGGTCCACAAACCCAGAAGGTAATTATCTGACTTCTAGCCACATTTTTGTAATCTGAAAGCACTTTACAGAAAAACTGAAATCAAGGTCAGATAGAATAATCCCTCTTAAAACAGACTGAGCAATGGAAAAGATGAGCTTGAAAAGCAGTCAGGTCACAGCAAATAAAATGTCCTGATACCATTTCTGGTTCTAATTCCAGCAACATTTCAGATGGGTGCAGAAACAGTACTCTTTTTATGAAATGCAGATAAGCCAGGATGCTGGAGAGCCATGCCTTGATCTGGACAATCTCAGCACAGTCGAGGTGGCTGGAGCACTCATTAGATTTCTGGATTTGGGGAGAGTCCACAATTTATCTCTGAATGGCCTTTAAAGACATCTACTTTGGGAGGATCTCTCTATTTGCTAGATGGAAGGTTGCCCAATTCATGAATCACTTAATAAAGCAAATAAGATCTTTAAAAAAAAAAAATATATACCTACTTCATGTTTCTTGTTTTAATTTATTGGCAGAACATAGGGGAGCAATTTTTTAAAAGCAAGAGATTCACACACAAGTCTATATTTCTAGCTTCTTCTAAAGTCAGGTACCTGCCAACTCCGGGTCTAAATTCTTGTCTGTCAGCCTGGTGGGGCTGAGTGGCTGCTGCTTTCTGTGAACAGGTCCCACGTTCTCCCAGTCTCTGCAGTCCTTCCTGCTCCCCGTGATCACCCACACTAGTTTCACTCCCTGACAGCTTCACTCTCCACCTGCCTGAGCCCTGAGCTCAAGTCAACATGAAGGTTGATGGTCCAGAAAGGTGTGAACGGTCGGCCCGGATGCTGTGTGAAGGTTAATAAGTCAGGTCACCTTGTTTTCCAATAGCAGGGAATAGGCAATGAATATAGGTCACTGGTCAGGCCTTGACATTGGGGAACAGGAAGCTGAATGACCCGATCCACTGCTATTCCCACTAAATGATGAGGAATGACATCAATGAGGCTGTTTGAGGAAGGCAGCCCGGGTGATACAGCTAAGGTAAGGGCCAGGTCCCCACTAGTCTGTGCTTCCCCAAGTCCCAGCTCCTTGCAGTACTGGGCCCAGAGTGCTGCTCGAGAAAGACGTGTGGAACGGAGACATGGATGACAATCTCAGAGACATGAGCGTTTGGTTGACCAGTTGTCTGTGAGGGCCTAGAAAGAGCAGAAAAATGAGGGCAGAAATGCTGGTGGCATCTCAGAGGTTCTTGAGAACTCAGAAGTTGTCCAATGAAACAGAAGAGTCATGATACAAGTAGCAACCGATGCTACTGTGGGAAAAAGGAAATTCAGAATAGTTGCACCTTACGCGCACAATCCAAGAACTGGGAATATTGGCCTCGAATGCCCTTTTGAGAAGGGCTAGGGTCAAGTGTGAGCTGCAAAGGGAGAACCGCGGGGTTCAAGAGCAGGTGTCCTCCGCAGGACAGCAGGGGGAACGCCTTGGCTGCCGTGCGCCCATCCTCTCTGGTCCAGTCATACTAGCTCTAGCGTATTTTATTCATTACCTTGAAACTTTAGTTTTTAGTTGTATTCTCCTAGTTCCACCCCAGGGTTAGGGCAGGGCAAGCTCCGCCAGGGAGGCTAGGCAAAGTGCCACGAGGTCAAGCCATCAGGCCAAGAGATCCCACAGCACAGGCCGAAGCTTGTCCCACTGGACCTTAATTTCGGAACAGGATTGCTGCCCAGACTCTTGCACCCAGATGTGGAACTGACCTCAAAGGGGCTCATAGGGGGCCAAGTCTTGGGCTCTGTTTGGCTTGACCTGGCATTAGCACTTGGTGCAGTGTGGCAGGGTTAGTATCCAATCAGCCTCACAGGAAGTGCAGCAGGACACCTTGCCAGTGGTTCTCAAACTGTAAGGTGCAGGGATCCCCTGAGGAGCTGTAGATCTTCAGTTTCTCACCCAGAAAGTCTAGAGTAGGGGCTGAGATAATGGGTCAGTGACAAAGTCCCAGCAGATGCTGATACGGCTGGTCCATGGACCACACTTTGAGTAGCAAAGCTCTAAGCCAGCAGTTCTCAACCTTCATTTCATTTTGGAATCGCTAGGAAAGCTGTTAAAATTTCCTGCTGCCCAAACCTCACCCCAGAACCAATCAGATCTGAATCTCTTGGGCTGGTACCCACGCAGCAATATTTTAAGCTGTCAAGTAATTATAACATGTAGCCAAGATCAAAAACCATTGCTCTAGGCAGAAGGATGGTCAAAGGTGGAGGCTTGTAGTTCCAGAGTGTTCATCTGGCCTGAAGCTACTCGAGGGTGGGGTCAGCCACAGAAGTGACCAGAGGCCTAGTTAAGGTCTCAGTCTAGAGGGCCACAGCCTGAGTCCTGGAGAAATACAACCAGAGAAACGGGAAGGAGGGGTTGCTGGTGCCCAGGGCTTCCCCCTAGCATTATAGACACATGTAAATAGAAAACCTAGATCCAAATTTCCCAAACGAGGGAGCAGGCTCCTAAAATACGTAACTGGCTCACTCATGTTTGCTCCAGAACCAGGAGAGCCACAGGTTGGAGGTTCTCAGAATTTCAACGGGGAGGGGTGGGGTACTGCAGGGGGAGGAGAAAAAAAAAGGCAAAATAGGGCAGAAGTTTTCCACGGTTCCCAGGAACAACTGCTCAGTGACATGTAAGAGTGACTAGCTCTTCTCTTGGCTACTCCTCTTTATTTATACACTGGCTCAGATACTCCACAATGTAATCCCTCCTGGCTCCCTAACTGCCCCATTACAGGTGGAAAGTCAACTCTGCAGTTTCCAATCAATCCCCGCTTCCCAAAAGACCCTTCAGAACGTACAGGACTGCTGTGACCACCTCCAGAGCCCACAAGTCCTTGCAAGGAGGCAGGAGAATCTAAGACAAGATTCTAAAATCTGAGTTCGGGTCCACTTGCTGTCAGGACCGAGCAAAGCTCCAGAAACAACAGCAGAGTCAGAGCACAGTCAGAGAAGAAGGGAAGAGCCTAGAGGAGAGAAAGAAAGGAGGAGAGCAAAGGACACAGGAATGGGACAAGAGAGGTGGGAGACAGGAAGAAGAGGCCCAGGTGGAGAAAAGGAGGAGATTCCTCCGCTCCCCACGGTGCTCAGGTCAGGAGAGAGCCAGCCCTCCGCTAAACCCAGATCCTAGTAAGGTCTCTGCTCCTAAAATGTCTTCATGTTTACCATGTTTCAAAAATGATTTCAATGGCTTAAAGGAAACCTACAACATTAGGTCAAATACAAATCAAAATGGATGTAGAGAAGAATTTGTGATGCGGGAGGACCGGAAGTGGAGGAGAACAAAGGAAGGCGGAGCTAGCGTTAGCACTGGGTGTATGAGTGAGTATGTGGGCCAGAGCCCTCCATTTATGGTCAGGAAAGACAGCTTCAACCTTTGCCCGCTTTGAGTCAGTATCTTGAGAATACTACAAAATGTCTGTAGTAAGGTTTTTTTTTTTCTTTTTTTGGCATATGATGTAAACCACTCATTTTTTATGCATTCTCCAAAAAAGCGGTGGAGAGAAGAGTTTGTTCCCTAGAAAGACAAAGACAGGGTTAGGTTTAAGGGACGAACAGTGCTGCTTGCAGTGAAGCTGTCTTCAGGGCCTCGGTGGTAAGCTCACCTGTCCGTGGTCAGGGTCTAGTGAGTGCACAGCAGCAAGTGGGAGCGGGGCTTCCCAGAACATTCTGGGGGACGGACAGCAGCACAGCAATGGTTCTCGGCCATGCACACAGGATGCTGGCAGTGGGCACCCTGAGCACAGACCACCACATGTTGATGTCCTAAGCTCTAGTGTGATCGTATCTGGGGGTGGTCATAAGGGTGGGACCCCCATGATGGGATTAATGTTCTCTGAAAAAGAAACCACAGATCTCTCTCTCTCTTTCCACCGGGTGAGGACACAGTGTAAAGAAAGCCAAGAAAGCCAGAGGAAGGATTTGCTAATCCCTTGATCCTGGACTTTCCAGCCTCCGAACTGTGAAAAATAAACATCCATTGTTTCAGTCACCCACTCTAAGATATTTGGTGACAGCAGCCTGAGCTAAGACACCTAGAAACTCTCAATGCCAGACACTGGCCACCTGCTCTACCGTGGGGCAGGAGAGCCCGAAACGCTGGTCCCCTCATTTTTGCCTCCTCAACCACATGACCCTGACGCAAGGATGGAGAATGCCCTGAAGCACAGGCAGGCCCACAGATCCAGCACTGAGGAGACAGGCCGGGCCCCCCAAAGAAGTGAGCTTCTTCCTAGCCCACTCACATTCCAGGTAAAGGAGACGTCAGGGCAGAAATGAAATGTCAGGGATCCCAGGCAGTCCCAGCAGATGGGGAGATGGGGGAAGGGAGGAAGAGGACACCAAAAAAAAAAAAAAAGAAAAAAAAAATCAAAGGGAAAGCTGCTAAGAGCTGGTGGGCTTTCACACACAGTCCAATTAATCTGGCTAACTTCATCCTCCCTCTGTGAGGAATCCATAAACAGGGTCGCCTTCAGACTGCTCTTCTAAAGAAAACACACTGGGCTTCACGCAGCCATTAGCCAATGGCCCCAGCCAGGCAAATGTTGCTGACTCCCAAACCACTGTTTTTAGACACTCCTGTGCTCCACCAAATAACAGCTTTACACATCCCTGCTCACAGCCAGTTCCTCCAAACCGCCTTCTGGGCCTGGCTACTCCTGGATTATCTTGTTAGCCTGCGTCTCTGCTTGGTCTTCCACAAGCCGATTGTTCTGGAGGCCTTGCTCGGCTTCGCTCCTCAAGGGCAAGGCTGAGCTTCTATTTTTTTGTAATCATTCCAGGAGGCTAGATTCCAGGTTCTGTACTCAGAGGCCCCCAGTAATTTCTGTTGGCCAGCTGCTTTTCCTGAGAAAGCATAATCAGACCTTTTGATTCCCATATACAAACCGCCTGTGTCCCTGTCTCTCTCCTCCCTGGTGAAAGGGACTTCACAGCCCACATTCTGGGCACAGTTTATACCTCTGGGATGAGCCGCTCGGCCCAGGAGTGCCAGAAAGCACAACTGGGGGGTTGGGGCATGTTGAGCAGAGAAGTAGAAAGGAAATAAAGCAGTTCCCTTATCTGGGACATGAAAGGGGGGTTGTGCTCAGCCGTATCGAAGGCCCCTATGAGATCTATGATCCTGGAAGTTTGGGAAAGCATTATTTTGTAGTGAGGCAGACTCTGCTGCTTGGCCACTTAATATTCATCCTGTTCTCCCACCTCACCAGGCATGCCCATGTTGTTCAGAGTAGCAAGGTGTCCGGCTAAACCACTCATATTCCTGGACACTCTGAGACAATGAGGGATAGCCAGCGAAACCCTGCTGGGACCTCAGAGCAAGCCTTGGCTTTTCTAACACAGGTACTACCCCCTTCTGCTTTGCCATCCCACTTTCTTCCTGCCAGGGAAGCTGATGTAATGCTGGAGGAGATGCAGTCATCTCGCAGTCATGAGGCAATGCCCAGGAGGACAAAGGTCTACCTGCTAAGAAGGCAGAATGAAAATGTGAGACAACCCTGGGACTCACTGCACTGTTCACCCACCACGCTGGTCCTGGAAAGCCTCGCTCAGGACTTCTTGGTTCATAAAGCTAAGTTCATAAAGCTAAACTAATGTCTAACTTAGTGTATTCTGAAACTCAGGGACGTATACTGTTCCAACTCTGAAACTTTGGTTCTTGTTTCTTTTTTTTTTTTTTCTTTTGAGAAGCAAATTTGGCACAGGTAACAGTTTCTCAAAAGGGCAAGGAGGAAAAATAAATCTTCCTACCAGGATATTTTTCTTTTGGTTGGCAAACCCCAAAGGACAAACTCGTCATGAAAGTCAGCTGCATCTCATAAAAAAACAATGGAGGGCTCACCAGTCCCCCAATCAGCCAGCTGCTTTGCAGGAACGCAGCGCCACGGAGTAGAAACATCCAGTAACTCATTCAAATTTGTCAGCCTCTATAGCTAAGGATTTTCTCCCATTGGCATTCATTCCCATTACCAAAAATTTGGGGGTGTTGTTGTTGTTGTTATTGTTGTTGTTTAAAATAAAGACATATGACTTCCAGAAAGGGTTGAGATTAGGGCACAGGTTTCTAGCCCCCAAAGCCCTACTGAAATTGCCAAAATAATAACAAGGTATTACCGGAGTGGGTCCATTCCCATGCCGGAATCTCTATGGAACCTCTATTGGATAAGATGCTGGTCAGTCCAGATAAAAAGTCAGGCAGAGAAGACTGACTTGGAACCTGCTTCCCAAGAAGGTGGGTTCAGTGCAGGTTCTCAGGCTTGACTGCCCTTATATCAATACTTTGGAAGGTCAAAGGCTGTATGCAGTCAGGCCAGGGGTCAGAAAGAGAGCCTGTGGTTTCTATGCCAGTTGCTGCAGCTTAGCAATAGCATTTGAGGGGATGGGGGGAACAGGCAGGGAGCCCTTCAGGCTTCTCCCCAGTTCTACAGCTGGGCCCCAATGGGGCTGCCCCCCCCCCCCAGGCTCACTGTTCCCTTCCTGCTCTCATGCTGTTGGATTCCTCAGCATCTCTCAATTAACCCCAGAAACATTACTGTATGAGAAAAACACTGCAAATGATCTTAATATCCACTCAGAAATAGTTGTTTCAGGGATGCTGGGGGGCGGGCGGATGGTCCAGACCCCTCTTGCCTTCCCTCTCCTGTTCTGAAAAATGTTAACACCTGCTACCAACCCACCCCCCTCGAAACCTCCAAACAATTTCAGTTCTGCAGAAGCAGGTGCCTGAAAAATCCAAGTGTGAATTTAGTCATGCAAATCAATACCAGGCCTTCAGCTTAAAAAGATTCAGATAGGAACTTAAAAAAAAAAAAAAAGGGTTAAGGGTTTTTTCCCCCCCAAACGTCAGTCCCTATCAATCAGGCCACACTAGGGTGAAGGGGGTTGAAGGTACAAACTTACAGTTGTAAGACAAAGGTTCTGGGGATGCAACGTACAAGATGACGACTATAGTTAACAACACTGTGTTATATATATATATTGAAAGTGACTAAGAGAGTAGATCTTAAAAGCTCTCATCACAAGAAAAGGATCTGTAATGATGGGAGGTGACAGATGTCAATGAAACTTACAGTGCTGATCACTTTGAATATAGACACACATCGCATCATTACATCGCCCGCCTTAAACTTATAATACAATGTCAGGGGTCAACTGCAACTCAGTAAAACTGGAGAAAGTAAATAAATAATAAATACGTGCATAAATACAATTAGGTCACATTAGAGAGGCTTTATTTTTGTTTTGGCATTTTTTTCCTCTGAAGTTTAGATAGAACCCAGCAAGGGTTTTCTTCCTCCGCATCCCTGAAGTTACTGAAGGAAAAAAATGGAGCACAGAGAACTACTTTCTCCTAAGCAGTGGCCACACGCCAGGCACGGACACAGACACATTATTCATATCGTGTCACTCATCCTTGCTCATGGCCTTGTGAATCAGCCTCAGAAGGGTACCCGGAGGAGGGAGCACCAGCACCAGACAAAGCCTGGAGTCACGGATTCCACTCAAGCAGCAAATATTTTACTGAGTACCTGTGTATGCTCAGCCCTGTTCTGGTAGCTTCACTAACCAGTGTGCCTAAGGAGTGCCCCAAGCAGAGGCTGCTGCCGACAGAGCCCGTGGGCCGTGAGCAGAGTTCCCTACGGCTTCAGTGCCCCCCGCAGAAAACATCACTGTCCACAAGTGCCTATCCAACAAGATTGGAAGCACTGAATAAATGATTGCTTTCCAGTGATCAGGGCTATGAACCTCGTGCTGACTCCAAATCCCTGCCTTGTCTACCGACCCCCGGTCCTCATGGGTGGAGCCATCAGCAGACGTCCGGACCTGCAGAATCCCACAGCAGAAAGAGGAAGGGTAGCAATAAGCAAGCGGAACATTCATCCTGCTCCGTTACTCAACCATCCCACCTCTCAGCTGGGCCAGACTTCATTTCGGTTTCTCCTCTAAGTGTGTATTTAAATCAGAAGGAAACACTAGGTTTCGACCCACCTCATGTTCCGAATATGTAAACACAGCTGAAACACCAAATGGTTTTCTGGCTGCTCTTTTTCTGCTTTCCGTTCGCATCACACACGAAAGTGCCCATGTTCAAGGCCGCTGGGGCGGGTGGGCGCCTACAGTTAGAACGCGGTGCCCTGGAACCCAAGGGCAGCAGGTTTGTGCCCACCTGGGTCCGGTCCCCCTTCTCTGCCTCCTCGGACCAAGGCGCCAGGCCCTCCAGCTGCTCCCAAATGTGGGTCACGGGCTGCCAAGAGCCCTGGAAAGAAAACTTGCAAATCCAGAGCAGAACCAGAAAAACAACTCCTGGCTGGGCCTCGGAAATGAATACCATCTCAGGGTAGAAAGTTAAAAGTCACAGCTACAGAGATGGGCTTTGGGCACTTTGGTTACAAAAAAAAAAAAAAATATGATATTTCCCCCACTTGACCCCACCCTCCTTTTCAAGGGACAGCGTCCAGTGCCGGCACCATTCGGAAATGGAAAGCTGGGGGGGTGGGAGAAATACCGCATTTTAGCTTTTTCATTGTATTCTACCGAAATCCATAGGTCTGCTGCTAAATTGTTTGGAGTAAGTTTTTATTAAAACAAAACAAAAAAACCACACACACACACACACACACTCACACACACCCATTTAAGGCCCTTGTGGGCCAATGCGGCCTCTTGCTGGACTACAAAAGGAACCTTGTCTGTGACTAATTTTAATTTTTTTATTTAAATTCAATTAGCCAACACATTTTCAAAAAAAAGTTTAAAAACAACAAAAAAAACAAAAACCACAAAGTTAAAATCCAAAGCTGCCACAGGTAACCCCAGCTTATGAATCCATAGGTGTTTGGGAATTCACTGTACATTCTGCTCAATTTTACTATGAACCTAAAGCCAGTCTAAAATATTAAATCTATGTTTTTTTAAATTTGTACACATAGGTGCTTCCTATGTGTCCATAAGACATTTTGTCACTGAAATAGTGGGATAAAAAAAATCATCCAGTTCCCCATCAGCCAAGAGACCACTCAACCCACCCTGCAGCTGAATTTTCGGGGCGGTTCCCAAACTTCGTGTGTCCTCACAGGTGTCTGCTCTGCAGCCAATTTCCTCTCTGGGCAGCAGGGAAAGTGGAATTCTCCTTCCCTCCCACCCCCTCTTCCTTTGGCCCTCAGTCCTGACTGCAGAGCTCCCCCTCCCATACCTGTTTCTCCTCTCCCACCGAGGGCTGGGGGCCTTAGCAGCTCAGCAGAGACCAAAGGAGGAGCCGGCCCCAGCATTCAGGGGACATGCCAGGGACCAGGGGAGGGCTGCAGGGTGTCCCCTGGGAGTCCCCTTTGCAGGTCCTAAAACCCAGGGATTCCTTGTAGCTGCCCATTTTCTTTGAAACTGCGTCATTTATTTTAATGGTTCCCTCCACTGGAAAACCCTTGGGCTCCCATTCTTACGACAACACCATTTGTCCTGGCCTACCCCCTATTATATCATATAAAAAGGAAGCCAATTCAGTTAGCTTTTTTTTTTTCCTATTGAATATTGTTGATGTATCTGTGATCGAATCCATCTTTGGCCACCAATGGGTCTACCTAGTACTTTCTTAGTCCGAAGAGTCAGAAGAAATAAAGGGAGATGTTCAAACTTTACAGGCATTTGGCAAACCCCAACACTCTCATACGGGTGTCGGAGGCCAGAGACCAAACTTATGCATGCCCCAAGGCCAGAAATGGCACGTGCACAAAGGGACACACGCACAGACTCCTGGTCGCCAACCAGAAGGACGTCCAGGGACAGATGGACTCAGCCTGGAGAGAAGAATGAAGGAAGTACCCTCACGAAAGGGCATGGGCACCCTGACAGTCTCCAAGGCCAATATTAAGGATTGCTGTCAGGTCTGTGCAAAAACAAAGGGAAGAAAGAGGCAGTGTTGTCTCTCTTACCCACCATGCCTCTTTACTCCTCGTTCTGGTCTATCTGCTTTCTGCTCCTGCCTGGAAGCTAGGCCTGCCATGGAGAGTGTCACAGGCTCAGACCACAGGGAAGCCGCTGTGGCCCCAAGACCTAGGTACTGCGCTGAGACGACACGCACACAGTCCTGGAAGCCAGGTGAAATGCACACTCAGCCTTCATTATCTCAACCAGCCTGTAGCAACGCTCTCTTCTCTTGGATCCCGTGATGGGATTTTCCTGGATTTTCTCCACATTTTCCTGCCAGTTCTTTCTGAGTCCCACCTGCAGATTCCTCTTCCCCGGCCAATACTTCGAGGGCCCCAAGGGTTCTGTCCTTGGCCTTCCCTCCCACTTCACTCTCACCTAACCTCCCTGGACCAGCTTCTGTGGGCTAGGGGCTTCACCGATCCCCTCCGGATTTGCAACATCGCCAGTCTACACCTCCAGACCAGACCTTTCTCCAAACTCCAAACCCACGTTCCCAAATCCCTTTGAAGTAAAGTGCCTGGGTGTCCCATGAACACATCAGACTCACTGTGTCTGAAAGTGAACTCATTATTTTATCCACCAAACTCATTCCTCCTCTAATTTCCCCTTTCTAATTTCAGGTCACTGGAAGCAGGGCTAACTTAGTCTGCCACTTCAGAAACGGGAGGTCTCCCATGTCCCCTCCCATCCCCCAAGGCCACCAAGTCTCCCAGTCTAGCTCCTAGCCCTTGCTTGATGGATGTGCTCCTCTCTGGCAGGTTCAAGGCCCTCACAGTGTCTTGTACAACCTCACGGGTGAAAAAGCCAGCCACAGATCATCCGGCCACCATTAATTTTACCCTCCAATCCATCCGTCGTAACCACCAGGGTTTCCTTTCTAAAACATATTTTTGCTCCTGTGTCTCTCTTGTTGAAATCCCTAACAGCTTCCCACTCCACTGTCCACAAAAGAACATCCAAATGGGGCACCTGGGTGGCTCAGTTGGTTAAGTGTCTGCCTTCGGCTCAAGTCATGATTCCAGGGTCCTGGGATCGAGGCCCGCATCGGGCTCCCTGCTCAGCAAAGCCTCCTTCTCCCTCTCCCTCTGCCGCTCCCCCTGCTTATGTTCTCTCTGTGTGTCTGTCTCTCTCTCTCTGTATTAAATAAATAAAAAATAAAATCCTAAATGAAAGGACATTCAAATGGTTAACAAGGTATGCAGACCTTTCATGATCTTGTCATATCTCCCAACACTCCCCCACAGAGTACTCTCAAAGTATATAGAACTATTTGGGATTTCTAGAATCAACCAAAACATTTTGCACATTCCTACCTTGTACTTGCTGTTCCCACGGTCTAGAGAACTCCTATTTATATGTCAGGACCCACTGTAAATATCACCTGCTCTGTGGTGTGTTCCCAAACTCCATCTCGTTTGGAATTGTGATTCCTCTGTGCTCCAGAAATACTTTGACTACAGCTCTAAAGCAAAATGTTCACCAGGTATTTAATGACTTGTTTATATAGCTTCCCTCCCACTCAACTAGGAGAGCCACAAAGTCAAGAATGTATATCCTCCTGCCTAGAACATACGCAAGTTTAGAAAAGCAGTTCATTAAGTTTCTCAAATTGGAGGAAGAACCGGCTATGAAAGACGTTTCCCCAGGATGCATGGGCAGGAAGCCACGGGAAGGAAGGAGTTAAACAGTTCAACCTTTACAATGCTATGATTGGTAACCTTGGATTTGAATTTCTGTTTAACGCAATTGGCCAGTGAAAAAGCACTTTCATCACAAATCCTTATTTCCTCCAAGTTTTCTAAAAACATCACCCTATCAGTTTGAATCCTGCAGGCTCCTTCTCAGCCAAAAGGAATTTCCCTTTAAACAAAAACTATTCAGACATTTCCAAGATATGAAATGTTAAAAACCAGGATTTTCCACTCAGACAACTAGGAAACTGTTTGTGGATTTTTTTTTTTCCCCAGACTCCTCTTATTTGCCAAGAAGTCTGAAGAGAATTTTTTTTCTGATGTTAAAAAAATGTTTCCTACCTCTGTGCCTCTCTGTTTTTCCATTCTTTATTTTGTCTGGGTTTTACCGAAGCAAGATCTTAAGTCGGGAAAGAGACAACACATCTGCCAACTGGGTTGACCCACTGATACAGGCAACCAACTAAATCTCCTTGTTGGGTGTTTGAAATCATTTTTCAAAGCTGAGAACCTTTCAAAGATAGGAGCATGATACCCAGAACAGAACGATGGGGTTTAAAAAAACCCATGGGGCCGTGTGATACAAATGCAGTGTTTTACAGCTGGATAAAGGGAGACCCCGAATGTCAAGTAACTTGCAACACAACGAGTTCACACAACAAAATGACTTATGCTCCAACAACAAACTCTCTTCCAAGAACCGCCATTGAAACTTCTAACAAGAACCAGGCATAGGTGGAGTGCCTGGGTGGCTCAGTGGGTTAAAGCCCCTGCCTTCGGCTCAGGTCATGATCCCAGGGTCCTGGGATGGAGCCCCCCAATTGGGCTCTCTGCTCAGCAGGGAGGCTGCTTCCCCCTCTTTCTCTCTGCCTGCCTTTCTGCCTACTTGTGATCTCTGTCAAATAAATAAATAAAATCTTAAAAAAAAAAAAAACAAAAACAGGCATAAGAATGTGGGTGGCTCAGAGTCACCCATCTCCATTCTTAAAAAAACCTCAAAGCTCTTCAGTCACGTCAGCACAGGTTAAGATAAATAAATTACTCCTGAATAGAGCAATTCGGGTGCAGACAGTTCAACATGAGGCAATTGCAAGGGAACTTGACAGAGCAGTACACAACCGAGGAATATATGGTGCTTCTAAGAAGGTATGTCTGATTTTTGCATTGACTTTCCATACACTCCTAGAAAAAATTAGACACCGCCCAGAACAGCACAGAGTGTTTCTCAAATCCTAAGAATAAGCACAAGCCCAGGAAAAACACAGCCTGCATCTGATCGGTGACGCTGACTCTAGAAGCGTCCCAGTAAATGACCTGTGAGCTTCTCATGGGTCTACACTGCCAGAGAGCTGAGCCAGTAAACATTCCCTGAGATACAAGAGGTGCAGTGAAAAGGGGATTCAAAGTGTCCCCTGCTCTTCTTAGAGTGATGCGTCATGAAGATTCCAGGATTACCCAGTCAGAGCTCTTCCAGAGCAAATAAGGGCCCAGAAGAATCTTGGGTTATACCCAAGAGCTCCCACTTTCTGTCAAGAGACAAATAACAGATACAAAGATCTGAGAACCAGCTGTATTGAAGGGGACAGAGGAGCCCAGGGGATCCTACAGAAAGAACAGAAGGCCAAGTATCAAACACTCATATTTAATTGGTGACAAGGAAGCCCAGGGAAGAGGGAAAAGCTGAGCCCACCAGACCATCATGGAAGCCAAAGCAAGAATGAGTTATGAGATGACCTTGTAGTCGGTGCTGCAAAATACTTCCATGAGGCCGAGTAGGTAAGGACAGAGAAAAGACAGATGTAGGGGTTAGAGAGAAGTCAGAGGACCTTCTAGCAACAGAGGGAACCAGAACTGACAGGGTGCAGAAGTAAGTAGAAAGGAAGGAAATGCAGGCAGTAGGTACTGACTACTTGTTTGAGAAAACCTGGCGGTAAGCAAGAGAGAAAAAAAATGAGCAAGAAGGGGCAACAGCATCTGGCAAACATGTGTTCAAGGCAGAGACCTGTGTTTACAGCAGAAGGTAGAAGCTGGGGAGGGCAGGAAATGAGGACGTGTGAGACTAATAACAGGCCCCTGTGCTTCCTGAGTGATGTCAGACTCCTGAGGTCGGGGCATCTCCTGCTCAGAAGACGGTTAACTTAGTGGAGATGGGGGTTCGGGCAGGGGGGAGGGGGAAGAGTATCTATTAGGGGCCAGGCAGTGACATGTGAGGTAACCTGCCCAAGGTCACTAGAGAACCACTGACCCTTGACACGGAATCTGCCTGACCCCGAAACCCACCCTTTCCACCCCGCTGGCCTGCATTCCCGTGGAGACTGGGACTGTTTGACAATCACCCACACTCCCGCCTTGTTCTCTATAAACTAAACAAGAAAAGATACTGACACTGAATTACCCATGTCACTTTCACACTAAATTTTCAGATTTCCAGAAGCATTTATGAGATTTCAGAGTTTAAAAAAATATAATAACAAAAGAGGTCAAGGCTACCAAGCTCCTCCATTCTCCAAGGCTGCCTCACTCCACTCCACTTAATTAGGCATCAAGCAATTACTGTGCTTCTCTGAGCATTCCGCACTTGGTTAAGCATCATGGGACTACAGAAAAGCCAAAGTCATGTCCCCTCTCCTCAAGGAGCTTGTGTTTCAGCTGAGCAAATCTCGTTACTGCTCTAGGCCTCAGATTCTTGGTAGATAAAACAGGCCAATGCCTCCTCTGTGCCTATAGGATTTGATTACAGGAAAAAATCAAGGTCACTTAGAACTTCATTTGAAAGAGAGGGAGAACATGTGATGAGCAGGGAGGAAGATAGATAGGTTCAAGGTTGACCCAAAGATCGTGGGTCTCATCATTTTCTTTCAACCCCGACTCTGCACCAACAGGGAACATGAACACTCCCCTCTTTCATAAAATTACTCACTTGGACAGTTGAGATGTCCTACAGCTGTAGGCCCGAAACCCTACTAAATGCCCCACCACGGCCTAGGGCCATTTGCCCTAAGACAGCAGACAGGTCAGAGCTATGCCAGTCTGAGTCAGGCAGCTCAAGGTGCCAACGGGCACACACGGCCTTATCAATACTTGAATGGCCACAAGCAACGGAAAGAAACAGCTTCTTTGAAAACTGACATTCAGCTTTCCACCTGCTGATCTGAGGTTGTGTGGACCTCGAACGAAACAAGTCATTCTTGTCTTGCATGATAAGCGTGATTGCAGGCTTAGTTAGTTACCTCCGGCCCCAATATTTGACCTTGATACAGATAGGTCAGATAATAGAGTGAATTCTACATTTCCTCGCTAGTGGGTTGGGACACCGCAGCACACCCTCTTTGCTAGCCTTTGCGTGCATTTCAGAGGTCAGTTCTGTCTCTCTGATCTCCTTCACTGGGTGTTATTAGCACAGCTAAATAATACTCTTAGAGCTTTGCAAGTGGCACGGGACTTGGTTTGATCTTTTGTTTCCAAGGCTAATTATTGTGGATTTTAAAACATTTTCCATCAGCCGGCCCATCTCTGTGAGGGAAACAGCCATTGGTCCAACGAACACACTAAAGAAAGGACTGCCAACTTGGACTATTTTTCTAATGATCATGACAATCACGCTGGCTGACCCGACAAGAGCTCCTCAACCCCTGCTTGACTAATCCGAGCCAACTGTGTAAATCCCTTTCCAGCCCTTGGTTTTAAAATGGTCAAGTGACCCAGTCCTTACTGATGAAGCTCAAAGAGAAATCAGCTGGTGGGCTTCTGAAAAAGGGTTCTTCCTTCCTAAAAAGGGTTACAGGAAGAATCAAGCTCTCTTTTTCCTCTGGATGTCATTTTGAATCCAATACCCAAAAACCCATGTGGGAATGAACTGTTTTCTGATTGCATCCAACCCAAAAATGAAATCTGCACATAGATGGATGTCATTTAGAGGAGTTGTTGAGGGGCACCTGGGTGGCTCAGTCAGTTAAGCGTCTGTCGTTGGCTCAGGTCATGTTCCCAGGGTCCTGGGATCGAGCCCCGCATCGGGCTCCCTGCTTCATGGAGAGTCTGCTTCTCCCTCTCCCGCTCCCCTTGCTTGTGCTCTCTCATTCTCTGTCAAATAAGTAACTAAAGTCTCTTTTTAAAAAAAAAAACAGAGGAGTTGCCAATCAGCCAAACAAGGAGTTATACCTCTCGGCCTCTTGTGACAGGACATAATTTACTTATTGTACAAGCAGTCTGAATCCATTTCACTTACTTATAGCTGCAAACATTATAATTTAATTCCATTATTAATCTAGAGGCAATGCCTCGTTTCCTGCGAGAGCAACTTCACATCAGACCACCCTGCTTCCACAGAACGTTATTACCTGGGGGTCTTTCAAGAAAGAGGGCAAGTACAAAACTCAGTACTACCCTCTCACCTTTCAGAGCTGTGCCTGAGTCTACCTGCCCCCAACCTGTGTTATCACCATGAGAACAAGTTCAGAGACAAAAATATAATGGGTCAAAGAAATTTCCCCAAGCCACTGAAAATCCTTTAGATCATAGATAAATTAGCAACACAGGTAACTGGCTGCCTTATGAATAAGGGCCCCATATCTAGAATAGAAGAATAGTGAGCACTCCCTCCACTCCCCAAATATTCCTTCCCTACAACCTAGGGATTGCCTTAAATTCTCCATTTAGAGATCCACCCTTTTGAGCTGATATAATTACTATTAAATATAAATGCCCATTTAGGAGGTCATTTGTTAAGCCTCACTAAGAATTAAATATTCAGTGTAAGCTCATCAGATTTTTTCTAGACAGCAAAACTTAAGAGGGGGAGTTAAAAAGAGAATACCATTACAGCGAGTACTTGGGGTCTAAGAAGGGAGGAAAACATGAAAACAAAGGTCAAGAAAGGTGACGTGAGGGCTTTGGAGACAAAGTCTATCTGCTTTGCAATTCTTCCATGAGAACTCATTACTCATCCTTCAGTTTGTGGAGATCAGGTGACAAGTAATGGTCTTCTCAAGCCAGGAGGACCCCAGGTTTCCTCTCAGAACCTGGCCAGGGCCAACAATAGGAGTTGTCTCCAAGGTGAACACCAACCCAAAAGCCTCAGTATGCCTCTGGAGCCATATGAGTCGCTGGACCAGCCAGGAGGAAGGGGAGACCGGCAGCCTGCGAGATTAGCCAACTCCATCCCAGCACTCAGTGATAGAGGTAGGAGTCAGATGACATTTACGTCCAGATGCCAGGCAGGTCAAACATCCCCTTAACTCTCTACCTCCCACTGTCTGGAACGAGTCATTTCACTCTGAACACCAACTGGATATAAAATTATAGTGCAGAGCCACCAAATAACCTTACATGGTACTGGGATTTCTATGAAGAGCACTGAAGACAAGCAGAACATCTGTCATTACCAAGACTTCAGAGTTCCTATCGTAGAGGTTTTTTACAAAGATTAAAACCACTGCAAAAATCGGGAAAAAAAAAATCCCTATTTTCAGATTGTTAAACTGAGATATAAGAAAGTTGCCATGGTCATAAAGTTTACCAGAACCAAACTCACGGTTAACCCTCCATCCTTACAGACCCTTTCCACCCAGAGCTCCCGCTTCCTCCTCTCTTTGCCCAAGGCCTCCACAGACTTGGGAAGTGTTGACTTTTATTTATTTATTTATTTTTTAATTTATTTTTATTTGACAGAGAGAGAGATGGCAAGTAGGCAGAGAGAGAGAGAGAGAGAGGAGGAAGCAGGCTCCCTGCTGAGCAGAGAGCCCGATGTGGGGCTCGATCCCAGGACCCTGGGACCATGACCCGAGCCGAAGGCAGAGGCTTCAACCCACTGAGCCACCCAGGCGCCCCGGGAAGTGTTGACTTTTTTTTTTTTTTAAAGATTTTATTTATTTATTTGACAGAGAGAGATCACAAGTAGACAGAGAGGCAGGCAGAGAGAGAGGGAAGCAGGCTCGCTGCTAAGCAGAGAGCCCGATGTGGGACTCGATCCCAGGACCCTGAGATCATGACCTGAGCCGAAGGCAGCGGCTTAACCCACTGAGCCACCCAGGCGCCCGGAAGTGTTGACTTTTAATGGAGCACCAGATCCCCTCTTCTTCCCCTACAGAGACTCAGGCTAAAATTACCTCCGGTCCAGTGTTACATGGCGCCTTTAAGTTTTAATTTTACATTTTCTAAATACATTCAGGAGGTAAAAGTCAGAACAGCACATAAGGGATAGCTTGTAAATAATTCCCTCACTCCTGCTCCCTCTCTTGACCTCCAATCCCCAGGTTCCCTTGCCAGAAACAATTATCCATTTCTCGAGCATCCTTCTGAATATGAACGGTGTATATATAAGTAGATAAAAGGCATAGCCTGTTTTGCTCTTTAAATTACAAAACCTCACAACAAATTCCCAGAAACATAATTTGCGCAGAATCTTAGAGGAACACGACATATGTGTTAGAAACGCCCGACATCCAGGCAGGCTTGGGGGAAGGAACCGGGTTTCTCACAAGCATTTCAAACCAGAAAAGAGACACCACACACTCCTCATCTTTAGACCCACCATCTTTTCTAAACCCATGTTTAGCCTGTACATACTCCAGAAACAACAGCATTCGTAAAAGTACTACTCGCTGATTTAAAATAATATACTGTCGGGGCACCTGGGTGGCTCAGTGGGTTAAGCCACTGCTTTCGGCTCAGGTCATGATCTTAGGGTCCTGGGATCGAGTCCCGCATCGGGCTCTCTGCTCAGCAGGGAGCCTGCTTCCCTCTCTCTCTCTCTCTGCCTGCCTCTCTGCCTACTTGTGATCTCTCTCTCTGTCAAATAAATAAAATCTTTAAAAAAAAAAATAATATACTGTCATCTGTATGGAAACTATTTTTTAAGTTTCGAGAGGAAGCCCAAAGCTCTCATAACGCAGGATCGAATGAGCAAATGCATATTCATTCTATCCACACATTTCATTATTTTGTAGACTTCTATCCTATTCCCCCCACCAAACCCTTGTCCTTCTGAATCAAGAAGACTTCTTCACAACTAACCAAATGAGAAAAACACCACTCCTGATGGTTCACAGACGTTGCCAGGGATGGTATGTCCCAGCTTCAGGCAATTTGAAAATTCTCTGTTTTTAAAATCAAGCAGGTGACAGGTTTTGCTAAAATAGAGCATGAGCGACCACGCATGCGGTAACTAAATCCCTATTTAGACCTGGAGGTCAGGCTATTCCACATTTTGGACTAATAGCAATAATAACCAGCTCTGCAACCGGATACTCAACAGAGTTCAAGAAACAGATGGGAAAGTTATCTATGTTCAAATCTCTGGCAAACTCCCCTTAGTCTAGAGGGAATATCATCCAGTCGTCTGTACGACTAAATCCAATACCTCTTTCAACACTAATTCATATACACAGTGTGTTGGCAATGACTTGTAGCAATGATGAGTGGCATTTTATAAGAGTGAGCGGCCCAGAGGAGAGACACATCCCTAAGTGGCAGATGTAAAAGTCATTAAAAAAAAAAAAAAAAAGAAGTAGAAGAAAAATAATCACACATCACTGCTTCATCAAAATAACATTGAAAAACTGAGCCCTTAATACCAAAAGGAATGTAACGGTGCACAAAGATCTTAACTAGAGCCAGTACAAACGGTTCTGTCTGGACTTAAAGGTCATAGTCACAGGTAGCAGCATCTCAAATCCTAGTCCGTGATCACACAAGTGCAAGTCACAGGCCGAAAGGAAACCTGTATGCCTGCGCATAATTCATGCCACCAGCTAAAAGACAGGCCCAAAGCTATGGCATGACAGCTGCTGGGTGAGACATTTTCACAGTATGTTTAAGGACGAAAGAGAAGAGCTGCCCCCCTCCCCAACACAAAGCCCACGTCAGTAGAAACACCTGGAGCACCCAATCACCAGAAGACATTTGAGGACCATAGTGCTCTAAGCTCTGTGCTGACAACAGGAAGCACATCTGGGCCCTCAGTGCAAATGCAGCCCACGTGGTCTCCTCAGGGAAAGCCTCAGTAAGCAAAACCCAGATCACACTACACATCTGGCTTTTGCCCCAGCATGAATTACCACTCCCTCTCCACCCCGCACAAGTCATTCTCAGCCATCCCAAGTGCCTTGGTGGGAATCACAGGGAGGCCCTCATCCCTTTTCCCAAAATAACGTCAACCAGAGGCAAAGGCCAAGGAGGGAGGTGGAGCCTACAGGCCATTTTGCAAACGTTTCAAATATCCTGGCACTGACCCCCTTAGAAAAATCATGAAGGGGAAACAGCCAAGCTTCTCGTTTTCTCATTAGTGATCTCTCTCTCTCTGTCTCTCACTCTCTCTCTTCATTACAAACTTCTGCATTTGTAAGAAACAAAAAACAAACAGATTTCACATAAAATCTTATTAACATTGCTGGCTGTTGGAAACAATTGCATTCGCAAATGTAATACCAAGGATTTGAAATTGCAACTTTTAAAAACAAATGGGCAGTATTCCTGTGACACTTCAATCCCCAAAGGGGTCCCTGAGGCATAAGATTGAACAAAGAACTGGTGAGCCGTCCCACCTTCTCCAAAGCTTTTCTGCAATATGCAGTTGCCTCAGATTTTCCATACTCTGCTGATCTTTCCCCTGAAGAGAGAGGAAGCAGATTTCTTGGCTGTACAGTTAAAGAGCCCAAATAACGCAGTGTCTCTCCTCATATCAAACGGGCTTTTCCAAAAACACACGCACGCACACACACACACGTGTACTTCCTGAAATATAAACAAAAAGTGAAGAGAGAAAAAGAGTCTGACAGCGAAAGAAAGAAAATGCCACTTTGTTTAGCTTTTTAAAAAACCTTCCCACAAAGTCAGTAGCAGGCTCAACAGTGGCGTATTATTCTCCACCACGACCCCCTTCGGCTTTACAGTACTGACAGCAAGAGCAAAAGATACTGTGACGTGAAAAAGACTCGGGAAAAGACTATAAATTGCCAAAGGAATACAAACTGTCATTACTGTTATCGAAACTTGAAAACGGCCAGGGGCCCACAGTTACCTCTTCGCATCGAAAAACCACACCTCTCCCTAGATCTCCTCTGGGCATGCCTGCCTCGTTCCAGACTGCCTTCCCAGGTCCCTGTCCCCAGCAGTTCCCTTAATGACAGTACTTCCCCCTCGCAAGCTGCCCCTTCCCCGCCCCGCGAGTCCTCACCGTAGGGTACATTAGAGCCTCGGTTTCCCCGGGCTCTGACAGCTCGCTCAGCTTGCGGTCCCACTGCAGGACGCTCTGCTCCCCGCTCTCCAGCACCTCCATGCTGGTCCGAGGGACGCTGGGCCGAGGATGCTGAGGGCAGGAGGGGAGAGGGCAGAGCCGCCTCGGAGGGGAAGGTCCGGCTCCGCGGGGTGTGTGCGCGTGTGTGCGTGTGTGCGCGTGTGCGTGAAGTTTATGCACTTAGGAAAAAACGTTCTCTGCTCTGCCCGAGGGAGATCTGCTAAGGGCTCCCGTCCGGGGTCCTGGGAAGTCTGAGAAGTGCCGGGGGAGACAGGCTGTCCAGGGATCCGGCCGAAGGCTGCAGGGGTTAAAGCAGGGCGCGCATCCAAAATGAAGGCAGGAGAGCAGCTCTCATCCCAAGAAAATCCCTTCGCAATAAGCCCACTCTCCGCTACTGCTCCAGACACAAACTTTGAGGCTCCCCAGGGCTCCTCAGTTCTGCTCCAGGACCCAGCTATGACTCCACCTCCTTCTAGGGAAGTGACCAATCGGATACTCACCCCGCCCGCCCTATCCAATCAGAAGTCTGGCTTTCCTCCCGAACCCGCTCCGAAAGGCTGGGCAGCGGGAAGTCTCTGCCCAGGCTTTGGAATGTGGGCGGGGAGAGCCTTTGACGTCACCGGGGAACTCCTTCTGCCTGAGCGCAACCAGCCACCGCTCTCTGAGGCAGCGGACCAATGGAGTGCTTGAGTCTGAGAGTGATGGACTGGGAGCTTGGCCAGTGATAAAGGGGCGCCTGGCAGGAACAGCCAATCAAATAGCGACAAGAATACATTTCATAAAGGAGGGCGGGTGAACTCCGTACCCTCGGTTAGAATACACAAAAGTTGTCGCGCGCTTGTGGAGGGGAAGAGAGCCGCTGTGTGGGCAGATTTATATACTGTCTTAAATATTTTCTTAATGTATATTAGCTCATTTGAGTTTTGACATTTTTAAAAAATTAGTTACATATTGGGGCGCCTCAGTGGCTCAGTGGGTTAAAGCCTCTGCCTTCGGCTCAGGTCATGATCCCAGGGTCCTGGGATCAAGCCCCGCATCGGGCTGTCTGCTCCGCAGGGAGCCTGCTTCCTCCTCTCTCTCTGCCTGCCTCTCTGCCTAGTTGTGATTTCTCTCTGTCAAATAAATAAAATATTTTAAAAAAAATTAGTTACATATTAACAAATATAAATATTCCATATTGGGCGTGAATTTGTATTAGCACAGTTCTAGCAAATTGTCATTGTCTCTTCCTCACATTTTTCTCCCTAGTTCTGTTATGCTCTTCTCCTGACACGTTTTTTTATGGGCTTCATTTTTTCTTCTTTCAGTTCACTCTGCAGACACTATTGATAAAAGCCAATGGCTTGCTTCGTCAGGTCCTCAAGAGCTGTGAGTTATGACCTTGAATTCGGGGACACCAGCTGGCCCAGTAAGTTCAGCGTCTGCCTTTGGCTTCGGTGCCAGGGTCCTGGGATCCAGTCCTGCACCCTGGGATAGTACCCTGCATTGGGCTTCTTGCTCAGTGGGGTATCTGCTTCTCCGACTGCCCCTTCCCCCTCGTTTTCTCTCTCTTTAAAAAAAAAAAGAAAAGACAAGACCTTGAATTCACAGAACTTAGATCCCTGTGGAGGAGTCAGGCAATAAACAAAGGAAAGAAGGCATAATGTAAACTTTTTTTTTTTTTAAGATTTTATTTATTCATTTGAGAGAGAGAGAGAGAGCACACGATGGGGGGAGAGCAGAGGGAGAAGGACAAGCAGACCCATGCTGAGCCCAGAGCCCCACCTGGGGCTCCATCCCATGATCCCAAGATCATGACCTGAGCTGAAATCGAAGTCAATGAATAATGGCATGATGTACTTTCAGAAAGGGGTAACTGGTATAAAGAAAATAAAAGCAAAGTAAGGGTATGAGGCAGTTCTGTGCTATTTTAGATAGCACTCAGGGACGCTCTTTCCTGGAAAATGACATTTGAGCAGGGACCTGGATGAAATGAGATTTGGGGAGGAGCTGGTGTTTTGCTGACAGACAGGGAGGCCCATATAGCTTCAGCAAGACTTGCCAGGTAGTGAGTGATGGGAGAGGAGGCCTGAGAGACGGCACCAGATCACCAGCCTGCCTAGATTAGGGAAGAGAGAGCCTATTCTAAAGTATTTTCCCCCAACACTGTGATTTTTCTTTCTTTCTGGACTCCTCCTTTAAGGGAAACAAAGTTGTTGGAAATATAATTTGCTCATTTTGTTTTTAGCATTTTTAATTAGTTTGCTCATTTTAAATAAAAAGGAGTCTGCCAATTATCTCTAAAGTTTCTTACAATGGCACATTCAGATATTAAGTATTACTTCCTCTCCTTTGCAAGTATTTCCCGGTGAGTGGGGTCAGTCAAAGGTCTTGGAACTCTGTTGTCTTTAAACAGTGGATCATCATGTGAACTATTCCATTTGTCTGGTTCTATCTCCTGGGACTTTTGAGAATACTTTAAAACTTGAGTAGAAATTCCAGATTATGGGCATGTACCATCTTTGTGTAATAGGTTTCTCACTCTTCTCTTGGTCCTTGGTTTACATTTTTTAATCTGCTGCCTCCTTCACCACACCCTTTTAGCATAACTCTCAACATAAGTTAGAAACGTGTACATTCTCCTTAATGTTGGAATACAAACCTTTATCTATCAAACATTTCTGCTTTTGACAAAATCAGCCCCTAGTTATGACCCATGTGGTAGGCAGCTTCAAAGATAGTTCCAAATATTCTGCTTCTTGGTGTTTATACCTTCGTGTAATTCCCTAACCTTCAGTGTGGGCTCGGCTTCCTTCAAACACATACAATATGGCAAAAGTAATGGGCTTTCAAGAAAGATTCTGGCTCCTCACTTGCTTGACCTCTCTTCCTCTCTTGCTTGCTTGCTCCAAGGAGAACCAGCCGCCATGCTGTGAGCTGCCCACGTAGCAAGGAGCTCAAGGACTTCTCAAAGCCCACATAGCAAGGAACTGAGAAAAATGTCCAACCAATAGCCAGCAAAGAACTGAATCCCTCAGTCCAAAAACCCTTGAGCAGCTGCATCCTGCTAATAACCATTGAGTGACCCTGGGAACAGATTTCCTCCCTACAACCCCAAGTTGAACCTGAAGATAACTGTAACGTTATCAGAGACCCTGAACCAGAGGACTCAGCTAAGCTGCACCCAGATTCCCACCTAAACCACCCAGGAACCCCTGTTCTTGATATATTTTGGATATTAACCCCATATCAGATATGTGATTTGCAAATATCTAATGCCATTTGGTAGGTTGTCTTTTTGGTTTGATGTAGCCCCATTTGTTTACTGTTGCTTTCATTGCCTTTGGTTTTGGTGTCAAATCCAAAAAATCATTGCCAATACCAATGTCAAGGAGCTTACAACCTACGTTTTCTTCTAGGATTTTTTGGGTTTCATGTCTTATATTCAAGGTTTTATTCCCTTTTGAGTTAATTTTTGTTTATGGTTTAAGACAGTGGTTTGGTTTCATTCTTTTCCATGTGGATGTACAGTTTTCACATCCCCATTTATTAAAGAGACTGTCCTTTCCCCATTGTATATTTTTAGCTCTTTTTTTTATAAAATAATTGACCTTATATGATTGGTTTCTTTCTGGGTCTCTATTCTGTTCCACTGATCTGTCTGTTTTTATGCCAATACTATGCCTTTATAATACAGTTTAAAATCAAGAAGCATGATGTCAGGGCACCCGGGTGGTTCAGTAGGTTAAAGCCTCTGCCTTTGGCTCGGGTCATGATCTCGGGTCCTGGGATCGAGCCCCGCATTGGGCTCTCTGCTTGGCAGGGAGCCAGCTTCCTCCTCTCTCTCTCTGCCTGCTTCTCTGCCTACTTGTGATCTCTGTCTGTCAAATAAATAAATAAAATCTTAAAAAAAAAAAAAAGAAGCATGATGCCTCCAGCTTTTTTTTACTTTCTCAAAATTGCTTTGCCTGTTTTGGGATTGTTTGTTCTATGTCTGTGAAAAATGTCATTTGAATTTTGATAGGGATTACATTGAATCTATAGACCACTTTGAGTAATGTGGACATTTTAACAATATTAATTCTTCCAATTCATGAAGCAAGAAATACCTTTCCATTTATTTGAATTTTCTTTAATTTCTTTCATCAATGTCTCAGTTTTCATTTACAGGTCTTTCACCTCCTTGACTAAATTTATTCCTAGGTATTGCTTTCTGTTGGATGCAATTGTAAATGGAATTGTTTTCTTAATTTCTTGTTCTGATAGTTCATTATTAGGATATAAAAATCCAACAGATTTTGCGTGTGGGTTTTTGTATACTGCAACTATATTGAGTTTGTTTATTAGTTCTAACAGTTCTTTGGTAGAGTATTTAGGATTTTCCAAATAAAATATTGTGTCATCTACAAATGGAGATAGTTTTACTTCTTCCTTTCTTATCTTGATGCCTTTTATTTCTTTTTCTTGCCTAATTGCTTGGGCTAAAACTTCCAGTACTCTTTTGAATAAAAATGGTGAGAATGGTCATCCTTGTCTTGTTCCTGATCTTATTCCCACTGAGTATGATGTTGGCTGTGGGTTTGTCATATATGGGCTTTACTATGTTGAGAGATATTCCCTTTATAGCTACTTGTGGAGAGTTTTTCTTATAAATGGATGTTGAATTTTGTCAAATGCTTTTTCTGCACCTATTGAGATGATCATATGAGTCTTATCTTTCATTTTGTTAACGTGCTATATCACATTGATTTATGAATGTTGAACCTTCCTTGCATCCTTGGAATAAATCCCACCTGATTATGGTGTATCATCCTTTTAATGTATTGTTGGATTTGGTTTGCTAATATTTTGTTGAAAATTTTTGCATCTATATTTATCAGTGATATTGGCCTGTCACTTTATTTTTAAGATTTTATTTATTTATTTGACAGAGAGAGATTACAAGTAGGCAGAGAGGCAGGCAGAGAGAAAGAGAGGAGGAAGCAGGCTCCCTGCCAAGCAGGGAGCCTCATGCGGGACTTGATCCCAGGACCCATGACCTGAGCCAAAGGCAGAGGCTTAACCCACTGAGCCACCCAGGTGCCCCCCAACTTTTTTTTTTTTTTTTTTTGGTGTCCTTGTCTGGTTTTGGAATCAGGGTAATGCTGGCTTCATAAAATGAGTTGGGAAGTGTTCTCTCCTCTTCCATTTTTGGGAAAAGTTTGAGAAGGCTTGGTATTAATTTTTCTTTAAATGCTTGGTAGAATTCAGCAATGAAGCCATCTGGTCCTGGACTTTTGCTTGTTTGGAGGTTTTTGATAACCAATTAAATTTCTTTACTAATAATTTGTCTGTTCAGATTTTTTTCTTTCTTCATGGTTCAGTCTTGGTAGGTGGTTATGTTTCCAAGAATTTATCCATTTCTTCTAGGTTGTCCAGTTTGTTGGCATGTAATTGTTCATAGCAGTCTCTTATGATTCTTTGTATTCTTGTGGTATTGGTTGTAACATTTCCTCTTTAATTTCTGATTGTATTTATTTGAATCTTCTCTATTTTTCTTGGGGGAATCTAGGTAAAGACTTGTCAATTTTTTTTATCTTAAAAAGACTCTTAGTTTCCTTTTTTTCCATCATCTTTTAAGTCTATGTCATTTACTTCCACTCTGATCTTTGTTACTTCCTTTCTTATCCTAACTTGAGCTTCATTTGTTCTTTTTCTAATTCCTTGAGGTAAAAAGTTAGATTGTTTAGTTGAGATCTTCCTTGTTTTTTTAATGTAACCATTTACTGCTCTACTGCCCATTTTGATGTAGGTCTTTTTCTTATTGGCCCAATGTATAGGAGTCGCTCAGCTGGTTTGGGGATTTCTTTCAGAAAAAATTGTTCTGTGTATAGCTTCAATGGGCCATGGCAGAATGTAAGTTCAGGATTCTCCTACACTGCCATCTTGAATCAGAGCCTCCTGTCTGTTCTTGGTAAATAAATGGCATCTGAATGATTAGAGGTCATGTTTTCCCAAAACCAAAATAAAGTGCAAAGCCAACAAGATTTTTTCCTGATTTTTTGTGATATTATTTCCTATATTTCCATGTCCCAATCTATTTACAGTTTTGCTCTACACGTTATCTATGCCTTCATCCTAAACATTAAGATAAATGGTTTCCAGAATTGGGCACTTGACAGATTTCCACATCACGAAAATAAAACCCTCCTTACAGGATGACATGGCCCAGCGCATCCACATGCTTTCAATCTGAGTATTCAATAAATATTAGTCTCTTGATTTTTCTCTCTTTTTATGTCCTATAATTTCTTCAGTTGATCCACAAGAATTTGTTAAGTACATTTTGAATTTCAGACATTATATGTGTATATTTTCCAGGTATCAAATTTCCTCAAAAAAAGAAATGGAATCTCACCATTCACCCTTTTCCTAGACTAATGATTAGGAGAAGAAAAGGCCATGTTTGGTCAAGTATGAAGAGGTAACCCAATGGCAGATGCATTCCAGTCTGGTGTTTATCAAGCTTTTCTGGAGATCAACTTTTACCTCAAGGCTAGCCAGTAGATGAATATCACAGCACCTAAGGAAATTTAAGTTGGTGATAGAAAGATATGGTTGTTTGGGTCTCTGTCCTAAACTGTGATCTTTCCTCCATTTCCCACAAATCAGAGAAAGAGTTCAGTGACAAGCCTGTTGCCTTTCTTGGTGAGAGGAAAAATCTCCCTAAGCCCACGAGAAAAAGCTATGCAGAATAATAAGCAAAAACATCCCTAGAGCCATATCCTGATGGTGATACATGACACAAGCCTTAAAGAGTTGGTCCTCCCAAATGAAAGTGTATGTCAGAAAATATGTGTGAGACTGGATAGCAGTTGGCTTAAAAAGGTCTTCCTCATCAATGGTGAGAACTATGTGAAGAAGAGGAGCAGGCAAGAAAGCGTGCCATCACAAAAGGTTGCCAAACTCTGTTAGTCTCCTACGGTTGCCATAATAAAGTACCACAAACCAGGAGCTTAAAGCAACAGAAATTGTCTCACTGTTCTAGAGACCAGAGGTCTTAAATCAAGGTATCAGCAGAGCCATGCTCCTTCTGAGACTCTAGATACAATCCTTCTTTGCCTCCTCTTGGCCTCAGGTGGTGGCTCTCCAACACTGGTATTCCTTGACTTGCAACTGTGTCATTATGACCCTTGCTGCCAATGTCACACGGCATCCCCCTCCGTGTGTCTGTATCTTCACGTGGCATTCTCCTCCCTATGTCTCTCTAACTGCTCTTCTTTTAAGAATACAAAGCATATTGAATTAGGACCCACACCACTGTAGTATGACCTTATTTCAACTAATTGGATCTGCAATGATTGTGTTTCCAAATAGGGTCTTATTCTAAATTATTGGCAACTTCAACATATATTTTGGGGAACACATTTCAGTTGATAACACCTATCAAGCCATCATCAACGTTACCCCATGGGTTCCTAGTGCAAGCACATCCCTTTCTTGATCATTTTAATGCCCCTAAACATGTCTTTGATTCTTTGGTAAAACCATCATAGCCACCAAAAAAAAAAAAAAAAAAGCAGACTTCATTACATTTAGAATTTAGCATCCCTATTGTTACCCTGCAAGGTGTATGCTATGTCCTCTTCTGTCTTCTTTTCATACATGTCCATTCAAGAGCTCACCCTAGTACTCTCCCAGCAAACACCGAGTCCTCCAAGTACAGCCCCTTTGCCTTTTGTATTGAACCAAGTGTGATTATATGATCAGATTTGGATTTTTGAGAACTTCTCATTCCTCAATTTCTAAGAAAGAGGACTATGAAAGCCTAGACAGCAGGCTAATAAAACCATATTGAAAATATAATAAAGGTGCCTGGGTGGCTCAGTCAGTTAAGTGTCTGCCTTCAGCTAAGGTCATGATCCCAGTGTCCGGGGATCGAGTCCCGCATGGGGCTCCCTGCTCACTTGGGAGTCTACTTCTCCCTCTCCCTCTGCCCTTTCCCTCTCCCCCTTGCGCTTGCTCTCTCTTTCTCTCTCTCTCTCCCTCACATAAATAAATAAAATGTTTAAAAAAAGAAAATCTAATAAAAAATCTGTAACATCTCCCCATTTTACCAAGATCAGAGATGGCAGGAGCCACCATGAACAATAGGGGTTGCACAGGTGTGAGGAGCTACAGCCACATGTCCTTGGCCTTGCTCTACCATTGCTGTCCCCAGAGATCTTGATCCCCACCCTTTCAGTGCCACAAGGCAGCTTCACAATCATGTTGTGAATCCATACTCACACTGCTTTGCCACTGAGACAGCCTGCCAACAAAACACTACAGCTCCTTTTAGTATGTTAGAAAAATTTTTCTGAGTCAACTGGCTGTTTGAAAATAAAATTTTATTCAATCCCTACCTTACAATATATATGGAAATAAATTTCAGATGGACTAAGGACAAAAGTATAAAATAAAACAAAGCTATCTAGAGGAAATAGTGATAAAATACTTATATAATTTTAGTGTGAGAAAGGACTAGACATAATATAAAAGGCAGAAAAAATATAGGAAGAACTAGATTTATTTATACATAGATGTGTGTGTGTGCGTATGAATGTATGTGTGTGTGTGTCTCCACACAGAATATGTAATTTGAGTAAATGAAATTAAAATATTATCCATGCTCTTGTTAACCTGAGTTTTTTTTTGGTGATGTTCTTTTTAATTTATTTTTCCTGGTACTCCCATCTCATCCCAAGTATATGGTGTTAACAGCCTGGTATGTACCTTTCCACACTTTTCTTTATGTCTGTATAGTTCTATACAAATACACATACAGAGGAGCTTAATCACTGTTGTGTTATGCACACTTCCTGCATTTTGCTTTTCTCACTTTACAATAGATCTTGGAAATCTCCCGAGTCCACTGATATAGATCTAGTGCATTCTTGTTAATGACTGACTGATAAAGCACCACTAAAAGATACACTAAGACATATTAAACATTTTAAGAGTTTATCTGAGCAAAAACTGATTGAGTCAGGCAACATTCAATCTAGCAAATACAAAGGAACTCCAAGGAGCTGTACAAAAATGAAAAACTTTCATAGGCAGAAGGGAGCAGGAACAAGCAAGTTGTATGAAGCCAAAAAGCAGGTTAGTTATGCAAGGTTACTATACTTTGGGTGATGGCAGGGTCTATCAGAGAAATTACAGGTGTTGATCAGGTGGTTCTTGATTGATTCCATTTCTGGGGGCACTGAAACTTTTAAGTTAAAACTTGGTTTGGTGATGTGGGGCTTAGCGTAAACAACTCCATTTTGTGCCTGTTGTCCTGATTTTAACAAAATAAAGCACTTTTATTCCCCAGTTGACAAGCATTTACTCCATTTCCAAATTTTATTTCTGAAAACATCAATCAGACGACGTGGGATAATATGCTTTTATCTTTTGAATTTCCCTGTAAGTGACCTTCTCCCAGAAATGGAAGATCAGGCTCAGATTATGGAATTTCACAGCCTCCAAGCCCGAAGTGCCTAAGGATTGGAGATGAAGTTCCAGGAGTGGAGCTTAGTAAGGGGTAAGGGGCTGAAGTGGCCTGAAGGGCCAGGGAAGGGACATGGGCTACAAGGATATTCTTTGCCATGCCACAATTTTGCCTCTAACCAATGTAGGTCCTCACTTTACGAAACTTCACACCGCGTCACAGGAGACACCATAGATTACAAAAAGGAGGATGGGGATGGAAGACAACCTGAAACTTAAGATCTGAACTAAAGAGAACAGGAACTTAAGTTTCAGTGAGAAATTTGGTCATTTCTACAACACTGCCACCATGTGGCTGTGGAACATTGCATCTAGCAAACCTTAAGTTTGGGTTGGAAGAGCAGAGTAGTTATTAAGTAGAATCAGTTCTCATGTTCTATATTAATTTGTACCTCCCAGGTCAAGGAATAAACATGTCCACCAACCCAAAGAGTGTCCTTATGCTATTTCCAGTCAGTACTTCCCCATCATCATTTTCCCAGCTTCCATTAGATCTGCTATTCTTGAGCATTCTATAAATGGAATCCTATAGTACATACCCTTTTGTGTGTGGCTCACAGTGTCTTTAAGTTTCACCCATGCCATTGCATGTAGTCAATTCCTGGTTATTCCCAATAATGGGACTAAATTCTCCACAAACATTGAATTAGTGAATACTGGGTCATTGTTTCTAGGGGAAGTTGCTTCTAGGGGAAATACAGCAGTAGGTTCCTATGGGTCTCAGTCTGAACGCGCCTCATCAATGCATACAAACAAACATACCAATATATACAAATGTATGTCAACTTAATACATGCAAAAAAGCAAAATCAAAACAAATACTTTGTTTATCTGTGTTTCTGTCTAAAGATGCATTATTTAATGTATATTGTTGATTCATTAGCTTTGAACCCACTGCCAACAGCACTATAGGAGCTATGTGCCTGAAAGAGGCTTATCCAACACGTATATTTTCTCTGTAAGGCAAGGCACAGCCTTCTTGCACTACACTTGGGTTATTTTGAATGGTGAAATCACCATCAAAAAGCATAAAAATATGAAAAACATAGAACTAAATGGACCACACAAATAATGCATATTTACAGTATGAGGGCTGAAACAAAAAGACAGAGCATGACTTTATTCATCCCCACTGGAAACCTGCCCACCAAGCAATTAAAAGTTTTTGCTACTCTGTGCATGTTCATGAATGGCCATGAATGCCATATTGATTTTAGGCTTACACATACATTTTAGCAAATAGGAAAATTCTCAAACATAGAATCCATAGATAATGAGGATCAGTTATATCAATGCTTTGTTCTTTTTTATTGCTGAGTAATATTCCATCATCTGTATAAAGCACTATCTGTTTATCCATTCACATAGATGGAATTTTGGGTTGTTTCCTATTTAGGGCTATGATGAAGTAAGGTTCTACAAACATTCTTATAAAAGCTATTTTGTGAAACTGCACACATTTCTTTTGGAGGTGTGAAATTACAGTGCATGTTCAGTATTATTAGAAATTTTCAAATGGTTTTCCAGAGTGATTTACTATTTCATACTCTCATCAACAATATGAGAGTTTCAGGCGTTCCACACCTGCCACTGATTGTCTTTGTAATCGTATTTGTTCTTGTGGGTATTCACTGTGGTTTTCATTTGTATTTCCCTAATGATTAGTGATGTTGCACACATTTTTATACATTTATTGACCATCTGGATATATTTATGATGTTCCTTCTAAAATTTTTGTCCATTTGGAATTAGGATGTTTATCTTTCCTATAACTGATATTTAGGAGTCCTTCTTATATTCTGCATATAAATCCTTTGTCAAATACAGGCATTGTAGGGAGTGGGGCAATGGGATAACTGGGTGATGGACATTAAGGAGGGCACTGGGAATTATATAAGGTGTTGAATCACTGATCTTTACCTCTGAAACTAATAATATGTTAATTAATTTAATTTTAATTTAAATATGTATATTTTTTAAAAAACATGTGTTATAATACAAGTAATGTAGTAATGTGACTATTTTCTCCCAGTATGTAGTTTCCCTTTTAATATACTTAGTGGTGACTTGTGATGAGTGGAACTTTTACATTTCAATTAAGTCCATTTAAAAATTTTTTTTATTTAGGGTTAGTGCTTTTCATGTCCTAAGAAATCTTAGCTTACTCCTAAGTAATGAAGTCATTCTCTTATTATTCCTAAAAAGCTTTATAATTTTACCTTCTACATTAAGGTCTATAATCCATCTCAAAATAGATTTTCTGTATGATGTGAGGTAGAGATCAAAGTTGATTTTTTTTCATATAGACATCCAATAGCTCTAGTACTGAAAAACCTTCCTTCTTGAAAAGAAACTTGCATCATTAATTTGAGAGCTTTCTTCTTTTTAAAAGTGTATTACAGCTATACATTCCCCTCTTAATACTGCTTTAACTGCATCCCATATATTTTGAAATGTTTTATAGTCACTGTTTAGTTCAAATACCATACAAGATCTATTGTAAACTTTCCTTTTACCCACGGGTTACTTAGAAGTGTTTCCTCATTTCCAAATATGTTGGAATTTTCTGAGTATCTCTTAGTTATTGATTTTTAGTTTAATTCCATTGTGGTCATATTGTGTAGTTTCTCAGTCTTCTGAGATTTTTTTGAGACGGTTTATTTTGGTGAATACGCCATGTACACATGAATGTGTCTCTCTTCCTCCCCATCTACTCTTCACCAACTTGTGCTCTCTCTCTTATCTCTAAAATACATAAATAAAATCTTTTTAAAAAATGGTAGTTCCTAGATCACACTGACACAAAGGTATGTTTTTCTCCAGGGTGATTTTTTGGCACAGTGTAAATTATCTCATTGCCCAATATACTTGGAAGTAGAGCCAATCACTGTGATATTTACCTAAATCGATTGTTTAATGGGAGTTGCAAAATGGTGATATTCTAATTTTTTCATGAATAACCTGCCTCCTTCAGTCAAGAAGCATTATCTCTAGAGGAGATGAACTGTTGTTCCTTGCCCAAGGCAGAATGAAAGTTTAATTATTTTTCATTAACTACCAATTTCTATTTTATCTGATGTAATAATTGTCTGCAATGATCATCTGTAAATCTTTTCTGCTCTTCTTTTCTAATAACTTTGGACTTGTGAAGTTGTATTTATTTACTGTTTTTATAATCACTAATATTTTTGATAATCAAATTGCCCCAAATTTTACCAATAGCAGCTTGAACAAACTGACTTCTGTCTTCTTGATGTCACCCCAGTAGTCTCTGATGCTTCCTTCTCTTTGGTACACCCAGAAGTGACAAGCCCTCCTTATCCTTTCCCAGCCCCAGTCCTCAACCATATCTCTGAAGAGTCCTAATTCCCTAGAGTGGAGAAAAGTGTGTAAATACCTAAATCTGAGCTCCAGCAAGGCTCACTCCTAGAATGTCATTGTTTTTAGACCCTTTCAGTATGCAGAATATATGTATGTATTTTTAGCTTGAATTTATCCTGGTATATCCAACTCAGATTTAACATGACATGGCATGATTTTACATTTATAGCTCTCTGACACTGAAAATCTTGGTTCCTAATAATTTTAAGATATTTACTTACTTGCTTTATTGTAGATATAATATACTTTCAAAATTACAGTACCAGTATTACTATTAAAAATAAAACTATTGACAGAGGAATATGGTTTATTTGTAGTTCCCTCACTCTCAAATTCCTTCTTTTTTTTTCTTTGGTCCTTAATCTATATCTCACTAAAGATGTACAAAGTTCTGTGTTGAAAGGTCACTTGGAATAATTGTTTTTTCTCTGAGATTTTATTATCAAGTAGATATATAGTTAGGTTCATTTGTTTCCTTTTTTAAGGCTTCCTTTTTTCCTTTTATGATCTAATTTTTAATATGAAAAATACATACTTTCAAGGTAAAAATTATGTTAAAAAACTATATTCATGGATTTGCTTTTATTCCAAAGCCTTTCACCAGGACTCCAAACTACCACCATCTCCACTAGAGGGAACTATTTTTACTTATTTCTTGTTTGTCATTCCAGTGTTTCTCTATCAAAACGTTTTCCTCAGCTTGCATCTTATAATCAATGAAATGTAGAATATCTGTGCCAAGCAATATACATTTTAGCTCTGATGGCTTTTGAACTTCACAGAAAAGATATCATACTATTTGTTGTTTTCTACAACTTTTGGTCACTCAATATTCTATTATGAAATTTGTACATGTTGTTCTGTGTAGCTGTTGTTTGCTCATTTTCGTTTGAGTTATATTATTCCTTTGTGGAATACACCACAAGTCATCTGTCCTTCTGTCAATGGCATTTGGTTATTTCTGGGTTTTCTTCCTATTATGTGTATACTCTTGCTAATATTCTATTTCAGACAAAGTGGACTTCAGAGCAAAGAGAGGCATTTCATAATAATAGAAGGGTCAATTCTCCAAGAAAACTTAATTCCTGATATGTGTGTACTTAACAAAGTAAGAATAGCATTTTTAACAAAAAAGCCATAAACTACATGATGCAAAAGCTGATAGAGCTAAGAAGAGAAAGGGAAGAGAAATAGATTAACTCACTATTGTATTTGGAGACTTCAACACCCCTCTATCAGAAATGAAGAGATCAAGAAGGGAAAATCAATAAGGATATAATTGAGCTGAACAGCACCATCAAACACCTGGATCTAATTAATAGTATGTTAATAATAATAAACATAGTCTATAGACTATGTCATTCCAAAAATAGGAGAGTGAATATAATTTTCAAGCTCACACAGAATATTCACCAAGAGTAGTCACAGTTTGGGGGTGCCTTGGTGGCTCAGTTGGTTAAGCATCTGCCTTTGACTCAGGTCATAATCCCAGGGTTCTAGGATCAAGCTACATATCGGGTTCACTGCTTGGTGGGGAGTCTGCTTTTCCTTCTCCCTTTGCCCCTTCTTCTGCTCATGCTCTCTCTCTCTCTAATAAATAAATAAATAAAATCTTAAAAAAAAAGAAAAGAAAAGAAATCACATACTGGGCCATAAAATACATCTTAACAATCTTTTTTTTTTAAATTCAATTAACCAGCACATAGTACATCACATAGCACATCAATAGTTTCAGATGTGGTATTCAACAATTCATTGCTTGCATATAACACCCAGTACTCATGATATCACATGCCTTCCTTAATAACCATTCTTAAATGAATAGAAATTACACAAAATATGCTTTCAGACTACAATGGAATTAAACTAGAAACTGGTAACAGAAAGATAGCTGTTGACTTCTTGACTACTTGGAGATTAAACAATACATTTCTAAATAGCTGATGGATCAAAAAGAAATCTTGAGAAATTTTTAGATATTTTGAAATAAATGAAAATGAAAATATGGTTTATCAAAATTTGTGGGATGTAGCAAGAGCAGTATTTTAAGGGAAATTTATAGCATTGAACACATATGTTAGAAAAGAAGAAAGATCTAAAATCAATAAGATCAATAATTTAAGCCTCTACCTTAGGAAACTGGAGAATAAGAACAAATTAGATTCGGGGTGCCTGGCTGGCTCAGTTGGTGGAGGGTGCAACTCTTGATCTTGGAGTCATGGGTTTGAGGCCCATGTTGGCGGGTGGGGGGGGGGTTGGAGATGACATTAAAAATAACAAGAGAAGGCAAAATGGCAGAGGAGTAGGGGACCCCATTTCAACTGGTCCCCTGAATTTAGCTGGATATCTAACAAACCATTTTGAACACCCACAAAATCAGTCTGAGGTGTAAGAATATTTATCTGGATCTCTACAAGCAGAAAAGCAACTGCTTTTTGCAAGGTAGGACATGTGAAGTCGTGAATCTGTGGGGAGATAAGTGGAAGAAGGAGCGAGTCTCCATTAGCTGGCTCCTGGAAAGTGACATAACACTAGAGTGCAAAATCGGAACCCTTGGAAATCTGCTCTAGTGAGATACATCCCTCTCTGAAAGGGGCTCTGGAAATGAAAAGAGAATTCTAGTGGGGGATTGTGGTCTTGGGACCCAAGGAGTCACAGCAAATGTGGTGCCTGAACTAGTAGAGTACCCAAGCCGTGAAGTTGGGAAGCAGGTTATGGTCAGCAAGCCCAGGAGGGGACTCTCAGCTTGGGTTACCATTCACTGAGAGTTGGGCCAGTCAGTAATTTCTCTTTTCCTGAGCAGCCTGAAAAGAACTGGAACCTAGGGGCTATTTGCCATCCCCTGGGTGGGGTGAGATAGCTGCACCCACAACTGGACAAAAGCTCACAGGGTGATAGCAACCTGGAAAGGGTGGCACCCAGACATGATGTGCATGTAAGCCTGTGGCTGCTTGTGACTTTAGAGTCACAAAGGGCAGTGGCACTCCTGGGCCCATGGGACTACGCCTGAAACAGTTGCAGTGGGAATGTGCCATGAGATGTTGCAGGTTTTGGTGCATACAGAAGCAGAGACTGTTTGTCCAGGAGGGTTTATCAAAGAGAGCAGACTGCAATCTTTCTGCTCTAGGCCAGAGGTTTGGGCAAAGCATAAGTGAAAATATAGAATCTCTAAGGGAAGAAATGAAATCTAATCAGACCAAACTTAAAAATGCTATGAGTGAGATGCTGTCTAAACTGAATACTTTAACAGGTAGGGTCAATGAGGCAGAAGAGAGAATAAGTGATCTAGAGGATAGGCTGATGGAAAGGAAGGAAATTGAGCAAAACTGTGATAGATAACTAACATCCATGAAAAAAGGCTTGGAGAGATTAATAATGCCATGAAACATTCCAGTGTCAGAATTATTGGGATCCCCAAGAGGGTGGAGTGAGAGAGAGGGCTAGAAGATATATTTGAGCAAAGCATAGCTGAGAAATTCCCTAATCTGGGGAAGGAAACAGCATTTGTGTCTAAGAGGCAGAGAGGACCTCTCCCAAGATCAATAAAAATAGACCCAGACATATAATAGTGAAGCTTGCAAATCTTACAAACAAAGAAACTATCCTGAGAGCAGCTAGGGAGAGGCAGTTCCTTACATATGAAAGGAGGAACATCAGAATAACATTAGACCTATGCACAGAAAACTGCCAAGCCAGAAAGGGCTGGCAAGTTCAATGAGAAGAACATGCAGCCAAGAATACTTTATCCAGCAAGACTGTCATTCAGAATGGGAGGAGAGATAAAGAGCTTCCAGGACAGGCAGAAACTGTAAGAATATGTGACTCCCAAGCCAGCCCTGCAAGAAATATTAAGGGGGATTCTGAAAGTGAAGAGAGATCCCAAGAGTAATATAGACTAGAAAGTAACAGAGAAAATCTACAGAAACAGGGACTTTACAGGCAATACAATGGCATTAAATTAATATCTTTCCATAGTTACTTTGAATGTAAATGGGCTAAATACTCCCATCAAGAGACATAGGGTAACAAATTGTATAAAATAGCAGAAGCCATCCATTTACTGTCTACAAGAGACTCATTTTTAACCTAAAGACACCTCCAGATTGAAAGTGAGAGGATGGAGAACGATTTACCACATTAATGGACCTCAAAAGAAAGCTGGGGTCGCAATCCTCATATCAGACAAAATAAATTTTAAACCAAATACTGTAGTAAGAGATGTAGAGGGACACTATATAGTACTTGAAGGGACTATCCAACAAGAAGATCTAACAACTGTAAATATCTATGCCCCACAACACGGGAGCAACCAATTATACAACCCAATTAATAATCAAAATAAAGAAACATTGATAATAATAAAATATTAGGAGATTTCAACACTCCAAAGCAATGGACAAATCATCTAAACAGAAGATCAACAAGGAAACAAGAGCTTTGAATGATACGTTGGACCAAATGGACTTCATATTTACAGAACATTCCATCCTAAAACAACAGAATACTGATTCTTCTTGAGTGCACATAGAATAAATTTTCTCCAGAATAGATCATATACTGGGTCACAAATCAGGTCTCAATTGATACCAAAAGATTGAAATTATTCCCTATACATTTTCAGACCACAATACTTTGAAACTGAAACTCAATCATAAGAAGAAATTTGGAAGGAACTCAAACACTTGGAGGTTAAAAAGCATCCTGCTGAAGAATGAATGGGTCAACCAGGAAATTAAAGAGAAATGTAAACAATTCACTAAAATCAATGAAAATGAAAACACATTGGTTCAAAACCTGTGGGATATTACAAAGGCAGTGCTAAGAGAGAAGTACATAGCCATCCAAGCCTCTCAAAAAATTAGAAAAGTCCCAAATGAAAAGCTAACCTTACACCTAAAGGACCTGGAGAAAGAACAGCAAATAAAAGCCTAAACCAAGTAGGAGAAGAGAAATAATAAAGATTAGAGCAGAAAGCAATGAAATAGAAACTAGAACGGTAGAACAGATCAATAAAACTAGAAGTTGGTTCTTTAAAAGAATTAAAAAGATCGATGAAACTCTGGCCAGACTTATCCAAAAGAGAAGAGAAAGGACCCAAATTAATAAAATCATGAATAAAATGGGAGAGATCACAACTAACACCAAGGAAATAGAGACAATTGTTAGCACTTATTATCATCAGCTATATGCCAACAGATTAGGCAATCTGGAAAAAAAGGATGTATTTCTGGAAACTTATAAACTACCAAGACTAAAACTGAAGGAAATAGAAAATCTGATTAGACCAGTTACCAGTAGTGAAATTGGAGCAGTAATCAAACACTTCCCAAAAAACAAGAATCCAGGGCCAAATGCTTCCCAAGGGAATTCTACCAAACATTTAAAGAATGAATGAATATCTACTCTACAGAAGCTGTTTCAAAAAATAGAAACAGAAGGAAAACTTCCAAACTTATTCTATGAGGCCAGCATTACCCTGATCCCAAAACCAAAGACCCTGTCAAAAATGAGAATTACAGACCAATATCCCTGATGAACATGGATGCGAAAATACTCAACAAGATCATAGCCAATAGGATCCAACAGTACATTAAAAGGATCATTCACTACAACCAGGTGAGATTTATTCCTGGGCTGCAAGTGTGGTTCAACATTTGAAAATCAATGAATGAGATAGAGCACATTAATAAAGGAAAAGACAAGAACCATAAGATCCTCTCAATTGATACAGAAAAAAACATTTGACAAAATACAGCATCTTTTCTTGATTAAAACTCTTCAAAGTATAGGTATAGAAGGAACATACCTCAATATCATGAAAGCCATCTATGAAAAGCCCACAGCAAATATCATTCTCAATGGGGAAAAACTGAGAGCTTTTCCCTTAAGGTCAGGAACATGACAGGGATGCCCACTCTCACCACTATTGTTCAGCGTAGTAGTAGAAGTCCTAGCCTCAAGAATCAGACAACAAAAAGAAATAAAAATCATTCAAATTGACAAAGAAATAGTCAAACTCTCTCTTCTCAGATGACATGATACTTGATGTGGAAAACCCGAAGGACTCCACTCCCAAATTACTAGAACTCATACAGCAATTAAGTAACATGACAGTATACAAAATCAATACACAGAAATCACCAACATTAACAGTGTGACTGAAGAAAGAGAAATTAAGGAATTGATTCCATTTACAATAGCACCAAAAACCCATAAAATACCTAGGATTAAACTTAAAAAGGGGTAAAGGATTTGTACTCTAGAAACTACAGAACACTTATGAAAGAAATTGAGGAAGACACAAAGAGATGGAAAAATATCTCATGCTCATGGATTGGAAGAACAAACATTGTTAAAATGTCTATGGTGCCCAGAGCAATCTATACATTCAATGCAATTCCTATGGAAATACCATCAACATTTTTCACAGAGCTGGAACAAACTATCTTAAAATTTGTTTGGAAACAGAAAAGACCCTGAATTGCCAGGGGAATGTTGAAAAAGAAAACCAAAGCTGAGGGCATCACTATGCCTGACTTCAAGCTATATTACAAAACTATGATCATCAGGACAACATGGTATTGGCACAAAAATAGATACATAGATCAATGGAACAGAATAGAGAGCCCAGAAATGGACCCTCAACTCTATGGTCAACTAATCTTTGACAAAGAAAAGAATATCCAATGGGAAAAGGACAGTCTCTTTAATAAATGGTGCTGAGAAAATTGGATAGTCACATACAGAAGAATGAAACTGGACCATTCTCATATGTCATACATGAAGATAAACTCAAAGTGGATGAAAGACCTAAATGTGAGACAGGAATCCATCAAACTCCCAGAGGAAAACATAGGCAGTAAATCTTTGACATTGACCGCAGTAACGTCTTTGACATCAGCCACATCAACTTCTTGAAAGACATGTCTCTAAAGGCAAGGGAAACAAAAAGCAAAAATTAACTATTGGGATTTCTTCAAGATAAAAAGCTTCTGCACAGCAAGGGAAACAGTCAACAAAATTAAAAGGCAATCCACGGAATGGGGGAAGATATTTGCAAATGACATATCAGATACAAGGCCGGTATCCAAGATCTATAAAGAACTTTCAAACTCAACACCCAAAAAACAAATAATCCTGTCAAGAAATGGGCAGAAGACATGAAAAGATACTTCTCCAAAGAAGACATACAAATGGCTAACAGACATGAAAAAAATACTCCACATCACTACCCATCAGGGAAATAAAAATCAAAACTACAATGAGATACCAGTTTACACAAGTTAGAATGGCTAAAATTAACAAGACAGGGAACAACAAATGTTGGAAAAGATATAGAGAAAGGGGAACCCTCTTTTATTCTTGGTGGGAATGTAATCTGGTACAGTCACTCTGGAAAATAGTATGGAGTTTCCTCAAGATGTTAAAAATAGAGCTACACTATTACCCAGAAATTGCACTAGTAGGTATTTACCTCAAAGATACAGATGTAATATAAAGAAGGGGCACATGCACCCCAATGTTCATAGCAGCAATGTCCACAATAACAAAACTGTGGAAGGAACTAAGATGTCCTTCAACAGATGAATGGATAAAGAAGATGTGGTGCATATATACAATGGAATATTACTCAGTCATCAGAAAGGATGAATACCTACCATTTGCATTAACATGGATGGAACTGAAAAGTATTATGATAAGTGAAATAAGTCAAGCAGAGAAAGACAATCATCATATGGTTTCATTCTTATGTGGAATATAAGGAATAGCACAGAGGACCATAGGGGAAGGGAGGGAAAACTGCATGGGAAGATATCAGAAAGGAGAAAAACCATCAAAGACTCTTGGCTCTAGGAAACTGAGGGTTACAGAAGAGAAGGGGTTGGGGGATGGTATAACCAGGTGATGGGTATTAAGGAGGGCATGTGATGTGATGAGGACTGGGTGTTATATGCAACTAATGAATTGTTGAACAGTACATTAAAAACTAATGATGTTTAGCCAACTATATATTGGCTAATTGAACATAATAAAATAATAATAAAATAAATTTAAAAATAAATAGCAAATTAAATTCAAAATAAACAGAATAAAATAACAAAAATTAGAGCAGAAATCAATGAAATTGAAGATAAGAAATCAGTGGAGAAAATCAATGATTTTTAAATCAATGATTCCTTAAAAACATCAATGAAAGTGATAAAACTTTGACCAGATTTACTCAGGCAAAAAAGAGAGAAGAAACAAATTACCAATATCAGAAATGAAAGAGGGGCCATCATTACTGATGCCATGGGAATAGATGCACTAGACCCAGGTGATTTCAGTGGTGTTCTCAAATATTTGATGAAGAAATTGTACTGATTATCTATAATCTCTTACCGAAAACAGAAGCAAAGCGAATACTTCCTAATTTATTTATGAGGTCAGAATTACCTTAATACCAAAACCAAAGACATTACAAGAAAGGAAAACTACAGATAAATATATCTCACAAGTTTTAATGAAAAAATCCTCAACAAAATATTAGCAGTTTGAACTCAACCATATATAAGAAATTATATACTATGACCAAGTGGGGTTTATTTATTTATTTTTTTTTTGGGGGGGGTTTATTTATTTATTCACAGGTATGCAAGACCTGTTCAACATTCAAAAATCAATTAATGTAATTTATCATATAAACAAGCTAAAGAGGAAAAAGTATAATAGATACAGAAAAAGCATTTACAACACCCACTCATGGTAAAAATCCTCACCAAACCAGGAGTAGAGAAAACTCAAGTTGATAAAGAAGGTCTTCAAAAGCCTACAGCTAACAAATATTTACTAGTGAAACACTAGATGCTTTCCTAGTTAAATCGGGAACAAGTAAAGGATGTCTTCTCTTATTACTCCTGTTCAACATCTTACTGGAAGTCCTAGGTAATCCAACAAGACAAGAAAAGGAAATAAAAGATATATACATTGTGAAGAAAGAAATAAAACTTCCTTTGTTTGCAAATGACATAACCGTCTGTGTAGAAAATCCCAAAGAATCAAATAAAAATCTCCTGGAACTAATAAGCAATTATGGCAAGTTTGTAGAAGATTAATACACTGAAATCAAATGCTTTCTTATATACCAGCAATGAACACTTGGAATTTGATTTTTAAAATATGGTAATGTTTACATTAGCACATAAAAAGTAAAATACTTAAATAAATATGTGTATATGTATAAGTATAAACAATAAACAAATAATATCCACAAGATCTATATGAAGAAAATTACAAAACTGATGAATGAAATAAAAATTCTAAATCAATGATGAGTATTTCATGTACGTAGACAGGAAAACTCAATATAATCAAGATGTCAATTCTTCACAATTTGATCTATAGATTCAACACAATCCCAATCAAAATCCCAGCAAGTTATTTTGTGGATATGAACAAAGTAATTCTAAAGTTTATATGGAAAAGCAAAAGACTCAGAATAGCCAACACAATATTGAAGAACAAAGTCAGAGGAAAGACCCCAAATAGCAAACATAGTATTGAAGGAGAACAAAGTCAGAGAATTGATACTGTCTGACTTCAGAGGTTATTCTAAAGCTACTATAATCATGATGGTGAGGTGTTCCCCACAGAATAAACAAACAGATCAAGGGAACTAGTCTCTGACCTTTGACAAAGGGACAAAGGCAATCAATAAAGGATACTTTTGTAACAAATTGTGCTGGGAAAAACTAGATAGCTAGGTATAAATAAATAAATAAATAAATATAAAGATAGATCTTACACTATTCACAAAAATGAACTCAAAATGGGTCATAGACCTAAATGTAACTGCAAAACTATAAAATTTCTTGGTTATAGCATAAGAGGAAACCTAGGTGGCAATGAGTTTTTTTAATACAACACCAAAAGTATGACCCACAAATGAAAAAATGGACTAAGGGTGACTTCATGAAAATTTTAAAACTTCTGCTGCAAGAAAGAGATAGAATTAAGCGAAAGAAAAAAAAAAAACAAGTCACAGATGGGGAAAAACTTTTCCACAATACGTATCTGATAAAGAACTGGTATCCAACCCAAAATAATAAAAAGAATGCAAACTCATTCATAAGAAAACATACAACCCAATTTAAAACAGAGCAAAATATCTGAACAGACACCTCACCAAAGAAGGTACACAGATGACACATAAACATACAAAAAGATGCCCAACATCATATGTCATTAGGGAATTTCAAATTAAAACAACAATGAGATAGCATTACATGTGTTAAAAGGCTAAAATGCAAAACACCAACACTAAAATGCTGACAAGGCTTATAGCCACACAAAACCCTGCACATGAATATTTATAATAGTTTTATTTTTAATTACTAAAACTTAGAAGCAACCAAGATGTCCTTCAATAAGGGAATGGATCAACAAACTGGTATCCATACGTTGGAATATTATCCAATGACAAAAAAGGAATGAGCTATCAAAGCACAAAAGAATATGCACATTGCTAAAGAATTCAGTTGGGAAATCCTACATCCTGGATGATTCCAACAATATAAAATTTTGGAAATGGAAAAGCCACAATGATAGTAAAATGAATAAATAAATAAATAATCAGTGAAAGATCAGTGGTTACACAGAGGGTTGAAGAAGAAATGAACATAGAGCACAGAGGACTTTGAGGGCAGCGAAGCTGATCTGTGGGATATGCAGTGGTGGGTACATGTCATCATGCATTTGTCAAAATCCATAGACTATGCAGCTCACGGTGAAGCTTAACATAAACTATGGACCTTAGTTAATAATGATGTGTCAATATTGGATCAATTAAAACAAATGCATTGGTAAAACTGGGGGTAGAGGCTTAACATGGGAAATCTATATGCTCACTTTTCTGTAAACATAAAACGGCTCTACAAATAAAGTCTGTTCTTTGAAAAAAAGTTGTAGCTACTTAACCTGCATATTTCAAATGTTTACAAAATTTATTAATTCACAATACAATTTTTGTCTGATCTTATAAACTACTTATATCATATAAAAGCCAAAGGCAGAGTTAATCTAGGTTTATTCTGATGATTAATTCTTTCCTGAATTATTGTTAATAAAACCCATGCTTGCAAACAAGAATAAAAATCCTTCGGTTCCACCACTACATGAGCCACAGATAAAAAGACTGTTACATAGAAAAAATCTGTAGGCAATTCATTAATATATGGGTAATGAAACACTGTGATGTTGATGAAACAACAGATCAGTACAAGAGCCCAGAAATACACATGCACAGACATGGTCAGCTGATCCTTGACAAAAGAGCAAAGGTAAATCAATGGCCAAAGGAAAGTCTTTTCAACAAATGATACTAAAAAAACTAGACACCATATGCAGGTGGAATTGCAAGGGACAATGAATAGCAAACACAATCTTGGAGGGGCGCCTGAGTGGTTCAGTGGGTTAAGTCTCTGCCTTCGGCTCAAGTCATGATCTCAGGGTCCTGGGATTAAGCCCCACATCAGGCTCTCTGCTCATCAGGGAGACTGCTCCCCCCCACCCCCGACCCTGCCTGCCTCTCTGCCTACTTGTGATCTCTCTCTCTCTCTGTCAAAGAAATAAGTAAAATCCTTAAAAAAAAAAAAAAAAAAAAGAATCTTGGAAAAGAAGAACAAACTAAAAAGACTCATACTTCCAGGCATCAAAACTGGCCATAAAATGGCCACAAAATGGACACAGGTTTGCTTTTCTTGCTCACAACACTTCTTCCAGAAAGTGGAAATTTACAGAATACTTTATCTATTGCAATTATTTACCAAACAACAATGCCTCTGTCCAGAGATCACATTTATTGGCAAAGAAAGAATGGCAGTGGGCTCATGTCCACACACAGCATGGTCTAACCTTCAAGCAGAAGCAGCTGGCTTAATTAAACTGTGGAATGCAGTACTGAAGACTCAGCTCTAGGGCCAGCAAATACAGTCTTTGTCAAATGGTTCTTTTGATTTTTTCTAGTATTTTGCAAATATGAATAATTTATACAGTGAATGCTTGTGCACACATAATTTTATGCTTTTGCCAATGTAACTATGGATAGCTTCCTGGAAGAGGGATTTCTGGATCAGTGAGTAAATGCATATTCGATTTTACTAGGTAATGCCAAATTTCCCTCCATAGGAGTGTACCATCTTGCATTCCCATCATCAAAGTGTGAAAATTCCTGCTTCCTCATATCTCCAATAGGACAAATTTTTTTACAGTCTAATATGTCAAAAAATAATGTCTCAATTTAGTTTTAATTTTCATTTCCCTTATTATGAGAGAGGTTGAACAACTTTTAACATGTTTAAGGGTCATTTTATTTATTTTATTTTTTAAAGATTTTATTTATTTGAGAGAGAGAGAGTGCAAGCAGGGGGAGGGAGAGGGATAAGCAGACTCCACACTGAGAGGAGCCTGATGCAGGGCTCAATTTCAGGACCCTGAGATCATGACCTGAGCCTAAATCAAGTCAGATGCTCAACCTACTGAGCCACCCAGGTGCCCTGATTTGATACATTTATATGTTGTGATATGATGGTCATTGTAGCAGACTTAGCACCTCTGTCACGTCACATAATTATCATTTCTTATTTGTGGATGAAATAATTTAAGATCTAGTCTCTTAGCAAGTTTGGTGATTATAATACAGTATTATTGCCTATGTTCATTACATCTTTACATCATTACATTGCCTATATTGCATTACATCTCTAAGACTAATTTACCACAGTTGCAAGTTTTTACTCTGTTTTTATGAGTTAAGCTTTTTTAGATTCCATGCATGTAATATAGTATTTGTCTTCTCTGTCTGACTTATCTCACTTAGTATAACATCCTCAAGGGCCATCCATTTCTTCTAAAGTGGCAGGACTTCCTTCTTTCTCATGGCTAAATAATATTCATGTGTGCATATGTGTGAGTGAGAGAAAGAGAGAGAGAGAGAGAATACATCACATTTTATCTATTCATACGTTGATGGGCACTCAGGTTATTTACATATCTTGGCTATTGTAAATAACACTACAATAAACATGGGAATGCAGCTATCTCTTTGATACCCTGTTTTCATTTCCTCTGGGTGTATACTCAGTAGTGGAATTACTGGAACGGTATGGTATTCCTATTTTTAACTTTCTGAGAAAACTCCATGCTGTTTTCCATAGAGGCTGCACCAATTTACATTCCCACCAACAGTGCAAGAGGGTTATCCTCACCTACACTGGTTATCTCTTGTCTTCTTGATGGTGGCCACTCTAACAGGTGGGAGGTAATAGCTCATTATGGTTGTAATTTGCATTTCCCTAATGATTAGTGAGGTTGAGCATCTTTTCATGTAGCTGTTAGCCATTTGGCTTTTTTCAGCATGTGTCCTTTAAACTGAGTTTGACAGTGTCCTTTCTCCACCACCACAGTAAACTTTCACTTCAGGAGCTATTAGAAGGGTTCAGAGTAGAAAGGGGAAAAATCTCAATTCAGTAAATCTTTCTGTGATTTTGTGTATCTATTTGGGTTCCAAGGAGTTAGGGAAAGACTGCTCCCCTCTCACACCTTGCCATCTTGGCTTCCATCATTTATATTAACAAGACCTTCAGTGTTCCAGTATGTGAATAACGCCTGGCACATTGTATGCACTTAATATTTGTCAGAAGAATTGACCTTACTATTTTAGTACAAATCTTAGTATGTTGGTTCTTTCTTTTAATCTGAACATTCAATTTTGAAAGTCACTTACTGTGTTATTACTCTTCTTCAGTTTTGAAACACTGTTCATTAACTAGGAATACTGATCCAACTTAAATGTCCTAAATGTCTGAACACATATTTTTATTATTATTGTCTTTGAATTTTGAATATAGGAGCGTTTTCTCTCTATATTTGTAAGGTCACCCACTTTTTAAAACCTTTTAAAACTAGTTCCCCTCACTCCTGTTCTTGAAGTGTTTTCCTTGCTACTCAGATATTTTCTATATGGTTTTTATAATCAGTTTTTCTGGGTACAAGAAAAAACATGCAGTTTTGTTATGAGTATACTAAACATAGAAAACAGGATAAAAAGATAGAGTTGTAATTTGCAACACATTTTGTAATATTAGTTTGCAGCTTAAAAATGTTGAATGATCACTTTTTTTCTGGTGTGATTTTTGTATATGTCGATATTAGGCATTTTATTTTCATCATGTTCTTTTGACATCTCTCTATGTGGTTTGATTGCAGTCCTTTTCTGTTGTTCATATTTAAGTAAAATGCTTTCTTCTTTTTTTTTCTTTTTTTTTTTTGTCTGAGAAGGATTCTGTATTTAGTATTTTTATAGAGAGTGGGAATAAGCCAGAATAGTTTTCCTATCTTCACTACTGGGGGAGGCCTCTGTTGTTAACATCAAGAATCCAAAAATAGGATCTCCCCATGAAGCCATTCTCCATTTCTGAGATCTGCTTTCTCTTGGTCCATTCTGCCAGTAGCTAGAACATTTTTCTCCCTTGTTCTCAGTGTTTTACTCTACTCCCAGCAGTATTTTCCTCCAAATATATTGCTTTTACTGAAGTGAGTTTTTCCCAGACACTGCTGAGGTCCTTAAAGAATTACAGTCCCTCAAGTCTTGCTGATCTTCCTGAAACCTGAGGGAGTATTCATGGACTTTTTGTGTTTACCCATATACTGGGTGCTCCATTTCTCAATTTCAGTGGTTATCTTCAGATTTGCTTCCTGAGGCTTCCAGTCAGATGTAGGTGCTCTCTTTAATGACTCAAGAGTTTTGGGGGGAATTTCTGCATTCTGGGAACACCCTCTGGATATCAGAACTTCTCTACCTGCTCCATCCACAACTTCTACATAGACTAAATCTGAGTTACACAGGATCCTACCTTTTTAGGGCATAAAGTCCCACCACTTAGAACTGGTGTTCTAAGTTTCATGGAGTTTACTTTGTCACCAATTTTATTGAAGTTGTCTATTCTTTTTTTTGTTTCTTTCTTTTTCCCTCCTAGTTGCTCTCTCTCTAGTCTGAGGGCATTTGAAAAGATTCAAACACTATACTGCCATCATCATTTTCTCTTTCTAGAAGTCTCTCATAAAATCTCAAGCAAAATAGTATCAACCAAGTTAAGAATTCACTAAAAATTAAAGGAGACAGGCATTTGGACAATTAGAATTGCAATTCAGGGGGCGCCTGGGTGGCTTAGTGGATTAAGCCGCTGCCTTCAGCTCAGGTCATGATCTCAGGGTCTTGGGATCGAGCCCCGCATCGGGCTCTCTGCTCTGCGGGGAGCCTGCGTCCTCCTCTCTCTCTGCCTGCCTCTCTGCCTACTTGTGATCTCTCTCTCTGTCAAATAAATAAATAAAATCTTAAAAAAAAAAAAAAAGAATTGCAATTCAGGAAACACGGATTCAGATAGAAACTTAAATTTTATTACAAAGAAGACAAAGAGAGGTCAGGGTTATAAAAGCAAAAGGTTACAAGAGTAGTTCTCAGTCAGGTCCATTATACAAAATGGGAATTAAAACTAACTTAACCGGGATGGTTCAGTTAATATGCGAATAGATTGAAGCTTGTCAAATTGTGTTGGCTTCTTTAAATGTGAAGCATGGGAACAATTCAGGTCATGATGAAGAGGGAGTTTAAATCCAGGCTAAAGGCTTGCAGTGGGCAAACAGGTCATGATTCCTCTGATAAGACCATGAATAAGTTCCTTCTCCCATATGGTCTTCTGACCCTATTCTAAAAGAGACTTTTTAAACTAAACTTGCTTTTTCCATTGTGAAATCTCCTTTTAGACTTCCCCTCTTTGATCCAGATCTTTCTTGACAAGAAAATATCAAAGATCAATTTTTGGTTTTGGTCCCATTGTGTTGCCAGAGTTGTTAGTACCTGCTCTGGGTCCATCATGTCCCTCAGAGCCGGGAATCTCATATCCTCATATATCTTTAAGCCTGGGACTGCTTTTGAGTGACAAGGAAACCTTTTGGGGAAAGGAGATTTGGGCTACATCAATACGACAAAAAGTGTCGTTTTCTATTGTCAAAGTGTAGAGCACTTGTACTCTTCCTTGCTCAGCTAAAAGATAATCAGGGACTATCTTATTATGAAGAACTTTGGCCAGAGAGTTTAAGGATCTTATGTGGGCTGCTATTGCTTCAGTAGCACATTCTGCAATAATTGCAAGATATAAGAAGAAGTTGTTCATTACAGCCTCAATTACATTTACACCTAACCAGGGAAGCAGACACTTAAAAAGAAGCGAATCCTGAATCATAAACACCTCCTGCTAGGTCCTTTCTAATGTAACAATATAAATTCAGGGGCAGGAGTTACCAATGAGATCTCTTATTTTACTTTTGAAAGTGAGGGGTAAAATTAGATTTTTCTCTTAGCCAGAAATAAAGGGTTGTTCAAACTCCAGAGGTCACCACTGCTTAGGAATGATCTGGGAGATAAAGATGAGGGTGTTATCTTCACAGGCCAATGCCAGAGTAAAGGAAAGGAAAAGAAGGAGAAACGCTTTGATGTCTAGTTAAAGCATGAAGTCTTGATGCATTGTCTGGGGCAGAAGCAGTCTGCCCAATGTCAGATATCAGATGTCAGCTGATAGATATCAGAAGTAGTCTGGCCAATGTCAGATGTCAGCTGACAGATGTCAGAGATAGCTAATAGCTACCTTGATGTCAGCTACTTCTCTTCCTGGTCAATTTGATTTAGGGATCTCCAGTACCTGTACAGGACCAGCATTTTTCAACTGTGAGATGTGTACCCGAGGCTCAATACCTTCTAGTTTTGCAGCAATGTCAGTGGTCAAGAACACTTGGTAAGTAAGGTCCCTTTCAGTGGGGCTTGAAGGCTTGAAGGCTGTCTTCCTCTGATAACATTTCTAAAATACCTGGTCACCATGCTCTATATAACAAAGGCTTGAACATAAGACATTAGAGACTTAACAGTAGTTGGCCACAGTAGCACAAAACAAGGGATCAGCAGCAGGTTGTATACTGACAGAATTCCAAGGGGTTTGAAAGATTTTATTATGGTTCGTATAATTTGTCCAGTGAAGTGGGAGACTCCATGACTGGAGACTGTAGAAGGTGTATCCCAGGTGGGAAACATTCTCTAGCAGTTTTTGTGGTGTTTTTATTGTTTGTTTGGTTTGGGTTTTTGCCATGAAAGAACATCAGCCTTGCAGGGGAAATCATCAGCCTATCCAGAAAACATAAAAACAATAATAAGAACATCTCAATAACACACACTAAATGACAGTTGAAGTCCAGCAGCAAGGTGTTCAAAGGGTCTAGAAGAAAGAGATCTAAGGCTTCTGGGAACAAAGATAGCTTTTCCAGAATTATAGAATGCATGCATGATTCCAATAACACTGAGATCAAGACCTGAGCTGAGATCAAGAGTCCAGATGCCCAACCAACTGAGTCATCCAGGCACCCCAATCCTTAGTTCTTTTAGAACAAATATTTAGTTTTTCTGAGTTGTCAAAATGTGATAAAGTGTCACTGAATAGGAAAAAATGTGAAATGTATATGAAAAGGTTAATTCAGGAGTTTGAAAATAAATAGCTACAGAGAGAAGTGGGGGGAAAAAAGCAGAACTCATGTACCATTAGAGTCTCTCAGTATCCCTCACCCATCAGAAAGTGGGCACCAGGGTGCAGACAGACAGAACTGTGGTACATCCAGACAATGGAATATAATTCACCACTAAAAACAAATGAGCTACTAAGACAGGAAAAGACACGGAGCAACTCCTGTGCGTATTACTAAGTGAAAGAAACCAATTTGAAAAATCTGTACAATATTCTGAAAAAAAAGACAAAACAGGAGACAAGAAAAAGATCAGTGGCTGCCAGGGATTAGGAAGGAGAGAGGGATGAGTAAGCAGAACACAGAGGATTTTTAGGGCAGTCAAATTATTCTGTATGATACCAGTATGGTGGATACATGACATTATCCATCATTCCAAATCCATAGAAGGTACAATGTGAACACTGACTCTTAATGTAAACTATGGACTTTGGTGGATAGTAATTCAAACAGGTACCTCAACTGTAGCAAATACACTACTCTTGTGGGGGATGTTGATAGTGGGAAAAGTAGGGTAACAGATGGGACACCTATATACTTACTGCTCAAATTTGCTGTGAACCTGAAACTTCCCTAAAAAATAAAGTCTATCTAAGAAAAAAGAACTCACTGTATGGACTCAGTAGCAGAATGGAGGAAAGAAGAGAGAGGAAAGCATTAGTGAACCTGAATATGTCAATGGAAATAATCCGATCTCAAAATAGAAATAAAAAGTATTTTTAAAAATGAAAAGAGGAAGGGTGACTCAGTGGTGCAGCTGGTTAAATGTCCAACTCTTGATTTTGGCTCAGGTGGTGATCTTAGGGTGTGCGATGGAGCCCCAAGTCAAGTTCCATGCTGGGGGCAGAGCCTGCTTAAGATTCTCTCTCTCTTCCTCTGTCCCCCTCAAAATAAATAAATCTTTTTTAAAAAATGGAAAGAGGAAAGTAGCAGAATAGGGAACTCCAGGGCTCTGTCTTCTTATATAAAAAAAACAAAAACAAACAAACAAAAAAAAACAACTAATAAGGGGAGGAGAGGCAAGATGGCAGAGAAGTAGGAGATCCTGTTTCAACCGATCCCCTAAAGTGAGTTAAATATCTATAGAACACTCTGAACACCCATGAAATCAGCTGAGATGTAAGATTATACACTTCTCAATCTCTACAGGGGCAGAAGACAGCAGTGGAGAGCTAGGGTAACCAAAGCTGAAGATCGAATTAGTGATCTAGAAGACAAAATGATAGAGAAGAAGGATCAGGAGGAGGCCTGGAACAAACAGCTTAGAAGCCATGAAAACAGAATTAGGGAAATAAATGACGCCATGAAATGTTCCAGTTATTATTATTATTGGGATCCCTGAGAGGGTGGAGAAAGAGAGAAGACTAGAAGATATAGTTGAACAAATTCTGGTTGAAAATTTCCCTAATCTGGGGAATGGAACAAGTTTTCGTGTCCTAGAGGCAGAAAGGACACTAACCCTGGCAAGACCAATGAGTCTAGAAAGACCTCCAGACACTTAATTGTGAAATTCATGGATCATAGTTTTAGACAAAAGATCTATCTTAAGGGCAGCTAGGGGGAAGAGACTTCTTATATACAGAGGAAGGACCATCAGAGTAACATCAGAAGTGTCCACAGAAACCTGGCAAGCCAGAAAGGGCTGGCAAGACATATTTAAGGCACTAAATGAGAAAAATATGCAGTGCAGAATACTTTTCCAGCAAGGCTTACATTCACAATGGATAGAGAGATAAAGAGCTTCCAAGACTGACAGGATTTAAAAGAGTATGTGACCACCAAGCCGGCACCACAAGAAATATCAAGGGGGGGGAGGGTTCTATAAAAGAGGAGCCCAAGAGTGACATAAAACAGAAATTTACAGAGACAATTTATAGAAACAAGGACTTCTCAGGTAACATGATGTCAATAAAAACTTATCTTTCAATAATTGTTCTTAACATGAGTAGCCTAAATGATCCCATAAAACAGCACAGGGTTGCAGACTGTATAAAATGACAGGACCCATCCATATGCTGTCTACAAGAGACACATTCGGAACCTAAAGATACATCCAGACCGAAAGTGAAGGGATGGAGAACCATCTTTCATGCCAATGGGCCTCAAAAGAAAGCTGGGGTAGTGATTCTCTTATCAGATAAATTATATTTTAAGCTAAAGACTGTAGTCAGAGATACAGAAGGACACTACATTATTCTTAAGAGGTCTATCCACCAAGAAGATATAACAACTGTAAATATTTATGCCCCCAATATGGGAGCAGCCAACTACATAAGCCAATTATTAATCAAAATAAAGAGTCATATTGATATGAATACATTAATTGTAAGGGATCTTGCCACTCTCAGTAACAGATCATCCAGGCAGAAAATCAATAAAGAAACAAGAGCTTTGAATGACACATTGGACCAGATGGACCTCATAGATATATAAAGAACATTCCACCCTAAAACAACAGAATTCTCATTCTTCTTAAGCACACATGGAACTTTCTCCAGAATAGACCACGTACTGGGTCACAAATCAGAGCTCAACCAATACCAAAAGATTGAGATTATTCCCTGAATATTCTCAGACCACAATGCTTTGAAACTGGAACTCAACCACAAGAAAAAGTTTGGAAGGAATACAAACACTTGCAAGCTAAAGACCATCCTGCTCAAGAACATTTGGATCGACCAGGAAATCAAAGAAGAACTTAAACAACTCATGGAAACCAATGAGAATAAAACACTTCGGTCCAAAACCTATGGGATACAGCAAAGGCAGTTCTAAGGGGGAAATACATAGCCATCCAAGCCTCACTCAAAAAAACTAAAAAATCCCAAATACACCAACTCTCTTTATACCTTAAAGAACTGGAAAATCAACAACAAATTAAGCCAACCCCAAGCACAAGAAGGAAAATAATTAAGATTAGAACAGAGATTGGGGCGCCTGGGTGGCTCAGTGGGTTAAGCCGCTGCCTTCGGCTCAGGTCATGATCTCAGGGTCCTGGGATCGAGTCCCGCATCAGGCTCTCTGCTCGGCGGCGAGCCTGCTTCCCTCTCTCTCTCTGCCTGCCTCTCTGTCTACTTGCGATCTCTCTCTGTCAAATTAAAAAAAAAAAAAAAAAAAAAAGATTAGAACAGAGATTAATGAGTTAGAAATTAGAGATACAGTAGAACACATCAACGAAACTAGAAGATGGTTCTTTGAAAGAATTAATAAGATTGATAACCACTGGCCAAACTAATCCAAAAGAAAAGAGAGAGGATCCAAGTTAATAAAATTATGAATGAAAGGGGAGAGATCACGACCAACACCAAGGAAATAGAAATAATCACTGGAAATTATCAAGGGATGCCTGCGTGGCTTAGTCGGTTATGCCACTGCCTTCGGCTCAGGTCATGATCCCGGGGCCCTGGGATCAAGTCCTGCATCACAACGGGCTCCTGCCTTGGCAGGGAGCCCGCTTCTCTCTCTGCCTCTGCCTGCCGCTCTGCCTGTGTGCTCACGCACTCTCTCTCTCTCAATCTGACAAATAAATAAAGAAATAAAATCTTAAAAAAAAGAAAGAGAGAAAGTATTATTAACAGTAATATGCCAATAAGTTAAGCAACCTAGAAGAAATGGATGCATTCCTGGAAACCTATAAACTTCCAAAACTGAAACCGGAAGAAATTAACAACTTGAATAGACCAATATCTAGTAACAAGATTGAAACAGTGATCAAAAACCTCCAAAAACAGGACCTGACGGATTCCCTGGGGAGTTCTACCAAACATTCAAAGAAGAAATAATGCCTATTCTTCTGAAGATGTTTCAAAAAATAGAAACAGAAGGAAAACTTCCAGACTCTTTCTACGAAGCCAGCATTACCCTGATCCCCCAAACAGGCAAAGACCCCATCAAAAAGGAGGATTGCAGACCAATATCTGGATGACTATGGATGCCAAGATTCTCAACAAGATCCTAGCTAATAGGATCCAGCAGCACATTAAAAAGATTATCCACCATGACCAGGTGGGATTTATCCCTGGGATGCAAGGGTGGTTCAACATTCCACAAATCAATCAATCAATCAATGTAATAGAACAAATCAATAAGAGAAGAGAGAAGAACCACATGGTCCTCTCAATTGATGCAGAAAAAGCATTTGACAAAATATAGCATCCATTCCTGATTAAAACAATTCAAAGTATAGGGATAGAGGGAACATTCCTCAACTTCATAAAATGAAGTTGATGAAAAACCTACAGCGAATATTATTCTCAATGGGGAAAAGCTGACAGCCTTCCCTTTGAAATCAGGTACACAAGGATGCCCACTCTTGTCACTGTTGTTCAACATAGTACTGGAAGTCCTAGCAACAGCAATCACACAACAAAAAGAAATAAAAGGTATTCAAATTGGCAAAGAAAAGTCAAATGCTCTCTCTTTGCAGATGACATGATACTTTATATGGAAAACCCAAAAGACTCCACTCCCAAACTACTAGAACTCATACAGCAATTCGGTAATGTGACAGGATACAAAATCAATGTACAGAATCAGTTGCCTTCTTATACACTAACAATGAAAATATAGAAAGGGAAACTAGAGAATCAATTTCATTGTACTATAGTACCAAGAACCATAAGATACCTTGGAATAAACCTAACCAAAGAGATAAATGATCTGTACTTGAGGAACTACAGAACACTCATGAAAGTAATTGAAGAAGACACAAAAAGATGGAAAAAAGTTCCATGCTCATGGATCAGAAGAATAAACATTGTTAAAATGTCCATACTGCCCAGAGCAATCTATACTTTCAATGCAATCCCGATCAAAATTCCACCGGCATTTTCAAAGTGCTGGAACAAATAGTCCTAAAATTTGTATGGGACCAGAAAAGATTCCAAATTGCTAAGGAAATATTGAAAAAGAAAAACAAAGCTGGGGGCATCACCTTGCCTGATTTCAAGCTTTACTACAAAGCTGTGATCACCAAGACAGCAGGGTACTGGCACAAAAACAGACACATAGACCAGTGGAACAGAGTAGAGTCCAGACATAGACCGGCAACTCTATGGTCAAATAATCTTTGACATCTAGAAGCATCTAGACAAATAATCTTTGACAAATATCCAGTGGAAAAAAGACAGTCTCTTCAATAAATGGGTATGGGAAAATTGGACAGCTATGTATAGAAGAATGAAACTCAACCGTTCTCTTACACTGTACACAAAGATAAACTCGAAATGGATAAAAGAACTCAATGTGGGGCAGGAATCTATCAAAATCCTAGAGGATAACATAGGCAGTAACTTCTTCAACATCGGCCACAGCAAATTCTTTCAAGACATGTCTCCAAAGGCAAAGGAAACAAAAGCGAAAATAAATTTTTGGGACTTCAACAAGATCACAAGCTTCTGCAAGCAAACAGTCAACAAAACAAAGAGACAACCCATGGAATGGGAGAAGATACTCGCAAATGACACTACAGACAAAGGGCTGATATCCAAGATCTATAAAGGACTCCTCAAACTCAACACCAAAAAGACATAATCACATCAAAAAATGGATACAAGACATGAACAGACACTTCTCCAATGAAGACAATCAAATGGCTAACAGACACATGAAAAAATGTTCATCATCATTAATCATCAGGGAGATTCAAATGAAAACCATATTGAGATACCACCTTACACCAGTTAGAATGGCCAAAATTAACAAGACAGTAAACAACAAGTGTTGGAGAGGATGTGGAAAAAGGGGAACCCTCTTACACTGTTGGTGGCAATGCAAGTTGGTGCAGCAACTTTGGAAAACAGTGTGGAGGTTCCTTAAGAAATTCAAAATAGAGCTACCCTATGACCCTGCAATTGCACTACTGGGTATTTACCCCAAAGATACAGATGTAGTAAAAAGAAAGGCCATCTCTACCCCAATGTTCATAGCAGCAATGACCACAATCGCCAAACTGTGGAAAGAGCCAAGATGCCCTTCAACAAATGAATGGATAAAGAGGATAGGGTTCCTGTGTACAGTAGAATATTACACCTCCATCAGAAAGGATCAATACCCAACTTTTGTATCAACATGGATGGGACTAGAGGAGATTATGCTGAGTGAAATAAGTCACGGAGAGAAAGTCAATTATCCTATGGTTTCACTTACTTGTGGAGCATAAGGAATAACATGGAGGACATCAGAAGAAGGAAAGGAAAAGTGAATTGGGGGGAAATCAGAGGGGGAGACGAACCATGAGAGACTGTAGACTCTGAAAAACAAACTGAGGATTTTGGAAGGGAGGGGGGTGGGGGAATGGGTGAGCCCGGTGGTGGGTATTAAGGAGGGCACATATTGTGTGGAGCACTAGGTGTGGTGCATAAACAATGAATCTTGAAGCACTGAAAAAATAAAATTAAATTTAAAAAATATAAAATTTAAAAATTGCAAATAAACAAAAAACAACTAATGAGCAGGTGAAAGTGTCAGCCTCATTTTTTGCAGAACTTTTGAGTCTAATCAAGAACTTAAAACAATCAGGGGCATGCTTAGTGAAGAAAGAAGCTGCTGCTTTGTAGTAAGAGAGAGTGCTGGCCTCTCTTGACCTCACATGGCCTGCTGACCATCCCCCACAACCCTGATCCATGGCAGCTGTGAGGACTGAGCCCACACTCCTGGTACAGGATGCTTGTGCCACAGGAAACAATGGAGATGTTATTCTCAAAGAATTGTCATTGTGGGTCCCAGCTTGCCTGGTGACTCCGTGAAGGAACGTGCAAGGGTTTGCTTTTATTTTGCCTGACTCGAAACATTCCTAGGACAAAGGTAGCTGCCCAGGAGGCTTTTGTGGTATGCATTTAAAGACAGAAATTTTAGGGGCACCTGGCTGGCTCAGTCAGTGGAGCATACAGATCTTGATCTCAGGGTCATGAGTTAGAGCCCCACATTGGGAATAGAGATTATTTAAATAAACAAACTTAAAGAAAAGAAAGAAATTTTGGCTCTGGCAGCCTGGGGTTAGTTGGGACAACCAACAGACTGAAAAGCCTGGGAAAGAAGAAATTGGGAAAGGAGATTGGAGGCACTTTAATTAAGAAGGCCACACATAATGTCAGAGCTAGGCACGTGGTCATAAACGCCTGAGAAGACCCTCAGCTTTTATCTCTGACTGGCCTTCAGGATCCCAGCAAGCAGTGTGGGTAAGTACTGAACTCGTGCCCCGAAGAGGCCAATCTACAAAGACCAAGAGAAATTTTTTTTTCTTTTTTGCTCCAAGTGTTAAAGGAAACTGTCAAAACACCAAGTGGCCATGACTGCTAAGTTCACTGAACACTGCTTTCACATAACAAATAGTTTAGAGAAATGGTAAAATAGCAACCAATAACAACCCACAAACAAGCAGTAGCAATAAGCCCTGAGGAGGAGGAAATATCTGGTTTCTAAAACTGTCACACTATAATATTCAAAATCTCCAGTTTTTAACCAAAAAATTACAGAGCATGCAAAGAAACAAGAAAATATGGCTCTTTCACAGGGGAAAAAAAGGAAATTACAAGTGTCCATGATATCGGGGCATTGGACTTACTAGACAAAGACGTGAAATAAACTCTCTCAAATATGCTCAAAGAGCTAAAGGAAGTCACAGGGAAAGAACCAAAGGAACCAGGAAAACCCCATCCCACCAGATACAGAACATCAGTAAAGAGATAGAAATTGTTAAAATGAACCAAACAGAAATTCTGGAGATTAAAAGTATGATAATGGAAATGAAAACTAACTGGAGGATTTCAACTGTAGATTTGAGCCCGCAGAAGAATTAGGGAACTTGAAGATAGATCCACTGAGATCATCCAGTTTAAGAAGAAAAAAGAGAAAAGAATGAAAAAAATAACTAAACCAAACTTAAGACACCTATGAGACACCATCAAGTCTACCAACATATACATAATGGGAGTCCTGGATGGAGAGGACAGGAAGAAACTAAAAGAACGTTTGAAGAAATAATGCCTCCAAATTTACCAAATTAAATGAAAATCATGAATCTAAATATCCAAGAAGTTAATTGAGCTAAATGCCAAAAGAGTGAATACTAATAAAAATAGAGAAACATATACTAGCCAGCATCTAAGCACACAAAGATGTACAATAAGTATTTGTTGGATCAATTTACAAACGATGTTGAAGACCACTATTGCCCACGTTTCACGCTGCCCTGACCTACTTTAAATCGTCATATCCACTGGCTGGTCATATGTATATAAACAAGAATGGCAATTCCCAGGGAGAGGACAAGTGAATTCTAGGGAAACTAAAGCACACTTTCACCACCCTGACCACAGTTCTCTTTGAGGTCACCGGGTCCAAAGCTCACATCTTACACAAAACAATCCTTTGGAGGAAGACTCTAATAAGCTTTTGTTAGTTGTTTCTCTACCCACTGCTTCTTTCCTTTTCCTTAACAATCTCTAGATTCTACCCAGAGGACATGAACCCCAACTCTAAATTTAGAAATGGCTTCTAGTTTCTGCAGGTGATCAATCTTTTATGTCTGCTTTGACCATCATGATTGGCTTAGTTTGCATGCATGAAGTAAGAAAGGCAGCAGAGACCAAAAAGATCATGGCTAGGGTGCTGTGTGAGCAATGGAGAAAGTAAAAATCTCTTTTTTGTGTAGTTTGTATCTGGAACCATGTCACTCCAAGGACCGGTCACCACTCTTTAACAGTAAGGGATGAGTCTGCTGAGAGAGTGAGGAGGCAAAGACATGGACTGGAAGGTTAAAAAATTGGTTCCAGGCCACCTCACTTATTCCTCCAGCCCAGTGTTTCCCAAACTTAAGTAGATAATCAAATCCCAGACCTCTTTTTAGTTCTGCTGCATCAGAATCTCCAGGTTAAGTGCTGGGAAACTGCTGTAGTCTCACCTGAAGCCAGCCCTAATGTTGAAGCTTTCAGAAACATGAACCAATAAATGTCCTTTATAATTTAAGAGAATTTGAGATCAGCCAGTTACTTGCCAATGAAAGCACCCTGACTGGTAGAAGCCAGCTAGATTTGTTTCTTTTAGGGGTTTCCCTCTTCATAGAGAAGTAAGCATCAGCTCTCAATGGATTATGTTATTTACATGCCTCTGATAAAGTTCAAAGGACAAGCTCTGGCTTTTCACAACAACCTGGAAAAAAACAGGTTGAGAAATACATCTGCTAATCTCTCTTCCCTCCCACTGCTCCTCCCTCTGGCTCTCCTTTCTTAGACTAGTAGGGCCCTAGAAGATCTTTTCAAAGAGACTCCTCTAGAGGCATCCAGAATCACTGCTAAAATTTGAAACCCAGAGTCTCTCCAGGATGTACCTCAGCGCTGTAAATCACCGCATTCCTCTAAGTGATGGAAACAGCATTCCGGTCATCGGTCTTGGGACCTACTCAGAACCTAAACTGGTAAATTTCTCTCTCTCTCTCTGTTTTATTTTAATGTTTTGAAACTCTCCTAGAACATAATCTTTAACTCATTTTGAGTGGATCTCATTGATTTACTTTTTATAATGAAAGTTATCTCCAGGGTACTATTTGGCATTATGAGTACTGAGCCAGAGGCTGAAACTATATCAGTTTATAATTTTAAATTATCTTTAAGCTTAGAAGATGGGACCTTTCTTCTTCCTTTGATGAAATTTAGCTGAATCTGGATTATTAGAATGAACTGAGGCACATGAAGTTTCTGAGTTTACCACTTGTGGGGTTTTTAAAACTTTTATTTGAGAATTTCCAGTTCAGTCTAGCAAATACTTAGCAAAATCCTCCCAGGTATGAAGCACTAGGCTATAGAAGCTTCAAATATGAAGGGAACAGTGTCTGTGCTACCTAGGTATTAGAAATCAAATAGAGGAAGCAGATTCTTTAGTAGCTAATTATAGAATGATCACGATAAGAGTAAATGCTATCCTAGAACTACAAACTATCTCTCTGAAAACACAGACAAGAGAATTGTTAAATATGACCTTCAGGATTGAGTGGGTTTCCATTTAAACACAGTTTCTACTTATAAGAAAAATATCTTTCTGCTTTCCTCATTGCAATTCAAATTTAATGCTGATTACCAGAATAAACCATCATATGTGTAGAAATGCTACCAGATTTGTAGCATTAGATCAGATTTGTGTGATCACGTAGGAATGACCTCCGGAAAGCTAACTATGAGTTAGAAGGCAGAGAAAGAGAGCTGAGGCAGGGCGTTTGGGGCAAAGGAGAATTACAGAGGCACAACGATAAATGATATGTCCAGCAAAGGCCAAGCCCGCAGTGGCTGGCACAAGAAATTAGTGGTGGAGACAACGGCAGCTGGCTCTGGAAATGCAGGTTGAGACTAGATCATAAAGGACCTTGACACCATGCCAAGAAGCTGGAACTTCACTCCATATAAAAGGAGGAATTATGTGAAGTTTGGAAACAAAGGAAAAGCATCATGAGATACAGTACTTTTGAAAGATAATTCTGGGGCAGCATAGAGAATGGAAGACAGAAAAAGAAAAATAAGCCTAGAGTAACCAGTTAGTTAACGAACTCTTGTATCACAATCCCACATTCCACTGCAATTGCCCAGTCCCCTTGTTTTTGATAATGCAAAGGAAAACCACTGTTGGAACAATCACAAGGGTCTAAGTCATTGGCCCCTTCCTCTTTTACTTTGCCCATTATCTGTCTATGATCTCATTCACAACCTTGGCTCCGACCACATCCATGCAGAGACACCTATTTCCTATTGTTTTGGTTATATGTCCCCATACAACTGTGGACCAGCTACATCAGAACCACTTGGGGATTTAAAAAAAAAAATACAGATCCTCAGGCTTCACCCCTGTTCTACTGAATCTGTATCTTAAGGGGTAGAGATTGCATTTAACAAGCTCTTTGGATAATTCTGTTGGACAGTCAAGTATGTACTCTGTCTTCCTCAGACACCTCTAACTCAATATGACAAAATTACACTAGCCATCTCTCCTTCCCCTAGCCCCTAAACTACTTCTCCTCCTAGAAAATAACACTATCACTCTGAGCCCCCCAAGCCAGAAGTCTGACCATATTCCTTCATTCTGCCATCTTCTGCATGTTTCTCCTTGTCCACATTATATCCAATGATTGCTCTTCAATTTATCTCAGAAATATGTTTTCAATTCACACCATTCTATCTCCTTTGTCATTGCCTTAGTTTAGGTTCTTAATTTATCAGTAAGTTATTCTCCCAATTTTCTCCCCTCCAATTAATGATCCAAACTCAGGCTGTCAGGATCTTTCTCAAATCCAAATCTGATCATGTCACTTCTGTGCTGAATTATTTCCGTGGCTCTGTCAATTACAGGGTAGAGACCACATTCCTTACCTTGCACACTGAGCTTTCAAGGTTCAGTCAAGACCCATCTGTCCAGCAGAAGCCACCACCACTCCTCCACCTTTCCCTCGGTGTGTAAAACATAACTGCCTGAGTTCCTGGAACAACTCTCCCATCTCCACGCTCTGAACATGCTGCCTTCTACCTGGAACACCCTTTCTCTTGGTTTTAGCCAGCTTCTACTAAACCTTCAAGACTCAGCTCAAGGACACCACTCCTTAGAATCCCATCCCTCCAGCCACCACAACTTGCCCCTCTTGTGTGTTCACATGGACTCTTTTACTTGACTCTACTGTAGATCTTATCACACTGGATTGTAATCCTTGTTTCTCTACAATCTGCTCCACAAGACTGTGAAATCCATTATGAAAGAGAAAATGTTTTGTTCAGTTCTGTATTTCCAAGGTAGTATTTAATAAGTAATGGGTATTCAGCTGATGCTTTCCAATTAATGAGTTTATAAAAGGGCATCTCTATGTTTGTGAGTATGTGAGGCTAGGAAGATGTAAATAGACATGATAGTAATAGCTAACATTTTGGGGACACTTAACATGCACCAGGAACTCCTTTGAGGGCTTCACATTACATGTATTTTCTAATGTAATCCTCAAGACATTATGAATGATATACCATGTAACCCCATTTACAGATGATAAAACTGAAGTATAGAGAGATAAAATTACTCCAAACTTACAGTGCTAGGGAACAAAGTTTGGATTTGAACAAATGTACTTTGGGTCAAGACCCAATATTCTTTTTTTTTTTTTTTTTTTAAAGATTGATTGATTGACTTGACTTGACTTGACAGAGAGCGAATGCACAAGCAAGGGATGTGGCAGGCAGAGGGAGAGGGAGAAGCAGGCTTGCAGAGGAGCAGGAAGCCCCAAGCAGGGCTCTATCCTGGGACCCTGGCATCATGACCTGGGCTGAACACAGACGCTCAACTGACTAAGCCATCCAGATCCAATGTTCTAATCCCTATACTCTATTGCCTGTTAAGAATATATCTAATGTCAATGAAACTGCAAATTTCTATAACTTTCTGTGTATTTCTATTTATGAAAGTACATAGGAATATACATCCTGAAAGTATGTAGACTGTGTGTGTGTGTGTGTGTGTGTGTGTGTGTGTGTATTCTGAAACTCAGTCGGGCTCAAAGTGTTGTGCCTAACAATAAGTACTATTAAGTACTTTCTGGGTATCTAGTAATATTAAATGCTCTAGGTTGGAGACATTCAGAATCATGTGTTATTTCCCCAAGAAAGAGTTATAATTCACTTCAGAAGATAAGACATACACCAGTTAGACAATATGATGTAAGAAGAACACTATGGGACATGAAGATCATGCACACACCAACTACATTTGTGATCAGAAATATTACCAACTGTAAAGTAATCAATGGAGTTAATGGTCTCACAAAATCAGAAACTCTGATATAACAAAAAATATACCACATTTATCTAGGTTTGTTGGGCTGCAGAGGGAGATGAGGGGTGGGAAGAATGGATTATCTCACGTAAAGCAGATTCATGGCTTTCTATTCCAACCTATGCAAGTGGTAACTCCTTTATCATCTTCCCAGGACTGATGAGGCAGAAGCTAGAACTACCCGTTCCTAAGTCAGCCACCTTGAAGTACTCAATTTGATTTAACTTCGGAATCAGTCTTAGTCTTAAAGGCAAAGTCTGATGCCAAAATTTAGTTTTCTCAACTTGGCATGCCTGAGAGTCTTTTCAAACCCTCATTCCACAACAAAGAGTAGAAGGCAAATGCCAGGCTGAGGTAACTCTTTACCTGAAATTCATTTGTGTTTTGTGTTTGGGGTCCTGTCCGTCAGTATCTGTCCTGGGATCCTGTTCACTTTTTACAGAGAAGTTAGAGAACAGGAGAGAGCCGGGGAAAGATCCAGTCACATCTTCAGGGGGAGAAAGGGTGAGAGCAGACATGAAAGGCCAAAGTCAGAAAGGCTAACAATGTCTCCTCTGACCTCTGCCCGGGTCATATTCCACCAGAGCGTGCAGAGACAGGAACTGGAAAAGCAACTAGGAGGAACAGTACCATGAAGCTGTGTGAGGGGCCCCAGCCCAGCTTCTCCTGGCTTTCAAAAAGATTTTTCTTTCTCTTAGTGTGCCCAAATTTCTTATAAAGGTGTTTCATGCCTGTAGACTCAGAGAATTTAAGATGGGACCAGCACTTGGAGTCACCAAGCGCTCTGTGCATTACGCCACCTGGTGATGACTAATGAAAACTAAAAACGTGCAAATTATCTAGATGACTTTTTCCCTTTTGAAAGCTTCCCAGAATATTTTCATCCAGGAATGCAATAGTTTATGACAGCTTCCCAACAGATTTCCCTGCAGCTCCATCTGAGAAGGTCTGACACGTGACAGTTTGGATCTTATTCCTTTTTCCAGTTTTGATAGAAATTAACTCTGTTTCTATGAACATCAGCCCATGGAGTCAATAGCCCAAATTATTCAAAACTTCAAGTAAAACTCAAGAATGTTACCAGATGTGCAAATGACACAAGTCCAGGACCATTGGTAGATATGTTTACAGAGAAAGAGACACATATGACTAAAATATAAGGAAAAGCTGAACTGCTTTAAGAGAGATGAAACTGGTTCAAAGTTCAAGTAGCAATGAGGGAATCAGTTACAAGGTAGATCAAGAAACATCAAGTTAGGAGAAAGGAGTGGCCTACGAAGTGGATTGGGGGTTGTAAATGATCCGGTATTCCTTCCTGGGTGGTCCTCATTGAGATTTCTGTAACTGCAAGCAGTTTTCACCGTCTGGAGAGTGAGCCGAAGGCTTTGTATCTGGGGCAAAGGAGAGGTGAAGTCCAAACCTTTCATGAGTACCAAGGGGGAGCCTTAAACATCAAGTCTATTCTGCCCCTGAGCTGGAAGGGGATGGGAGACACAGGCTTAGGACTGTTCTCAGGATTTTGCCATCCTTTAAATATCCCATGCTTTCTCCTCAATGCCCATCGAGTCCTCCTCCTCTTCTCAACCCAAGGAACCTTGGTTCACTTGTTCTTATACCAAGCATATTTATTATACACTGGGAACCACATGTTAAAGGAAAAAAATAACGCAATGACACTTGTTATAGCTTGAAAAGGAGAACCACTGTGATGGGATTTTGCATGAGGGGGTGCAGAAAGGTTGAGCTTCTACTCTGAATACAGCATGGGCAAGTCGGAATTTACAGCCAAGGTCAGTGGATGGAAAATTACTGAGAGGAAACATCAGGGGTAAGGGGGGATTCTTGTGAGCCAACTAGACATCACCTGGGCTGATAGTGGCAAATGATGAACCTGACTAGACAGGGAGGGGGATCAGATATGGAGGGTGGGGGTTGTTCCTGAACAGACTTATCAGGATTCTTACTGGAGTTGGATGATGCAAAGGCGAAAAATCTTTGTCTTATGATTGTGGTTCTATAGCCTCTACCTAAAGAGACCAGGAACCAGGAAGGAAGTACGATCAAGTGTCCTGGGGAGCTAAGTCTATTTCTCTGTTTTGTCCTGCTTTTTCATTCTAATAGCAGGCATGAGAGCAAGAATAAGCAGAACCAGAGGTCCACTGACCTTTCCAAGGATAGTGACTTTCTCCACTACAGCCGATTATATGCATAAGCAAGGGTCCAGTGTGGTCTGATTTTCTAACAGTTTTCAGGAAATCTTATAAAGTAGTTACTAATTTTTAAGTAATAGCAGCTCATTTAGAGTTTTGTAAAATGCTCTGTGGGCTAATATTCTGAGGGTCAAGAATTCAGTTGGTGTTTATTTTTACTTTTAATATAGTGTATGTTCTGAGTTTTGTGTTTTTTCTTAAAGATTTTTATTTATTCATTTGACAGACAGAGATCACAGGTAGGCAGAGAGGCAGGCAGAGAGAGAGGAAGGGAAGCAGGCTCCCCGCTGAGCAGAGAGCCCAATGCAGGCGATCCCAGGACCCGGGGATCATGACCTGAGCCAAAAGCAGAGGCTTTAACCCACTGAGCCAACCAGGTGCCCCGAGTTTTTTGTTTTGTTTTTTTTTTTTTAATTTTATTTTTTCAGCATGTTCTGAGTTCTTTCCAGTACATGTGATCTCCTCACCCTCACACACCTGCCACAGAAGCCTTGGCTTTAAAAAATCAAACACCAAGAAATGACCTCTGCATTTTGTTTATATATGTATATATTGCCTTCCTTCTATCTATCTATAGATACATATGGAATATGGTGTGTATGTATACATATATATACACACACACACACCATTATTTATACATATATACCATTCCTCTCCAGAGTTATTTAGTGCTGTACACCAAGCTGCAAAAAAATGGTATGGGGTGGGGGTGCCATTGGGCGTAAAAAAAAAAAAAAATACCAGGGTGTAAAACAGGTTTATTTTTCAAAAATATTAACCTGCCCAAGTTACAGTGAATTAAAATGAGAAGAGACAGAACACATAGAGATGAGGTGAGAAGACCTCCATAATAAATCAGGCAAAAAAGAACAAAGACTTGAACACGGTTGGTAGCTGTGAGGAAACGAATTTGGCTGGAGTCTTGGAAGGAAGTAACTTGGCTGAAGGCCACACACCCCTGGGAGAAGCTCTCCAAAGCTGGCGACCACTCGGATCTAGGCTAAGGAGAGCAGATGGGAGACCCAAGGCCAAAAATGAGGTTTTAGACCAAAGTTCTTCAAATCTAAGGCTTTGAAACTTACTGAGTCACTTACCTCTTATTTTTGATCTACCTCCTTTTCTTTTTTTAACAGTTAACATTTTGAAAGACAATGGACTTAAGGAGGGACAAATACTTAGATAGCTAATATTTCTTTGCTATAAGATCCAAAATTAGAGTATACCAAACCCCAGAAACTCTGGGTGTGTCTTTCTCAACCTGAAAGCCTTCCTCCCTCATGACAGGATTGCTCTTCTAATTTTTATGGTGTTGATTTTCTTGCTTTTTTTCTAACAGTTATACAACCTATAACATTTCTATACAATTTTTGAACTTTATATGAATAGAAACACTGGATGTACTTTTTTTCTGCTTCTTTTTCTAAATATAATATAAAATTCACCCACGTTATTAATCATGGTCTTTGGGCACCTGGGTGGCTCAGTTGGTTAAGCCACTGCCTTCGGTTCAGGTCATGATCCCAGAATTCTGGGATAGAGTCCCACTTCGGGCTCCCAGCTCTGTGGGGAGTCTGCTTCTCTCTCTGACCTTCTCCTCTCTCATGCTCTCTTTCACTCTCTCTTTCCCAAATAAATAAATACAATCTTTTAAAAATCATGGTCTTTGACCATTTTATTACTCTGTAATTCTTAATTATAAAAATATGTCGGATCCATTTTACTGTTGATGGGCATTTGACTTGCTACCAGTTTAGGGCTTTGCAAACTGTAGTGCTACAGATTCCTACACAGGTCTTATTGTACACATGCATGAGTTTCACTAAGATGTACACCTAGGAGTGGGACTGCTATCCCATCAAGTACCGTATCTTCAATTTTAGGAGATGATGTCAATATAAATAATTTCCAGGTATTCATATAACTTACACTCCTTCCAACAATGTATGAGAGTACCCCTGCTCCACATTCTCACCGACATTTGATATCATTTTGATTTATGCAGTTCTAGCAAGCGTGGAATGATCTCTTATTCTGGTTTAATTTTCATCTCCTTTACTCTAATGAAACTGACCAGTTTTTCATATTTTTATTAAACATTTTGGTATCTTTTGCGAAGTGTGCCTTCTGTGCATTTTTCTTTATTGGACTTCTCTTTTCTTACTGATTGTGGATTTGTAAAAGATCTGGTATCAGTCCTTTGTCAGTTATACCTACGTGAAAATACCTCTTCCTATTTGTGTTTTTACACTTTTAATGATGTGTTGACAAAGGAGTTTCTTGACTTTAATGTGGTCACGTTTATCACTCTTAATGTATCATTAACACTCTCTGTAGCTTAAGAAATCCTTCTTTACCCTGGTGTCTTGGGTTGGCTACTCTGGAGAACAGCCTCTAAGAAGGAGACTTGCGTGCAGGAGGCTTAGTGGGGAGTAGTCTCGGGAACCAGACCTGGAGGGGAGTAAGAAAAAGTAAGTCTGTTTGGTGTAAAGAATTGCACTGTGATCCACTTGCTCATTAGTCCCACAGGGAGCTCTGGAATGGTGCTATAGAGTTGTGCTAAGTTGAGGTGAGAGAGCCTGGCTGTTGTGCCCAATATCATTCATAGAGGGGATCAGAGGTGAGTAACCAGCAGCCAACCCAGCTGAGCAACCAGCTGAGCAACCAGCTGAGCAAATGAATGCCTCTATCCCGTGGTACACCGCGACAGCCACTACATTTTTTTCTGTTTTAAGATTTTATTTATTTGAGAGAGAGACAGTGAGAGCATGAGAGGGGAGAAAGTCAGAGGGAGAAGCAAACTCTCCAAGGAGCAGGGAGCCCGATGCGGGACTCGATCCCAGGACTCTGGGATCATGACCTGAGCTGAAGGCAGTCGCTTAACCAACTGAGCCACCCAGGTGCCCCAGCCACTACATTTTACCCCTGGTGCCAACTGAACCTACTGGCTTTGTATGCTGAGTTCACCCCTGGGAAAAGCTCTTCCAGAATTTTGTTTGGTCTGTCTCCTGGAAAAGTTTTTAAAGAGGTAGGTTAGCAGGATGAAGTAGCTCCTGTGACTAAACTGCCTTCAATTTGCAACTTATCTCCCTCCTGGACTACCCCCATTCTAGATTTCTCTCCTCCTTAACCAACATCTCTTCTGATCTAGGTGGCTTATGAAATATCACAACCTAGATCCTCATCTCTCAAGTTGTCCGAGTCCCTGGTCCACTTCTCCTTCTCACATCATGGCTGCTGCTCTTATCCATTAACTTTCAAAAGTGGGAAGGGGTATATCATTGGATGGCCTAAGTGCCCAGTGTTTTCCTCCCTGGCTTATCATGTAACAGTAAAGGAGGCGTATCTCTTCCTGGGATATAGTTACTTACCCCTGCCTGCCAGTATGGCAACACCTTTCCACAAATACTGAACTCCTGAAATAAGGAGCCTGGGTTCCCCCTGGGAACTAAGACTAGGAACTAGGATCTGCAGAGCCTTAAATTCACGGGTGAGAAGTATTCATTTTCTAAGTGAGTCAAAGGAAGTCATGCTAGGCTGAACCACTTCTACTGTGTTTTCAGACTTGTGTATACGTACTGGGGACACAACACCATCTAATGGATGTTGACTAGGGTATGCGTTACAGCCTGGAAGATGGCAGCGCATCCTTATAGGACTCTGCCCTTTCTTAAGTGGAGGAAGGGTGCTGTTGACCATTTTAGGAAACAGAATTCTTTATTTCACTGATATCATCCTTAATCTTGGGTCAAAATTTTGCATTTAAGATTCTACTATCATATCATTTATTGAAGTCTCCGAATATGGTATTCTATTTGATCTTTCTGAGTTTTCCTTAAAGTGAATTTTCTTAAAGAATCTATCAGAATGCACATACAGTTCTCTTATGCTACAGAATTATAAAGAAGCATTTTTCTCACATCCATATTTCCAACTACTTCCTCCATATTGATTAGAATTAAGTCCAAAATAGTAATTCACCTCATTGCTGCTTCTGCCATCTGAAGGAAAATATTTTTAGCAAGCAAAGACTGTACTAGATATTCAGCTTTTAGAAAAGGCTCTTTCATGGTAGCCGAATAATAGAAGACTCTCACTACTATAACTTGCTTCTGTGCCATGTCTTTATGAAATAAAGCATCGTTCATACGTTACTTCAGGCTAATGGTTAATACCATGCTCCTAACTTAATCTTTGTCTTTCTCATCTTCTTTATCCTAAATGTTCTCCCCCTATGCCTCTTGTCTTGGGCTGATCTTTGAAAGCATATATTTTAATATGCATAGTTTTGGGGTTTTCCCCTTATATTAAATCTATTCATGTTCTATACTTACATTTACCAATTCCAGCCACAAAAATTTCAGTGCTATTTCTGAGACTGTATTTACCATTCCACGTGAAGTTTTATTCTTTTCATTAATACTATGTATATACTGATAATGGAAGTATATTTTTATCTTTTCCCTTAAATTTCTGGATTCTACCCCAAGCCTCCTCTTCCAGTATACTTTTGTTGTCACACTCGCTGTCGTCCTTAACATCTCATTTTACAGGGTGTTTTGCAGAGCTTTTTGGCCTCAATTTCTATTCAAGCTCTATTAATCATGCTGTCAATTAAAAAAAACTGAAGAGGTATTTCTGACATCCCTGGAATGTGTTTCTCTTTTCCTGGCTATTTGATATTTGTGACTATGAATCTTATTTTCTAATACCATCTGTGTAGCCAATTTGTTCATTTTTCATATGCTCTTATTTTCCTAATAGTGATGACTTTCAACTGAAGTACGAAAAGAAAATATAATTTATGCTTCCAGTGCTTTTTATTTCCAGCCCAGGACTATAAAGTCACTAGAAATGTAAGATATTTCTTGCCTCACTCAACCTCAATAAACCGACTCCTGTGGGCCAGAATTCACAGGTCTGTTGAGATTTGCCAAGCATTTGGTTAGAACACTGAAGATACAGAAGCAAGCACAAGTATTCTCAACATTTGTGAACAAGATCAGAATGATCACCATCTGAATAAGAGATCAATTAAAATCTACAAATAAGATTAACCCTCTCTTCCCTCACACAACCTAAAAGATGATTTAAACATTTTATTCGGCAAGACTAGATGCTTGTCTTGATGGAAATATCCACCAAGGCTTCCATTTTTCCTTAAGAAAAAAATTAAACTTTTTAAAAATTTAATTAAAACGAGACACACTCATGTTTATTTAAAATGTCATCATAACTAAAGAACAGTGATTTATATGCAATCTGAAACATGGATAACTTACATTTCCAGTGTCAAGAGTTTGTCAGGTTTTTTGGTTCTATCAATATCCGGGAGAGAGTATATTCTTATGTTTCATGCAGGTTAATAAAATGAACAAACATTTGGCAACCAAATTTAATAAAAATATATCTTGAAAATCTAACATGCCCCCCAACACTCTTCTTTCTCAGTTAATTGAGGAATACTTGATATACAATAAACTGTACTTTTTTAAAGTATTCAATTTGATGAGCTTGACTCATATGTACACCCATGAAGCCATCACTATAATCAAGATGGTGAACATATCCATCACTGCAAAAGTTTCCTTGTGTTCTTTTATAATCCTTCCCTGCCACCCATGCCTGTACCCCCTGCCCCCCACCCCAGGTAATCATTGATCTGCATCTGCACTATACATTAGTTTCCATTTTCTGGCATTTTATATAAATGGAATCATAATGTTTTTATTTTTCATCTGGCTTCTTTCACTTAGTATAATTTTCCTTATGTTCACCCATGTGGCTATAGCAGTACTTCATTGCTTTTTACTACTGAATGAGATTCCATCCGGTGGATGTATCTCTGTTTATCCAAAACTTTGATTTATAATGGAGCCTTCTTCAATGAACTTGTGCCTTCCTATAACATAGATGTCATGAAATCTCTTGTCAGTGGTAAAACTGATCAAGTTACATTTCTGAGGCCACAAAGCTAGGGCAGACTTGGTATGGAAGGGGTCCTCCACTGAAGGTGGGAAGGAAACTCCCTGTGAGGTCGGTGTCCTCAACCTCCAGACACCGTCTTCCAATCACAACATGTAATTGGGAATTTGTCTTTTGTTGTAAAGCAATGTCTATGTGCACAGCATCCTGATAAAGAATGATTAAAGGAAAGGTCCTTTTCTCTTCTTCCCCACCTTGCCTTTTCAGACCCCTAAGGGGACCTGTGCGAAGTCAGTGAAGATTGCCATCGACGTAGGGTACCGGCACATTGATGGGGCCTACATCTACCAGAATGAGCACGAAGTGGGGGAGGCCATCAGGGAGAAGATAAAAGAAGGAAAGGTGCGGAGAGAGGATATTTTCTACTGTGGAAAGGTAAGATCTTCCCTTCACCCTCCAATTCCTTATATTAATAAAGAGTCTTGTATCACTTTTCTCTGTTAAAGAATGTTGGGTTTACCAAGAATAGTGAGTTCTCAACTCCCCAATTCCTCATTTGTGCCTAGAATTCAGGGACTGATTAATTAGCTTGTTGAAGGTTAGGGCAAAACTCCTTCTTCATATATGGGCATTGATTTAAGACAATATGGGAAGAGCCAGATCTACAAAGCAGAAGAACTGGGGAGTAGAGGCAGTGGGGATGGTGGTGGTGGTTCATATTACATAAGCATTTGCCAAAGCTTTCTTTAAAAGGGCAGTCTTCTTCTTCTTCTTCTTTTTTTTTTTTCTGTGCCTATTTGTCATAGATCACTGAGGTTTTTTTCTGGGTTTTTTTGCTTTTTTATTGAGCTACAATTCACATATCATTAAGTTCACCAGTTTAATCAGTGGCTTTTCATGTACTCACAAAGTTGCATAACCATCACTACTACCTAATTCCAGAATGTTTTCATCATTCCAAAAAAGAGCCCCATACCCACCAGTAGTCACTCCCCATTTTTCCTTCTCCCCCTCCAGTCACTGGCAACCACTGATCTGCTTTCCGTCTTTATAGTTTTCCTATTTTGGACAACCCATACAAATCAAACATATGATACGTGGCCTTTCGCCTCTAGCTTCTTTCACTTAGTGTAACATTTCCTCGGTTCATTCATGTTATAGCATGTATGAGAATTTCATTTCTTTTTTTATGGTCAAATAATACTCTATTGTGTGGATATATGACATTTCATTTATATCATTACTTTTGAGCATTTGAAATTTCCAGTGGTAGAAATCACTATCCACTGAAGAGCAATCAGAAAGATAAAGCATCAAAATAAAGCCCGTGGAAATACAGGTTGCATATTTCCAGGCAGCTTTGCAGAAATTAAGCTGTACAACTTTGGAGAACATGTAATACAACTCTCCTGAGTGTTCTAAAAGAGAACAAGATACCACTTCTGACTTCATCCATTCCCCAGACACCCCCTCCTCCTAGCTCCCTACTCAGGCTCCTTGCCAAGCTCCCTAGGAGTGGTGCCCCAAGTCTCCAGCCACTTACAGATTATCATTCCACGGGGCCACATATAGCCACTGTCCCAAAATATCAGCCTGAAGCTTTTTACTTTACCATAGCTTTACAATTTTGATTCCTTAAGATTTTATTATTACAGTCTCTCCTTAGAGTAAATACCAAAGATTAACCTGGTACTCCCAAATGTTTCTGATGAAAAATTTCTTGAACTCAGATCCTGAGAACTTAGACCAAAGCAGCCTGCCCAAAGTGAGGAATATTTTTGAAGATTTATGTCTTACTCAAAAATTTTTTCAGACTTTTACATCCCCCCGACGATATATTCTTATTTGTTTTATTTTGTTTCAGTGTAAAAATTAGGTTTTTTAAGTTACCACTGAGAAAAATAAACCAAAAAACTTTTCTTATCTCCCCTGGTAAACAGTTAATGTTGTTGCAATATCTGTCATATTGGAAAAATTGAACAAAATTATGTCATCTATTTCATAAATTTCATAAAGTTGCTATGAGTTAACATTTACAAAGCACTTAAACATAGTACCCGGCACAGAGCTAGGACTATATATGTGTTTGTTGAATAAAAATAACATGTATAAGAAAGAGTTTTCAGCTCGATGGGATGGCAGCAATTACACACCAAATGGGCCCACAGTAATGACAAAAACACATTTTTTCACTACTTCTTCTACATTGTTTTTGCTTCTTTATGCATTTAAGGCAAGAAAAAAATTATTGTCTAACATAGAGAAAAATCAAATTTTACCAATTTTGCTTGCCCTTACTTGTGACAAAAAGGGTACAGAAATTTAATTTTTTTCCACAAAAAACACTTTGAACAAATTTGATGCTCCAAGAAAATGTATAAACTTGTCCCAAGGTTCTGAGGATCCCTCAGTGCCTTATGCTTTATAGACCCTGACGGGATACACCCTCCAGTTTGACAATCTAAGCCTTAATCTTTCATTATCTAGTATTTTAGAGACTGAGTAATTTCCTTTTCTTTCTTTCTTCCTTTCTTTCTTTCTTTCTTTCCTTCTTTTGTTAAGCTAAGTTTCTTTTATTTTTTTCCAGCTTCATTGAGGTGTAATTGATATATAACATTTTGTAAACTTAAGAGGTATACCATGTTGATCTGATACACTTCTGTATTTTGCAAAATGATTACCACCATTGTGTTAGCTAACACCCCCATCATATCACATAATTACCATTTCCTTTTTGAGGTGAGGACACTTAAGATCTATTCTCTTAGCACCTTTCATATATATAATATAGAAGTGTTAACTATAATCACTATGCTTTATATTATATTTTATATTTATATATCTCATATATAAATTAGAAAGTGTTTAATATAATTAATTGAATTATATAAAATACATATTATATAAAATAAATATATTTATTATATAAAATTAAATTAGTAATATTTAGTTGGTTAGTTAGTTATATTGGATCCCTAAAATTTGTTTGTCTTGCCATTGAAAGTTTGTATGGTTTGATCAACACCTCCCCATTTTCATCTGTGGATAGCTGTCAAATTATTGACCTTTATCGGAGAGGCCCAGGCTGGGTCCTCCACACCACGATTTTGGTGATATTATTAGTTTATCCAGAGAGCCAGTAATTTCATAGTATGAACTGGCAGAATTTCCTTGGGGTCTGAGTAGGACCAAATGAGAACAAAAGAGCAGAAAAAGGATATCTAAACATTTGCAATAACTTAAAGTTTCACCAGCTTCTTCACCACCTATCCCAAGGTGAAGGATCCGGTAAAGTCACTCACACAACCATATTTCTTGTTCCACTAAAGCACATCTTTTATCAGAGTGTCATGACAATAAAGCGCTAAGCCCAACCCTCTAGTGAGATCCATATTCCCTAGCTACACAATGAGGAAAAGCTGAAGTGCTGAAGGTCAATTCAGAAGTTAGCAGAGAGCGGGGCAAGACTTTGTCCCTGAACGAGGTACTCTGTGCTTCAGGTGGATCTTCAAGTCTCTGGTACTGTGTTTGGATAAAGTATATTCCAGGTGTCAAGACTTGTATGAATTCACCCTATATCCAGATGACACTGCAGCATAAAGATATTTTTATAAAATGAAATGCATAAATAATGTATAGGAGTGCTTCGTTAAGAATAAAGGGCTGCGTGGTTGTTTAAAAAAAAGTGTAGATGTTAGTTAGATGTTAGTTGACTATCATCTTTTTATTCTTTCAGCTGTGGGCTACAAGGCATGACCCAGAGATGGTCCGCCCAACTCTGGAGAAGACACTTAATGTCCTCCAGCTAGATTATGTGGATCTTTACATCATTGAAATACCCATGGCTTTCAAGGTAAGTGCAGATGCCTAAAGGTTAGGTCTCTGCTCCTTGGCAACCATTAGCCAGCAGCTGTGCCTGTGATGCTATGAAGCCAGTTTATTACTTATCACCATAGAGTGTTAGGGGGTTCTGTTACTATAAATCAGATAGTACTGACCAACCCCAACAAATGCCTACAAAGATTATGTGTAACAGACTCAGTCCTGGAACCCTAGTTTCTTGATTCATAATCCAATGCACTTGCTAATATATCTGCCCTTTACAACTGTAAGTTTAAACCCTCTCTGTCAAACCAACTTCTAGTCTTCTGACTGCCCTCTATATTTTAGCTAGCTAGCATTCAGACACACCCTTCTTCTTGTTCACACAGTCATGAAAATGTCCCTGCAGAACATAATGCAAGATAATATATACAACTGAAAACTTGCTCACCTCCCACTTCCTCCAAAAGGACATAGCTCAAAGAATAGTCAGGTTTTGGGAGCCAGATCCAAGGACAGATTATATATGTGATATCTATTCTTCTAGTTCACATTCACTCCTTTTTTGAACTTTCTCAATCCATGGGCTTGTTAATTTAACCACCCACAACACACCTGTATATGCCCTGCTAAAGAGCTGTTACTGCCTTAAAATTTCATTGAGGGCAGGAGACATTGAAAAACAAAGTTGGCCACTTGTCCACAGGGTAAATCAGATCCTGCTGCTAGTCAGGAAGAACAAAGACTCTGCCAGTACAGTGGTCAGAATTCCTTTTTGTAGCCAACCTGGCTGCCCCTGTTTTGTTCTCTGGAAACACTTTCCTTCTTGGCTGTCTTCTGTTGTCACATCCAACATGGACTTCAGGAAACATTGCCCTTTTGCATCCTACTTCATGTACATATAGGTTTGGGGACTTCATGATGACCTTGGTAATCATAGGCTTTCATAGTTAAGTTCAGATCTCATGAACAAAGAAATATCCCTTAAAATGTAATATGCTTTCAGTAAATTCACCTTCAGTCAGGTCCATGAATGAGTAATTAAAACTAGAAATCTAATAGGGTCACATTTCCTATATCTAACTTGTGGCATATGGTTTCTGTCTCTTAGTCAAGAATTTCTTTATTCTACTCATCTGCCCCATCTTCAGCTTACCGACCTCCATCTGACCTGAAATAATATAAAACAGGCACAGCTAATGTGTTCCTTGCACCCAGTCTGTGTCTCATTGGATGGTGCACCTTTGTCCAGTAGGACATCTGTGGCCAGAGATCTTGTCTTCAGACACAATCAGAATTCTCCCAAAGTCCATTACTTTCCTCTAGGATTCTTACCTTCCTGCTTTGGCTGTCACTAACTTCTCTATCTCCTGAAGGCTCAGATCTGAACCTCTGTCATCTTGGATGACATCCAGAAGTACAGAGTATGCCTTTTAGAAAAATAACATCTTACCTCTCATTTTACAAGCCCAGTAGCAACAAACACATCTTTCTTCAAGACCTACCTGAAGACTGCAAAAATGACCAACAAATTCTAACACCCAGTGGTTTTCTACTAAGCCCCCTAAAGCTCCAGTCTTAGTAGGCCCATTTGTCTGCATCTCAGGACAGAACAGAGCAACAATTTAACAGATTCTATGCTATTACAGAGCAGGGATTACCAGCAGCTGGAGATGGGATACTTCTCATGGTCCACAAGCCCATGTTGACCTAACCAATTTCCCATTTTTGGCCCACGACTTGCTATAGCCCAGCATCTTTGTATTAGTTAGAACTTGTTATAAATGGCAGAAATCCAATTCAAATTGGTGTTAGCTAAAAAAGGAGCTAAGAATTCCAAGGGGTATCTAATTCAGGCACAGCTGGATCCAGAAGTTTCAAACTATGTATCTAGCCTTTCATCTCTGTTTTGGTTGGCTTCATTCTCAAAAATCCTTCGCTATATGATGGCAAAATGGCCATTGACACACCAAACCTACATTGTCAGCACAATGTGAGAATTCAAAGAAAGAGAGACCACACAGTAAACCTCATGGAGAAATGCTGGCTAGCCTTCATTTGGTTGTGTACCTATTACTGACTAATCTTTGCTAAGGGCCAAATGAGTGACTGACTGACATCTATGACCAAGAATAAGAGCAGGGTCAGTCCACCCAAACAACATGGAAAGAGCTCCTCCAGAGGGGACAGAGTAGGTATGATAGAAAACAAAATAACAGATATCTACTGTAGTTAATTAGAGGCCACTTAACATAGTGGTAAGGAGCATGGGCTCCAGAGGCAGGCTGCCTAGTTTGAATCCCACCTGTGTCATATACAAGCCAGATGACTTGGTCAGGTTATTACCTGATCACTTTCCACATCACCTAAACACCAGGCAGTGGAAAAAGTCTGTATGGGCTTTGGAGTCACACAGAAGGGGGAATGAATTTCAGCTTTATTATTTACTAGCAACAGTCACTTTGATCTTTCTTTCCTTTTTTTTTTTTTTTTGTTCTTTCTGAACTTCAATTTCTTTATCAGTAAAATGGAGACAATAGCAACTACCTTGACAAGTGTGAGGAGTCATTCAATTATATATGTGACATTGCTGGCACAATGTCTAACATTTTATAGATAATAAATGAAAGATGATATTCTGAAATGTTCACATAGAAGGGAACGTTATTAATAAGATATCCCAATAACCAAATTTCACAGAAGAGAAAGTTGAGGCCCCAAACAAGGAAGTAACTCACTCAAATTTAAAGTTCATTAGAATGGGACCAGATGGTGGGTTCCCTGATGCCAACCCCATACTTGTTCTCCTACATGACACTGCCTTCTGCCTTGTCTTCCCAAACCTAGCAATCCCAATACTCTGTGGACTATAGTGATTTTTTTAAATTTCAGGTTCTTGGGAGTTGTAACTTTAGCCCTCATCCTCACACAGCTAACTTCGCTCATGTTCAAATGGTAGATTTCTAAGCTAAGTCTTTAAGATTTGGAAAGAGCCTATATCTAAAAGTGAGAAAATGAAATTTACTTCTCTGTGGTTGACCATTGATTTGTAAAATCTTTTCGGGAAAGGTAAACAGAGAATTTCCACTCCTATTCTTAGATGGGATCAAGGCTCAAGGATACAGAGAGACAGTAAAACTTTTAACAGTAAGAAATTACACAGTATAATGACATTACTTCTCACATGAACCTGTAATTCCTATAATGGAGAAATCAATCTTTGTAGCCAAAATACCACATGTTTTTTGAATCTCATCATATTTTTAACAAGAAACCTTTCTTGCTAAAATATTTTTGCACTTTAATATTTTTTAAATGTCAAGTTAACAAGCAGATACAATTTTAGAACAACAAAATAAAAAAAATCACAATAAGACATTTTTAAGGATTTTTTTAAAGATTTATTTGAGAGAGAGAGCATGAGTTGTGGAGGAGAAGCAGAGAGAAGAGGAGAGAGAATCTTAAGTAGACTCCATGTGGAGCTGGACTAGGGGCTTAATCCCAGGACTCTGTGATCATGACCCAAGCTGAAACCAAGAGTCTGACATTTGACCAACTCAGCCACACAGGTACCCCATGATAAGACATTTTTAAAAGAAAGAAGTTACCGCTGAGCTGGAATGAGAGTCAATAGCATGGGTTTTTAGAGGGTTGGATTTTTCTTCTAGCAATATCTTGCAGTAAGGAGCAGGCATAGAGGACAAAGACAATGGGTTTATCAGCATGATTGGATTGGTAAAGTAGACACAGATGAAGGGAGGCATCATAGAAATATTTAACATGCGTGCAGTCTTCATAAGGACTTAATTAAAATCTGGAGAAGTAAAACTTATTTAACAGAGTTCATAACAGAGGCATAAAGAAAGCCATTTCAGAACAGAAATAAAACTAGGAAATGCAAAAAGCAAGAAATATGGAGAAAGACTGGAATGAAAAATGTGGGTCATAAGTGTTGAGAAGTTCAAAGAGTTTAGAACTCAGAGATAGAAAGGGTAAATTAACATGAATGATTATGGGGCAGAGAGGAGAAATGAGCTCTTTTCCTGTTCTCAGTGAGACAGAGGAACTGAGAAATTATTTTCACTAAAGAGTATAATGGAGAAAATGTTATCACCGGGGGGAAGTTTCATTCAGGTGAGATGACAGAAGGAAATTTTTTTTTTTTAATTTTAAGAGTACAATTGATTTTGTCCAGTTGCTTGGTTTTCAACAAAAATTTCTATTATCAAGGTCTACAGACTTCCATCCTGCCATCCAAATCTAAAAGACACTTTGTCCCCCATATTATCTGATCTCTTTCAATACAGGTGACTACTACCTTTTTCTTTAAACATTTTCAGTTCATGGTTCTATGATATCACCATCTCAGAATGCTTTGACAGATTCTTCCCTGTCAACCTCCAAATGTCATTATGCCAGTACTCTATTCTCAATACTATCTTACTGGGCCACACCTTCTCTAAAGGTGATCAGTCAAATGGATTGAATACCACTTTATATGCTGAGGACTTCCAAATTTGTCTACAGTCAAGACTTCTCTCTCAGCCTCTCTCAGATTTCTCTGTTGAATTGCCTCCTCAAATACCCAGTGAATATAATGTCTAATTGCCATTTCAGTCTCAAAATATCCAAAACAAAACTCTTGATGGCTAGCTTAAACTCAGGGAATGATCACCACCAGCCAACCAAGGAACCTAGAAATCATCTTTTATTTCTCTCTATCCTGTTTCCAAGCCCATAAGAGAAGGGTCCCTCTTTTAGATAAGTGAAAAAGGAAAAATCTGAAAATCTATGGTCAGTCTTAGTTGGAAAAGGATTACCCAAAAACTAGGATATATATTAGTTATACTGAGATACTTTGTGAAGTAGAAAACAGATGCTAAACTCCTGGAGGACCCAGAAAGGAAAAGAAGAGAATCATTGGGCAGATTAGTCAGAACTAAGAAGTAATGGGCTGAGTTCTCCCTTATATGTAGGGAGCATTCCACTCATTAGCTATACTTTTCTTAGCTGAAGAACTTCCTCTCACCCTTCATGATGATCTTTGGTTTCTTATCAGAGTAAGAAATTTGCTGTTCTCAAATTTGGCAAGGGTTAGTGTTAGGTCAAAATACTGAGCATAAAAGTCTTAATTCTCAACTTCTACTCCTTGTTTATGAGTAATTTTGTTATTAACTGTTCGAGTGACTGGTGGTGAGTGTGACAAAGAATTGCACGAAGAGTAGAGCATTAAACAGGACAGAGTTTATTCACTCTCCAAGGGAGGAAAGGGGCCAGACATCCAGAGAAATGTTAGCCCCCAAGTTTCTGTCAGGCTGGGCCTTTTAAGGGACTTCAAAGGATCTGAGCGGGTTATAGCCGTACCCATTGCCAGGAGTGGGGGTTGGGGGGGTTGGTGGTAAGGGGAAGGGGTGGACCCGGCCAGGTAGAGCAGGAGGCAACAGGTTTTTCAAGGGTCTCTGTCCAAGGCTCATCTGGGATGTGGGCTCTGATCAGGCTAGAGAATATATTTTGTAGTTGGGGTCCACTTTCCAAAAATGTAGGGCACCATGATCTAGAAAAACAGGGCAAAGTACTGACACCTGCGAATTTTGTCTGTAAGTGTGGCTGGGGTCATTGTGGGAGTGGGGGAATTGAACGGATTCCTTTCATTACTGTTGGGTCCCCCCAAAATTGGGTACCCCAATAATGGGTCCATGATTAAAGGAGCGAGACTGATAAAAAGCAAAAGTCAAGCAAAGCTTTACTTCATGCCAAGCATCAGGAATCAGACCGACTGTCTAACAGACCGGTCGGGGCCGCCCCTTACAGAGGATGACCCCTCCCTGCTTTCCAGACTAACTTTAATAGAGCAAAGGCCATGTGGTTGGGCCTGGCCACACACAGGTGGCTAATTACAATTCACCCCACAGTAGCCATGGAAACTAGCCCATCACCTTGGTAGCTAGGAGACAGTATGTGCCCCCACTGATTGAATGTCTCCACCTGGCGTTACCGCACCCTTGTACTTGGACTTTGTTACATGGGACTGGTTTCCAGGACTTGCCTCTAAGCAAGGTGGGGGGGGGCGGCCAAAGTCAATTCAAGTTTTACAACAAACCCGGGTGGGGCCGCTCTTGCTGAATAGGCCCTTACATAACAGAGAACGTCATCGTTTAAGAACAATAATAATCTGTCAATACATAAAGGAAAATGAATGCCTGGGTGAGATAATGAGACTAATGTGTCATATTTATTATATATAAATATAAAAATAATTAAAATTGAACTGCCTTCTCAGGGCCAGGCTATATGGTATTATGACAACTCAAATTCCATAATTTTAATTCCCAGATATAAATAAAATAAATTATATTCATTCTTTTTGTAGCCTGGAGATGAACCCTATCCTAAAGATGAGAATGGCAAATGGTTATATCACAAGTCAAATCTGTGTGCCACTTGGGAGGTAAGTTTAAATGGGTCTCTTTTCTTGATGACTATATTTTTAAACTGTGATCTGACTATTCCTGTTCAATAAAGGGAAAGATGCAGCCTTTACTTCTAATGGAAAGTAATAGTCAGAACAGGTATTTTTAACCATAAGCAAAGATGTGTAAAATTCCCACTTCTTTGCACTGAAAAATTCTTGATTTTGTTTTGATGGAAAAGAAAAATGCCAAAGAAGAGAGAAGTGAAGAAAGAAAAAGATAGTAGTGGAAGTAAGTTCTAATGTAACTATAAATAAAAAATGTATAAATGGGATAAATTCACAAATTTTTGAAGTTTCTCAAATTGAATTTACAACAATCAATAATATGTTTAAAAGAAACAAACTTAAAATGATTCATGAAAAACAGAAAAATAACTCTGGTTCCAATTCTGAGCAAGCTCTTTCCCCAGGATCATCAGAGTAGGAAAACTAGGGGAGAGTAATGAGAAAACCTGAATGGATTCATGATTGGTGTGGGGGATCCAGATATCTTGAACTGGTTTGTTTGTGAGGTAATACGACAGCTTTTACCTAGAGTAGAAGGCAGACCAATAAGCTGTAAGAGGATAACATAGGAGAGGACCTTAGAGTTCTTTTTGTTATTTCTTCTCTTCTGCTATAGCCTGGAGCAAATACTGTCTGCTCCACACGTGCAGAAACTTAAGACTCAAGTTCAGATGTCTTCATGAATCAAATCAGAGTAGGACTGAAAATGTGCACTTGTGAGAGGCTGAGAAAAACCTAAGTTACTATCTGACCTCTGGCAATTGTTTTCCCCCTTATCCCATTCCAAACTCCAGAGGCTGGGAAATTACACTCTAACAAGTACCTCTTTCTAATGGACTTCCACCCTATAGATAATAGCTGAATTGTGGAATTGTTTTGCAGGGTGAGGAGGCATTGACTGCATTTTCTGGTGCCTGGGGCTCTCCACCCAACAGACCATAAACTCATTCTTGACCTCACTATAGATGACTAGGTTTGGAGTGTGGTGTTCCCTTCCAAGTGACAGACTGATAGCTTAGCCAGTATCCCCAGGGAAAAAAATGTGTTCACAGCCCCAAATTACAAGGCATTTATTTTACCAAAAAACTTCATATCTTAATTAGAGATCTGAACATAAACAGAACAGAGAACCAACAACTTTTTACTTTTTAAGCCAATTAATATATTCAAGGAGATAAGATATTAGCAATGTGAAATGAGAACAAGAATACATCTTTTTAAAAAACAAGCAAAAATAATTATTAGAAAAATGTAAAACAATGCAATCAATGGGATAAACATAGAATAGATACAGACAAAGAAAAAATTATCAGATTGAAGATCAGAATGAGGAACCCTACCACCCAATATGAAGAAGGAAAGGACAGGAAATTTTTTTAAATATGGAGGAAAAACTAAGAGATGTGAAGGATAAAATTGGAATTTCTAGTATTCATATAGTAGGAGTTTCAGGAAAAACGGAAGGGGGGAAAAAAAGGAAATATTTGGGGGAAAAAATCCTTTGGATTGCCAAAGGAAAGAAAAAAAGAAAACCCTTACCCAGACACATTACAGTGAAATTTCAGAATATCAAACATACAGAGAAAATGTTAAAACTTCCTGAGTATAACAAACAAGCCAGTAAGGAAAAAAAATTGAAGAAACAAAAACAAATCAAGGAGAAAACAGGAAAAGAAGAAAGGAGAGAAAATGAATAGATGGGAAAAATAAAAAACAAAGAGTGAGATGGGAGATTTAAACTATTTTACATTAATAATCACAATATATGTAAATAGTCTAAACAAGTCAGTTAAAAGGCAGAGGTTATCGGAATAGATAAAAAGCAAAACCCCACTACATAGATTTTTTAAAAATCCATTTTAAATAAAAAGACACAAATAGGTTAGAAGTAAAAGCTTAAGGAAAAAAGTAAAAGTATAAAAAAGATACACTATGCTGACAGTAATCAAAAGATAGCTGGAGTAACTATTTTAATATCAGCAAAGACTTCAGAGCAAAATGTATTACCAAGCTTGGATAAAGAAGTTTGTTTTATAATAATGAAGAGATTAATCCTAAACATCTATGTACTTAATAACAGAACTCCAAAATACATGACACTTAAATGAAGAGAACTAAAAAGAGAAAGAGAATAGTCTGCAATAATAGTCAAAGATTTTAAAAGCTCTCTCTCAGTACTTGAGATAATAAGTAACAGAAAATCTATAGAAGGTATTTGAACATTACCAATTGCTTGATCTAATCGACATTTATAGAATACATCACCAAAATATAACAAAATGCTATTTTTCAAGTGCACATAGAACATTTAACAAAATTGTCTATGGTCTGAGACATGAAACAAATCTCAATACATTTAATAACATTCTTTATGCAAAGTAGGCTGCCTGATAAAATTAGAATTACATGCTCTACCAACTAAGCTGGCCAGGTACCACTACTGAGAACAATTTTTAAAACTCTAAGTCAAAAGATATATCATGCTGTTTGATAGAAAGACTGAATACATTAAGATATTAATTTTCCCCAAACTGATTGAAAGATTCAATGGAATCCCAGTCAAAATACCAAAAGAAATTGAAAAGTTGATTCTAAAATTTATAGGGAAGTGTAAATAGCATGAAGATAAAAGATTCAATTTACCAAGAAAATATACCAGTTTTTAAATACATATGTACCATATAAAATATCTTCAAAATATATAAAGCAGAAGTTGATAAACTGTAAGAAGACACTGATAAATGCTTCTAATATAGTGGGAAATTTCTTACATGTCCCTTTAAATTATTGAGAAGCCAGGAAAAGCTAGACCTAATTTTGTAAATAGTGTGGGGGATGGGGAGAGAGAGAGACAGAGCAAGAGGAGAGAGATTTGTATCTAATAAAAGGAGACTATACATTTTCACACACACCAGATATTTATAAAAATGGATCAGGTACCATGCCATAAAGCAAATCTCAACAAATTTCAAGAAGTAAAATCATTCTTAATGGACTAATGTACATTGTGAAAATTCAAGGGAAAGATATGTTGTACAATATTTCCTAAACTAATTCAAATATAGAATTCCTGCCTGTCTCTCCCACTTTTTTTTTTCTTCACAGAATGTGTATTAACATACCCAATGGCTTTCTTTCCTAAAGAATTCATCATCACCCTCATAAACATTCTCATTTGTTTTGAGGCTTTTTTCTTAACCCATTGACCTTTACTCAACAGGCTTTGGAAGCTTGCAAAGATGCTGGCTTGGTGAAATCTCTTGGAGTATCCAATTTTAACCGCAGGCAGTTGGAACTCATCTTGAACAAACCAGGACTCAAATATAAGCCAGTCAGCAACCAGGTATAGTTTGCTAGGAGGTGGGAGGTGAGAGGGGGAGTGAGGGGTGGGGTAAGATTCCAATATTTACTTACCAAGAGAACCCTGGACTAGAAGTTAGAAATCTTGTGGTCACTCTACATACATCTCATCATAAGACCCTGAGAACAAGTCTTTTTATTTCTCTCAATTTATGTCTCTTAAAAAAAGATTTGCAAGTTCAGATCCAGACAAAAATAATCCAAAAATACTTTTGAGGAAAAGTAGTGAGGAGAAACTAGATCTGCTAGATACTAAGATATGCAGAGTACTTAAAATTATGTAAGATTAGTGTAAGAACCAACAGATAACCAAATTAATAGAAAATAAGCAATACCTTAAAAACAGGCCCAAGTATAATAAAAACTTAATGTAGAAACAGTAACACAAACTAATGTCAATGGCAAAGAGATGAAATTTTCAGTAAATAGTTTGGAGGAAATGGCTAATTGTATAGAAACAAATCGGATCGTTGCCTCATGTCATACTCCTAGTATCTCTTCAGTCAGGAGTTAAAGATGAAATAGGAAGTCACTTGTGAACACTACAAAATGATTTTAGTTTTCTAGAGCTATAGGTAGAAACGAAGCCATTGGAAAATTATAAAAGAAACTGACATATTTGATAGTATAAAAACAAACTCTAAAAATATTGGAAACAGAATAAAAAATGGATAATTATATTTTTAAATATAATAGAAAGGGGATCATATCCTTATGAATTAAAGCTTAATAAAAATTAATGAAAAAAATCAAAACACTAAAGCTCAACAGAAAAGTGAGCAAAAGAACTGTGAACAGAAATTCGAGAAGACAAATTGCAAGACTAGTAAACATATAAAAAATGTTCAACTGCACTAGTAATTACAAGTATTATTTTGTATTGTATATCAAATTAGCAAAGCTTTTGTTTTATTTTTTAATGTAATGTTCCATATAAGCAAGTGATAAAGTGCCGCTGGCAAGTACAAATTTGTCCGTCCTTACTGGAAAGTTATTTGGCAATAAGTGTCAAGAGCCTTAAAAAATGTTCACAGTCTTATATTCCTAAGAATTTGTCCTTGTGAAAAAGAAAATCTGAAAGCCTTTAGGTGTGTTTGTCATAGCACTGTTTATAAAGGCCAAAAAAAAAATAATAATAATGAAAAGGAAACAACACAAATGTGAAAAATTAGGAGAATATTTAAATTATAAAACTCATATAATGTAAAATCTTAATTAAAGATGTTCTAAAATCATTTTTGAGCAAAAGAACAATGGCCATGATATTAAGGGGAAAAACCAGGATACAAAATGTAATTCAATATTGATGTGAATGTATTATTTAAAAACATGCTTACAAAAAATATTGGAAAGAAATATATCAAAATACTAACTGTAGTTATCTCTGGCTGAGAATTACAGGTGACTTTTGTTTTCTTCTTTACGCTTTTCTATATTTTCCACGTCTTCCGTAGGGCGCATATGTTACCTTTATAATCACAACAAAATTCTGTTACCCACTAGTTAAATGGGGATAAAAGATACTCTCTTCACCCTACTTCATAAAACACTAAGAAGCTACATTTAAAAAACATTCTTTGGGTAAATATTCACGTATTAGAGTTATGGTTGACATGTTTTCTTGATTCATTGTTTTTAGCAACTTGAAACAGTCTTGAGTTCATAACAGAAAGAATGAATTATTACCTATCATGACAATTACCAGCTAAAAGACAGGTGTTGCTGTGTTTAGAAGTATCTCTTCCTATGACACTTAAGCCAACACTATACCATGTGCTCTAAGGAGCCGAGAGCAACAACCCTTGATTTCATAACTGATCTCCATCTATCCCTTTGTTCCTACTCTAACCCTCACTAGCACATCTCCCTCCTGCACCCTACAAGAATAATATTTTGTTATAAAAGGTTAAAATGACACATGTTTCTTCTTACAAATATAGTAAGAAAGATGGTGATTTTTTATCTCAGGATGAAAAATGGAATAAGAATTGACAGTGTGCCTCCTATGCCAAGGAAGAGGAAACTAAATTTCCCACTAGAATAAATCTGAAATATAGTTTGAAAATGTTTATATTTTTTCATAGACTTTATGAACAAGGGCCCATGGAATATGACCTTACTCTATACTCATTCTCAGAGCCTGAGAATTCCAAGCTTCCTTAATACTATCCATGATGTCTATCTAAACAAATGTGTCTCCAGGCTCCATCCCTGGCTTAGTCTCTCTGAAAGCCTTCCTGGTAGACAATTTGTCATGCAGCATTCTCCCAACCTAATTCAAAGTAGACTGTGGATCTCCCTCAGGCCATTTAATCTCACACACCTAACTCTACTAACAAACGAAGGGAGGGAGGTGGGGAGAAAGGAAAGATCTCCAAGTTCTTCAGTTTTTCCTAACCCTATTCATTATGCTGAAATCATGGATTTTCTGATAGGAATCAATAAATACTTTTTGAGTGACTTAATGAAATGGAAAACCCAACACCAATTTTTACAGAAAGACACAGGATGGGGTTAATGTCTTCCTTCACAGGTTCTGTCCAGCTTAACTTCACCTTGTGAGATTTTGATATCTGAAGTTCTGTACTACCAAATAGCGTGGTAAAAGCCCCAGACCTGTCAAGACACTGACATGTGACATCAATTTTACATAGTACGCAAGAAAAAGTAAAGACTGCATCTCCATTGGCCCATCCACAAAGGGCTATACCCTGTCTGAAGCAAGTGTGCTTAGATATGCTTCTCTTTGGAAATGAGCAAGTTCCAGGGCAATGATGACATCAAGGCACTGTGACAACAGAAACCATTACTACCCTCTACCTTAAACTGAACATCCCATGCCAGCATTCCGAACAAGGATTATTCACTGGCCTGAAATGACCACACCAAGCCACAGTCCTGACAAAGCCCCTCCTGTAACGGTCCCCAGCATCAGTAAAACTTCCTAAGATGCTAACTTGGTCCTCTCTGTATCATAACCTTTTCATTCAACAATCATTGAGCACCTGCCTTAGGCCAGGCACTTTCCTAGGTTCTAGGCATGCATAAGTGACAAAAGACAGATAAAGCCCTTCCTCTTGGAACACTCGCTGTCTAGTGGGGAGCACACATTAATCAATCACAAAAGTTATCAATAATTAGAAACTGAAATAAACACTCTGAGAAGAAGGAATATGGTTCTCTGTGAATTCAGAAGCACTGGGATCTTAGTTTATCCACTCCAACCCCCAGCATTTCCCTTACTGGTTGTCCCTTTAGTGATATGGTGTCAAATTTTTACCTGACAACTATCAATCCAAAGATTTATATATTATTTTAAGTTATGTTATTGAATTTCCATGTCAACTCAAAAGCTTTTGTTGAACAGAAGTTTTTAGCATGTTGCCCAACACAACTCTCTCTGTGTCGTCCCAAGCTTCAGTTCACAGATTCAGTCCAGTCACAGATCCAAAATGTGCATACCTATCTGTTTTACTTCTAATTGTAATAACCTTATTACCCATACCTTCTGCCACAAGCTATATGCAGTCCTTTTTAAAAGGTTATAAAACTGTTTGATGTGTATGTAAGCACACACATGTATACATACATATATATACATACATACTTCTACATATTTAATAGGCCAAAGACAAGCAACAGCACACCAATTTGATTAGAAAGAAATCCTTGTGGGAAAATGAAATGTTGTGTTTGGAATGAGCAGGTGGCCATTAAGTTAAGGAACTCATACTTAGTTTCTAAGCAGTGGAATGATATGATATACATGTTTTGGAGAGACCAGTCTACCAATAATAGACAAGATTGGAATTGAACAAATAGGGAGCGATGTTGGAAGTTGGAGAGGGTAAAGGAAGGAAACACTAAGAAGTGTGATTCCTGCCTTATTTTAGTCTGTGTGTTACTTTGTAGAATTATTTAAGAAATGTTCCAAGGGGGAGAAATCCCACAAGTGTTTCTTAGGGTAAGGGAACAGGATTATGTCAGAGGGGAAAAAAAAAAGTTAATCAGATTAGAGAACAGAAAGGAGGCCCACCATGAAGAGGCCCAGTTTACTTTTGCCATTTCATAAGCAGCATCTGCTTGTGCCTTCTAGAAATAAAATTGCCACATACTCACTATTCCAGACAATGAAGATAATAAATATATGCTTCAATTATTTCAATTCAGCCTTGGCTGATTTTAATTTAAAAAGGAAAAAAAAAAAAGAATAGGTCAAAAATTATCATGGTGGTTAAGAAGAAACTTTGAGAAGAACTTTCTGACACAGTATTTTTAGTGCAGGAATCTTGCCAGTAAGATACTAAAGATGAACATAGGCCTGCACAGGGTGGTGTAAGAACTCTTGGCCAAAACGACAAAATTCATCTTTAGATTTCATTTTATACATACTTTACCCCTTGTGAAAATATTCTTAGATGCTTGAGAGCTACAGGGAGAGGGCTTCTGCAACATGTCACTTCTACTTACCAAAACTGTAATCTGAACCTTAAGACTTTTTTTTTTTTTTTTTTTTTTTTTTTTTGGTTACAGAAAATTGTATTTGCTGGAATGGTGACTGTAAATAATTAAGTCTGTTCCCTCAACGTTTTAAACTATGATAACTTTACAAAATTGAATTTGTTCCCCACTCACTTACTTTAGAATTATTCCACAGATGGTGACCTCACTAACCTCGTTTTAATTAATCTCACCAACAAACAATGTAAACTTCCTTGTTAGGAAAAGTATTTAGCATTTGCCTCATTATCCATCATACTCGTAAGTGGGTTTTATTGAAAAACTTTTTAAAAACTGTGTAGACTGCATTCACTACAAGATTTTAATTTTGTGTTCTGTTCTCCAATGCAACCATGCAGGTTGAGTGCCATCCATATTTCACCCAGCCAAAACTCTTAAAATTTTGCCAACAACATGATATTGTCATTATTGCATACAGCCCTCTGGGTACCTCTAGGAATCCAAGCTGGTAAGCAATGCTGTATGTCTCTTCAGCAGTGTTTCCTTTGGTGTAGAGTATGAGACTAATGTGAATTACTTGTGAATTACTTGATTGGCATAACTATACGGCTCTGTGATTTTAAGAAAGTAACTTAATCTCTCTAAGCCATTCTCTGTATATACAAGTTGGAGCTAATAAAACCTTCCTCACAATGTGGTATAAGAATTGATTATACTGTATGTATAAAATTATGTAACAGTGCCCAAAATATAGGAAATGTTCAGTAAATATTAGTTTAGGTATTATTATTTGACGCAGAGTCTCCATGACCATATCCTCAAAATTTAGGATTTTTTGATCTCTGGATTCAAAGGCAGCACTTGTGATGTGATGTGTTCCACAGACTTAAGTAGAAATTTTGTACATGAAGATGACACTACGAGTTGCATGTAACTCTGTTTCTTCCACTTTGGTTTTCTGCCTTCCCCTGTGCCTACTTCCAAGTCAGTTCTCTGAGATCCATCAAAGAAATACATTTACCCTCTGAAAGAGACACCTCTACAGTTTGCCTCTCTTGATATTCTCATGCTAAAAGCAGCTCTTCACTGAGTGCTTTGCTCCCAGACAAATTGGTGACAGAGACCTAAAGTGTCTTGGTAGGGGACCAGATGGATGGGGAGACAAAGGAGGAGGGTGATTGAGGATGATGTTCTCATTACTTGAGCTAAATATGATGCAGGTTTCGATTTTTTTTTTTTTTCAAGGGTGAACGTATCCTCCCCACCTTTGCTAAAGGATGAACTTCTAAACGCACTGGGAAAAAAGTACAATAAGACAGCAGCTCAAGTTGTTTTACGTTTCAACATCCAGAGAGGAGTGGTTGTTATTCCTAAAAGCTTTAACCCTGGAAGGATTAAAGAAAACTTTCAAGTAAGAGAACTGCTTCTAGAAATGTAGAAAGTGGAGTTGTTTGGTTTTTTTTGAGAACTTTCTGTTCATATTAACAAGAAACTTGTAATGCCTTCATATTTTATTTTATATCTGCTCCCCAACCCACACTCTGTAGATGTGAATTAACTTTAGCTGAAACTGAGACAGTTCCCAGCACTTTGGGGATTGCTTTACCACTTGTATATGACCTAGCTCCCTTATTTCTTCTGTTTCCTTACCTATTGACTCTTGGTACTACCTACTCACTTCTCCACCAGCACAGCAGGAATGGAAGGTATAAAATTTGAAATTTATAATAGTAAACTTTCCACCTTCTTAATGTCCCTGGTAAAAGTTAGGGACAAATTTGGAAATTATTGAAAAGGATCGTTAGACTTCAAGAATGCTCACTGCCTTTATTTCCTCTATAAATAATCTGTATCAGCATCGTAACTTACAGGTGAGAAGAAGCCACTAGACAAGGGAGTGATTAGTTTACTCTGCTAGTACTCAAGGTTAAACTGCTAGGTAAATACAGCCATAGAAAAGTACCATGCAAAATTAATCAATTACTCATCAGTTAATAATCTCAAAATATAAGTTGTTTTGTCTCAATTTATAAGTTTAATAATCTCAGTATTTAATAAATTTTACTAAATAAATAAATAAGTAGTTTAATAAGTTTACTAATAATAAATTTAATAATCTCAATAAGTAAGTTGATAAAAATGAGACAAGATTTATCCCCTCAAATAGGAAAATAATCAGAATATTGAGTGTATATAAAAACAGACACTTTCATATATTCCTGTTAAAAATACTAATTGGTATATGATTTGAAGTAGCAGGATGTCACTTTTCCAGATCTATCAAAATTCAAGCCCACATTTCCATTTGACCCAACAATCTTGATACTATATTTACACATTCATGCACACATATACGGATATTTACTACAGCATGATTTATTACTTTTTTAAAAAACCGGAAACAATCATTAGTAGAATGTAAAACAAATTATAGTACATTTGTACAATGAAATATTATAATATAGCCTTTTAAAAATAATAGAGTGAAAATTTAAGTACTGCCATGGGAAGATATTCATGATATTAGACAATTTATCTTCAGAGTTTTTGCTACCGCATGACAGAATGCAACTGAAACTTACCAAAGGGAGACATGATTTATTGGGCCACATAACTGGAAAGTGCATGGATAAATCAGGCATGACTGGGCAGGAGTACACAAATGATTTATGAAAGGACTGAGCTCCCTTCCTCCCTCTACACTACCACCACCCAACCTTCTCTGTCTCCACATGGTGACACAACATGTCAACATGACAGTTCTAGGCTAATCTATAACTCATAATCAGTGAAGATGATCACAGGTTAAGGCTCCTATAAGGATCTCTATCAATCCTTGATTGTCCCTTTGTGGGGCATGCACCACTCCCATATTAATCACCGTATCTAGTGAGTAAAATACTTTGATTGGCCCCTTGGGCTACCTCCCTAATCCTGTACTAGAAATGGATTCATGTGACAAACAGCCCTACTAGGTGATGGAAGAGAATTTCATAAAAGGAAAAAGGGGATTCTGTTATTAGCAAAAAGACAAAAGAATGATAAATAGTTATATCACTACTGACAGCATTTTAACATGTAAGAAAATACCTCTTACCAAAAGGGGTTGATGCTGTTTTCAACCATCTTAAAAGAATAAGATGTCTAGATGGCTAATGTGTTAGTTCATCAAAAATTAAAACAAGTCTTGGGGCGCCTGGGTGGCTCAGTGGATTAAGCCACTGCCTTTGGCTCAGGTCATGATCTCAGGGTCCTGGGATCAAGCCCCGCATCGGGCTCTCTGCTCCGCAGGGAGCCTGCTTCCTCCTCTCTCTCTAACTGCCTCTCTGCCTACTTGTGATCTCTCTCTCTGTCAAATAAATAAATAAAATCTTTAAAAAAAAAAATTAAAACAAGTCTTGATGCACCAGAAACAAATATTTTCATGGATTCAAAAGTTTATTATTCAGAAAATGAGAGTGGTTACTAGTGGTCTGTGCAATGGAAGATTAAAGCCTTTGGACTTTATGTTATTTAGTGAATCACAATTTTGTAGTAAAAGTACTATCATTCTCTTTAAAAATTTTATTGCAACTATTTCTGTTATAGCTGATATATTTCCATAACCCTAATAATAAGGAAATGGAGTTCAGAGGTTCACATACCACAAGAAAATATGAAAGAGATACAGACCTACAAGGAAAATGGCAGTGGAAATCACAGCCAATTTCCACTCTATAGTGTTTATACTTGCCCTGTAACTAGAAATTTTGTTGGGTAGTACAACAAAAATTGACAAAATAGAAAATTATTCTCTTTTAAAACTGAGGTAAAGTAATATTTTAAAAGAATGGGAAATAACCACAGAACATAAAGGGAAAAGGGAAAATTAAATGTTTACAATAAAAGAAGAAAAAGTTATAGAAATAAAAATCATGTAATAAAAAGTTAAATCATAAATTAAAAACAAAAACTATATCAAATTAAAGAATGAAGAAAAATTAAAAAGCAGGATATTTTAAACATTAAACAACAAGAAATCAAATTTTACCACCCACCATCTGCCTTGTTGCCATCATCCACTGACCCCTATTCCTTGAAGGTTTTATCTCTTGATTCACTATCCCTCTCTCTGAAACTACTCCCGTCACACTCTTAGTGAATTCAAGATACATATGGATAGTCCTTCCAATAACATGGCCTGATAGTTCTCTAACCTCCTCGCCCACAATGATCTCATCCTATATGTTCCAGCTACTAGTTCCCATTGTTATTCCTTGGGAACTGCAGTTACTAATACCTAATAACTCCTTCATACCCCTCAAAAATACCCCTCTTTCTCCTGCATTATCTCTCCACTGCATAACTCCTATCAACATACAAATATGCTGTGATCTCAAGTCTTGGAAGGTGTATTCCAATCTAGACTCATGTTCCTCTACAGCTATTATCCAGTTCTTTCTGTTTAGAGCAAACCCTTAAAAGAGAATTCTATTCTCACTACCTATAAGTCTCTTTCCCCCATTCTCCCTTAAACCCATTGAAACCAAGCTTTGTAAAGTTCACCAATGACTTCCACCTTGCTAGATCCTATAATCACTTCTCTGTCCTTGTCTTAGATCTTTCAACAGCATTTAATACAGTTAACACTTTCTCTTTCTTGAAATCTCTACTATAAGAGAAGCAGATTGGGGGTTGGGGGGAGCAGAATATCAGGAACTAAGTTTGTGAGATCCTGAATAAGTGAGTAACTTTGGATAATTTTGGTCATAAAAAAATGAAAACCAATCCACATAAAATAAAGAAAAACATTGCATAGAAAGAATGGAGGGAGAATTTGGAAGTTTACCTTAAAATGAAAACTGAAGGGGTGCCTGAGTGGCTCTGTCAGTTGAGCATCCAACTCTTGATCTCAGCTCATGAGTTCTTGATCTCAGGGTCATGAGTTCAAGCCCTATGTTGGGCTCTATGTTGGGTGTGGAGCCTACTTAAAAGAAATTAAAACAGAAAATTATGAAATAATTTTAATTATTTCATATTCAACAAAATTTAAGTTACAATTGTATATGTGTACTAAATCTTAGAAGAAATTTTAAAATATGCTTGACAAAATTAAGTGATAACAGAATGTGGCATTCTCTACTTCCCAAAGGTTTTTGTTAGTGATCATAAAAAGAATAATTATGATAAAGTTTCACAGGACTTCATCTGAAGATTATATATAGTTTGATTTTTTTTCCAAATAACACTCTTTTGATGTATCAACTAGACTTTAACTGCATCAGATTCCTACTTGAAAAACATTTTGCCTGTAATTAAAGCAAACTAAGATCACCTTCACTGATTTCATGAAATCCTGCCTCTTTGCCAAGATTTGCAACTTCACTTTATATTATATATTCACTGAAGACAGAAAATGACTCACCAACACTCAAAAAGTGGACCTAATGTTAAGCAAAAAGAAAGTTTGAGTAAGGATTTATTTTATAAGTCATTGGCCATTCATGGCTATTTTTATGTAATGCAGACTTTTGATTCATGACACAATCTCATAAGCTCAATACTTGGATAATAATCAAAGAAAAGCATTCCCTGAAAAGAGCACTTGGAATCAATCCATGGGGGTATGAATAGGTAAATCATGTTACAGCTATACTATGAATGTGATGATTAAATTAAAGTCAGTCTATCTATTTTGATAGAAAAGATCACCGAGACATATTATGTGAATGAAAGTAAGTTACAGAATAATAAAGATATGATACAATTATTGTATTTTGCTCTTAGTGTGTTGGATGTTTGGAAGGAATATTTGGGAAGAAGAAAAATACTGGAGTGGTGGGTAACAAGAGGACCTTTCATTTCTTATTCCATGCATGTCCATATACTTCTGTAGTGTTTTAATTCTCACAAAAAAGCATATATTTATGTATCACTTATATAATTAAAATTTCTAAATATAAATTATTGAAATAAAATTTAAGGGATATTGAACAATGAAGAGAAGATCATTATAAATAAACCAAATGTTAAAAATGTAAATAAGCTAAAATAAAATATTAAAATGTTAATAAAGGGCAATTATAAAACCAGAGTATAAAATGTACAAGCTAAGAAAAAATAAAACAATGAAAATACAATAGATTTAAAAGGTAGAAGATATATTAAAAATAATGAGAGAAAAGATTAAGAGGATAAAACAAAGCAAATTAAGTTAAAAATATGCATAAGCAAACTTAGAGACTAGGGAATGTTTTTAAAAACAAGTGCACAAAGGCCATAGTCCAAAGTCAAAAGTTTAGCATCTTATCCAGCAACAATAAACAATTCCTCACTCTTGGTATTGTAGATGTCCTGAACATAGGTTGTTATAGGTTATTTGGAATGTCCTGCAAGATAGCCCCAGCAGGAATATCTCAAAGACAGAGAGCAAAACAGAGCCCTGACTCTGCATGGGGATATGGCTCCCCAGCACCAGCCTAACTTCTCTCACATTTGCAGATATTTGTAATTTTTTTTTATTTTTTACTTATTATTTATTTTTAAATGTATTTAAATTCAATTAACCAACATATAGTACATAATTTATATTCATAAATTTTTGACATGAAAATCTTTTCTGTGTCTGTCACTAATTACAGAGCTTCAACATAAATGAAGAATTAAAACAAAATACCTGACAACTGAAAGAAACAAACTATTATTTTTTGTATCAATTTTTTATTTACATTCTAATTGGTTAACATACAGTATAATATTGGTTTCAGGAGTAGAATTTAGGGACTCATCACTCATATAACACCCAGTGTTTATTACAAAAAGTGCCCTCATTAATGCCCATCACCCATTTAGCCCATCCCCACCCCCTCCCGTCCAGCAACTTTGTTCTCTATGGTTAAGAGTCTCTTATGGTTTAGTTCCCTCTCTCTTTTTCTTTTCCATCCCCTATGCTCACCTATTTTGTTTCTTAAATTCCACATATGAGTAAAATCATCTGGTATTTGTCTTTCTCTAACTTATTTTGCTTTGCATAATATTTTCTAGCTCCATACATGTTATCGCAAATGGAGAGATTTCACTGTTAATTATGGCCGAGTAATATTCCATTGTATATATATATCACATCTTCTCTTTCCATTCGTCAGCTGGTGGACATATGTGCTCCTTCCATAATTTGGCTATTGTTGATAATCCTGCTATAAACATCTGTATGCATGTATCCCTTCAAATCACTATTTTTGTATCCTTTAGGTAAATATCTAAGAGTGCAATTGCTGGATCATAGGGTAATTCTGTTTTTAACTTTTTGAGGAACCCCCATGCTGTTTTCCATGGCTGTGTTGAGTGGCTGTACTACCAGCTTGCATTCCCACAAACAGTACAAGAAGGTTTCCCTTTCTCCATATTCTTGCCAACACCTGTTGTTTCCTGTGTTGTTCATTTTAGTCATTCTGACAGATATGAAGTGGTATCTCATCATAGTTTTTATTTGTATTTCCCTGATGATAGAACGATGTTGAGCATCTTTTCATGTGTCTGTTGGCCATCTGGATGTCTTCTTTGGAAAAATGTCATTCATGGCTTCTGCCCATTTTTTAACTGGATTATTTGTTTTTTAGGCGTCAAGGCCTTTATATATTTTGGATACTAACCCTTTATCATATATGTCATTTGCAAATATCTTCCTCCATTTCATAGGCTGCCTTTTAGTTTTATTGTTTCCTTCGACGTGCAGAAGCTTTTTATTTTTATAAAGTCTAATCGTTCATTTTTGCTTTTGTTTCCCTTGCCTCTGGCAACATGTTTCAAAGAAGTTGATATGGCCAATGTCAGAAATGTTACTACCTGTGTTCTAAGATTTTGATGGTTTCCTGTCTCACAGTTAGGTCTTTCATCCATTTTGAATTTGTTTTGTGTATGGCGTAAGAAAGTAGTCCAACAAAACACCATTTGTTAAAGAGGTGCTCTTTTTCCATTGGATATTCCTTCCTGCTTTGTTGAAGATTAGTTGACCATATAGTTGTGGGTTCATTTCTGTGCTTTCTATTCTGTTTCATTGATTTATGCATCTATTTTTATGCCAGTACCATACTGTCTTGATTACTACAGCCTTGTAATATAATTTGAAGTCCCGAATTATGATGTTCCTAGCTTTGTTTTTGTTTTTCAAGACTGCTTTGGCTATTTGGGGTCTTTTTTTTTTTTTTTTAAATATGGGGTCTTTTGTGGTTTCATACAAATTTAAGTATTTTTTGTTCCAGCTCTGTGAAAAATTGTATATTAATAGGGATTGCATTGAATGTATCGATTGCTTTGGGTGGATTTAACATTTTAATAATATTACTTTTTCCAATTCATGAACATGGAATGTTCTTCCATTTCTTTGTGTCATCTTCAACTTTTTTCCTAAGTGTTCTCTAGTTTTCAGAATACAGTTCTTTTCCTTGTTTGGTTAGGGTTATTCCTAGGTATTTTAAGAATTTATTTATTTATTTGACAGACAGAAATCACAAGTAGGCAGAGAGGCAGGCAGAGAGAGAGGAGGAAGCAGGTTCCCTGCTGAGCAGAGAGCCCGATGTGGGGCTCAATCCCAGGACCCCGGGATCATGACCTGAGCCGAAGGCAGAGGCTTTAACCCACTGAGCCACCCAGGCGGCCCCTAGGTATGGTTTTTGATGCAATTGTAAATGGGATTGATTCCTTGATTTCTCTTTCTGCTGCTTCATTATTGGTGTATAATGCTGCAATAGATTTCTGGGGAGCCTGGATGGCTCAGTCGGTTAAGCAGCCAACTCTTGGTTTTGGCTCAGGTCATGATCTCAGGGTTCTGACATCGAGCCCTGCATTGGGCTCCTCACTCAGTCTGCTTATCCCTCTCCCTCTGCTCTTCCCCCACTAACACACTCTCTCTTTTAAATAAAATCTTAAAAGGAAAATAAAGTAATAAGAAAAAAGAAAACTAACAGATTTCTGAACATTGATTTTATAGCCTGCAACTGCTGAATTAGTGTACCAGTTCTAGCAATATTTTGGTGGAGTCTTTTGGGTTTTCTACACAGAGTATCATGTTGTCTGTGAATAGTGAAAGTTTGATATCTTCCTTGACAGTTTGGGTGTCTTTTTATTCCTTTTTGTTGTCTGATTGCTGAGGCTAGGACTTCCACTACTATGTTAAATAACAGTGATGAGAGTGGACATCCCTGTCTTTGTTCCTAACTGTAGAGGAAAAGCTCTCAGTTTTTCCCCATTGAGGATGATATTAACTGTGGGGTTTTTGTATATAGCCTTTATGATATTGAGGTGTATGTTCCCTCTATCCCTACTTTGTATGTTCCCTCTGTCCCTACTTTGTTGAGGGGTTTTTTTTTAGAAATGGGTGCTGTACTTTGTCAAATGCTTTTTCTGCTTCTATCGAAAGGATCATATGGTTCTTATCCTTTCTTTTATTAATATGGTATGTCATGCTGATTGACTTGTGAATATTGAACTACCCTTGCAGCCCAGGAATAAATCCCACTTGGTCATCATGAATAATTCTTTTGAACATGTTCATAAAAAAAAAAAGGATGCTTATAAATTTTTGAAGGGCTCCTGCTGCTGGCCCCATTCCCCGATCCCAGGCTTGACCCACTCTCTACCTTCAGTAATGTCTTTTCCTTCTGTTATTTCAGATCTTTGACTTTTCTCTCACTGAAGAAGAAATGAAGGACATTGAGGCCTTGAATAAAAATGTCCGCTTCGTGGAGATGCTCATGTGAGTATGGAGGGACCATTCATCAAGTACTTCCCAGTGGTATTGGATTATCCTAGGTCCATAGAAATCTCAAGGATAAAGGCCAGTGGGCAGCATGCTCTGAACATTAAACAGGTCCAGGTAAATTACATTTATTCTAGGAAGTTCCTACAAGGTACAGTTTTATTTAAAAGATCTCTGACATTTATGACATCCCATGACTTAGGTTAGGGAATGACAAGCTAAATCACTTGATGAGAATTCAGTCACAGTGTATATATATATATTAATACAAATATAGAACCTATCTATTTTTTCCTAAAAATCAAAGTGATGAACAATTTAGAGCAAAATTATCAACAAAAAAGAAAGAGACATGGGAGCATAGTAGAAAGAGTACCACATTAGAAGCTAAGAACATAAGGTTTTAGGCAAATGCCTGCCTGTAAGATGTGTAGCTTCTAACCCCACCTATTAGCTGACTTCCCACAAGCAAAACTCCTTACGCTCCCTCAAAATGTTGCTAAATTCAGCTAATCTACTGAAGTAGCCCTTTATTCTCTAAATAGTACAGGGCCTTTAAAATAACAGAAGACTGGGGGCGCCTGGGTGGCTCAGTGGGTTAAGGCCTCTGCCTTCGGCTCAGGTCATGATCCCAGGGTCCTGGGATCGAGCCCCGCATCGGGCTCTCTGCTTGGCTGGGAGCCTGCTTCCTCCTCTCTCTCTCTCTGCCTGCCTCTCTGCCTACTTGTAATCTCTATCTGTCAAATGAATAAATCTTAAAAAAAAAAAATAACAAAAGACTACAGTTCATACATATATGATTATCATATATATATGTATGTATACACATTTTTTCTTTTTTTCATTATTATTTCCAGTTCTTGAAATCACCTGGATAGTAATCTGTTTGTAATCTAAGTGAGCGTTTGGAAAATGCTCATTAGGGTAGTTCATACAGTTTGAACACTTATCTTACTGGTCCCCTATTTCTAATGAGTCAGAAAGTAAACTGACTATGCTAATATCAAATTTCTGAACCAATTTCTGAATTAATACAACAGCCTCCTAATGTGAATTTTCCAAGGAAAAACACTATTTGGCATCAAAAGGGACCACCTAGCCTTGGGAACAAAAAGGTAAACACAAACACAGACCTAACCAAATACTTATTAGTTAATTAATAGCTCTTGAAGATGAACTATTTCTATTGAATAAATATCATTAAATTAAGAGATAATAAGAGAGAGCCAATCCACCAATATATTGTTGTTGTTGTTGTTGTTGTTGTTGTTGTTAAGATTTTATTTATTTGACAGAGAGATCACAAGTAGGCAGAGAGGCAGGCAGGGGGTGGGGGGGAAGCAGGCTCCCTCAGCAGAGAACCCCATGCGGGGCTCAATCCCAGGACCCTGGGATCATGACCTGAGCCGAAGGCAGAGGCTTTAACCCACTGAGCCACCCAGGCACCCCTAGTTTGACATTTGACGTATTTAATACCTAATTCCCACAACACTGGGAAAATAACTCATGAAATAACTAGAAAAATCAGCAAGGAGAAACAAACAGTAGGCCTTCAAAAAACTGAACCATTTAGGGATGCTAGGCCATGATTCTTCTCTGTGTTTCATCCAGTTGATCTTTGACATTGAAGAGCTTTTATTTATTTTATATTTTAACTTAAAGCTCATAGTACTTACAGAGAACTGAATCTTAGACATGGTCCATGGCGGCACAATACACGCCAATTCTTTTTTATTGATTGTTCCATCACTGTTGTGTAAGGAATAGGTTCATTATCATCATCGTTATTGTGGAAACTTACTTCACTGATCACCTTTCTAGGTCTCAAATTTTCAGTTCTCAGGAGGTCCAGTGAGAAGGGCAGGTAATAACTCTGAGAAGAGAGTGGTACTGATGGGTAATAGAAATTTAAAGAGAAATGTTTATTTCTCTTTATAGTTAGATATATATAGTTAATAGATAATATATAGTTAGATATATATAGATATAGATATCTATAGAAAAGATAGCAGAGGCAATATCCGAAGACAAATAACTCATGAATGTGAGTCCTGCCATTGGCAGGCTGAGGTCCTTACTTGAGCAGTTATAATGTGGATTTTAATATGGAAGGCAGCCTGTGTCAAAACAGCAGAGGAGAAGAAGGAATTGAGAAGATGCATGAAAAACTACAGGCAGGCATTACTCATCTCCTGTGCTCTTTTTCTGAGCAAAGTGTTGAGGGGGAGGCAGCCAGCCTTGCAACACACACACACACACACACACACACACACACACACACGTGCACATGCACTTACCCAGGGCTTCAGTAAAAGATGCTGGCTTGAGGGAAAACAGAGGAACAGAGAGGAAATGAATAAGGGAGAGAGGGAGGGGTCAGTGAAATTGTCGAAGGAGATTAGTAACACACACAGCTGTGCAGTGTTTGCAGTGAACGTTTTCCCTTTGGGGAATTGTTTTGACAGGTGGTGTGATCATCCTGAATACCCATTTCATGATGAATACTGACTTCAGAATGCTCCTGAACTGATTTTCCCCTCCCATGAATGTCAGAACTTTGGGCTGGGTAGTTCCTCCCGATGAAGAAATTTTTAAAGTTTTACTATCTTTAGATAAAGTGGTGATGTTAACATGCTTCAGTTTTGTGCAGAGTAAATGACTTTGGCTTAGGTATATGAAGAAAAAAATATGTTTAATTCTGTTGAAATAATTATTTGGAAACTATAAGCTAATATTTTATTGGATTAAGGTCTTCTGGTTTCCAGACCAAAAAAAAAATAATAATAATTGGGCTTTAGAAAAGATAGCAGAGGCAATATCCGAAGACAAATAACTCATGAATGTGAGTCCTGCCATTGGCAGGCTGAGGTCCTTACTTGAGCAGTTAACAGTACAACAAAGAGGGCGGTAAGCTAGTGCATGCACGTGCTGTCAGTGACTTTGATGATTTGGACCATTGACTGTAACACAGACACAGCCAAGATTAGATCCTCACGAGCATTATTAACAAGGAAGTGATTTGTTACACCTTGTGCAAAGAGAGAGCTGCGCTTAGAAAAGTCTTAAAATAGAGCTAATTAAACACCACAGTGGTCAGCAAAGACATAATGATTTGGTTTTTGTTTGTTTCCACCCAGTGTGTGTTCATTTAGCTTTTGAGAGATGGCTAATTGTTGGTTCTCTCTTGCATGCTTTCAAGGGCCTGAGAATGAACATAACTGGTGAACCATTTTCCACTGTCTATCACTCTTGCCCTACTGATCATATATCCACCATTATGTGAAGTAGCTTGAGACAATCAACAGACACAAAGAAAACCCTGAATCATAAAAAAAAAAAAAAGAATTCAAAGATGACTATTTTTTAAAATAGCCTCCATGCTGGGAAACCAGAACTCATGACCCTGAGATCAAGACCTGAACTGAAATCAAGAGTCAGATGTTTAACTGACGGAGCCACCCAGGTGCCCCCAAAGATGACTATTTTAGAAGAAGGCATTTAAAAAGGAAGCCAGTCCCTGGCTGGCTCACTCAGTAGAAATATGACTCTTAATCTTGGGGTTGTGAGTTCAAGCCCTGTGTTGGGTACAGAGATTACTTAAAAATAAAATCATTAAAAAAATAAAGTTAAAATTAAAAAGAGACTTCATAAAATTATTATACTTAGGACTTTGAAAGTGTCATTGGGATAACTATGTGAGTTTCAAGAAAGTAGCAAATTTGAAAGAGCTCTGGTAGTTTTACTGTATGTAAATTTTTAATTTTTGAAAAAGAAGGTTATTAGAATTCTGCAATAGAGATATACCAATTGTCAATGCAACTAGAGCAATGTGTTTTTTCATTCATATTAAGTCACTCTCATAGGGCAAGAGAGTTCTTCTAAAATTTTGTCTTTCCAAGACCAATTGCTTACAGATAATCTTCAGTGACCTGAAAGTATATACTTCTGAGAAATCAGCACTTTAATTTGATCTCTGCTCACTGTATCCACTGATTCTAATGTAACGCTGTTCTCTGGAAAATACTTTGTTTACCAGAAATAATAAAGTGTGATGATTTATTGAACCACATGAATCTCCATTTTGTTGCTAAAGACAGGGAAAGAGAAGAATCATATGAATTCAATTCAACTAAAAGACTTTTGATTCAGTTCTTACTGTACATTTAGCATTGGGAAAAGGGAAGAAAAAGGGGTATCATAGTATAAGAACAGAAACTTAAGCCCTATTCCCTGTTATCAAACTTCTTCAAAATATTTCAGGAGGCTGGTGTGGAGGAGCAACCATACCTTTTAAACCATTTTTAAAAGACAGGCACTTGGAAAGAGTCCTACCATTTCTCAGGGGAAAAAATAGTTGTAAAGATTAGAGGAGGGGAACCCAATCTTAGTTGTACAGAGATGAGGGGGAAAGAGTTGAAGACAGAAAACAGGAAATCCAGGAAAGAGTAACAGTCTGATATGAGCTTCTGCAGGCCACCTTTCCCTCTGCTCTTACCCCTCACAAGTTTCCCATCTATTTTGGGATGAATTATGTCCTCCCCACCAAATTCAATGCTTAAAGTCCTAGCCCTTAGCACCTCAGAATGTGACCTTATTTGGAAATAGGGTCACTGCAGGTCATTGCATATGTAATTCATTAAGATGAGCTCATAATGGAGTAGGGTGGCTCCTAATCCAGTAAGACTGGTGCTTTATAAAAAGAGAAAATTTGGACACAAACAACATACAAGGAGAACACCATGTACAGATCAATACAAAGATTACAATGATGCTTTATTTGTTCCTTATATAGAACAGCAACAAATATAAAGTAACTCATTGATAATAATGCAATAATAGTAGAAGAATGTAATACCCTACTTACATCAATGGATAGGTCATCTAAGCAGACAATCAACAAGGAAATAATGGCTTTGAATGACACACTGGACCAAAGAGGCTTACCAGATATATTTGGAACACTCTCTCCTAAAGCAGCAAAATACACATTCTTTTCAAGTGCACATGGGATATTCTCCAGAATAGGTCATGTACTAGGTCACAAATCAGGTCTTAACGAGTACAAAAAGATTAGGATCATACCATGCATCTTTTCTGACCACAGCACTATGAAACTTGAAGTCAACCACAAGAAAAATTTTGGAAATACCACAAATACATGGAGGTTAAAGAACATCCTGCTAAAGAATGAATGAGTCAATTAGGAAATTAAAGAAGAAATTTTTTTAAAAAAATACATGGAAACAAATGAAAACAGGAACATGATAGTCCAAAACCTTTGGGAAGCAGCAAAAGCAGTCCTAGAAGGGAAGTATATGGCAGTACAGGCCTACTTCAAGAAGGAAGAAAAACCTCATATAAACAACCAAACTTTACACCTCAAGGAGCTAGAAAAAGAATAGCAAACTAAGCCTAAAGCCAGCAGAAGGGAAATAATAAAGATTCAAGCAAAAAAAAAAAAAAAAGATTCAAGCAGAAAAAAATAATATAAAAACAAACAAACAAAAACCAGAGAAAAGATCAATGAACCAAGAGTTGATTCTTTGGGAAAAAAAAAATAGTAAAATTTATAAACTCCTAGCTAGACTAATCAATAAGAAAAGAAAAAGTACCCAAATAAACAAAATCACAAATGAGAGAGGAGAAATAACAACCAACACCACAGAGGTACAAATAATTATAAGAAAGTATCAAGAAGGGGCGCCTGGGTGGCTCAGTGGTTAAAGCCTCTGCCTTCAGCTCAGGTCATGAACTCAGGGTCCTGAGATCGAGCCCCGCATCGGGCTCTCTGCTTGGCAGGGAGCCTGCTTCCCCCCTCTCTCTCTGCCTGCTTCTCTGCCTACTTGTGATCTTTGTTTGTCAAATAAATAAATAAAATCTTAAAAAAAAAAAAAAAGAAAGAAAGTATCAAGAAAACTGGGGTACCTGGGTGACTCAGTCAGTTAAGTGTCTGCCTTAGGTCAGGTCATGATCTCAGGGCCCTGGGATCAAGGTCCACCCACATCAAGCTCTCAGCTCACTGGGGAACATGCTTCTCCTTCTCCCTCGCTTTCTGCCTTCCTCTCTGCCTGCTTGCATGCTTTCTCTCCCTCTAATAAATAAAATCTTTAAAAAAGAAAGAAAGAAAGAAAGAAAATGTTATGGAAATTACCTGCCAACAAATTAGATAACCTGGAAGAAGTGGATAAATTTCTAAAAACATACAAACTTCCAAAACTGAAACAGGAAGAAAGAGAAAGAGAAAGAAAGAGAAAACTTGAACAGACTGATAACCAGCAAAGAAATTGAATCAGTAATCAAAAGTCTCCAAAAAACCAAAGTTCAGAACCAGATGGCTTCACAGGGGAATTAGACCAAACATTTAAAGAAGAGTTGATACCTATCCTTCTCAAACCATTTCAAAAAATAGAAATGGAAGGAAAACTTCCAAATTCATACTATGAGGCCAGCCTTATTCCCACTCCAAAATCAGACAAAGACTCCACTAAAAAGAGAACTATAGGGGCATCTGTGTGGCTCAGTTGGTTAAGTGACCGCCTTCGGCCCAGGTCATGCAGGGTCCTGGGATCAAGTCCCTGCTCAGTGGGGAGCCTGCTTCTCCCTCTCCCCCTGCCTACTGCTCTGCCTACTCGTGCTCTCTCTCTCTCTCTCTCTGTCAAATAAATAAGTAAAATGTTTTTAAAAAAAAGAAAAAAAGGAGAGAGAAAGAACTACAGGCAACATCCCTGATGAACATGGCTGCAAAAATTCTCAAGAAAATACTAGCAAATCAAATCCAGCAGTACATTAAAACAATCATCCACCACAACTGAGTGGAACTTATTCCTGTGTTGCAAATACAGTTGAATATTCACAAATCAATCAACATGATATACCACATTAATAAAAGGAAGCATATGAACCATATGATCCTCTTAATAGAGTGCAGAAAAAGCATTTGATGAAAGGTACAACATCCATTCTGGATAAAAACCCTCAACAAGTAGAGAGAGAGGGAACGTACCTCAATATCATAAAAGCCATATTTATTGCAGTATTATCAACAATAACCAGCCTCCTCCCCTCAAAAAACCAATAACCAAATTATGGAGAGCCCAAATGTCCATCCATTGATGAATGGCGAAAGAAGATGTGGCATATATATACAATATACTATATATATATATATACACACACACACACAATATACATATATATACAATATACATATACATATAGTATATATGCATATATATACAATATACATATGTATACAATAGAATATTTTTCAGCCATAAAATAAAGAATGAAATCTTGCCATTTGCAACAACATAGATTGAGCTAGAAAGTATTCAAAGTAAATAAGTCAGTCAGAGAAAGCAAATACTATATGATTACACTCACAAGTGGAATTTAATAAACAAAACAAATGAACATGGCAGGGTGGTGGGAAGAGAGGCAAACCAGGAAACACTCTTAACTACAGAGAACAGAGTTAATGGAGGGAAGGTGCTGGGGGGATGGGTTAAATGGGTGATTAGTATTAAGGAAGGCACTTGTGATGAGCACTGGGTGTTGTACGTAAGTGATGAATCACTGAATCCTATACCCGAAACTAATGTTACACTGTATGTTAACTAGCTGGAATTTAAATAAAAACTTGAAATTAAAAAAAAAAAAAAGGAAGACACAGATAATCTAGGGACAGATGAAAAGATACTCAGCATCACTTACCATCAGGGAAATACAAATCAAAAATACAGTGAGATATCACCTCACAACGATCAGAATGCCTAAACTCAAAAACTTAACAATAGGTGTTAGGAAGGATGTAGAAAAAAAGGAACACCTATGCACTATTAGTAGGAATGCAAATTGGTACAGCCCCTGTGGAAAACAGTATGGAGTTTCCTCAGAAAGTTAAAAATAGAACCACCCTACAATCCAGCAATCGCACTACTGGGTAATTCCCCAAAGAGCACAAAAACACTAATTCAAAGGGATACATGCACCCCTATGTTTATAGCAGCATTATTTACAGTAGCCAAGAAATAGAAGCCGTTGTAGTGTCCATCAATAATGAACAGATAGAGATGTGGTGTACAGATACAATGGACTATTATTCAGCCATGAAAAAGAATGAAATCTTGCCATTTGCAGAAACATAGATGGAGCTAGAGAGTGTTATGCTAAGTGAAATTAGTCAGTCAGAGAAAGACAAATACCATGTGATTTCACTTATATGGAATTTAGGAAACAAAACAAATGAGCAAAGGGAAAGAGAGAGAGAGAGACAAAGCAAGAAACAGACTCTTAATTACAGAGAACAACCTGATGGTTACCAGAGGGGAAGTGGGTGGGAAGACGGGCGAATTAGGTAATGGGGATGAAGGAGGGCACTTGTGATGAGCACCCAGTGTTGCATAGAAGTGTTGAATCACTGTACTGTATGCCTGAAACTAAGATAGCACTATGTGAACTAACTGGGGTTTAAATAAAACTTTAAAAAAATAAATAAAAAATAAAAAATAATTATTTGTTCCTCAAGTGTTAGTGGAATTCACCTGAGAATTTCAGCTGTGTCCATAGGGAGACTGTACATTCTCTATTTCTTCTAGGATCAATTTGCAAATTCATCTTCTCAGAATTTATCAATGTCATATAATTCAGCAAGTGTAAATATATTTGTTCATTTAGTTAACAAAGGTTTTGGTGTGCCACTCTGCTGGGCTCTATCCTAGGCAGTTGGGATACATCGGTAAATAAAAGTCCCTCAACTCTGCCCTTATACTCTTAGACTCTTCTGCTCCCTTTAATTTTCAAAAATCTGTGTTTACTTCCCCCTTTCCATTCTTATTTTGTATGTCTATCTTTTTTACTTTTCCTATTACCTAATTAGTGGTCTACCAAGTTATTTCTGCTTTCTTCAGAATTTCACTTAGAGCAAATTTCCCAAAGGAAAAGAAAATTCATTAGTTTTGCTGTTTTTTGGTTTCCTAATTTATTAATCTCTTATTTTCTTTTACTGATCTCTTATCTATTTTTCTTCCCTTGTCCATAGATTTCTAACTTCTTAAGATGAATACTTATTTCATTGATTTTTGGTTTGGTTTTTTGTTGTTGTTGTTGTTGTTGTTTATTTTGGTTAGTAATATAAATACTAACCATTATAAACATTAAATGTAATGAACTTTACTCTGAGCAACTAACTGCTTTAGTTAAAATTTGATAAATCCATGTTTATATTTTTCTAGACATTCTGAATTTTGGTTTTTCTTTCTTGCTTGATTTAGTCTTATTTTTAAGAGTTCCTGTCTTACTGCAAGTTCTAGTGTTAGGACTTTTTCCCCTGGCTTTTACATTCCACTTTTAATCATGCTGAGCTCAGATATCATCAATCAATGTTTTAAATAATTCATGGGATTGTGACAAGATACATTCTGTTTAAAAGTACTGAATTGGATATAATGGACATACAATTCTGTGTTACACATTTTTATCATCTAGTATTAGAAAAGCTATTTTGGGTAGTGGTTCTTTCTTTTAACACAGAGGTTCATACCTGGAGGCAGTTTTATCCCATCCTCCCCTAGGGAACATCTGGAGGCATTTATGGTTGTCACAACTAGTAGGAAGTGAACGGAGGTGATAACCATTTAGCAGGTAGAGGCTAAGGATGCCGCTAAACATCGTACAATGCATAGGACAGCCCCCAAAACAAAGAATTACCTGAGCCAAAATGTCAGTAGTGCCAAGGTTGAGGAACCTTGCTAACACAAGAGTCTTTCTTGCTAGATGTTATGATGTGCTGATTCCTAATGCCATAATTTCAGCTCATTGTACATAAATTAAAGCTAATCCACTTAGGCTCATTTTTTACAGCACTTATAGTAAACCACCCACCCTTTACAATTCATCCATATCTTTTCTTTTGCATTTTATCTTCCCTCGGATTGTTGAACTAGTAACAGCTTTCATGCTTTCAGTATTTTAGTTTAAAGCACATGGGGGAAATGAGTCCCAGTGAAAAATGAGTTAGTTCAGGAAACAGAAATTTTAAATTATTTCTATGGCATGAGTCAAGAGAAATTTGTTCTGATAAATAACAGACTGCTATTAAGAAATAGAAGCAATCTGAAAGATTAGATAAATAGTAATCTAATTTCCTTCCTGCCCTAAATTTCTTGAAATAACTAAGCAGAGATCCAGTTAGATAGATCAAATCCACAGCATCTCTAGAATAAAAACTGGGTACCATCAGTGAAGAAAAATCTGTAAGGATAGAAAGCAAAAATAATTGGACTGACAAACAAGAGCAGAAAACTGTAGCCCAAAGTAGTTGCACAAAGCAATTGCTGCAAAAACAAACAAACAAACAAACAAAAAAAAAAAACAGCAATTTCAGATATACCTCAAATTTAGTCAATAAAAAAAAAAAAAGAAAGAAAGAAAGAGAAAAAGAAAAACTGGAGGTTCTAATGACCTCACATTGCATTAGAGCCATTCCCTCCATATACCTGGTTCCCTGGGGCAGACAATAGCTATATTGTTCTTCACGCTGAAATCCACTTCTTTCTAATTTAAGTGACTACTAGTCCAGAAAAGGGTGGGTAGTAACACAATATTGAAACTGGAGAGAAAAACAGACCACAGTCTGGGGTAACTTCAAAGAACCACACAATAGACAGACAGAGGGAGAGGAAGTAAGAAAAGAAGGAAAGAGAGAGGGGGGGAAAGAGAGGAGGGAAGGAAGGAAGGAAGGAAAAGAAGGAAAGAAAGGGAGGGAAGGGAAGAAGGAAGGAAGGAAGGAAAGGAGGGAGGGAGGAAGGAAAGAAGGAAGAAGGACAGGGAGGCAAGCACAAAGCCAATTCTGGCATTTACTACCAGGCAAAAACTATGGAGTGGAGCAGGGGAAGAGAAGTTGACAATAGAAGGAGGAAATAAGAGGGCACATCAAGTCCTGTGGCTCTATAAGGACCAGTGTATTAGGACTGGAGGACACCAGAATTTGTTACTCCATAAGATCCCACTTTGACTAAGAATTATTTTAAGCCGAAGGCAACTGAGAAGAAACAGATAGAAGGAAAACTCTTTGCCCTCCTGCTCCCTAAAAGGAGACATCAATTTATAAAGATGTCCTCCCTCTCTACCAAGAAAGACCAAAGTTAATCACTGGAGACAACTTTTAATCCTTACCAGCCTGGAGACGGCACCAGAGGAATTCACACAACACCTTACTAACTAGCCTTTACCTTCCATTAGTCTCCCATGTATTTGCCATTCCACAATTTGCTGCCCTCTAGAGACTCAGGATTCTTTCCCTTTGTCATGTCACGTCTCCAAAATTTTATTGTTCCTTTGCAAAGAAGAAATAAAAGCCCAAATTCTAACCAAACCTTTGCATTACTTATTTCTGGGTACTCCCATGTGTTATGTGCACAATACACATGAATTAACTTCTGTTCATTTTTTTCTCGTTGTTCTATCCTTTGTCAGTCAGAGCATTGGCATGCTCTGGCCAGAGAATCTAAGATGGGTAGAGGAAGAGATTTTTCTTCCCATAGGTGACTATGTCACGTATAAACTAGTATTATCCTGTAACATCGCCCTGGGAGAGACAAGCCAAATATGTGAATGTCCTCATCAAAACCATAAACCACATTTCTTGCCAACTCTGGACCATCTGGGCAAGGAGTCCCTGAAAGGAAATTTAAACACCAGGACCTACTATAGAAGGCTAAGAAACAAGAACAGCACATGGGTTCTACCAGCCAGTGGCAAGGAAGACAGCAACAGGGTTTTACCTACAATGGCCTTGGGTGATTCAGAGTCTAGGAGGCAAGACCAAATGAATAGAGGCTCCAAATGCACAGATGACCTCGAGAATTCTAGGAGCATTCTTCAGAGCTGTGTGGCATGAAGAGGGCTGCCCTCAGGCACGGGTGTCACACCTGCATCTAACTATATTAGTACCATCACTTTCCACCTCTCTTCTCAGGCTCTTTTAACAGGGAACCGCATTCTCTGGTAGTAGATCCCTTTAGAATACTTCATATGTCCCACAGAATAAGTCCCTGAAGACAGATTTTTTACTACGTAATGTAAAAGAACAGCAACATGCTGATACCTATTGACCCTGCATGTATCCGCATAGGCCACAGAGACAGAGCTTGAACCACAGCTGATCCAAGTCTTGGCTGAACATCCTGGATTCTCCCAAAACATGAGTGCATTGGAGGCTTGCGAAAGCTAGAAGGCCATGTCACTCACTTCCCCAGGAGGCTGAAATGAAGCAGTTTCTCACCTCCTCCCAGGTTCTGATGTGGCATGCGGCTCTCTGTCTCATCTCATCAAGGTACAGCTACAGGCTTAAGAGTAGCTTAGCAGAATCATAGCAGTGGCTCTACAGAAGCAGAAAGGACCATTATTCCGCGGCAGTTACATGGGCCCTTTTGTTTTGGTGTTGTCCTACACAAGACACTAAAGAAAGGAGATTGTTATTGTAAGGGACTTAGAGACTGAAAAAAGGAGAGATTATGCTGCTATGTTCAGAAGAAACTCATAAAATTCCTTACATTTCAATAATAATTTTTCCCTGAGGGTCCTGATACATAATTATATGTCTTTGTTTCTTTAATATATCAATATTTTTATAAATACCAACATCTCTGTCTCTGTTCTGCTGCCTTACCACCATCCCAACTCCAACTTGCCCAAGAGTTGATAAAATTTCCCACTTTACAAATGTAATTTTTTTTTCAGGCAAACACGTATCTTATCTACCTCTAGGAAAAATAAATCAAATTATAAGATTCATTAAAATTTAATGGAGCAAGTTCTTATTCTAATTATCTAATAGACACAATATTAATATATCAAATATTAATATAAACATCAAGAGAAACTCAAAGATTTCCAGGAATTTTTTTCTTATTTATGCTTTAAATGAACTGAGTCTAAGAAACAAATCTTTTGATAAAGTGATAACAGGAAAAGTTTTTTTTTTTTTTAAGTTTAACTATGAGTTCAACAGTTAACTAGTTGGTTAGTTGGAAACATGTCGAAAGCAAAAAAAAATTTTTTTTAATTTTATTTATTTATTTGACACAGAGGGAGAGAGAGAGAGCTCATAAGTAGGCAGAGAGGCAGGCGGGGGGAGGGGGGAGCAGACTCCCTGCTAAGCAGAGAGCTTGATGCGGGGCTCTATCCCAGGACCCTGAGATCATGACCTGAGCTGAAGGCACAGAGGCTTAACCCACCAAGCCATCCAGGCACCCCAGCAAAAATTATTTTTAAACATTTTAAAATTTTACTATCTGACACATAGTTATATAGGGAAAAGTTTTTTATAATAAGCAAGATGATTCCTTGGATAAGTTAGACTAGTTTAATACTTTTGGCTCAGAAATACCTATCATTTCTTTGATTTTACTAGTATAAAATTATTTAGCATATTTTCTTGGATTTATTTTCTAATAAAAAGGATAATGCATTTGAGTTTTCTAAATTTCCTCTACTGATTTTAATGGTCAAATAAGCTAATTCATATAAGATTATAAAATATTAAAATTATGTGTCAAACTTAATTATAATAGTTTTTATAAGAAGGATCCTTATAATACTATAAATCATACAGACTTACTCTGCCAGCATAAATTATAACACTCAAATCCTTACTTGTAAAACTTTAAATTAATATTAAATTGAGTTGATTATTGAGTTATCTTTGAATACCCAGAAATTTTCCAAGTAAGTGTTAAAACCAAGACAGCAGGCCCAAAATGGAGCCTCTGATGCCAAGCCTCACCTCACCAACCAAGACTTAATTATAGTTTCAGCTCTCTCCAAAATGAAGTCTTAAACCGGTCAGTCAGGAATCATCTGATCAGCACTAGTTAGGTAATCTGCCTCACACACCCCTGCCAAACCCAAACAATCCACTTTTTTGCCTACTAAAATCCCTTCTGCCTATAAAAGTTTTTCACCTTGTGCAGCTACTCGGCTGGCTCCCTTTCCATCTGCTAGACTGGATGCTGCCTGACTCATGATAGTTGAATAAAGCCAATAAAATCTTTAAAATATACTTCTTGAATTTTGTTTTTTAACTTAAAACAAAGTACAACACATTGGTCACTAAACATCACTTTAATTTGCCCCTCTTTTTCTTACAAAAACTATAGTAGGGTCATCAATTAGCAGATTAAAAGATGAAAATGCCTTTAAATGGTAATGAGGTCTATTTTTGCTAAGATAAACTTGATAAGATGACAGATAATTAGTACTCATGAACAAACCTAACTAGATAGGTCTTACTTCTGCCTTTTAATCTTCTTTCTCTCAGAAGGATACAAAAGTGGGTTGCTATAGATGAACATTGCAAAAGCCATCTCTTAGAAGCCAGATCGTAAATAGATCTTTTCCCTCCTTAACAGATATAACCACAACCCCAACCTCTAGCAATTTGTAACCATGCTGAACCTCTTTCACTGTTCATAAGTACTTCTGTTCAGATATAGTTACCTGACACCCAAGCATGCCATGTGATCAGAGGCTTAAGAATTAACATCTATACTTAACAGCAGATACTGTGTCTTCAAAGTTGCATATGAAGTTGCCATGCTATGAAAATCAAGGATTTTCCCAATTCCTCTGTGAAATCAAATAAAATTGAAGATAATCCACCATCACCAAAAAAAAATCTCATTTTTAAGCTTACAATCAGTGAGGAAAATGCATTATTTGATTCCCACTAGTTTGTACCAAACAGAAAGTAAAGCTTTATGGTCAATAGAAAGGCAATTACCCAATCTAGATTCTGTAAGAAAAAAAAAAAACTTAATTATTGTCAGAATCTTGCCTTATTCATAATTTTTATAAACTCCTAAAATACTGAAGCTGTAAGCAACTGAAACCTACCTAAAGAATCATTTGAACACACACAAATGAATTTCATGTTATTATTCCAAACTTTGATATACCTTTTAATCATTATTTATAAATAAATGTTGTTATTGGGACACCTGGGTGGCTCAGACGTTCAGCGTCTGCCTTCAGCTCAAGTCATGATCCCAGGGTTGTGGATCAAGCCCCGCATTGGGCTCCCTGCTCAGCGGGAAGACTGCTTCTCCCTCTCCCACTCCCCCTGCTTGTGTTCCTCTCTCACTCTGTCTGTCTGTCAAATAAATAAATAAAATCTTTTTTTAAAAATGTTGTGGTTGAACTAAAGTAGTCTCTTGCCAAAAGACTTACACGCTAATACAAAAATTTAGTGGATTTTGTTTTCCTGCCCAGAAATATTTTCAATAATCAATAATGATGAAAACTTACTTTGTAGATAAAATGTTTTAATGTATGCAAAGTACTCATGTTAAACTGAAAAGCTCACATCATTCCCAAAGCTCTAAGAAGAAATTGAATATTCGATGAGATGAGATGAGAGGAGAGGAGATGAGATGAGATGAGACAAGAAGAGAAATTCATCTCATTGAGTATTAACTTATTTATGTAGTTCATGTAGTTCATTATATGCAGCAGATGCCAGCCACATACACAAAAGGGACACAAGCAATACACCTCCGCAGGGTAGCTAGTCTAGATGTACTACAGTTTGGATGAAACTTGAGGACATTCTGTTAAGTTAAGTAAGCTAGTCACAAAAGACAAATACTGTATGATTCCATTTACAGGACGTTCCTAGAGTAGTCAAATTCACACAAGCAGAAAGTAGAATTGTGGTTGCAAAGCACTAGGAGGAGTGAGAGGATGGGGAGTTAGAGTTTAATGGGTATGGAGTTTCAGTATGGAAAGATGAAAAAGTTTTGGAGATGGTGAAGACAGTTGCCCAACAATGTGACTGTACTTAATGCCACTGAACTGTACACATAAAAATGGTTAAAATGATAAATTTCACATTATATATGTCACAGAACAGAGAAGGGGAGAGAACTTGAGATTCTACAACCTGGCTATACAAACTGGCTAGAGACATTGGCCCTGAGGCCAACTAAAAGGTCCCCAAAAACAGATCACCAACAAAGGACACAGCTTCCTGTGAATTCTTTAATTCAAGAATATGTGAATCAAGATGAATCATCCTGCCAAGACCTTCCAATCATGATTCATAATCAGAATATAATATTCACTTTTGAGCTTGTGTTCTATTTGTTATCTCAACTCCCTTTTTTCCTTACCCTTCCCTTTTTAGCATGGGCACCACTATCAATTTCCAATTGTTGAATTTATTTTCAGCCTTCCCAAGTATTTAAAGCAAAGCCTAATGTCAAAACTTATCAAAAAGGATCTAAGACTCTAGATTTCACTGTTCTCTACAAAGAGTCTACTCTGATGAGTACACATGAGTAACTTATGTGATCCATAAGTTAGTTCTAATGATGAACCAAATAAAAAACTAGTCCATTAAGGCACACAGAAAATGGTTTATTTAAACTCAGGAAGGCTACTTTTCTTGCCAAACCATAGGTTCCCAATTTTCTCTTAATATTTACGGTTGTCCTCATACTTTTGTGTCTTTCCCCACTGCCTGATAGCCAGGAGACAATATGTTACTCCACAGGCATTCCATTATCCCAAGCTGACATCCATAAGAATGTATGAAGAAGAGACTAACCCCTTCTAGCCAAACCTGCTCCATTTGGAACCTATCTGACTCAAAGTGGGAGTTGAGAAATTCCTCTGAGTCAAGTGGTACCTCCCTGGCCTAACTAAAGGTAGGGCTAACAGAATGACCCAAGCAGACATTACACAGAAACAGCTATTGTATGTAAACTCCCAAATTCTTCTGGAGAATCCATGAACCAATGAAATTATTAGATACCAATAGTTGGCCTTCTCAAGGCCAAAATACCCCGACTGACCCATAGACTAGCTGCCAACTAGAAACCTGTTGGAAAAATGGAAGGATAGTGTAATAATATTTGGGATGTGGTGTTATTTGACAATAGTGACAATGCCTCTTTTGAGTTAAACGTACATCAGGGACACTCTAGAGCAACCAATTAAAAAAAAAAGGACTAATAAGTCAATAGTAGAGATAAATGTGATCATAAAAATATCAGTTAACCCTGATATGAGGACATGGAGAAGCAACATGGGGGGTTAGGGGGATAGGAGAAGAATAAATGAAACAAGATGGGATTGGGAGGGAGATAAACCATAAATGACTCTTAATCTCACAAAACAAACTGGGGGTTGCTGGGGGGAGGTGGGATTGGGAGAGGGGGAGCGGGCTATGGACATTGGGGAGGGGAGGCGAACCATAAGAGACTATGGACTCTGAAAAACAACCTGAGGGTTTTGAAGGGTCAGGGGTGGGAGGTTGGGGCAACCTGAGGGTTTTGAAGGGTCAGGGGTGGGAGGTTGGGGGAACAGGTGGTGGGTAATGGGGAGGGCACGTTTTGCATGGAGCACTGGGTGTTGTGCAAAAAGAATGAATACTGTTACGCTGAAAAAATAAATAAAATGGAAAAAAAAATATATCAGTTAATCCAAAAGAAGGTAGAAAAAGAAGAAAAAGTTATCAAAGAACAGATAGAACAAATAGAAAGCTTATAGGAAGATGGTAGACACAAACCTGGTCAATATTCAGAATTACATCCAATGTAATTTGAGAATTCAAATTAAAAGGCAGAAATTGTCAGACTAAATAAAAATTTAAGATCCAACTATATGTTATCTGCAGGAGACTCACTTTAAATATAAATTAGAAAACAATACAAACAATAATGAGTTCTCATTATACCTGTTAAATTAGAAATGTGGGGGAATGTTGGTCTTCATGAACTGCCAATTCAAATGTATTCTACCAGCACACTTATTCCAGAGAGCAATCTGGCACTTGCAAATTCAGTCTGTGCATACGCTATGATCCACCTATTCCACATCTGAGTATTTACCCAAAAGAAATTTCCACACATGTCCATAAGGTTGCTTGCACAAGGAAATTTTAGAAGCATTGTTTGTTATCAGTTGGGTATAAGAAGTAATCCGGATGCCCATGGCTGGAGAGAGTGAGTAAAATATGGTAAATGAACACCATGGATTACTATGCAACCAGAAAAAGCAACAGGCTAATTGTAAATATAGCAATATGGATCTTTATAACATAGCACTAAGTGAGAGAAAAAAAATAAAAAAGAAAGAAACAGAATGAGATCCAAAACGTGATACAGTTTATGTAGGGAACATATATCCTAAACAATATTACCCATTTAGAGCAATGCAAACAAAAGAACATACATTCAAAATATTAGAATGGTTGCTTATATATGTGAAGGAGTCATAAGATAAAAAGGGATAGGAGGAATCAAGATGATGGAGAAGTAGCAGGCTGAGACTACATCAGGTAGCAGGAGATCAGCTCGATAGCTTATCTAAACATTGCAAACACCTACAAATCCAACGGGAGATCGAAGAGAAGAACAGCAATTCTAGAAACAGAAAATCAACCATTTTTTTTGTTTGTTTGTTTATTTACAGCATAACAGTGTTCATTGTTTTGACATCACACCCAGTGCTCCATGCAGTACGTGCCCTCCCTATCACCCACCACCTAGTTCCTCAACCTCCCACCTCCCCGCCCCTTCAAAACCCTCTGGTTGTTTTTCAGAGTCCATAGTCTCTCATGGTTCATCTCCCCTTCCAGTTTCCCTCAACTCCCTCTCCTCTCCATCTCCCCATGTCCTCCATGTTCTTTGTTATGCTCCACAAATAAGTTGGGTATTCATCCTTTCTGATGGAGGCATAATACTCCATTGTGTATATGGACCACATCTTCCTTATCCATTCATCCGTTGAAGGGCATCTTGGTTCTTTCCACAGTTTGGCGACCGTAATGCAATAAACATTGGGGTACAGATGGCCCTTCTTTTCATTACGTCTGTATCTTTGGGGTAAATACCCAGCAGTGCAATTGCAGGGTCATAGGGAAGCTCTATTCTTAATTTCTTCAGGAATCTCCACACTGTTCTCCAAAGTGGCTGCACTAACTTGCATTCCCACCTACAGTGTAAGAGGGTTCCCCTTTCTCCACATCCTCTCCAACACACGTTGTTTCCTGTCTTGCTAATTTTGGCCATTCTAACTGGTGTCAGGTGGTATCTCAATGTAGTTTTAATTTGAATCTCCCTGATGGCTAGTGATGATGAACATTTTTTCATGTTTCTGATAGCCATTTGTATGTTTCATTGGAGAAGTGTCTGTTCATATCTTCTGCCCATTTTTTGATATGATTATCTGTTTTGTGTGTAGAAAATCAACCACTTTCTGAAAGGTAGGACTGGCGGAGAAGTGAATCCAAAAGGACAGGAAGATAGACCGCGGGGGGAGGGGCCAGCTCCCGGCAAGCAGCAGAGCAATGGAGCACAAAATCAGGACTTTTAAAAGTCTGTTCCACTGAGGGACATTGCTCAGGAGGCTAAACTGGAGTGAAGCCCACATGGGGTCAGCGTGGCCCCAGGTCCCACAGGGTCACAGAAGGATCGGGGGTGTCAGAGTGTCGCAGAGCTCGCAGGTATTAGAATGGGGAAGCCAGCTACAGAGACAGAGTCGAGGACTGAGCTCTCAGCTCAGGGTTACCTTGAACCGGTCGCAGGCTGGGTGAGCTCAGAGCTCGGCTGGAGGCCAGGGATACAGGAGTGATTGGGCGCTGTTCCCTGGGGGTGCACTGAGGAGTGGGGCCCCGGGCTCTTGGCTCCTCCAGGACGGAGATTGGGAGGCCGCCACATTCATTCCTGTCCTCCGGAACTCTACGGAAAGCGTTCAGGGAACAAAAGTTCCCAAAAGTGAACCTGAGCGGATTACTTAGTCTGGGCCCCGGTAAGGGCAGTGCAATTCCACCTCGGGCAAAGACACTTGAGAGTCACTACAACAGGCCCCTCCCCCATAACATCAACAAAAAATCCAGCCAGGATGAAGTTCATCTACCAAGGAAAGCAGGTTCAATACCTAGGACAGCAGCGCAATTCCAGAGGAGGAGAAAGCAAAGAACGGAACTCATGGCTTTCTCCCCATGATTCTTTAGTCTTGTGGTTAATTTAAATTTTTTTTCAATTTTTTTTTCTTTCTTTTTTCTTCTTCTGCTAATTTTTTTAAACCTTTACCCTTTTCTTTTTTAACATTTTTAACTAGTTTATCTAGTATATATACTTTTTTCTTTTTTATATTTTTTCTTTATTTGTTTTCTTTTTTTAATTTTTTTCTTTTTTTTCTGAACCTCTTTTTATCCCCCTTTACCCCCCCACAATTTGGGGTCTCTTCTGATTTGATTAAAGCGCATTTTTCTGGGGTCTTTGCCACCCTTTTAGTATTTTACTTGCTCCTTCATATACTCTTATCTGGACAAAATGACAAGGCAGAAAAATTCATCATAAAAAAAAGAACAAGAGGCAGTACCGAAGGCTAGGGACTTAATCAATACAGACATTGGTAATATATCAGATCTAGAGTTCAGAATGACAATTCTGAAGGTTCTAGCCGGGTTCGAAAAAGGCATGGAAGATATTAGAGAAACACTCTCTGGAGATATAAAAGCCCTTTCTGGAGAAATAAAAGAACTAAAATCTAACCAAGTTGAAATCAAAAAAGCTATTAATGAGGTGCAATCAAAAATGGAGGCTCTCACTGCTAGGATAAATGAGGCAGAAGAAAGAATTAGTGATATAGAAGACCAAATGACAGAGAATAAAGAAGCTGAGCAAAAGAGGGACAAATAGCTACTGGACCACAAGGGGAGAATTCGAGAGATAAGTGACACCATAAGACGAAACAACATTAGAAAAATTGGGATTCCAGAAGAAGAAGAAAGAGAGAGGGGAGCAGAATGTATATTGGAGAGAATTATTGGAGAGAATTTCCCTAATATGGCAAAGGGAACAGGCATCAAAATCTAGGAGGTGCAGAGAACCCCCCTCAAAATCAACAAGAATAGGTCCACACCCCATCACCTAATAGTAAAATTTACAAGTCTTAGTGACAAAGAGAAAATCCTGAAAGCAGCCCAGGAAAAGAAGTCTGTAACATACAATGGTAAAAATATTAGATTGGCAGCAGACTTATCCACAGAGACCTGGCAGGTCAGAAAGAGCTGGCATGATATATTCAGAGCACTAAACGAGAAAAACATGCAGCCAAGAATACTTTATCCAGCTAGGCTATCATTGAAAATAGAAGGAGAGATAAAAAGCTTCTAGGACAAACAAAAACTGAAAGAATTTGCAAACACCAAACCAGCTCTACAGGAAATATTGAAAGGGATCCTCTAAGCAAATAGAGAGCCTAAAAGTAGTAGATCAGAAAGGTACAGAGACAATATACAGTAACAGTCACCTTACAGGCAATATAATGGCACTAAATTCATATCTCTCAATAGTTACCCTGAATGTTAATGGGCTAAATGCCCCAATCAAAAGACACAGGGTATCAGAATGGATAAAAAAACAAAACCCATCTATATGTTGCCTACAAGAAACTCATTTTAGACGCAAAGACACCTCCAGATTTAAAGTGAGGGGGTGGAAAACAATTTACCATGCTAATGGGCATCAGAAGAAAGCTGGGGTGGCAATCCTTATATCAGATCAATTAGATTTTAAGCCAAAGACTATAATAAGAGATGAGGAAGGACACTATATCATACTCAAAGGGTCTGTCCAACAAGAAGATCTAACAATTTTAAATATCTATGCCCCTAATGTGGGAGCAGCCAACTATATCAACCAAGTAATAACAAAATCAAAGAAACACATCAATAATCATACAATAATAGTAGGGGACTTGAACACTCCCCTCACTGAAATGGACAAATCATCCAAGCAAAAGAGCAACAAGGAAATAAAGGCCTTAAATGACACACTGGACCAGATGGACATCACAGATATATTCAGAAAATTTCATCGCAAAGCAACAGAATACACATTCTTCTCTAGTGCACATGGAATATTCTCCAGAATAGATCACATCTTGGGTCACAAATCAGGTCTCAACCAGTATCAAAAGATTAGGATCATTCCCTGCATATTTTCAGACCACAAAGCTCTGAAGCTAGAACTCAATCACAAGAGGAAATTTGGAAAGAACCCAAATACATGGAGACTAAACAGCATCCTTCTAAAGAATGAATGGGTTAACCAGGAAATTAAAGAAGAATTGAAAAAATTCATGGAAACAAATGATAATGAAAACACAATGGTTCAAAATCTGTGGGACGCAACAAAGGCAGTCCTGAGAGGAAAATATATAGCGATACAAGCCTTTCTCAAGAAACAAGAAAGGTCTCAAGTATACAACCTAACCCTACACCTAAAGGAGCTGGAGAAAGAACAAGAAAGAAACCCTAAACCCAGCAGAAGAAGAGAAATCATAAAGATCAGAGCAGAAATCAATGAAATAGAAACCAAAAAAAACAATAGAACAAATCAACAAAACTAGGAGCTGGTTCTCTGAAAGAATTAATAAGATTGATAAAACCCTGGCCAGACTTATCAAAAAGAAAAAAGAAAGGACCCAAATAAATAAAATCATGAATGAAAGAGGAGAGATCACAACTAACACCAAAGAAATACAGATAATTAGAAGAACATACTATGAGCAACTCTACGCCAACAAATTTGACAATCTGGAAGAAATGGATGTATTCCTAGAGACATATAAACTACCACAACTGAACCAGGAAGAAATAGAAAACCTGAACAGGCCCATAACCAGTAAGGAGATTGAAACAGTCATCCAAAATCTCCAAACAAATAAAAGCCCAGGGCCAGATGGCTTCCCAGGGGAATTCTACCAAAAATTTAAAGAAGAACTAATTCCTATTCTCCTGAAACTGTTCCAAAAAATAGAAATGGAAGGAAAACTTCCAAACTCATTTTATGAGGCCAGCATCACCTTGATCCCAAAACCAGACAAGGATCCCACCAAAAAAGAGAACTACAGACCAATATCCTTGATGAACACAGATGCAAAAATTCTCACCAAAGTACTAGCCAATAGGATCCAACAGTACATTAAAAGGATTATTCACCACGATCAAGTGGGATTTATTCCAGGGCTGCAAGTTTGGTTCAACATCCGCAAATCAATCAATGTGATAGAACACATTAATAAAAGAAAGAACAAGAACCATATGATACTCTCAATAGATGCTGAAAAAGCATTTGACAAAGTACAGCATCCCTTCCTGATCAAAACTCTTCAAAGTGTAGGGATAGAGGGCACATACCTCAATATTATCAAAGCCATCTATGAAAAACCCACCGCAAATATCATTCTCAATGGAGAAAAACTGAAAGCTTTTTCGTTAAGGTCAGGAACACGGCAGGGATGTCCATTATCCCCACTGCTATTCAACATAGTACTAGAAGTCCTAGCCTCAGCAATCAGACAACAAAAAGAAATTAAAGGCATCTAAATCAGCAAAGAAGAAGTCAAACTATCACTCTTCACAGATGATATACTATATGTGGAAAACCCAAAAGACTCCACTCCAAAACTGCTAGAACTTGTACAGGAATTCAGTAAAGTGTCAGGATATAAAATCAATGCACAGAAATCAGTTGCATTTCTCTACACCAACAACAAGACAGAAGAAAGAAAAATTAAGGAGTCAGTCCCATTTACAATTGCACCCAACACTATAAGATACCTAGGAATAAACCTAACCAAAGAGGCTAAGAATCTATATGCAGAAAACTATAAAGTACTCATGAAAGAAATTGAGGAAGACACAAAGAAATGGAACAATGTTCCATGCTCCTGGATTGGAAGAATAAATATTATGAAAATGTCTATGCTACCTAAAGCAATCTACACATTTAATGCAATCCCTATCAAAATACCATCCATTTTTTTTCAAAGAAATGGAACAAATAATCCTAAAATTTATATGGAACCAGAAAAGACCTCGAATAGCCAAAGGAATATTGAAAAAGAAAGCCAAAGTTGTTAGCATCACAATTCCAGACTTCAAGCTCTATTACAAAGCTGTCATCATCAAGACAGCATGGTACTGGCACAAAAACAGACACATAGATCAATGGAACAGAATAGAGAGCCCAGAAATAGACCCTCAACTCTATGGTCAACTCATCTTCGACATAGCAGGCAAGAATGTCCAATGGAAAAAAGACAGCCTCTTCAATAAATGGTGCTGGGAAAATTGGACAGCCACATGCAGAAAAATGAAATTGGACCATTTCCTTACACCACACACGAAAATAGACTCAAAATGGATGAAGGACCTCAATGTGATAAAGGAATCCATCAAAATCCTTGAGGAGAATGCAGGCAGCAACCTCTTCGACCTCAGCCACAGCAACATCTTCCTAGGAACATCGGCAAAGGCAAGGGAAGCAAGGGCAAAAATGAACTATTGGGATTTCATCAAGATCAAAAGCTTTTGCACAGCAAAGGAAACAGTTAACAAAACCAAAAGACAACTGACAGAATGGGAGAAGATATTTGCAAATGACATATCAGATAAAGGGCTAGTATCCAAAATCTATAAGGAACTTAGCAAACTCAACACCCAAAGAACAAACAATCCAATCAAGAAATGGGCAGAAGCAATGAACAGACATTTCTGCAAAGAAGACATCCAGATGGCCAACGGACACATGAAAAAGTGCTCCACATCACTCGACATCAGGGAAATACAAATCAAAACCACAATGAGATATCACCTCACACCAGTCAGAAGGGCTAAAATTAACAAGTCAGGAAATGACAGATGCTGGCGAGGATGCGGAGAAAGGGGAACCCTCCTACACTGTTGGTGGGAATGCAAGCTGGTGCAGCCACTCTGGAAAACAGCATGGAGGTTCCTCAAAATGTTGAAAATAGAACTACCCTATGACCCAGCATTTGCACTACTGGGTATTTACCCTAAAGATACAAATGTAGTGATCCAAAGGGGCACGTGCACCCGAATGTTTATAGCAGCGATGTCTACAATAGCCAAACTATGGAAAGAACTTAGGTGTCCATCAACAGATGAATAGATAAAGAAGATGTGGTATATATACACAATGGAATACTATGCAGCCATCAAAAGAAATGAAATCTTGCCATTTGCAACAACGTGGATGGAACTAGATCGTATTATGCTTAGTGAAATAAGTCAATCAGAGAAAGACAACTATCATATGATCTCCCTGATATGAGGATGTGGAGATGCAACATGGGGGGTTAGGGGGATAGGAGAAGAATAAAGGAAACAAGATGGGATTGGGAGGGAGACAAACCATAAGTGCCTCTCAATCTCACAAAACAAACTGAGGGTTTCGGGGGGGGGGGGATTGGTAGAGGGGGAGGGGGTTTATGGACATTGGGGAGGGTATGTGCTATGGAGAGTGCTGTGAAGTGTGTAAACCTGGCGATTCACAGACCTGTACCCCTGGGGATAAAAATACGTTATATGTTTATAAAAAATCAGAAATAAATTTAAAAAAGGGATAAATGACAATACATAAATGTTAATGTATGTATATTTTTTTAAAAAAAGGAGGAAGAGTCTCACCCACTAATAATAATGTGCCATAGGAGTACCTGGGTGGTTCAGTCATCAAGTGTCCACCTTCTGCTCAGGTCATGATCCCAAGGTCCTGGGATTGAGCCCCACATCAGGGGGTCACTGCTCAGCAGGAAGCCTGCTTCTCCTTCTCCCACTCCCCATGCTTGTGTTCCCTCTCTCACTGTCACTCTCTGTGTCAAATAAATAAATAAATAAATAATTTTTTTAAAATGTGCCATAAACTGAAGCATATGATTAACTCAACTCCCTGCACATAAAATCCAACTTACATATAATATATACAAAATAAAATGTTATATAGTCAAAATCATTGGTATTTTCCTGTAGATTTTTTTTTACCTTATCATCAAATTATGTAAATCACCTTGATTTTTTTAATCAACCTAGCTGGGTTTTTTGTTTTTGCATTTAGATCTTTATCTCATCTGGAAATACTTTTGTATTTGCTATGCAGTATAGTTATAACTTCATTTTTTTTTTTCATGGAAATCCAGTTGTCCCAGTGCCATTTATTCATGGAACCATCCATTCCTCCCTGGTATTAAATGCCTCATTTATCATATGCTTAACTTCCATATGTACATGAGTCTATTTCTGGGTTCTTTTTTATTCCTTTGATCTATTTGTTTATTTCTCTAACAAAGCTACCAATTACTGTTGCTTTATAATGTAATTTAGTATGTTAGGTCCTCCCTCACTATTTTTCTTCAGCAATTTCTTGTAATTATTCTGTTTGGGATTGCATGAAATATACATATTACTTATATATGAGAAACATTGGCAGTTTTATTATATTAAATTCTCCCACCCAGAATCATGGTATGCCTCTGTGTTCCACTCTTATTTTATGTCCTTCAGTAAAACTGTGTCGTTTTCCTCAGACAAGCGTTTTGCCTTTCTTGTTTAATTTATTCCTGAGTAATTTATAGCTCTGTTGCTACTGTAAATTGTTTTCTTAATCTCCATTTCTAACTGGGATACTATTAGGAAGAAAGAGAAAACTTGTTGATATTTTTACTGCTTTATATCTAAAGATCATTCTAAATTATGTTTTCCTACACAATAGTATTTTTCAAATTTTGAATATCTTAAATTTTCAATTATCAGAAGGTGATAGGTAATTGTTTTTCTTTTTGTTTTCAGAGTAAGCAAGAAAAAAATTCAGAGTCAAATTATTCCTATTTTACACACATAAAAGTGAGCAGAATGTTTACACTATTGCTTAAAAACTGGAAAATTTTAAAGCATTTAGTTTACCACTACATAAAGTAAATTTGTATCCAGAAGTAAATATAAACATAATAAAATGAGATATTCAGGAAAAAGAAATGATCTATATGTAAAATTAAGCAACTTCTATGAGCCAGGCCCAACAGAAAAGATTGAAGGTCATTTTTTTAAAAAGATTTTATTTATTTGACAGAGAGAGACACAATGAGAGAGGGAACACAAGCAAGAGAAGTGGGAGAGGGAGAAGTAGGATTCTTGCTGAACAGGGAGCCTGATATGGGGATAGATCCCATGACCTGGGATCATGAACTGAGCTGAAGGCAGATGCTCAACAACTGAGCCCCTCAAGTGCCTCAAGGTTGAAGTTTAATGTAGAGAAGCATTGGTAATATTAAATTAGTTTCAATAAGATAAGTGTCCATAAATTTATTCCAATAAACAACATTACATCCACTATAGGCAATCCTCCCTGTGCATGTGGGACTTTAGAAAACAGATCATACAAGCTGAAACGGCATTGCAATCTTACTAATCAACAGAAATAATTAAAAATGACTATGATGTTCACAATTTTTGTCAAAACACGACTCTTGATTATAAATGTATTGTGAAAAAGAGGAAGCAAGATGGCAGAGGGTAGGAAACTGAAATAGCCTTAGGTCCCAGGAGTTCAGCTAGATAGTTATCAAACCATTCTGAACACCTACAAACTCAACAGGAGATAGAAGAGAAGCAATTCTAGGAACAGAAAATCGACCACATTTGAGAAGGTAGGACGTGCAATGAAGTGAATCTGAAACCATGCAAAGATAAACCACAGGGGGAGGGATGGCTCCTGGCAAGCAGTGGAGCAGTGGAGCACAAAAACAGAACTTTCAGAAGTCTGCTCCACCGAGGCACAAAGCTCCAGAGACTAAGCGGGAGTAGAGCCCTTGCGGGGACAGTATGGTCTCGGGACCCATGGGGTCACACATCGAGGGTGTCTGAGTGTGGCAGAGCTCCCAGATATTGGAGCAGGGAAGCTGGCTACAGAAACAGAGCTGAGCAGTGAGCTCTCAGCTCAGGGTTACCTTAAACCATGATCCAAGGCAGTTAGGTCACTGCTCTTTGAGCAGGAGCCCCACAAGTGGCATATCCGGGAGACTCACCTCCCTGCCCTGGGAGGAGAGGTGCGGGAGTATGTTGCAGGAATCGGTTGGGTTTGGAGAATCCAAACAGGGTGTGCACCAGAGATAGAAATGCTCAGTCACAGGCCAGGAGAGCACGAATGCAGCCAGAGACCAGGGAGACAGGAGGGATTGACTGCTTTCTCTGAGGGCACACTGAGGAGTGGGGCCCAAGCTCTCAGCTCTCCGGGGCTGGAGATGGGGATGCCGCCATTTTCATTCCTCTCTTCCAAAGCTGAACAGAAAGCATTCAGGGAACAAAAGCTCCAGACACCACCTGCACAGATTACCTAGCCTGGCCCCTGGCAAGGGCGGTGCAATTCTGCTTCGGGCAAAGACATTTGAGAATCAATGCAACAGGCCCCTCCCCCAGAAGATCAGCAAGAACATCCAGCCAAAACCAAGTTCATCAAGCAATGATAATGGCAGAACCCCAGAGCTAGGGGAAAGCAACACATAGAATTCATGGCTTTTTTCCCACGATCCTTTAATTTTGCAAAGTTAAAATTTTTTAATTTTATTTTTTTCTTATTCTATTTTTAAAGTATTCCTCTTTCCTCTTTTAATGTTTTTTAACATTATTTTATCATTATTTTATCTTATCCATACCTTTTTAAAAAAATCTTTTTAAAATTTTCATTGTTATAGTCATATTTTATCCCTTCCTTCATGTTTTAACTTTATTTTTTGTATACATATAGAGGTTTTTTTTTTTCTTTAAAATTTTGGGATATAATTTCTTCTAATAGATCAAAATATACCCTAAATCTGGCTCAAGCCTGATCACAATCTCTCCTCTTTTCTTTTTTCTTTTCCCAACCAACTTTTTTAAGATTTTTAAGATGCTTTTTTAGCATCTTTTTTAATGTGTGTCTTTATAGTCATATTCCACCCCTTCATCATGTTTACCTTTATTTGTGTGTGTGTGTGTGTGTGTGTGTGTGTGTGTGTGTGTGTATTTCTTTCTTTAAAATGTTGGGAGGTAGTTTCTTCTAAGAGACCAGAGTACACCCAAAACCAAGTGTGTGGCTCTGTTCTATTCACCAATCTAATATATGTATTTTTTATTTTTTATTTTTTTCATTTTTCCCCCATTCTTCTCCCAGTGGTTTCAGATCTCTTCTGATTTGGTTAGTATATATTTTGCTGGGGTCTTTGCCACCGTTTTGGTATTTTACTCACTCATTCATATAGTCTTATTTGGATAAAAAGACAAGATGAAAAAACTCACCACAAAACAAAGAACAAGAGGCAATACCAATGGCTAGGGACCTAATCAATATGGACATTGGTAATATGCCAGAACTAGAGCTCAGAATTATGATCATTAAGGTGCTAGCTTGGCTCAAAAAAGGCATGGGAGATATTAGATAATCCCTTTCTGGAGAAATAAAAGAACTAAAATCTAACCAAGTTGAAATTTAAAAAGCTATTAATGAGGTGCAATAAAAAATGGAGTTTCTTACTACTAGGATAAATGAGGAAGAAGAGAGAATTAATGAAATAAAAGACCAAATGACACAGAATAAAGAAGCTGAGCAAAAGAGAGACAAACAACTACTGGACCATGAGGGGAGAATTCAAAACATAAGTGATACCATAAGACAAAACAATATTAGAATAATTAGGATCCCAGGAGAAGAAGAAAGGGGGGGGGGCAGAAGGTATATTGGAGCAAATCATAATGGAGAATTTCCCTAATATGGCAAATGGAACAAGCATCAAAATCCAGGATGCACAGCGAACCCCCTCAAAATCATAAAAATAGGTCCACACCCCATCATCTAATAGTAAAACTTACAAGTGTTTTTTTTTAAGATTTTATTTATTTGACAGACAGAGATCACAACTAAGCAGAGAGGTAGGCACAGAGAGAGGAGGAAGCAGCCTCCCCACTGAGCAGAGATCCCGATGTGGGGCTTGATCCCAGGACCCTGGGTCATCACCTGAGCCAAAGGCAGAGGCTTTAACCTCTGAGCCACCCAGGCACTGCTAAAACTTACAAGTCTTAATGACAAAGAAACAATCCTGAAAGCATCTCAGGACAAGAGGTCTGTAACATACAAAGGTAGAAACATTAGATTGGCAGCAGACTTATCCACAGAGACCTGGCAAGCCAGAAAGGACTGGCATGATATATTCAGATCACTAAATGAGAAAAATCAAGAATTCTATATCCAACTAGGCTGTCACTGAAAATAGAAGGAGAGATAAAAAGTTTCCAGGACAAACAAAAATTAAAAGAATTTGCAAACATCAAACTAGCCCTACAGGAAATATTGAAAGGGGTCCTCTAAGCAAAGAGAGAGCCTAAAAGTAAAAGATCAGAAAGGAACAGAGACAATAAGTTCAGTAAGGAACAGTCACCTTAAAGGCAACACAATGACACTAAATGCATATCTTTCAATAGTTATCTTGAATGTAAATGGGCTAAATGCCCCAACAAAAGACACAGGTTATCAGAATGGATTAAAAAAAAAAAAAACAAAAAAAAACAAAAAAAACCCAAGACCCATCAATATGCTGTCTACAAGAAACTCATTTTAGACCCAAAGACACCTCCAGATTTAAAGTGAGGTGGTGGAAAACAATTTACCATGCTAATGGACATCAGAAGAAGGCTGGGGTGGCAACCTTATATAAGATAAGTTAGATTTTAAGCCAAAAACTATAATAAGAGATGAGGAAGGACACTGTATTATACTTAAAGGGTCTGTCCAACAAGAAGATCTAACAATTTTAAATATCTATGCCCCAATATGGGAGCAGCCAATTATATGAACCAATATAAAATCAAAGAAACACATGAACAATAATACATTAATAGAGGGGGACTTTAACACCTCTCCTCCCTGAAATGGACAGATCATCTAAGCAAAAGATTAACAAGGAAATAAAGTCTTTATTGTTTTTAAAGACTTTATTTATTTGACAGACAGAGATCACAAGTAGGCAGAGAGGCAGGCAGAGGGAGAGAGGGGGAAGCAGGCTTGAGAGAGCCTGACGCAGGGCCCAATCCCAAGACCCTGAGATCATGACCTGAGCTGAAGGCAGAGGCTTTAACCCACTGAGCCACCCAGGCACCCTGGAAATAAAGGCTTTAAATGACACACTGGATAAGATGGAAATCACAGATATAATCAGAACATTCCATCCCAAAGCGACAGAATACACATTCTTCTCTAGTACACATGGAATATTCTCCAGAATAGATCACACCCTGGGTCACAAATCAGGTCTCAACTGGTACCAAAAGATTGGGATCATTCCCTGCATATTATCAGATCAAAATGCTCTGAAGCCAGAACTCAATCACAAGAGGAAAGTTGGAAAGAGCTCAAATACATGGAGGCTAGAGAGCATCCTTCTTAAGAATCAATGAGTCAACCAGGAACCTAAAGAAGAATTGAAAAAATTCATGGAAAAAAAATGAAAATGAAAACACAACTGTTCAAATCTTTGGGACACAGCAAAAGCAGTCCAGAGAGGTAAGTATATAGTAATACAAGCCTTTCTCAAAAAACAAGAAAAGTCTCAAGTACACAACCTAAGTCTATACCTAAAGGAGCTAGAGAAAGAACAGTGAAGAAAGCCTAAATCCAGCAGGAGAAGAGAAATCATAAAGATCAGAGCAGAAATCAATGAAATAGAAACCAAAAGAACAGTAGAACAAATCAACAAATCTAGGAGCTAGTTCTTTGAAAGAATAAGATTGATAACCCCTGGCCAGACTTATCAAAAAGAAAAGAAAAAGGGGCGCCTGAGTGGCTCAGTGGGTTAAAGCCTCTGCCTTCAGCTCAGGTCATGATCCCAGGGTCCTGGGATCGAGCCCCACATCGGGCTCTCTGCTTGGCAGGGAGCCTGCTTCCTCCTCTCTCTCTCTGCCTGCCTCTGTCTACTTGTGATCTCTGTCTGTCAAATAAATAAAATCTTTAAAAGAAAAGAAAAAGGACCCAAATTAATAAAATCATGAAGGAAAGAGGAGAGATCACAACCAAAACCAAAGAAATACAAACAATTATAAGAACATACTATGAGCAACTATATACCAGCAAATCTGACAATCTGGAAGAAATGGATGTATTCCTAGAGACATATAAACTATCATAACTGCACCAGGAAGAAATAGAAAACCTGAACAGACCCATAACCAGTAAGAAGACCGAGGGAGTCATCAAAAATCTCCCAAGAAACTAGAGCCCAGGGCCAGATGGCTTCCTAGGGGAATTCTACCAAACATTTAAAGAAGAATTAATTCCTATTCTCCTGAAACTGTTCTAAAAAATAGAAATGGAAACAAAACTTCCAAACTCATTTTATGAGGCCAGCATCACCTTGATCCCAAAACCAGACAACATCAAAAAAGAGAATTACAGACCAATATCCTTGATGAACAGAGAGGCCAAAATTCTCACCAAAATACTAGCCAATAGGATCCAACAGTACATTAAAAGGATTATTCACCACGACCAAGTGGGATTTATTCCAGGGCTGCAAGGTTGGTTCAACATCTGCAAATCAATCAATGTGATAGAACACATTAATAAAAGAAAGAACAAGAACCATATGATACTCTCAATAGATGCTGAAAAAGCATTTGACAAAGTACAGCATCATTTCTTCATCGAAACTCTTCAAAGGTTAGGGATACATACCTCAATACCATCAAAGACATTTCGTTCCATGAAAAACCCACAGCAAATATCATTCTCAATGGGGGAAAACCGAGAGCTTTTCCCCTAAGGTCAGGAACACAGCAGGGATGTCCAATATCCACTGCTATTCAACATAGTACTAGAAGTCCTAGCCTCAGCAATCAGACAACAAAAAGAAATAAAAGGCATCCAAATTGGCAAAGAAGTCAAACTCTTCTTCTTTGCAGATGATATGATACTTTATGTGGAAAAGACTCTACTCCAAAACTGCTAGAACTCATACAGGAATTCAGCAAAGTGTCAGGATATAAAATCAATGCTCAGAAATCTGTTGCATTTCTATACACCAACAGTAGGACAGAAGAAAGAGAAATTAAAGAGTCAATCCCATTTACAATGGGACCCAAAACCATAAGATAACCTAGGAATAAACCTAACCAAAGAGGCAAAGAACCTGTACTCAGAAAACTATAAATTACTCATGAAAGAAATTAGGGAAGACACAAAGAAATGGAAAAACATTCCATGATCATGGATTGGAAGAACAAATATTGTGAAAATGCCTATGATACCTAAAGCAATCTACACATTTAATGCAATCCCTATCAAAATACCATCATTTTTTTTTCAAAGAAATGGAATATATAATTGCAAAATTTATATGGAAACAGAAAAGACCCTGAATAGCCAGAGGAATGTTGAAAAAGAAAGCCAACATTGGTGGCATCACCATTCCAGCTTTCAAGCTCTATTACAAAGCTGTCATCATCAATACAGTATGGTACTCACATAAACACACACACATAGATCAATGAAACAGAATAGAGAGCCCAGAAATGGACCCTTATCTCTATGGTCAACTAATCTTCAACAAAGCAGTTAAGAATGTATATGGTTTCAGTTCAGGTCATGAACGAAGTGCTGTGGGATCAAGACCCAAAACAGGCTCCATGCTCAGTGGGAAGTCTGCTTGAGATTCTCTCTCTCTCCTCTGCCCCTCGCCCTACCTACTCTCTCTCCCCCTCTCTCTCAAAAATAAATAAAGAAATATTTTTAAAAAATAATAATCTAGGCACCAAAGACCATATATTATATAATTCCATTTATATGAAATGGCCCAAATAGGCAAATCCGTAAAAACAGAAGGTAGATTAGTGGTTGTCTAGGGTTAGGAGATGTAGGGAGGAAAGGAGAGTGACTCCTAACAGAGTTTCTTTTGGGGATGATTAAAATGACTCATACTTCTATCTGGAAAAGAATAGAAGCCAAATTCCCTGAAATTCCCTCAACTGATTTGTCTACTGAGATTGGGTCTAATATCCTCAAAAAATGTATCCAACTATAGTCCTGACATCATCAATTATAGTGATTTTCAGATTTCTTTTTAGCAGCCTTCTATTTTGAAGGAAAAAATTGCATTTGGGAACCCAACATAAAAAAGAAATAAAAACTATTTTTGATTGACATAATGCAGTTTACAACTTCAAATTTATAATATTTATTATAAAGTCACTTAATTAAAAGTGAGGTTGTTTTGATGAACACCAAAATTTAAAAGGATACTAAATGTCATAGCAATCTCTAGAACAAAAAAAATTTTTTTAAGATTTTATTTATTTATTTGACAGAGAGAGATCACAAGTACGCAGAGGCAGTCACAGGGAGAGGAGAAAGCAGGCTCCCTGCTAAGCAGAGAGCCTGATGTGGGGCTCGATCCCAGGACCCTGGGATCATGACCTGAGCCTAAGGCAGAGGCTTTAACCCACTGAGCCACCCAGGTGCCCCAACAAATTTCTTTTGTTTTTTTAGTTGCATAGTACTAAAATTTTTGACACAATGGAGAAATTGTAGTAAAAGCTAGGAGTTATATTTTTGTTATATTTTAACCATCTTTTTTATTATGTTGATAACTGCTTCCTCAGCACTGATAAAAATGACAGCAAAATAACATATACAATTCTGAATGCTCAAATTGTTAATGTGAAATCAGTAATCACTTTAATAGCTCTCACAACTGGAAACAAAGGTAACCTGAAATGTGTATTTCAAAGTTGAATCACTAGTAAAATCTAAATCTCTTTGGTGTCTTTATCACAAATATAAACATCAAACATGAAGTTTACAGAAGTTTACTTACAGTAAGAGCTGAAATTTTTAGATGATATTATCATCGTATAGTATGCTGTATTATTTCCCTACTATTGCATAACAACCACCTAATGATTGTGAACACTCTCAAGGAATCCCAAGACAAGTGCCCAGAATCTCTATCTTCCACTGTGGAACAGTATAAAAGTTTATATAGACATTGTATTATAATTGATGTATAATTTATATTTGTATATTAAAATATCATATATAAAATAAGTATATAAAATTCTATATTTTTAAAACCAAAATTTGGACACAATTCAACATTAAAATAAAGTCAAACAGCTATTCTTTGTCATACAGCACTTTTAAAAGGACACAAGAGTACTAAATATTCTGGATGCCTGAGAATTGGTGTACTCTAATATTCAGCAACTATTGTACCCAATGTTTTGAGTCTGTTGCTATTGCAATATTGTATGACAAAGCAGATCTGGGTAGAAAATTTGCTCTGAAAAGAGGACAAAGATTGATCTTTTTTTAAATTTTTGTTTGTTTGTTTGTTTATGTATTTGACAAACAGACATCACAAGTAGGCAGAGAGGCAGGCAAAGAGGGGAAGGGGGAAGCAGGCTCCCTGCTGAGCAGAGAGCCGGACGTGGGGCTCAATCCCAGGACCCTGAGATCATGACCTGAGCTGAAGGCAGAGGCTTTAACCCACCGAGCCACCCAGGTGCCCCCAAGATTAATCTTTCAGAACAAACATACATACAGCAGTGTTTCCACGTGAGAATGATTTTTTTAACAGGGCGTGTGTTTGTGTTTTCCCCAACTGCACCCCTGCCTTAAATGGTAATTTTGTGGCACCCCAAATCTTCTGTCAATGGGTAAAATAGCACAAACACCAGACCAGTGCTGTTTCTCTCAAGAACTATGGCCATCATAGCTCCATCTCCAATCTAGGACACCACAGACCTGCTTTTTCAGGCGAAGAACACCAGGTGGCATATGGTGGCTGAATCAGAGCCTTGGTAACCATGGCAACCAGCTACCATTCCAGCTCTGCAGCTGCCATCTTTTATCCAAAGCTGTGTTTTGTGCACACTGGGGGTTTTGCTTTGAAATGGTTGTACTATGTGCTTTTCATTCTTCAGAGAGTCAGGGTTTCTACTCCTAGGATGGGAATTCCGGTGTCAGAAATAGATAAAATACCTCGGGTCAGTGGCATTAATTTTATTTTCTGTATGTTATTTATTTCCTCTACATAAAACAGTCTATGTAAGTGATATTTGAGAAGACCACGCCTTCCACAGCAGGCTTTCTTTAGGGAGGCTAGACTTCAATGAAGGGAAATGCATAATGGCGTGAGGGGCTCCTCTCTGGACCCAGGTTAAGAACAAATGTAAAAGCCCAGCTCAATGCTTGAAAACGGTTGTAGGTACAATGACCCTCAGAGGTGTCTGTACCTAAGGGATGGCTGCTATAACTATCACTGATCTGTAGACAGAAGATGTCCGTTTGCCAACCTATTGGAAGCATATATTTGACATAAACAGTATCTTTTCACAAAATGTGTTTCATGTCTGCCATGCAATAATAAACCAAATATTTATAAATTGGAAACTATCCCTTTCCTTTTCTATCAGTCAAAAGCAATGAGATTCCCTAAGTTAATCGTCAGGCATTGCCTCTGGTGATTGGCAGTATATCACAAGCCCAGCTGCCAAAAGCCATTCTCTTTGTCATTGGGAAGAAAGCTGAAATAAAGAATGTTATCCAAGTATCTTCTGTAAATTCCAAAAAGGCTCTGTACAGAACAGAGACTCATTTATGGACGTATCTTTTAACATGGTGTTCTTTCTGGCTGTTAGATAGAAGGTCCATATCTCAAACGTGCATTATTTGGAAGAAAGATCCTTTTCATAGAATTAAAGTTCTGTTAAATTTTTTTATGTCATATGAAAAATGAATTGTTTGTGTAATGTAATAATATCCATGGAGGAAAGAGGAAAGAGACCTCTGCTTAGAAAAAGAAAAGAAATATAATAAATATTAACAGTTATGAGATTTTGAATGGATTTTTTTCTATTTTTCACATTTGTACTTTCTTACCTTTTACTTTAATCAGGAGAATTTATTACTAGGTCTTAAATTTATAAAAGCATTAAAATGCTGTATTTTAAAATGTATTTTAATTTCATTAAAGCAATCTCACTGTTTTTATTTAACTTGTTACATGAATGTAACATGTTAAATGTAAAGCTTTTAACATTTTGAAAAAAATCATTGAAAAATCATTTGAACTTCCCCCCAAATATTTCAATTCATTTTAATTAGATAAATTATACTATGTTTGCTCTAATAGAAAAAAAATTGCAAAATCTCTGAATTAAAAGATTGCTTAAGGGTATCAGGAAAGAGGAGTTATTGTATCTGATTACATGTGAAACTCAGTTTCCTATTATTTTATGAAAATATCTATTGATGAGGAGGTGATATCTATATTTATTGAGAAAGCTGCTTATAATTAGAGAAAACTCATCATGGAGTTTTCACACATTTCCTAGTTTCATGCTATTGCATGTTTTTTCACCTTCTGCTTAAAAGGGAGAAAAAGAAGAAAGGTTTTGATGAATCTGAACCATGAGAGGCAAGCAATACTGGATCATGAGACACAGGCACACCATGTAGGCTCAATATTTGTCCAGCATTTATCTAAAGGAGCCAGGGTATTTCACTGACTGGGAGAGAGATGGATTGTTCAACTTAGTCTCCTCCAGAGCAATGCTGTTGCAGTAGCTACAACTTCTATACCACACACAGCACAGTGGAATTCTGTTGGGCTATTAACAATTATGTTTTAGAAGCATAATTAATAATATGGAAATATATTCAAATTATGTGATTAAGTGAGGAAAAATTATGATATTGAAATAGATGACAGACATGCCCTTCCAAGCGATTAAGAACCATCATCTCTGTCATCATTTAATTAGTGCAATTGCAAGTAATTAATTATTTTCTGACTTTTTTTACACATTGAAAATATTTTCTACCAGACTGTTACTTCTTAACATTTTTCCCAATATCTTTCGTCATACCTCAAGTGTTTCACTTTTATCTAATTAAATCTCTGTCTTTGGTTTTGTGTGTGTGTGTGTGTGTGTGTGTGTTTCTTATTCTGGGTTATATTTCAGAAGGCTTCCCTGCCCACAAGATCATGAATACTACTAGTTTCTTCTATGATTTTTTAAATTGTTTATGTCTATTTCTTCAATACATGGAGAGTGTATTTCTGTATATGCTGAGAGGTAGAGTTAATTTTGCAGTAGGAAAAAGTTATTATTGATGAAGAGTATAGAACATGCCACCCCAAAATATGCAACTTTGTCAAGTGGATTATTTTGAGCTAAAAGCAATCAAGAACCAGCATGACTCAGAAGAAGCAATTAAGCTCCCCCTTAATTGTCTAAAAGAAATCTCCCCATTTGTGGGGAAATCTACATTAATAAAGAAAACTTCCTTTTTTTCTTTTTAAAAAATATTTATTTATTTATTTATTTGACAGAGAGAGAGAGAGAGAACACACAAGTAGGCAGAGCAGCAGGCAGAGGGAGAAGTAGGCTCTCAGGTGAACAGGGAGCCCAATGGAGGGCTTGATCCCAGAACCCAGGATCATGACTTGAGCTGAAGGCAACTGCTTAACTGACTGAGCCACCCAGGCACCCCTAAAGGAAACTTCCATTTGAAAGAGAACCTGTACCAGAAAAGGAGCTACCATCAGAAATAACTTTTTTTTTTCACCTGAAAGACTGAAATGCATGATGGGGTAACTTTTGTTTACCATACTAGCCCTCTTTTCACCTTCACATGAATTTCATATGCCCTCCAGCCCCCAATTCTTATCCCTTTCCTTAGCGAAGGATGGTGTAAAAGTCTCAATCCTCTGGCCACCTTTGGAGTCTCATATCTTTGTGTGGGTCTTACACATACATATGTTATAAGGCTTGGGTTTTTTTTCTCCTTTTAATCTGTTTTATATTGATTCTTATACCAGCCACCGAACCCCTCCCCTACACCATCATTACAATAATAACTATTTTCTTAGGTTTTTCTCTGGATTTTGTTCTTCCTCTAATTCTACCAGATTCTGTCAATCAGATACATATATTTAAATTCTAGTTGGCGCTATAAAGGAATAATATAAGAAGAAATCATCTTTAAAACAAATGCAAATATTGCAGATATTCATCTGGTTACTTGCATGCATTTGTGATCAAACACCATAAATGTTATAATGAAGGAGGTGTGGTGCTGTTTCCAAGTATCTAAGCCAGTTTGGTCATACACAGTGATCAGTTGCTTTTTGAGAGCTATCCATGGCTTCCAGTAATTAGAAGCAGGTGACAAATACAGGGTCCTCACTTCCAGATGGTATATTATAATGAAAGCAGTCTCAAATCTCATTCTGACACATCTATAAATATTTAATAATCAGGCCCTAAAACAGTCAAATAAATGGTTTAGTGAGTTTGATGAATTCTTGGCTTTTTGGCATTAAGATGCTCCAATGCACCCTACAGACAACAGAGGTAGGAAGAGCAATGTTGCAACTTTGGGGCAGGTCTGAGCTAATTCTCAAATCAGAGTAAAAAATACTCCCATTATAATCCTAGACACACTATAACATTTCAAATATGGAGAGTTAATCCAAAATGTATTATCTGTTAGTCTGGCTTATTTTTTTTTTTTAACCATTATATAAGTGCAAAAGTATCCCTAAAAACATTTTTTTTCCCAATCCACATAAATTGAAACTCATTTCACCAATAAGAATACTTTTCTAATCTCATTATGCTCATAACAAAGCCCCTGGGATAAATCTAAGCTAAAGATGACTGAAGCCATAACATAATCCTCTGGAATGTGGCTTCTGATTTGAAAATTTCAAATGCTAACCTGACATTACTGGAATGTGTTTTCCCAACTAGGGATCTTCAAATGTCAAGCAACCATTCCTAAGAAGAGGATAAAGCTGACCGGAATGCATAATACTAGTGTTGGGGAGAAAAAAATTTCCCCTTATCCTTCAAGATTCTTCTGGCTAGTTTAAAAAATTAAATTGATATAAGACAGGTTAATAGGGTAAAACCAAACAAAAGTTTAATTATGTATTATGGGTAATCCACAGAAATATGAGATATTTCAAAGACAGGTGAGCAAAATATATGAAGAGGTGTAGGGGCCTGAGGATACAAAGGGGAGGAAGGCCAATTCACAGGAAGAAGAGGAAATGTTAAAAAAAAACAAAGTTGCCTGTAAGGGCCTATTTAGCCAGAGCGGCCCCACCTCAGTTGAACAGCCATTTTGTTGTTTATGCAGTAAAACTTAAATTGGCCCTGCCCACCCCCCCAGGGGAACTTACTTAAAAGCAAGTCCAGGAAACCAGTGCCAGGTAACAAAGCCCAAATACAAGGGCCGGTCAGGTCAGGTGGAGATAACAGCCGGAATGCAGAGATGAGTAGGGTCAGGTGGAGACATCCAGTCAGTTTAGCATGCATACTGTCTCCCTAGCTACAATAGAGTGTGGGCCCCACCTTTTGGGCACCAATTTTGACCAAGGTGATAGGCTAATTCAAATAGCTACTATGGGGGGGATTGTAATTCAATTGGCCACCCGTGTGTGACCTAGCATGACTGTGCAGCTTTCTCTGTGTTACAATCTCATTGGCCACCTGTGTGTGGCCAGGTTCAACCACATGGCCTTTGCTCTATAAAAGATAGTCTGTAAGGCAGGGAGGGGTCGCCCTCTCTGTAAGAGGCGGCCCCAGCGGTCGGTTTGATTCTCGATGGTTGGCGTGAAATAAAGCTTTGCTTGAACTTCGCTTTGTATCAGTCTCGCTCCTTTAATCATGGACCCATTATTGGAGGATCTTTCACTACCCTGTTATACAGGTTAGTTTCTCAAGTAAAAAGGAACCTCTGGTAATAGCTCTCATCCTAGTACAGACCCTGCTTTTCAATGTAAACTTAGGCAGGTAGGGGAGAGGTAAAGAGCTTTCCCTTAAATTGTTGGATTATTATCATGTATAATTCAAAATAACCTTTGCCAAAATGGCATGTTTTGGGGAGACCTGTCCTGAACCCCTTCACCCCTTTAAGTGTAAAGATAATCTAATCACAAATGCTCATTTTTCTCTCTTTCATTTTATATTTCCCAGTCTGACTTAAAACAACGCAAGTATTTCAGTCACTGCAGAAGATGAGGCTCATTACCTGACATTAAGAAGGCCATCTTTTTAAGGTCTGGGGATCACTATGGAGCCCAAGTCCTTTTTTGTCTTTTAAACAACACTCTTCGTCAATATAGTCCAAGATTCTCAAAAGGTAGTGGGATGTTGGGGAAGGATGCCCACCAAGTTTGGTCTGTCAGAAATCCTAAAGAAAGATCTCTCCATCCTGATAATCCTCCCAGGAGGAAAAACTACTACCATTTTCCCAAGCCCCACCCTCTTAGACTACATTTCCATGGGATTCCTCTCTGCATTCTATATTTTACCATCCCCTTGACCCTGATAACAAAAGACTTTTGCAGTCCTACGGTCACACTGCCTTCAGTCCAGGTTTAGAATCTCCTTAGCTCCTTTGCCCCAGGGCAGGTCTCCCTATTGCATCTAACAAAAGAAAGAAAGAGTTGAAAAAAGAAGTCTAGCCCTAAGCTTTCTTTTGCATCTGTATGCTTGCTGGCCTCTGAATCCCTGAAGCAATGAAAGGTAAATAAGCCTCTGGTCTATTCTTCCTTTGTTCTCTGAACTGGGAATTCACTCCCAAGATTTTCTTCTCAGATTAGACTTGAAGAGGTCTTTTTTTTCTTTGCTTAGATGATCTGAACTGATAATTTACATCTACAAAGGGAACTAAGAAATACTGAATGACTACTAGTTCTATAGAAGACAGAGTGGAGGCTCTCCTTATGATAATCTCACTTCTACTTTTAAAAAGAGGAGAGCTCCAAAGTGAATAGAGACTCAAAAGCAAAATTTTCAATGCCAAGTTTTTTCTTATATTGCCTCTGGATGACTCTATGGTCAAACAGGTTTTAAGCTGCCAGCCTAAAAACCAGCATTCCCTCTCTCCCAGATAATTTCAACAACAATAAAAAAATAAAGGCGTAGGATGAAAAACAAATTAATGTAGTATTACAAACAAAAATAACACAGGATTATAAACAATAGAAGAGCACGATAACAAAGACTCCTGTGAAAATTTCATGCCACTCCACCTCCAATAGAATTCCTTCATAAAGCATGAGATTTCTTAATAAAACATATGCAGTTTCTTCTCAGTGAGGTAAAGGAAGCAATGCTTTCCTTTATTAAGCCACAATAGACTTTCATAAGAGAAATAATATGACAAAACACACAAGAGCTGAAATAAAATAGATAAGATAAAGAGATGACAAAGGTGAAAGAAAAGCAGGCAGTTACCAAAGAAATCAGAATAGAGCAGAAGCAAAATCAAATAACACACACGCGCGCGCGCGCGCGCGCACACACACACACACACACTCTCTCTCTCTCTCTCTCTCTCTCTTCTATCAAAAGCAAACAGATAATGGATTGGAGAGATCACCATGTCATGGGGGAGGGGTTGTGAACAGAGAGCAATGCTCACACATACCTTGGGAATAGTTTTAAATTCCAAACAAAGGCAGCAGGGACTCAGTCTGCAGCTTTCTACTGAAGAATTTATGAGGTTCTTTCGCCCTTCCTCTAGCACCTAACAACAGAGCCACCTTTACCTGAAAACTCTCCCATTTCCCTCACACACAACCATTATCAAAGGAGAGCTTTAGGCTTCAAGAAACACCAGATAATGACAGAGGTTTGCAGAAATCAGAAAGTATTAGCTTTGATGGTCTTAGACTGATAATAATGACAGACATAAGTTACAGTTATAGTTAATAAGAAGCCTGATGAAACCTGAAATGCTGGGTTGGCGGTACAGTATAAATGAAAAAGAGTTGGCTAAATATTATTTACCTTCTGGTCATAATCATTAAACAGAAGAAGGAGGAGGAGGAGATGACTGAACTTTGGTGAGGCTTCTCTGAGCGCTCTATACTTACACCCGCTGACTTTAGACTTACTTCTCTGCCTTTGAATTGCCTAATTCTGGCAAGAATCCTGTGAAGTCAGTTGGGCAGAGTCTCCCACCCTTGATATCTAATCACTCTGTATCTGATCAAATTCCTCATTCCCCATCAACCGCTCCACCCCTCCTTCCCACCCCCACACTGAGGACTATCTTATCACCCTAGCCTGCCTTCAGTAAGGGTCCTTTTAGGTCAGTTTTAGGGTGAATTGACTAAATTGACCTCTCCGTTAGTAATTTTCCATCTCCAGACCCCCTCACCCCATCAATTTCTTGGCTATAAATCCCCATTCTTCCTGGTTGTATTCAGAGCTGAGCTCAATCTCTCTCCCTCCTGCAAAACCCCATTACTATAGCACTGTACCTACTATGATAGTCCTGAATAAAATCTGCCTTAGCGTTCATAACAAGTGTTAAATTAGGTCAACAAGGAGGCCATTAGACTGAGGTGGTTTTGTCACCAGCTAGACCCAAAGACCTGGCCTTTACTGCCCACCTGCTTCTACCCACTGACCTTTGTTCCACAGTTTTCCTTAAGCTCTTCCATCCAGCTTCTCTCTTCATTCAGGCAAAAGACCTGATAGCCATAGCATCCTGTGGTGAAAACCAAAACTACCCTCAAGCATTCACGACTGCCCTGATGAAATGCTCTGACAACCAGACCAGTTTAAGCTCAACTACCAGGTCATACTTACACAAATGGGCCATGGAGTGGCAGGTGGTTACCTTTGCCTCATAATACTAAAATCTCTGCCAAGGAGGAATACAATCTTCATTAACATTAACATACAATGTATGTATAGGCATGTTTCCTTAAGGTTCATGCACCACCTTATGCCCACCTCTGCACACGATGACAAGGCTCCCCTTTCTAAATATTCATCCTAACCCTAAATTCACCTTTGCTCAGGGAGTCAAGGCTTTGGACGTTATTCCCTGCGATCTCTTTAGTTGCTGCAAATGAAGTTTTTTTGTGTGACAACTCCACCTGGTATAGTTTCTGTCTGTAACTCATTGATGAGTAAACTTACTTTATTTTGATTTAATGGCTTTGTAGCTTACATAAGTGTTAGAAGGTGGAAGAGGGTCAGTAATTTATCCTTCAGACTGAGAAGGCACTTTAACACTGAGAGGAGAAGCAAGTCACCCCATACCACTCACACCAAGTTTTATTCAGAAATTTACTGACCAGGAGTTTTGGACCGAGGATCCAGAGCTACCCAGCTGTTCTCCATCACTGTTCTCCACCCAGTCCAGACCTCAAGCCATAGCTTTTACAGAGGGAGGGGCATTGTGGTGAGGTCATGGATAGTTATCTAAAGTGGCACTACCTGTGTGCCAGTCCTCTTTACTAGTTACCTAGAGCGGGGCCTTCTGTGCACCAGTCAACTTCACTAATCATCTAAAGTGAAGCTTTCAGTGCACCCACCACTTTAGGGAAGATCAAAGCAAGTCTTTTCAGATTCTGGTCAGGGTGTACATTAACCACCACAGGGCCTGGAACACGTAGCTCTGAGGGAGGTCATTGTGCAGGCATGAACAAGATGGAGGACCAAAGATGAAGTCAGTGTTGTTAACACTTCTACAAAAAGCAAACCAAAACCTAAGCCTAAAATGCCTAAAGGTTAAGAAATCAAAACTTAAGGACAACCAGTCACAAACAGCCAGCGAGTCTCTTCCAAATAAAATAAACACTTAAGCTATAAACACTCAGACAATGTCCTTGCTTTGCTGCCACCTCTTCCATAGAAAAGTTTTCCCCAGGGGGCGCCTGGGTAGCTCAGTGGATTAAGCCGCTGCCTTCAGCTCAGGTCATGATCTCAGGGTCCTGGGATCGAGCCCCGCATCGGGCTCTCTGCTCTGCAGGGAGACTGCTTCCTCCTCTCTCTCTGCCTGCCTCTCTGCCTACTTGTGATCTCTCTCTCTGTCAAATAAATAAATAAAATCTTAAAAAAAAAAAAAAAGAAAAGTTTTCCCCAGGTGCCTGGGTGGCTTGGTTGGTTGATTGGTTGGGCATCTGCCTTAGGCTCAGATCAAGATCCCAGGGTCCTGAGACTGAGCTCCACATAGAGTTCCCTAATCAGCAGGGAGTCTGTTTCTCCCTCTGCCTCCCTGCCTCCCAGTTTTTGTGCTCTCTTGCTCTCTCAAATAAATAAATAAAATCTTTTTTAAAAAATTAAGAAATTTTAAAAAAGAAAAACAATTCCTGTTGTTGGAGGGCTCCTGACCACTTCTGGTTTTGGCATTGCCTGAATCTAACTGATTTTTGTTCAAATAAACTGTAAAGAAAATTCAATGTGCCCCAGTTTATCTTTCAACACGTGTCATGAATCATTTTTTTCTTTGATACTGGGTAAGGGAGAAACATTCCCAAATGAATATATGTTTGCCTTTGCTTATCCTGAAACTTCAATGAAGATAACAGTAAAGGAGTCCAAGTCATAAACTGAAAAGAGCAGGGGGAATAAGAATGTTGGGAAGTGGGGGGGAGAGGCAAATGAAGCTTTGGGAGGTGAAATGAAGATGAGAGATTTGTAACTGACTTACCAGACCAAAAGGCACTGAAATCAAAGTGCCAGAAAGAAGTGTATGTGGGTATATGGAAATGGAGAGGAAGCTAATAAGCGCATTCACAATGCTGAAGCCCAGAGAGTCCCAGGAATTTGTGGCAACAAGACCTCACCCCCTTTTAGGTGGGTCTAAAAACAAGAGGATCAGTTGAAAGTCTATTTTAAAAGTAGCTGGGGGAAAACAATTTTTTTTTAAATAAATAAATAAATAAATGTGGTTGGGTAAAAGCAAGACAGCCCAAAGCGAAGTAGAAGCCTCCTCAACAGGCTACCACATGCACAGTTTGCCTCAGTTATAAGCTGCAATGCAATCATGGCTCAGAGCCACCTACAAGGTATCTACTGTCTGGCGGAGAGCTACCTGAAGTTTGAAAGAACCCTAAACTCCTACTTTGAGCTACTTATGAAAGAGTCTTAGAAAACCACCCACAGATACTCTCTGAGACCAAGCCCTGCAAAAGGTGTCCTTGAAAGGAAATTAACAGGAAGATTTTATGAGCAAGAAAATACAAACCAGTCTGGTTCCCGTTCCAATATGTAAAGAGCTTGGAAGTCATCACTCCCATCCTCGAAACAAAAAGTCTGCACAAAATCAATAATTTTTCTTAGAACCATCACAAAATTGAGGTCACAGAGCAAATTCTCATTCCAAAAATATATAGAGACAGGTGGATCATTGTTTACAAAGAACAGAAGCCACTGGAGATGAAGCCTGTAAGGAAACTTAAAAGGTTATTGACTAGTTCCTGGAAATTAAACAAGGACTAGCATGAGAGTTAAAAACTCCTTGGGGCCCTATCCTAGGATAAACCTTGATACTTTCATGAGTTTACTTCCAAGAGTTCCATCAGGTTCTCATGATAAAAATTATAGAAAAACCTCCCCATGCTTAGTGCAGGAGAAAAGTAACCACTGTGAAATTTACCCAGAGAGTTCTGTTCTCTACAAAAAATGTCTGTCCTCAGAAAAACTACTTACCAGAGCCCAATCTGACTTAGGGGAAGGACAGTTAGACAAAACAGCCCCCTCTAGCTCTCCTGTTTCACATGAAAGGAGGGGGAGAGGCTAAAATAAAATTTCTGAAGGTCACAACCCAGAGACAGTTCCATTTTTAAAAAACTGATATTCAGTTACAAGATTATAGAATGCTTCCCTTCTACAATATTTTACCATCATATCAACACAATTCCAGTATAACAATAGTGAATTACAAACGACAGAGCTGCAAAAAGCAGCCTCTATTTAAGAAGGAGTTTCTAAGGAAGCCCAAACAACAGGGTAGACATAACAAGGCTCCTAGAGAAAATTGAAGTCTCTGGCACCTACAGCAACAGCAGGCATTAAACACAACCTAAGTCCTAGCCAGATAAACATGAAACTTCACACTAAAGGCCCATTTATCTCAGTTCTCATTACCTAATACATCATGTTCAGTTTTCAACAAAAAATTACAAGGTATTGTAAAGGCAAGAAAATACAGTTTCAAGAGACAAAGCAAGCATTAGAATCAGACTCACATATGATAGATATTTTGGAATTACTAGGCAGAAATTTTAAATTATTATGATTCATATGTTCTAATGGATAAAGTGAACAACATGCATGAAGGATAATGTAAGCAGAGAAATGGAACCTCTAAAAAAGAATCAAAAAGCCATGTTAGAAATTTTTTTAAAATGTATCAGAGGGGCACCATGGTGGCTTGGTTGTTGAGTGTCTGCCATCGGCTCACGTCTTGATCCCAGGATCCTGGGATCGAGCCCCACATCAGACTTCTTGCCCTCTCCCACTCCCCCGACTTGTATTCCCTCTCTCGTGGTCTCTCTTTGTCAAATAAATGAATAAAATCTTTTTAAAAAAATAAAATAAAATGTAACAGAAAGAGACACCTGGGTGACTCAGTCAGTTAAGCTGCTGCCTTCAGCTCAGGTCATGACCCCAGAGTCCTGGGATCGAGTCCCTCATTGGGCTCCTTGCTTGGCAGGGAGCCTGCTTCTCTCTTCGCCTCTGCCTGCCACTCTGCCTGCTTGTGCTCTCTCTCTCTCTCTCTCACTCTGATAAATAAATAAATAAAATCTTTTTTAAAAATGTAACAGAAAGAGGATTGCCTTTGATAAGTTCACCAAAAGTGAGCTTGAAGATGTCAATACAAATTTCCAAAACTAAAAATGCAAAGAGAAAAAAACTGAAGAAAATAGAACAGAAAATTCAAGAAATGTGGAACAATTACAAAAGGTGTAGCATATGCAAAATGGAAATACCAGAAGGAGAAGAGAGAAAGGAGCAAAAGAAAATACTTGTAATATCTGAAATTTTTCAAAAAATGAATGACAGTTACCAAACCACAGACCCAGAAATCTCAGTGAACACCAAGCAGGATATATACCAAAAATCTGTACTAAGGCATACTATTTAAACTACAGGAAACAAGACAAAGAAAAAAAAAATCTTGAAAGAAATTAGAAAGCAAAATACCTTACCTATAGGGAAATAAGGTTAGGAATTGGATCAGCTTCTCTCTAGAAACCATGCCGGTGAAAAGAGAGTGGAATGAGAATCTAAAGTGTTGAAAGAACAAAATAACTCAAAGGTTTGCAGTTCTGTATCCAGAAAAATTATCTTTCAAAAGTGAAGGAGAAATAAAGACTTTCTCAGACAAACAAAAACATAGATTTAGTTGCTTGTAGACCCACCTTTAAAAAAATGTTAAAAGGAATTCTTCAGAGAAAAGGAGTATTATTTATGTCATAAACCCAGATTTATATGAATAAAGGAAGAACAGTAGAGAAGGAATAAATGAGAAAAATAAAATTCTTTTTCTTATTATTGATCTAATAGTTCGCTGTTCATTTAAAATAATAATAACAAGAATGTATTAGGTGATCATAGTGTATGCATAAGTGAAAAGAATAACAGCAATATTATGAGAGAAAGGAGTGAGAAAATGGTACATATATCAATTATTAAGTGGTATAGTGTTATCTGAAAGTGGGCTTAGATTTGTTGTAAATGTATTGTGTAAACTCCAGGTCAACCCCCAAAAAATTTTTTAAAAGAAGCAGCATAATTGATTTTCTAAGAGAGGAGAAAAAAAAATGGAATCATAAAAAGATAATTTAAAGCCAGAAACAGCAGAAAAACAGGGGAAGACAAAAAGAAACTAAGAAACATTACAATAAATACAAAACAGTTATAAATATGGTAGCTATTAATCCAACTATATCAATAACTCTTTTAAATGTGAATAGTCTAAATATACTAATGAAAAGACAGAGACTGACAGTAGATAAAAAAATCAGACCCAACCATATGTTGTATAAGAGAAACCCACTTTAAATACAGACACACAAAGAAATTAAAAGGAAAGAAAAGGAAAAGATACACCTTGCTAACACCAATCAAAATAAAGCTGGAGGGGCGCCTGGGTGGCTCAGTGGGTTAAGCCGCTGCCTTCGGCTCAGGTCATGATCTCAGGGTCCTGGGATCGAGTCCCGCATCTGGCTCTCTGCTTGGCAGGAAGCCTGCTTCCCCTTCTCTCTGTGCCTGCCTCTCTACCTACTTGTGATCTCTGTCTGTCAAATAAATAAATAAAATCTTAAAAAAAAAAAAAAACAAAATAAAGCTGGAGTAGCTATATTAATTTCAGACAAAGAAGACTTCGAAATAAGAAAAATTATCAGGGTTAAGGAAAGGCATTACCTAATGATAAAGAGGTCAGTTCTCCAAGAAGACATGGCAATCTTTTATGTGTATGTACCTAACAACAGAACATCACAATATGTGAGATAAAACCTGATAGAGCTACAAGGAGAAATAGACAAATTCACTATTACAGTTGGAGACGTCAACATCCCTTTATCAGGAATTGACAGAAAATCATTAAGAATATAGTGGAAGTGAATAGCACCATCAATCAACTGGATCTAATTGACATTTATAGACTACTTCATCCAACAACAGCAGATGATACATTCATCTCAAGCTCACATGGAATATTCACCAATAATGACTAGGTCATTAAATATAATTCAACAAATTTAAAAGAATAGAAATCATACATAGTATGCTCTCAGATCACAGTGAAATTAAACTAGAAATCAGAAATAGAGAAGGAACTGCAAAATCCCATAGTATTTAGACATTAAACAAAACACCTCTAAATAATATATGGGTCAAAGAAGAAGTCTCAAGAAAGATTTTAAATATTTTGAACTAGATGAAAGTGACAAAGTCTTTGGGTCTCTACATGTCCCTCCCCACTGCCCAGACACACAAAGGTAGGACATCATCCCTCCTCTACCCTGGCTGGAGACTGGAAATTTACTCTCTGGGTGTTGCCTTGAACTCTGAACTCAGAACAACAGGCATAACTGAGGGGCTACAGAATAAGGGAAACTGATATTCTATACCCTGCATTTCTGCTCTACTTCCCAAACCCCTTCCCTTACATGTTCTACAGAATAATAGTAACCAGAAATAGGCCCCTGAATAGGCAGCAGAATAATTGTCCCCCAAAGATGTCTAGATCTTAATCCACAGAACCTATGAGTATGTTATGTTAAATGGCAAGGGAAAGCTAAGCTTGCTAATAAACCTGGATTATTTGGGTGGGACCAATGAAATGAGAAGTGTCCTAATAAGTGAATGAGGGTGGCAGAAATATCAGTAGATGAGAGAGGCAGTATGAGAAAGACTCAACTGGCCTTTGTGTCTTTGAAGATGGAAGGGGACCACAACCAAGGAATGGGGGACAACCTTTAGAAGAAGCTAGAAAAGGGGCACCTGGGTGGTACAGTCAGCTAAGTGACTGACTCTTAGTTTCACCTCAGGTCATGATCCCAGGGTCATGGGATTGAGCCCCAAAGTAGGGCTCAGCACCCAGTGCAGAGTCTGCCTCAAGTTCTTTCTTCTTCTGCCCCTACTGCTCCTGCTCTCACTGTCTCTCTCTCTAAAATAAATAAATCCATCTTTGAAAAACTAAAAAAAGAAGCTACAAGAAGCCAGAAAACAAATTCTTCCCTAGAGCCTCCAGAAAGGAAAACAGCCTTGCTGATACCTTGATTTTAGCCCAATGAGACTCTTGTCAGACTTCTGACCTCCAGTATTATAAGATATAAATATACACTGTTTTAAGACAGACATTTGAGGTAATTTGTTACAACAGCAATAGAAAATGAATACAGTCCCCTTTTGAGAAAGTGTAGGTTTCTTTTCTTGAAAAACTGTCCAGTCTAAGGGGAAACTTTTATACTTACTGACATCTTGGAGTCTCCAGGAAAATAGCCAAGGGCCTTGCTTGATCAACCTATAGTAAACCACCCCCCTCATCTTTAAAAAGCCACATTCAGCCAAGCAGTACCTAAATCTGAATATTAATGGACAGGTAAGGATCATTAGACCCTTGGGAAAAGCTTTTAACATGAAAAAGATTCTAACAAATACACAGAAAGAAGGAATTTGAAGAAGATGGAGACTAATGCAGAGATAATATTCATTTTATTTTTTTAAAAGATTTGATTTACTTATTTGACAGACAGAGATCACAAGTAGGCAGAGAAGCAGGCGAGGGTGGGGGGGGGAGCAGGCTCCTGGATGAGCAGAGAGCCCTGTGTGGGGCTCAATCCCAGGACCCTGAGACCATGACCTGAGCTAAAGGCAGAGGTTTAACCCACCGAGTCACCCAGGCGCCCCTAAAATTCATTTTAAAACAAACATAATTGGTATCCTCGAAGAGATAAAATATTGAATCTATGAAATGGGATGCTGAAGTGCCATATATGATCATCTTATCAAATCAAAGATCTAAAGATATCAAAAGAATCACAGATTTTAGCCAATATCAAGATTTACTAATGATTTAAAGGATACAGATAATTGTGAAAAGCAGGCAAAACATGGAAAAGTTTGAAATGGTCAGTGCAGGTCTTCAGATTCTTCTTGCCACTTTAGGACATGCTTCACCCAGATTTAACTTCTAAGTTTCCTAAATTTTATATACAAAGCACCAGTTACCACCAAAAAAAAAAAAAAAAGCTATTTTATTCACATACACACACACATACACACAAAATCTCCTTTTTATATGCTGACAATTTCATACCAGATGCTGACATTTTCAAGTAGGCTATGCCCCCATATATCCACATATTCTAGACTTGCTTACCAAAAACAACCCCAGCCAGGCCAGGTACATCCTGATAAAAAGCATTCCAAAAATGATAATTCTTTGTGCTTGCCGATACAATCCCATTGGCTTGTTCACAAAAAGATTTGACATGGTCATTTTTTTTCCCCTTTCCTCTGGCATTCCTAAGGAAGGTTGGATAAGTAAGAGACCAGCTGCTAACCCTTTTTCTTCCCAGATGGTATAAAAAGAAACATTCAGAAAATCTTGGAAATAAGGAATATGATAGTGGAAATAATATTTCGACAGAAAGATTGAAATATAATGTCAAGGCAATTTCCCCTAAGATAGAACAAAATATAGAGATGGAAAACAAAACAACAACAACAAAAATTAAATGATCGACCTAGGAGGTTAGCCAAGTAATAGGAATTCCAGAGAAAGAAAACTAAGTTTTAACATGAGGAAGTGATATTGAAATAACAGCAAGTTTTCTTCCAACTAAGCCAAGTAAGTTTCTAGCTTGAAAGGGACCACCTAGAGACCCACATAATGAACTGGGGGGAGGGATTTTAAAAAGTCACATCAAAGGTCACTGTCGTAACATTTCAGAACACCAAGGATAAAAAGAAGATCCTAAAGCTTCCAGAGGAAGGAAAGAAAAAACCTCAAATACAAATACAGGAATCAGGATAGCACAAGACTTCAACAGGAGCACTGAAAGCCAGAAAACAGTGAAGCAATGACTTCAGAAATTCTTAGGAGAAATGATTTGCAACCCACAGGCACAAGAAGTATATAAGTATGAGGGTAGAATAAAAAGTTTTTTTACATGCCAAATCTTGCAGTGACTAGAGAAATCCATCCAAACAGAATACTACTGAAAATAAGACTTAGGGCTTCGTAAACAGAGAATGCAGCCCGGAAAAGAGACAGTGAAAATTCTGAAAATAATGATGAGGAGACCTCCTAAAATAACTATGAAACAAGAGAGAAAGTAAGTCACACAGAATAGAGAAGGAGGAAGGAAATGGTGGATTCAGAGGAAACACCTACAATGTCTCCATCTGGATGTATGGTCGAATGATGGATGGATGGATGAGTGGATGGATGGATGGTTGGAGACAGAGCAAGGGCAAGAGAAAGAGAAAGGCTGGTAAGCTAATCAGTACTTATCAAGTTTTATTTTAAAGGATAAGCTCTGCAGTCAGATATATATATTGTTATGAATTATAATAGGTAGTATATTTGTATGATTCAAGAAAAAGCAGATGAAGTCATCCACCCTGATGACCCCTTCCATATACTAATAACTATTTTTATTAGTTTCTTGCATGTCCTTTCAATATTCTTTTATATAATGAGTAATTTTATATACTTCTCACTATGTAAATCTCAAGGATAACTTCTTATCAGTAGGAATTCCAGGTCAGGGAATAAACACATTTTTTTAAAGATTTTATTTATTTATTTGAGAGAGAGAGCATGAGAGTAGAGAGGTCAGCAGGAGAAGCAGACTCCCCACCAAGCAGAGAGCCTGATGTGGGACTCCATCCTGGGACTCCAGGATCACAACCAGAGCTGAAGGCAGTCACACAACCACCCAGACACCCCAGGGAATAAACACATTTTTAATGTTGATAGATATTGCCAAATTGTCCCACACAGAGATTTTAACATTTTGCCCTCACACCAACAATGTCTGAAAGTGCCTAATTCCCCATAACCTTACCAACATCATTCATTGTAAAACTTTTGGATTTTTGCTGCTCTGAGAAGTGAAAATGGTATATTCAGCTTTAATTTGCATTTATCAAACTATAAATGATATTTACTATCTTTTCATAAATTTCTTCACATTTATATTCTTTTCTGTGAAGTAACTTTTCCTATCCTTTGCCCTTATTTCCATTGAGTCACTTTTTTCTCATTGACTTTTCTGAGTGTGAATGTATTGAGAGATCTATTCTTCTGACAAAGAGTTTAGAAACTAAACAATATTATTTGGGAGAGAGGGAAAGAAGATAATGTGGAGCACAAAGGTGAAAGGGTTCCAAGGACTTTTCCACAACAGGAGGTCAATAATTAATACCTAAAAATCCTAAGTTGAGAGATAGTGTTATTCTGATATTTTAACCTGTAGGGAAAAAAACATTAAACAATAATTGGATGAGTTGAAAATGCCTTCCTCTTAAGAAAGGAAATTAGAGAAAGAGCAGAAATAAAGTTGAGAATGACCTTGTTTCATTAAGAGATTTAAAAGAGGAGTAATAAAAAATCTTTCTAAAGATTAATATTTGCATGTTCTGTTTCCTTAGATACAAAATCCTCTTCCCATGTTTACTGATAGGTATTGAGAACTGACATTTGCAAGATATGTCAGTAAAAAAATGTATCTGAGGGTATGGAAATGGGTGAGAGAAATGGGTGTTGAAAGGGTATAAACATTGTTATAGATGATTATGTTCCGGGGGTCTATTGTAATGTGGTGACTATAGTTATCAATACTGTTTTGTATGCTTGAAATTGCTAAAAGAGTAGGTCTTAAAAGTTCTCAACACACACAAAAGAAATGGTAACTATGTGCGGTGACAGATGTGTTAACTAACCTTACTGTGGTGATCATTTTGCAATTATACGTACATCAAATCGTGTTGTACACTTTAAACTTACACAATGTCTTGTGCAAGTATATCTCAATAAAGCTAGGAAAAAGAAAGAACTGTATGTGACAGATCCAATTACAAATACAGTGCCAAGACTCATTCTTCCAGAGTTGTGACTCATGTCATCCAACCCCTCCCGTGAACTTTTTTTCATTCTGCTCCAACTCTGCACTAGTTTCCTAGAGCTGCTGTAACTAAGTACTACAAACTGGGTAGCTTAAAACAATAAAAATGTATTGTCTCACAGACAAAGAGACTGTAAGCCCTACCAAAATCAAGGTGTCAGCAAGGCTCTAGGGGAGGATGTACTAGTTTCTGGTAGTTGCAGGCACTCCTTAATGCCTCGGTTCAATCTCTGCCCTCATCAGCACATAGTGTTGTGTGTGTGTGTCTGTCTATGTCTAGATTTCCCTCTTATTACAAGGATGCCCGTCACTGAACTGGGCCCACCCTAATTAGTATGACCTCATTTTATCTTGATTGCGTCTTGTAGAGTCTATTTCCAAATAAGATGGCATTCAAAGGTACCAGGCTTAGGACTCAAACATATCTTTTCAATCCACAATACTGTCCTTGCTAATCATGTTGTTGATTCTGAAGTGTTTTTCTTTCTCTTTTCCCAAAGACTTCCCCAGGCCCCAGCTTCTCTGAAGCCAAACTAGGCTCCTCTTAGTTATACAACTGCTTCAACAAACACCTCTTCTGAATACGCCCCAACCCATCTGCCCCAGGAAACTGTCCACTCCATTGGGCCAACCTGCTTCCTCCAAGTGGGAGCCCCACAGTACTTAGTAGCTGCCTATTGGATTTGATATGCAAATGATACAAAGATCCCAGCATAAAAATAGAAGAAACAATAGTGTAATTGAAAGAGTACAGGTTGTGGAGTCAGAAAATCTGAACTCCATTTCAAATACAGATACTTAAAAATATGGGTGCAACCCAGACCTTTTAAATTTTAGTATAACATTCTTCCCATCATTTCATGGCTAGAATCTTAGATTGCGCTGAATGCAACAACATCACTGAATTGGAAACTTCTGAGGGGAAGAAAGAGGAGGAGGAGAAAGAAGGAAAAGGAACAACAAAAAGAGGAAGAGGAAATAGCAAAATATATCATCCACAATATGTGCTTCAACGATGGTTCAACAAATACACAGAGAAAAATCCCAAAGGCAGTCTGTCTCTGAGAGCTTCCCTAGAGATGAATGGAAAGACCTTGGCTGCAACCAGCATGTGCTTCATGCTATTTTGGTTAGTGAGTGAGTCATACATACTGGGAGCGAATTTCTCAGGCTTTCGAATTTAAATGGGAGTAAATAGTCCAAGGCGTTCATTTTAGCATGGGGTGTTTTCTCCTGAAGTTCACAAAAAGAATCCATTGTGTTATGATTAGGTCATGCTTGATCCACCTTAGAAATGTTTTCAGAGTCATAGAATATTTATTTCTCAGAGACTGCACCAAGGTTCAAGAAGTTCTGGTCAGCATCCTTACAAAGCCCCTGTGATCCTAATAAGGCTAAGGCAATTCCTCCCCTTCCTTTGTAGGGTTATTGCCTCTGCATTGGGTATTACAGTTATTGCCTCTGCATTGGGTAATGACAGCCACCTTTCCATTCTAAACATAGAAGGAAAGAGTAATTATTAGAGCCTAACTGCACTGAAAGAAAAACTTGCTTTTTTAAAATCTTGCTTCAGAATAATTGTGCATCACATGTGTTTCAAACAAAAATTTTAGACTAGAATTTAAGCCTCATATTCATGATAAATTGCCATTTTTCTCTCAACCTATCCTAATTAATAAATGCATAAGTTTTAACAAAACTCAAGAATTGCATCTAAGATTATTCATGTAAATGGATTATAATTCTGGAAAGAACCACTGCGTGTGATAATACCACAAATCTTCGATGCCAAAACTTTCAAGGAGTTGGTTCCTAAAAATCGGAAAATCCGGGTAAAAATCAGATGCCCTGAACTTGACTCCGTAGTTCTGCAGTCACAGTTTGGATTTGCAGCTAACACACAAAAGTTAATTATTTCTTCTTAGATTTGTTGCTCTGAAGGGACCTGGGGTGAAAGATTTTGGATGTGACAGAGTGACAATCAGGTATCTGTTAGGGATTAACTTGAATAAAATGAACTGGTTGTTTTTCCCATTTGAATATCAAACCACAAAAATTGACATCTTTCTTGAAACAGATAACAAAACAACTTTAAGAAAAATTTAGGTTTGTAAGGGCCTATTTAGCTAGAGTGGCCCCACCTCAGTTGAACATCCATTTTGTTGTTTATGCAGTAAAACTTAAACTGACCCTGCCCCCCCCACCCAGGGGAACTTACTTAAAAGCAAGTCTGAGAAACCAGTCCCAGGTAACAAAGCCCAAATACAAGGGCGGGTCAGGTCAGGTGGAGATAATAGCCCTAATGCCGGGCTGAGTTGAGTTGGGTGGAGATATCCAGTCAGTGAAGCCTGCATACTATCTCCCTAGCTACCAAGGAGTGTAGGCCCCGCCTTTTGGGTGCCAATTCTGACCAAGGTGATAGGCTAGTTCAAATAGCTACTATGGGGTGAATTGTAGTTTAATTGGTCACTTATGTGTGACCTAGCATGACTGTGCAGCTTTCTCTGTGTGTTGCAATCTCATTGGCCAACTATGTGTGTCCAGGCTCAACCACATGGTCTTGCTCTATAAAAGTTAGTCGGTGAGGCAGGGAGGGGTCGCCCTCTCTGTAAGGGGTGGCCCTGACTGGTCTGTTTGACGGTTGTTTTGATTCCTGATGCTTGGAGTGAAATAAAGCTTTGCTTGACCTTCTCTTTGTATCAGTCTTGCTCCTTTGACCATGGACCCATTATTGGGGGACCCAACAGGTTTAATACTAGCAATTCACATTTTTATTGTTTCTATAAGAATTTTTTTTAGACAAGAAGTGTAATTAACATGACAATTGACCTAAAGAGAAATACATATAGGGTTCCTTTCTTTTCATCTTTCCCTCCTTTAGAGGCAGATTCTTTCACATATAGCAGCTAAATACCAAAAGAAATTAATAACATTATTCTTGGTTTTATAGTAATCAATAAAAAATATTTGGGGATGCCTGGGAGGCTCAGTTGGCTGAGTACCCAACTCTTAGTTTCAGCTCAGATCATGATCTCAGGGTCATGGGATGGACCCCCAAATTGGACTCCACACTGAGCGGACAGTCTGTTTCTCTTCTTCTCCTCCTCCTCCACCATGCCCACGTGCACGTGCACATGCCCTCTCTCTAATAAATCTTTTTAAAAATATATTTAAAATTTCCAACAAACAAAGTTCTTAAGGATTATTGCTAACATTGTTTTGCTAAACAGTGATTACAAAATAATGCTGTGAAATATAAAAGAGTAAGTTAAGTAAGACACCACAAGTGGACAAAGCAGAGTATTTTGGGCAAAGCATAACACTGGATATTTAGTTAAAAAGACGTTGGGGGGGAATGGGGGAGGAGACACTATGTCTGTGTCCATATACTGGTTTCTCTCTGTATATTAAAGGAACGGGGAGTGGGAGGATGAACGACTAAAGAAAATTAGTCTGGAGTAGTCGGGATGATGTAGGAAGGTGAGTGGGTGTCTTCTGAGGGAGCACAGTCTGGAGTTATAAGGCCTTCTTTGTAGCACACATCTCCTACCCGTTGTGGGACACAGCTTCCTAATATCCAGTGTTTTCAATGGGACAAGTGGGTCCTTTACATGGATTGTTCCCATCAGTCTGTCTCAGTGACAGCCCGTGTCATTCTCAATACCTGTTAACTAGCTAATGATTCTGCACTCAATTTTTCAGTGTGTTCTGTGTGTGTGCGCGTGCACACGCTTGCTTTGAGGAAAGGTGATGGGGGGAGGTTTCTATACCACCAAGCAAGTCTCTGACACCAGCTGGGTGTCCTATAATTCAACTCAATTCTGACACCACATCCCTGGAGTTGGCTTTGGATCCGAAAAGACCCCTACAAGACACCGCCCCTCACTTCAGATGCTAACTGCAGGTCCCGGCTGTCGCTTGGGTTCCATTAACGTGCTAGAGTGGCTCATGGACCTCAGGAACAGTAAGCCCAGATTGCTTACTAGATCACCGGTTTATTATAAACAGATATAGCTCAGGAAGAGCCAGATGGAAAATATGCATCGGGCACACAGGGTATGCAGAAAGGGCACAAAGCTCCCATGCCCTCTGAGTGCACTGATCTCCCCTAATTTCCATGTATTCACCAACCCAGAAGCTCTGTGAACCCCATGCTTCTGAGTTGTTGTGGAGGTTCCATTACATAAGCATGATTGATTAAGTTACTGTCTACTGGTAATTAAACTCAATATCTAGCCTCTATCCCCTCCCCAGAGGTCAGGTGAGTGGCCTAAATGTTCCAACCTTCTAACCACAAGGCGGGTTCCCCTGGCAACCAGCCCAGGGTGACCTAGGAGCATTCCAAAAGTCACCTCATTAACATAACAAAGATGCCTTTATAGAACGCATCTAGAAAATCCAAGGGGTTTAGGCTTTTTCTGGCAGCAAAGGGGACAAAGATCAAATGCATACTTATTCTAAATCACAATATCATGCTAGCTTACTTCCTGTTCTATGCTTCCTAATTCAGAATGGCACCACAGAACCGTCTTCCTCTGTGTTGGTTCACAGCCTGGCCCTGCCTGTGCAAGAGGACAAGGAGAGACTGAAGAGGCAGAGCGGCCCAAGGGAACTTAGGTGGCTTGTCTTGGGCCCTGCCAGAGGAGTAGATCTTCATATCCACTCGACAGGATCTTAAAACTTTGTATAGAGGTCTTAACAGGGCTCAGTGGACGTATTCAGGCCCCACAATCCTTGCTCTCTCAAGGTGACCTAAGCCCTTGAAAATGGCTCCCATTGTTGGAACAGTGGGCGAAAGCACACTCCAAAAAACAGGGGACAGTGAAGAGCCTCTGATTCTCCCAGTCCAGCATGCAGGTCACCCAGGGGTCATGTCCTGTCAATGACCTCCTGGAATATCCTGCCACTTTCAAATTAATATGATCATTGCTCTTCTTCTTTGGGTTTTTCCTGGGCTGTGACCAATGGCCGGTCCCCACAACTATGTCAAAAAATGGGAACCAGGACCACATTCAAGGAATCCATAAGCTGCACCCATGGTTAGTATTTTAAAATTTTAACGAGAATAATAAATTGTTAATATATGTTTAGATAAGATTTAAGGAGATAAAAATTGCTACTAGTTACCTTGCTCTCAGTCATAGGATGTTTAAGTTGGAAGGGAGCTTGGTGATGAGAAAACAGGCACAGAGAGATGAGGCGGCGAGTCCCAGCTCACACTGGGTGGGTTATGGAGCACCTGTAAGGGCCTATTTAGCCAGAGCGGCTTCACCTTGATTGAACAGCCATTTTGTTGTTTATGCAGTAAAACTTAAACTGACTCTGCCCCCCCCACCCAGGGGAACTTACTTAAAAGCAAGTCCAGGAAACCAGTCCCAGGTAACAAAGCCCAAATACAAGGGCGGTTCAGGTCAGGTGGAGATAACAGCCCGAATGCAGGGATGAGTCAGGCCAGGTGGAGACAGCCAACCAGTGGGGTGCATATACTGTCTCCCTAGCTACCAAGGAGTGTGGGCCCCGCCTTTTGGACGCCAATTCTGACCAAGGTGATAGGCTAGTTCAAATAGCTACTATGGGGTGAATTGTAATTCAATTGGCCACCCATGTGTGACCTAGCATGACTGTGCAAGTTTCTCTGTGTGTTGCAATCTCATTGGCCACCTGTGTGTGGCCAGGCTCAACCACATGGCCTTTGCTCTATAAAAGTTAGTCGGTGAGGCAGGGAGGGGCCGCCCTCTCTGTAAGGGGCGGCTCCAACCGGTCTGTTTGATGGTCGGTTTGATTCTTGATGCTTGGCACAAAATAAAGCTTGCTTGACCTTGGCTTTGTATCAGTCTCACTCCTTTGATTACAGACCTAACACACCCAGTGAGCACCCAGCCTTCTAGCCTACTTTCCCATTGCTCCCCACTACTCTGCCCTCTGTCCCATCATTGCCCTGGATCTTAAACCCCCTCCTGTGTCTTCATGGCTTTAAAGGAAGAAAACAATCTTTTTCTTTTTTATTTAATTCAGTGTTAAAAGCCCACCAAAATCAGTCTCAGGTCTTCACATTTAACTATTAGAGTAAAAAGATAAAAGAAAAAAAAAATGGAGCCCCATGTGGTGACTCAAGTCCATGCCTAGACATATATTCCCTGAGAAAACTGCTCTCATCTGGCCCAGGAAACTTCAGGAATTTTTTGTGCCTTTGACAGGAGTCACAACTAACCAGTGTGTCCTTGGCCTCTGCTTCCTCTAGAGGAGACCACAGGAGTATGCCCAGTCCTGAATCTGGCCACAGGTGGATCCTACAGCCAATAGTGTCTACCAATCCTGGTTCAGGACACATCAGCTAATTTCAGCTCTTGGTTTCGGTAGCAGCCCTTATTATGTTCATGATTCATGAATTGGGCTACATCCTCATCTAGCAAGCAGAGGGGAGCTCTTAAGTGCTACAAAAAGGAAAATAGGTTTTAAAGGCAAAATAAAAAAGCCATCAACAAACCCAAAAAAGCATTATTCAGGGTGAGATCACCTTCCCATGAGGACAAAAGGGTCTTACTTGGTGGATTACCTCATCTTGCATTGGGGGATAGAGAGAGCCCAGGTGACAAATGACATTATTGGTGCTGACCAGAAAATTCCTGGTGACCAGTTAAAACTACATTTCTGAGGGAGGTTGAAACTGTAATTACATTAGGGATTAAGCCCCAGTTTGGTGACTTGGCCTAGCCTAAGTGACTTCATTGGGCCTGTGGTTTTCTTTCTGACAAGGGAGACGTGATCTGGTGGCATATCTGTGGGGATTGGTAGTGTTGCAGAAATGCTCCAGAAGCCATCTTTGACCTCTCTTGGTCAGGAATCTGGAAAATGTGGGAAACCATGCTTTACTGGCCAGTTATCATAAATGGTCTATTTGTATTAACCTTCTGAGAAGAGGTCCTTTGTTTTTCCAGTCGTTAAAGTGACCATAAGATTGAAAATGCCAATACGAGTGAAATCCTTTGCAGGTATTTGATTAACTGTTCCTTCTGCATAGGCTGTCTTGGTGATTCTCATAATTATTGCTTTATTGACCCCATTTGACAGATGCAGAAACAAAGCCTCCGGGAAATTAAGAGATCCACCCATGTCACTTGTCTCTTAAATGGGCAGCCCAGAAAGAGAAACGAAGTCTTTTACTTACTTCTGATTGTCTTTGCTTTCTCCCTTCATCACTTATTCTATGTTTCCATGTAGCCAGGGTACCAGGGGTGTCTAAGCACCTGCCTCCAGGTGGTCCCAAACAGTCCAGGTTCAGCCACTCACCACTGACAAAATCCAAAGGCAGAGAGACAGTGGTGGTCAAACAAAGGGATTTATTTCAGGGAGGTCACCATCGGGAAGACAGGGGACTAAGATCTCTAAGACTATCTCCAAAATGCCAGAAAATACTTCCAGGTTTACATAAGAAAAATGGGAGAAAAAGTCCAGTGGGTACCGGCAGGTGGGCAGTATAGGTCAGGTGGATCGTTGTCCTGGGGTGAGTCACACTTGGTCTTGCTGGCTCAGGGCAGTCCTTATTGGTTGAGGAGACAGCTTTGGTTCCCAACACAAGGTCTTTTTCCAACTTAAGAGATACGTTGGAAAGTACTTAATTTGAAAGTGTAGACTGAGGTCAAATGGAGGTCATTGAAGCGCACTTTCATCAACACCATTACATTTATAGTTTACACTAAAGAGGGCTTAGATCTAGTAAAACTTCCCCAGACTCTCCAGCCCCTCTCTAGACTTCAGCCAACTGCTCAGCAAAACAATAGGTTCTCTCATCTTCCTCTGGTTCCTGGTGTACAGACCAGACATTGTCCAGACAAACTGAAAAGACTCCAACTAGACCAGGATGATTTAAAAAAAAAGTGAGGAGGAGGACACAGAGCCCTACCTTCTTTTAACATTCATTCATTCATTCCTTTGTTCATTTCTTTTCATTCATTCATTGACTCAAATAGTTAACTCAAATAATTGACTCAAACACCTATTTGAAAATTAATTAAGTATAATATTCATTGCTTGTCCCTAAGGAGTTTGCAATCCATCCAGGGAGTTTATGTATATACAAAATCTGTTAGCAGTATTGTAAGCAGTGCCCAGAGGTACAAGAGTGCCCTGATCCCAGGGGTCCATACAGGCCAGGTTCAGCCACTCATCATTGATAGAATCCAAAGGCAGAGAGATGAGTGGTGGTGAAACAAGAAAGGAATTTATTTAGGCAGACTAGTGTCCCAAAGGCTGTCTCCAAAATGCTGAAAGTAATTCCAGGTTCACATAAGAAGAATGCGGAACAAAGGTTGGTGGGTATGTGCAGCTGGCAATAAAGGTCAGGTTGATCATTATCTTGGGGTCAATCATGCAGAGTCTTGCTAGCTCAGAGCAGACCTTATTGTTTGAGGGGGCAGTTTCATTTCCCATCATGGGATGCTTTGCCTGCAAGGTCTTTTGCCCGAGTTAAGAGATGAGCTGGAAAGAACTTAATTAGTTAGAAAAGTACAGACTGAGGTCAAAATGAAGGTAGTTAAAGTGACAACTGTGTCCTATTTTAATACCTTGTACTTTAGAGTGTATAACATGGAATTTTACTGGACATATGGATTATAATTTTTTAAAAAGGGTCTTCTCAGGGCACCTGGGTGGCTCAGTTGGTTAAGCGTTGACTCTTGATTTTGGCTCAGGCCATAATCTCAGGGTCATGAGATCGAGTCCGGGTTGGGCTCTTCCTCTGGGTGTGGAGCCTGCTGGAAATTCTCTCTCCCTCTCCCCTTACCCCCCACCATCCTCCCACCCGCTCATGTGTGTATATGTGCTCTCTCTCTCTCCAAAAAAGAGTCTTCTCAATGCTATTTACTGAATAATCTTGTGATGCGATCTTAATCTTAAGTTAAATTTCCCTGTCTTTAGTTCATTCATTTTCATTAATATATGGCATTTCATTGTTTATAAATATACCCAAGTGTCTATATCTTATTCAGAATGGATATTTGTGTTATTTCCAGTTTGGGGTGATTAGGATATAACCCAGTGCTTTCTCTTTCATTGCAGCTCTGATGTTGGGGTACACTCTCTTCATGGCTCTCTCATGCTCACTGAAATATCTGAGTGTGGATATTTTATACTAATTTTGCCAGTATAGTGTTGGCCTCTTAGAAAGAGAACCTATTGAATGGTCCGGCTTTGCAGATGGTGCTCCCACATCCACCAGCTGCCCAAGAACACTGGCTACACTGGAAAGAAGTATGTCACTGGTGAAAAGCTGTAACCCAAGGGTCCAGATTGTAGTTAGTGAGTGTGAGGAAGAGCAAACCATCTGAGCTGTTTTTGCACAAGGAGATAGAAGACCTCTGGCAGTTGTCAGGGAAATCCCTGCCATAAACCTCTCCAAGCTGCTCTGAAGACAGACTACAGATTTTTCCAGTGGCATTAACCTTTAACCTCAGTGCCCAACACTTACCAATAAGCTTTTATGTCACAGCTGTGCATCCTCAGAAACCATACCTCAATGCCCCAGCCTAGTCTGTCACCAAACCCAAGCTGCCATACCAAAGAAGTCTCTGGATAATCTAGGGTCCCAGGGCTCCTGAAAGATGAATTGAAAGGACCTTTACTTTTGGACTTAATAATTGAAAAACTGCATTAGACCCACTAACTGAAAAATAATAGCCTGAAAGTGATGGCTTAAATTTGTCATGGCGAAATATAATATTTAGGTATAATGATTTATAATTGACTATCAAAGAACATTTCTTTGATCTTTGATTGTTTGCTGTTTGTCACGCAGGCTTACAACAAATTTAAAGCCTAAAATTATTTGAATTGATTGTTATGAAGTACAGTTTTAATCACTTTCCCAACTAATATGTTGATTGGGAAGCATCATAAAATTCAAAACATAAAATTTAGCTAGAGCCCTGGCTAAAGTTTACATTTTACATTGTAGTTCATATCATCAGCTATTTGCTTATTGTACTAGAAAGGCATTTTTGTGTTTTTAATTTAGATCTCGTGAAAAAAAGAAAGGACAACAGATCCCAAATAGAGTCACTTGTGCTAAGGCCCACATCACTTAACCAAGACTTACTACCTAACCTAATTACAGTTTCAGCCCCTCTCAGGAATGTAATCTTAACCAATCAGTCTGGAATTTCCTGGTCAGCGTTATTGAGATAATCCATCTGATAGATCCCTACTGTCCCCTAAAGGAATGTGACCTTGTCTGCAATAATCCATTCTTTGCTGGTAAGTTCCATTTCATACCATTTCTTTTTTTTTTTTTAAGGGTTTTATTTATTTATTTGACAGAGATCACAAATAGGAAGAGAGGCAGGCAGAGAGATAGGAGGAAGCAGGCTCCCTACTGAGCAGAGAGCCCGATGTGGGGCTCAAACCCATGACCCTGAGATCATGACCGGAGCTGAAGGCAGAGGCTTTAACCCACTGAGCCATCCAGGCACCCCCATTTCATACCATTTCTTGAAGCTTCTTTCTACCTGCTAAATGGAATGCTGCCTGATTCATGAATCATTGAATAAAGCCATTAAGATCTTTAAATTTATTCAGTTGAATTTTGTTTTTTTAACACTTTCTAACTTCTTTCATTATGAAATAAATCATTATGTAATAATTAATATTCACTTGCCATGAAAAATTCATAAAGCAGTACTTTATAGACATAAATCTGAGGTCACTAAGTGATTATCCATTGTATATTTTATAGGAAGTGTTTATTATGGAAATTCATCATTATAAAAATAGCTACTATTAAAATGTAGGGTAATAAGAACATTATTTTGAACTTAGTTTTATTTTTAAATAAGTGGTATTTAAACTATTACGAATGGTGTAAGAATTTTCTGCTCACCCTTCACTACCTTTTCATAATGTTAACATCTTACATAACCATTATACGTGATCAAAATCAGGAAACTAACATTGATACAATACTATTAACTAATCAAAGACCTTATTCAAATATTTTTAAAAAGATTATTTATTTATTTGAGAGAGAGAGACTGAGAGAACACAAGCCGGGGGAGCAGCAGAGGGAGAGAGAGAAGTAGGCTCCCTACTGAACAAGTAGCCCGGCTCCATCCTAGGACCCTGGGATCATGATCTGAGCCAAAGGCAGAAGCTTAACTGACTGAGCCACCCAGGCACCCCAGACCTTATTTAAACATTACCAGTTGTCCTAAGATGTGTTTTCCTAGTCCAGGAAAAAAGATCTAATCCAGGGTCCCACACTGTATTTGGTTATCACGACTCTTGAGTCTCTCAATACAGAACAGTTTTGTTTTGCTTTGTTCTACTGATTTTTTTTCATGACTTTGACAATTTTTAAAAGCACAGGCCATTTACTTTGTGGAATGTCCCATAATTTGAGGTTGTGTTATAATAAAAAAATTATATATATTTGGTCTTTGTCTGCTGTTCTTGCCACTGTGCCCTTAAAACCTTTGGATTTCTTGAGTGGTAGCAATGTCTTATTATGTTAATGTGGTTACTTCTAACCTTAGGATGGGGTTAGTTGCCAAAGAAAACAAAAACAAAAACAAAAAGCAACCATGTGATTAGAGGGTTAGAACCTCTGTGGAGGGGAAAAGGTCTAGAGATTGAGATTAATCATCAATAGCCAATGATTTGATTAACCATGCATACTTAATGAAGATGGTGAAAAAAAACAAACACTTTTGAATAACAAGGTTCTGGAAGCTTCTGGCTTAGTGAACACATCAGTGTGCTGAGGGAGTTACATACCTAGAGAGGGCCATACCTAGAGCTCCGCACTCCTCTCACCCACCCATCCCTCAGTACTTGCCCTATACATCTCTTCCATTTGGCTCTTCTTGAGTTGTATCCTTATATAAAACTGTAATTGTTAAGTACAGCACTTTCCTGAGTTTCCTGAGCCATTCTAACCCAGCCCCTTAAAACCTATGGCGTCTACGTTAACTCCAGATAGTTGGTGTCAGAACTAAATTGAATTGTAAGACACACAGCTGGTGTCACAAAATTTGTCTTGGAAAACAACATGCAGGGTTATCTGATTTCTCCTTCTGATAAATTTAGGTTATGATTTTCTTTTTGTAAGATTACCAGAGAAGTGATGTCGAGCCCTTTTCAGTACATCATGTCAGGACACACATGACATTGGTATCTCATTATTGAGATGTTAACTTTGATCATTCAGTTGAGGTAGTGTCTTCCAGGTTTCTACACTGTAAAGCTATATTTTCCCCAAACCTATTATTTTTAAGTGTTGCACATTCTAAGATAAAATGCGAAACTATTCATAACTTCTTCCCAGGTGTCAAAAATAATTTTTTTAATTAACAGGGATAAGAAAATAGAAATTCATTAGAGAAAATCAAGAAATTTATCTGTATAACTGCATGACTTTTTGGAGAATACAGATGAGATACAGGAGGAGAAATGAAAAAGATCCAGAATTAATAGTTTCAGCAGAATGTAGCATTGAAACATCACTGATTGGACGGAATCTAAATTTACCTTCTACCCCCATGTCAATCATAAGAGATGAACTGCCACTTAAACTTGAAGAGAAAAAAACCCAACCCTGCACCAAACTTAATGTACTTACTATGAATGCAAGTACACATCCATGTAACTTCAATATTCAGAGGACTTGTTGATAATTATCCACCTCAAATACAGATAATAAGGTTTGAGGGGGACATTACATACAAATTCTTCCAAATGACAAAAAAAAATAGTGCTAACACTTTTTACTTCAAAGAAGTTTGTATTTTGTCTCTATGTCAATGTCTTTGGGAGTAGAAAAAAATCAACTGGAGTTTGACAATAGTACAAAGATTGGAAGCATTTATCGCATGCTCTTAGTAAAGATGAAGAAAATTAAATGCATATCAAAAAGAGCGTTAGGCATTTAAAATTGAAAATATGGTTTTTAAAATATAGCTATAATTATTAATGCTACAAGATAGAAACTATTTGAAAGTAAGGTCAAATAACACATGCAATTGTTAAACGCAATATAGATGATTTTTTTTTAGCCAGCTGGACTCAATTTAGATGATTCCAATTTTGTTGGCAACATCCAAAGAATCATAGTCAGGAGCCAGTCAAACAGTCAAACTTATGCCTTCTCTTCATTGTGCCTGACCAGGGTGTTGACCTTGGCCACATCAATGTCATAGAGCTTCTTCACAGCCTGTTTGATTTAGTGCTAAATCAAATTTAGTGCGGTTTTAGATACTACTCCTGATATAAGCTATATAGAGATTATAATTATTATCAGATTTTTTGGATTCCAAAGAGACAAGACATGTCTATAGGTGAATATTTTGTGGGAAGTTGTTCAGTAATGATGTGAATAGAAAAAACTATATGTATTTTTATTTTTTATTTATTTTTTTGAAGATGTTATTTATTTATTCGACACAGAGAGATCACAAGTAGGCAGAGAGGCAGGCAGAGAGAGAGAGGAGGACGCAGGCTCCCTGCTGAGCAGAGAGCCCGATGCAGGTCGCCATCCCAGGACCCTGGGATCATGACCTGAGGCAAAGGCAGAGGCTTTAAACCACTGAGCCACCCAGGCGCCCTATATGTATTTTTAATACTGTTGACTGCTAATGCCCTACAAAAACTTCCAGAACAGCCTCCTGGCCAAGAAAAGTCAAGTGTATTAGTCTGAAGACAGCACGGGAGAGTGCCATCTTCACTGTCGTAGTATCTCAGCAGGGCAACGCTTTCGGGTCCGGGCTCAGGTAATTTAAGGCAAGTCCTTCAAGGCGGGGAAATGGTGAAGATTGGCCGAAGGCTGTGATGTAATACTTTAGGATTGGTGGACACAGCAGATCTTAAAACAAGTCTGGATAAACAAGTTCTTGTCCTGATAAGCAAGCTGTTTGTGCAGGTGAGCACACGGTCTTTTTTTGATAAGACTAGCTATTTGCCATGATGAGGCAACTGTTTGCCTTGATAAATTGGTTTGCAGGAATTTCTTGAAGCAATGATGAAGCTAGTTATTTATTAGTTTTCCATCTTATCTTCCTGGGCTAGAATTTCTTGGAGAAAAACAATTACATTGTGTTGACACAGATAATATCAATTCTCAACAGAATGTCTACAAAAACTGACTGTAGACAAAATAATTTGAATGACTAGGAGATAGAACAATGCCACAGCTATACGTGGGAAACAAAAGGGATTGCAGCAGCAAATCATGAAGAAAATTTACAAAACATTCTATATTCCTTGTTTTATTTAAACTTGATAGAAAACATGCAACAACTTTTTTGACTTCTGTGTTAGAGTTGATTGAAAATGATTCTAAGAAAGAGAAATTTGAAGCCATTTTTGAAAAAAATGTGAAGAAGTCAAGCCGAAGCTATCATGACACTAAAAACTCACTTAAGGCGGGGGCACCTGGGTGGTTCAGTCATTAAGTGTCCGACTCTTGATTTCAGTTCAGGTCATGACCTCAGGGTCTTGGGATTGAGCCCCACATCAGGCTCCATGCTTGGTGGGGAGTCTGCTTAAGGATTTCACTCCCTTTCCTTCTGCCCCTCTGCCCCATCTATCTCTCTCTCTAAAAAAATAAATAAATCTAGGAAGGAAGGAGGCAAGGAAGGGGAAGAGAGGAAGAAAGAAAGACTCACTTAAGGGAAGAAGGCAATGTTCTGTTAGAAATTATTGTGATGGGGTACCTGGGTGGTTCAGTCAGTTAAGTGTCTGTCTTGGGCTCAAGTGATGGCCCCAGGGTTCTGGGGTTGAGCCCTGAGACAGGCTCCCTACTCAGTGAGGAGTCTGATTCTACCTCTACCTCGGCAGCTCTCTCTCCTTATGCTTTTTCTCACGTGCTCTCTCTCTCTCTCTCTCAAATAAGTAAAATCTTTTAAAAAATTTAAAAACTTTAAAACAGAAATTTTTGTGACGTTACATATTTCTGCAACACAAGTAAAAGCTGGTCTTGGAAACAGCCGTTTTACATTTATTTGCTCTGTACTGATTTCGCATAAGAGCTTGGGTAAAATTTGATATTAGATGTAAAATGATGCAGGAAAAAAATGCAACGTATGTGATGCATTTGAAAGCATCAAAGGAATTATACATTTTTGGGGAGACAAAGCAATAACGTTTATGAAAAATATATTGATACTGAACAAACAGCAGAATCTCTTGACTTTGATGGCAACTCTCCCAGCAGAGGCACTACCAAAAAAGGAGGAAGAAGTGTCAACTTAGAATTTCAACTACAATCCAAAATCAATTCCAAATTTAATTTTCTTTTTTCTAAACTGGCGATAGCAATATCTTCTTCAAAGGAAAGTCTTAAAATGCTGAAAGAATATAATGGCCTCTCAGCGTTACAGATGGCCAGCATAGCTCAAAGAATTCCAGTGAATAGGAGGTATTGACTAATAGTTGAAATTGCCTGGTGATCAAAGTAAGAGAAATGATACTGATGGGAATTCAACGTATAAAAAACTAAAATCCTAAGTTGATTTCTAAAATCTACACTTAGGCTACTCTATTTGAACTATCACAATATATTTGCAAAAATGATTTACACGACACCTTTCCAATAATGTTTTGTAGCTCCCAAGATAAATTTCACCTTGCAGTTGCAATTACCAATGGACAATTTTATAGCTTTGTGAAAATAAAATTTATGAAATGTATACAATGTCATGAGAAAAACTGTTCATTCCTTTAGAAAACAAGACACTAAAACCAATAGGCACTGAAAGAACCATAAAGAATTTCATCTCTGTGAAAGCAAGACATAAAACTATTTTATAACTAATGATTAAATCTTACTGGTTTCTTAAGTATTCTAGTGAGTTATTATTATGATTAAAAATTTGTACTTCCTTTATTGTGTGTTCAATAATTTAATTTGTAAAATTTGTATGACCTCAGGCTTGCTGTAAATTTTATCAATAAAGAATAAATAATATACTATCTTCTAAAAATGTACTTGAGGAAAAGAAACAAACTGTATTTAAGGAAAGGACACTTTTTTTCCTAATCCACACAAAAGACTGCATATGGGTGCCAAAACATCGTCTCAAAATGTTCAAAACATAATTCTTATATAAGTAGATAATAAGCCCATATCAAAGATTTATTAAACCTATTAATAAGGGAACCAGCAGAATGACAAAAACAGTTCAAAGGAGAATTTAAGAAACTGGGATTTTTACAATAAATGGGGAGAAAAGTCATGCTGAAATAAAGTTGCTAATTTAGACAAAGGTATACAGTGGTTAAAATCCTACAGGGTAATAAAACCATAACCTTCAGGTTTATCCTTCCTACCAAACAAACAAACAAACAAAAAAAAACCATGGCTCCAAATCAGCTTTCAGAATTTTAAAATCTCTGGGTTCTAACGAATTGTACAAACAAGCTTAAGTTCCCAGAGTCAGAAGATCCTTAGGTGGGCTTGTTTGGAAATGTTCTTAGCATGACATTAATCACCCTTTGACTGATTTCTAAGCTGGGGAGAATTTTTCTTCACATGGACTAATGCTAGCCCTGCATCTTCACACTGAAGCAGAATTCAGCACTGACAACATCAAAAACCAAACCAAACCAAATAAATTCTAACCCACAAATCACAGAGGAGTGAAGAAGACTTTACTGCTGATTTTGCAGTGACATGGAGGAGAGGGTTACACTGCATATCCCACAGCAAGTCATCTCTGAGCTCCCAGTAAATACACACACCCCACGCTCCTGTCCAGTCGTCCCCACCCCTGGCCTCCCCACACACTTTCCCTATCTTCTTTTTCCTAATGCGAAGAAATACAGCCTTCTGGAGTCTTCTGCTCACACCCAGCAGCCTCTAAGCAAAAACAGGGTATTTCCTACTGATGGGGTTTAAGACACGCCACCCCAAAATATGGCATCTTGGCACACTGGAGGTCTTCAACTGAAGGAGTCTGAGAAAGCAGCAGAAGCAAGAAGGTCGCTTCCCCCTTTTTCCCTGAAACAGGTCATATATCTCCATATGTATGTAAAAGGTCCCCTCCCTGTACGGGGATGGGGGAAGACATTCTTATCACTAGAGACAGGGAATTAGGAGCTGAGAAATCTGGTCAATAAACCTTGTTACACTAACCGTTAACTTCCCGGTTACTTCTGCGCCATGGACCGCCTCCAGCCCAAGTCTTGCCCATTCCTCACAGATCCATTATTTCTTTGTCTGAAAGATTTAAAGCTCCCTACTCTGGTCACTGCTTTGGGTCTTCACTCTCTTGTGAAAGCTCCCAGGTACATGTAAAAATCCAATGAAATGTATATGTTTCTCCTGTTAATTTGCTTTAATTCAGTTTAATTTTCAGACCCAGCCAGGGATCCAAGAGGGTTGAAGAAAACTTTTTCCTCCCCTACAACACATTAAGATCCAAAATAAATAATGAATTTTAAATAATTTTTTTTTTCTTTTTGTCACCATTGGTCAAAACTGACTAGCCTTGGGGCGTCTGGGTGGCTCAGTCTGTTAAGTGTCTGTCTTTGGCTCAGGTCATGATCCCAGAGTCCTGGGATTGAGCCCTGCATCGGGCTCCCTGCTAAGCGGGGAGCCTGCTTCTCTCTCTCCTGCTCATTCCCCTGCTTGTGTTCTCTCTCTCTCTGACAAATAAATAAATAAAATCTAAAAAAAAAAAAACCAAAAACAAAAAAAACCCTGACTAGCTTTGCCTCAAAAAGTTAAGTTAAAATTTAAAATAATAATTTTTTAAAATAAGGATAAGCTGACTTGTTTCTGGTCAGTATTTCTGGAACACTGACTCCATATCCCATGCTTTCACACCTGTTATCTCACTCAGGACAAGAAGGTAGATGGATATTACCATAACCATGGAACAAATTAAGCAAGTGAGCCTCAAAGAGGCTGACAGGTTATAGATAATAATAAATAGCAAGACTTAGATGGGGATCCCCATCCTCAAATTCCAAGCCCAGAGCTGATTAATTGTTGCTCACCTCAGAAGGTATAATATCCCTTTTGCCCTGCTGGTGTAAATCTATGAACTGGTGCTCCATCTACAGCACTACTTAGAATCTGTTAACTATTTCTTCTACTGCAGGATTTCTTAATCTCAGCACCCCCCCCCACAACCCCCCGCCCCAGACTGTCCTGTGCACTGTCACGTGTTCAGCAGCGTCTCTGGTTTCTACTCACTGGATGCCTGGCTCCTGGCCTTCCCTACCCTTCAACCCCCCACCATCTCCCCATCCCCCTCATCTCTACCCTCCTCACCGCCCATCCCCCCACCCCCAGTCATGACAAACTCAGCTCCTAGCTGAGAACCACTGTTTCACCCTGTGCTAAATTCCTTTGCAATTTGATCCCCCTGCCTGCCTTTCAGTCTGTGAGAACACATGGACTCGCAGACCCAGCGTGATGTTGTGGAAAACCTCCCTGCCTGTACGCTCTACTGGGTCCCTCTGGACTTCCGGGAGGCCCCATGCCTGCAGTAACCGACATCCTCGCGGTGAGCCTTTCTCGGTTCTCGGAGAGTGTCCAAAACCTACTCACATCAGCCTGCTTCTGTGTGCTAGCTCATCCAATCTACTTGATGCAGTAGCTGTCCAAGACCAGGGGTTAAAATCGAATTGGCTGCCCAGGAATGATTTACTGGAGGCTTCTGGAAATGTCTCCCACAACTGGATTAACTATTTTGATTAATTTGACCCGTCAGTTTGTTGGAAAAGAAAGGCATAGTCATTTTATTTATTCACTTAATTTATTCAACTTAATAATTTACTTAGATTCATTCATTTATTTACTTAACTAATGTTAACACTGAGATAACTTGCTTTGGACTAAATTAAATGGTTAAAATGATCAGATTAGGAGTCTTTTTGGACTCAAGCTGACTGCCACTTCTCTCTCCGTACAAATTGTTTCATATCCTCTATTCCCCAGAGAATATAGCTCTGTTAATAAATAATTGCAATTTTCAGAGGCTACTTCTAACTGCTCTCTTCTTTTTGTTGCAGAGGAAGAGAAAATTTTTCCTCAAATTTCAAAAACAATTTTAAAAAATAAATGTTTGAGAAACACCTGTGCTTGTACGACGATGCCTTTCAGGCAAGAGAGGGTATCATTCCCGGGTATAGAACTCAGTTCAGTAAATATGTGTCATTGTACGTCCACAGTGGATTTCCTGTGTGATGGAGGGAAGAACAGGAGGAGACAGACCAGAGGGTTCACGTCACACTAGATTTCTTAGGAAGCTCGTAAAAAGGATTTACTGTATTTTGATTAATCCATCCTTCATCCACCTTGAGTGTCTCCATGGCAACCAGATATTTGTTTCCCAAAGATGGGCTTTCAGACTGTGGAAGGTTCATTCAGCTCTATACAAAACCCCCTGTATTCCTGAGAACCACATCTTTGAAATTCAGCCTGCATAGACAACCACTCCCAAACCCTCGTCTGCGTTACTAATCCTAACGCTACTATCATCTTCTCAATGACCAGACCTGATCAATTTTTTAAAGCATTTTCTCAGAACTAACAGAGACATCTGTTTCACCTCTATTCCTCAAAAACATCAAGTCTTTTAAGCTTAGCTGAAAGGAGGCTAGTTGAGTAGTCGTTATGAGGTTTTTTCTTTAATTGGTTCGAGTATTTCAGAGGACCCAGCAATTGATCAATCCTTTAAATAAAGATCATCTTTCATCAAAAATTAATGATCCCGGGTGCCTGGCTGGCTCAGCTGCTGAAGCCTCTGACTCTTGATCTCAGGGTCGTGAGTTCAAGCCCCATGGTGGTTTCTCAAAACACAGTTACAAAGCAGAATATATTTGAAGGTGGATTAACACACAAAGACCATGCATTTTATAATGAGGTCGCACACTAGTTAGAAACCAAGCTGAAATGAGGACATGGAGACCCAAACTTCCAAAGCACTGCTCTGTATCCCCCACAGCAGGTCTGCCTTTCTTTGTTCACAGGAGATCCTGAGTTGTGCCCTGTTGTGTGAGATGTGTGTCTTTCACTCCATGGGAATGGGAACCCTCTCTGTCCTGCCTTCTCCCCAACTCTCTACTTTTCAATATGGAAAGATGCATCAGTGGATGGATGGTTGGATGGATGGATGGATGGATGGATGGATGGGTGGATGGATGGGCGAACTCTCTATACTGAAGACCTGGAAAACATACCTTTTTGAAAAAAAATTATGTATCCAAAGATGTTATCTGGGGAAAATTTTGCTTTATGTACCTTGTATTCTTTTCTTTTTCGTGACCATGAGTTACTGAAACACAAAACAATACACAAATCCACAAAATCCACAAAAACAATAAAAACATTTACATTTTGGGGGGGAAAAAAAAAACTAAAAAAAAAAAGTGTTCTTCAAAGTTGAAGTCTACCCCAAAGGAAATCAACTTCTGATGTGAAACAAACAAAAAAACACTTGACCATTTATGCAATTGTGATATAGTTCCTAGAGTTTGCACAATTTCTTTCATTCTTTTATTTTAAAAAAATCACCACATGGTTTGTAATGGCTTTATTAATGAGGAAGGTAATAAAATGGGGCTCTTTTATCCATATTATATGACTAATAATTTAAACTTTTTTTTTTTGCACACAAGTAATATTGAATTAGTCTGACACGCAGTTGAGAAATCATAACTTGAATTATTGGAATTCATTCGGGAAACCCAGCCTCACTTAAAATTGCTGCTGTCTGCAGTGTAATAAAGGTGATCGATGGCCTTCTGCGGCGATGCGGTCTAGCTGCTCCTCCATTGCTGGCAGAGGCCTCTTTGTGTGTGTGTGCATGTGCATATTTCTTGAACATTCTGCAACCATTTCCAACAGGAGCTACTTCTGAGCCTCCTGTTCACAGTTATTTAAGAATAGCCTGTTATTTTCCAATCACCACGGATCAATTTAGATTGCCGGTAGGAAAACGAATCTTGTTGAAGATTGATGACTTGTAAAAGAGTTAAAAATACACACAGAGCCCTTATCCGTTCTATCTCACTCGGTTCTCTGTCATTTAGAGCTGGAAGGAAAAACTGGTTTCTGCTGGTAACCAGAACTTTCACGTGATCATCAAATTGGGCAAATTAAAGCCAGAAGACTCCAATTAGTTCCAGTGTTGTCTTTTAAGGACTGAATGTTTAAATAAACTTCCATACAAAGTAAAAGCAGATTTTAAGTCAATGTCTCCCTGCCCACCCAAACCTCTCTTCAGCATTTCTGATCCTGGCTCTCCTTTTTTCTTCCATTGTATTTATCCCTTCAATTAATAATTTTAGGAACAAAATTCTCTGACAGACCTTTTGTGATTGGTTACAACAGACCTGTGTACGGAGATAAAGCAGAGAACTTAAATATGTACTTTGTGAGACATTTAGCTCATAAATAAAATCATTCCTTTCATTTAGTAAATTTATAAATATAAATAAACATGTGCAAAGAAAAACTGTACTACCCAGGAGCTTTGTCAGGCTTTTATCTTAAATGCAATTATAAAACCTTAAGTCACGGACTTTTTCATTTGGAAAATATCTCAGAGACTATTCTGTATTGGCTGACCCTGGTAGATTGCGGCTGACAAAGCTGTACTGTGAGCTAGTCACCAATCAGACCCTCCCCGAAATCTTTCCATCCCACTATTTCGCTTTTCCTCAGCTGGCGGGTGAGGGGGGAGAAAGACACGTACAGGACCTTCCTCCTTGAACACAAAAATTTTGTGAGGTGCGTATTATCGTCCTGATAGAAGCGATAAGGAAACTGAGACCGAGAAGTTAACATAATTTGTCAAAGGTCCCACGGCTACTAATAGAAGTGGAATTTGAACCTCGAATTGTAACCTGATGAATTCTCTGAGTAGCTTCTGTCCTTACCCACATGCAAGTTCAGGCTATTGAGGAAAGACACTGAAGAAAAGAGAATATTTTCCTGAAGACTGGGGAAAATCCATTGAAGAAAATTCACAGCATATATCACAGTAGACAAAAACTTGATAAAATTCCTTCGATATTTCTGTTATTTCCCCACTAAGTTTTTTATCCTCAAAGGCACTGGGTTTCTTTCCTATTTTGTTACAAGGAAAAAAATTATAACCGTTTAAATGATATATACTAAAGGCAAGTTTTTGCAGAAAGATTGCCTATCATCCTAGCTGCATATGTAGAAAAGCTGCAAAACTTTTACTTAAGAGAAAAAAAGAATACGGAGAGGGAACAAACATAGCTAAGCTCAAAGTAAAAACCCAAGGTGCCAAAGAGAGTGAAGTTTAAGACTAAGCAGCACAAAGACACTGAAGCCAAAATGGAGTTCTCGGAGTGAGTGGCACCTTAAATGCTGGGCCTAGAGGGAGGACACCTGCTCAGGAAGGAGAGGCAGTCCTCACCCTGTCCACAGGGAGCTCAGCAGGGCCAGGTGCATTAAGCTAGGAGATGGGGAGGGCTGCTCCAACTCTGAAATAAACATTTAGAAACATTATCCAATAAAGTTGAGAGAAAAAGGGGCACCTGGGTGGTTCAGTGGGTTAAAGCCTCTGCTTTCGGCTCAAGTCATGACCTCAGGGTTCTAGGATCGAGCCCCGCATTGGGCTCTCTGCTCAGCGGGGAGCCTGCTTCCCCCCCCACCCAACCCTCTCCCTCTGCCTGCCTCTCTGTCAAATAAATAAATTGAGGTGGGGAGCAATTTCACAAACAATTAAAAAACACAGGCCATAGAGAAAACTATGGTTGAACACAATTATATCAAGACCAAGGATTTCTCTTCAATGAGGGACACCAGGAATAAAATTTTAAAGGAGAATATGTGCACATATTTGTGTTGTCTATAGCAAGAAAGTTAAGCAGTAGGTTGACAGTTTGATCCTCTCCTTTTATTGGGAGAAAAGAGGGTGGGGGCAGAAATAAGGCAGATGTCTAGGCCTAATCTCCTTGTGAAAATGCTAATGAATATCCTAGTGAAAGAGTTAAAAGTATTTGCTAACAGGGAAGGTCTTATCTTTGGAATGCTTTTAATAGGGTGAAACTGGTTGGTTGAATTGCTTATGATAAATAAACCAGGAATCTATGGATTTATGTGCATAGTCCATGGGAAGATATCATGTAATGGATACGTACGTACCTCTAAGTATATATTGGAGATGTTTCATGGCCACGATGGCAAAATATTGATTTATTCCATTTCTAATGAACTTAACTTGATCATATAGTCAAGATGGTGTCTATCAAGTTTCTCCACTATGAAGTTACTATGACCCCTTTGTAGTTAACATGAACTTATAAGGAGATATACTCTGAGATTATGTAAATGTTCTGTTTGTCATCAAACTCACCCATTCACTTCAGCCTCCCTTGATGAGTCTTCCCTAATATAACTGTTCTATGGTGGCTGCCAAATGACCATTTCTAACTGTTCTACATGAATTAGTTGACATTTTAGTGTGAAGATAACCTTTCCCCTTCTCTATTTGTTTATTCCATTGTTTACCTAATCAACAGAGACTCATGCATTCTTACTTTATTCCTTAAGTTATGATCTATTATTATTATTATTTACTTTGCTATGCAACTTTCCCCAGATTTGGCCAGTGGGTGTCCCTTGATTTTTGTTTGTTTGTTTGTTTGTTTTTAAAAAGCATTTTATTTATTTATTTGACAGAAAGAGAGAGATCACAAGTAAGCAGAGAGGCAGGCAGAGAGAGAGGGGGAAGCAGGCTCCCCGCCGAGCAGAGAGTCCGATGTGGGGCTCGATCCCAGAACCCTGGGATCATGACCTGAGCTGAAGGCAGAGGCTTAACCCACTGAGCCACCCAGGTGCCCCTTTTTGTTTGTTTTTATAATAGGTGAAATTACATAAAAGTTCAAAATAGAAAAATAATGATCCTCTTAGCTATATATCTTCATAATATGTAAAGCAAAATCTAACTAGGAGCTCAAATAATACAAAGTCATTGGGTTTTTTTATTATTTTTTTTTAAACTCTCTGAATCTGATGGATGAAGCAGACCAAGAGGACCATTATTAAGGGTGCAGAAGACATGAATAACAGAGAGGAGGGTCATCTGCTGAATACAAAATACTACACCCAACAGAAAATGCACATTCTTTTTGAGGAAACATAAAACACTTTTAAAGCTTTTTTTGGGAAATATTTTAAATATACAGAAAGTGAAATACAGAAAAATAGAAATAGCACAAAGGGCACCTGTATAGCCTCTACTCAGATTGACTTATTGTTAACATTTTACCATTTGTTTTATCATTTTCTGTGTGTATGTGTATGTATATGTGTTTTCCTGAATCATTGCAGTGTAACCACACAGTGTGGTCATTAACCCTTAAATACCTCAATGGGTATTTCCTAAAAATAAGAATATTCTCTCACAGTACCACCATACAGTTACCAACTTCATAAATTCTCATATTGATAATTTAATCTACCATCTACATTCAAATTTTGTCAGTTGACCTAATAATATCCTTTATAGCACTCCCTCCCCTCCCCTGCCCCAGCACAGCATCCATTTTAGGGATAGGTATTGCATTTAGTTGTCATTATCTTTAGCCTATAATGAAATATTTTTTTTTTAAGATTTAACTATTTATTTGAGAGAGAGAGAGAGAGAGCACAAAGGGAGAGGGAGAAACATTCCCCACTGAGCAGAGAGCCCAATGTGGGGCTCGATCCCAGGATCCTGAGATCATGACCTGAGCCAAAGGCAGATGCCTAACTGACTGAGCCACCATGTGTCCCTGCAATGAAATAACTTTAAAAATTGACTGAATTCGTCCATAGTGTGATATAATTCAACCTCAAATGAACAAACAAAAGAAAATTTCATACATATTTTGAAACAAAGAAACAAAACACATAACACACTGTTAGGTCCCCCAATAATGGGTCTATGATCAAAGGAACGAGACTGATACAAAGCGAAGGTCAAGCAAAGCTTTATTTCATGCCAAGCACTGAGAATCAAACCCACTGGTCACAGCCATCTCTTACAAAGAGGGGACCCCTCCCAGCCTCACAGACTAACTTTTATAGAGCAAAGGCCATGTGGTTGAGCCTGACCACACACAGGTGGCCAATGAGATTGCAACACACAGAGAAAACTGCACAGTCATCCTAGGTCACACATGGGTGGCCAATTGAATTTCAATTTACCCTAGTAGATATTTGAACTAGCCTATCACCTTGGTCAGAATTGGCGCCCAAAAGGCAGGGCCCACTCTCTTCGTAGCTAGGGAGACAGTATGCACACCCCACTGATTGGATGTCTCCATCTGGCCTGACCCGCCCTTGTATCTGGGCTTTGCTACCTGGGACTGGTTTCCTGGACTTGCTTTAAAGTAAGTTCCTCTGGGAGGAGCAGGGTCAATCTAAGTTTACTGCATAAACAACAAAATGGCTCCCTCTGGCTAAATAGGCCCTTATAACACGATTTGAAAAGAAAATCAAAGTGAAAATTAGACATATAGTGAAATTTAAGAAACCAAATTAACTAACTAGCTCAAATAACATGGGGAATAAGAGAATACAAATAAAGCAAGAAGATTAATTAAATAGATAACAAGGGAGAGATAAGCCAGGCAGCCAAAGCAGAGTCATTAGAAAGATGAATATAAAAGAGAATATTCTAAATAATCTGAGCAGGTATATACAAATAATTGAATTAAATAAATGTCACCTGAGTGGCATAGTCAGTTGGGCATTAACCCTGGATTTCAGCTCCTGTCACTGTTTTCAGGGTTGTGAGGTCAGGCCTGGCCTGGGGTGGGTGTTCAGAGCAGAGTCTGCTTAAGCTTCTCCCTCTTCCTCTGCCCCTCCACCCCCATTTGCACGCTCTCTCTATCTCTCTCTCCAAAATAAATATCTAAATCTTGAAAACTATGACATTTTTATAGGTACTTTAGAGATATAAAAGAAAATAATAACTTTATTTTTTTAAAGATTTTATTTATTTATTTGACACAGAAAGAAAGAAAGAGAACAAGCAGGAGGAGCAGCAGGCAGAGGGAGAAGCAGGCTCCCTGCTGGGAGCCGGTAGCAGGGCTCAGTCCCAGGACCCTGAGATCATGACCTGAGCCAAAGGTAGATGTTTATTGGCTGAGCCACCCAGGCACCCTGAAAATAATGACTTAAAAAAAACTTTAATCAATGTATTTTAAACCTTAGATGCAATGGCCAATTTTCTAAACAACAACAACAACAACAACAACAACAAAATACAAGTTAAAAAATGATTGAAAACAAAAGATGAATGAACTAATAAACAGTAAGAAGCTAGGGGTACCTAGGTGGCTCAGTGGGTTAAATAGTAAGAAGTTAAAAAGTTGTCAGTTTTCCCCTCCCTGTTCCAAAAAACAATTTTTCAAGATAAAAATGTATATTTTCTCGAGAAAAAAAAAAATCCCTATTTCATACATGTTTCAGAGAAAATAGAGGGAAAAAAAATCACCAAATTCAATTTACCTTGATGTCAAAAAGAACATGAACTGTATAATTTCGCTAATGAACACAGATGCAAAAATCCTAGTTTTTAAAAATAGCAAATCAAATTCTGTAGTATACTCAATCCTCATTATTTGCAGATTCCATATTTATAAATTCACTTACTTGTCAAAATGTATTTGTAATCCCCAAATCCATACTCAAAGTGCTTTCATGGTCATTCACAGAAATGTGCAGAATTGCAAAAAAAATTGAGTTGCATGACTCTCATGTTCCCAGCTAAGGTTAAGCAAGGCCATCTTCTGCCTTCTGTTTTAGTAATTTTGCAGTAAACAAGTATACTTTTTGTGGTCTATATAGTGTCACATTTTCCATATTTTTGTGTTTTTTGGGTGATTTTGCCAGTTAAAATAGCCCACTAAAGTACTATCTAGTGTTCTTGGCACAAAAGGTTGTGATGTGCATTACAGAGAAAATACATGTGCTAGATAAGCATTATTTGGGCATAAGTTATATATAATTGGCCATGAGTTCAGTGTTAATGAATCAGGAATATACATCAAATAAGGTATCTTTAGATAAAAATACACATAAAATAAAATTATATATTGATCAGTTGACTAAAATGTCCTCAGAGTCCTGGAGGAACCTAACTGTGTATTTCCTCTAGGAACAATGATTCAATATTTACTTATTCAGTGTTTATAGCAACTTTATAGACTATAACTGCAATGGGTAATGAGAATTAACTGTATGTATAATATAAATATGGTGTGTATAGGTACAAAACAATATATCATAATCAGATAAAGTTTCATCAACATAAAGATGGTCAACATAAAATTATCAATATAATTTACCGTGTTAGATTTAAAAACCAAAAATTCAATATAATCTTTTCAACAGATTGAGATGAAAACACTCAGTAAAACTCAATATAAAAGCAAAGTAGAAATAGAAGGCAATATCAACAGGTAGGTAAATTCATATGGAAGACTAAGAGTCTAAAATAATCCTGGAAACTAAAAGGTAGAATACGTAAATTTACTATAGAGTCATATAAATAAAGACAGTATGATATAGGAATCAATTAATATATAAAAGACCTCAGGAACAAGTGCAATCATGTAGGAGACCTTCAAATGTTAGAGAGATGTCAATACAGATGACGAACTAGAAAAATAATGGACAAGTCGACAAAGGGTTCTGAGTCAACTGGATTTCCAAATGGGAAACATTAGAAGATTTTTCTTTCATACCACAGGTAGGATAAAAACTCCAAAAGAATGATGAACTTAATTGTAAAAATAATTATTTAATAATTTCAGAAGAAAAAAATAGGAGACTATGTTTATAGCCTTGGAGTAATCAAGGATTTCTTAACAGCAAAATAAAGTTTTTAAAAACAGAGATCATAGGGGCACCTGGGTGGCTCAGTAGGTTAAAGCCTCTGCCTTCTGCTCAGGTCATGGTCTCAGGGTCCTGGGATGGAGCCCCACATTGGGCTCTCCGCTCAGCAGGAGGCCTGCTTCCTCCTCTCTCTCCGCCTGCCTCTCTACTTGTGATCTCTCTGTCGAATAAATAAATATAATCTTAAAAAAAAAAACAACACAGATCATAAAGAAAAAAACGTTTAAATTTTGGTACATCAAGATTGAAACTTCCAAACAAAATCAATGTCCTAAGTACTGTTACAAGACAAGCCGCAAAGGATCAGTATTCAGAATATAAAAAGAACAAATCAATGAAAAGAGACAAAGAGACAGTGAACATTATTGGCTTTTCTTTTTTTAAAGACAAAGAATTGAGCAGGCAGTTCATGATGAAAAATAATCAACAGACATAGAGAAAGATCTTCAAACTTGTTAATAACCGCAGAAGTACAAAATGAAACTAACAGAAATATTTTATACCTATCAGAGTGATTAAAAATTAAAAAGTCTTATAATATCAAGTGTTAATAAGGATGCAAGAAAGGAGAAACATAAATTGCTAGGACCTGTTTAAAAAATTACTGTAGTAATAGCTATTAAATTGAAATTAGCATACTCTATGACCCCAAAATTTCACTTCTTAGTGTCTCTGGCGCATGTATACAAGGAGACTTAAATATTCTCTTTTATTTGTAACAAGGAAAATGATATTCAAACAGCTCATTAACTACCAGTTGGCAGATGGATAAATTGTGGCTTATTTATAGAGTAGAATTCTATATGGATTACCATTTCAATGAAACAATCTATGTGCTATCAGTAGATCTCAAAAGATAATGCTAAGCAGGAGATGCAGGCTGCAGAATCCTATGCATACTATGATACCATGATGTAATTTGTAAGTCAGAAAATACAGTATGTATCTACAGAACGTGTAAAAAGATGGATTGACTCTACATCAGATTTATAGTGAGGAGATGAAGGGGAAAATAAAGTAGAATTCAACTATCTCTGTAAAAACCTCTTTCTTTTATTAAAATTTTTGGAGAGGGAGCACCTGGGTGGCCCAGTTGGTTAAGCAGCTTCCTTCTGCTCTGGTCATGATCCCAGGGTCCTGGGATCAAGCCCTCTATGCTGAGCAGAGAGCTGCTTGCTTCTCCCTCACCCTCTGCCTTCCGCTCTGCCTACTTCTGCTCTCTTCCTCGATCTCTCTGTCAAATAAATAAGTAAAATCTTTTTTTTTTTAAAGATTTTATTTTTATGTATTTGACAGACAGAGATCACAAGTAGGCAGAGCAGCAGGCAGAGAGAGAGGAGGAACCAGGCTCCCCACCGAGCAGAGAGCCTGATGTGGGGCTCGAACCCAGGACGCTGGGACCATGACCTGAGCCGAAAGCAGAGGCTTTAACCCACTGAACCACCCAGGAGCCCCTAAATAAGTAAAATCTTAAATAAATAAATAAATAAATAAAATTTTTGGAGAAAAACAACAAAAATAAGCATTGCTTAATTCTGAGTGACGGGTAAAAGATATTGTTATCTGGTTATCCGTACTCATGTCTATTTTTAGAAAAATTAATAAAACAATTTAAACTAAAGTCATAAGTGTTTAACTGAAATTAGACCAAATAAACATGTACCATCATCAAACTCTGTTTACCTACTCCAACTAAGTCCTTAATGGTGTCCAGAAATATCCCTTACTCCTGTTCACTTTGGCTATGAAAATCTCTTGCCTTGTGCAGCTCTTGGAGTGCCTTTCTACCTGCTAGATTGGATGCGGCCCAATTCATGAAACACCGAATAAAAGCTTACTACGTTAGACATTGTCTGTGGGGATTTTCCTTCAACACTGAATAACTTGATTTTCTTCAATGGTATACCCACACAATAAACTATAAAGCAGTACTCAAAAACAGTTCATGAAGTTATTAGTAATATGAAAAATGCTAAGGATTCATAATATTCAGTGAAATAAAGCAAAAATCAAAAATGAGTATTTAGTAAGCTCTAATTTAATAAAAATACAATTGTGAAGACAAGAAATTGGAAAGAAATACAGTTCAAGCAAAGGTGATTTATCTCTGGTGGATGATGTGATTCTGAAACAGATTTTTTTTTTATTTCTGATTCCTGTTTTCCAGTTTTTATAGAGAAGGTATCTCAGAATCAGAGAACATGTTATCTGTGTTAAAAGTTTTTCATAAAAGCTTCCAAAATAAAGATCTTTTTCAAGTTTGTCTTCTATTTTCTTTCATGACTAATATTGAAATGGCATGTCTTTACTATGACATGTAAGTGATTTAAAAATTTAGGCCAAGTTCTATATAATATTTTGGATCAGTCTTCACCTGGGATTTGGAAAATTGAAAGTTTTCGAAATAGAAATCTATTCCAGAACAGAACATCAGCCATTGTAAATATCTGTCTAATCTTGGGACATTGAACCTGTTTGCTGGTTTACAGAGTGGTAGGGAGAGCCAGAGCCCAACAGTAATCCTACGATTCACTTGCTATGAGTAATGACCATCTGCTAGGGACTGGGAGGACCCAGCTCAGTCAATTAGACTGCCTCGGTTTGCATGATAAAGGAAGGTCACAGAAAGTCAATACAATTGAGAGCAACTCCCCAGGTGGCAGAAAAGATCTGCAAGCAACTGGCAGAAATGGCTTGCATTTTAGGACTGCCACTCTCTCTTTGGACATGGCACTTCCCCCAAAAGGATGCTACTTACAAAATAAAAGTGGCGTTCAAAAACAACATTGCGTTAGATGGGCTTAGACTTTTTATTTTTTTCCCTTCCATTATTGCATGGAGGAGAGGCATGAAAGAAATATGTAGTTTTGTTTTTTTTTTCTTTTTGGATCTCAAATACAAAGTTTACTATATTCTTCAGTTCATAGTTCATTATGAGTAGCTTTCTTTTATTTAATTACAAAAATATTTTCTCCTTTTGGTCTGTTCGACTCCCTTAACCCTTGTCCTTCCTATTCTAATGTGTTGGTTGTATGTTCTTAATTAGAAGTGTTTTATCAATGAATAGTGAACCAAGTCCTTCATTTTCTATGTTATGCTCCTACAACAATGTTCTGGAATTTTTATAAATTAACAATATTCTGGTGGTTGGAAAGGTCTACTATCCATCTAAAATTTGTCCAAATAACGGTATTACAGAGACCCTGGGAAGTAAGTCAGAGGGCAGAAGCTCTGCTTACTCTGAGAAACAGCTGGCTTTCTGTAGAGCCTGCCAACAGAATGGTCAGTCAGACAGGAGCAAAACCAAGCCCATCATTCATTCATTCAACAAATATTTATTGAGTGCTCCCTTTGTCTGACTGAGACAGGGCCCGGAGACGGATTACAAATCACGGTTCCTATTCATGCTCTGCCACTTCTAAGATGCATGAATTTGTGCAGATCACCTAAATCCTCTATAGTTGAAGTCTCTTTATTTGTAAAGGGCAAGAAATAAACCCCAACTTACCTCTTTCCTGAGACTGTTTCCAGGATAAAATAGAGTGTCAGAGTACACCCCCCCCCCAAATACGTGTCTTTGTCATTTTGAAATATTATTTTGAAGAGGGCAGACAAGGGAGAAGCTCTGAAAACAGAGTAAAAGTTACCCTTTATAGGGGAAATTTATATTTGTAAAGGAAATCTCCAGTGTAACAATGTCTCTCCGTGGGTACCAGGAAGGGAGCTACCAGCAGAAATAACTTTTTCACCTCGGAGACTGACCTACAGGATAGGGCATACTTTGTTTACCATACTTTTTCTCCTCTCACCTTCCTGTGAATTGCCTCACCCCACCAAAAAGCCCCAAACTTCTATCTCTTTTCTTAGTTCAGGATGGTACGTATATAAGTCTCCATCACCTGGTCACCTTTGGCAGTGGTTTATATCTTTGTGGCGCCTTAGTGTATACACACATAATTAAAATGGGGGGGGGGGTTCTCCTGTTTAATCTGTCTTACGTCAATTTAATTCTTTTAGCAACTACAGAACTGAAAGAAGAATTCAACTGCCTTTATTTTGACCTCAGACTTTCCAGCTGGGTTCTTATTTCCCGCTTGTCTCTTAGCTCAGGCAGAAGACCCTGTCCCCTGATAGGAACTAAAACTACCCCCTCAAGCATATGGACTACCCTGGGCCAGCAAGGCCCTGCCCATGACTGGCTCCAAGACAAAGATCAATTTGACTTCCACTGACCACCTGAGTGTACCCACTCAACTTTGCCTCACATTTTTTTTTTTTTAAATATATATAAACCTTGAAGTGTTTTCAGCACTTTGGAGATAGTCTTTGAGACACTAGTCTTCTCTCTTCCCCTTGTTGGTCTTGCTGAAAAAAATTCCTTTCTTGTTTCATCACTACTCGTTTCTCTACCTTTGGATTTTGTCAGCAAGTGGTCAAGTCTGGTCTGTTGTGGACTCCCTAATCCAGGTCCTCTTGCACCCCTGCACCCTGGGTACAGAACCTGAAAGGGTAGAAGGAAATATTTTTCCTCCCTGACTTCACAGGAAATCACATTGAAAATGTTAAAACACTGGGGTGCCTGGGTGGCACAGTCCATGAAGTGTCCAACTTTCGGTTTCAGTTCAGGTCCTGATATCAGGGTGGTGAGATCGAGCCCCGCATTGGGCTCCGCACTCAGCGCAGAGAGACCCTCCCTTTCCTTTTGACCCTTTTCACTCTCTCTCTGTCTTAAATAAACAAATCTTTTTTTAAAAAAGACTTTAAAAAAATGTTTTAAAATTCTCTAAAGCCAAGTGAAGGGTAGCAGAATATGTCACCCCAAAATATGCTTCTATGGTATATGGATTATTTTGAGCCGATTATTTCTGAGAAAAGGCAGACAGAGGAGACTCTCTAAAAACATAAAAGTTATGCTTTTGTAAGGAAATGTTACAAAGGAAATTTCCTTTTGTATATGTCTCTCTCTCTCTCTTTGTACAAGGAAGAGAAGGATGATTCTAAATCACAGGAGAATCTTGTCAATGGAGGAGGCATCCACTTAAATCTGCACAAGAAACCTTACCCTTTTCCATTGTGCTTTCCCGGAAATTTCCCGTAATTAGACTGTCCCCTTCCCCAACATCTTATTTTGTCTTCAGCTGAAGATGGCATTTAAGATGGCAGCATGGGCCATTCTGGGGACTCTTATTCAGTTTTCCTAGGTATCTCCCATATATACATGAAGTATATATGTTATTAAACTTGTTTGTTTTTCTCTTGTTAACCCATCCTTTAATACAGGATGGAAAAATCTTGGCCAAAAATAATGAAGGGTATAGGGGAAATTATTTTTCCTTTCCTATAAAAATATCACTAATATTATTTTGTTGATGTCGCCAAATGAGATAAAGAGTTAAAGTAGAGGTCAAAGTAAGTCAGCTAAGAAGACACAGTGGAGGGGCGTCTGGGTGGCTCAGTGGTTAAGCATCTGCCTTTGGATCAGGTCATGATCCCAGGGTTCTGGGATCAAGTCCCACATAGAGCTCCCTGCTCTGTGGGAGGCCTGCTTCTCCCTCTCTCTCTCTCTCTCTCTTTCTCTCTCTCTCTCTCTCCCTGTGCTTGTGTTCCCTCTCTTGCTTTCTCTGACGAATAAATAAATAAAATCTTTAAAAAAAAAAGAAGAAGAAGAAGACGATGACTAATCTTCTAAGGTGGAGGAACCTTAGTTCTATGCTGGCCAGCTGTGGCCATGCTTAAGAAAACTGATAATAAAAGACTAAGAAAGAACTGAAGAACCTGAAAAGATGGTCACAATCTTCACCTTGACCACTGATAGAAAAATTATGACTGAATATGAAATGCAACTAGAGGGCAATGAACAGCAGGCAATCCAAACTTTTTCTTAGCCCCAACTTCAAAAGATTCTCTTCTCAGATTTGGAGAGAAGGAACAAGATATTAATGAGTAATGTCGTCTGTTCCATCAACCTATGGTCAAGAACTCCTGTACTCTGGTTAGTGTTAGCAAACATCCACAAGAGCAGGGGAAAATTGTGGAGCAGGAAGTGGGGGGTAGAATAAAGCCCATGAAGAAGGAATATACCATAAATGTGTGAGCCAAAAAGCAATTAAATTTTCTCCAAAGGAAGGAGAGAGGAAAAAAAAAAACTAATTGGGTTTATAAGCATTTACTCCTTATAATAAAAGATATTCCAAGCAAAATGAAACTGGAAAACATTGTTTCTCTGATTTATTTCTAAATGGGTAGTAAACCAAACATTTCCCCCTGTATTAAAAAAAAAAAAGTGAAAATGAAAATTAAAATGCTCATTGCAAACTTGAAAACATTATGCTGATTTAAAATAAGCTAGACTGGGGCGCCTGGGTGGCTCAGTGGGTTAAGCCGCTACCTTCGGCTCGGGTCATGGTCTCAGGGTCCTGGGATCGAGTCCCGCATCGGGCTCTCTGCTCAGCAGGGAGCCTGCTTCCTCTCTCTCTCTCTGTCTGCCTCTCTGCCTACTTGTGATCTCTTTCTGTCAAGTAAATAAAAAAAAAAAAATCTTTAAAAGAAGCTAGACAGTGAAAGACCAATATTGTATGATTCCACTTATGCAAAATTGCTAGAACAGGCAAATTCACAAAGACAGAAAGTAGATTAGAGTTTACCAGGGGCTGAAGGGAAGGAAAGTGGGGAGTTATTGCTTAATGGGTACAGAGTTTCTGTTTGGGGTGATGAAAAGTTTTGGAAATAGATGGTGGTGTTGGCGGTTACCCAACGTTGAGAATGTAATTAAAGCCACTACATTGTACACTTAAAATGGGTAAAAAGGCAAATTTTATGTTACATATATTTTCCCATGACAAAAAGAAAGGGAAGGATAGCCTCGTTGCACTAACTTATCTTGAAGTGGATTTAGACAAAATAGCAGATGGTAAAAGTGTTTAGAATCCCAGAATTACAGCTACGGGTGATATCTTTAAAGGGTGTTGGTATCAGACTGACACAGCCTGGAGAACTGTCTTTCTCTAGTTTAGAGACATTTCTGGCTGAAGGACCAGGAGGAAAGTATGAAAAGCTTGAGGAAGAGAACCTTGTCTTATGGATCTTTTGTCTTTTTGATAACAGAATAGAATGTGTCATCCAGTTGACAGTTAAATATCTCTTGAATGGGTTATCTGGAATCAAAGCTCTTTCATACATTTATTTAAAAATATTGATTGTGCCTCTTATCTCTTGCAGGGGACTAGGTTCTATGGTCCCAAGACAAACAAGACTCTCTGCCTGCCCTCTAAGCTCTCAGTCCACAGGGAGTACTGGATATTAAACAGGGGTACTGAGTCAGGTGCAGAGGGTCTGAGGGGTTATGGGGAAGTCTTAGCTGGGTGAGGGACAGTGGAGAACTGGAGGGGTCTGGAAAGAGAGCAGACTGGAGAAGTAATGAAGAGAAAGGGCTCTGTGTAGAGGGTGTGAAATTTATCCAAAGAAAAGTGAAAAGATAGTAAAGGGCTTTAATTCAAGGAGTAAAGCAAGTAGATTTGTATTCCAAGAACCCTCCCTGTATTTATGAAAATACTAGTAAGATGTACCAGTAAGATGAAAATATTAGTAGGATGTACTAGTAAATGGTTACCCAGGAGATTTCACTCAACTTTTACTTTAAAAAAAAGAAAAAAGGGGCACCTGGGTGGCTCAGTGGGTAAAGCCTCTGCTTTTGGCTCGTGTCATAGTCTCAGGGTCCTGGGATCAAAACCCATGTCGGTCTCCCTACTCAGCGGGGGGCCTGCTTTCCCCTCTCTCTCTGCCCGCTGCTCTGCCTACTTGTGATCTCTCTCTGTCAAATAAATAAATAAAATCTTTTAAAGAAAAAAAAAAAAAGAAAAAATATTGTCCATTCCATTTGCATTTGCTATAGTAAGCATACAGCATTTTTAGAAGCAGAACAATCAGCCAAGTTCTTTTCATTAAGAAGAAATAGGAGGAAGAGAACGGAGAGGACATGTTGGAGGAAGAGAAAGAAAGCCGGGAAAGACGACTGGCTGTGGGGGGAGGAGATTCAGGAAGGCTTTTAACACCTCTATCAGACTGTACTATTTTTAGGCCTAAGAGGAAGTCTGAGTAAGAGGAAGTTGGGTCAGAGTAAGTGGGAAGTTGGTAAATTCTGGTTTGAGCGCATTGATTTTAAGGTGTTTGACATATTTTAAGGAAACAGAACAGTCCTAGGAAGGGGTTCAGAATGAGCTACCCCCAAATGTGTTATTTGAGCACGTGGATAACTTTGAGTTGAAGTCAATCAAGACCCAAGAGTCTCAGAAAGAGCTTTTATCTCCCCTTTAACTGTTTAATAGAATTTAGATAAATGGCCTGGTCCAGGAAGAGAACTATCATGGAGATAACTACAAAGACTATGGGGTTAGCATGGTAAGCTGGGGCGGGGGAGAAGCTCAGCAAGTCTGGAGACCAAATTCTTTTGTGTCCCATTGTCTGTGAACATTTGTGAACATTTGTTGGTGAACATTTGTTTACCAAATATTTCCTCTTCCCATCTTCCCGTGAATTGTCTTCATCAGTCATACCTGATGTGACTCACCTTTGGAGCCACAACCTCAATTGCCTGACTGCCTGTGGATCTCATATTCTTATGTGGCTCCCATACATAGGTAAACAAATTTGTTTTTCTCCCATTAATCTATTTTATGTCAACTTAATTAATAGACCAGCCAAAAGAACCAGAACCTAAAAGAACAGAGGAAAAATTGTCCTCCCCAACACCTGCCAATAAACAGCTCTCTGTATTGTTGAAGAACATAATTCTACTGAGTAAAAGATCTTATTGGCTTTTCAACATTGGCTATTGGCTATTCAACATTCATGAATTGTGGAGATTTCAACCTAGCAGATAGGAAGGGGTTCTGAAGAGCTATACAAGGCAAGAGATTTTTATAGACCAAAGTGAACAAGGATCAAGGAAGTTGCACTGGGCATTTGCTGATTGACTAAAGCAGAGTTACTCCCCTCATATAAAGCAAACGGAAGGCTTAGAGCCAGGTAATGTACCTTGTGTCAAGCAGGCAAATGCTGATTGATTGATCTGGGCCTTCCTTTTCTGGGAGAGCCAGCATAGAAACTTAGTTAAGTTTCAGTTTGCTGACATGGGGGCTTAGCATGAGTGACTCCAAGTTGGGCCCAATCTGTTTACTTCAACAGTACCAAAATAGAAGAAACAGAGAAATAATTGATTACTAAGTATGATTAGATTTACACACATGAAAGATAACATGAAAATGACTACAAAGTCTGGTTCGAATATCACACAATTTTATATAGCACAGTAGAAGAAAGACCAATGGAAAAATCTCTTACTGGGGCAACTGGGTGGCTCAGGTAGTTAAGCATCAGCCTTCAGGTCAGGTCATGATTTCCAGATCCTGGGATCAAGTCCCAGGTCTGGCTCCCAGCTCAGTGGGGAGTCTGTTTCTCCCTCTCCCTCTGCCTCTCCCCACTGCTCATGCTCTCTCTCTGTCTCTTCCTCTCTCTCAAAATGAGTAAATTAAAATCTTAAAAAAGAAAGACTCTTATCTCCTTAGGAGATAAATGGATGTGCCCATGTGTGTCTCTACTTCTGTCCTAAAAGATTTCTGAATCAATTTCGGAGGCAGGTTTTTACAGCAGGCTGGAGAAGTAATGAAGAGAAAGAGGATCACGAGGATCACAAGGCCCTGATCTTGCTTTATAAAACCCAAAGATAAGGGCCTCATGTGGAGCTTATTATGTTTTCATGGAGACACTCCAAGGATGGGAGAGCGAGGTGGTTTCCCTCTCAAGAAAAAAAAAAAGAAAAGAAAAGAAAAAGAAAAAGAAAATTTAACCCTTATAATGAATACAAGTGGAAATAAGTTATTGGATATGTGGGACTGGAACTCCATAAATGAAGTTGGGATACATCCTTATTTGATGCTATTCAAATGTTGGAAACACACCAGTAGAATCTCCCCCTCCACATGTCTATTTTTAACATGACTTAACAGTCACCAAAAAAAAAAAAAAAAAAAAAAAAATCTTTTATTACGTGTCCTCCTGTTTGAGTTTTCAAGATTGCACTTATTATTGTTCCCTTGTTTTTGAGCATGCAAAATATTCACTTTTGCTCTTTTGTTTCCTTTAGTAGAATCATTCAGAACTATTCTCCAGGATGGATTATACACATTGGTAGAATATTCCCTGCCCTTAAAGAAAAAGTAAGTCTATTCTCCACGGTAAAGATTTAGGCTCTTCCTGAGAGCTATTAAGAAAGAAAATAAGGCAAGGAGATTTTCTCTTGAGAACAAAGAAAGAATGGGAAGCACCTTACAGGACACAGAGGTGATGAGAGGGATAGAGAGAAGTAGATGAAGGATAAGGCAAAAGAGAACTAGTGGAGTGATTGCAGAGCGTGTCAAGAGAAAGATCACTATAAGGACACAGGTTCCTACCAGCTTAACCCATGGGAGAAGAAACTTCTTGCCTCAATATCTATACCCCAAGAACTAGTCACCAACTAGGGCAACTCCACGTGGACAGAGGGGCTTTGCCCCACTGCCTCTTGTACTCTTAGAGATATTCTAGGGTTCTCATAAGCCCAAAGGGAGTCCTTGTCAGACAGTAGAATGTTGTGGGGGTACTCCTACTTGGAGGCATGGGCTTAACTACAGATGGGCTTAACTAACTCCTTAAGATCTGTGGTGAACTGAATAGTGCAACCCCCCCCCCAAAGATGTTCATATACAAATCCCCAGAACCTATGAACAAAACCTTACATCAAAAAAGGGACTTAGCAGATGTGATTGTGTTCAGGATCTTGAGTTGGGAAGATTATTCTAAATTATCAGTGTGGGTCCAATGTGATCACAATTATCCGTATGGGAGGGAGGCAGAGTCAGAAAGTGAAATAATGGTGGAAGCAGAGATTGCAATGATGAGGAAGGGGCCACAAGCCAAGGAATGTAGGTGATCACTAGAAGCTGATAAAGGGAAGGAAAATGATTCTCACCTCAGAGGATTTAAGAGTTCTGCCAACACTTTGACTTTAGGCCAGGGAAACCAATTTTGAACCTCTGAATTCCAGAACTGTAAGAAAATAAGTACTACTGTTTTTGTTTTTGTTTTTAAGATTTTATTTATTTATTTGTCGGACAGACATCACAAGTAGGCAGAGCAGCAGGCAGAGAGAGGCAGGGAGGTAGGCTCCCTGCTGAGCAGAGAGCTGGATGTGGGGCTCCATCCCAGGACTCTGGGATCATGACCTGAGCTAAAGGCAGAGGCTTTAACCCACTGAGCCACGCAGGCACCCCAAGTTCTGCTGTTTTAAGCTACTAAGTTAGTGAATTTATTACAGCAGCAACAAGGAAACTAATATCAGATCCTTCTTCCTCTTTGAGACTGTAGCTATGGAATTTCTTTCACAGCTTACTCATTATTTATATACAATTTATATTGAAAGCTTCTTCATATTAGTCTCAAAGTGTAATACTACACTGTAGAAACTTTGGGGGGGTTGACAAATACATTCATTATCTGGTGATAGTTTCATAGGTATACATAGTGTCAAAACTTACCAAATTGTACACTTTAAACCTATGCAAATTTGTGTATGTATAATGAAACCCCAATAAAGCTACTAGATGCATAAAGTTAATGTATATAGAGAAAAATCACAAAAATGAAAGAAGAAGACATAAATTCAATGGTAATGAAGTAAGTATTTCCTTGGAGAAATAAAATGACCACAATTCCACACTGTCCTGCAAAGCAATAATATAATGTTTTATAGGATCCAAGAAAAGATCTTGTAGATAAAGCTATATTATACTTAATTACTAAAATATTTGAAGAAAAATTACTGATCCCATGCAAAACCAAATAATGCAAGCAGCAAAACTTGTGGAAATGACTGAATATGGGAGTGTAATTTTAGGAAATGTTACCATCACCACTACCTGTGGAAAAAAAGAAACACTGATGACTCTGAGTTAGGAAGTGTCTTAGAAGAGATGGCCTGTGACTATAAAGAGGATTTAGAAATTCCTCAACTAATTGCTTTCACTTATATTTCTGTTTCATGATATATAATAAAAAGCTATGCCTAAAGAAGTCCGAGCGCTCTTTGAATAAATATGAAATTAAAATTATGCATTAGAAAAAATACTATAAACATACCTTCATACAAATAGTAAACCCATGTCAATGTTTTGATCAATTCAATAATGAGGGAATAAGATGGGTGACAAGGCAGGTTGTGGGAGGCTATGAGAAAGTGCAAGAAGGAATTCTAACACAAGATTGACAAAGTGGATACAAAATTGATTAATGAACTACAAGGCAATAAATCAAAACCTTCAGGGTAATCTTTTCTGTAGACACAAAGAATAACACCCCCCTCATCATGTTTTTTATAAGTTAATCCTTAACTTGATAGAACTGTAGAAAGAGGTTCCAAGTCAACCTGCATTATATTCTCAGAGACTGAAGACCCTTCAGGGGGCTTGTTCATTAAAATGTCATACAAGCAGCTTTCTGCCCAATTTCCAAGTTTTAGATACTCCTAAACATTGGAGAGGCATTGCAACAATGTAAGTCACATGTTAACAAAATATTTTCTTCCAACAGTTGGTTGGCTTCTTGGAAGTTGTTGACAGAGGTTTGTGTAGTGAGGTACTTGATAAGATGGAATTTCTTTCTGGCTAAAGAATGGTTATTTATTTAATATCTTTTTTGGGGCTAGTTTATTTCACTTAGCATAATGTCTTCAAAGTTTATCGATCCTGTAGCATATGTCATATTTCAAAATTTCCCTCCTTTTTAAGGCTGGATACTATTTTGTTCTGTCTGTAATAGCACATTTTGCTTATTCATTCATCTGCCAATGGTACTTGGTTGCTTCTACCTTTTGGCTATTGTGAATAATAGTGCTGCGAACATGATGTACAAATATTTGAATCTTTACTTTCAAATCTTTTAGGTATGTACCCCAAAATGGAATTTGTGGGTGAAAGAATGGTATCTTAAAGATTAGATTTTACTAAGGAAGAAGGAAAGCCATTCCCAGAAGGGTTTTGAGCAAGGTGGTGACATGATCTAGATGTGTTTTACAAGGACAGCTCTGGCTTTTTATGGAGACAAGACTCTGGGGACCAAAAAGGAAGTCACCAGACCCATCCCAGAAGTCCATGTAGGAAAATCATAGCTCACCCAGAGTGAGAGCCCAAGAGAGGTGAGACATGTTGAATCTTGATTTACCACTGAGGTGGAGCCAAATAGATTTGCTGATACATTTCCTATTGTTATACAAATGTAAGGCATAGATCCTTACATTTTGTTCTTTGGTTAGAGATATTAAATGTTTAATAATGTAAAAGGTTATTTCCTTGGAGTGCACATGTTCCTGAGGCTTGCAGAAAAGAGGATAAAGATTCCAATGGAAGTATAACTACAAGCACAAGCTGGGAGCTAAGGAATCATCTAGCCTACAGGTGACAACCTACAATAGTCTTGGCCAACTGAATTCTTAACTTCCGACTTTGCTGATAACTCTTGGCTTTGGGATGGTCCTTTCTTTCCCTGACTAGTTCTCAGTTCTCAGAATAGGGCCTTCTTGTCCTGACATCCCACACTGCCCATCCAGGCAATAATCACGTAATGGAGAAGTCTCCATAAAGGTCCCAATCCAGGGGCGCTTGGGTTGCTCAGTGGGTTAAAGTCGCTGCCTTCGGCTCAGGTCATGATCCCAGGGTCCTGGGATCGAGCCCCGCATCGGGCTCTCTGCTCGGCAGGCAGCCTGCTTCCCTTCCTCTCTGTTTGTGTGCCTCTCTGCCTACTTCTGATCTCTGTCTATCAAATAAATAAATAAAATCTTTAAAAAAAAAAAAGGTCCCTCCGATTGACTTATTTCACTAAGCATGATACGCTCTAGTTCCATCCACGTCGTCGCAAATGGCAAGATTTCATTTCTTTTGATGGCTGCATAGTATTCCATTGTGTATATATACCACATCTTCTTGATCCATTCATCTGTTGATGGACATCTAGGTTCTTTCCATAGTCTGGCTATTGTAGACATTACTGCTATAAACATTCGGGTACACGTGCCCCTTCGGATCACTATGTTTGTATCTTTAGGGTAAATACCCAGTAGTGCAATTGCTGGGTCATAGGGTAGTTCTATTTTCAACATTTTGAGGAACCTCCATGCTGTTTTCCAGAGTGGTTGGACCAGCTTGCATTCCCACAAACCATAAATGACTCTTAATCTCACAAAACAAACTGGGGGTTGCTGGGGGGAGGTGGGATTGGGAGAGGGGGAGCGGGCTATGGACATTGGGGAGGGGAGGCGAACCATAAGAGACTATGGACTCTGAAAAACAACCTGAGGGTTTTGAAGGGTCAGGGGTGGGAGGTTGGGGGAACAGGTGGTGGGTGATGGGGAGGGCACGTCTTGCATGGAGCACTGGGTGTTGTGCAAAAAGAATGAATACTGTTACGCTGAAAAAATTAATAAAAAGGGAAAAAAAAAAAAGTCCCAATCCAGACAACAGGAGTCCATATTCTCTTTCTATTTACAGGTGCTGAACTTTAGAGGGCTGTAGCCACATCCCATGTGAAGCCTAGAAACACTCCAAAGTGTAACATATGAGTAGTTTAAATTGTATGACTTGGTAGCAAATATTACACAACATTACCGTGTCATTTGTATGTTAAATAAAGTTACTGTGATACCTGGAAGAGATCCCTCACATACTCAAGAAGCAAATGTCAAAGTGCTAGTATTTCTAGTCTTAAAAAGTGACTTAACAGTAGTTGTAATTCTTTCCAGAGTTTTTCCAGTTATAAGTCCATTTGCATAAGCATATTCACATTCGGGTATTGAAAAGTTCAGTGTGGTCTAAATTATCTATTCAATCATGTGTCACATTCAAAGCCTCTCTCCACTTCCTAACTCTAGCTCTTTCCTAACACTCTCTCTCCCTTCAGTGATTCTCACCTCCTGGAATTCACACACTTATACAATCCCCTCCCACATAAAATATATCTGACTTGTAAAAGGGTATTGCAGAAATGATGGCATAGGACTTTCAAGGCCAAGTTGTAGAACATATTTTGGCTTCCAACATGCTCTCTTGATTGGCTTGCTCTGGGGACACCAGCAGTCATGTCTTACACTCAAGCAGCGTTATGGAGAGTTCCGTGTGGTAAAAAACTGAGGTTTCCTGCCAACAGCCAGCACCAACTCACCGGGCACATGAGTGAGTCACCTAGGAAGCAGATTCTCCAGCCCCAGTCAACCCTTCAGATACCTGCAGCCCCAACCAACGTCTAGACTGAACCATCATGGGAGACCCTGGGCCATGTATGAGTGGCTTCTTCAGGTATTCGTGGCTTTCTTTAGTGGCTTCTTTAGGCTTCTGGCTTCTTTAAGGTCAAGTTAGAGGAGAAAGAATCAGAAAAGATGGAACTAATTACTTACCTAATTGGTACGATTGTAATTTGGCTGGCAGTGCATCCCAAATACTGGCTTTCTTGTTAGGATACAGGTTATGAGTTTTTTAAGAGGCTCTGCTCAGACCCTGACATGGGCAGCATACCGTCTGCCTATAATCTTGTCATGCTGTTCCCCCTCAACTATTGCCCATGGTGGTGGGACTCATGGTCTCCTTTGGCTGAGGTCCCCTCACCCTAGCAGGCTTCTGTCTGGGACAGGCCACTTATAAGATCACCATGAATGGGGTGCCTGGGTGGCTCAGTGGGTTAAAGCCTCTGCCTTCGGCTCGGGTCATGAACCCAGGGTACTGGGATCGAGCCCCACATCGGGCTCTCTGCTCTGTAGAGAGCCTGCTTCCTACTCTCTCTCTGCCTGCCTCTCCGCCTACTTGTGATCTCTGTCTGTCAAATAAATAAAATCTTTAAAAAAAAAAAAAAAAAAAAAAGGAGCGCCTGGGTGGCTCAGTGGGTTAAAGCCCCTGCCTTCAGCTCAGGTCATGATCCCAGAGTCCTGGGATCGAGCCCCGCATTGGGCTCTCTGCTCTGTAGAGAGCCTGCTTCCTCCTCTCTCTCTGCCTGCCTCTCTGCCTACTTGTGATCTCTGTCTGTCAAATAAATAAAATCTTAAAAACAACAAAAAAAAAGATTCTCTAAAAAAAAAAAAAAAAAGATCACCATGAACCCAGTTATCACACTTCGATGTCCGTTTCCTAAGGGAAACACTTATAAACTTGCAATGCAAGGTAGTGGCTATGTAGGCAGTTCCCCATTGCCTTCTGTTCTCTAGTAGAGAAGGAAGCACCAGCTTCTAGGCTCATGGATAATCCCAGATTCAAGGGCACATGTATCAAGCTCTCCCAAGAAACTTCTCATCAATCAACAGGCTACATCCATTAGTCATCAGGCAGGGGAGGGAAATGTCCTTTTTCCCTTCTTGTAGAGACCCCTAATCTTTCCAAATAATCTTGCTAAAGCCCCCTTCTGTTAGTCTGAAGCAGAGTTAGTAATCCTTCCTTCTTCTGGCTTGATGTGTAGGAAAAGATCCTCAGAGATTATCTTTGCTGGAAGTTTGCATAACAGAACTTAGAACCCTAGCCGGTTTATCTTCAGAAAAGGGTTTGTACTCCTACAATAATGCCTATAACTTATTGCTCTTGGTCACTGGTTGGTATGTGAATTCAAATGTAAATGGGATCAAGGGAAACACACATTGAACCTGGAATGTTTCAAGCCATTTGTAGATATCACTCTTACTGTTTTGTGTGAGGACAAAGACTGCATAATGGATTCCTTTTACAAAAAGTATTAAATCAATTTCAAAATATAATAAAAATACAATAAATACAAAACTAAAATTTTGTCTTATAATCATGCTACCTTTATATGAAAACTAGATTCTTTGCATTCTTGGGTTATTCCCCCCCCCCCTTTTTTGTCCTTTCCAACTTTGGAAAAGTACCTTTGGGAAAGGAAAATGCATAAGATTTTAAGTCAGACAAATCTGGATTCAAAATCTGTTCTCCCACTTGTTTATTAAATTAACAAATAAGAGGCTTAGAGAACTGAGGTTATTTGGAGACAATAATGTCTATTTTGAAAGATTTTTATAAGGATAGAAGATGAGGTAAGGTGCTTAGAATGGCATCTGGAAAAGAAAACACTCAACAAAGGGTAGCCAGTACTAATTATTGTCACTAGGAATGTGTGCAAAGTTTTTATACAGTTGAATTATAATGCAGGTTCATTTTGAGTTCTCATTTTCTTATTTATCTAAACTTGTTTCAAAAGTGTTTTCCATGTGTTCCATGACAACCATGTTTTTTATTTTAATGACAAAAATATTCCAACATATTGATATTTTATAATTTATATGCATTTCTGTTCCTTAAAATTTAGGGTATTTATAGTTTAACACTTTTTCATTTTTGGCAGTTTCAAATTATGTGCTATCAACCTTCATACATATACCTCTTTTTTCTTATTTTAAATAAATTCTCTTAAACAAAACTCCAGTTGTGGAATTGCCAAAGTGGGTCAGAGTGCATGAATATGTTTATGGGTCTTGATATGTAATCCCTGCTGGAATATAGGAATATGTTGAAATTATTTGTCATTCCCAGGAGACCCTTCTGTTGGCAAAACATTCTCTGGCTCATTGTTTATTTGGCAGGAATAGCTGCCAAGGACAGAAAGCGCCACCAAGCCATGATAAGTTCCATCTGTATCTGAGGACAGGTTGTCCTTCAAGTGTGACTGGCGGTGTTCAATGCCATCACTGTGAATGGAGCTCCTTCAGGGGAAGATCTAAACTGAAGAGATGCATATACAACATCTTCTTGGTGAGGGTTCTAGCATGTGCCATGAATTGCTCCTGTGTACCTACGGTGAAGTAGTGGTAGGGGAGAGGTAAGAGATAGGATTGGAGACGCAAACAGGAACAAGAACATACAAGGCTCCCAGGCTTCTAGGCTTGATTTTATTCTGCACATGCTGTGGACTGAATTGTGTCCCCTCCAAATTCATGTTGAAGCTCTAATTCTCAGTGTGACTAGAGATAGAGTCATTAAGAGGTAAGCAAGGGTGAATGAGGTCTAAGGGTGGGTCCCTAATCCAACAGGACTGCTCGTGTTCTGAGAATGGAAAGAGATCTCTCCCTCTCCAGCTCCCTCTCCACACTTTAGAGGAAAGGCCCTGTGAGGATTTGGCAAGAAGGCAGCCATCTGCCAAGAGAGCTCTGACCAGGAAGTGGATCAGCCGCCACCTTGATCTGGGAATTCTAGCCTCCAAAACTGTGAGAAATTAAATTTCTCTTGTTTAAGCCACCCTGTCTATGGTGCTTTGTTATGGCAGCTCGAGCTGACCCAGGCTGACCCAGGCTGACCCATGCTGTGTCGTAGTAAGTTATCGAAAGCTACAAGCAAGCAAATGGTGGGACGGATATTCAGCCAGGAAGTTGCTACCACTGACGCAAAGCAGCAGATGAAATCAGAAAGGTGAAGGAGTTCTAAATTTATGTGAGACCATGTGGGACCACCATAAGGAGGGTTTTGAGTAGAGAAATAATGGGACATGACTCAATGGCTGAATAAATTAGCTGGGGGGCCAGGCAAGAGGAGAAGCTGAAAGAACACAGTTAAGTAAGATATGGTATGTTCTGGACCAGAGAAATAGCAGATTTGGCACACCTACCCCATCCTCGGAGCTCAAATCTGTCACCAGCTTTTTCTGCTGCATGGCAACTCCCACACCTGTACAAAATGAGAAGCAAGTTCCAATAGTACACTTTTAATGCTTTGTTCACCACCATATACCACTGCCTGGTTCCTAATGTATACAAACCATTCAATAAATATTTGTTGAATGAATAAACTGAGGAAAAACTAAAGGGAGCTAAATAAATAGCCAGAAAATCACCACTGAGGAAAAGACTGTGTCTAACCAGTTATCTGACCTTGAGAAATTCTACTGGCAACGTCTCTATTGTTGACTTTAGATTCCTATAATATGCTCCTGGCTTCTTCTTATAACCAGCATGCCCTAGTGGCTAATGGTTTGGCACAGACATCTTGATTTCTAACCTGATGCCCAGACTTTGTATGTGCATTCTGCAATCTCCTCCAGGCCTTTCAGTCCCAGCTAGCCAACAGAATTAAAGCAGGTCCCTAAGTAGCCCATGATTCTTCTTACATCACTGACTGGTCACAAGCTCTCTCTTTGCCTGAAACTTCTTCCCTACCAAGCCATCTTCATCAATCTATTGATTGAATCTCTCTGATACTATTTTTTATTTTTTTAATATTTTATTTATTTATTTGACAGACAGAGATCACAAGTAGGCAGAGAGGGAGGCAGAGAGAGGGGGGGGAAAGCAGACTCCCCACTGAGCAGAGAACCTGATGTGGGGCTTGATCACAGGACCCTGGGATTATGACCTGAGCCAAAGGCAGAGGCTTTAACCCACTGAGCCACCCAACTGCCCCTACACTGACTCTTTAATTCCATTTATCTCCTACAGGAAGACTTTCTTAATCTCCCCGATAACATTAGTTGTTTCTTCCTGTGTTCCCTTAGGGTCTTGCTCATGGGGGTAATTTTCACATGGCCATTTATCGACTCTTACACCTTTCCCTATGGCTCAAGAATTCCCATGAGGAAAGTACTATAATTTTTTTGTTTCTATATCCCAGAGCCTAGCGTGGTACCTGGAACAGAGAGGATACTAAAGGAAATATTATTGGAATGAATGAATGAATTTTAACTACTAATGCCGACCATTATGTAAACTAAGCAGCTAGCAAACTGGTGTCTATTTAAACCAAAAATTTGTTGCAATCATGAGGACCAGCCAAAATACTATTTAAAGAAGTGGGAATAGGACCATTCTGAGCTATGTTCAGCCAGATGGTGGCATCAACCCTATATATGCTGAAATGCTGGCCAGGGGGGTTACAGATCAAGAAACACTGAGAAGGAATTGGATTTCAGAGAAACCCAGGAGCCCACTTGGGTGAATTGGTTGATGGCTTTCACTTATCCTTTTCCCTAGGAGCACAGGGAATGCTAAAATCTAGCATCCCAGTTGTTCCCTGGAAAGGGTTCTCAAGATTTTCAGCATCAGAAGTTTGTTTTATTTATATTTTTTGAAGATTTTATTTTATTTCTTTGAGAGAAAGCGAGAGAGAAAGTACATGAGTAGGGGGAGAAGCATAGTGACAAGCAGACTCTTGGCTGAGTGCAGTGACCCACTCAGGGCTTGATTCCAAGACCCAGAGATCATGACCTGAGCAGAAATCAAATGTTGAACAGACTGAGCCACCCAGGGGCCCTCAGAAGTCATCTCTTTTAAAGAACTTTATCTCTCACCCATGAAGCTAGAGAACTCCTTTTGCCATCTCTTGAAGAAGCAGCAGCAGCAGCAGCAGCAGCAGCTGGGGAAGGAGGATGAGGAGGAGAAGGAGGAGAGGAAGAAAAAAGAGGAGGAGGAGGAGGAGAAGAAGAAAGAAATGTGATATAGAACTCATGGATGTAAAAGGGCACAAAATATCAATGTATATGGTATAAAGAATAGTTAGAAAGCAAAGTTCCAGGTAACTAACAACTCAGGTCAAGACAGACAACATTGCCAGCACCCCCCATCTTCCAAGAGCCCTTTTCTGTTCACACCACCTTTCAACCCCCCTCAGAGGTGATCCCTGTCATGATTTAGAGCAACCATTTCCTTATCTTTATGTATAATTTTACCACTCATATACTTGCATTTTTTTCCTCTTGCTAGTGTAACAAATTACTACAAACTCAGGAGCTTGAAACAATACAAATTTATTGTTTTAGTGTACTGAAAGTTACAAATTCAACACCAGTCTCACAAGGCTAACATCAAGGTGTCCCCAGATTTGTGTTTCTTTCTGGAGACGCTAGGGGAAAATCCATTTCCTTGTTTTTTCCAACTTCTAGAAGCTGTCCAAACTCCTTGGCTACAGCTCCCTTCCTCCATCTTCAAAATGAGTAATGTAACATCTCTCTGACCCTCCTTCCATGGTCACATCTTCTCGGATTCTTAATTCTTGATGCAGAGGATGCTGTGATTATATCAAGTCCACCAGGATAATTCAGGATAATCTCTTCCATCTCAAGGTCTATAACCTTAATAACTTCTACATAGTCCCTTTTCTGTCTAAAGTAACCTATTCACAAATTCTGAGATTAGATTGTGAACATCTTTGGGGGAAGGGGACATTATTATGCTTACCACAGTAACCATCCCCAAATCCATAGTTTAGTACTTTACATAAATGTACAAAAGAGACTGTTTCAGTCTCTTTGTATTCAATTGCATCTTGCTTCTTTTGTTCAGCATTGTGTTTATAAGATTCACCCACATTTCCTGTGGCTATAATTCATTTTCATTGTATGAATATACAATGAATAAGCATTTGGACTGTCTCCAATTTAGGGGCCATTATGAACTCCACCATGAATATTGTTATTTATGTATACTTGTACACATGTGCATACATTTCTCCAGGGTACATATGCAAAAGTGAAATTGCTGAGTCAGTGGATATGAGCACCTTAAACTTGACTAGGTAGTGTAAAATGGTTTTCCAAAGTGGTTATCCAAAACTGCATTCCCATCAAAAGAGTATCAAGGTTCTACTTGTTCTACCTTCTTGGTCAACATATTATTGCCAGATTTTCTGTCTTTGATCTAATGTGTATACAAAAGTATCTCTTTGTAGTTTTACCTTGTGTTTTTCTAACATTGAGGCAGCATCTTTTTGTGTGTTCATTGGTCATTTGCATTTCTTTCTCCTAAAGGAATTGTCCAATTATTCAACCCGTTTTTAACTGAGTTGTTTTTCTCCTTATTAATTTGTAGGAGGCCATTATACCTTCAAAGTACAATTCTTCTGTTGGTTATAAGTTTTCAAATATTTTATCTAATTGTTTTTTTTTCTTTTACTATCTTTATTGTGTTTTTTGATGATCAGAATGTCTTCATTTTAATGTAGCTTAATTTATCAATTTTAACATTAATGGTTAGTGTTTCCTGTTTAGGAAAACTTTCCCAATGCTGACATCACAAAGATTTGTTTTTATATAACCTTCTAAAAGCTTTCCAGTTTTGCTTGTCATGTTTGGGTCAATAATCCTCCTACAATTAAATTTTGGTGTGGTGCCATGTATGGAATCAATTTTATTTCTTTTTTTTTATAGATATCCAATTGTTTCATTACTATTTATTTAATAGGCCAATTCTGTAGTGCCAAGTTTCTCATAAATCAAGAGTTTGTATATACAGGAATCTGTTTCTGGGTTTTCAGTTCTATCTCATTGTTCAAGTTTTCTGCCACTGTAGTAACACCACACTATCACAATGACTGTAGTTTTATAATAAGTAATGATATCTAATGACAGAATAGACTTCCAATTTTGTCTTATTCAAAACAGCATTAGCTGTTCTTATCCTTTCCACATTTTCACAAATTTTTGAATCAGATTACTGACATATACACACATTGCTTTGAATCTGTAGATCAATTTAGGAAAAAAATTAAATTTTTATGATTTTAAGTATTTTATTTATTTTTATTTTTAAATTTATTTTAAAGTAATCTCTGTATTCAATGTGGGGCTCAAACACAGAATGCTGATATCAAGAGTCACGTGCTCTACTGAGCCAGCCAGTTACCCCCAATATTTAGTATTTTAAATCACGGACATGACACATCTCTTCATTCAAATAGGTTTCTTTAATTCCCTCAGTAGCGTTTTACCATCATCCCCATGGAGTTCTCGCACATCTTTTATTAGATTTATTCCCAGGCTCATGATATATTGTGATGCTTTTATATTACAGGGTATCCTTGTCAAATTTTGTTTTCTGATTTTTGTTATGACACAGAAATACATTTAATTTTTATGTATTGATCTTGTTTTCAGCAATATTGATAAACTCTGTTACTAGTCCTAATATATTCTTTGTAGATTTAAAAACTTTTCCATATATACAATTAGATTACCTCAAAGTAATAATATTCTATCTTATTCTCTTATCCCTCTGCCTCCTACTTCTTTTTCTTGCCCATTTCACTGACTAGAATTGTTAGTATTTAATAAAAGTACTAATAGTATACTTTGTTTTGTTCTGATTTCAAAGGGAAAATTTTCAACATTTAACTATTAAATATGATTATTATTGGTTCTTTAATAGATTTTTCTTCAGAATAAGGAAGCTCTAGTTAAATAAGTATTTTTATACTGAAATATTGTTACATTTTACCAAATATGTCTATATTGATGAGATCATGATTTTTTTCTTTGCATTTATTAACATGTGAATTACAACAACTGATTTTCTAATATTAAAACAGCACAACATTCTTGGGATTATACCCAACACATAGTTTATATTTATATTTATAATTGCTGGATTTGAGGTAATATTTTGTTTAAAATACGTTCACATTTTTAAAAATGAGACGTGTTTCTGGTTCCAGAACAAGATGGTGTAGATTTACTTTTGCTCCTCTTTAAATACAACTAATTACCTGGAAAACATACGATGATGAAAACACTGAAAGCTTTGTAGAGGGTAGGCTGAATAAGGAGGACCTCAGGACTTGAGGAATGACAACATAGTAAATTCACTGTGCTGTTGTCTTAATCTCACATACACCCCAGACTAAGCATCAGAGAGACCTAAAACCCACAAGCACAAAGGCATTGCCCCTAAAAAGCTCCAAAGAACCAGGAAAGGCAAAGCCCAATAAAGACCTAGTGGGGGGCCCCATCCTCTGCTCCAGCACCAAGATACTGGTGGGTGGTCCACTCAGCCCAGACCAATAGAAGCAAATAGGCATCAGAAGGAAGTCCAATCTGTTTACAGAAACAGCAGCAAAGCCCCATGGGCAATCACATTCTTTCTTCAAAACCAGAGCACCACAGAGAATCAAATTAGCCTGCAGTAACAACCATACCAAAGCACCAGGCTGTTCCAGCCCCCCTGTCCACAACTGGCAGACAGACTAATGTGCTCAAAATAGCAGCAGGGAAGCCCAGACATGCTGACTGTACACCTGCTCCATACCTGTGAAAACAACGGGCACTGTTAGAAAGTAGCAGAGGGTCAGTAAAGCAGCCTCTAGACAGAGAAGACACTTCAAGACCAAAGACAAAGCAACCCATTTCATACTGTTTACACAGTTTTGTTCAGGGTAACTTACTGACAGGAGGTATTGAGCAGACGGACGATCCTGGTGCCACGTGGCACTCTCCATCCCCCATCTTCACAGCTATTCTCCATCGAAACTGGAGAGCAAGTCACAGCTTTTATAGAGCAATAGACATGGTGGGGAGGTGCTGGGGTAGTTATCTAAAGTGGGACCTTCTGTGCACTGGTCATCTCTGTAGTTACCTAAAGTCGAGATTTCTGTGTGCCACTTAAGGGAAGATGAGAACAAGCCTTCGTTCATTCCAGTCAGGAATATATATTAACCTCCACAGGGCCTGGAACACATAGCCCTCAGGGAGGTCACGAGAAGACGGAGAGCCAAAGATGAAGTCTGTGTTGTCAGCACTCCTACATTCACCTGTAGGGCCATGTCAGGTAAACACTGTGCCCAAAAGCCCCCACAAGCCCCCACAAGCTCTCCATCCAGTGGCATAGAGAGATCTAGGGCCAACCACTTGGTTGGTTGCTGATAATGTCATTATCAAGTTATCCAAGTAGCTGATAATGTCATTATCTATTTATCCAAGTATTGATTTTGAAAGGAAACCCCAATTATAAGGCCAGGGAAAGAACCTGGCTTCATGCTAATAAAAATCTCTAGGTTGATATCCACCACTAATCAGTAAATTCTGGGTATGGTTGATTAACCAATTACTAAACTGGCTGAATGTATCAGTGTTCAAATAAGTAAGTTATTCACAAGAATGAATTCCTTGCTGAAATCAAGGTGAAGTCCATAAGCAAAATCTCCATTTCTCTACAACCATGCCTATAAATTGGTCAGAGTAAAGCATTAGATGAAGCCGATACATGTTTTTGGGCATCTTGTTTGATTTAAATGACTCGTACTTTCTTGCTTAATAATTTTTTTAAAAATATACTGTTCTCAAATCTTGTTTGGGGCTAACTGAAATGCTGCTAAGTAATACACAACACATAGTACATGTCTTCTTATTATGAACATTTAAACATTTCCCACCTTAGATCTTCTCATCAATTTAATTACAAGTTTTTTAAGCATTCAAAATAGTAAGCTTTTAATACTCATTCTAGATCACCAAGATTCTCTCAAGATCTTTACCCATTTTCAATTTTACTTTTCTCCTACCATTTTCCTAAAAATATTCTTCACAGAAAACAGAACTAAAACAGGATTTGAATTCAAGTTTCTTTTTGTCATCTTCCAATTTGATGCTATTGACCTTCAAACAATAAGGCTTTTTTTTCTTTTTTTCTTTTTTTTAATTTTATTCATTTTTTTGACAGGGAGAGAGAGAGAGAGAGACAGCGAGAGAGGGAACATAAGCAGGGTCAGTGGGAGAGGGAGAATCACGCCTCCCATGGAGCAGGGAGCCTGATATGGGGCTCAATCTCAGGACCCCAGGATCATGACCTGAGCCAAAGGCAGACACTTAATGACTGAGACACCCAGGCACCCCATTTTTTTTTTCTTAATAGTGAAATTTTTCTTCAACATTTCGGACAAACCTTCAGATATCCCCACCCCTTAAACTTTATAAGAAGAAAGAATTTGATTTTTCAGGCAAGGAAGTGAGGTCTACATGGGTAGAATTGATAATGCAGCAGGAAAAGAGACAAACAATAGATTGAAAGAATAGATAAAAAAGCTAAAGTCAACCGAATGCGTTATTGGACCCATGCCACATGGTTTCCTTCTGCATTTGGCCAATGTGAGACACTGGCAGGAAACTGGAGGTCAGAAAATGGGGGAGTGGGTGGGAAGGGTGGGGAAGCTTGAGTGTATCTCCTGCCTTTTGCAGGGTACCAGAACATGCAGCCCCAAAATGTGTCTCTTTGGTATATGAGTTATGTAGAGCTGAAGGCCACTGGAAACCAACAGGTACAATAAAAGCTCTTAAAAACAAGGCACAAGTTTTTCTTTTGTAAAGGAAACTTATATTTTTAAAGTCATTTTCCATTTGTAAGGCTGCCTCTTCTTCCACATCAGGAAGAGGGGAACTCACAAACCTTACCAATGAAGAAGGCATGGACTTAAATCTGCATAACGAATTTTACTAAACAATTCTTTTTTTTTTTAAGATTTTATTTATGCATTTATATATTTATTTGTCAGAGAGAGCGCACACAAACAGGCAGAGTGGCAGGCAGAGGCAGAGAGAGAAGCAGCCTCCCCGCTGAGAAAGGAGCCCGATGCGGGACTCGATCCCAGGACCCCAGGATCATGACCCGAGCCGAAGGCAACAGCTTAACCAACTGAGCCACCCAGGTGTCCCACTAAGCAATTCTTGTTACCAAACTTTTCCTAGTCACTTCCCATAACTTGTCTCTCCTGCCCAGAATCCCAAATCTCCTTCTCTTTTATTCGTACTTAAACCCAAGTTCTAGCCATCCTGTTGAGTTACTCATCTCTGGGGACTCCCATATGAAAGCACCATGCACATGCTAATAAACTTTCATTTTTCTTTCATTGATTTGTCTTTGGCCAGTCTAACTTAAAGGGCCCCATCTGGGGGTGCCTCGTTGTTCAGCCCATAGAACATGTGACTCTTGATCTCAGAGTTGTACACTTGGGCTCTATGTTGGGTGTGGAAATTACTTAAAAACAAAATCTTTAAAGGAAGCCTGGGTGGCTCAGTCAGTTAATCATCTGCTTTTAGTTCAGGCCACAATCTCAGGGTCCTGGGATCAAGCCCCAGCCCCCACTTCTATCAGGCTCCCTGCTCAGTAGGGAGTCTGCTTCTCCCTGACTCTCCCTCTACCCCTACCCCACCCCTACTCATGCATACACGTTCTCTCTCTCTCAAATAAATAAATAAAACCTTAAAAATAAAATTACAAACAAATTTTAAAAGTAAAAACTTAAAAAAAAAATAACAGGGGTGGGGGGAGTCCAGCTGGAAGGCCCAAGATGTGTAGAAGAAAGACTTTTCTCCCCTCTCCTATAACTCTTTCTACCCACTGCAGCAGCTCTGGCAGTGGCTTCATTTCTGGGTCTCCAAACATGGCTGCTACAGTTTCCACTCCTACCGGATGACTGTAGAGCAAAAGAAAAATTATACACCAAACAATTTTTTAAAATAACGGCACATTTTATTCAAGCTACTGCAGTAGGGGAGAGAGACTTCAGTATAGAACTGAGCTCAATTCCAAGTTCAGCAAAGATAGCTAGGGGTATATAGCCAACAAGCAGAGTGAAGGGGTGAATGAATGGAAAAGTACTGAAAGGAACTTGATTAGAATCAAGAGTAGGGGGAATTCTTGCTCAACAGGCTTAACAGGATTTTTGCTGGAATCAGACCAAGGATTTAGATATCAAGGGTAAAGAATGAGGAATTTGATCAGATATCAAGGGTTGGGGGGAGGGTTTCACCAAACTGACTTGATAGGATTCTTGATAAAATTGGGCTCACCTGCCCAGATATGGGAGAGGAGGGGTGGGGGGCAAGGAGAGCTCAAAGGAGTTGGACTGGAGTTCATAACTGGATGCCAATAATATCATTTTTGCCTCCAGTCTTGGAAGGATAGTTGCCTTATGTTGTTGCTGATATCTGAGTTACCAACCTTTTGTTTAGTTTTTAACTCCTCTCACCTATGTAATCAATTTGCCGCATTAAATTCCTTCTATTTTGTTGTTGTTACACTTGTTAATGAAGTATAACACACATACAGAAAAGTACAAAATCCTAAGCCTGATGAATTTTCAAGTGTACATACTCCCATATAATTATCACCCAGTCAAGAATCACACCCTAGGAGCTCCTAGCTTGTCCCCTTATAGTCATTACTCTGTCAAGGTTATCTTTCTAAGGTCTTAAATTGGTTTTCCTGTTTTGTATTTTATATACATAGAAAAATACAGATTGTACTTTTTTATGTGGGACTTCCTTGGCCCAACCTTATACCTGTAACATTTTTCATTGTTGTATCTATTTGTAGCTTGTTCATTCTAGTTGCTATATAGTGTTGTGGGAATATGTCATGTACCCATTCCATGGGTCATGAACATTTGAGTAGTTTCTAGACTTGGTTTTGAACAGTGTTACTGTAAACATTCTTGTATGTTTCACCTGGTGAAATGCATTTCATATGCAGAATATGCATTTCTCTTGGGTATATGTATCCAGGACAGCCACTGCTGAATCACAGATGTGCTTATGTGAATATTGGTATATACTGCTGCTTTTATCAAAGTGGCTTTACCAGTTTATGTTCCCAACAACAGTGATGAAATTTCCAATCACTCCACATCTTCACCAATATTAGGTCTTGCTTCCCTTTTTCATTTTCACCATTCTTGTGGGTGTGAAGCCATATTGCATAATTATTTAAATTTGCATTGCTTACATAACTAATGAGGTTGACCATCCATTTGTATTATCTCATTTCAAATACTTATCTCATCCCTTTAGTTTTAAGTACACATCATAATTGCTTTTTCTAAGATCTGCCCCCACTGGGCTCTTTTGAAATTCATTCCTCTTCTTCATTTTTTTCCTGAGGATACTGCCATACTCAAATGATTTTGAAGGCTTTACATGTATTTTGGAGTATGCAGATTTTTTGTGTCTCATACTATCACTGGAAATTGAATTTGCAGCGTTGGTTTTATTCTATTGATTTGTATTATTTTTAGGATTAAAAGGGCACATATGTGATTTAAATCGCTGTGTTCATACCGAAAGCCCAGAAATAGAGATTTTGAAGGAAACTGAAGTTCGGGTTTCAAAATAAAAAGTGAGAAAAAGAATCTTAACTTCCATCTTGCTAACAACATGTTAGGGAACCTCTCAATGTGTTCTATGTAAAGACAGATTAATATCTCTAATAAAAACTCAATGTGAGTTTTTTGGTGTCCTCAAAGGTAACTTTTTGTAAAAAGATTATTCCAGGGGCCATTTTGGCTTTCAATACAGTATTTCTTTTATTGACTTTGCAAATTCAAAACTTAGTTCTTTTTGAGGCTTAAATTTTTAAGTCTTATACTATGTATAAATCCACAAACTTCAACAATTGAGAATTTTTTAAGTACTTAATATTGTAATCATTTCAGCTTTCTTCTTATATTCAGTATATTCCATTTTCATCTTAAGTGTTTTATTATTTTTAAAATTTAAATTCTATTAGCTAACATATAGTACATCATATAGTTTCAGATGTAGTGTTCAATAATTCGTCAGTTGTGCATAACACCCAGTGCTCATCACATCACATGTCCTCCTTAATGCCCATTGCCCAGTTACCCCATCCCCCTCTCACCTCTCCTCCAGCAACCTTGTTTGTTTCCTATAGTTAAGAGTCTCTGATGGTTTTTCTCCTTCTCTGATGACTTCCAATTCAGTTTTCCCTCCTTTCCCCTGCACTGTTTCTTATATTCCACATATGAGTGAAGCTATATGATAATTGTCTTTCTCTGATTGACTTATTCTGCTCAGCATAATACCCTCTAGTTCCTCTAGTTCCAACCACATGAATGGAAATTGTGATTATGCATCCTTTCTGATGGTTGAGTAATATTCGGTTGTGTTTATATACCACATCTTCTTTATCCATTCATCTTTTGATGGACATCTGGCCTCTTTCCATAGTTTGACTATTGTGGACTTTGCTGCTATAAATATCAGGGTATGGGTGCCCCTTCAGATCACTACATCTGTACATTTGGGATAAATGCCCAGTAGTGCAATTGCTGGGTCATAGGGTAGCTCTCTTTTCAACTTTTTGAGGAACCTCCATACCGTTTTCCAGAGTGGCTGCAATGTCTTGCACTCCTGTCAGCAGTGTTAGAGGGTCTCTTTTCTCCACATCCTCGTCAACATCTGTCATTTCCTGACTTGTTAATTTTAGCCATTCTGACTGCTGTGAGGTGGTATCTCATTGTGGTTTTGATTTGTATTTCCCTGATGCTGAGTGATGTGGAGCATCTTTTCACATGTCTGCTAGCCAACTTTTCTCACAGAGCTAGATCAAATAATCCTAAAATTTATATGGAACCATAAAAGATCCTGAATAGTTACAGGAATCTTAAAAAAATAAAACCAAAGCTGGAGGCATCATAATTCTGGGCTTCAAGTTATATTACAAAACTGTAATAATCAAGACCGTATGGTACTGGCACAAAAACAAACACATAGATCAATGGAACAGAATAGAGAACCCAGAAATGGACTCTCGATTCTATGGTCAACTAATCTTTGACAAAGTAAGAAAGAATACCTAGTAGAAAAAGGACAGTCTTTTCAATAAATGATTCTGGGAAAATTGGACAGCCACATATAGGAGAAAGAAACTGGACCAGTCTCTTACACAGTATATAAAGATAAATTCAAAATGAATGAAAGACCTAAATGTGAGACAGGAATTCATCAAAATCCTAGAGGAGAACACAGGCAGCAATCTCTATGACCTCAGCCACAGCAACTTCTCTGTTTTTCCCCACTGACAATGATATTTGCTGTGGGCTTTTCATACATGACTTTTGTGATATTGAAGTATCCTCCCTCTATCCCTACACTGTTGAGAGTTTTAATCAAGAAAGGATGCTGTATTTTGTCAAAAGCTTTTTCTGCATCAATTGAGAGGATCATATGGTTCTTGTCCTTTCTTTTATTAATGTGATGTGTCACGGTGATTGATTTACAAATGTTGAACCACCTTCGCAGCCCAGGAATAAATTCAACTTGGTCGTGGCTAATAATCCTTTTAATGTACTGTTGGATCCTATTGGCCAGTATCTTGGTGAGAATTTTTGCATTCATATTCATCAGGGATATTGATCTATAATTCTCCTTTTTGGTGATGTCTTTGCCTGGTTTGGGGATCAACCTAATGCTGGTTCATCAAACGAATTTGGAAGGCTTCCTTCTGTTTCTATTTTTTGAAACAGCTTCAGAAAAATAAGGATTAGTTCTTTAAATGTTTGGTAGAATTCCCCTGGGAAACAATCTGGCCCTGGACTCTTGTTTATTGGGAGATTTTTGATTACTACTTCAATTTCCCTGTGGATTATGGGTCTGTTTAGGTTTTCTATTTCTTCTTGTTTCAGTTTTGGTGGTTCATAGGTTTCCAGGAATGTGTCCATTTCTTCCAGTTTGTCTAATTTGTTGGCATATATTTGCTCATAATATGTTCTTAAAATTGTTTCTATTTCTTTGGTGTTCTTTGGAGCTCTCCTCTTTCATAATTTTATTAATTGGGTTCTTTCTCTTTTATTGTTGATAAATCTGGCTAAGGCTTTATTAATCTTATTATTTCTTTCAAAGAACTCAACTTCTAGTTTCATTGATCTGTTCTACTGTTCTTTTGGTTTCTATATCATACTGGGTTTTTATTTGTTTGTTTGTTTCTGTTTCATCTCTGCTCTAATTTTTATTTGCTTGGTTTAGGCTTTATTTGCTGCTCTTTCTCCTGTTCCTTTGGGTATAAGGTTAACTTGTGTATTTGCGGCTTTAAATTTTTTTCGAAAGGCTTGCGTTGCTATGCACTTCTTCCTAGGACCACCTTTGTTGTATCCCAAAGGTTTTGAACAGTTGTGTTTTCATTTTCGTTTGTTTCCATGAATTTAAAAAATCTTTAATTTCCTGATTGACCCATCATTCTTTAGTAGGCTGCTCTTTAACCTCCAAGTGTTTGAGTTCCTTCCAAATTTCCTCTTGTGATTGAGTTCAAGTTTCAAAGCATCGTGGTCTGAAAATATGCAGGGAATGATCCCAATCTTTTGGAATAAGTTGAGTCTTGATTTGTGTCCCAGTATGTGATGTATTCTGGAGAATGTTCCTTGTGCACTAGAGAAGAATTCCCTCCAGAAGAATTCCCTCTGTATATATCTGTGAAGTCCATCTGGTCCAGTGTGTTATTCAAAGCTCTTGTTTCCTTGTTGATCTTCTGCTTAAATGATCTGTCCTTTGCTGTGAGTGGGGTATTGAAGTCCTCTACTCTTATGGTATTATTATCAATGTGTTTCCTTAATTCAGTTATTAATTGATTGATATAGTCATTGCTCCCAAATTAGTATCATAAAGATTTATAACTGTTAGATCTTCTTGTTGGATATACCATTTATGTATGATGTAGTGTCATCTTCATCCCTTACTACAGTCTTTGGTTTAAGGTCTAATTTTTCTGATACAAGGATTGTTACTCCAGCTTTCTTTTGATGTCCATTGGCATGATAAATTTTTCTCCAAATGCTCACTTTCAATCTGGAGGTGACTTTAAGTCTAAAATGAGTCTCTTATAGACAGCATTTGAATGGGTCTTCTTTTTTTTTTTTTAATCCAATCTGATACCCCATGTCTTTTGATTAAAGCATTTAGCCTATTTATATTCAGAGTAACTATTGAAAGATATTGATTTCGTGCCATTGTATAACCTATATAGTCCCTGTTTCTGTAGACTGTCTCTTTCTTTCTGGTCTATGTTACACTTGGGCTCTCTATTCACTTACAGGAACCCTTTTGATATTTCTTGCAGGGTTGATTTGGTGACAACAGATCCTTTTAGTTTGTTTGTCCTGGAAACTCTTTATCTCTCCTTCTATTCTGAATGATAGCCTTGCGAGGTGAGGTATTCTTGGCTGCATGTTTTTCTCATTTAGTACCCTGAATATATCATGCCAGCCCTTTTCAGCCTGCCAGGTCTCTGTGGATAGGTCTTTTGCCAGTCTAATGTTTTTCCCATTGTAGGTTATAGAGCTCTTGCCTCAAATGGCTTTCAGAATTTTCTCTTTATTTCTGAAATTTGCAAGCTTCACTATTATATGCTCTTCTATTTTTATTGATTTTGAGGGACATTCTCTCTACCTCTTGAACTTGATTGCCTGTTTTCTTCCCCAGATCGGAGAAGTTCTCAGCTATGATTTGCTCAAATTCCCTACTCACTCTCTCTCTCTCTCTCTTTCTTCTTTCTCAGGGACCCCAATAATTCTAATATTGTTTTGCTTTATGGTATTGCTGATTTCTGGAAGCCACCCCTCATGGTCCATTAGTTATTTTTCTCTCCTTTGCTCAGTTTCCTTCCTTTCTACCATCTTGTCTTCTATGTCACTACTCTCTTCTGCCTCATTATTCTAGCTGTTAGAGCATCCAATTTAGACTGCATCTCAGTTAAAGGATTTTTAATTTTGGCCTGATTAGATTTTATTTCTACACTAAGAGATTCTCTGGTGTTTTTTATGCCATTTTCAGGTCCAGCTAGCACCTTTATAATCATTATCCTGAATTCCAGCTCTAACATTTTATTTATATCCATATCAATTAGATCTGTGGCAGAGTATTACCTCTGGTTCTTTCCTTTGTTTTGAATTTCTTCTTCTAGTCAATTTGCCTAGAGAAGAATGGATGAATAAGAGAAGAAAATAAAAATATCAACCACAACCCAAGCGAAATATACACTAGACATATCTGAAGATAATATCTGAACTCTTTGTATAAGTTCAGATATTCTTGGTAATGCTTGGGAGTTAACCAATTTTTATGCCAAGGACTGCAAACTATCCCTGTTCCCTGAGCAAAAGAGTGACCATACACACAATCTCACAGATGTAAATTTTGTCAGAGTGTCAGGGAAAAGGGATCTACTTCCTCTGCAAAGTCTTCACTGTTCTTTCTGCCTCAAACAGTCATTTGCTGGACACTGAGCTCTCTTCTGGGGACTAGAGAGCTCTTGGGGAGAGGTACAGGTGGACCAGACTCCCAGTGGTTGCAGATGACCTAAGGTTGTTCCCATAGCTGATTTTATTGTATAGATTATAAGTCATACCTGGATAAACCTGACTTCCTCGTTTTAGCAATTCATCCAGTAAATAACTTTGGCACATACACAATAGGGCTTTGTGTGCTTTCCTGACAAATCTTTTTCAAGTGATAGTGTAACAAGAACTAACTGTGCAGTTTTCTTCCACAGCTTCTCTAAAGCACCTTTCACAACCTCCATTGTTGCCTAATCAGATGCACTGAAAAACAATTCATTTAGGAATAGAGATGAAAAAAAAAAAACATTGTCCTTGTCCTTGAGAAGCTCCTATTTTCTGTAGTGGATGAGAACAGACCGGAATAGCTAATACTATAAGGTACATGCTATAATAGAGGTATCATAAGAGTACTATAAGGAAACAGAAGAAGTTGTGATTAATTACATACAGGTAGGAGATGATAATTATCAGATATTATTGTAGAAGAGATTATATTTGAATAGTATTTAAAAGGTTGTCAGGATTTCTATTGCATGAACAAATGTACAGACTCCATAAAAGGACAAAGACGTTTGAGGGTATGTTTCCTAAATCCATAAGCTTTAAATTTTTATTATTTCACAACATCAAACTATCAAACTGTACATATCTATCCTGTTCACTTTCATCATTTCCCTTTTATTGCATATAGAGACAATAAAAGATTAATTGCAAGAAAACTATGCAAGCATCTCCAGATTTAGTAAGAGAGGCAATGACAGGTCTAAATTTCAGGACAAACATTTCATGCTCTGGCCAGATTCTGAATTACTCTCTCTTGCATATCTTGTACAGTCCTGTATCAAATGACCTAAAGTCTGTGAGAATCTCAGGAAAGACAAAGGGGATCTGATGCCTGAAAAGCAAGAGGGTTGGGTATATTAAATAAGTCTGGTGCCATTCTCCAGATTTCAAATATGTATTCTTTCATGAAATCCAGAATTCTTGAAAGCTATGCTTCAGATATTGGGTAGAGTCTGAAAAAGAAGGATGGGATTTACGAGGCCTTGGAATCTTCCCAGAGATTTGACTTTCTCCTGCAGGTACAGAATGGTCATCCAAGCCTTTTTAATAGGAAAGTTGTCAAATTTGTATTTTAGAAAAATATCTGTGGCAACAAAGCTGAGGATGAAATGGTAACCACAGGCATAAAGGATAATTCACCCTGCTTTTCTCTTGGAGTCTTTGCAACTCTATTTTTTAATGCATTGTCCTGTGATAAATATTTCATCTTATTGTTCCATTCTGAAAGATACTGAGGTATAGTGAATAAGCATAGAAACAGAAATGAAGAGTATTCAGGTTCTAGAACTGCCTTTGCTATCGTGATGGATAGAACACAATTCCCATTTCCACAATAACGAATGTGAGTATAATCAATTGAGAACCCATTAAAATGCATTTTTATTTCAGCAAAAATATTCTGATATTAACAGATTTAATTTTCCTTGTGCTGTACAACCTCATGCAACACAAAGTTCCTATTACTGGAATCAAAGAGTAAAAAGAGGTCCAAGAATGTTATGAAATGACCTATTCTTTATCATTTTATCAGTGAGGGAAAGTAGAGTAGAACAAGAATATGCAAGGTATACACCTTAACTAACTAGAATTCAAATAAAAATTTGGAAGAAAAAAGAAATTAGATGAAAAATTTATATCTTAAAAGAAAAAAATAGGGCTGCCTGGGTGGCTCAGTGGGTTAAAGCCTCTGCCTTCTGCTCAGGTCACGATCCCAGGGTCCTGGGATTGAGCCCCAACGGGCTCTCTGCTCAGTGGGAGCCTGCTTCCTCCTCTCTCTCTGCCTGCCTCTCTGCCTACTTGTGATCTCCGTCAAATAAATAAATAAAATCTTTAAAAAAAATGAATTCGTAGATGACCTCAAGAAAGACCAATTTTTATAAACAATTAAAAGAATTCAAATGAAATGTTGCTATAATTAATTTTATTGTGAAAAATATATGCATGTTAAAGTGAATTAAACAACTGGGTTTTAGAAAATAAACATTATAAATGGGAAGCATGCATTCAGGAAATTGACAGGATTACTGGTCTATGAAGAAACCACTCAGATGAAACTGTGGGTTTTTTTTTTCCTATCAGGTATATTTGTACAAAAAAAATATATCTGGGGGCCCCTGGGTGGCTGTGCTGGTTAAGCAGCTGCCTTCAGCTCAGGTTGTGATCCCAGGGTTCTGGAATCTAGCTTCATGCCAGGCTCCCTCCTCCGCAGGGAGTCTGCTTCTCCCTCTGGCTCTCCCACTCATGCTCAATTGCTCTCTCTGTCTCACTCAAATAAATAAATAAAATTTTAAAAAAATTCCTGAAAAGTTGTGATAGCTCATAGAAACCACTTTCCAGAATTATAAGGGAGAAGCACCCATATGTGGCCATCTGCGTTAGGAATGGCAATGCATGCACATCATAAAGGAGAAACATCAACCTAAAGCAGGCAGGCGTTTAGCAGTCCCACAAGACATCTGTGGTTACCTCCCTCCAGAGCCCATCTCCAGAGGAGGCGTGTATATTATTGAGGATACAATAAACTCTCCTACAGGACTGGCTTCCAAATCCTCAGCTTCCATGGGTACTACTTCCTAAAATTGATACATACCTGAGAAACCATCCACAGACACGATCAGTCTACTTTCCTTTTCACCATCTTCCTTCTCCAACTTTCCAAAAGAAAGGCTGACCTGAATCTGACTCTGGTGTAATATGCTGCAGTGTAGAAACCTATGGAACACCCGGCAAAGGCACAGTTTGTAATACTGGCATTGGTAAAGTCTGCTTAAGTAAAGGCATGAGGAATCCGTAATAGGGCATCTTGTCTTTTCTGGTCTTATAAATGTATCTGGTAAGGCAGAAAAACGGTGTTAGAAATGGGGTATTTGGGCCTATGTTGGGATGCTTTTGAAGAAAACCAGAATATGTCACCCGAAAATACACCTCCTTGACTTAAGGATTATTTTGAGCTAACTGCAATTAAGAAGTAGAGAATGTAAGAAAAGCCCTCTGCCTTCCCCCATTTGAATAAATGCAGGACATAAATTTACAAAGGTGCCCCTCCACCCCTGTCTAGCAGGAAACGTGTTAATCCCAAGAGACAACTTTAGACCCTTCTTGGTCTGGAGGTGGCACCAGAGGAATCTAGGTAACAAACCCGACTAACTAGTCTCCCTCTATTTGCCTTCACAGTTTGCCCTCAGAGACTCAAGGCTCCTTTCCTTGGTCTCCTCACTTCTCTAGAAATTGACCAGAAATAGATATTGTTTCTTTGCTGAGAAACAATATACACTCAAGTTTTAACCAAACCTTTGAGTTCCTCATCTCCAGGGACTCCTTACGTACGTGACACACGTTTGTCAACGTCTGTTTGTTTTTCTCTTCTCTGTCAGTCCAATGCACAGGGCAGCTATAAGACCCACAATGGACAAAGGAAGAGATTTTTCCTCCCTCATGCTCTGAAATCAGATACATTGCAAAACAGAATGTGAGGAATAACTTTGATATTTGTTTAATGACCTTGCCTTTTCCTTCCTCCAACTATGATTTTGTCAAATGTGTCACTTCCCAGGGAGAGGACATTGAGAACAGAGACAATGAAGTAAGGAACAGTGAGTGCAAAGGTGCATTGTTTTCATCCAGGCATCAACTCATGGCATGACCCTGTACACTATCTATTATATATTAAGAAGTTTTTGTTAGTTTTTAGGTGTGGTGATGTTATTGTGTTTATGTAGGAAATGTTCTTTTTCTGGAGATAGCTAATAAAATAAATAGAGAAGAAATGATTTGATGTCTCCATTTTACCATAAAATACTTGAAAATATTAAGCAAAGATGGCCAAAAATTAATTATTAAATCCATGATGGACACATGAATGTTTATTACAGATAGTGATACAGTGTTCAGATGTCCCGCAGTAGTATCATTTTGTAGAATGAGACCATTTTCGACAACCAAAAAATTATTAATTTGACCTAGATTTATTAACAGCCTATGAGGAAAAAAAATCCTGAAATGCATATTTTTCAGTTATGGCTTATTTTAACCCTAGTTTCCTTTCCTTTTAGCTCAGTAAAGCAAGGCACCTCTAAGTTACTAACAGTAAGTAAGTTATGTAGTCTCTGATAACTCTCAGGAAGGTTTTTTTGGTATGCTTTCTAGTAATTGCACAAATGAATGCTTTCAATAAGTAGATCAATCTTTTTTGCAAGTCAGATGATTTCCAATTATTCCCTAACAAAATTGGGATTTAATTGAGTTGCCAGCTGATAGCTTATCAAAAATAATTTTCAGGGAAGATAACTATATGATTTTTCAAAAACAACTCAGAAGGCATCCAAAGAGTTGATTGGCATCGCTATAACAAAACTCCTTCCATTTTCATCTACATATTTATGTAATCACGTTTTCTTAGTATTTATTTCTAGAAAGATGAAGAAATAGAAATAGGATGCATGCTGAACCCTCTCTCATTCTAGAAATAAGTAGCAATTTATAAATGAAGTAATTGGGGAAGGAGCAGCATCTATCTTATTTAAGAGATGCCTTCCCATTAATGTTTTATTTTTTATATTTCGTTATTATTCATCAAAATATAAAATATTTATGTTGCTTTGATTAATTGTGAATTTATGGTTATTGTAATAATCCAATCAAGAAGAAGTCTTTTAACATTTAGAGCCAAATTGTCAGGAAGTTTTAAAAAAATATGTATGTATGTATAATGATGTGATCAATAAAAGGCTTTACAGGTAAAATATATTACATCAGTACAAATTCTATGGATAATCTTGTTTCCATGCAGACATGGAATGACAATAAGAGTACACAGAGAAAAAGGGAGTGATTTATAATGTGTCTGAATGTTACAGAAATGTCTGGCCCTATATTTTTTAAATGAATGATATGGTACATTGAATTGCAAAAGATGTTTATATTTTATTGGATATGCAGTTTTTTCAAAGGTAATATAAATGTTCTATTTCAAAATACTAATATATAAAGCATGCTGGATTTTTTTTTTCTTTTCTTTTCTTTCTTTTTTTTGGCGGGGTGGGGGAGGGCCCACAGGACAGCTGAGTGTTCTTGTAGCTGTCTTGCACCAGCTGTTGACTAAGGTACAGTGAAGTTACAAGAAAAGGCACTGCGTCGCACTTCTCACCTTCCCTTCACCCCTTTCCCTGAGTGCCTCCCACCCCTAAAGGTGGAGGAGAAAGAACTATAACAGGGAAGGAGAGAAAGAGTGAAATAGAAGATCCCACTGTCTCCATTCTCCAGATCCCTCACCCTAAAGCCAGGCTGAAGGAGATACTAATTTAAATGAAAGATGAGATTGAAGTTTCTACCCTTACTAGACTTGATTTAATAACTGAAATTGAAAAGAAAATTATACGGCCTCTCACGGTATTATTAAGGGACAGGATAAAAGGCCTTAGCATACTTTGGCCAGGATTTTGACTCCGCCAGATCCATACTGCTGAATAAATTGGTTCCCTAAATATTTCCATATGTAGAAAAACAATAATACACTGAGACATTAATAATAATCATCTCTATATAATAATAATTTTCTTCACTGGGCATATATATAAATATATATTTTATATATATACAGATTTATGAGTTTTTTGAGAGTGAGAGAGAGCAGGCACACATTGAGTGGGGAAAGGGTAGAGGGAGAGAATCTCAAGAGACTACCCACTGAGTGTAGAGCCTGACCCAGGGCTCGATCTAACGACACGAGATGATGACCTGAGTCAAGGTCACAAGTTGGAAGTTTAACTGACTGAGCCACCCAGACACACCTAAATTTTTTTATTTTGTTAACAAACGTACTACTTTTCCAGAGAGAAAGAAAAGTATTTCTATATTTTTATTCCTAAGAAATCTTAATCTTATTTTTAATATCTATATACATGAATCTAGGGCAAAATCTTTTTTATATTTATAAAAGTATTACACGTAAGTAACTCAAAAATTCAAATCATACTAACAGGCTTACGTATAACCCATCGTTTTCTTATTCCTCTCCACCTTTCTCCCTTTATCCTGCTCCACAGAACCATACTTTGGATGCAATTAACTATTTCTTCTGGTATCTATGTCCATATCTCTAAATAAAAGACACATAACTACTTGTGTTATCAATTTTCAACAATATCCATGACCTCATATTATAATAAAGACTTAATTCATTCCTAATTTCCTTTTCCTCCCCCTCCTCTTCCTTTTATAATTTTTATTCCTATTTTCATGTTTTCCCTCTTATGACTATGACTATGTACATATTGCTCCCTGGTGAGTCAGAGGTATATTAAAAGCATATTTTTGTGGAGCCCAAGTGGCACAGTCAATTAAGAGTCCAAGCCTCAGGTCATAATCTCAGGGTTGTGAGATGGAGCCCCATATCGGGCTCTGTACTCAGTGGGGAGTCCACTTGAGATTCTCTTTTTCCCTCTCCCTGTGTCCTTCCCCCTGCCCCTAAGCAAATAAATAAATAAATTATTATAAATTATAATTTATATTATATAATATATAATATTATATATTATATATAAACATATATAATATATAAAATATAATATAATTATAAATTATTTATTTATTTATTTATAAATATATAATATAATATATAATTATAAATTATTTATTTATAAATATATAATATAATATATAATTATAAATTATTTATTTATAAATATATAATATAATATATAATTATAAATTATTTATTTATTTATATTTAAACAAATAAATCTTTTTTTAAAAGAGTGCGTTCTTCTCCAATTTTCTATTTCATCTGGAATTAATTTGCTAATTTTCTTTGTATGTCTAAATCTTCTTACAATTTCCAATAGTTCTGTAAAATACTTTCAATACATTTTTTTTGTGTGGTTAACCAGCCCCTCTTTTTTTAAAGCCCAGAGCTGGCGCTCAAATCTAGACTGGTTGTCCTTTAGGTACGAAGTACAGCTGACATCCGCTTCCCTCTTTTGCACTGACTCCCATGTTTCTTGAATCCTGTTTTTTTCTTGTTTTTTTATAGAGCATCTTTTAGTACTTTCTTGGAAAAGTTTACAAAGGAGATACATTTTTTTGTTCAGATTTTTCTACTATGAAAATGTTTTTATTCTACCTTCATACACAACTGATAGTTTGGAGGGTACATAAAAGTCTAAGTTAAAAATTATTTTCACTCAGAATACTGTGGCTACTGTATTATCTTTAAGCTTTCACTGGTGGTGCTGAGGAGTCTGATGACATTCTAATTCCCATTTCTTGGCAAGTGATTTGGTTTTCTTTTCTCTCTAAAGTTTCTGCTCCTTGTTCTCCTTATTGTTTGGGGTGATTTTCTAGTTGAACTATTCTGACTATAACAGGATGTGTGCAGCCCATACCTTCTCGAATTTCTTTTCATCCTCAGCCCAGGGACTCATGCCAGAGGTCAGAGGACAGCTGTTTCCCCTAAAATCTTTGAACAGCAGTGAGAGTGCAGGGAATCAGCTCATTTGCCTGGGTAGAAAATGGATGGCATAAATAGAGGCAAGAGAATCTTCTCCCTGTTCCAGTCATCTTCTGCTGTGTAACTTCCATAGATAGAATGTTTTTGTCCCCTCTCTCCCCAAATACACATGTTGAAATTCTAACCCCCAAGGTGATGGTATTAAGAAGCAGGGCCTTTGAGAGGTATTTAAATCATGAAGGTTTAGTGCCCTCATGCATGGAACTAGTGCCTTTATAAAAGAGAAAAGCTCCCTTGGCCCCTTCCACTGTGTGAGGTTACAGTGAAAAGATGCTGTAAGAGCCAGGAAAGGTATTCTTACCAGACACAGAAGCTGCTAGCACTATGATCTTGGACTCCCCAGTCTCTAGAACTGTAAGGAATAAATTTCTATTGTTCATAATCCACCCACCCACCCATTTTATGGCATTCTGTTAGAGCAGCCTGAATGGACTAAGATAGAAATAAACCACCCAAATCTCAGTGGTGTACAACGACAGTCATTCCATCATGCTCATGATTTTGTACATTAGGAATTGAACAGAGCAAGTGGGAATAGCTTGCCTCTTCTCCGCCATAACTGAATCCACGGGTGGCTCAAATGACCAGGGAGAGTTGGGATGGGGTCACTTGTCTGGGGCTTCAGTTCTGACGGTCAGTTGATTCCTCAGTCCCTCTCCATGTTATAGCTGCTGGAGCTGAATGGCCAAGGAGGCTTCTTCATTCATGGCTAGTGAGTGGGCTGGTATGGATGGAACATACTAAATATATATTGGAGTGTGGAATACAACTTCTACATGAACAATGAGCCAGAAGAGTTTAAGTTTTGAATTAAGAAGCACCAAAAGGGAATATCACCACAGCAGCTAGAAAGCAAGGAAAGAAGATACCAAATGGAGGATACCAGATTAGAACTGAGAGAATATGTCTCTGAGGACCCATTGCAGGAAATGGCACCTTAGAGGACTGCACTCAACAGTACACAACCCCTGGAGAACTCCTGAACATGTGTAGAGAATTTGAAATAGTTCTTAGTATTCTGCAAATAAGGAAGGACTCAGAGAAACAATACCCTTTTATTTTCATCATGACCTCATGTCACACATGTGCGTGCGCACGCACACACACATACACACACACAGGAATGGCCAAAGGAAACATCTATTACAACAATAAGATATCTGCAGTGATTGTGTAACTTCTTTACTGTAGAATGATGTTCATGTCATGAACCATTCAGTCCCCCTATAAAGAACACATCATCTAGAATTGATGGGACCCATACTTTGCAATCAATGGATATTAAATATACTATGGAAATTACAAATTGATGTTTGTTTTGACATCATTCATACACTGGAGGAGGAATATGCCAATAGCTCTTGTTGATACAGTAAGTAGTTCAGAATATAGCAAATGAAGTCATGCATCTAAATGCCATAATAGGGATGCCTGGGTGGCTCAGTGGGTTAAAGCCTCTGCCTTCGGCTCAGGTCATGATCCCAGGGTCCTGGGATTGAGCCCTGGGATCGAGCCCCGCATCGGGCTCTCTGCTCGGCAGGGAGCCTGCTTCCTCCTCTCTCTCTCTGCCTGCCTCTCTGCCTACTTGTAATTTCTGTCTTTCAAATAAATAAATAAAATCTTTTTTAAAAAATGCCATAATAGACAAAGGAGAGATTTGGAAGACAATAAATATTCAGAGATTGCAGGAAGCACACAAGGTCAAGAAGAATTAATGCATTACCTGTACCACTAAAAAATAAATCTTTAAATCTCTTCTTAAATGGATAAAAATAGTTCTTTTTTTAAAAAATCCTATCTTATGAGAGTGATCTATTGCTTGCTACCCTGGCCTCTTCTCACTTCGTCACTTGGATAAAACCTCTCTGGACGAACTAAGTTCTCCCACAACTGTCCCATCTCCCTCTCTCAATTTCATCCCCAAAGAACATTTCAGAAGCTGCTATTATACCACAGACTATTCAACTCTGATGAACCAGTCCCATTCAATCCTGTTGATATCGCCCAAGTAGCATATGGCGATGAACGACATAACGTATACTGTTACATTTTTCCAGATTAGAATTCCATTTCTGGAATATGACAAGACGAGGTTCTAAATGAAAATATCTCACCCTCATGAGCCATAAGAGTTTCTTCCTTAAAGGTCCTAGGTTTTTAGACTGTCAGTTCATTTATTTCTAAATCTTTAGTTAGCCATTTTGCAAACAATCTGACACACTACTTTTTGTTTTGTTTTGAGTATGGTTTGAGAAATACTCTTTTAGAAATAGCTGAATAAATAAAAATGGAAAAATTCCTGGGCAATTTATCCATAACATAATTCACCAGAACCTACTAATGTTGCAAATGATGACTTCATAGAACAGAACAAATCTATGGAAAATTTGATGTTTCCTAACTAAAGATCAGTGTTGTTTGATGGCTACTCTTTCTTTACTCTCATAATTTAAACAAGTATCTGAGGTCTTCAAAGAAAGTGACCACTTCAACTTCATCCCTACTCTAAGTTTAATTTTAGCTACTAAATGGTTGGAAGTGGCAAAAAGGGCTCTATAAATTTATAGTCTTTCAGTCCCCTAAAGAACTTTGGATGCTTCATTTTCAAGTAGCTCTAAATGAGTTTTCCCCATAATCCCTAATGGCAGAGCACTGATAGACCGCTTCTGACTATTTCACATTAAGGCAAATATGTCAACCTTCTAGTTCTTTATTTTAGAAAGAAATACTCAGAAGCAAATGAAAGAAGGAGGGAAAGGGATAAGAGAAAGGTAAGGAAGAAAAAAGGAAGGAGAGGAAAGTAGTGTGTCAGATTGTTTACAAAATGGCTACCTACATAATGTTTTGCAAAAGAGCCACAATAAGTCCTCAGATCCCTGTCCTCACTCTTTGCAACATGACTTTGGGGGTCCTCTCATCAAGAGGCAGAGGCTATATTTCTATTCCTGAAGATAGGTTTGCCCATATCATTTGTTTCGGTCAGTGGGCCATCACGAATGTGATACAAGCAGAGACTTGAAAAGTTCTTGTGCTTTGGGGCTTGCCTTCTCTTGCAACTCTGGAATCCTGACCCCACCGTGTGAAGAAGCCCAGACTAGGCTTTTGGTAAATGGAGCCCATGTGGAGCAGACAGGAGCCAAATTTCTTTATTTTCTTTATAATTTATTGGTTATAATTTATAATAATATAATTAAAATGTATTGATTTCCTGCAATAGTAGATGAAGATTAACCTCTATCCAAGCCATATGTTCCATTGAACTTGAAGAGACTCAAAGAATATGAAACTGATACTTCAAAGATGGGACATGAGTATTCAACATAGAAGCAACAAAGATGTGGAAGGCCCTAAAGTTGGAACGTGTTGGAGCACAGTGATTAGAGTATGGTGGAATGGAAGAGCATAAGGTGGAATGGAAAAGATAGACATGGGCATGCAAGACCATTGGAACATGCAAAACGTTGTAACCCGGCAAGAACTAGATTTTATTTTGTGTACCTTTTTTGTCTGCCAGATTCAAGGAGAGTTTGTTGTTGTTGTTGTTGAAAGTAGTATGCAATACTGATGATACATGGGGGAAACCAGTGGGAGAGACTCCAAATAACCCAAGCATTTTAGAAGACGATTTGGCTATACAAATCAAAGGACTTGGACTTAAATTTTTGCATGCCCTTTAGCCCAGAAATTCCACATTATTTTAAGAAAACATCATGACTATGCAAAAACATTTTAAAAAAAATATGTTCATCTCACTGTTTTTGATAATAGTGAGAACCTGGAAATAACCAAAATGCCTAATGTAAATTGATTAATGAAATAAATGACAGTATGTCATAATGGATTACTATTGAGCCATTTAAAAATTATTGTAAAAGTCTGTATATATGGACTCGGAAAACATGGAAAAGGGCAGGTTACAAAGTAGTTTGATATAATCCCAATTACCTAGAAAGAAAATTGCAGGGAAATATATGATGGAAAAAAATAGAGAATCCAATGTTATATTGGTTATATTTGTAGATAGAGTTGAGCGTTGCAGCAGAAAATTATTTGGGGCAAAATTTTTTAATCCCCGAAGGTCTTAAACCTTTTATTCTCCACATTCAAACATGACTGCATGTCTGGGTCAGAAATACTGTACAAAGACTTTTTTATAAATTTGGGGTATTGGGTGTTAAAATCAAAAAAGAAAACTGCGTCAGTCAAAATATAGAGATTACATACTGTATAAATTTAGCTCTGTAACAGACTACATGAAAACGATTAGGGAAAAAAAAAATACGCTTGCCAAAAATTTAAACCTGAGTCTAGAACTAAGAAAGTACTGTAAGAGAAAACTACTTGCAGTGCCAAATTAAAAGTCAAATACACTGAGTCCAGGCTATGGCACAGACAGAAGCAGATGGGCAAAGACCGTTCCTCCATCGATGTGAGGATCCAACAGCCGCCCCATAGCCTAGGCTTCTGCCTGTCACATCAGGTGCAAATCAAACCCAGTTAAGAAGAAAAAAAAAAATTCAAACACCTCAACGTTTTGGTCCCTATAAAGTGGAGCTCCTTCACAAACTACCTTTTTCTCTTCAGGATTCCATGAGAACACCCAGCCAGGTATGCTGGTCTCCTCAGGAGTCCCCAGACTTAGACTTGGGATTTACCTCCCTTTGGGAAAATATCTTTATCTTCTTTTGTTGATATTCTCTGGGTAATTAAAGGGGGGGAGGGTGTGGATTTTTAAAATATTAAATAAGAAACAAAACAAACAAACAAGCCCTTACTTTTGCATATTATTGTCTTTCCCTAAATAGCCTTATGGGGGAAAGAAAATGGTGTCTGTCTTTAAGAAGTTGCTGTGATTCTTAATCAAAGGTTTTTGAAGTTCAAGCTCAACATTGCTGGTTTTATTTTCTTCTTTTTACCTTGTCTCTATTTTCTCAACTCTCTTCAGTGAATATGCAATTATTTTCAAGGACAGAAAAATTAATATTATTAATTTTTTTTATCTCACTACCAATTTTCTTGCTTTATTTTTAAAAACGAAAAAAAAAAAAATCTCAGGATGCTGGAGTCCCTGGGTTTGAATGCTAGAACTAATAATAAAGGTAGTTTGGCAGTTGCTGTCACCCAGAATATGAATTGGGTAAAAAAAAGTTCTCAAACACACAGATTTCTAATAGTGTTCCTAAGGCTTATTTCTCCTAACTTTATAGGCCCTGGACAAATGCCTGCAATTTTGTAAACTCTCACAAATAAGGGAGAGAATCTAAAGTTCCCATAGAAAATGTAGGGACAAAGAAGCATTTCCATTTATGGATAGAAAAGACTATAGCATATTAAATCAGGACGCTTGGAAAGTGGATAATTGTAGCAAATTGCATTTCCCCAAAATTGCCACAGCATTATCTCCCACTCCTCAGGCTCATCTACAATGTGACCTTGACATTCTTCCCACCATGAAATGGGTCTGCTTTTCCTCCCCCTTACTCTGGGTAGATGTGTGACTCACTAGGGACATTTGTAACATTCTATTTAGAATTCAGTGGAAGGGAAGTCACTTAACTTTCAAGGCTAGATCAGAAAAGGCACTGTGACTTCTGCCCTGCTCACTGGAATACTTGTCCTTGAAGCCTGCAGTTGCCATGTAAGAAGTCCAACTGTCCTGGGGCCCAGACCAGCCCCAGTGAGAGATTGGAGTCAGACCCCAAGACAACAGGAAGAGATAGAGTTGCCCAGCCAGCCCCCAGCTGCTCTAACTTTCTGCTGTCCCAGCTCCAGTCGCTATGTGATGATAACCTCATGACGGACCCCAAGCCGGTGAGCCCTCCTGTATGCCTCACCCACAAAAACCATGTGTGTGCTAAAAGAAAAGTACTAAAGGATGCAAAGGAGTATGATTAGGCCATCTAACTCTGCTAACTGGCCCTATTCTTCTATGTGATTACATTAAAAAGAAAGAAAGAAAGAAAAAGTCTCCTAAGTCCTCGAGAAAGAAATTGCTGGGTTGTAAAGGATACATATACATCACAAAGAGACAGAGAAAAGATTTATAATAGCAAGTTTTCTACAGCAAGTTCTCCAAGGAGAGGAAAACACTGGTTCCTATCATAAGGTGGAAACGTTCATTCTTTTGGCAGCCTTGAGATTTTCCAAGCTGGAACTTTAAGGGGGCTGTGTTTTCCCAAGGACAAGGCTTTAGTCTGCTGGAGGCCATGCAGACCTCAGGACTGGAAGAACAACAAGGCAATGATTTCCCTGGGTTTTCTATTTGTTTCCCATATACCTCCAAATGAGCATTGGCAAGAACTACAGGCTGGAACTGCCAAGAGTCATCAATCAAAAAGAAGTCCCAAGAACACCATTCTCCTGATGCAGGTAGACCAGGTTCAAGGAACTGGAGGGGGTCCCACAGGAAAAGCTGAGGGGGTCTTTGGCTTCATGCAGGATGGAAAGCAAGTGTAAGCCAGCAGAACGTGAAAACAGAATTGTATTGAAGATACATAGAGAGAGATACAAATGGAACATCCAGAAGACTCAGAAAGGAAAGGAGGGAGACTTGCCCTTGCTGGTGGTGGTCTTGGATTTTTATTGGTGATTGTGGTCTGGTGATTGTGTCCTCTCAGGCATCCAAGAACTGGTCAAACAAGGATGAGGGCTCAGGTGTCCTCTATAAGTCACTTATGCTCTGGAGCCAGTGGTCTTGGCATCAAGGTATTTGGACTCTGTGGTCTTGAAAAACGTTCACAGCAACTTCATCCACACACTCCTTAAATATTATCTTATTGTGCTAGAGACTCCAAAGAAATCAACTCCTTGACCTTTACAAGGGGGAAATACATTAAGACATGTGTAAGGCAGGGGGTTCAGGTCCTAATAAGACTAGAGGCAGGAAAAGGAGCAAAGGGAAAAAAAAAGTTTTTTTCATGAGGTCCCTTCCATTTCTCTGTCTCACTCCTTCTGGCACGAGGACCTGAAAAGGGGCAGGTCAGCAAACACCTGGAAGGAACCTTGCCCATTGCTACAAATCAGCCAGCAGCAGGCCAACACCTTCCTGGTCCTCCACTTTGGGCAGAAGTGGCTCCAAGGGAGCCATTTCACAACCTCTTTTCCCCTGAAGAAAACCACAATATGGCACCCCAAAATATGCCTTTTGGACATAAAAATTATTTTGAGCTGAAGGCTATTAAAAAGCAGCAAAGACAGTGAAAGCTCCCCCTCTTTTGCCTAAAAATGTAATTTGTTCACTGAAGACAGACTCCTCTCAGCCCAGAGACAAACCAGAAGAACCTGCAAACAGATCTCCTCTAGTGGTTTCCTCCCATATATTTACCTTCCCACAGTTTGCCACCCTTAGAAAATTAAAACTGTTCCTCTTTGTCCTTTCTCTACAAGTGCATTCTTTGTTTATAAGCTGAAATTCTAAACTACCATTTTAACTTATTTCTATTAAGTTTTTCCCACCATGACATGCAGTGCACACATTAATAAACAATTTGTCTCTTGTTAATCTTTTTATTAAAGAGTCCCAGTTAAAACTAAGATGGGTAGAAGCAGGTTTGCCTCCGCTATATCATTGTAGCACAAGGTAAATCAGGTAGGCTTTTCCCTGCATGAGGCACCAAAGGAGATCAGGTGAAGCCCACAGATAACTGGCAGCCCAGAGGGCAGAAGTGGGAAAACACTCTCCCTCCCAGCGTGCCCAGCATCCTCCAACCCCTGGCTAGAAGTAATGGTAGGCCCAGGGAAGCACCGTTCACCCATGCATGGCCCAACAGAGATTGAGTGGATTCCTGCCAGCACCAGCCAATCCAGGGACTGCTCTCTCCCTGGGGGCCAGCTGGCTCCTCTCCTGCCTACCTAGAAGCACCAGGACCAGAGAGTGGTATTGGGCCCCAGCAGGAGGCCCTAGCAGGGACAACAGGAGCTCCAGCAGCCTCAGGTGAACTAAGCAGACAAGAATAGCACTCTAAGAGCTCTAAAAATTAAATTGTCATTGGAACCACAGCCCACAAAAGTAAGCCAAGACCTACGTCTTAATTGCCTGCTAAAATATAAGATTTAAATAGGATTCAGAGTCTCCTAACAGTATCCCAAATGCCTAGGATATAATAGACAGCACTCATCATACCAAGAATCAGGAAAACCCCAAATTGGATGAGAAAAGACAATCAACTGCCAATACAGAGATGAATCAAATGTTGGAAAGATCTGACAAAGATTTTAAAGCAGCCATCATTAAAAAAAAAAGAAAAAGAAAAAAGCTCAGAAGCAATTACAAGTTTTCATGGAACAAATAAAACATAGAAAATATCAACAAAGGGGGCACCTGGGTGGCTCACTCGTTAAGCGTCTGCCTTCAGCTCAGGTCATGAGCCCAGTGTCCTGGGATAGAGCCCCACATCAGATTCCCTGCTCAGCGCGAAACCTGCTTCTCCCTCTCCCACTCCCCCAGTGTGAATTCCCTCTCTCTCTGTCTTTCTCTGTCAAATAAATAAAACCTTAAAAAAAAAAAGAAAATATCAACAAAGAAATATTAAGTTTTAAAAATGGAAATTATAGGAGTGCCTGGGTGGCTCAGTCAGTTAAGCATCTGACTCTTGATTTCAGCTCAGGTCATGATTTCAGGGTCATGAGACTGAGCCCCATGTTGGGCTCCACAGTGGGCATGGAGTTTGCTTGAGATTTTCTCCCTCTGACTACCACCTCCCACCCTGCCCCTGCTCACATCTTCTCTCCCTCTCTCTCTCTCAAAAAAAAAAAAAAAAAAGGAAATTACAAAACTAAAAACTATAATGACTAAAATAAAAACTTACTGGGTGGACTCAGTAGTAGGAGGCAAATGACAGAAGACAGAATGAAAACACCAGCTACTAGAATTTACATACTGAGCAACAGAGAGATAAGAGACCTGGTTTGGGGTTGGTGGGGAGGGGGGGTACTAAATAGAGCTTGAGAGACTCATGGGACAATAACAAAAGATCTAACCTCTGGATCCCCAGAAAAAGATAAGTAATGGGGGGGGGGGGGTGCTGAGAAAATGGTCAAAGAAATAGTAGCAAAAACTTGTCAAGTTTGAGAAAAGACATAAACCTACAGATTAAAGAATCTGCATAAATCCCAAGTGAAAGAAATCCACTCCTAGGTACGTGACAATAACTCCTGAAAACTGAAGTTAAAAGTACTGTGGCTAACATGGTATCATATAGGCATGGAAATCTGTAATTACATTATGGCAACACAATGAAAATCCAGAAACAGACTCATGTATATGATAAATGAGTATATAAATGAGTATATAAGTGAGTAGATAAATATATATATAAATGAGTAGATACATATCCATGCATGTATAAATACTCACATATGTGATAACTGAGTGATGAATGGTGGCAGCTCAAATAAATGGAGAAAGGATCAATTAGTCGATCTACAGTTGAGGACAATGTCTTTCTATTAGAAAAACAAAATCTGACCTGTCTCTCTCACATCATAACAGTATGATCAAAAATTAATTCGGGCCAGATTAAAATGTTAAACATAAAATGTACACAATATAACTATAAAATAAAAAAAAATTCAGGCAAATGTTTGTCATAATCTTGGGATGAAGAGCTTTTTAAACTTGAAACCAGTTCAAAAAAACACTCAAAGAAATTTTGTTTCATTCTCCATCTGACAGAAAGTGAGTGGCAAGAATAGAGCATTTCTTGAGATTGCTTTTTAGCTCTGTGAATTTTCTTAACACTTTTCCTCAGATAATTTAAAGAGAATTTATCACCTATATCATGCAACTAGGGTCTTTCTATTAAAGTCTTTGTGAAAGAGGAGTTCAACTGCCTCCATTTTAACCTCAGACTTTCCAGCTGGGTTCTTCTTTCGAGCTGGTCTCAACTCTGGCAAAAGACCCTGCAGGCAAAGCATCCCATGATGGAAACTGAAACTATCCTTCAAGCACTAAGGACAGCCCTGAGCCAACAGGACTGTGCCCATGATTGATCCCAAGGCAATAATGATCAACTTGATCCTCACTGCCCATCTGCACTGACTCACCGACCTTTGTCCCACATCTTCCTTATATAAACCTGGAAGTATTTTTGGCACTTCAGAGACAGTCCTAGAGATGCTGGTCTACCCTCTTTTGGGTGGTGGCCTCACTGAAATACATTTCTTTCTTGTTTCACCACAAGAAACTTGTTTCACCTTGGAAAATTAAGCTCTACCCCGACAGGAGGAGACAAACAAATGTCATTTTCTTTTGTAGTCTCATGTTGAAACTCTACCAATGCTTAAAGTTTCTGTTTTCTTTAGGCTTTAGTTCATTTTGTACTTCATTAAAAGGAAGTTAATGCTTACAATTATAGCCAAGTTGAAGCTGTTGGTCAAAGATTCTGGGCTCAGCTCCACAAACTTCTGTTACATCATGGTACTGCTCTTCCTGGGAACCCTGTGGCAAAAGTCAAACATTTTATCTTGTATTTCAATCTTTTTTAACAAAAAATATAAAAACAGGAAAGTCAAGACTATAAAAGAAGGGTGGTATAGAGCAATAACAGGATAGACTCTTCTGTAATTTTTCCAGATAGCAAAATTTAATTTTTTTAAAGATTTATTCATTTATTTGAGAGAGAGAGAGCATACACACATGCCTGTACAAGTTGGGGGAAGGGCAGAGGGAGAAGGAGAGGTAGAATCCCAAGCAGATCACCCCACTGAGTGCAGTGCCTCAGACAAAGGCTCAGTCTTGCAACCCATGAGATCATGGGTTGAGCTGAAATCTCAAGTGGGACATTTAACCCAATAAGCCACTCACGAGCCCCATCCAGATAGTAGAATTTAATATTAACAATTTCAAAGAACTATAGGGACAGAAAAAGTTATCAAAATGGTTGTATAGTAACACCAGTATTCATTTAATATTGTTAATAATAATAAATACCATAATGTATTTTTAGCAATGAAGTGTCAAAAATACCATAGTTGTAAGCTATTCTTTCTCTTTTCCCACCTTTAATGGACTAATTTTACAAACAAGCTATGAAAGATCGATACCTACCACCTCCATTTTTATTTAATGTTCTTTCTGTCTAGTGTGACTTAATTTGGCATTTAGATTCTCACATGACATCATTACCAAAATCGATTCCAGATGGAATAAAAACCTGATATATAGAATGTCTTATAAAGAACAGTAATTTAAAAGGTATGATCCCAAAGCATGATAAACAAACAGATCAAGAGAACAAAATATAAACTATAGAAACAGATATAAATGTATATGGGAATTTAGTAGAGGATAAAGGCAACATATCAAATAGAGGAAAATTGATTTGTAATAAATGGTGTTGAGACGCTGAGAAGCCATCTGGAAAAAAATTAACTTGGCTCCCTATCTCATTCTTTCCGCCAAAATAAGCTTTACATGAATCAAAATTTTAAATGTAAAAATGAAATCTTAAAAGTTGTAGAAAAAAAATAAATTAATCTTGATATATATATCTATATCTATATATCTAAACAAGACACAAATCCCAGAAACTAGAAAGGAAAAGATTGATAAATTGGACTCCATAAACACTTAAATTTTCAGGACAGCCAAAAGTACCACAAATGAACTTTAATGACAAATCGGGGAAAAATAATTATGACATTATTTGTGAATTACTAATTTTCTTAAGATAAAGAGGGTTCTTAATAAACAAGTGTTTCCACCCAGCAATTCAGGTTTTGAAAATTTAACCATTGGTTTTCTTGCATACATATACAAAGACATATTTACAAGACTGTTCATTGCAGCCTTCTATGTAACCCAGTACACTGGATTCATAGTTGTTCTTTCTGAGATGTTCAGTGGAAAACTTTGTAGCTATTTTTAAAAATGGGCTATGAATCCACAGACTAATCTAGAAAGGTCCTCAGTATATCATTAAGTAAAAGAAACAAGGGGCAGAAGACAGTTGGTAATAGGCTAACAGTGCTTGAAGGGTGTACACCCATATGTGTACAGAAAATTCTAAAGAAGTACTTGAGATCCATTGATGTGTCTGGAGACCTGGGTTGGAAAGGAATCTTACTTTCCACTCTATATTCTTTGGTACAATTTGACTTTTTTTTTTTTTTTTTGCACAGGAATGTAATATATACACACGTATTTCTTTTCAAATAAAAAATTTATGTACAAAATTAAATAAATAGTGATCAAATTTCTTAAGTGTAAGAGCTCTAAGAGGAAAAGCAACAAAAACAATCGGGGGAAAAGATTGATCAATCTGACAATATAAGATTAAAATCATCTCTATTATAAAATATAATAATTAAGCTGCAAAGAAAACTATGCACAAGAAATCTGACAAAGTTTTATATCTTAATCATATTATTAGCACAGATAAATTAACACGACAAACACCAAGAACCCAAGATAAATGCTCAAAAGATATAAACAATTCACGAAAGTACCCTTACATTTTCCTTTATAGCAGTTAGCACAATTTAATGATATATTATTGTGTAACTATTTGCTTAGTGCCTGTCTCAGATCTATGAGGGCAGAGTAAATCTGTTTTGTTCACCATAGTGAACTGGCATGCTGCTTGACACATTATAGGAACACAACAAATATTGATGAACTGGATTAATCACATCCTCTTCTCCCACTTGGTGAGGGAGGGCTTCCTGCCCCTAGGGTCATGAAGATGGCTGAAGACACAGCTCCGGACCCTGGACACTCTCCTTTCACCTGGACAGGTGATCCTGACAACAGTTTACTAGTGTCACAGTCTAGAAGGGAAGACACACCAGGCAAGGGCCACACAGGACTTGTTCTTGGAAACAGTGAACAACGAGATGCCAAAGAAGGCAGACTTTGCAGTATCCAGAGGGCGGCATGCCTCCTGGTTCCTGTGGGAGGAGGTAACTGACTCTATGAATAACTCCACTCACTGGCAGGGACGTAAGCCCACTACTCAAGGAGATGCAGGAACTGCACCTAGTCCCTCTGCTAAGGAGGGTTGTTTGGCAAGAGGACCTTGTCCTTGAGAGCAGAATGGAGTTGGGGAACTTGCACTTAGTCCGTGGAAGACCATCCCAATTTCATCAAATTTCAAGTCAGCACATGGTGCTGGACCTTAATTTTAGGTCAACATTTAATATATGGAATACGTAAAACTTGAAATGTGTTTGGGGCACCTGGGTGGTGTCTGTTAAGACTGTTAAGTGTCTGCCTTTGGTTCAGGTCATGATCCCAGGGTCCTGGGATCGAGCCCCACATCGGGCTCCCTGCTTAGCAGGGAAAGAAGGGAAAGAAGCTCCCTGCTTCTCCCTCTCCCACTCCCCCTGTTTATGTTCCTGCTCTCTCTCTCTCTCTCTGTCAAATAAATAAATAAATAATCTTTAAAAAATTTGTTAAAAAAAAACTTGAAATGTGTTCAATCTGTGTTTAAGAGTAATCTGAGCTTAATTTTTTACAGTATTTATTGTATTATGTTAGTCACTATGTAATATATCATTAGTTTTTGATGCAGTGTTCCAAAGTTTAAAACTAAAACAATAAAATACTACTTTTTTCCCTGTCGAATAAGCAAAGATTTCCCAATTACAGTAACATTTAATGTGAGTCTCGATAAAAGGGTTTCATCACACCCATGCATACTAGTGACATTTCAGTCTTACGAAACTGTGGTCAGTTGACGCGTTAAAAAGCTGTCAGAAAACCAGGGGCGCCTGGGTGGCTCAGTCGGTTAAGCTCTGGCTTGGGCTCAGGTCATGATCTCAGGGTCCTGGGATGGAGCCTGCTTCAGGCTTTGTGCCCAGCAGGGAGTCTGCTAGTTCTTCTGCCTCTGCCTCTCCCCGCTCCCCCTCCCCGCACTTCTCTGTCCATGCTCCATGCTCTCTCTCTGTCTCTTTCTCAAATACATAAATAAAATCTTTTATTTTTTTAACTGTCAGAAAACCCTATTAGATCAACGGAGATAATTTTATTAGACTCACTGCAATGAGGCAGAACGTGACCTTGCTGGAGTGTCAGCAGTTTCTCAGAATCGGAGATTAAGACAGGATATATTTAGGATTTTAATGCCTGGACCGGGAGATGTTCAAAGTAGGCCTTACAAGATGGGGAACTGTTGAGGACCTGGGGCTCAATCCCAGGACCCTGGGATCATGACCTGAACCAAAGGCAGACACTTAACAACTGAGCCACCCAGGTGCCCCAAACACATTTCAATATAATAATAATAATAATATTATTATTATAATCTATTATACAATAGATTATTGCATAACTTTGGACTGTCGGGTACAGTGAGGCAAGGGAGTCTTGATCTGTTGTGTGTGGTTGTTTGTTTTCTTGTGGGTTTTGTTTTTTTTTTAAGATTTTATTCTTTTTTTTTCTTAAAGATTTTATTTATTTACTTGACAGAGAGAGATCACAAGTAGTCAGAGAGGCAGGCAGAGAGAGAGGAGGAGGCTTCCTGCGGAGCAGAGAACCCAACATGGGGCTCGATCCCAGGACCCTGGGATCATGATCTTAGTGAAAGGCAGAGGCTTTAACCCACTGAGCCACCCAGGTGCCCCTACGATTTTATTCTTAAGTAATCTCTGCACCCAAGGTGGGGCTCAAACTCACAACCTTGAGATCAAGAGTCACATGCTCTACAGACTGAGCCAGTCAGGTGCTGCTGATTTGTATATTTTAGTCTTAAGAAACACTTACTTGTCGATTCATAAAGTGTGCCCTAGAGCAAGCAGCTAAGTTGTTTTTACTTATTTTCAGGATTAGTTAGCAAGGAGATGAGTATATTCCTCATCCTAGAATTGTTTAGCTCAGGAAGAGGAAGTATGTTGATTCTCAGAACTGTGTAACTTGGGGAATGGAAAGTATGTCTGTCCAAATACTGTTTAAAAAAAGGACAGGGAAACACTTGGATTTCAATCTTTACATCAAATATATCTGATTTGATAGACTCTTAGGATGGGGCTTACATAGTCTCAGCCCAGTTTTTATCTATACTACTTCTTATTATGGTAGTGTGAGACAATGTGGCTTCTTTGGGGATTCTATACCAACAGTGTCATTCAAGAATTAAAAAAAATTTTTTTTAAGAGTTTATTTATTTATTTGACAGAGAGAGAGAGAGATCACAAGTAGACAGAGAGGTAGGCAGAGAGGCAGGCAGAGAGAGAGGAGGAAGCAGGCTCCCTGCGGAGCAGAGAGCCCGATGCGGGGCTCGATCCCAGGACCCCGAGATCATGACCTGAGCCGAAGGCAGCGGCTTAATCCACTGAGCCACCCAGGCGCCCCAAGAATTAAAAATTTTTAAGTGAACAACTTTATATTCTCCATGCTCTAAATGTACATTGCAATAGTGCACTGTGCACTTTCCATTATCTTCGGCCAGCCACAGAAATGATATTCAAAATTTAGTGACCAACAGAGCCTGGGCCTTGAACAAGCAGAATGTGAATAGGCTGTAATAAAACCAGTTCGAGTATATTAGGAAAATATCAACCCCGCTCTCCCACATCCAGACACCAAATCCAAAAATAGCTGGGAAAGATGATTTTACTCCAGACTACAAAATCCTGGTGAGCTTAATACAAGAGTTATTTGTCACTAATGCTACACTTCCATTGAGTGTTTGTAGGCTCTGCTTTAGGTCAACAACGTCCTTAGGACTCAGGCTGATGGAACTGCCATTATCTGGAAGACCAGTCATTGTGCAAAAGTTTTAAAAAAGAAGCTTTTGAGGTTCTTGCATTAGCAATTACATGTCACTTCTGCTCACAATTCATTTATCAATTCTAGGTATTTGACCCCAATCACAAGGGACCAGCAAATGCAATTCTACTATCTGCCTGGAAGGGGAGAACAACATGCAGTGAATAGCACTAGTGACTACCGCTGTATACGTTATGGCCGTTAAATACTTAATTTACTCTTCCTCGTGTACATTACCACATCCCCAAATTAACAACCCCAAAGTCTCATCTTATTATATCATCAAGCTCAAATCATGATAGGCCCTACATTTGGGATGGTATCTGGATTCATACATCATATCCAGATGTAGCTTCTCTTCGTCTAAAGAATCAGTGTATTAGTCAGCTATTAATGCAATAATGATGTATAACAAATCGCTCCTAATCTCAGTAGCTTAACACAAAAACATGTGTTTTCACTCAAGTGTGACTTGGTTCTGTTCCAGGTATTTCCACATTTTCTTGGTCCAAGAGACATGCTCGTTCTGTGACGGTTTCTAGGAGCACAGGAGCACAAGCCAAATGCACAACATTCGAAGGCTTTACAGATATTATATACATTTACATTCCACTGGCCAAAGCAAGTCACATGTTCACATGTTCACAAATCACACAGCAAGGCTTTGTGTTCAAAGTCATTAGGACAGGGAAAAATACACCTTCACAAGGGAAAAGTGGAGAGGAACAATTATTAGATGAGCAATAATCAGATTCACTATATCTGTGAGTTAAAAGTATAAACTTCTTATCCCTTGTACACCCATTATACAATGGTGAATGGATACAGCATACAGAGAATGTATTCCCATTTGAAAAGGGAATGAGTAGGAGATATATGGCAGATACTGGTCCATTTTAGCATCAAGTAGCTCCTTGACAAGGTTTATAGTCTATGTTTTACTATGACCCTTGATTCCACCCTTTTGAATTTCCTTCCTTTTCTATTTTTCTCCTTAGCTATGTTTGAAAAGATCATTGGAGAATATGCCTTCCTTGGAGGCTGAGTAGCTTTCTTAACCTGTTTCCTGCTAACATAAGGTTGGAGACTAAGGATGAGTTTATATCTTTATCTTTTAGTCTAAGATGGTACCTACTGTACTCAACTACTTAGCTATTTGGTCCAGTTAAATGAAAACACCAATAATCCCATCCCATACTCCTACTTACACTTTTCAAGGTTTTCTATATTTTTTGCTTGTTTCGTTCTATGATTCTGCCGGCCTTAACTGATCATTCCTAAGTTCATCAAGCTCCAGCAGGAGAACCACACCCATAATATCCCTTCCCTCCCCCACCCCACCATTCCAGGTCATTTGGTCTGACTAAAAGGATTTACTTGCCTTTGCCTTAATCCATTAAAAGGTTTTACAAAGGGATGTGATGGTCACACCCTTGATTTAATCCTTGCCAAGAGGATAAATTCTTACTGGCCTTGGTCACACAAAGGTTCTCTGCATTTGATATTGTGGGTTGGGCCCAAAAAGTAGTCCCTTCTTCCAACCCTAAAAGTTGTCAAATTTCTGGATTCCATTCCATTTCCATTCCCTTTCATTTTGGCAGGAACACTTGACTACCACAAAGAGTATCACGGTCATTTAGTCTAGCAAAGGGAGTCAGAGCATTCAGTGGCTTGAATATGTAATTTGACTATTTATCTGTCTTTCCTTATAAGGGAGCAGGGCTGTGGGGGCAGAAGAGGTGGTGAGCGTTCTCTTCACTATTAGAATTTTTTAATGAAAATTTAAAAAAAGAAAAGGAAAAGAACCCTCACCAAGGAGGGTTGCGGAATAAGCACAGGTAACTTCTGTTTATGGTTTAACATTATGTTAAAAAAAATTGTCTTCTGAAAAATCCCTGTGACTCACCTCCTTGAATTCTGAATATTTTCTGCACTATCTTATGAGTCCATTACTTTCATGTGTAGGGAAAGGGCATGGAATCAATCTGTTCTTTGTCCGGTTACCACTTCTAAACAGAGTATACAAGGATGACATATCCAACTGGGAAGGAATCCGTATTTAATACCAAGGCGACAATGAATGCAGTAGAAGTTAGAGTCACATGGGTCTGCCTAGAATAGAAGACCTATGAGACATAAAAGAAATGTTAGCTGAATAAGACCCATGATCAAAGTCTACCACCACTGCCTTCCTTTCTTCGTGTAGAAATACCTTTCTTTTTTTTTTTTTTTTTTTTTTTTTTTTTTAAATATTTTATTTATTTATTTGACAGAGAGAGATCACAAGCAGGCAGAGAGGCAGGCAGAGAGAGAGGAGGAAGCAGGCTCCCCGCCGAGCAGAGAGCCCGATGCGGGACTCGATCCCAGGACCCTGAGATCACGACCCGAGCCGAAGGCAGCGGCTTAACCCACTGAGCCACCCAGGCCTCTAGACCCCCTTCCCCTTCTGCTGGAATTCTGACCATTTCTAGTCTAGTCTGACTATTTCTAGTCAATTGCATTTGCCTTCAGTCTCTACTTATTTCAATCTCTCCTATATTATTAGGGCAATGTGTACCTCAGATGTCACTTTCATTATTCCATGAAGTTACCATTATATTCTACTCTTAGTAGTAGTATTTTTTTAAGATTATATTTTTAAGTAATCTCTATACCCAATGGGCAGCTTGAACTTACCACCCCAAGATCAAGAGTCCCATGCTCTACCAACTAAGCCAGGCAGGCACCCCAATAGTAGATCTTTAAAGGCTCTTTGCATTTACCATCGTGTTGTAAATTTGAATTTTACAGCTTAGTTAAGGCTACTATGAGGAAGTATTCACAATACTTTCAAAAAAGAGCAAAATAAAACATAAAAGTGATCCCTACTTATATTGTTCCTATAGAAAAAATTCTTGGACAAGTCATTTAATCTCTCTAAATTGCAATTAAAAAAAAGATCTGTAACATGAAAAAAAAAAAAAGTGGGTCCCTCCACCCCACCCCACCTCAAAATTGGAAACAAAGAAAACCTTTAGTATAGTGCCACACATACAGTAATTGCCGGATAAAAGTTTGCTATTTAGAAATTATTTAAAAACTTAAAGATTAATTATTATCTAATATCTGTATAAATATAAAATAAAATCACCTTGGTACCAATAATTACTTTCTTAACAATCTTAAACTGCTTGATCTAGTGATAGTCTATACCCAAGGGAAAAAACTTACTTTGATACCCATTTTTGATTCCCATAAGTCTATCTGCAGCTGGGAGTTAAAAGTTCTTGAACTGCACATTCCAATAATCTAACAGGAATCTTATTGTGCCTCACTTTAAAAGGCACTTTCCAATCAACTTTGGCCCATTTCCTTTCTGTTTACACTTTAACACATTTAGAGCCACATGGCCCTCTGGTTCTAAATTATACTCTTAAATAGCCATTCAAAAACTCTTCTTTCTTAGAGCCAAGCAAATGGAGAGTATATCACAAGAGAAGAGATCACAGCTATACCAAGCCTAGGTCTACAATGTATGGTTGTCCTCTTTCAATCCTGAGAAGGTTGTCCTACAAACCAACTTTACTAACTTGCTTTATTTTTCTCTCTTAAAGCCTTTGAAGATAATTTTTCCATCCTTCCAGCCTTTGAAGTTCTTCTGAATAGAAAACTAAAGATTATCTATTAACTGCCCTAGCAGATTTCTGACCACCCCAGAGTAAACTGGGACTCCTTCCTGAGCCACAGTCACTGCCATTGGTACATGGCTTCATGTGATTATAGCCCAAATTCTAAGGTGACTAACCAACCAGCCAACCAGAATTTCTTGAATATTTTCTGTTTTCTAAGCACTATGGTAGGCTTTACAAATATAAGAGTGAAATGAGGACTCTGACCTCTATAGATTCATTCTAATGTTGTCTAATCCTCTAAACCTGCCCTATCCAATACACTACCCATGGCCAGACATGGTGATCGAGCATTTGAGATGTGGCAGTTCTGAATTGAGGTACTATAAATGCAAAATACACACAGGCCTTTGAAACAAAAAATGTAAAATATCTGATCATAATTTTTAAGTTGATTACATGTTGAAATGATAATGCTTTAAATATACTGGATTAAATAACACATAACACCAAAGTTAATTTTACCAATTTCTTTTTACTTTTTTTTTTAAATGACTACTCAAAAATTTAAAATTACATATGGCTCACAACACATTTCTGTTGGATAGTGCTATTCTAAACATATTCATCAAAATTATTTGAAAAACTTGCTAAAATGTAGATTCCAGGTCCCATCCCATATCTATAGAATCATAATGTCTGGGTAGTGGAGTCCAGGAAAAAGAATTTTCAACAAATGTTCTAGGTGATTCTTATGCAGACATAAGCTTAAGAATCACTGATCTCTTAACTAGTAAACCAGGAACCATGAGTTATTCTTATTTCAAATAAACTTATTTTCATTGTTTAAGCAGATAATAAGGCAGACGACAGACAGTTAAGAGAGGTTTTCTCCAGTGAGTCCATAGTGGTTTCTGGCATAATTCCAATAAAGACGAGGAACAAAAAACAAAGCACTCTTTAGCTGGGCAGTCCATTGCATAATCACTCTCGTGTACATTATCTGATGTTATTATGCAAGAGGCAGGCACTTTGATGAGAGAAAAAGAAAATACAGGCTTGGTTTTCAGGCAGTCTAAGGACTGTCTTAACCACGTGGTTTTCCAACTTGATGGGTCAAATTGAATACAAAACTTGAAAATTTAATCCAAACATTTCATTTTGGTTTTTTTTGGAGGCGGGGAAGGGGGAGTGGAGGGACAGGGAGAAAGAAAATACCAAGCAGGCTTCATTTCCCAGCACAGAGCGCACCACAGCGCTCCATCTCACAACCCTGAGATCACAACCTGAGCTGAAATTGAAAGTCAGATGCTTAACAATCCAAGCCACCCAGGTGCCCCCAAACTTCTCATTTTGAACTTTCTGTCTATGCGCCTAATTTCTTCCCCAAATACTGAGGTCCTACTGCATTGCAGGAAGTGTGTGAAATGCCATCTATGGCTGAGACTGACAGATGGTTGCCATTCAATATCTGTCCTCATCTTCTTTCTTAGTCACAGATTTCCATCTGAACAAATAGCCAACCAGAATATGAAAAAGAATTCTGCACTTTTCCATTTATTTTTCAACTAGATGTTGGCAATGTGACTAAGTTCTAACTACTGGGGTATAAGAACCTTCCTTTAGATAATGATATAAAAATACATATATAAACTTGGTACAGCTACTATGGAAAACAGTATGGAGGTTCCTCAGAAAACTAAAAATAGAAATACTATATGATCCAATAATTCCACTTCGTACTTACTCAAATAAAATGAAAATACTAATTCAAAAAGATATGTGCACCCCTATGTGTATTGCAGTGTTATTTATAATAGCCAAGATTTGGGATCAACCTAAGTGTCCATTGATAGATGAATTGATAAACAAGATGTGGTGTATATAGATTCTGGCCAAAGACCAAACACTGCAGGCAAGGAGAGCCTCTGCTGATGACTGGCCTAAGGGACAGAGCGGCTAACACACAACAGCAGAATGCACACAGCACACACCAAAGACACTCCCTGAGGTGCCAGGCCCTGGACACTACATGACCTCTTCTTCATAAAGTCATTACTTTTAGGGGAAAGAAACATAACAAGCTTTTCTAATACACAGAACAAGACAGAGACTTAGACAAAATGCCAAGAGGGAGCAATTCCTCCCAAGTGAAAGAGCAAGTTAAGGTCATGGTAGAGATCTAAGTGAAACAGAAAAAGTAACATGTTTGATGGAGAATTTGAAGAAAAATCATAAGGATAATCACTGGGCTTAAGAAAAGAATGGAGGACTTCAGGGAGGCCCTTACCGCAGAGATAAAAGAGTTAAAAAAGAAACAGTCAGAAATAAAAAGTATAATAACTGTCACGTATTGCATGGAGCACTGGGTGTTGTGCAAAAACAATGAATACTGTTATGCTGAAAAAATAAATAAATAAAATTTTAAAAATCCAATAAAAGTCATTAAAAGAAAAAAAAGTATAATAACTGAAATTAGAAGCAGATTTGATACATTGAACACAAGGTGGGAAGAAGCAAGAATTATCAGAAAGAAAAGAGAAAGGACCCAAGTAAATAAAATCACAAATGAGAGACAAGAAATAACAACCAACACCACAGAAGTACAAAGTACAAACAATTTTAAGAAAATATGAAAAACTACATGCCAACAAATTAGACAACCTGGAAGAAATGGATAAATTCTTAGAAACATATAAACTACCAAAACTGAAACAGGAAGAAATAAAAAACTTGAAAAGACCAATAACAAGCAAGGAAATTGAATTAATAATCAAAAACTCCCAAAAAACTAAAGTTCAGGGCCAGATGGCTTCACGGGTGAATTCTACCAAACATTTAAAGAAGAGTTAATACCTATTCTTCTCACACTATTCCAAAAAATAGAAATGGAAGGAAAACTTCCAAATTCATTCTATGAGACCACCTTTACCCTGATAGCAAAACCAGATTAAAGACTCCATTATAAAACAGACCTATAGGCCAATATCTCAGATGAACACAAATGCAAAAATTCTCAATAAAATGCTAGCAAATTGAATCCAGCAGTACACTAAAAGAATCACTCACCATAATTGGGTGGGATTTATTCCTGGGCTGCAAGGGTGGTTCAGTATTTATAAATCAATCAACACGATGCATACATTACATTCATAAAACAAAGGATAAGGCCCCTGGGTGGTTCAGTCGGTTAAGCGTTTACCTTTGGCTCAGGTCATGATCCTGGGGTCCTGGAACCAAGTCCTGTGTGGGACTCTCCACTCAGAAGGGAGTCTGCTTCTCTCTGTGCCAGCCTTTCTCTCTATCTGTCAAATAAATAAACAAAATCTCTTAAAAAATAAAAATAAATAGAAGAAAGAAACACCTTTTAATAGATGTAGAAAAAGTATTTGGCAACATCCATTCATGATAAAAACCCTCAACAAAGTAGGGTTAGAGAGAACATACCTCAACATAATAAAGGCCATAAATAAACTCACACCTAGTATCATCCTCTTGTCAGGAACAAGACAGGGATGTCCACTCTCACCACTGTTATTTAATATGGAACTGGAAGTCCCAGCTTCAGCAGTCAGACAAGAAGGGAAAAAATCATTCAAATCAGCAAGGAAGAAGTCAAACTTTTACTATATACAGATGACATGATACTATATATGAAAAATCTGAGAGACTCTACCAAAAATTACTGGAACAGATATACAAATTCATTAAAGTGGCAGGATACAAAATCAATATACAGAAATCTGTTGCAATTCTATACACCAATAATGAAGCTGCAGAAAGAGAAATCAAGGAATCAGTCCCATTTACAATTGTACTCAAAATGATAAGATACCTAGGAATTAACCTAACCAAAGAAGTAAAAGATCTGTACTCTGAAAACTATAAAATACTAATGAACAAAATTGAAGAAGACACAAATGGAACAAGATTCCCTGTTCATGGATTAGAAGAACAAATATTGTTAAAATGTCTATATTATCCAAAGTAATGTACACATTTAACACAAGCCCTATTAAAATACCACCAGCATTTTTCACAAAGCTAGAACAATCCTAAAACTTGTATGGAGCCACAAAAGGCCCCAAATAGCCAAAGCAACCTTGAAAAAGAAAAGCAAAGCTGGAGGCACCATAATTTGGCACTTCAAATTATACCCCACAGCTATAGTGATCAAGACAGTATGGTACTGTCACAAAAACAGACACAAAGATCAAGGGAAGAGAATAGAAAACACAGAAATGGCCCCATAATGGTCAAATAATCTTCAACAAACCAGGAAAGAATATCCAATGGAAAAAAAGACCATCTCTGAATGGAAAACTGGACAGCTAATGCAGAAGAATGAAACTGGACCACTTTCTTATACCATAGATAAAAATAAATTCAAAATGGATGAAAGACCTAAATTTGAGACAGAAAACTATCAAAATCCTAGAGAAGAACAGAGGCAGTAACCTCTTTGACATTGGCCATAGCAAATTCTTACTTTATATGTCTCCTGAAGCAAGGGTAACAAAGCCAAAATAAACCACTGTGACTTCATCAAAATAAAAAGTTTCTGCACAGCAAAGGAAACAGTAAACAAACTAAAAGTCAACCTATGGAATGGGAGAAGATATTTGCAAATGAGGCACCTGATAAGGGGTTAGTATCCAAAAGATATAGAGAACTTATAAGACTTGCACCTAAAAACAAACAACCTGCTTAAAAAAAAAATTGACAGAAGATTTGAATAGACATTTTTCCAAAGAAGACATACAGATGGCCAACAGACACATGAAAAAAATGCTCAACATCACTCATCATTAGGAAAATACAATTCAAATCTACAATGAGACATTACCTCACACCAGTCAGAATGGCTAAAATTGAGAACACAAGAAATAACAGATGTTGGCAAGGATGCAGAGAAAGGACAACCCTCTTATGCTGTTGGTGGGAATGCAGACTGGTGCAGCCACTCTCAAAAAACCAGTATGGAGCTTCCTCCAAGAGTTAAAGATAGAACTACCTGGTGATTCAGCAATTGGACTACTAGGTATTTACTCAAAGGATATAAAAATACTGATTTGAAAGGAGGCATGCACCCCAATGTTTATAGCAGCATTATCAACAATAGCACAATTATGGGAAGAGCCCAAATGTCCATCAACTGATGAATGGATAAAGAAGATGTTGAATATATATACACAATGGGCTATAACTCAGCCATAAAGAGAATGAAATCTTGCCATTTGCAATGATATAGGTGGAGCTAGAGTCTATTATGCTAAGTGAAATATGTCAGTCAGAGAAATACAAATATCATATGATTTCACTCATGGATGGAATTTAAGAAACAAAACAAACAATCATGGGGTGTTGGGGGGAAGAGACACCAATGAAGAAAAAGACTCAACTATAAAGAAAAAAACTGAGAGGGGCTTGGGCAGCTCAGTCACTTAAGTGTCCAACACTTGATTTCAGCTCAGGTCGTGATCTCAGGGTTGTGAGAGCCTCACGTTGGGCTCCATGCTCAGTATGGAGTCTGCTTGTCCCTCTCCCTCTGATCCTCCCTCTGTACATGCACACTCTCTCTCTCTCAAAAATAAGTAAATAAATAAATCTTTAAGAATAATAAAAAAGAGAACATATTGATAGTTATCAGAGGGAAGGTGGTCGGGGAATGTGTTGAATAGGTGATGGGGATTAAGGAGTGAAATTCTGATGAGCATCAGGTACTGTACCTAAGTGTTGGATCACCAAACTGTACACCTGAAAATAATTTTACACTGTATGTTAACTAACTGAAGTTTAAATAAAAACTACACACACACACACACACACACACACAGAGAGAGAGAGATGTGGTGGATACATATTACATATAATGGAATATTATGTAAGAATATTATAAGAATATCCCATAAAAAAGGATGAGACTTTCCATTTGTGACAACATGCATGGACCTAGAGGCTATCAGGCTAAGTGAAATAAGTCAGACTGAGAGAGACAAATACCACCATATGATTTCACTCATCTGTGAGAAGGAGGAGCAAAATGGTGGAGGAGGAAGAGACATAAATATCATCAGGTCTCAGAAGTTCAGCTAGATGGTTATGAAACCATTCTGAACACCTACAAACTCAACAGGAGATCAAAGAGAAGAATAACAGAAATTTTATGAGCAGAAAAGCGACCACTTGCTGGAAGGTAAGACGTGCAGAGAAGTGAATCTGAAGTGATATAGGGGAAGAGGGACGGCGAGGGGAGGGGCTGGCTCCTGGCAAGCTGTAGAGCTGCAGAGCACAAAATCAGAACATTTAGAAGTTTGCTCCACTGAGAGACATCACTCCAGAGGCTAAGTGAGGGGTGGAGCCCTCGTGGGGACAGTGGAGCCTCAGAACCCGCGAGGTCACAAAAAGACCAGGGGTGTCTGAGTGTGGCAGAGCTCCCAGGTATCAGAGCAGAGAAGATGGCTGCAGAGATGGAGCTGAGGAGTGTGCTCTCAGCTCAGGGTTACCTTAAGCCGTGATCCGAGGCACAGTCAGGCTACTGCTTTTCTAGCAGGGTCCCCACAAGTGGAAGATCTGGGGAGACTCACCTTCCTCCTCCCACACAGAAGTGCATGGCAGGAATCTGCTGGGTTTGGAGACTCCAAATGGGCCCATGGGCCAGAGATAGAAATGTTAGGTCACAGGCCGGGTGAGCACAGAGTGCGGCTGGAGACCAGGAAGACGGGAGAGATTGACTGCTTTTCTCTGAATGGGGATTGAGGATGGGGGGCCCGAGCTCTTGGCTCCTCCGGGCTGGAGATTGGGAGGCTGCCATTTTCATTCCTGTCCTCCAAAGCTCTACAGGAACCGTTCAGGGAACAAAAGCTACCAAGAGCAAAACCACACAGATTACTTAGATTACTTGCAAGGGTGGTGCAATTCCACCTCAAGCAAAGACATTTGAGAATCACTGCAACAGCCTTTCTACTCTCATCTTCACTTAATAAATCTTCACTTTACTTCAAAAAAAAAAAAAAATCACGGCAACAGGCCCCTCACCCAGATCAGCAAGAACATCCAGCCAATACCAAGTTCAACGATCAATGAGAACTACAGAACTCCAGAACTGGGGAAGATAACACAGAATTAATGGCTTTTTTCCCCATGATTCTTCAGTCATTCAAAGTTAAATTTTTTAAAGTTTATTTTTTTCTTACTCTATTTTTAAAATTTTTTCCTCTTTCCTATTTTAAAGTTTTTTAATTATTTTCTTTTATCAATACCTTTTTAAAAAATCTTTTAAATTTTCATTTTTATAACCATATTCTATCCCTTCATTGTATTTAGTCTTATGTTTTGTATACATATAGGTTTTTCTTTCTTTAAAATTTTGGAATACAGTTTTTTCTAATAGATTAAAATATACCATAAATCTAAAGCATGGCTTTGTTCTAGTCTCCAGCCTGATCACATTCTTTCCTCTTTTTTTTTTTCAATCAACTTGCTATCTTATCAATTCCTTTTTTAGAATCTTTTTAAATTTTAATCTTTATAGTCATATTCCATCCCTTCATTGTGTTTACCCTTATGTGTGTGTGTGTGTATTTATATTTATATTTATCTTTCTTTAAAATTTTGGGAGGTAGGGAGCCTGGGTGGCTCAGTGGGTTAAGCCGCTGCCTTCGGCTCAGGTCATGATCTCAGGGTCCTGGGATTGAGTCCCACACCAGGCTCTCTGCTTGGCGGGGAGCCTGCTTCCCTCTCTCTCTCAATCTGCCTGCCTCTCTGCCTACTTGTGATCTCGCTCTCTCTCACTGTCAAATAAATAAATAAATAAAATCTTTAAAAAAAAAAATTTGGGAGGTAGTTTCTTCTAACAGACCAAAATACACCCAAAATCACGTGTGTGGCTCTGTTTGATTTACCAGTCTAATATATATAATTATATATATTTATATTTTATAATATAATATATAATTATGTGATTACATATTATATTTATAGATATATATTTAAATATAATACTTTTTTTCTTTTTTCCTCCTTTCTTCTCTCCCTGGTTTCAGGTCTCTTCTGATATGGTTAGTGTATATTTTTCTGGGGTTGTTGCTACCTTTTGAGTATTTTGTTCTCTCATTCCTCTATTCTTATCTGGATAAAATGACAAGATGGAAAAACTTACCACAAAAAAAAGAACAAGAGGCAGCACCAACAGTGAGGGACCCAATCAATATGGACATTACTAATATGTCAGAACTAGAGTTCAGAATGACAATTATCAAGGCGCTAGCTGGGCTTGAAAAAAGCATGGAAGATACTAAAGAATCCCTTTCTGGAGAAGTAAAAGAATTAAAATCTAAACAAGTTGAAATCAAACAAGTTATTAATGAGGTGCAATAAAAAATTGTAGGTTCTTACTGCTAGGATAAATGAGGCAGAGCAGAGAATTAGTGATATAGAAGACCAAATGATGGAAAATAAAGAAGCTGAGCAAAAGAGAGACAACAACTACTGGATCACAAAGGAAGAATTCAAGACATAAGTGATACCATAAGACAAAACAATATTAGTATAATTGGGATCCCAGGAAAAGAAGAAAGGGGGGACAGAGAATGTATTGGAACAAATTGTAACAGAGAATTTCCCTAATTTAGCAAAGAAAACAAGCATCAAAATCCAGGAGGCACAGAGAAACCCCCTCAAAATCAATAAAAATAGGTCCACCCCCCGTCATCTAATAGTAAAACTTACAAGTCTCAGTGACAAGAGAAAATCCTGAAAGCAACTTAGGACAAGAGCTCTGTAACATACAATGGTAGAAATATTAGATTGGCAGCAGACTTATCCACAGAGACCTAGCAGGCCAGAAAGGACTGGCATGATATATTCAGAGAACTGAATGAGAAAAATATGCAGCCAAGAATACTATATCCAGCTAGGTTGTCATTGAAAATAGAAGGAAAAATAAAAAGCTTCCAGGACAAACAAAAATTAAAAGAATTTGCAAACACCAAACCAGCCCTACAGGAAATATTGAATGGGGACCTCTAAGCAAAGAGAGAGCCTAAAAGTAAAAGACCAGAAAGGAACAAGACAATATACAGTAACTGTCACCTTACAGGTAATACTCATCACGAAATGCATATCTTTCTGTAATTACCCTGAATGTAACTGGGCTAAATGCTACAGTCAAAAGACACAGGGTATCAGAATGGATTAAAAAAAAAAAAAAAAAGACCCATTGAAATGACATCTGCAAGAAACTCATTTTAGGCCCAAAGACACTTCCAGATTTAAAGTGAGGGGTGGAAAACAATTTGCTATGCTAATGGACATCAAAAGAAAGCTGTGGTGGCAATCCTTATATAAGATAAATTAGATTTTAAGCCAAAGACTATAATAAGAGATGAGGAAGGACACTATATCATACTTAAAGTGTCTGCCCAATGAGAAGATCTAAAAATTTTAAATATCTTTGCTCCTCACATGGGAGCAGCCAATTATATAAACCAATTAATAACAAAATAAAAACACATCAACAATAATAGTAGGAGACTTTAATACCCCCCCTCACTGAAATTGACCAATCATCTGAGCAAAAGATCAACAAGGAAATAAAGGCTTTAAATGACACACTGGACAAGATGGGCATCACAGATATATTTAGAACATTCCATCCCAAAGCAACAGAATACACATTCTTCTCTAGTGCACATGGAACATTCTTCAGAATAGATCACATCCTGGGTCACAAATCAGGTCGCAACCAGTACCAGAAGATTGGTAGCATTCCCTGCATATTTTCAGACTAAAATGCTCTGAAGCTAGAACTCAACCACAAGGGAAAAGTTGGAAAGAACTCAAATACATGGAGGCTAAAAAGCATCCTACTAAAGAATGAATAAGCCAACCAGGAAACTAAAGAAGAATTGAAAAACTCTTGGGAACAAATGAAAATGAAAACACAACTGTTCAAAATCTTTGGGACACAGCAAAGGTGGTCCTGAGAGGAAAGTATATAGCAAGCCTCTCTCAAGAAACAAGAAAGTTCTCAAGTACACAACCTAAGTCTACACCTAAAGGAGCTGGATAAAGAACAGCAAAGAAAGCCTAAACCCAGCAGGAGAAGAGAAACCGTAAAGATCAGAGCAGAAATCAATGAAATAGAAACCAAAAGAACAGTAGAACAAATCAACGAAACTAGGAGCTGGTCCTTTGAAAGGATTAATAAGATTGATAACCCCCTGGCCAGACTTATCAAAAAGAAAAGAGAAAGGACCCAAATTAATAAAATCATGAAAGCAAGAGGAGAGATCACAACCAACACCAAAGAAATACAAATAATTATAAGAGCATATTATGAGCAACAATACACCAGCAAATTTGACAATCTGGAAGAAATGGATGCATTCCTAGAGACATATAAACTACCACAACTGCACCAGGAAGAAATAGAAAACCTGAACAGACCCATAACCAGTAAGGAGATTGAAGCAGTCATCAAAAGTCTCCCAACAAACAAGAGCCCAGGGCCAGATGACTTCCCAGGTGAATTCTACCAAACATTTGAAGAAGAGTTAATACCTATTCTCCTGAAACTTTTCCAAAAAATAGAAATGGAAGGAAAACTTCCAAACTTATTTTATGAGGTCAGCATTACTTCAATCCCCAAACCAGATAAAGATCCCATCAAAAAGGAGAACTATAGACTAATATCCTTGATGAACACGGATGCCAAAATTCTCACCAAAATACTAGCTAATAGGATCCAACAGTATGTTAAAAGGATTATTCATCATGATCAAGTGAGATTTATTCCTGGGCTGCAAAGTTGGTTCAACATCCATAAATCATTAATAAAAGAAAGACTAAGAACCATATGATATTCTCAACAGATGCTGAAAAAGCATTTGACAAAGTACGTCATCCTTTCTTGATCAACTCTTCACAGTGTAGGGTTAGAGAGTACATATCTCAAAATTATCAAAGCCATCTGCGAAAAACCACAGTGAATATTATTCTCACTGGGCAAAAACTGAGAGATTTTTCCTAAGGTCAGGAACATGGCAGGGCTGTCCACTATCACCACTGCTATTCAGCATAGTACTAGAAGCCCTAGCCTTAGCAATCAGAAGTCCTAGCCTCAGCAAACAAAAGAAATAAAGGTCATCCGAATCAGCAAAGAAGAAGTCAAACTCTCACTCTTGCAGATGATATGTTACTTTTCGTGGAAAACCCAAAGGCTCCACTCTGAAACTGCTAGAACTCATACAGGAATTCAGTAAAGTGTCAGGGTATAAAAGCAATGCTGAGAAATCAGTTGCATTTCTATAAAGCAACAATAGGACAGAAGAAAGAGAAATTAAGGAGTCTATCCCATTTACAATGTGACGCAAAACCGTAAGATACCTAGGAATAAACCTAACCAAAAAGCATGGAATTTGTACTCAGAAAACTATAAAGTACTCATGTAAGAAATTGAGGAAGACACAAAGAAATGGAAAAACATTCCAGGCTCATGGATTGGAAGAACAAATATTGTGAAAATGTCTATGCTACCTAAAGCAATCTACACATTTAATGCAATCCCTATTAGAATACCATCAATGTTTTTCAAAGAAATGGAACAAATAATCCTAAAATTTATTGGAAATCAGAAAAGACCCCAAATAGCCCCAGGAATGTTGTAAAAGAAAACCAGAGTTGGTGGCATCACAATTCCAGACCTCCAACTCTATTACAAAGCTGTCATCATCAAGACAGTATGGTATTGCCACACAAACAGACAAATAGCTCAATGGAACAGAATAGAGAGCCCAGAGATGGACCCTCAACTCTATGGTTAACTAATCTTCGACAAAGCAGGAAAGAATGTCTAATGGAAAAAAGACAGTCTCTTCAACAAATGGTGTTAGGAAAATAGGACAGCCACATGCAGAAAAATGAAACTGGACCATTTCTTACACAACACACAAAAATAGCCTCTAAATGGATGAAAGACCTCAATGTGAGACAGGAATCCATCAAAATCCTTGAGGAGAACACAGGCAACAACTTCTTTGACCTCAGCACAGCAACTTCTTCCTAGAAATGTTGCCAAAGGCAAGGGAAGCAAGGGCAAAAATGAACTACTGGGACTTCATCAAGACCAAAAGCTTTTGTACAGCAGAGGAAACAGTCAACAAAACCAAAAGACAACCAACAGAATGGGAGAAGATATTTGCAAATGACATATTAGATAAAGGGCTAGTATCCAAAATCTATAAAGAACTTACCAAACTCAAGACCAAAAGAACAAATAATCCAATCAAGAAATGGGCAGAAGACATGAACAGGCATTTCGGCAAAGAAGATATCCAGATGACCGACAGACACAAGAAAACGTGCTCCACATCACTCAGCATCAAGGACATACAAATCAAAACCACAATGAGACCACCTCACACCATTAAAAATGGCTAAAATTAACAAGTCAGGGAACGACAGTGTCGTGAGGATGCAGAGAAAGGGGAACCCTCCTACACTTTTGGTGGGAATGCAAGCTGGTGCAGCCACTCTGGAAAATAGTATGGACTTTCCTCAAAAAGTTGAAAATAGAGCTACCATATGACCCAGTAATCGCACTACCAGGTTACCCTGAAGATACAAATGTAGTGATCTGAAGGGTCATGTGTACCTGAATGTTTATAGCAGCAATTTCCACAATAGCCAAACCATGGAAAGAACCTAGATGTCCATCAACAGATGAATGGATAAAGAAGATGGCGTATATATATATACAATGGAATACTATGCAACTATCAAAAAAATGAAATCTTGCCATGTGCAATGATGTTGATGGAACTAGAGGGTATTATGCTGAGCAAAATAAATCAATCATAGAAAGACAATTATCATATGATCTCTCTGATATGAGGAATTTGAGAGGCAGTGTGGGGCATCATGGGGGCAGGGAGGGAAAAAGTGAAACAAGATGGGGTCGGGAGGGGTGCCTGGGTGGCTCAGTGGGTTAAAGCCTCTACCTTTAGCTCAGGTCATGATCCCAGGGTCCTGGGATCGAGCCCCGCATCGGGCTCTCTGCTCAGCGGGGGGCCTGCTTCCTCCTCTCTCTGCCTGCTTCTCTGCCTACTTGTGATCTCTGTTTGTCAAATAAATAAATGAAATCTTAAAAAAAAAAAAAAAAGATGGGCTCAGGAGGGAGACAAACCATAAGGGACTCTTAATCTCAGGAAACAAACTGAGGGTTGCTGGGGGTAAGGGGGGAGGGATAGGGTGGCTGGGTTATGGACATTGGTTAGGGTATGTGCTATGGTGAGTGCCGTGAATTGTTTCAGAGGGCTGATTCATAGACCTGTACCCCTGAAGCAAATAATACATTATATGTTAAGAAAAAAATAAAAAATAATAAATAAATAAATAAGTAGCAAATTAGTAAATAAACAGAAGCAAAATCAAGCCTATAAATATAGAGAACAAATTGATAGTTGTCAGAGCAAATGGGTGATGGGATCAGGCAAACAGGTGAAGGGAAGTGGGAGGTACAGATTTCCAGTTATGGAAGGAACGATTAAGTCATGGAAATAAAAGTTACAGCATAAGGAATATTGTCAATGATATCATAATAACATTGTGTGCTGATAGATGGTAACTTCTCCTGGGTAAGCATAGCAAAAAGCATAGGGATGTTGAATCACTATGTTGTACACCTGAAACTTAGGTAACATTGCATGTCACCAAAAAAGAAAGAAAGACAGACAGACAGACAGACAAAGAAGAAAGGAAGAAAGAAAAAATAAAGAAAGGAAGAAAGGAGGAAAAGAGGGAACTTCATTTTGTTTAAATCAATGTTTTTTGGGGATTTTCCTGTTACCTGGAGCTGACTTGAATCCTAGTTAATAAATATCTCAATTTAAAGCTATAATATTATAAAGCTGCATACTATAAATAATATAAATTTATAAACACTATAAATTTTCCAGACCAACGCTTTGATTTCAGCTTTTAATTCTGATCACATTTTTCTTGCATCTCTTCTGTGGAGATCTCCAACTCTTATTCTGTATGTTTTCTAGTTTTATCGGTTAATCACATAGAAGTTTCTCACCTTTTCTTGGTAACATTGTATCAACCTCTCCCAAGTTTATCTTTCTAGAACAAATATTAAATCTTCTCACTGTATGCCCTCTGTGAATGTCTCCTTGGATTTCTTGCAGCTGTGTTGTTAGATAATGTTTCATATTTTTCTAATTAGGTTATTAGATGTAAATAAAAAGTGTACATGAAGGTTATGTGGGGGATTTTTGAGTTATAAATGTAAGTGACCCTATTTTATTTGTTCCCTTTTGCCTTGTTTTTGACTTTATTTGATACATATATAACAACACCTCTGTTCTTATGTTACTTTGATTTTTCTTTTTTTTTTTTTTTTTACTTGCTGTATAGTTACCCATCAGTGTTCCTCTACTCTTCCCCTTTCTACACCTGCTTCAGGAGGCTGAGCAATCCTCATTGGCCAGTTGGGAAGCTGATCACAAATCAGGACATAGAAGAAGCAGTGCAAGCATTTACTGCCCTGGCTCCCACCCTGCAGGTCACTAAAAATTTGATCAGAGCTCAAGATCCCATCAGGTGTCCTCTCTGCTCCACTCTCCCTCTCTGTTATGAGGCCCTGGTAGCCACTTCTCTCTTTTTGCTAGATTTAGGTCTCAATGGTAACAGGACCCTGAACTTATTATTCCCAGGGTGTTGTGGTTTCTCTCTACTTTGTCGTCACACTTGCAAATAGTCCATTTATACATCCTTCTCAAATTATTCTAATTTGAGTGTGACATCTGTTTCCTCCTGGGACTCTGAGTGACAGAATTAATTGGTGCCAGGAGTGACCCCAGAAAACATATCCTCAAAATAGACTTCTGGATTAAGTTCACTCATGTATTTAAGGACGACCTCCTTGCTGTGGTGTGGGAGGCAGGGCCAGGGCTAGAGTGAAGCACCCAGAGGACAAAACTTAAGGAGATGTTCACTCTGGGGGCCAGGCCAATATCTTAGATGTCTCACATGCTTCCCCCCAGTCCCATCCCTAACATGGAGAAGAGTAGGGGATGGCAGGCATGGGACCCATGTAATTCATTGCATGCTATGCTATCAAATGACTCAAATTATCACCAGTGATAGACTGTGATTAATTAAACAAGGAAGCTGTTAGAGGTGACTCTAATGCCATGCCAGCCTATGTAAGCAAACCAAAATCTAAGCCCATAAAATGCCTCAATATTTTATCTACATGAGTTTTCCCCCTGGTGCCTTTGGGTGGAAAGTTTTTAACCACCTCTTCTTTGACACAGCCAGCTTCCAATCAATTTTTACTTAAATAAAATATTTTTTTTTAAATCTTAATATGGCTCAGTTTATTTTTCAACAAGGTGAATTCAGATGAAGGGAAGGTATTGGGAAATCTAGTGGCTTGGGTACTTCCTCATTATGGTGACAATAATGATCATAAAGATAATGGAGTTACTAGGCATCTTTTGATGCCAGAAAATAGAGAAATGAAAAGTTATGCATAGGCAACAAAGAATACATATAGAGAACTAAAAAGCCTTCATGACAGCTTTGAGGAGTTCTTCTCCTTCACAAGTGATTGCCAAAGACCAAGGCAATGATCTAATCATAAAGGTTACACTCTGGACCTTTCCCATAATCAAGGGCCTTGATGGGGAATGAGGGAGATCCTGAGATAGGATATTGGAGCAATTGGGCATATACAGATGAGGGTAGAGTTTTTTTAATATCAGAATCCTAATCTTCTCTTATCAGAGGAGACAACTCTATCCCACTATTGAAGGAACAAGCACTTTTCTGCATAAAAGTCTTTCAGTGTTACTTTCAATAAAATGATTACAGAAAAATACTATATCAATTCCCTATAATAAAAATAATTATACCCATTCTTATCACTCCCATGTTCTTGGCTAGTATGCTCTGGCATTTTTGTTCCAGTTCATTATAATAACATACCATTACACCATACAGAGTAGCATTTTTTTTTCATTAATTCATACAAATATTTATAGGGCATTTACTATGTTTTTTAGGATACAACAGTAAACCAAATCTATGAGAATCCCTGCTCTCATCCATTCTTACATTTTCTCAAAGTCATAACATGGCATTTTCTGTCTTATAGTTAGACAAGGTCCATATATAAGTGCCTTAATTTCACACATCCCCTCATTTTTGTAACTGTTTCTTCATTCATGAGTTGTTGTTTTTCTTTTTGATTCTTCATCCTGTTGTTGGGTTATGTCATTTAGTTAGTCTGTACTGAAGAGTAGAAAATAAGCCACTCCAAAATGTGCCTCTTTAGCATAAAGATTATTTTGAGCTAATTATTTTGAGAAACTAAAGACACAGAAGAAGCTCTGAAAAGAGAGTAGAAGTTAATCTTTTGTAAAGAAGATGTAAATTTATAATGGAAATCTCCATTTGTGTTTCCCACTTTACTAGGAAGAGAAGATCTACTCGAAATTGCAAGAGAATATTGTGAATAGAGAAGGCAGCTACTTAAATCTCCATATCCACCTTTTCCTTCTTTACTATACTTTTCTTAATAAGCTCCAATAACCATCCTCTCTCCTTCCCCAGCATCTTTCCTTTTGTTCTTAGTTGAAGATGGTATTTAAGGTGGTGTCTTGAGGGCATCTTAGGGAGTTACTCAGTTTTCTTGAGTATTAATTGTATGTATGTGTGTATGTATGTATGTATGGGTATCAATCATATGTACGTAAGGTATATATGATATTGAGGCACATGGCTGGCTCAATGAGTTAAGCATCTGCCTTCGGCTCAGGTCATGATCTCAGGGTCCTGGAATGGAACCCCACATTGGGCTCTCTGCTTAGTGAGGAGTCTGTGTCTCCCTCTCCTTTGCCCCTGCCTCTGCTCATGCCCGTGTTTTCTCTCTATACATATATCTCTCTCTCTCTAAAATAAATAAATAAAATCTTTTTAAAAATTATATATTATTAAACTTCTATTCATTTTTTTCTTGCTAATCTGCCCTTTATTATGGCAGTTCTCAGCCAAGATCTCAGATCTCAGAAAGGCAGAGGGAAAATTATTTTAAATCATTTATACAATAAACATTTATTACATAAATAATTTAAATAAGTTATTTAACTTTATTCCCCTACAACATGTTTGGGTTTTTGTTGTTTGTTTCTCTAGGAAATGTTCTGGGGATTCCAGAGGATTAGCACACAAGAGAATGTCTTCCTAAAATAAATATATAAGAGAATGTCTTCCTGTTGCTTTTACAAATAAATAACTCCTGAGCAGAAAAGAGAATCCTTTTTTGGAATTTCTAATGTCTTCAAATGTTACTTGAGAAATCTCAGTCCAGTCTGAAGGATTTCCATATAAGGTAACTTCTTCCGCTTGGCTGCATGTAGAATTTTTTTTTTTCTTCCTTGGGAGTAATTTAATTGAGAAGATAGAAAAAACAACAATAACTTCAGCTTTGTTCTTCTTTCTCAAGATTGCTTTGGCTATTCAGGGTCTTTTGTGGTTCTGTACAAATTGTAGGATTGTTTATTCTAGTTCTGTGAAGAATACAATCGGTATTTTGATACAGATTGCATTGAGTCTGTCGATTGCTTTGGGGAGTATGGACATTTTAACTGTGTTAATTCTTTCAATTCATGAGCATGACATATCTTTCCATTTGTTTGTGTTACCTTCAATCACTTTCATCAGTGTCTTACAGTTTTCAGAGTAGAGGGCTTTCACCTCCTTGATTGAGTTTAGACCTAGGTATCTTACTCTTTTTGATGCAACTGCAAATTGGGCCATTTGCTTTATTTCTCTTTCTGCTACTTTGTTACTAGGGTAAAGAGAGGAAGAAACAATTTCCCAAAGTTGATCCAGGGTCCAGGTCAGGCTTTATTTCTACTCCATAAGTCTCCTATTAGAAAGAAATTACGGTTAAGTAAGTCTAATAAACCCAATGGAATTAAAGATGTCTTCTGAAAAACTAAGCATTCATCTAATCAGTTGACTATCGGTTAACTTTCTGAAGATCTTTAAGCATTCTTTTTTACCTATATATGGATGATTAGATGTTTATTTAACCATTCTCTTTTCTTGTAGAATGTCACTACTAAGAGTAAAACTTTGGTATATTTAGGTTACTTCTTTTATGACAAGTATAAATAAAAGTTTCACAGCTACACATAACTAAATTATCAGAAAAAATTAACAAAAGCAAACCTAAAGAAGGTTAAAAGAAGCAAATAAACAGATTTTGATTTGCTAAAAATTTTTAAAATTAAGGGGGTGCCTGGGTGACTCAGTGAGTTAAAGCCTCTGCCTTCAGCTCAAGTCATGATCCCAGGGTCCTGGGATCAAGCCCTGCATCAGGCCCTCTGATCAGCAGGGAGCCTGCTTCCCCCTCTCTCTCTGCCTGCCTCTCTGCCTACTTATGAATCTCTCTCTCACTGTGTCAAATAAATAAATAAAATCTTTTAAAAATTTTTTAATTAAGGTAACAATAAAATTGACAAATTCAAAAGCTAATAATTTGAAGGAGAAAGAATACTAAAACTGATTTCTCCAGAACTCTTTAGTTAAATTAGAACTCACTCAGAAAGGAGTACATGAGAAGAGATTCATGTGCTCTTTTACAAAAAACTCCAGTGTTAGGAATATATCCTTAAAAAAAAAAAATGAGAGATGTCAAAAAGATTGATGTATAAGAATAAGCATTTCAATACTATTTATAAAAATAGTGAAAAAATTGGAAGCAATTAAGCTGTTCCACAGAAGTCAAATTAATTTTTCAATTAATAAATATTTCTTTAGTATTTCTTGAGTATTGGGAAATGCTAGATATGGAAATTATCAAGAAAATGCATTATGGTAAATGATTGAGCCTATTATGCAATCATTGAAATTCATTTACCAATTTACCCATATATATTAAAAGTGAATAAGTTGCTTCACCCAACAATTCTATTTTTTTAAGCTTTAATTATTTAAGTAATCTCTACACCCAGTGTGGGGCTTGAACTCACTACCTTGAGATCAAGAATTGAATGCTCTTCTGACTGAGCCAGACAGGCACTCCCCCAACAATTCTATTTTGAGAAATATACCTCAAAGAAATAATCATAAATGAATGCAAAGGTTTATAGAAAAAGATCTTTACTTATAGTAGTAAAAATTTATACTTTTTACTTATTGTTGTAAAAATGTGTCTATGATAAGGAATTGTATGATACCACCATATACAAAAATAGAAGATTTTTAAATGGTTGTATAATTCATTTTGTGTTAATTTTTTAACATGGTATAAGGAAGAATTTCAAATTCATTCTATTGTATGTAAATGTCCAGCTGTCCCAACACCATTTATTGAAAAATCTATGTTTTCTACAATGGATTATTTTGACATCCTTTTGAAAATTAATTGATCCTTACTGTTTAAGTTTACTTCTGGACTCTCAGTTCTAGTCCATTTATCTACATGTCCCTCTTTATGGCAGTACTACACTGTCTTGATTGTGAGCCTAAATATAAGAACTAAAACTCTGAAAATGTTGGGGCAACTGGGTGGCTCAGTCAGTTAAGCATCTGCCTAGGGTCCTGGGATCGAGCCCCGCATCAGGATCCCTGCTAGCCTGCTTCTCCCTCTCCTCCCTACTTGTGCTCTCTCTCACTCTCTCTGTTGCTATCTCAATCTCTCTCTCTTAAATAAATAAATCAAATCTTAAAAAAAAAAGAAACAAAGAAAACTGTAAAAGTGTTAGAAGAAAACCTAGGGATAACTTTTTGTGATCTTGGATTAGGCAAATCCTTTTCAGATATGACACCAAAATTACCAGCAAGAACAACTAAAAAGAGGTAAACTTATCAAAACTGAAAACTTTTGTGCTAGTATGGACACATCAAGGAAGGGAAAAAATAACTCACAGAATGGGAGAAAATAATTGTAAATCATACATCAGATAAAGCCTTGTATCCAGGATATATTAAAAACCTTTATGACTCAATAATAAAAAGACAAGGGTGCCTGGGTGGCTCAGTGGGTTAAAGCCTCTGCCCTCGGCTCAGGTCATGATCCCAGGGTCCAGGGATGGAGCCCCACATCGGTCTCTCTGCTCAGAAGGGAGCCTGCTTCCCTTCCTCTCTCTCTGCCTGTCTCTCTGCCTGCTTGTGATCTCTGTCTGTCAAATAAATAAATAAAATCTTAAAAAATAAAAATAATAATAATAAAAAAGACAAATAATCCAATTAAAAATGGGCAAAGTATCCAAGATACATTTTTTCCACAGGATATATATGAATGGCCAATAAGTACCTGAAAAGATGCATTGCATTATCATTTAGCAGGGAAATGCAAATGAAAACCATACACACCCACTAGGATGGCTATTAAAAAAATGAGAGCTAGTAAGAAGTTTTGGCAAGAATGTGGAGGAAGTGAATCCCTCATACATTGTTGGTGTAAATGTAAAATGGCCAATTCCTTTGGACAATAGTCTGGCAGTTCCTCAAAATGTTAAATACATAGTTACCATATGATTCAGCAATTTCACTCTTAGCTAGATATCTATCAAGATAAATGAAAATATATGTCCACACAAAAACTTTTCCACAAGTATTCATGGCAGCATTATTCCTCATAGTCAAAAAATGGAAATCTCCCAAATGTGTGTCAGTCAATGCATGGATAAATAAAATACAGTATATCCATACAATGGAATGTCATTCATCAATAGGAAGAAATGAAGTAAAGCTACAATGTGGATAAATTTCAAAAACATCACGCGAAGTAAGAGAATCCATTCGCAAGGGACCATGTAACGTAAAATTCCATTTATATGAAAGGTCCAGAATGGGCAAATCCATAGAGATGGAAAGTAGATTAGTCCTTGCATAGGTCTGGTGGGGCAACGGGCCGGTGGCTGTTCAAAGGTACAGGTTTCTTTTCAGCTTGGTGAAAGTGCTCTATACTTGGACTGTGATGATGGCTGCACAACTCAAAAAATACACTAAAAACCACTGAATTGATATATTTTAAGTGGGTCAATTGTATAGTGTGTGAATTACATCTGAGTAAAGCTGTTTAAAATGTGATTGAGACATTTCTAACAAAGAGTAGCAGAAATTGCCATTCTCCTCTCAGCAATCATCCAAAACAGGGACTTGACAGTGAATTTTATGCATTTTGTTTCATCATGAAGGAGCAAAGCCTGGAGTGAGCTTTAGCAGCCCTCCCCGTTCCATCCTCCAGTACCTACTAATTTCACTTGGCATATAAAAGGAATTTTCTGCTGTCCTAGCTACAGGTAGTTAAATATACGTTAAAAAAAAAAAATGGTTAGAATGTAACGTGGAAAAATGTTCACAGTGATGGTATCTCTGCTTGATAAGAGTTGTTCTCTCTATTTCTTTCTTTTTTTTTTTTAAGATTTTATTTATTTGTCAGAGAAAGAGCACAAGCAGGGGAAGTGGCAGGGAGAGGGAGAAGCAGGCTCCCCACTGAGCAGGGAGCCCGATGTGGGGCTCCATCCCAGGACCCTGGGATCATGACCTGAGCCAAAGGCAGACACGCAACCGACAGAGCCACCCAGGCAACCCCAGAGTTTTTCTTTCTAAATTTTCTTGATTTTCCATGTTAAGCAGCATGTCTTATTTCATAATTGGTAAAAACATAAAGTTATTTCAAAATTTCATAATCGGAGATAACATAATTTATCATCACTTCCTGAGGAAGCTTTCTGCATCTATGATGCCAATCTTCCCTCTCAATATTCTTTTTTTTTTTTTTTTTAAGATTTTATTTATTTGCTGGACATGGGACTCGATCCCGGGACTGTGGGGTAATGACCTGAGCCAAAGGCAGACACTTAACCAACTGAGCCACCCGGGCATCCCCTCTCAATATTCTTATCACAAATGTTAAACCTGGCCATCTGCATAGGCTATCTTGACCTGAAGGAGTCCCCTCAAAATAAAAGCCACTTTGCCCTGAGAATTATTATTTAAGGTCAAATAAGAATCAACAAGTACAGGAAGAGCTCTCTACCCTCTCCTTATCTGCCTGAAAGTAGTACATAAATTTCCCTTGGAGAAAGGTGGCCCCCACCTTCACCAAGGAGACTCTTTTTTTTTTTTTTTAAGATTTTATTTATTTATTTGAGAGAGAATGAGTGAGAGAGAGCATGAGAGAGGAGAAGGTCAGAGGGAGACGCAGACTCCCCAAGGAGCTGGGAGCCCCATGCGGGACTCGATCCTGGAAGTCCGGGATCATGACCTGAGCCCAAGGCAGTCGCTCAACCAACTGAGCCACCCACGCACCCCAAGGAGACTCTTATTATTGAAGACAGGAAGTCAACACCACCATGAGTTTGCATAAACAGACTTTACTGAAAGAGCCCTTATATTCCATTAGATCCGCCATATATTTCCTATTTATTATCTCCTGAAGCCCACAACCTCTTTACTTTGTTAAAAGGGTATATGAGTTGATGAGTCAACCACTTCTTTGGGTTTCATTTCTTTCCTGTGAACTCCTGTGTGTGTAAATATTAATAAAAATTGTAAATATTAATAAAAATTAATAAAAATTTACACCTATTAATCGTTTGTCAGTTTAATTTGAAAGGTTCCAGAAATATATTTAAAAAGAGGAAAAATTTTTTCCTTTCAGACAGTCCCTTGTGTTTTTAAAATTTTGTTTATATTTAGCTTTCTTTGCATAAAAATGTTTTAAGAACTAAAATTTCATTGACACTGGTTTTTATGATTTATATGTCTGGCATCACATAAAATTTATTAAATTTTTATGTGTGCTTTTTCTAGATTCTAAGCTTGAGGGGAAGACTATGTCATAACATAATTTGGATGCTCTAGCTCCCTTAAAATAGTCTTATGCAGTGTAGGTAATCAATAAACAATTTTTAGACCCTATTATTATAAAACATTTTTTAGTAACAAAAAGCATGCACTGAAGGTTGCTTTACATAAATATCTTTTTTTTTTTTTTTTTTTTTTGACAGAGAGAAATCACAACTAGGCAGAGAGGCAGGCAGAGGGTGAGGAGAAAGCAGGCTCCATGCGGAGCAGAGAGCCCGATGCGGGGCTCGATCCCAGGACCCTGGGATCATGGCCTGAGCCGAAGGCAGAGGCTTTAACCCACTGAGCCACCCAGGCGCCCCGCTTTACATAAATATCTTTACCAACCATTTTGTTCCAGATATTTATAGCTCATTTTATTCTATGGTATATCACTGTTAATAAATCACCATTTGGTTTTTATAGCTTATTTTTAAATTGCCTTTGAATTTTTGATTTTTTATGAAAGTCATTCTATAGTCTAAAAAAAAATGACATACTTAAATTGTAAATGTATTTTCATGTATGGTACCTCTTTCCTGTATCCCATCTTTCCCTATCTCATTTACCCAAGCTTGGCTTTGAGTAGATTTTGCTGATTTCTTTTACAACTCTTAAAATCAAAAGAAAACTTTCTTTTTTTAAACTTAAACAATGATTTTATGCAATGCATTTAATAGTAATCAAATATCCTTAAAAGCAAACATTCCTCATAATTAAAATGTGCTGTTCTATCTCTTAACTCTCCTTGGACAAACCCACCGCATATGAAAAAGATTATCTTTCATTCTGTCTTCACTCTGATCATTTGATGAGATGAGGGTCTGTGAGAGGTAATCCTTATGTTATCATTTGGCTGAGCAGAAAGGCTAACTCTTACAGATTTCTTGTGAACCGTCAGACCCACATATGATAGTATGTTTCTGATCAACCTTTTCCCACTCCCCCTCCTTACTTTCCTTTCTCACTCCATTCCACCAGTCTGCCTCCATTCATCCCTTCTTTCAAACTATCACCAGATCAAGAGTTGATCAAAACTTCCCCGTACAATCAAGCAGGGAGAGCAGGGGCCAAGTGAGAGGGAGAAGGAGGATCCCTGCTGAGCAGGGAACCCAATGTGAGACTTGATCCCAGGACCCTGGGATCAGGACCTGAGCCAAACGCAGCCACCCAGCTTCTCCCCAGATAAGTGTTTTTAATGGATTATCAGTGCCTTGATAAAGACCATTGTGAAAACCAAAAGAAGGTATGGGGTGAAGAGGAGGATATGAACCCATAGCTGCCTGGTCAAGATGCTATTTGCCGTGCTGCAGTCATCGCTTTGATCATGGGTCTTCGTATGAATGAATCTTGTCAAATTGCCCAAAGTCTAGGTTCATTAAAGTAACAGAAAATAAGTAAACAACATTACCAATGTATTTAGCTACAGTGAGAAATTGAACTGGCAAGGGGACTGGCTATTCTGACCCATCAATGCTGCATCCTTAGAGAGAAATGTGCAAGAAACTATTATAATTGAAATTATGGCACTTAGAATCAGGGCAAGAAGTGGTATGTTTTTGATACTTGTTGGCAGTAAACTCAGTAATTCAGTAACAGATTCATACTGCACATCAAAATCTTATGTTGCCTAGTGGACCACTAAATAGCTCTTCTTCAAACAGACCCACTCTTTCTTTATATATGCCAATGTTATTGATAAAGATAAGAGACATAGTCTTTCATTACTGGCTTCCCAACCGCAAAACATTTTATCTCTGAGACACCTCCAGCACACATCTGATAGCTTACATCTGACCTCGTCTCATCATTTTACATTCTCATTCTCAGATTCATTTGTTTTGGCTCAGGCTACGGTGATGTAAGAGCAAAAAGATTGTGTATGACCGGTAGGAACTACATAGCCCTTGGGCTCACTGCAAAATGAAAAAGTGGGGAAGACCCTTGTTTCAAAATTACTAAGAATTTCAAAACAGTGACAGCAGAGCATCAAACCAAGGGCAGGGCCCTTCTGAGCTCAGGGTCCGGAGGCACCGCTGAGGTCCCACACTAAAGAAGTCAGCCTACATGAAGCAGCCCTCCTGTTCAAGAGTCACTAAACGAGACCCGCAGCCCAAATCCAGCTACTCCCTATCTCTGTAAGTGAAGTTGTGTTCGAATACAGCCTCGCCCATTGGTATTGTCTATGGTGGCTTTTGCTTTATAATAGCAGTCTGTTTGTTCATTTAAATAGCAGAGTCCTATACTCGCTACAGAGACTGTATGGCCCACAAAGACTAAAATATTTAAGAAAAACTTTGCCAATTCCCACTCCAGTGTCTGACAATAGGCCTCTGTTTCATATTTGCTCTGCAAAATGAGCACTCAGCAATCTACAGTTTGAGCCCCTCTCATCCTAAGAAACCTTGTAGGGCCCATGTAGAGACTGTAGCTGTAAATCAGAAGGATCCACAGACTGAAGGGCCAAGAAGGTCTGTGATGCTGTAGGACAGCAGCGCCCCTGATTCTCCTTGCAGATTCTCCATTCTGCAAAGCTACCTGATCTCTTCTAGCCAGATTTCTTGGGTATGTAGGATTTCTCAACATAGTTGCCACAAGACCACCTACCACTGCCAAATCCCAGTTAGAAAACTGGCTCTTGTCTAGAATCTTGTGGTTCCATTCCATGAGGGATGAGACTTAAGAACTGCTCTTCTGTGGCTTGAAATGAAAACTGTGAAATCCTCTGGCTCCATATCTGGCATTTCCACCCCACGATCTCAATTTTCCAGGACTAGGTGCCCAATAATCTTACTACTTGAGCTTGGGTCCCCATGGAGAACTTTAGAGGATCTGAGAGTCTACCGTACATGGTATCCAGTTAGCCTGCCACAGTTTCGTGGACACTGGTAGAAGATTGGAGACTCCTGGGTAGGAAATGGAAGACTGTGTAGTACTCATGGCTAGTGCAGTAGCCTGAATAATAGCATTTTTGCACCATTTCCCCATGTATCTATTCCCATAGGGTGACACAAAGTTCAGTTTATACCTACACACGCAGTGGGTTCTTTTGCAGGAAAGATACCTTGAGTCTAGGAAATAAGAATTTTTTTTTCTTTTTTACAGTGCCCTATAGGATTGTAAACATGTGTGTCCTTTGCTGCAGCAAACATTATTTTTCCTATAGACAGTAGGCCAACTTGTCTTTTGCTCTGAAGGGACACTATATCTTCCAAGGTAATGTGCTATAGAAGCATCCCTGAAAACACAATTCAGAACATAAGGCAATCAGCACCCTGGTTGCAAGTTGTGCAGAAATGCGGAAACTCTTGGAGAATGGTCTCTCACCTTTCCCTATTCGGACTTGATCTTTCATGGTGATTCCCCCCATCCATCCCCATAGCTGTAAATGAATCCCCCTTTTCCTGTGAGTGAGTTGGATTTGTGCTAATGACTTCCCCCCAGCTTTGATTCCTTCTCTTCTAGTTCACAGCTGTAGACCCGGCACTTCAGAGAAATACACCCCACCCACCTATTGCCCCAACACCAACACAGAACCACCTGTTCTCTCCTGTTTTGTTAACTTTTCAAGTAGAATGTTATCAGTTGTCTATACATAGTTGCACAACTTCAAGTATCTTACTTTGTTTAAAGCACTTAGTCACTCCACCTGTCGACCTGCTCTTCTTAACTTCCTGAAGGTTCGTGTCTGCAGCGGTACAAAAATATATATATATGATATTCAAGTCAAGTGCCAGAATATTCCAGCCATTATACCAAAAAGTCAGGTTGGGTATTGGAACCACAAATAGCATGTTGTGTGTAAGTCATCTACAGAGCAACTGAGAGGCCAGACAAGAACGGATGTGAGGGAACCGGAAGAAGATTCAGGAACTGACTCCAAACAAAAACGCCATCCGGAGGAAACAGGATAAGCCTGTCCAGACCCTGGAAACTACAATGAGGAAGGAAAAGCAATTATCAGAACAGATGGGCGGAAACGGAGCGACTAACAGAGGTGGAACCATGTTTATTCGTGTCCTGAGATTTGGGGTGCTGAACGGAATTTGTGCTCATCCTCCATAGCCCCCTGGGTCTATAATGATACTATATGGGTTGACGCCTCACGGGCATGCATGAGTTCCTATAAACAGTCAAGGTGTTTCTTAAGCCCGCAATTCTCTGTCCCTTGTGACTTCCCACCTTTTCTTGTTGGTGGTATATGTTTTTATTTGAATGGATACTAACTTGATGTATTCCCTTCCCACTTGTCAAAATATTCAAAATATTTGAATTCCTAGAGAATTGTACAAGTTTATGGAGATGATTGGAAAGGATATTAAAACCAGGTCTGTCCTAGAAAATACGGGACAGATGGTTGTGGGGCATTAAAAAAGAGAACTGGTAAGCCGACAACGCAGTATCTTATTGTCTGCTGTATTTTTTAGAAGCTTGCAGAGCGAGGCATATGTTATTGTTTCATCTCTTTTGATATATCTGAATTCCTTCAAACACATACAATTAAAAAATAATCCACTCTTAAGTAAATTGCATGTGCGTGAATAAAAATGCAATCCCCTTTAGATGAGTTTTGTGCTTCCCAGCTGTCCCTGAGATTATTATGTATAATAAATTATATACTCTGTACTCCACCTTCCATCAGAACTACAAATGAAAAGACTTAGCCACTTTTTAAAAATTCCTTATTGAAGTAAAGTCCTCACTAATTATTCATCAGCTATAAAAACTTTATAACCACTCAATATTTTGAGGTGTTTGGGCACATAAACTAACTCTAATTTTAATAGTTTATTCAACTAATTGCATGAACAAAGAGGGCCTCTTTCTTTCATATTCTTAATGTCGAATGCAATATTTTAAAAACAACAAGAATCATTGAAGTTTAGTGTTGGAAAATATTTAATTTTCTCAAGGTAAATAAGAAAACTGAGACTCTGTGACTGTCCAAGCATTATATTCCCAGAAGATCCATTCAGCTAGATGTGTATCAAAACCACCTTTTCAGGCACTGTATAACTTGCTCTGTATAACATGCAGACTTTTCTGTTTGTGGTTCTTTTTTTTTTTTTTAAGAGAATCTTTTTAAAAAATTATTTTTATTTTTTTTATTTATTTGACACAGAGAGAAAGAGATCACAAGTAGGCAGAGAGGCAGACAGAGAGAAAGAGAAGAAGGGAAGCAGGCTCCCCGCTGAGCAGAGAGCCCGATGCGGGGCTCGATCCCAGGACCCTGAGATCATGACCTGAGCGGAAGGCAGAGGCTTAACCCACTGAGTCACCCAGGCACCCCTGTTTGTGGTTCTCATAGGGAGTTGGTTCTAAATGTATTCAAGTAAGTAGTACCTGGATGTATTTTTGTGTATCTCTTGTCATCTGACCAGTGGCCATTTCTTTTTTAGTCAATTCCTTTTTTAAATCAATTTTTTATTCAGTATCTGTATGTATTGCAAAATGATCACCACAATAAGTCTAGTTAACAGTCATCACCATAGTTACAATTTTTTTCTTGTAAGGAGAACTTCTAAGCTTCTAAGTCTATCAGCATCTTTCAAATATGTAATACAACGTTATCAACTATGGTCACCATGCAGTACATTATAGCCCATGCCTTATTTTTTTAATGACTAAAAGTCCATGCCTTTTGACCCCCTTCACCCGTTTCACCTACCCCTAACTCCCTCACCCCCCAACTCTGGCAGCCATGAATCTATTCTCTGTATCTATGACCTCGGGGTTTTTTTTGGGGGGGGAGAGCTGTTTGTTGTTTGTTTAGATACTAAATACAAGTAAGATCATATGGTATTTGTCTTTCTCCGTCTGACTTATTCACTTGGTTAATGCCCTTGAAGTCCAACCATATTGTCACAGATGGCAAGATTTCCTTCTTTTCTTATGGTTGAATAATATCCCCTTGTATGTATACTCTACATTTAGTTATTCTAGGATTTTATTCCATTTTCGTGTTTCAGAGGAATATTTAAAAATTTTCAATCATTCTTATAATAAGAGATGGGCTTTTTTCTTTGGGAGGTTAAGTCTATTTTTCAAGTCAAAATGTGAGAAGCTGAAGAGCCATATTGAACATAGTTAAAACTTAAATTTTATCATGCTATGTGGCCAACAGCCCCTGACGGTTTTTTAAAGTCTTCATAGAGGTTGGTGAAAAAAACTCCACAGTGAATGAATTCTATTACTTATCATTATAATGTCTTCACCTCGGGTGTTTCTGGAATGTTCGTGAGGCTGAAATACTTAGAAATGTCCATTTGGTTACGTTTTACGGTATTTTCCTCTTTTCGTTATTCTCGTTAAATTAAGTGTGGTTTTGTTGCTATTGTTTTTAGGATTGCAAATCCTTTTGTGGAATCTTTCGCAAGTAAAATTTCTTCTTAATGTACCCGGAATTCTAATGGGCGAAAGTCTCTGCTTCTCTGCATTGACAGCTTTCTTTGTTGCCAAACCAGGTTTGCTGCCACTTTTCCCTGAGGAGTCTGCCACACATATTTTCAAGTACTACCTTGTGTTCATGTAGCCGTTATAAAGTGCTATTGTGTCTGTCTTCCATTAGCGATTTTTGTTTTTGTTTTTGTTTTGCGGAAACTCCATATTCTTTTCCATAGAGGCTGCACCAGTTTACATTCCTACCAATAGTATAAAGGGTTCCCTTTCCCCCACATTATCAAAAAATCCTATTATCTTTTCTGGGGCACCTGGGTGGCTCAATGGGTTAAAGCCTCTGCCTTCAGCTCAGGTCATGATCCCAGAGTCCTGGGATCGAGCCCCACATTGGGCTCTCTGCTCAGAGGGAAGTCTGCTTCCCTTCTTCTCTCTCTGCCTGCCTCTCTGCCTATTTGTGATCTGTCTGTCAAATAAATAAATAAAAATCTTAAAAAAAAAAATCCCATTATCTCTTCTACTTCTCCTCCTCCTCTTTCTTCCCCTTCTTCTTCCCCTTCTTCCTCCCGTTCTTCTTCTTCCTCTTCTTCCTCTTCTTCTTCTTCTTCTTCTTCTTCTTCTTCTTCTCCTCCTCCTCCTCCTCCTCCTCCTCCTCCTCCTCCTCCTCCTCCTCCTTCTTCTTCTTCTTCTTCTTCTTCTTCTTCTTCTCCTCCCCCTCCTCCTCCTCCATAGTAGCCATCCCAACATATAAGGGGATTTTTCATTGTGGTTTTGATTTGACTTTCCCTGATAATTAGTGATGTGAGAGTGTTTTCATATACCTACTGGCAATCTGTATCTCTTCTTTTAAGAAATATCTATTCAATTCCTTTTCCCATTTTTAAAATCATTTGTTTCATTTTGTTTTTGCTGTACTTGGGGTATTAATCGTTTATCAGATACATGGTTTGCCAGTATTTTCTCCTGTTCTGTAGGTTTCTTTTTTTGTGTGTTAATTGTTTCCTTTGCTATGCAGAATCTTTTTAGTTTGATGTCATCCCACATAATCTGTTTTTGCTTTTGTTGTCTGTGTTTTTCATGACATATGCAGAAACGTGGCCATTGCTCTTGTCAAGAAGCTTTTTCTTTGTGTTTTCTGCAAGAAGTTTAATGTTTAAGTCTTTAATTCATTTTGAGTTGATTTTTTTGTGTATGGTGTAAGATAAGGGTCTGGTTGTCTTCCATTAGCATTTTCTCTATGGTCCTTAGACTAAAAACTCTTGTTATAATGGCCCTAAAGTAAGCCGCAGTATTTTATATTGGTATTATTTATAAATGATCTTTCCCTCCAAAGCCATTTACTATCCATAAGATTTTTTTATGCTAGTTAAAATTTTGTATCAGTCAATTCGTATTAAATATTTATACATTTCCCCCCCTTTCTCCTTTCAGATATTTCTTTATTATTATAGGCTAAGATCAGATGTTATTTTTTTCTTTATAAATAATAAAATTTTCTTTTTAAAAGTCAAATATTCTAGAGTCTTTGATAAAACTTTGAGTTAACTTTGGTCAACAGCCCAAAAGAATCAGGGTAAAATGTAAGATTTACCACTTCATTCACTTTTTAAAAGATTTATTTATTTATTGTAGAGAGGTCGGAGGGTCAGAGGGAGAGGGAGAGACAGCCTTTTTTTTTTTTTAAGATTTTATTTACTTATTTATTTGTCAGAGAAGGGAGAGAGAGAGAGCACACAAGCAGGCAGAGAGACAGGCAGAGGTGGAGAGAGAAGCAGGCTCCCTGATGAGCAAGGAGCCCGATGCGGGACTCAATCCCAGGACTCTGGGATCATGACCTGAGCCGAAGGCAGCGGCTTAACACACTGAGCCACCCAAGCATCCCAGGAGAGACAGTCTTAAGCAGACTCTGCACTGAGCACAGAGCCCAACGTGGGGCTTAATCTCGCCACCCTGAGATCACTACCTGAACTGAGTCAGATGCTTAACCAACTGCGTTACCAAGGCACCCCACCATTTCATTCATTTTTCAGTGTACAATTCAGGGACAGCAAGTACGTTCACAATGTTGTACAACCATCACTGATTAACTTTTAAAAAGAAAGTAGTGATACCATTTATTAAACTCCTTCCACATGTATTTATTTCATTCATTTTTCAAAACACCTATGAAGTTATAATTGGTCCTCTACACAAGGTCATGTGACTGGAAAGTGGCAGAATGGGTTCTAGCCCATGTCTTTCTGACTTGTTCAAAATCCTATTTTTTTTCTTATTTGTATGTGTATAAGTTAAAAATGTGTTAACATGGGTGATGGACATTAAGGAGGGCACTTGATGTAATGAGCACTGGGTGTTATATGCAACAGATGAGTCACAAAATTCTACCCTGAAATTAATAATACACTATATGTTAACTAACTTGAACTTAAATAAAACCAATAGACAAACAAACAAATAAATACATAAATAAAATTTGTATTGATGTAATGCAGGCACACAGTTGAAAAAAATCAAATTAAATACAAAATGATAAAAGTAATGGAGGAAATAAACAGAATAATTTGTTGATAGCTTTAAAGTAAGAAAGATGTTCCTCTTAAATAAGATACAAAAGCAAAGGACAAAAAAAGGTGATTTATTGATAACTTCCACTACACTAAAAATTTTAAATTTCTGTATGATTAAAAAAAAATAACACAGAGTTAAAGAAATTTATAAGCAGGGGCGCCTGGGTGGCTCAGTGGGTTAAAGCCTCTGCCTTCGGCTCAGGTCATGATCTCAGGGTCCTGGGATCCAGCCCCACATCGGGCTCTCTGCACCGCGGGGAGCCTGCTTCCTCCTCTCTCTCTGCCTGCCTCTCTGCCTAGTTGTGATTTCTCTCTGTCAAATAAATAAAATATAAAAAAAAAGAAATTTATAAGCAGATAGAAAATATTTGCACTGTATATAACCAGCAAAGGTTTATAAGCCAGAATATATGTATATTCATATATGTATATATGTGTGAATATGTTTATATGAATATAATATACATATATATTCTTTTACATCAATAGGAAAAACACAACTTAATAGAAAGTAAGCAAATGATATGAACAAACGATTTATAGGAGACAAAATACAAATAGTCAATAAACATATAAGAAGATGTTAAACCTCACTGGTAATCAGGGAAATAAGTGAAATTTATTCTGGAAACAAGCATGAAATGTCATTCTTCACCAAGCGTATTGGTAAACAGTACAAAGTCGACCATATGAGGTTTGGTGACGTTATAGGAAAATAGATGCTCTCTCACATTGTTGGTGAAGGTGAAATTGGTCAGTCAACTTCGAGGGTAATTTGAAAATTCCTAAACCATATGACCCACCAGTTCCACTTCTGTCTATCTATGCTAGAGAAACACTGACACACATATGCAGGAAAACTCATAAAAAGGCAGTTGTTGTGGCTGGTGGCCGGTGGCTGGGTGTTTCAGTCAGTCCAGCATGCAACTCTTGATCTCGGCTCAGGTCATGATCTCAGGCTTGGGAGATTCAGCCTTGCATTGCTTATAATTCTCTCTCTCCTTCTGTCCCTTATCCCACAATCCCCTTAAAAAAAAAAAAAAGGCAATCACTGTTACAATGAAACATGAGAAGCAAGTAACATGTCCATGGCAAGAGGAATGACTAAAATCTTAGCTGTACTATGTGATATAATTATGGAGCATTTTCAAAGGAAGTCGTTTTGGAGCACCTGGGTAGCTCAGTCAGTTGGGCATCCAACTCTCGATTTGGGCTCAGGTCATGATTTTGGGGTCATGGGATCAGTTCCAGATCAGCCTCCAGGCTCAGCACAGAGACTGCTTGTCCCTCTCCCTCTGCTCCTCCCCCCACCCTTCATGCTCTCTTCCTCCAAAACAAATAAGTAAAATCTTTAAAAATAAAATAAAAAGGAGATAGTTTTCTATATACTAGGGGACATTCATCTAGATCTCCAATTCATACTGGATCTCCAATTCACACTCTAAAGTACCCCATTGGATAGATCCCCAACCGATTTTTGAGTGGGGGGAAAAAGCAGGAAACCCAAAGCCACAAAGTGGGTGGCTTAAAATAACAGAAATTCATTGTTTCATAGTTCTGGGGGCTAGAAGTTCAAAATCAAGGAGTCAGCAGAACTATGCCCCTTTTGAAAGCTATAAGGGAATCCTTCCTCTTAGGGGCAATATGCTTCCTAGCTTTTGGTGGCCCCAACTGTTCTTTGGTTTAGGGCGGCATAACTCCTGTCTTTCATCTTCATGTGACATTCTCCCTGTGTCTTTACATAGTCTTCCCTCTATATGTGTCTGTCTCCGTGTCCAAATTTCCCTCTACATAAGGACACCAGTCCTACTTTGATAAAAAAAAAATAAATATTTCTTAAAAAATAAATATCTCTTAATTCTGTTTTCAGAAGAAACAACTGTTTAAGTATTAGTTGCATCTCTTAATACATACCTTTGTTGATTTAAAGAACACGCTTAAGGAGATAGAATAATTTCTACCTCATAGCATCATTGAGAGGAGCAAATGAATTATTACATGTCAAGAACTTAGAACTATGCTTGGCACGTTAATATTTAACATAGGTTGGCTATTAGTATTTTCATTATACTATTGTTTTGTCATTTATCCATTTTAGACATTACTTATTGACTTCAGGAGTGATAAATGAGGATGTAGGGCTCATATACCATTCCCTCTCTCATCATCTCAATTGTTTAATCTTTTCAACCACTGATGAACTCAGTTTGAAGTTCTTCCAAGTTGTTCTAATTCTCCCATTGCTTCAGCTTCAGACTCACCAGTATCTAGCAGGCTTTTGTCAGAATTACTGCCCTAAAATTTGGAAGAGAATCCGGTTGCCTTGATTGTGGAGAAGTGGCTTTTAACTTCTTGCAGAAGCTCCCTCTTTCTCGGCCTTCTCTTTTGTAAATTGAACTAGACTATTACTCTTCTATTCTGGTTCCCTTCAGCTTCTAGAGATCTATTCAGAGTACTGACCTAAAGGATACTGTCAACAATACATATTTGTTACATAGGGAATATAGTCAACAATACTGCAGTAACTTTGTGTGGTGATGTGTGGTAACTAGGCTGATTGTGGAGATCGTGTCAAAATGTATAAAAATTCTGAATCACTGTGAAGTACACCTAAAACTCATAAGATATTGTATGTCAATTATCCTTCAATAAAAAAATAAATATTTGTTGATGGACTGAAGGCTCTTTTATTATTGTTTTTACTATAATGATATGTTTTAGTCTTACTAAGCTACACTTGAACTCACTGTGAAAACCTACTCACAACCCACATACAAGTTATTACATTTCCCATGTGCAAGTTATTCTTCACAACACTGTGTGGGAAAATCTAATTTTTTTTTAAACAGAGCTTTTAAAAAAATTTTTATATATTTGACAGAGAGAGGAAGATCACAAGTAGGCAGAGAGGCAGGCAGACGGGGGGCGGGGAGTGGACTCTCTCTGAGAGCTCAATGCAGGGCTGGATCCCAGGACCCTGAGACCATGGCCTGAGCAGAAGCTTAACCCACTGAGCCACCCAGCACCTGGAAAATCTGATAGTTATAAGACCTCCTTATTTTAAAACATTTTATTGTGGTTTAAATATATACAAAATAGAAGAATAGTATAATGACCTGGTACTTCTCTTATCACCTTGATTAAAAGTTTATCAACATAACCAATCTTATTTGTATATAATCCTGTATACTTCCCTTCCCAAACTGGTTTTTTTGTTTTTATTTACTTATTTTATTATTTTTTTTTCAAACTGGATCATTTTAAATTGAATTCCAGATTTCACCTATGGTTATGTAGGCGATCAGAATATGCCACCCAAAATATGCCACTCATAGCATGAGGATTGAAAAAGACACAGGATGAACTGTCTGCCATCCTTCTATCTTCCTGAAGCCACCATAGATCCTCCTTGCAAAGATGCATGCCCCTTTCCCATACCAGGGAGAGAATTACAACCTGAGGAGAAAGGTCACCAAGAAAGTGTTTACACAAACCTTGCACACCAGCCTTTATTTACCACTGGTTTCCCCCATTTACTTGCCTTCCTACAACTTGCCACCTCTTTCTCTTTTTTTTAAGATTTTATTTATTTATTTGACAGAGAGGTCACAAGTAGGCAGAGAGGCAGGCAGAGAGAGAGAGGGAAGTAGGCTCCCCACCGAGCAGAGAGCCTGATGCGGGACTCGATCATGACCCTAAGATCATGACCCAAGCCGAAGGCAAAGGCTTAACCCACTGAGCCACCCAGGTGCCCCAACTTGCCACTTCTTGAAGCTCAAAGCCTCTTTCCTTTGTCTTGCCACTTCTCTTGTAATTTATCCTCTCTTGGCAGATTAGTATAAATGCCTCCAAGTCTACATATTTCTTTGTGGGGCGAGGGGGAGGTTCTTCACTCTACGCAGTCCCCCTCTCATGCTCTGCAAAACATTTAACATCAAATAAATGTGTGTGCCTTTTGACCTGTTAATCCGTCTTTTGTCAGTTTATTTTGCAGATCCAGCTGGAGATTCTAAGAGTGTAGAGGGAAATTTTCCACCCCAAAGAATTTGAATTTGAATTTCTAAGATCTCCTCTCTCTCATTCTCCCCTTTAGCATAGCCAAAAATCATTTACCATATTTCCTTCATATCATTAAATAATATCCAGCCAGTGTTTCAACTTCTATCATCTCATAAATGTTTGTTTTTTACAATTTTTTTTTCTATAGGGTACAAACAATGTCTTCTTCCTATTGTACATGGTTGATATATTTCTTAGGTCTCTTTTAACCTATAGTCTCCCTTTCTCTCTCTCTGTCACTTTGTTGCTGATGTTGAAGAACATAGGTTATCTGTGTTTATACTTCCCATTTTCTGAATATTGCTAGTTGTCTCCTTCCCCTCTACCCTCACCCTAAAATGTTCTTTAATTCTCTGAATTTCCTGTAAACTGGTTAGATATAGGGCCTTGATTATCACTTCTGATTTTTCCCCCCAAAATAGTTTATTGGTAGTAATATACGTTCTATTACATCCGGACGCATGGAATGTAATTAATGCTCTCTCTTTCTATGATGTTAAGATTGATCTTTGGTTTCTGGTATATTGGCCTGATCTTTTCTTTATAAAGTTGCCCACCAACTTTTCACCTAATGATTTTCACAGCCATTAAGAATCATTTCCTAGAGCGATTATTTCGTTAAGGGATGTATAGTGATGTTGTAACTGTATTAAACATTCTGTATTTCCAATCTAGAATTCTTCCACAAGGAAGAATTTTCGCACATGATTTCCCCAAGGTACAGTTCTTATGGAGAGGTGGGATAACTTTTGTTAGTGGGCAAATGAGTTGGTTCTCTGGCATCCCCAAAGATGTTCAGTGTGATATAGTGTTAACTATATATGACTATTTAAGCTTTCACACCTGATGATATGTTTAATTCACTGCATTTATCATTCTTCTTTTTAATGTTCAAATTATCACTTTTGTCAATGGAAGCCTCTTCAAGTTGGTTCCTGTATTCTTTTGATGTGACCAACAACAATCTTTCAGTTTCTTTGTTTTCTGGTTAGGACAAGATGTTCTAGGATCATTTTAGACATTTCCTGCTCTAAATCTGAGATCAGTCATTTCTCTAAGGAGTCCTGGCTTAAAGAGTCTAACCAAAGTCTATCAGAAAATTGCTTAAAACATTTTCTTAGAAATGCTAGATACTTCCCAGAAGGTGGTTTAATTATTACATCACAATGAAGTTCTACTCTAAATGACTTTTTTTTCAAATTTGAGACATTTTTATTTCCCTTAAATAGTAAAATGTTTCATAAATTATTTAAAGAGCTATATAAAATATAGACTTAAAATTATGCATAGTTCCAATGTTTTAAAGAAGATGTGATTTAGAGGGCCCCTGGGTGGCTCAGTTGGTTAGGCGACTGCCTTCAGCTCAGGTCGTGATCCTAGAGTCCTGGGATAGAGTCCCCACTGACCTCTCCCGCTGACCTCTCTCCTCTCAGGCTCTCTCTCTCATTCTTTCTCTCTCTCTCTCTCTCAAATAAATAAATAAAATCTTTAAAAAAAAAAAAAAAGAAGCCGTGATTTAGAGAGTAAAAAGAGACCAGCAGAATAGAGATGATTAACAAAAATCAGGAGATTAGTTACTGAATCTACTACTTGACCCAACATCTTACCTATGCTTTGACTTTCTTCCCTTCTATTTCCTATGTATTTATCTATACTTATTTTAATAAACTTTCATTTTTAGAGCAGTCTCAGGTCACAGCAAAATTGAGTGGAAGGTCCAGAGACATCCCATATACTCCCTACTTTCACACATGTATAGCTTCCTCCACTATCAACATTCCCTACCAAAGTGATACATTTGTTACAACTGGTAAACCCACAATGACCCAGCATTATCACCCAAAGTCCATAGTTTACATTAGGGTATGTTTGGGGTTGTTTTGAATTTTTTTTAAATTTTATTTATTTATTCATTTGTCAGAAAGAGAGAGAGAGAAAGCACACAAGCAGGCATAGAGGCAGCCTGAGGCAGAGAGAGGGGCAGGCTCCCTGCCGAGCAAGGAGCCTGATGCGGGACTCAATCCCAGGACTCTGGGATCATGACCTGAGCTGAACACAGCTGCTTAACCCACTGAGCCACCCAAGCATCCCTTGAATTTTTATTTATTAAAATCTGTTGCCTGATTTAAAAAAAAAATTATTATCTAAAAATCTTGGAAAAGCAGAAAAACACATAGAAGATAATAAAAAGCACTTGCACTCTTACTCAGGAAGAGACCACTGAAATATAGACCTCTGGTATAGAGATTTCCAGGTCTTTCCTTCCTTTTTTCCTTCTTTTTTTTTCTGTCTTTTGAAACTTAGTTTTTCACCTATTGACAAGAGAATATTTTAAGGCTACATAGCATTTCATTACGTGGTTGCCACACAATTTATTTATGCAAATTTAGTACTGGTTTATAGGTTACTTCTACTTATTTGACTATCATAATCACTACTATTATTTTTTTAAAACTGTACATATGCAATTATTTACATGTGTGCATACTTTTTCATAAAATAAAGTCTTAAGAGTAGAATTTGGGGACAAATGTATACATGCAATTAAGATTTTAGCTATAGGGATGCCTGGCTTGCTCGGTGGGAAAAGCACGTGACTTTTGCTCTCAGGTAATGTGCTGGAGCCTCACATTGAGTGTAGAAATAACTTAAATGAATAAATAAAAACTAAAAAAAAAAAAAAGATTTTTGGTACATATTTCAAGTTGAACTGATTTATACTCCTACCTTTTTTTTTTTTTTTTTTTTTGGCACTCCTACTTTTATAGTAACATGCCTTCATAAAAAGAAATGCAGATAGCACCTTCTGGTCATGTGGTCGAGAGAAACTAAATGGATATACTTTTCCAATTCCAAGGAATGAATGCTCACTGGTATGAGGGTCAAACTGGCATCATTCATTGTACAACTCAGTAAAAAAGTGCCCTTAAAGCTCTAAAAAGTTCTGAAATGAACTATTCTGATAGAAAACAAGACTTCAAATTGCATATTTTATTACCAAATCTCATTTGTAGTGATTCAATTTAAATATTTATGAGCAATGAATAATGAATTGAGTGTAATAAATAGTTATTTCTCTTAATGATTGAAGTGTGATCAGACCTCGGGATTTCAACATTAATTTGTTTTTTCCTATGCAACAAATTGTAGGAAATCATGGTTTGAAAGAACTCTTTCCCTTACTTTGAGGGAGGAGTGGTGTTGGGGAGGAAGTCTGAGATAATGGAAAAGTTTTTCAACAGATTTCCAAAGACAAAAATTACTCCAGGTGTAAGAGCATTGAGCTCATAGCTGTTGAGCCCCTACCATGTTCAAGGTCCTATGCTAGGCAAGTGGGGGTAGTGAGATGATTAAGCTGAGCTTCTGACCCTTACAATCTAATGAGGAGACAATTAATCATAACACAAAATAAGTGACATTGGAGTTCTGAAAAGGAGAATGAATTCTCCTTGGGAGGCAGGTAGGAGAGGGGGCAGGGCTCCTCAAGGAAGACCTCACGACTTCCCAGGGCATCCTGTCATAAAGTCTGTCACAGCCAACACTTCACAATGATTATAATGTTAAAAACAGGCCAGAGACAGTGTTCCCATGAGATTACATTTTAGGCTTGCGAAGGGTTAAGAATACATATAATCACAGAGCTATGAACTGATGTTATCTTTTTAAAAAACAAGTGAATAATCTAGAAACAATTTCAGGATTGGTAATATTTTTTCCTTATAATTCTAAAGGCTCTTTCCCCATTGTCTTATAGCTTCCCATGTGGCTGTTGGGAAGTTTGATTCCATTGGACTCATAGGCCTTTATATCTGACCTGTTCATCTTCTCTTTAGAAGCTTTGAGGATGTCTAGTTCCCTCTTATTCTAAGTTGTACCCCCTTCTCTCCTATTGCTGTATTTTAAACGTGGGCATGCACACTTCCTTCCATTCCCAATGGTGACAGCTAAGACTTGGCTGGAACACTGAACAAGACTTAAATGCTTAAAGATTTCAGAATGGAATTTCAACACATCAGGCTAAATTTTTTGTATTTATCATTCTTGACCTGTAGTGACTATTCAGTATACAACTTTTCACCAGAATAGCTATAATGTCACTTTTCTGACAAGTCATTTTTCCAGTACAGCATATTTTCACTCAAAAACAAACAAATATTCTACACGCAGCAGTATTTTGACATTATCGTTTTAAACAAAAGCCCACTCACCAATTCACTTGACACAACAATTCTAGTTAAAGAGTATCATGTGGAACAGGTGTGAATTATGTGCTGTGTTTGACTTGTATTGTGTGTGTTTTTCATGTCCATTAAGTGAGAGGGATTCTTCAGTGTTTTGAAGTGCTTTTCTGTTTAGCCTTCATTTTGTCCTAAAGGGTCTTTCATATTACAACTTTATTTTTAAGAGCATCACAAGTACAAAGCAGTATGAGCCTTCAAAATGTTCAAATATTGGTAGAAAGGAAATGGTACAGAAAGAAGAATGAGAATCCTAGCCATTCAGAAAAGATGGGTGTGATAAGCAAAATGAAAAGGGAGAAAGAAGGCAACTCTTTCTGCCCACGGGTCCTGTTCCCATGATAAAACCACATTTCTGGAGGTGGGGTGAGAAAGAACAAAATACTTTGAATGTTTTTAAGGGGGCGTTCATCATATTGGGTATGAAATTTTTGCAAATTATGAGAAGATAAAGACTGAATCAGTCGTATATTCTGGGAAATCAATCATGTCCACAAAAGAGGCTATTTCTAGTTGTTCTCAAGAAAGAGAAAATTATTATCAAGTGTGTCTCACTCTGATCTTGAATGTCTGGCTGGAAATTTCCTTAGGTTACCCTGCTTCCTCCTCCTCTACCCACCACGAGGTCCTTAATTTATCTTTTGGCAAGTACCATAAACCTTCATTACATTATGCTTTACACACAAATCATGTTCATTTATTTTCAAATTGTTCTTTGTTACTTACACAAATTTGTATTATTTAGTTGTTCTGTTTTTCTGCAAAAATAGTATAGAATCTGGGCTTGGGATTTAAGGCATCATAATTCTTCCCTTTAAAACTAGTGAAAATTATTTTTTTGAAAATGGATTTCTAATTAGCACCCATGTTTCAGGGAATGAGTTAAAGATGTTCAGCAAAAGGATAGTTGTATGTGGTATTTCTCAAACTCTGTAGGTCCAAGTCCCAACTGGGGTCTTACACTAGGAGTCTCTGATCCTGGCCACAAGCCAGACTGCAGGGCTGGTTTACTGCTGGCTAAAAGGAGTGACCTTGAACTAGAATAACCAAATATTTATTGTGCAAACTAGACACTTGTCAGCAGTGAAAGGGGACCTACTAATACTTACATCAGGAAAATGGTGGTATAATGAGACTGTCCTAGGCAAATGAGGGATGTGTTTGAACCCATCTCTTTTACCCGGAGTCAGTAATGTGTCTATAGATGTTGAACAACTAACTCTCTAGGGAGAGAGAAGCCCATTTCAGTGTTTGCTTTTACCTGCTAGAAAAAGCCCATTTTGATGTTTGCTCCCATCTAGTAGATTTCCATAGTGTTAATATTTCCACCAGGGCCAATTTTAAGGTACTAACAGTCTAACAACCAGCTTTCAAGACTCTTGAAAACTTGGCAGCCATTTTTTGCCAGCCAAGAACCAGCACAACACAAGCCAGATACAGTACACCAATGCCTGGAGTGCAGACATTAAATTATTTACAGTTCAGAGTAGAATTCTGCTTCCCTTCATCTATATCCTATATTCCTGTTTCCTCTCCGTGGAGAGAATTCTTCCTAGCAGTCTAGAAACTCTATTCTCTTCAGAGGACTCCCCATTCTCCGCCACAGACAGGGTCTTGCTTTTATATCCCTCCAAACATAGTTTATTTAATCAATTCAAGAGGTGTTTCATGTGTTTTCAGTACTCTAGGTATTGTGGTATATAAGAAAACAACAACCCCGTATCAGTCGTGTTATCAGAGTCCAGGATATTCCATCTTGAATAAAACCATGTGCTATCAACAGTCCAGTTGGAGTCAAGCAGCACCAAGATCAGCATGGTTCCTTGAACAATTTCTCCTGCGCCATGGAGGGATGATCAGGCTTGCATAATATTTCAGGGTTTTTTTACTTCCTGTGGGCAACTAATGGTATAAATGCTATAAATAACTACAGATATGGCCCAAGAATATGCAAAAGTAATTACATGGGACAATTGGAATCTGGGAAGCAAGCGTTTCTCTAAAGGAGAATCTAAAGGAAACACAATATTCAGACACAGTTCTTTCCAGCATGAAGACAAATGTTATTTGTCTTCATTATAATTATAAATAATTATTTATATAAATAATTATAATATATTTAATATTTTAATATTATATAAATATTTTATAAATAAAATATAATATATTTAAATATAAATAATTATAAATAAATAATTAGAATTATAAAGAGTGCATTAGCTCCTAGACCACAGCTCCTTACTTTACTTTGCACAACTGAAGCAAAATTAGGTTTACCTGGAACTCGTGGATGGTCTGCCTCCATGTGCATCAAATCTCTCCTTCTAGGAGACAGGTGCTTGTTTATACATTTTAAGCAATGATTTTTTTTTTTTCAGTTTTCAGTGTCTACTCCTGCTGGATCTCAGTCTTAATATAGCTCACCTTCTTATACATCAAATACGTTCTCTCTCCTTAATTATATCCCAGGACTGTGGGCTGTATTCTTGGCACTGGGCTGCAAAGAGAAGTGAACACAAATACTGTCCCCAAGAAGTTTACACTTTTGTTGGGGAGAGAGAGATAATTCTATGTGCCATTAACCATAAAAAAAAAAAAGAGAGAGAGAGAGAAAAAATAGAGGTACAAATCAAAGACAGAATTAATGGTCAGGACATAAACTAAGGACATAGGGATCATAAATTCATTCTCCACTACCCATTAGCGTCTATGTGCTGTCCGCTTTGACTGCTTTCCAGTGTGCACACATTCACTTTGAATTTTGCATCAGACCCATGTATTTCCTGTTCAAAAATACTTAATTTCTTTTTTTTAAAGATTTTATTTATTTATTTGACAGAGAGAGATCACAAGTAGACAGAGAGGTAGGCAGAGAGAGAGAGAGAAGGAAGCAGACTCCTTGCTGAGCAGAGAGCCCGATGTGGGACTCGATCCCAGGACCCTGAGATCATGACCCGAGCCGAAGGCAGTGGCTTAAGCCACTGAGCCACCCAGGCGCCCCAAAAATACTTAATTTCATTTTTAAAAATCACAATTATGTTTTTTATGGAACTTGACAAACTGATTACAAAATGTACGGAGATAGTGATGTGGCATTTCCCTGATGGTGTGAAGTTTACGTTAGAGATCCTGACTAGAATACATATGATTGTGCAAAACAACATTTGTATTCCTATTCAAATTCCTTCCAAGAAGCAAAATGCTAAATACACTATGGAAGATAATAAAGATACTTTGTTTCCTTGCAGAAAAAAGTATGTGGAATAGTAAAAATATAAGAATAGTTTAAACAATTTGAAAAGAGAAATAAGAGGGAGGGTGGACTTTCTCTTAACAATCCATTTAATAGAGATGTAGGTAGTATTCAGGAACAAACCAATCAGTCTATGAAATAACACCTGAAACACATCCATGCATATACAGAAATCTGGCATCAACTACAGGTAGCATTTCAAATTAGGAAGAGATAGATGAACCATTTAATGATTGTAGTTGGTCATCCATAGAGAAACAAGAATGAATTTGCTTTTCCTTTCCTTCTAAATAACAAATGTTCACGTCACAGAGCTGTAACCATATTATGTGGTTGTTAAAAAGAATGAAGTACATTTATGTGTAAAAATGTGGAATGATCTTCCGACTATAAAGTAAAAAGAGCAAGTCATAAAAGCAATTTATACAGCACAGTCTTATTCACATGTATTTGTGTGGGGCGGGGGTTGACAAACGTGAAACCTGTGATACACATATATATATATGAACGCACATGTGTAGAAAAGGGTCTGGAAGTATGTACAACCAACTACTACCATGGTGACACGAGGAGGAGTGTAAGAACAGGCTTGGGATATCTGCGGGAACGTATTAGTCTTTATGCCAAACTTCCATAATTGTTTGATTCAGAAAGAACTAGTACTGTGAAACAGTCACATGGAAAACGCTGTCAAAACTATAAATCACTAAATAAGTATGTAATTATTGAAAATGAATCTGTTCAGCTAGCTTTCGTGCAGTCTTCTCCCTCCTAGTAATGGGCTGGCTCAGTGGTTTTCTAATGTGGTCTGGGAATTCCTGAAGGTTTCTGATGCCATCTCAGGGGGTCCATGAGGTCAAAACCATTTTAAAAATAAAACTGTTTTGTTTTGTTTTGTTTCCCTTTTCTGCTCTCCTGAGTTTACAGTGGACTTTGACGAGGAGGAGGAAGGTCATGAGGTTAATGAGATTGAAGAGGCCAGATGGAATAGAGAGATTTTTCACTGGGTAGTTTTATGTTTTTGTTTTCATACCATACAAATGTGTTACCCATTAAAATATATATCTTAGAAGATAATACTTGTATAATCTCTGGATGGAAGGCATTTCTGATTATGCACAAAATCGAAATCCAGAAAGCCAAAAAACAATACATTTGACTACATAAAAAGTTAACAGTTTTGCCTAGCAGAATAAGAAATCTGCAAATTAAAAGACCAATGACACATAGGAAAGTATTTTTTTTTTTTGCAAGATATGGTGTGTGAAAAACAACAATCCCTTTCAAATCAGTAAGAAAAATGATGAGCACCCAATGAAAAAATAGGCCAAGGCCATAATCAGGTAATCACAAATGAAAAAGATACAAATGCCCCCATATATATGAAGATATGTTCTATCTCAGCGTTAATCAAAGAAATGAAAATAAAATCAATACTGGGTTACTTTTTTTTGGCCATTCAGATCAGCAAAGATTAACTAGAATAATGGCAAAGAGGTAGGGAAATTGGCATTTACGTAAAACATTGGTAGAGTGTGGTATAAATTATTTCTGAAGGGCAGTGTAGCAATAAATATAAAGATATTAATTGTGCAACCCTTGTTCTAAGAGTTTCACTTCTAGGAATTCAGGGTAAGGTCACAGAGATAAGTGAAATGCTGAAAACAATCATTTGTCGAATTATTAATTTTTGCCCCCATCTACCCAGATCCAATTTTCCCTTACCCCTTTATTAATAAAATGTCTACTTCTGCTGAGGTTTTTTTTTTTTAAGACTTTATTTATTTATTTGTCAGAGAGAGAGAGCTGAGCGAGAGCGAGCACAGGCAGACAGAGTGGCAGGCTGAGGCAGAGGGAGAATCAGGCTCCCTGCCGAGCAAGTAGCTCAATGTGGGACTCGATCCCAGAACGCTGGGATCATGACCTGAGCCGAAGGCAGCCGCTTAACCAACTGAGCCCCCCACGGGTCCCTATTTCTGCTGAGTTTTAAGATGTATGACTGATCCACTGAAGAGGACATTTCCCAGCTTACCTTGAAGCTAGGTGTGGCCCTGTGACAACATAGTGTGAGTGGAAGCAAACTCCCAACTACTGTGCTACTTGATGGAAATTGCCAGTTCCTCTCTCTTCTCAGGTGAAAACGTAGCATTTGTGGGCCCAATCTGGCCATGTTGACAAAGACACCATTTTAAGGGATGACAGAATAACAAGCTGTTGCTGTGAGTGATTGAGAAACAGAGCTGGGGACCTACAGTGGGGCATAGTATATGACAGAAAAATAAACTTGATATTGTTTGAGCTGCTGGAATCGTCATACCAGCTTAGCCCCTAACTTAATTAATACAGATTTAAATGTCGGTCAATATAGTTTTTTAAACATAAATTTTGTTATAATGGAAGCATAAGCAATCATTAAAAGTGATTTCATAAATCTGTAAATGTCTACCTGCATTGTTGTATTTTTTTAGGCTTTTTTTTTTTTAAAGATTCTATTTATTTATTTGACAGAGATCACAAGCAGCAGGCTGGGGGTGGGGGGTGGTAAGCAGGCTCCCTGCTTAGCAGAGAGCCCAATGAGGGGCTCAATCCCAGGACCCTGAGATCATGACCTGAGCCAAAGGCAGAGGCTTAACCCCCTGAGCCACCCAGGAGCCCCCTTTTTAGGCTTCTTGAGCTGCTATGATAACATACTACAGACTGAAGGATTTAAACAACAGAAACTTACTTCTCACAGTTCAGGAGGCTAGGAAGTATAAGATCAAGGTTCTAGCCAATACAGTTTCTGATGAGAGCTCTCCTCCTGGCTTGCAGATGGCCATCTTGCTAGGTCTTCACATGGCCTTTCCTTGTTGCATGTGCTGGGGGGTGGGAGAGGCAGGGGAAGAGAATGCACTCTGGTCTCTTCCTACTCTTACAAAGACACCAACCCTATCAGACTAGGTCTCTACTCTGATGACCTCATTTAATCTTAATTAAGTCCCAAGGGCCCTATCTCCAAAAACACTCACATATGGGATTAGGGCTTAAACATTTGAATTAAAGGACGACACAATTCAGTTCATAGCATTGATTTAAAAAAATTACTAAAATCATGTATGTTATGACTCCAGTTATGTCAAATTATATATGTGTCGGTGTGTATGTATAGAATATATTTACATAGAGTCCGTAAACATATGCCCCAGAAGCAATAAATTCTCAGGGGGGCTAGGTGGGACATCTTTGGGCTAAATTAAGAACAAGTTAGAGAACAGAAGAACAGGCAGAGCTAAAAGTAGTCCTTGATGCACATCACGTCATAAAAGCAAACAAAAAGCTATGTAACAAATGAAGGTTTGTTTCATGTGGGGTAAATGTTAGGGGGAAAAAAAACCTCAAAAGAATGACACTTTTCAAAAAGTACAAATGTGTACCAGGAATTCTATTATCAAGTGAAATGTTTCTTGGGAAGTAGAAATGGCTTCTGCTCTGGTCGTGTTTTATGTTGGGTTGTGCTAGGATACATTTTTTTATGTTATTTCTCGGAATACATCATGTCATCAGTTTCAGAGTTCTTTCAAACCCCCACTGTGGTCCACCCACTCATTTCTCACCTGTTTTCCCCTTTCCCCACACAGGGTTATGAATCTCCTCATTCTCTTTCCAGCTGCTAGCTACTCTACTTTTTCTTCTCTTGTTGTCTGCAATTGTTACTCCTTTTTCCTTTTACTCTATTTGTTTTCTTTCATTTGTTCCCTTATTATCTTCTTTGTTCTCACCCTCTTCTTTTTTTTCCCCTTGGTCATCTGATGGACTTGCACTTGATCTATGAGTTTTCTGTTCCTTCTTTCTTCTTTATCTTCTCTGCAATTCCTAATCTCATAATAAAACCCAAAGTGCTTCCATCGAGCAGCCAGAATGTTAAAATGTGGGGCTGCTCTCTGTCCTTAGGTATTCCCAGAATGGTCTGCAGAGGTATTGCTCCCAGCACCGAGGTTAACTTGCTCCAAATGTCTGTAACATCTCTGTCCACAAAACCTCACGAGTCAATATTCAGTTTACAGCCACTTCATTACTCTCGTCCATCAGACAAGGGAATAAATAGCCTCTTTTCCTGTCACTCCCCAGATCTTTGGTGACTTCTATTCCTCCACACTTCAGGTTCTAAAACCAATGTTTACCTAAAAAAAATGACCACAGGAGGGAGGTAATTAGGGAAAAGGGAAATCACTGCAATGATCTCTCCCGGGCCTTCCTCTTCAGCAAATGGCTCACAAGAAGCAACGAACAAACAAACAAACAAAGAAAACCATTGAGCAAAGGAGTTATAATTGAGGGTGAAGCAAAGGGTGAGAGGAAGAAAGCAGGAGGAGCCAACCTCTAGATTTTTTGCTTCCAGGCGATTTGTGGGATATGAAAAGAATACGAAAGAGAAGAGTTGTTCTTAGGCTCAAGGAGTTGCAATCTAGTAGGAGAAATGGCATGCCCTTTGTGTTGGCTGTCCCCAAGACCACCCCCGTTTCAAAGATCTGCTGGAAGGATTCATAAGATTCAGAAAAATAGATTCATCTATGTCCCAGTTACTAATCATTATGGCAAAAGGATACAGATTAAAATTAGTAAAGGAAAAAGGCACATAGGCAAAGCCCAGGAGAAACCAGGAGGGAGCTTCCAGGAGTCTTCTGCCAGTGGAGTCTCACCAGGGGGCTTAATTCTCTAGCAGCTTTGTGTAACCACATGGGTAAAGTGTTGCCACCAAGGGAAATACACCAAGCCTTGATATCAGGGATTTTAACTGGCGGTCAGTCACACCAGCATGGAGTACCCAGGTGACTGACCTTAACTATTCAGTCTCCTGCCTTCAAGAGGTCAAACACACTGTGACCCAGAGACTCAAGTATATTAAAAAAAAAAAAAAAAGTGTGAGCATAAGTCATATTGTTAGTATAAATTATGATCAAACTGATAAGAGTGTAAGGCTAAAGCCTCATGCATACAGCAACACTCTTATCAGGTAGGATAGAGGTTCAAAGGGCACCTCCCAAGAGCCCAACAAGGACCAAGTCTTTGGAATGTGCTGGATTTGAGTTACCCATGCTCGCTGGGTTAACCCTTTATCCTGATGGCAGAAAACGTAACCTAATCCTATTCTCAGTTACTTCAGGTTTTGTTTCCATTTTGGTTTTGGTCATCATTTTGGATTTTAAATCCATCAATATAATATTCATTCACCTTTCTGTCTAGGGCCAATTTGAAGATCCAAGGGGTTAATAGGGCCATGGCATAGGTGAGAAAGACAGTGGATCTAGGACATCAGTTCATGATGGCATACACAGAACGTGTCTTGCTTGCATTGGTTCTTGACTGCTGAGACTGCCTTCCGTCCCTAACAATGAGGTGGCAAGTTATCCGAACCTCTCAGCTACTACAGACGGTGCAGAAATCTTTTCCTTATTCCTCTGTAGCTATAGAAGATTAGGTAAAGGGGGCTGTCTCACATCCTCCTTGCCTAGACATGTATCATAACCTCAAAGAATACTACTCAAAAATGATTTTGTTAAAGTCTCCTGGAAGACTGGAATTTCTATTCATCACTACCATGGAAGGGGTACACAGGAGAAATCCTCACTCGTCTCAAATGTTCTTGCTCTCCTTGTACAGCCCTTTCTCTTCTAGTGGAGACAGATATTATCCCCCTCTCTCAGAGGGATGGCAGGGGTGGTGTTGGTGCAGTTTAGAAAATGGCAAGCCATCCAATTAGGCTGGAGCTTAGAGTAGATATGGGCCAGCTGTAGGAGCAGGCAGGGAGATCAGATAGGACTGAAATTATGAAGAGCCTTGGATGAAGAAGGGAGTGAGCCATTATAGAACAAGAGTGGGAGATAGATGAGAGCTATAATTAAGGAAGAATCATCTATCATAGTGTGGATCCCTGTGAAATATTTTTGCAATGCACTTGGGAAGACAATACCTAGGTAAGAAAATCACATGATAAAAACATTTAAAACAATAAATCCCCTTTCTGGAATTAAAAAGACCAGAAACCATACATAGTTGAACAAAGTAAAACACATGATTGTTTTAACTACATGAGACTAGGAAGCCTAAGAATATGGAAAATAATTTTCTCTAAAACTGATTATCCATGATGACTTAAGAAAATAAACTAGGGGGTTGTTACAAATCGCGTGGAATTCTCCAAAAACAAACTTCCACAATTTACCCTCATTTTTTTCCTTCTGCATCACCATCATCAAAGGGAATAAAAGGCACTTGTCTTTAGTCTGCTTGAATCCTGTATACCATCTCTGTAATGAATTATTAGCATATTAAATCAATAATTTATAAAGCAGAATCTGCTTTCCTAGGATATAAAGATTTGCAAGGCGCAGCTACAAAAAGATGGGGGTACAGAATGAGTACTGGGGAAAGAATGATGAAATTCATCTGGGGTGGTTTAGGGAGACAATTGGTAAGTCTGATTTTTAGGGGAAAGCATTCCAAAACAAAGGGAACAGCATGTGCGAAGCAGGGAGGTATTAAATTGCTGGTGCATAAAGTATGAGAGTAGAGGGAGTTTCAGCTTGAGAGGTATAGGATGGAAGAGGGATGAAATCATAGAGGGACGATAGGTGGGTTAAGAAATTTGAGATGGCCCCTGTTTTCCTAAGGATGCTCCTGGAAGGCCCAGATCATAGTCACCAGATGCTTGTAAAATTGGAATCTGGGGATGAACAGAAGAACCTGCTTTTAAGTAAGCTTGCTAGGTGATTCTTATGCAAACTAAGGTTTAAGTAACTACCACCATACAAAATAAATAGATAGCCCTAGAAGGTCATTAGGAAGGAGAACTTCACACTTGGTGGCCTATGGTGATTGGATTTAGGATTTGTTTGGGAAAGAGGCTAGTGGCAAAGGTAAGGAGAGTCAAGTTGCTCTCCCTCATGCGATTTTTTTTTTTTTTTCTCCTAGGATCGTTCCAACTTTAACAAGACTTTCTGACCCGAACCCACTCTCCTCAATGATCCAGCTCTACTTCATTTGTACTTAAAATGGCACTTACATATAATTTTTTCACATGTGTGTACAAAAGTTTTGTCCTTCCCCCTTTTCTATACTTCAAGCTCCTTAAAAAATAATTTTTTTTAAGTCTCCACTCCCAGTATGGGGCTTGAACTTACAACCTTAAGATCAAGAGTCACATGTTCTACTGATGGAGCCAGCCTGGCACCCCGAAGTTTGGCCATTTTTTGAGTGAAAATGTGTGTCCCTTCTGATGTAAGTCTGTGCGTTTTGGGGGGTAGGATGAAAAAAATGTTGAAGGAATTACTTGGACTTCAGTACTGAGATTTATTTTTATTTCTCAAATTGATGTCACATTCATACAATAAAGACAGTTTCAAACAATCTTCATGTATTTGTTTCTTGGAGAAAGAACCATTGTTATTCATTTGAAAAGCAAATCACTGATTTTAAAAATTAATCTCACCCTTTTCACTGGGGGGAATCCTTGAAAAATTCCCGACTTTGCAAGAGAACCTCCTCCCTTATTCTTCATGTTCCCTCATTTCATAATGGAGAAAGAAGCGTGAATTCAGGTGGCACATCCATGCCGCCACCACAGTATCTTTTTCACACAACATTTCTCCATTTATAAAATTCTTCCCTTGTTTGCTCTTCACAATCTCTACTTCGTCATCCTTTGACCCTCCCACCATATTTACTCTGCCTACAGGTCCCCGGTCTTTTCAGCAGTAAAACAAGACTTTTTCGGAGCAGTTACTTAATTAACCGCGCTGAGTGCACACGGTGGAGCTCCGCCCACAGGAGGGGCTAACACAGGCGGGCCGAATTAGTCGGTCTGTCATTAACAAATGATCCCTTAATCTTTTCAGAAGAGCGAAACACACACAAAGGCCCAATCAGAAGCCGCGGCTCTAGGAGTTCGGTGGGGGCGGGGCTGGGCAAGCGCCTTCCCACCTCCCAGCCTCCCGCCGCGGCCGTCGGAGCCTCGCGGGCTCGGGCAGGCCCCGCCCCCTGGCCAGGCGCAGCGGCTATTGGGCGGCGCGTTCCCTGCCGTCGCCTCAGTTGCTGGGAGAGGGTGGGTGGGGGCGGGGCTTGAGGTGGGCCGGGGGCCCAGGGAGAAAGGCGGGGAGACGAGGGCTGGCTGGGCGGATTCGACGAGCACCGCGGCGGTTGGCGAAGCGGACGGGGCGCAGCCTTCCCGGTGCGAGGAACGGTTCCCGCTGACAGATCCCCTTCTTCCGGCCGCGCCACCCGGGAGGCGGATCCCCGGGGCCTGAGGAGGCTTCCTCGGCCCGGCCCGCCCTCCCTCCCTCTCCCGCGGGTCACCCAAGCGGCCTGTGAGGAGGAGGCGGAGGAGGTCGTCGGGGGCGGCGGCAGGCGGAGACCGCGCTCCCCCTCTCCGGGCGGCGGCGGCGGGGGCAGGACAATGGAGGTGGCTGTGGAGAAGGCGGCGACGGCGGCCGCGGCGGCTTCGGCGGCGGCCGCCGGGGGGCCCTCGGCGGCGCCAAGCGGGGAGAACGAGGCTGAGAGTCGACAGGGCCCCGACTCGGAGCGCGGAGGCGAGGCGGCCCGGCTCAACCTGTTGGACACTTGCGCCGTGTGCCACCAGAACATCCAGAGCCGGGCGCCCAAGCTGCTGCCCTGCCTGCACTCCTTCTGCCAGCGCTGCCTGCCCGCGCCTCAGCGCTACCTCATGCTGCCCGCGCCCATGCTGGGTTCGGCCGAGACCCCGCCGCCCGTCCCCGCCCCCGGCTCGCCGGTCAGCGGCTCCTCGCCTTTCGCCACCCAAGGTGAGAGCCGGCCGTGGGCGCGGGGGAGCCCGGGGGAGCCCGGGGAGGGGCTCGGGGAGGCGAGCGCCCTTGTGCGGCGCGACCCGCTGTCATGTCGCCGCCTCCCGGGGTGCGCGGCGGGGGAGGGGCGAGGAGGAGGGTCTGTGTTGGCGGCAGTGACATGGAGGGCCCGCGCGCTCTGCGGCGTGCCGCGCGCCCCGCGAGCAACTTCCACGGGTGCTGAGGACTTGGCGGCGCCGCTGCCGCTCCTCCTGCTGCTCGGCGTTCTCCGGGGTTGGGTGGCCCGGGCGACCCGCACTTTTGAAAACCTGTGTTGGAGTGGGCTCCAGTGGGTATCTCGGATTCTTTGCCGACTGCATCTTGTTAACTGCTACCCTCTGCCTCCTCAAAGCTTTGTCCGGGTCCATATGATCCTAATCATCTCGTGTATACCCACGTTATTTGAGCTGGAGGGGGGAAGGGAGGGATGAAGATGGAGTGCTGGTGACTTTCTTCCGTGACTGATTACAGATCGGATGCCGTCTATTTACTATCTTGCCTGTTTCAGGTTCTTTACCTTAACGAGTCCCCAATTTTACTCCCTTCTGCTAGGGACAAAGGAACCAAAAGAAACGGCATTTTGTTGTCTTTTCTCATTGGAAGATTTTCTTTTGGAACGGTAAAGGGTAAAGAGAAATAGAATAAAGTGACTTGGAGTGCAGGCTTTTCTTGTATTTCGTAGAGGACAGCTAGAAATGTTGAAGTTACTGTTCTCTTTGTGGTATTTGTTACTATGTAATGAGACTTTTGACAGGTAGTTCCCTTTGCTAACGTTAACAGGTTTGAAACCTTTAAAGTTAGTTGAAGTAAGTACAGTAGTTATTCTGGAAGAATGCTTGAGGATTTTAAATTGTAATAGTGCAAATATTGGAGCACCTCTTTTTTAAAAATAGAAAGTAACTGGAAAAGGGGGAATCATTCATTTTTAATACATACTTTCTGTTAGAGGGTCTAGTTGATTTGAGATAAAATGCTAATTAAATAATTGAAGCTGGGCCAAGGGGTATATATAAACTTGATGCATAAATAGTAGTGTTAGACTCTGCATTTGATTATACGTTACAAACAGTATCTAGTTGAGGGAGCCAATTTTCCATGGGTCGCTCAGTTTCTGCAGGTCGTACCAGGGAGGTACTGACTGCCCTTTGTTTCTGTATTTATTTATTTATTTATTTTAAGATTTTATTTATTTATTTGATAGAGATCATAAGTAGGCAGAGAGGCAGGCAGAGAGAGTGAGAGGGAGGAAGCAGGCGCCCTGCGGAGCAGAGAGCCCGATGTGGGACTCGATCCTAGGACCCTGAGATCATGACCCGAGCCGAAGGCAGCGAGCGGCTTAAACCACTGAGCCACCCAGGCGCCCCTGTTTCTGTTTTTAAAACACGTTTCTAATACTTACCTGGCAGGGGAGATACCATGATCACGAAGGTGGTTTTCCCAGGGCGAGGCTTATCCATTGCACTCCGGATGTGCTGACCCCTGCAATTTCCCCAAATGTGGGAAACTCGACTGCATAATTTGTGGTAGTGGGGGACTGCGTTCGCGCTTTCCCCCGAAAAAAAAAAATAAATAAATAAAATAAAACACGTTTCTATAAGGATCAGCCTTGGAAGATAGAGATAGTGTCTTCCACCAGAGCAAAGATCAGGCATGCACATGGTCCAGTTAATGTCTGCTGGAGTAAGAGGCCCGCATGCTTACTGCCCGTGATAAAATATTGGGCTTCTCTAAGCTTAGGTTTCCTCCTGTGTAACACAACCCACTCCTGTGCAGGTATCAGTCAGCTGGCCCTTTTCACCTTGTCTGGTGGGAAATGGAATTCTGGGAACCAGTGCAAAAATGTTGATGCTTTGGCTTATGTTATTGTGAGTAACTAATAAACTGCCCCTTGTCTCATCCCTGAGTCTTTGTATCTTGTACCAAATAGTAAGCTAGCTTGCAAGTAGGCTGAAACCTCAGATTTTTCACACAGTTTTCTCTGATGTGGCCCACCTGTGGAAATTTAGTATAAGTGAAACTTCAATCTTAGTTCTTAATTTTTAGACACATTTTAAAGTTTCTTTTATTTATATTTTAATTGGTTAAGCAGGCTGGTAGCTGATTAGGATCTGGGTTTTGCATAATTCTAGAATTAAGATTTATCATATTCCTGGCCATGATGCTTAGACCTGAATGAATGAGAACATGGGTAATAAAAACTCTGAAACTAAACTCTGAAGACATATTTTCAATTTCAGATTTCTTAAAATGTTCTGTGTAATTCTAGTCTCTCAATGTGTTTTATCTTGGTGTTTGTATTATCAGCAAGAGTTTGAAGAAAGCATTTAAATTAGAAGGTAATGTTTTTGTTTTTATACTAAGAAAGACAGTCTCTAAAAATGATATTTTAAATACAGTACAAGAGAAGTTAGGGTTATGTTTAATAAATTAAAAGTACTATCTATCCTGATTCTTACCAACTTGAATATATTCTCCCTTCCTCCTTGCAAACTTATTTTAATACTTGCTGAAGTAAAACTTGAGCCAGTACAATTTCATAAATATATAGGGTTCATTTGATTACCCATACTGCATTCTCCTAATGAAACTGTGGATAGTCATTATGGGTCAGACTTTAATACCTGCAGGAGCTAAGCTAGCTGTCTGAGTTAGAGACCTATGATCTTGGGGGTGAAATAATAGGAATGAGGGGGGAGGGAAAGGGAGAGGAAGCAAACTAAGCTCCAGCAGGTTGTCATGCAAGAGAGGGGAGGACCAGTATTAACGGATGTATACATGTGTGTATATATATATATAATTTCTCTTAATGAGAAGTCTGAAGCCCGGATTTCTGTGAGAGCTTTCTCTAGTATTAGATCCTGGCAAGTAAATAAAAAAACATGCACACAGGCCCATTCTATAGGTCAAACAAAAGAAGTTTTGTGGAGGCCACAATCATGTTGTAGTTACACTCTTCCCTTTTAGATTTAGATAGTGGTTTTCAAATTTATAGCTCTACTAGAGTCACTGGTATACTTATTAAAAATTTAGATTTCTAGAGGTGCCAGGGTGGCTCAGTTGGTTAAGTGTCTCCCTTCAGGCCAGGTCATGATCTCAGGATCCTGGGATCCTAGCCCTTACTCGGTAGCGGACTTTGTGCCCCTCCTCCCTGCTTTTTCACACACACTCTCTCTCTCTGAAATAAATAAAAATCTTTCAAAAATTTAGATTTCTAGGCCCACCCTCCAGAGAGCCCTGCTTGGTGTATTTTTAGAATTCTAGAATGTAGTATTAAACCCTAGTGTTTCTTTAGTTCAAGCAGTATTATATTCCAAAATAAAATTGATCATAAGAGGATTCTTTAGGAAATTAAGACCAAAATTTAAGGTATAGAATAATAGTTTTCAACACTATCAGGCTGAATTTTTCTATTTAGTAATTTTTGGTGCTCCCTGTTAATCCTAAATGAAATTCATAGAAGATAAATCCTTCTAAAATATTTTTTGTGAAAAAGAAATAAGGCTAACTTATAATAACAAAAAGATATATATTACAATTTATAAATGCTCAGACACACTTATGCTAGTTCCCAACACTTCATTGAGAACATGGGTTGAAACTGTCCTTTGTAAGGCTGCCAGTTGGAAGGAATGAGGTTGGGTGATCACATGCTAAAGTTGATGACTACCTCAGGTGTGACTGTCATTTTCTTAGTGTGAGGTTATATCCAGGAAAGAGGGAAGAGCTTAGAAAATAGATTTTCTTTAGGTACATTATAGGTACCTGAAGTCAGAGGATGAACTGATCTTAAAGAAGTGTTACAACATTGTGCAATATTTTGTGGCATTCATGTAGTGTTCAGCAAGAGTTGCAAGCTCTAACCTATTTTTTTTCTTTTTAATTTTTTTGTTTATATTAAATTAGCCAACATATAGTACATCATTAGTTTCAGACGTAGTGTTCAATAATTTATCGGTTGCCTATTACTCCCAGTGTTCATCACATCATGTGCCCTCCTTAATGCCCATCACCCGGTTACCTCATCCCCTCACCCTAAGCTATTTTTACAAGAATACTGGGCATACTCTTGAAAAGGGTCACATTATTTGTCCAGGGGGAGTAAAAAATAGGAATCCATCAGTTTTCTTACACTTCTTTACTAACTGGCAGTCTATAACATGTAACTATCAATTCTGGGATATAATTTCTTTGGGTTCTTGGTGAGAAGTATAAATCACCTTGTGAGTACAAGATACAATGTCAGAGAATTAATAGTATTTAAGGCAGATCCATATTGCCTACCAGTTTTGTACATAAACAGTTCTATATATGGTATTCACCTGTTAATGGAAATTATACTATTGTTTTGAATTGGGGGCTATTATGAATAAAACTGCTACAAATATTTGTAGACAAGTCTTTATGTGGATATGTTTTCATTTCCTTGAGTAAATACTTAGAATTGGAATTTCTTGTTTGCATCATAAATGTGTATTTACCCTGGTTGTACTGTTTTGCATTCCTTCCAGCAACGTATGAGAGTTCCAGTTGGTTCATATCCTCGCCAATTTGGGTGTTAGTCTTTAATTTTACTCATTCTAGTATGTGCAAAGGGGAGTCTCATGGTTTTAATTTTCATTTCCCCAATGAATAATGATGAGCATCTTTTCCTGTGCTTAGTAGTTATTACAGCTTTTTGGTAGAATTTCAGTTTGTCTTTTGTAGATTTTTAAAATTATGTAATTGATTACATTATTGAACAGTAAATATTCTTGATATACATTCTGTATCCTGGTCCTTTGTTAGATACATGTATTGCACATATTTATTCCTGTAGCTTGCTGTTCATTTTCTTAATAGTGTCTTTTGAAGAGCTGAAGTTTTATATTTTACTTAAATCTGATTTGTCATTTTTTTTCTTTTATAGTTAATTCTTTGCCTACCCTAAGTTTACTAAGACTTTGTCCTTTCAGCTCTTTTATAGTTTTGGTTTTTATATTTAGATGTATCATCTATTTTGAGCAATTTTTGTATGAGGCATAAGAGTTGAGGTTCATGTTTTCAACCATATGTTAAAGTACCATTTATTGAAAAGGGTACTTTTCCCATTATATCACTTGACATTTTTGTTAAAAATCAGTTGAACATACATGTATGGTTCTATTTCTATACACTTTTCTGTTCTTTTGCGCTATCCATTCAGTAATAAGTGGGTTTTTTTTAATTGCTGTAGCGTTTTTCTTTCTTTCTTTTAAGATTTTATTTATCTATATGAAAGCACCAGAGAGCACAGGGGAGCATGAGCAGGGGGAGGGGCAGATGGAGATGGAGAAGCAGAAATAGACTTCCTGCTGGGCAGGGAGCTTGGTGTGGGGCTCCAGCCCAGGACCCTCCAATGGTGACCTAAGCCGAAGGCAGCCGCTTAACCGACTGAGCCACCCAGGTGCCCCTGTTGCCATAGCTTTTAAAGTAAATTTTCAGTTGGACAGTTTTGTTCTTTTTCAAAATTGTTTGGCTCTTTGAAGTCATTTACATTTCTTCATAAATTTTAGAATTAGCTTGTTAATTTCTACACAGAAGCCTGCTACGATTTTGATTAGAATTGCATTAAATCCAGATACTACTTTGGGAGAATGATCTAACAACATTGAGTATTCCTATCTATAAATATGTTTTATCTCCTATTTAGATCTTTAATTGCTTTCAGTACTATTTTATCATAGTAGTCTTTCACAGTATTTTAGTTTATTCCAAAAATATTTTATGATGTTTAATGATATTGGTATTTTTAGGAAATATCATTTCCAATTGTTGATAGCTAAAATACAATTTATTTTTGTATAGTGATTGTATCCCATTATCTTTCTAAATTCGATGATTAAAGCTTAGTAGTTTTTTTTTTTTTTTAGATCATAGTTTTTTTGTCTATTAAGATTTTCTTCTTAGAATATCCTATTGCTCACAGGTAGATAGTGTCACTTCTTTCTTAATTTCTGTTATCTTCTTCCCTTATTGCACTAAATAGGACTTCCAGTTCAATATTGAATAGAAGTTTAATTTCATGGTTAAATGAGAGGTGACATCCTTGCCTTATTCCTGATCTTAGGAGGATAACGTTAGTTCTTCATTATTAATATGTTAGAACTATTAGCTTTTTACAGTTGCCTATTATCAAAATTAAGAAGCTCCCTTCTATTCATAGTGTGCTGAGGATTTTAATTGTGTTGGATGATGAATTTTGTTAAATGCAGTTTCTGCGTCTGTTAAAATGATCATCTGGGTTTTCACCTTTTTTCTGTTAATGTAGTGAAGATGTTAAACCTATCTTGCATTCTTGGGATATGCTCTGCTTGGTCACCATGTATTAATTCTGTTTGTGTACTTCTGGATTTGATTTGCTAATATTTTAAGGACTTTTTTTATGTTCTTGGGAATATTGGTGATAGAGTTTTCTTGTATCTTTATCTGATTTTGGTATCAGGGTAGTAACTGGCCTCAAAAAGTGTATAAAGTGTTCCATCTCTAGTTTTCTGAAAAAGGTTTTGTAAATTACTATTAATGCTTTAAATATTTGACAGAATTCAATGACTCCATTTGGGTTTAGAGTTTTGTTTATGAGAAGGTTTTTGATTAGGAATTCAGTGTCTTTACTTGATAAAGGGCTATTCAGATGTATTATTTCTTCATGAATCCATTTAGATAAATTGAAAATTTTCTGTTTCATCTAATTGGTACATTTTTAGCATATATTTGTTCACACATTCCCTTTCCCTTTTAATGTTTTCAGGGCCTGAACAATGTCCCGGACCTCCTTTATTTCTATTTGTAGTGTTTGCTCTTTTTCTTGCTTGCTGTCCCTAAGGGCTTATCAACTAACTTTTGGCTTTGTTAATTTTATTTATTGTCTCTGCTTTAAAGGTAGAGTTTTCTCTCTAAGCACACATGTTCGTCACCTCAAACAAATTTTGTGTTTTTAACATTCTGTTAAAATATTTTAAAATTTTTCTTGTGATTTCTTCTGTGACTGATGGATTGCTTAGAAATGTGTTAATTTAAAGTTATTTGGAGGCGGAGGGCAGTGGTGTGCCTGGGTGGCTCAGTGGGTTAAAGCCCCTGCCTTTGGCTCAGGTCATGATCCCAGAGTCCTGGGATTGAGCCCCCGCATGGGGCTCTCTGCTCAGTGGAGAGGGAGCCTGCTTCTTCCTCTCTCTCTGCCTGCCTCTCTGCCTACTTGTGATCTCTGTCTGTCAAATAAATAAATAAAATCTTTTTAAAAAATTTAAAGTTACTTGGGGATTTTCTGTATCACTTACTCCATTGTAGCAAGAACAAAATACTCTTTTTTGTTAAGTCTGTAAGACTTAACTCTTTTGAAGTTATTGAGACATTTGATTTCCTAATATATTATCTTTCTTGGTGAATGGTCTACGTGTATTTGAAAAGAATTTGAATTATATCCACAGTTGTTGGGTGTAGTTCTATGAATGTCAGTTAGGTCACGTTGTTTGATAGTGTTGTGAAAATCTTTGTTTTGGTTTGGTTTTCTTTTTTGGGGGGGGGGAGTTCTAATTGTTCTATCTGTAATGGAGAGAAGAATGTTAAAATCTCATGGTTGTTGACCTTTTTATTCCTTTAATCCTGATTTTTGCTGCAAGTATTTTGAAGCTTTATCTAATTGACTAATTGTCTGCCTTTGAACACTATGAAATGTTCTTTCTCATACTACTTTTTCATGAAGTCTCTATTGTCTTAGGTTAGTACAACTACACCAGTTTTCTACTTCTGTTTGAATGGTATATACTTTTAACCTTTCTATTTAAAGTAGGTCTCTTGTACATACTGAATAGTAGTGTCTTGCTTTTTTAATCCAACCTATAAATTTTTGCTTTTAATTGTTTAACCATTTACATTTTAAGTAATTATTAGTATGATCAAGTTTAAGACTACTTTTTAAAATTTTGTTTTCTCTTTGTTCCTCCTGGGCCTCTAGTATCTTTATTTTTCTCAATCCCTTAGCTACTGTTCTCTGGTAAGCTTCACAAAGTCTTGCTGTGCACACGCATGGCATCCTTCAGCCAAGGACTTGGAGAAACCCTAGAGAGACTGCTGGCACCCTCACTCTTTGTAGCTCTCCTCTCTTCGGTGTTTAATTTGTTTCAAGCCCCAGATCTTTCTCAGGCTTTTTAAGCTATGTTCTGCTTAGGCTTTTGCTGCCTACATTATGGTTGGGAAATAGTCCCCAGGCAGAGAATCAGAACATCTTAGAGTTCACCTCCTGAATTTCCCCTTTTTCAGGGATCACAGTCCTCATTGCCTGTTGTCCAGTGCCGGAAGACAGTTGCCTCATGTATTCTTCCCAGTTACATACAGTTTGTTTATGGTGGGCAAACTTGTCTTGTTACTGGTTATGCTGTCCTGGTGGAAAGTTGATATCAAAATACCATTTTTACATTGCATCGCTCCTTTTTAATATACTCACATGTGGGTAATTTGGTTCTTGTATCTCTAGATCTCACCAAGTTAAACTATCATCCTAAATGCATGAGCCCTACATTTCTTCTTATAACCTTGACCCCTTTTTCAAATTTGCATCTGCATTTTCAAGTACATACCAGACCAGTAGTCTCCAGAATGGGATGTGTGTCACACATTATGAGGTAACATAATTCATTGAGTTGAAGGAAAACATTAGAACTTTTTTAAGTTAAGCTTTAAAGTACTTGGTAAGTGGAATGTCGTGGTCACATGAATAAGCGTGTCAAATGGCTACATTTCACATATAGCATAGAGAGTATTCTAAGGGGGAGGAATGAGGGCTGCTGCAAGTCCAAAAGGTGTCTTTGACAGTTAGGAATACATGTCCTCTTGGCATATGTAGCACCAACAACTACATGGCATAGGAAGTGAAATGCATATTAAGCTTCATTTGCTCTTAAATTAAGTAGTCCCTTGTGCTGTACAACCAGACTGTACACGGCTGCTCTGGAGGGAGTAGGATTTCTATACTGCAGACCCTATTGTGATCCCCACTCCACCCCTAGCACACACAGACATGTATTGTAACACAATTTACATGTTCTTGGATAAGTTGGCTTATGGGTTGTAACCTCTGTTTTTAACTAAAATGACTGACAAAAATTGAAGATCATGATAGGCCCTTACCAGGACCCTGACATGAAAAACCCTGTAATCTCAGTTCCTGGGAAATTCCCATATGGAGACCATTTTAAAAAGCCCCTCAGTTTCAGCAGTCTGGAGAATCCCTAAGTTGTAGGATGTAGGGCACATGTGTAATGGCAATAAAAAGTGATCCCCAACTTCAGTTAATAGGACAGAGAGTTACATTTAAGTCTGTCATCAAGGTTGGATGCTGATGACTTGGCTCCTCTCCAGTTTAGGAAAATACAGAAAGCTCCTCAGGGCTTCCCATATTTGATGACTTCTTTAGTGTTATGTACAGGGATAGGTATTTGTCATTTCCTGGCACCTGAATATGCAGTCAGTGGTGGTTTAGCCAGCAAGGAAATCTGTGTTCTATAGAAAGCTGTAATTGTTGCTGCTCCATTTTGTTTTTCATTTTATCAGGTGTATGGACTTGATGGGAGTTGTGATTTTCCAGCAGCCCTAAATTATCTGAATCTTTGAAGTCTCATTTTCAGCTATGATAAAGATAGTACTAATTTGTAAGTATAAAAGCATTGGAGTGGCAGAACTGATAACTTCATAGGTTCTTTATCAGTCTTACTGTGAGGTCAACAGAAGTGATTTTCTAACCAAATCTAATAATTGGGCCTAAAAGTTTCAGAATTATTGAGAAGACTCTTTGAAAATGACTGACATCCTCTATATTAATGGCGAACTGTGCCTTAAGTGTGTATTGTATCTTGGACCATTAGAGAATAGTGGTATGAAGCTGTCATGATTAGCAAGGTATTTAAAAATATTTAACCCTGATTTTAGTCTTTCAAAATGTCTTGTTTGTGTGATATATTATATGTGGGGTACACTAGTGCTGTAGTATATATACATAATAAATATATATATATATGTATAGGTGCATGTTCAAATACTTGTTTTTAAGACAACATGTGAATATAACTATCAGCTGAATCGCCTCAGTGTTTTTCTCTGTTTACCTCATCTTTAAAAATGGGTTTCAGATCCTCTTCTAAGTTGTAAAAATAGAGGATTCCTAAGAAAACTTTGTTCTGATTTCTTTTTTTTTTTTTAATATTTTATTTATTTATTTGACAGAGAGAGAGGTCACAAGTAGGCAGAGAGGCAGGCAGAAACAGGTTCCCCACCGAGCAGAGAGCCCGATGCGGGGCTCAATCCCAGGACCCTGAGATCATGACCTGAGCCGAAGGCAGAGGCTTAAACCACTGAGCCACCCAGGTGCCCCTGTTCTGATTTCTTCTAAAATAACATAATCCATAGGTACTCTTGTCGTGATACAATAAATTTAAAAGAAAACTGTCATTTATAGTAATTAGGAATCATAACTACCAGACGATCTCCGTTTTTACCTTGATTATGAATAAATAGTCTTTCTGGGATCTCTCGACTGTCTGTATTCAGCATTAAGGATAACCAGGAGGAGACCAGACCCTCTAGCACATGACATTCCTAGTGTCTGTCTCTTTGTACTGGTGCATGTTGATTTATGTTTCTTCTGGCCCTCATCAGTCTTCTATACTTGACTTGTGCGTTGTGTGCAAGTTAGCTTTTACTAATTTTCTCAGCTCGCTTTCCCACCTATCTTTTGGTATTAAGATTTCCTCCCACTTCTTCCACCCTTCGTTTTTGGTCTTCTTTTGTCCTCTCTCGGTTCCTTTCCCTTTTCTGGAGATTAGAGTGAGGAGATTACCTGGGACAAGGCTTTAGGAAATCAAACATGTAATGGGTGTGTAGGATGGAAACCTAGAAAGGAGACTGAGAAGAGGTACAAGAAAACCAGGAAGATACAGTGTCATGGAAGGCAAGGAAGGAAAGGCAGTGGTGCTTCACAGTGTGGTGTTCCTGCAAGGTCAAATAAGAGAGGCCAAAAACATTTTAAGTGTTAGAAACATGGCAGTCGTGCAAAAGCATATTTTGGTGGAGAAGTAGAAGGGGATACCCTTATGGGTAGGTTATATAATAGGTGGGAAGTTAAGACAATTCTGGAGAAGTTTAAAGGGATAAGGAAATGCATGGGGAGAAAAATGGGAGTTAGCGAAGGTTTCTTGTTTATTGCCTTTTTGTAAATAGGAAAGGCTTAAGCATGTTTATGTTAAAGTGGAAAAGTTCAGTCAAGTGAGCTATTGAACATATCAAAGAAGGGTTTGTAAGTGAGTGTGTGAGGTTTTTGAGAAGGCAGGATAGGAATGATCCAAGGCATAGGTGGAGAGATTGGTGACTTTGGATAGGAGAGATACTTTGTTATCAACAGGAGAGAAGGCAAGAATAGGTGTATAGAAGGTTTGTCTGTGTGTTCAGAGTGTATTGCATTTCCCAGTAAAATGTAGCATGATTGCAGATCTTGTTGAGGCCCACTTGCTTCTAGAGATCATACATTTATAGTGATACCTATCTGCCTTCTTCTAGAGCTACCCAGCACCTCTCTAAAAAAGCAGAGTATTTTAGGGCAGTGCTATTCAAAGTGTGGTCCACAAACTGCTAATAGGGTCTGAAATGAGACCGTTTGCTGCCCAAAAGTATGAGGGAGGCCGGGACAGCCTGGTTCCTGAGATGAGATTCTTAGAAATGCTCAAAGAACAGAGCCACACACTGAGAAGAAACTGCTGCAAATAAACGAAAGTTGATGAGAGTAGGAATTTAGAGGCAAAGAAGAGAAAAGGCTCAGATACATGTGCAAGAGGGCATGGAGGAGGCAGATCTTAGAAAATCTTAGGGAAGTAGTTACACTACAGTACCATAGCTGTGAATACTTTTGTGGTAACAGCGTAAGAGGAAACCTTACAACTCAATCTAGGAAAGCTCTTAGTCTTTTTACAGATCAAGTATAGGAAAGCCCCTTCTACTATAATACGATTTATAGAAAGTACTATAATTTAATTGAAAGATAGTATAAGAAAAAAAACGAAAGTCCTCTGAATAACAGATCTAAGGAAATGAAAGTAGCAGGATACTTTGGTCTCAAAGGAGAGATAGAATGAAACCGATTTCTAAAAAATGAGCTGGGAAAATTAAACAGTATGTTATGAAAAAATTACAAATTGAATTAGAAAGTTTAGAAATAAGCTCCTATGCTATATAGAAGGTCATGAAAAGAAAAGTGACAGACTTGAGGAAGTAATTAGAAATTTTTCAGAAATGAAGATGAATCAGAAAAGTTCTTGAATGAGTAGACTCTCTAGAATGTACCATAAAAGAAAGAAATGATGGAAAAGAACAGGTGAAAACAAATCAGAGATAAAAGAAATTCATGAAGTGACAAGAGGATCTTATATGCATATGCATGTAAATATATGGACATTAATAATAGCACCTGGAGACTTTGGAAAAAAGCAAAAAGTTAAAAGATGAACATCTGTATTATAAGGGTTCACTGTGTGCTTAGAAAAGCTGAAGCAACAGCCACCACTGAAACATGTTCTAGGGCTTTAAAATTAAAAAAAAAAAAAAAAAAAAAGTAATACTTTGGGCGTCAACACAAAAAGATGGAAAGAATGCCAAATTATCATTAGATTCTCCAACATTAGTACTTGAATCTGGAAGACTGTGGAGTAAAGGTTTTTAAGATTTTCACAGAAAAAAATGTGAATTGAGACACATACCCAGCCAACTGATGTTTAAGCATAAAGAACATATGTAAGAACTTCGAAACTACTGTTCCTGTGAGCCCTTTAAGGCTACTAGATTTTGCTGCATTTTCTGTATTTCTCACTTCAGTATACTTGGTGTTATTTTTTCTGATTTATATGGGAGCAGGTTATAGACATGAACCTTGAGTCCCAGATATCTCAGTGTATCTCTGAAGTACAGATTCTCTTTTTTTAAAGTTTTGTGTTTTGTTTTTTGTTTTTTTAAAAGATTTTATTTATTTATTAGAGAGAGCGAGCACAGGCAGACAGAGTTGCAGGCAGAGGCAGAGGGCGAAGAAGGTTCCCTGCCGAGCAAGGAGCCTGATGTGGGACTCGATCCCAGGACGTTGGGATCATGACCTGAGTCGAAGGCAGCCGTTTAACCAACTGATCCACCCAGGCGTACCATGTTTTTTGTGTTTTTTTAGCTTTACTGAGAAAAGATTAACATACAGTAAGCTGCACCTATTTAAAATGTACAATTTGGGGCACCTGGGTGGCTCAGTGGGTTAAAGCCTCTGCTTTCGGCTCAGGTCATGATCCCAGGGTCCTGGGATCGAGCCCCATATTGGGCTCTCTGCTCCACGGGGAGCCTGCTTCCTCCTCTCTCTCTACCTGCTTCTCTGCCTACTTGTGATCTCTGTCTGTCAAATAAATAAATATAAATAAATAAAATATACAAGTTGATGAGTTTTGAGATATGCAAGGAGAATCCTCTGTAACCACAGAATTACCAAATTCAGGATATTTGACAGTAATACAATGCTATTACCTAATAAATAATCTATATTCAAATTTTGCCAGTTGTCACAATAATGTCCTTCACAGCCCCCTTTTTTGCCCCGCTGATAGTGGGAGAAATCCAGGACACAGATTGCCAGCATGTACCATAGCATAGATTTGTGGGCAGGTTCCAGAGGGTGAATTCCAGCAGATCCCAGGGATACAGCACCAAAGTGTGAAGGATGGGTGTTATCTTTTCTAACAAGGTATCTTACCAGCTCTGAAGGGAAAGTTCTTCCTTGGGCACTGTGTTCTAGCCTTAGAGGTGGTGGCTATTATGTATCATATTGATGATATCGGGAGTTGTACTTAACATTCTTGAGCATTGTCACCACTACTTGCTAGCCAGTCCTTGTTATCCCAGTTCCTTGATGTAGTTAATAATTATTTATGTCAAATGTTTTTTCAAACCCAATGTTTGTTTTCTCTCCTTATTTACCCAGCCTGATTCATCATTTCTGGCAAAAGTAATGTGTCCCCTCAGGTGCTTTACATTAGGAAACCATGATGTCATTCTATCCCATTATTGTTGGTGTTTGGCTTTGATCACTAGTTTGAATAGCCAGATTTCTCCACTTTACAGATATTTTTCCCCCCTTATAATTAATAAGTAACCTCCTGCAAGATACTTTGGGGTCTTTGTGACTGTTCTGTTCCCAAAAACCGTAGCTAGTATCCACTGTGGTGTTGCAAAAATGGTGATTTTTCTGCCATTATTTTTCCACTTATTAGTTGATATTCTACTGTATGGATGAGATTTTCCTTTTCCATTTACTTATTATAAACCATTCCTCTCATTATTTATTTTGATAGTCACATTGTTCCAGTTTGGGCAATAGAAACCCCTTCAGGTTGAAATCTTATCCTTTGACATGTCCCTGTTGACTTTTGAGTGCTTCTTACTTTCTGCCAAACCAGAGAGGTTCTAGGTTCATCTTTTACTTTTCTGTACTAGCCTTGGTTGTTTCTCCAAGGAGCTCCAATTCCTTATTTTAGTGAAGTCCAGTTTATCTTTTATGAATTTTTCTTTTGTTTGGTATCTAAGAAATCTTTACCTAACATAAATGTTTTCTCCTTGGAGTTTATAGTTTTAAGTTTAGATCTGTGATCCATTTTGAGTTAATTTTTAGATGAGGTATGAATCCAAATTCAGTTTCTACTGCTAGTGAAAAAACCATCCTTTCTCCTACTGCATTGCCTTTTGTCAGTTATCAGCTGTTCATGTGTGTCTGGGTTTATTTTTCGGCTCTCTGTTCTGTGGATCAGTTTGTTTTATACTGATAACCATGCTGTTGAGTCTTTATATTAATATCAAGAGATCTTTTAGCAGGAAAACAATAGACAAGATGTTCAGAGAATTTTTTTTAAGTTTTTAATTCCAGTATAGTTAACATACCATGTTATATTAATTTCAGGTGTACAATATAGTGATTCTTTATTTCTGTACATTACTCAGTGCTCATCATGGTAAGTATACTCTTTGATCTCCATCACCTGTTTCACCCATCCCCCTACCCACTTCCCTTCTGGTAACCATCAGTTCTCTTTAGTTAAAGTGTGTTTTTTGGATTGTCTCCTTTTTTTCTTTGCTCATTTGTTTACTTAATTTTCACATATGAATGAAATCATAATGGAATTTGTCTTCCTCTGACTAACTTCTTTCACTTAGCATTATACCCTCCAGATTCATCCATGTTATTGCAGATGGCAAGATTTCATTCTTTTTTATGGCTGAGTAATTTTCCAGTGTGTGCGTGTGTATACCTTTTCTTTATCCATTTATCCATTGATGGAAACTAGGGCTGCTTCTGTAATTTGGCTATTGCAAATAGTGCTGCAGTAAACATAGGGTTTGATATATCTTTTCAAATTAGTGTTTTCGTATTGTGTGGGTAAACATTGAGTAGTAGAATTACTGAATCATAGGGTAATTCTGTTTTTAAATTTTCAGAGACAGTCCATACTGTGTGCCACGGTGGCTGTACCAGTTTGCATTCCCACCAACAGAACACAAATGTTCCTTCCTCTCTACATCCTTGCCAACACTTGTGTTTTTTATTTTGGCCATTCTGACAGGCATGAAGTGATACCTTATTGTGGTTTTGATTTGCTGTTGAGCATCTTTGCATGTGTCTGTTGGTCATCTGTATGTCTTCTTCAGAGAAATGTCTGTTCATCTCTTCTGCCCATTTTTTGAATATTGAGTTTTCTAAGTTCTTTTATTTTGGATACTAACCCTCTATCAGTTATGTTGTTTACAGATACCTTCTCCCATTCTGTATGTTGCCTTTCAGTTTTGTTGATTGTTTGCTTTGCTTTACAGAAGCTTTTTATTTTGATGTAGTCCCAGTAATTTATTTTTGCTTTTGTTTTCATTGCCTCAGGAGACATATCTAAGAAAAATGTTGATATGGCTGATGTTAGAGAAATTACCCTGAGCTCTCTTCGAGGATTTTTATGGTTTCCAGTCACACATTAGGTCTTTCATCCATTTTGAGTTTATTTTTGCATATGGTGTAAAAAGTGGGCCAGTTTCATTCTTTTGCATGTAGCAGTCTAGTTTTCCCAGCACTCTGTGCGAGGAGTGTTAATTATGTAGCATCTTATGTAGAGCTGAACATCAGTGATGCTTATTTTACGATGACCTGTTACTATGATGAAGATTCTGATGCACCTGTTTATGTACCCTTTTTCCAAGACCAAGCAGTGGTGAAGGGAGAACATGCAAAGCAGTTCAAAAAAATATCTAAAAGACCGTCAGAGTAAAATCTGCCTTCCGGTGACTAAGAGCCCTGACGTAGAGTACTGAGGAACTGACCTGCGAGCTATCGAGCTGAAGAGCTTGGCTTCTAAGAATACTGAAACTGATCTCTTGGAGTTCCTGAAAAAGTTCTTGAGTAAACAGAAAAGGAACATAAGGTATCTGCAATACCAGCATAGCTATCAGGAGGAATTAGAGAGGCTGACTGGGAAGGAAGGCACACCTGAACGGTTTGTGGAAACATGGGGCCAAGAGGCTTCCACATCTGCGGGCTACACAGCAAGTCTTCCATTGCAGTAGATCTCGAAGGCAGCTACTTAAGGATCTTGATCTCTGTTTGACAGAAGACTGCTTTCCTTTTAGTCTAGTATCCCAGTCTTCACTGTTATGCATGGAAATAAATTTGATTTTGCATTACCAAAAAAAAAAAAAAAGACAGTTGTTGAAGAGACAGTCTTTTTGCCCCAGATATTCTTTCTTGCTTTGTTGAAGATTAATTAACCATGTAGTTGTAGGTTTATTTCTGGGTTTTCTATTCTGTTCCATTGATCTGTGTGTCTATTTTTGTGCCAGTACCATACTTCGATGTTTACTACAGCTTTGTAGTGATACCTCCAGTTTTGCTTTTCATGTTCAATATAGCTTTGGCTATTTGCGGTCTTTGGTGGTTCTATACAAGTTTTAGGATTTCTTGTTCTAGCTTTGTGGAAAGTACTGGTATTTTTGGTATTTTGGTAGGGATTGCATTAAATCTGTAGATTGCTTTTGGTAGTGTAGACATTTAATAGTATTTGTTCTTCCAGCCCATGAGCGTAGAATGCCTTTCCATTTCTTTGTGTTATCTTCGATTTCTTTCATCAGTGTCTTGTAGTTTCCCGAGTGCCGATGTTTCACCTCTTCAATTAAATTTATGCCCAGGTATTGTTTGTAGTGTAATTGTAAATGGGATTGTTTTGTAATTTCACTTTCTCTGCTGTTTCATTATTACTGTGTAGAAATGCAACAGATTTCTGTACACTGATTTTGTGTCCCGTGACCTTACTGATTTCAGTTCGCATAGTTTTTTGGTGGAATCTTTAGGGTTTTCTATATATAGTATCATGTCATCTGCAAATAGTGAAAAGTTTGACTTCTCCCTCACCAGTTTGTATGCCTTTTATTTCTTTTTGTTGTCTGATTGCTGTGGCTAGGACTTCCAGTACTATGTTGAATAAAAATGGTTAGAGCGGACATCATGGTCTTGTTTCCGACTTCAGCGGAAAAGCTTTCAGTTTCTCCCCCATTGAGTATGATACTCCCTGTGGGTTTTTCATTTAAGGCTTTTTATTATGGTGAAATATGCTCCCTCTAGACCTAATTTGTTGAGGGTTTTTGTGGAAAATGGATATTATACTTCGTAAAGTGCTTTTTTTGAGTCTGTTGAAATGATCAGATGGTTTTTATCCTTTCTCTTAGTGACGTGATGTATCACATTGGTTGATGTATCATGTTGCAAATATTGAATATTACTGGTTGCATCCCAGGAATAAGTCCTACTTGATCGAGGTGAATGATTTTTTTTAAGTATTCTTGGATTCAGTGTGCTAATATTTTGTGGAAGATTTTTGCATCTAGTTCATCAGAGATACTGGCCTGTACTTCTCTTTTATTTTGTGGTATCTTTATCTGGTTTCACTATCAGGGTAATGCTGGCCTCATATAATGAATTTGAAAGGTTTCCTTCCTCTTCTGTTTTTTGGAATAGTTTGAGAAGAATAAGTGTTAACTTTTTATTTATTTATTTATTTATCTGTCAAATAAAATAAATAAACAAACAGAGACCACAAGTAGGCAGAGAGGCAGGCAGGAGGTGGGGGAGCGGGATCCTGGCTGAGCAGAGCACCAGATTCGGGGCTCAATCCCAGGACCCTGGGTTCATGACCTGAGCCAAAGGCAGAGGCTTTTACCCAGTAAGCCACCAGGCGCCCCAAGTGTTAACTCTTTAAATGATTGCTAGAATTCACCTGTGACACCTCTCTTCCTAGACTTTGTTGGTTGAGGGTTTTCTGATTACTGAGTTAATTTCATGGCTATTTATTAGTCTGTTCATTTTCTTTTTTTTCTATTTAGTTTTGGTAATTTCTGTTCCTAGGAATTGATCTACTCCTTCCAGGTTGTCCAATTTGTTGGCATATAACGTCTTATAATGTTCTCTTATAATTGTATTTTTGTGATGTTGGTTGTTATTTCTCCTCTCTCATTTGTGATCTTATTTATTTGGGTTCTTTCTCTTTTTGATAAGTCTGGCTAGAGGTTGATCGATTTTCTTAATTTTTTCAAAGAACCAGCTCCTGGTTTATTGATTGTTTATTTTCTGTTTAGCTGTCCTGTCCATTGATGTGAGTGGGATGTTAAAGTCCCCTACTATTATTGTATTATTTTTTTTTAAAGATTTTATTTATTTATTTGACAGAGAGATACAAGTAGGCAGAGACGCAGGCAGAGAGAGTGAGAGGGAAGCAGGCTCCCTGCCAAGCAGAGAGCCCAATGCGGGACTCGATCCCAGGACCCTGAGATCATGACCTGAGCCAAAGGCAGCGGCTTAAACCACTGAGCCACCCAGGCACCCCCTATTATTGTATTATTATCAGTGAGTTCCTTTATGTTTGTTGTTTTATGTATTTGGGTGCTCTTATGTTCAATGCATAAATATTTGTGATTGTTATATCTTCTTGTTGGATTATTCTCTTTATTATTATATAGTGCTCTTCTTTGTCTCGTTACAATCTTTGTTTTAAAGTCCAGTTTGCCCCATATAAGTATTGCTGCTCCTGCTTTCTTTTGATATCATTTACATGATAAATGTTTCTCCTCACTTTCAATCTGCAGGTGTCTTTACGTCTAAAAGTGTTTCTTGTAGGCAGCATGTAGATGGGTCTTGTTTTTTTTAAATCCATTCTGTCACCCTGTGTCTTTTTAAAGATTTCTTTATTTGGGAGGGGGGCAGGAATGGAATAGAGGAAGAGGGAGAGAGGAGCTCAAGGAGACTGTGTGCTAAGCATGGAGCCCAACATGAGGCTCAGTCTTACAACCCATGAGATCATGAATTGAGCCGAAACCAGGATTCACTCACTTAATCAACCATCCGTGCCACCAAGTTGCCCCACCCTGTGTCTTTTGATTGGCGTGTTTACTCCATTTACATTCAAAGTAATTATTGACAGATGTACATTTAGTGCCATTTTATACTTGTTTCTGGAGATTTTCTTGGATTCTTTCTTGTCTTTCTCTCTTCCTTGTGTTGCAGATTTTCTTTAGTGATATATTTGGAATTCTTTTTATTCTCTGCATGTTTATTAATGGTTTTTAATATATGAGTGCCATTAGGTCTGTGTATATAGCATCTTCTAAACACAGCAATCTATATTAAATTGGTGGTTGTTCGGGCGCCTGGGTGGCTCAGTGGGTTAAAGCCTCTGCCTTCAGCTCAGGTCATGATCCCAGGGTTCTGGGGTCGAGCCCCGCATCAGGCTCTCTGCTTAGCAGGGAGCCTGCTTCCTCCTCTCTCTCTGCCTGCCTCTCTGCCTAGTTGTGATTTCTCTCTGTCAAATAAATAAAATATTAAAAAAAAAATGGTGGTTGTTCAAGTTTTAACCCGTTCTTCTCTCCACCCCATGTTTTAGGTATATGTTATATTTTATATCCTTTTTTTTGGGTGAATTCCTTGACTGATTTTTACAGAAATATTCGTAGTTACTGGTTTTGTGTTTTCTGCCTTTATACTGTTACTTTTGGTCTTTCCTTTACTTTAAGTTTGTTTGTCTAGGAAACGCTTTATCTCTCCTATTTTGAATAATAGCCTTGCTGGATAGAGAGTATTATTGGCTACAGATTATTCCCACTCAGCACTTGGGATATATCATGCCACTCTCTTCAGGCTTGCCAAGTTTCTATTGAGAAATCTTCAGCTAGCCTTATGGGTCTTCCCTTGTAAGTTAAGGACTTCTTTGGTCTTGCTGCATTTGAGATTTTTTTTCTTTGTCACTGTATTTTGCAATTTCAGTTTCAGTATGTTTTGGTATTGGCCTGCTATTGTTGATTTCGATGGAAGTTCTCTGTGCTTCTAGAATCTGGATGTCTGTTTCCTTCTTCAGATTAGGGAAGTTTTCAGCTATTATTTCTTCAGATTAATTTTCTGCCCCCTTTCCTCTCTCTCCCTCTTTTAGGATTCCTATAATACGAATATTACTAACCTTCGATGGAGTCATTGAGCTCCCTTACTCTGTTCTCATGTTCCATAATTCTTTCTCTTTTGTTCAGCTTGATTAATTTCTATTACTTTGTCTTCTAGGTCATTCATTCTTTCCTCTGCTTCTTAGAGCCTGCTATTCATTGCATTAATCATGTTTCTGACCTTGCTTATTGCAGTCTTTGTCTCTGATTCTTTTTTAACTCTTTTATCTCTGTAGTAAAGTTCTCACTGATGTCTTCCATTGTTTTTTCAAGTTCAGTGAGTATCTTTATGATCATTAATTTAAATTCTCCATCAGGCATGTTACTTTTATCTACTTTGCTCTGATCTCAGGGCCTGGCCTTATCTTACTCTCTTGGGATAAATTCCTCTGTTCTCTGTGCCCTTCACTGTGTTAGAAAAGCCAGTTATGTCTCCTGCTTCTGAAAGTAATGGCCTTTATGAGGAAGATAGCAGGTAGTGCCCAGGGTCTGGTGCTGCAGGAAGTGTCTCTGGCGTGTGCTGCATGTGCTCTGCTTTTGTCTTCTGGCTGCTCTGTCCTTCAGGTGCATTGTCTGTAGAGGCTCTCTTTGCCTGCTATGGGCAGTATTTGGTCCCTGACCTGAGTGTGGCGAGGTTTAACTAGGTGTACTTTGGTCTGCTTTTGAAATGAGTCCTGTTACCACCTCCACCAGAATGGAAGTCCTGCAAAACTCTCTCGTCAGGAGGGGTGGCACGGGCTGGGGTTTGTGCTGGTCTTCTGCCCAGCCATGCTGGGACTGAGGCAATTGTGACTGAGAAGGGCACTTCCACCAGGGGTTGGTGCTTGGTCTGAGCAAGTTAGGCAACCAGTGTTGGCACTTTGTTGCTTTCCCACATGTGGCTCTGTGTTTATTTGGGGGTGGAGGGGGGTGGGAGGAAGGGAATGGAACCAGCCAGCTCCTTTGTTATTTGAGAGATGTCTCTGTGAACTCTGCCTCTCAGGGACCCTCTCTGAGAGAGAGGAGCAAACAGACTTCCCCTCCTGTGTGCCCCAGGTACTCTTAGGATCGATTGTTTTTTTCCACACTGTGTGCTCCTGGGTGGTTTGCCTGCTTTCTGTCTGGGAGCAGCGCAGTGCCCCTGGGGCTCTATCATAGCAAGTCACTGACCTTTAAAACTCCAAGTTTTAGGCCCCACTAGTTACAAAAACTCATGAAATTCAGCCCTTGTTTTCTAAACCAGTGGCTTGGTGGAAATGTTCTCTTGTATATTCCCTGTGTGTGTTCCTCTCTCTCTCCCTATGCTTCTCCCTCTTCCTCTCTAATTCTCTCATCCTTCTCTGTCACCATGGCTCCCTCCCCTCTGTAGCAGCCATAATGTTTCTCCTCTAAATCACATCTCCACACTCCTGCCTTCTTCATTGTGGCCTCTTCTTTCTCTTCAGTTGTGGAGTTTGTTCTGTTAGTCTAAAGGTCATATGTTGGGGTATTTAGGATGATTTGGTAGTTAACAGGTTGTGTTCATGGTACAAGGTGAGCCTTGGGTCCTCCTACTACATTGCCATCTTCTCCTTTTCTGTGATTTTCCTTTTTTATACTACTCTGATGAGCTTTTTTTGTAGAGTTATATGAGCTTCATAAAAATGAATTGGAGAGTGCTAGTTTTTCAGTTCTCTGAAAGACTTTGTGTAAGGTTGGAATTATTTCTTTCTTGAATATATAACAGCATTCGGGGCTTGTGTTTTTCTTTGTGGGAAGATTTTTTATTGGATTCAAGTTTATAAGACTCTTCAAGTTTTGTTTCGCTTGAGAAACTGGTAGTTAACTGATTTTCTTGTCATTTATTTGGGTTTACTATACTATGCCTTACCAACTCTTTAAGTATTTTTATTATTGTGGCAAAATATACATAATGTAAAGTTTACCATGTTAACTTTTGTTGTTGTTGTTGTTGTTGTTGTTGTTGTTTAGAGAGAGAGAGAAAGAGTGCATGGGGTGGAGAGGGAGAAGGAAAATCTTAAACAGGCTCCATCCCAGCGCAGAGTCTGACTCAGGGCTTAACTCACAACCCTGAGATCATGACCTGAACTAAAATCAAGAGTCACACATATAAGCTACTGAGCCATCCAGGTGCCCCCCATTTTAATCATTTTCAAGCCTGCAATTTCATGGCATTAGGTACAATTATTATGTTGTATAACCATCACCACCATTCCCAGAACATTTTTCATCATCCTAAGTAGAAATTCTGTACTTATTAAGCAATAACTTATTTCCCCCCTCCCTGTCCTTGGTAACCTCTGTTTTACCTTCTGTCTTTCTGAATTCGCCTGTTGTAGATACCTCATATTAGTAGAATTATATATCATTTCCCCTTTTTTGCCTGGTTTATTTTATTTAGTATTTTAAAGGATTATCAGCGTTGTGGCATATATCAGAATTTCATTTCTTTTAATGATCAGATAATACTAATACTCTATTTTGCAGATATAAAGCATTTTGTTTATTCTTTCATCTGTGACGGACGCAGCCACCACTCCACTGTTGTGAATAATGCTGATGTGGACAGTGGTGTACAAATACATGTTCAAGTCCTGTTTTCAGTTCTTTTGGGCATATACCTAGGATTGGAATTTCTAGATCATATAATTATTCTATGTTCTCTTTGAGAACTGCCAAACTCTTTTTTGCTATGGCAGAATTTTATCTGCTGTATGCCACCTGCAGTGTATGAGGATCTGGTTTCTCCACGTCCTCCATCCTCTGCAACACTTACGTTCCTTTTTTGGATAATAGTCATTCTTGTGGTGTGAAGTGGTATCTTACTGTGGTTTTGATGTACATTTCCCTAATAACTAATGATGAGAATCATTCATATGCTTACTGTCATTTGTGTATCTTTTCTGGAGATGTGTCTATTCCAAATTCTTTGCCTGTTATGGAATTTTTGTTGTTGAGGTGTGGGGCTTCTTTATATATTGTGGATATTAAAGTCTTATTAAATATGTGATTTGCAAATGTTTTTCTCCTTCTGTGTATTGTCTTTTCATCCTCTTGATAATGCTGTTTGATGTACAATAGCTTTAAATTCTAATTAAGTCAAAGTGCCATCATGCATAATAACACAGTAGGACTTTGTAGGGGTCATTCTTTTCAGTGAAATAACCAATAAACTGGAGAAAATGACAAAAATCAACTATTTTAAACTCTGGACCTCGGTCAGACTCTTAAAAGAACCAGGAGAGTGGTCGAAAGGAGGGGCTGTTGCTTTTTGGTGAAGGGCTCTAAAAACTTGGGGTAGTGTGTTTTGATCGGTCTGATAGATTCCTGAAGACTGAACATTGATGTTTGCTGAAATTTAAAATGTCAGTACCGGGGCGCCTGGAGCTAGATATTTAAAGAAATCTTTGTCAGGTTACCGGCTGGCCACCAGACAGCACTGAACAGAAACTTCAGTGACTACATTCAACAAGGAATATATACATACTTTGCAATATAGTTTGGAAAAGTCACAAAGTCCTCCATCAACAAGGAAAAATCAGCAATCCATGAGGAGTGGGACCATCAGAGTTTCCTCCCCCTCAACTCCCCTGCTGCTTCTATTCTTTAATGTCTTTCATTACATTTAGGAGATTTTCATCCATTTTTTTTTTCAGATTATCCCACAGGTCCCTCAGGTTCTGTTCAACTTTCTTCATCATTATTTTCATTCTACTCTTCATACTAGATTGCTCATTATTTCTTCTGCCTGTTCATAGCTGCCATTTCTGTCAAATTCTTGTTTCCTATGAGTGAATTATATTTCTTGGTTTCTTTAAATGCTTTCTAATTTGTTTGTTGAAAACTGGACATTTTCAAGTAGCATGTTGTGGTAACTCTGGAAACCAGGTTCTCTTCAGGAATTGATTTTGTTGCTTGTTGAGGTCTTCAGTTGTCTGTTTGTATAGTGACTTTTCTAAACTGTTTTTGCAGAGCCTTCCTTGTGCTTATTACTGACCTATTACCTTGGCACTTAGCCTGTGACACCTCAGAGGTTTTTGTTTTCTGGGGGTGTGTGTGTGTGTGTGTGTGCGCGCGCGCGCATATGTGTTTTAAGTGTTTATGCCTCTCTAGGTGTTCCAATAGATGCCACCAAAGAAGCTGCCGTTTCCTGGGGATGCTAAATAAGGCCAGGCATCCTAGCTGACCCTCAGGGAATGTTATACTACCCAAATCACACAACTCTAGAATTTTAGAGTACAAGATCTTTACTGTCCATCATGAAACCAGCCAGCCACTTGAGGAATGCGGGCTGCTGTCCCGCACATTGCAGCAGGATTAAGGAAAGATGATTGTCATTGTTTTACCCAAGCAGCTCTTTTACCAAAAGTTCAGTACCCTCTGTCTCCATTAAGCATTTCTCTCGATTTCTGTAAATGTCTGAGTAAGCTCCAGAGTTCTGAAGTAGTGCAGATAGTGTTTTTCCAGCTTAAAGTTTGTTTTAGTGGACAGACCAACCCCAGAAGATGCCATGTTTTGGACATCCTTTGCCATTTTTACTGCTGTTTTAAATTTTATATATATATGTATTTGAGAGAGAGAGAGTGAGTGCATGAGCAGTGAGAGTGAGAGATGGAGAAGCAGGCTCACTAAGCAGGGAGCCCAATGTGGAGCTCGATCCCAGGACCCTGAGATCATGACCTGAGCTGAAAGCAGATGCTTAACCGACTGAACCACTTAGGTGCCCCATTTTTACTGCTATTTAAAAGTATTTCAAAGATTTCATTTAAAAGATTTCATTTGGCATTTCATCCTTAAATACCTTAACATGAATTTCTCAAAATGAAAACAGTCACCTGGATAATCCCATATCATTATCGTGGATAACTAAAATAACTATTACTTCTAATTTTCTAAGACAAGTGCGATTTCACGTTTGCCTTCTTGTCCTCAAAATGCCCTTTATGGCTGTTTTGTTCAAACCAGAATGCAGTCAAGGATTGACCATATTTAGTTACTATGTGTTTGGTTTTTTTTTTTAAGATTGTTTATTTATTTGACAGATCACAAGTAGGCAGGCAGAGAGAGAGGGAGAAGCAGGCTCCCCGCTGAGCAGAGAGCCTAGTGCGGAGCTGGATCCCAGGACCCTGAGATCATGACCTGAGCCAAAGGCAGATGTTAACCTATTGAGCCACCCAGATACCCCAGTCATTGTGTTTAAGTCTTTCTTGATATAGAAGAGTTCCTTCTCCTATCCCTGTTTCTATTATTTGGACTTGGTGGAAAGGTCAGTTGGAGTGATAAAATACTTTGCATTCTGGGTTTCTGTGGTGTTTCTTTATATGCTCTTTAAGTTAGTCCTCTCAACTAGAAGTTTAGGTGATTCAGGTTTAACCTTGTTAGATAGTAATTTTTTTTTTTTTTTTTTTTTAGATTTTATTTATTTATTTGACAGAGAGAGAGGTCACAAGTAGGCAGAGAGGCAGGCAGAGAGAGAGGAGGAAGCAGGCTCCCCAGGACCCTGAGATCATGACCTGAGCCGAAGGCAGCGGCAGATAGTAATTTTACATAGAAGATGCTGTATTCTTCATATTGCATCACATCAAGAAGCACAGAATGTCAACAAAGATTTGTTAGTAGGATAGTATTGAGGTTGATTGGCCAGATTATGTATTATAAAGTTATTTATCTCTCATGTAGTGCATCATAATTGATCTTTAAAGATATTTCTGCTGGGTTTAGAGGTCTAGCGAGCAATTACTTTTGTATTTAACACTTGGAAAGATGTCTTTCAACTGTCTTGTGATTTCCATTGTTGCTGATGAGAATTAGGTGATTAGTCTTACTTTCATCCTGTTTGATGATAATCCATCTTTTTTCTTTGCTTTTAAGATTTTTTCTCTTGGTGGGATTTATCGCATCTACAAAATTCTTAGCTGTATTTGTTTGCAGTCCTTTCTGAGACAATTAAATACTTGTTTTATATTCTATATGTATATGTCTATTTCTGGAGTCCATTCTGTTCCATTGTTTGTATTTCGTCCTTAGATAAATACCATCCTGTCTTGATTACTGTAGCTCTATAGTAAGTCTTGAAATCAGATCACATAAGTCCTCCAGATTTGTTATTTTTTGAATTGTTTTTGCTATTCTCAGTCCTTCTTCATGTTCATATAAATTTTAGCATCAGTTTGTCAGTTTCTACAAAAAGCCTGCTGGGATTTTAATTGGGATTGCACTGACTCTTTAGCTCAGTTTGGAGAGAAGGAGCATCCTACCCATATTGAGTGTTCCAATCTAGGGACAAGTTTAATGTCTCTTTTAAGGGTGATCATTAATTTTTGTTTCTTAGTTTTCATTATACAGGTCTTCATATAATTTGTTAAAAGTATATCTAAGTGTTTCATGTGTTGTTTTTGTTTTGTTTGTTTTTAAGTGTGTATGCTTTACAATTTTTTACATAGGTGATTATGTTTCCTGTGAATTAAAACAATTTTACTTCTCCCTTTCCAACTTGTTTATCCTCTATTTCTTTGTCTTGATTTATTTTGTACTAACTAAAACAGCTTGGAATAGAAGTTGTGAGTGGAAGTCATTTGCTTTCTTCTGAGTCACACTGTAAAGCATTTACTATTTCATTATTAAATATGTTTAAGAGTTTCATACATTACTTTTGTCAGGTTGAGGAAGTTTCCTTTTGTTCCTAGAGTACTTAAAGTTTTTATGTTACATGGGTGCTCAGTTTTTCAAGGATAATCATTTAACTTTTTCTCCTTTATTTTGTTAATATAGTGAATTAGTTTAATTAATTTGAATGCTCAACCAGCCTTGTATTTCTGTAATAAACTTAACCACGATGTGTTACCCTTTTTATGTATTTCTGAACAATGATTTTTGTTCATCTTTGTTCATGAGACATACTGATCTCTACTTTTCTGTCCTAGTATTGACTGCAACTGATTTTAGTATCAGGGCATTTACAGGCCTTATAAAATGAGATGAGAAGTATGTTCTTTCTCTGTTTTCTAAGAGTTGTGTAGAGTTGGTATTATCTTCTTTAAATGTTTGTTGAATTCACCAGTGGATCCTTCTAGAGATAGGCTTTTCTTTGTGGAAAGTTTTTAAGTACAAAATCAGTTTCTTTTATTGATACAGGGCAATTCCATTTTTCTGTATTTTTAAGATTTTAGATAAATGTGTCATTGTGTCTTTCAAAAAATTAATACATTTAATCAAGTTGATCACAATAATCCTGTACTACTTTTTTAAGGTCCACACTATCTGTACAGTGACCTCTATTTTTCTTATTATTTTTTGATCAGTCTAGCTAGAATATTAATTTTAAAAATGCTCTCTCCCTCCTGACCTGACTTCAGTTTCATTACCTTGTTTTCCTTTATTCCTATTTTCTTTTCTTCTCCCGCCCCCCCCCCCAGTAGTTTCTACTCATTATTTCCTTCATTCTACTTTCTTTGAGATTAATTTGCAATTCTTTTTCTAAATTCTTGACATGGAAGCTTATTGATTTTTTTTTTTTTTTTATGCCTTTCTTCATTAACGTGGAAATCAGTTGTTTAGTTTCCACAGATTTGGGGATTTTCTAGTTCTGTTTCTAATTTCCAAGTTTATCTCATTGTGGTCATGGAACGGATTGTGTGTATATTTAGTTCTTTTAATTTATTCATATTTGTTTTGTTGCCCAATATATTCTGCTAACGTTGGGTATTCTTTAAACATTAATTACATCAAGTTATTTGATTCTTTTGTTAAGTCTTTTATATCTTTCTAAGTCTACGTCTTACTGATTTCTCAGAGGCAAGTTGAAACCTCTATCATGTGGATTTGTCAGTTTTTCTTTTCAGCTGTATCAGTTTTTACATTGTGTTATGAAGCTCTGTTAATTAAATGCCTGTGCATTTAGGATTTATACTTTCTTTGTAAGGAACATTGTCCCCAAATTGTATCTGTTAATGGTTCTTGTTCTGTTGGGTACTCTGATATTATTACAAAGTCCTCCAGATTTTATAGGCGTATTGTTGAATGTGTATCTGTTTCTGTCCTTTGACTTTTTTTAACTACATATGTATTTAATTGGGTTTCTTGTAGCTAGTATTTAATAAGGTCTTTTGTTATATACATGTGTATGTATGCTTAAGTAGGAAGCCATTGGTGGTATTGATAGCACCATGGACAGAACATTATTTTTTTTTTTTTAAAGGTTATTTATTTATTTGATAGAGAGAGATCACAAGTAGATAGAGAGGCAGGCAGAGAGAGAGAGAGAGAGAGAGGGAAGCAGGCTCCCCGCCGAGCAGAGAGCCCGATGCGGGACTCGATCCCAGGACCCCGAGATCATGACTTGAGCCGAAGGCAGCGGCTTAACCCACTGAGCCACCCAGGCGCCCCCCAGAACATTATTTTGTACTGTATAGATCCTCTACCTTTTTTTTTTTTTTTAAATAGATTTTTATTTAGGGGCACCTGGGTGGCTCAGTGGGTTGGGCCTCTGCCTTCGGCTCAGGTCATGATCTCAGGGTCCTGGGATTGAGCCCGGCATCGGGCTCTCTTCTCAGCGGGAAGCCTGCTTCCCTTCCTCTCTCTCTGCCTGCCTCTCTGCCTACTTGTGATCTCTGTCTGTCAAATAAATAAATAAAATCTTAAAAAAAAAAAAGTTTAAAGAATAGATTTTTATTTGTCAGAGAGAGAAAAAGAACATAGGCAGGCAAAGTGGCAAGAAGAGGCAGAGAGAGAAGCAGGCTCCCCACTAAGCAAGTAGCCTGATGTGGGACTCAGGGATCATGACCTGAGCCGAAGGCAGCGGCCTAACCGACTGAGCCACCCAGGCGTCCCTAGATCCTCTACTTTTTGAAACTCCAGTGGATGTTGAATTTCTGATTGGTGGTGATCCATTGCATGGTCCTATCATTCAACTCACTTGTGTGTCTGATCCACAGTGTTAAATAAGAGACTTTAAATCCACATATGTCTCTTTTGTGGAGACATGAGTAGTCAGAGTTGCCAGTCATTCTTGGTACTTAATGTCAAAACAGAAGCTCTGCATTATGCTTAGGTTTAGAAACTAAAACTTCACAAAAAGGAGATAGCAGCTCATATTCATATCTCAGAACCCAAAAGCTGTAAACATTTAATCTGTAGAAAAAAGAATAATACCAGTAGGTTCATTTTAAGTCCACGTGCTTTTATAAGTGTATAATTTCATAAGTGTATAATCCTGAGACTCCTGTTTTATAATCTTATAGTTATCCATGTTTCATGATTTCATTTAGCAAACATAGAAATTTACATTTCTATGAACATATAATGAACATATAACTTCAATAGTCCTTTTCCTTTAAAATGCAGAAAAATATAATACTGAAGTATTATTTCAATAAATAGGTGATTTCCTTGTTTAGCTTCTTCCCAGGACATTCTCCATATTCTTACTTTTAGTATCAGCTAAGAGAAGCAATTTATAGCATTTATGAGATCCATTTGTTTTACTCTTTCTCTTTAATTATAAAGCTGACTCCCTGCTTCTCTTTTGGATTTCAACTTTTCCCATTCCAAAAATGGGAGTTGAATTGTTTTCACAATCTTCCCAGAATAGTGTGTCAGAAGAATCACTTTCTTCATATAGGTGTCAGCTGTTTACTGTATGATATGCAATGTCTGGTTTTTCTTATACTCATAAATCGTGAGCTTGGAATAAAGTTTGGGTAGAGACAAATTTAAGATACACCCAACATTTAGTCCCCATTGTTACTTTTATTTATGTATTTGTTTTCCTGTTGTTACTTTTAGGTAGAGGTGCATTTATGGCTCTGAAATCATATATAGCATTAGTAGAGCATAGTTTGAGGGAATCAGACAAATGAGGTCATGCTGATCCTTTCAGAAGGAGTCCCTTAGTACCTGATTTTAGTTGGAAGGCACAAAGTTTGTAATGCACAGGTTTATGAGCCTGACATCAATAGGCCCTTTTTATACATTTATTCATATAATCCTTATTATAGTCCTGCCTCATATTTGTTCTAATGAGTGTGAAGCATTTAGCACAATAACTGGAGCATAGCAGACTCTCAATATGGTCACCATTATCATTTATTGTTGTTTTACAGAAGAGGAAGTAGAAGCTCAAAAGGATTTAAGGGTTTTAGAGCAGTCAATAAAAGGAACAACCTAGTTCTATATTGTTTTAAACTCTATATTCTATCTCTTTTTTAAATGAGTTCCATGTAGAATGTGTACAAGATGTGTCATTAGGGAGGATTCAAATCCCACATTTGCTACTTAGTAGTTTTATGACCCTGGGCAAGTGATGGTGGCCAGTTTTCTGTACTGTAAGATGGGGATTATATTTATTGATTTGCTAGAACTGGTTTGCTCTGAGGATTACTAGACATCTAGTAACTAGTCTAGAGTTAGAAGAGAGCTCTGACAAAAGCGAGCAGGTCTTTCACTGGGCCTCTGGTCTCATTTGCACCCATTTATCTCCCCTTGCTTTTAGGCCCTGGAAACAGTTTAGTTCAGGAACAATAAATGGTTTGAAGTTAGTACTGGAGAGGAGCTGCTGCTTCTTTCCTCTTTCCTAGGCCTAGCCACTCTCCAACTTGTGTGCTAATCATTCCCTTGGCTTTTCTTTATAGTTAATTATCTTTGTATGCTTTCCTATTTAATATTTTATTTGGACTGTATTTGGATTTTTGAACTTAAATGGTCAATATTCTTCTAGGACTTCCTTTCTTCACTCAACATAATATTTTTGGGGATTCAGTCATATTGATATCTGTAGGTTAAGTGGATTGATTTCATTGCTGTAAAGTATTTTATTATTCAAATATATCACAGTATTTTTTTTCTACTGTTGACGGACATTTGGATTGTTTCCAGTTTTGAGCTTTTATAAGAAATGCTGTGATGAACATTCTTGAACATATCTTCTCATGCTGAAGTGTAAGAGTTTTTCAGTGTTGGAATTGTGAATCATATGGTATGTGTATTATTAAAGGAGTTTATTATTTACCAAGTACTTATTGAGCATTATGCCAGGGATTAATTCATGGACTAATATCCTATCTATCAAAATGACATGATCTTTTAACCCATGGTTTTCTAAACATATTTGTAAAGTGTAGCAATACAGAGCCTGCACTTGGGTCAGTCAGCCAAGGGTTCAAATCATAATTGCAATGCTGTGCGACCTTGATCAGATGACCCGGAGTTTCTAATCTGTTTCCTCATCTTTATGAGGACAATGCAGTGCATATAAGGAGAACACTGAAGAAATGTTAGTTCATTTTAGGGTGTTGTTGTTCTGTTTTGTTTTTTACTTTATATTTTGAAGTAAATAAAAATAGATTGAAGGAAATTTACAGAGAGATCTAAGGTACCCAGTTTTTCCCAATGATTACATCTTCTGTAACTAGTACAAATCAAAACAAGAAAATTAGCACTGATAAAATAGTGCCTATAGTTCTTTGCCATTTTATCACATGTGTAGATTCATATATCCGTTATCACAATCAAGATACTGGTGTTCTTGTTTTATTCCATCATCACCAAAGCTCTCTTTGTAGTCATATCTACCCTTTCCTTTCCCCATGCTCCATCCCTAAATTCAGGCAAAGCACTAATCTATTTTCCATCTCTACAATCTTATTTTGAGAATATTACATAAATGGAATCATTCATAAGTGGCCTTTTGAAATTAGCTTTTTTACTCAGAATGGTACTCTTCATGTGTTTTGCCCATTTTCTAATGGGATGTTTGTTGTTTTCATTGTTGAGGTTTGAGGGTTCTTTATATGTGGTAGATATGAATCGTTTCTCAGATCTGTGCTCTTCTAGTTCCTTTCCTTTTCCACATATATATTGGAATAACATTGTCCATACTTAAAAAGTATATACTTACTTGCTTAGGATTTTGACAGGAATATACTGGTCTGTAGGTCAGTTTGGAGAGAATTGACATCTTTACTGCAGTGAATCTTCCAATCCATGAACACAGTATATTTCTCATCAGCATTTTGTACTTTGAGTGCTAAGATGGTGTTACACATCTGTCAAAAATGAATTGGCCCTACTTGTGTGGATCTATTTCAGTTGTCCTGTTTTATTCATCTTTGTCTATCCCTTGATCAGTAACAGACATTCTTGATTATAGTAGCTATGTAATATCTTGAAATTAGATAGAATAATTCCTCTTTCTTGTTTTCAATATTGACTTAACTACTATTGTACATTTGCTTTTCTATATAAATTTAACAATCTTGTCTATATCTACAAAAAAATGTTGCTAGGATATTAGGAATTGTGTAAAACTCACAGCTCACATTAAGGAGAATTGGCATCTTTACTACACTAATTATCCCTATCCATGAACGCTCTGTGTCTCTCCATTTATGTAGATGATTTTTGTTTGTTCTCCTCAGCATTTTATACTTTTCAGCATATAAGCTCAATACATGTTTTGCTAGGTTTACACCTAAATGTTTCGGTTTGTTCAGAGCCAATTTCCAAATGGCTTTTCAAATTATCTCATACTGGGTAAGTCATAGTAATTTGTACTTTTTGAGTAATTTGTTTTACTTACATTGTTAAATTTCTGTGACTAGTGTTAGTATTCCTCTATTATCCTTTTGATACCTGCATCATCTGTAGTGCTATTCCCTTTTTTTATTCTTTGGTAAATTGTGTCTTCTCCTTTGCCATCTTCAGTCTTGCTGAAGGTTTGTTAACCTTATTGGCCTTTTCAAATAGCCAGCTTTTTGTTTGATTGACTTGTTATCAATTCCATTAGTCTCTGCTCTTATATTTATTATTTTCTGTCTCCTGTAAGATTGAAATTGAATAGTCCATGTTTCTTATGCTGCCTCCCTTAACATCTGGAAGGGGAGGGCCTCCTCCTTACTACTGGTGGATGGTGTTGAAGTCTCTTGTTACATCTTGATACTTCCCTTGGTAATAGGGGCATGGGTGTCTGTTCAGCACTTCCCATTGTTCTTCATTGACCTGTGTAAGGAGTGGGGAGAGTTACTGGTAGGCAGTAGTAAAAGTTCTGAGTATCCACTAGTCTTTTTCTAACGCCAGTCCAGCACAGAGGTAGAGGAGTACCGCATTACTGTCCTGGAGGGGCAAAATTCAGGCTTTTCCCATGATCTCCACTAATACTGCCGGGGGCCAAATTAACACCCAGTAAGGATGAAAGCCACAGCTCCCTACCAGTCTTCTCTGACAGACACAGCAGTGTGTGGTTGGGGGTACTTGGTTTCTACTTGGCCAGGGTGGAAGTCTAGGCTTCCCAATGGGCCTTTGCTGGTGGGAAAAGGAGCACCTGTGTTACCTGTTATTTGTGTTATCTGTTGTGTTTGGCTGGAGTAGAGCAGTTATTGTCTAAAGTTTTGTCTTGGTGAGCTGCCCATTTCCTGGTCCTTTAGCTAAAGAGAGCAGGTTTCTGTGGGATTTTTTTGTTTGTTTATACCTGTTGATGTACATAGGATGGTGACTTCATGACTGCCTACTTTGGAATATATGAGGCTAAAAGAGAATCCAGTGAACTCATCACTGTGTCGCTCCTTGGGTCCTGAGGACTCTAGCTAGTCTGCTGCCTTCCCTCTCTCTCTCAGTCTTCTTACGATTGTTTTGTATAGAACACCTAAAGGTTTTAGCTGTATTTTTCTAGAGGAATAAGGAAAGAACTCTTTCGTGAAATGTTTTGTCACATACTTTGCAGGTTTTTGTTATTAATTTGTTATTAGTAGCACATACTAGGTATATCTTTCTCAGTTTGGGCCTTGTCACTTTCTTGATGGTAATCTTTTGACTAGCTGTAGTTCTGATCATAAATGAAATCAAATTCATTAATCTTTACCTTAATCTCTTGTTTTGTTCTTTAGAAATTTATTCCCGCTCTAAGGTTACACGGATGTTCTTTTAAATATTTCTTTGGAAAGTCAATGTTCTTAATCTTTTGAAAGAACTATAGTTTTTAATTGGGTAGTGATCTAATTCATCCCCCTCCCACTTTGGAGAACTATAGCACCCTGAAAAGTTCATCCCTTTTCGCATTGATCCCTCGTGCCACATCTATCCTGTATAAAATGTACTTACATATGAACCTGTTTCTGGTATTGTGTATGTGTATTCTGTTCCACTTTTTTTTATCCTTACATAAATTTTACACCATTTTAATTACCATAGCTTTAGAATAAGTCCTTTACTTGGTAGGCATATCCCCCCAGCTTGTTGAAATTCCTGTTAGGATTATTAAAATTGCATTGAATCTATAGATGCATTTGGGGAGAATTGGTATCTTTTACCATCGTGAACATGGTTTTTCTTAACTTAGATATATTTTAGTATTTCTAAATACAACTTAACATTTTTCTCCACAGTGACCTTATATATTTAGAACAATTATTTCCGAGTACTTGGTATATTTTTGTTATGATTGTAAAATGGGTTCTTTAATTTAAAAAATTTGGTTTTTGCTTGTATATACAAATGAAATTGACCTTTGGATTACTTTATATTCATTCTTATGCATTTCATTTTACAAAAAAATGTACCTGGGAACTATATCACAGTCTCCTTGGTAGAAATTACAGCATCAAGTGAATATTAGATTTTTTAAATTTTAATCAATTTAGATTTTAATTCATTAATTAGTTATTACTTACTGTTTTACCAAGCATTATGAAAGATTATTCTCCGCCCCCCCCCGACACATATTTGCCCTTGTTAAAGGAAACACAATAGTGTTTCTTAATCTCACATGGAGATTTTAGGCAAAACAAGTAGGTTTGTACTCCCCTTTCAGAAATCCTGATTCTGTAGGTCCAGAGAAAACTGGAAGTTTCTTTTTTAAAAACTCCACACGAGATTTTGAAAACTGCTGCCAAGGGGAGTTGCTAACTGATAAAAGAGCAACCCATGGGTTTATTAGAGGGGCATCTCATTTAAAATAATGAACTTTTATTCATTATTAAATAAACTAGGTGTGGGGTATATCTATATGTGTACATACGTGCATACATATAATCCATCTATGTATATAAACTGGATTGCTTTGTGTTAAGTAATAATAGATATGACTTTAAGAAAGTGGGCATTGTAAAAGAACCTAGTTACAGTTTGAATGAGATGTGCTTGTTTGGTGTTTAGCGTATTTGTATTAAAACTTGGGATGAGAGCTCATGGAAATAGAGAACAAATTGGTGATTGCCTGAGGTGTAAAGGGTCATGGGTGGGTGAAAGAATGAAGAGGTTCAAAAGGTACAGATTTCCAGTTATAAAATGAGTAAATCTTTGGGTTGTAATGCACAACCTGGTGACTGTACTTTATGCTGTATTGCATATTTGAAAGTAACTAGAAGAGTGGATCTTGAAAATTCTTACCAAGAAAACTGTAACTGTGCATGGTAACAGATGTTAACGAAACTTAGTGTGGTGGTCATTTTGCAGTTATATACAATCAATCAAATCATTATGCTATGCAAACCAAAAAAACTTAGAACGCAATTTTGTTTTCCCCAGTTGGAGTCATTCGATGTCCAGTTTGCAGCCAAGAATGTGCAGAGAGACACATCATAGATAATTTTTTTGTGAAGGACACTACTGAGGTTCCCAGCAGTACAGTAGAAAAGTCTAATCAGGTAAGTGTACTAATTAAGTCTTAAACATTTTGCTTCCGCTTAATGAGGCGGCCTGGATTGTTGAAAGACTCTAAAATAAAAGGTGTCTGACATTGACCATTATGTCTGTCAAATTATGTAATATTGTAAAAGGTAATAGAGTAATGAATAATTCATCTTAATGAATAAAACAGTGCCAATTCAGAAGCCTTGTTTGTACCTCCACCTTCCCTATCCCTTCAGAGAGGAAACCATTATTCTGTATTTGACAGTATCTTTTTTTTTTTGTAACTTTACTGTGTATTGACAGATTTTTTTTATTTCAAGCCCCACTTTTTTCATTTTTTTCTGTTTTAATGATGAACTCTATAATGATACATATGACAAATTACATGTCTGTGATCAGTATGGTTTCTACATCTTAAGAATGTCTTCTTTTCTGCGTTGTATTTCTTTGAAAGGCTCATTTGGTAATATTATCCAGGGTGTTGGATTTAGAGACTCAATGGTCCTCCCCCGCGCGCCCCCCCCCCCCCCGGCATTTCCATAACCCACATGTAGAACATTTCTGTTGCCCCTTTAAATCTAAATGTCCAGTCGCTGGTGGGTGAATTATAGTACTCTGGTGGAGGTGAGCTATGATTTAATTCTGTAGTGTACACTAAAGTGTAGTGTATTAGTGTACTTTTGAATCATGATTCATTGATGATTTTTCTAGGCATTTCCTTAAAGTTGAAACATAGTATCTGTGAAGGAACAGAATCCGACAATGGAAAAAAATGTTTATTAACCTAACATGTAAAAATTGAAAAAGTAATGTTTAGGACACTTCAGGAATCACATAGCTAAGTTTCTGTACTTTTCATTTTCAACTTTTTGTTTCATGGGGGAATTGAGGGAATTTAGGGTTCACTTAAAATGAATACAGCCATTACTAACTAAAATACCCCTTTTGGGGGGCACCTGGGTAGCTCAGCTGGTTAGGCAGCCATCTCTTTCTTACGACTCAGGTCATGATCTCAGGGTTGTGTGATTGAGCCCCGTCTGGGCAGGGAGGCTGCTTGGGATTCTCTCTCTCTCCCTCTCCATCTGCCCTTACCCCCTTCCATTATGCACACATGGGTTTGCTTGCTCTCTCCCTCAAAAAAATTTTTTTTTAAAATACTGCTTTTGTTTCAAAAATATCCACAGTTCATCAGAGGTCAAAACAGGGCTTGGTGCAGGGAATAAACTTTCTAGTTGTGAAACTGGTTTTAAAGCATGAAAATGTAATTATTTATGTGAGCTACAGTGTCAAGTACTTAACACCTCTGAAAGTTCCCCTGTGGATACCAGTGACTTTTTTGTCTTCTAGAGTGTCATGTCACTTTGCTTCATATGTGATTATATTTATACTAGATATACTTTGTTAGTCGTATCACTCACTCATTATGCTTCATCAGATGAACTCTAGTAGTGCATCTGAGTGCTCAATCCAGAAAATTCAAAAGCAAAGCAGCATAAATAATTAACAGGATGGAGTTAAGATCCTATATGAATTGATGGTGATAAGAGATGAGTATTGAAGGGATTCTAAGCTAAAGGACAAATTTAAAAGGCTGCTTTATGCCTCTGTATAATCAGTTTTGGTAAGTTTACTCTGTTTTTTCCACAAAACATAATAGGAAGAAGTTATAAATTAAACCAGAGATAGTCCAAATTGACATCTTCATTTTAGGTAAGTGAGGATAGGAAGTTTGTTAAACCTGGTTGAAGAATAGGGTACTTGGAGGTATATTTGGGAAAGAAGACAAGAGAGGTGATAATGGGGGATGAAGGAAGCACTAGGCAAGAGGTAATGAGAGGGGCGCCTGGGTAGCTTAGTGGGTTAAACTTCTGCCTTCTACTCGGGTCATGATCTCAAAGTCCTAGGATCGAGCCCAGGCTCTCTGTTCAGCAGGGAGGCTACTTCCCCCTCTCTCTGCCTGCCTACTCTGCCTAACTCTCTCTCTCTGTTGTCAAATAAATAGATAAAATCTTAAAAAAAAAAAAAAAGACGTACTGAGAGTTGAGTTGAACTAGCCTGGTAGCAATAAGGAGAGGGGAGGGTTTGATACACCTGCTTAGGTGTGGAGGTGAGAGGGACCTCACTAAAAGGATGTTGGTGCTTTTCACAGAGAGAAAGGAGGTAGCAAAGTAGATAGAGAATTGGTTTTGAATATGATTGAACTTGCCTATAAGATTAAAGTAATGTCACCTATAGTCAAACTGGAACTCAGGATAGTTTACAGCCAAAGATAAAGTTTTAAAAACTTCTCATTACAGATAAGTTTAAGCATTACAGGAGAAGGGACAGTTTCACATAACGGACTCCCATATACGTTACCTCGCTTAATAGTCGTAAACACGTTTTATGTTTAACCTGACACTCCCCCCCCCCCACCCACACAGACAGACACTATATTAAATTGAAGTTATTCCCAGGCATTATATCATCTAATCCATAAATCTTCCGGTACTTCTATAGAAAAATATTTTTTTATAAATGTAACCACCATATTTTCATATATAAAAGAAATTTACAGTAATTCCTTAATATCATCAAACATCCAGTGATAATGCTCTAATTGTGGTTTCTTTTTTTAAAACAGTGGTTTTTGTAAGGATCCGGTAAGGCCTACACAGTGCATTTGGTTGATTTGTCTCAACCCTATCTTTTAATTAATCTCAAATTATCCCTTTACTTCACTGGCTTTCTTTTTCCTCCCTTTTCAACATATTTGATAGATAAACTGGGTGTTGGTCCTATACAGTTAGCCTTATTCTGCCTTTTGCTGGCCATCTTCGCAAAGCCATTTAACATACTTCTCTGTCTCCTGTATTTTGTGTACATTGGCAGTAAAAATGGAGAGGCTGGTTTAGTTTCAGGTTCTGTTGGGTAAGAGAATACTTTGGTCCATATGTCTGTGTGGGGGCATAGGAGTTTGGTTGTCTTTCTTTTCCCTGATGTCAGTGGCCATTAATGACCATTGCCATGCTCCCATATTACATTACACTTGGAAAATTATGACAGTCTCATTCTGTCATGCCCCTATATTTCTTAACTAGAAGAGACACAGAAGGCTTCCTTCATTATTCTTTGTTATAAAGGAAAGGTAGGTTAAACACTTGATTCTTTTCCTTTAGTTGCTAATTTTTAGAGTAGTAACTTAGTTTCTTAACATTCTTCACAGGTTGACTAATGAGTAGTGTGTGTGTCATGAATTCATGGATTTTTTTTTTTTGACAGAGAGATCAGAAGTAGGCAGAGAGGCAGGCAGAGAGAGAGGAGGAAGCAGGCTCCCGCGGAGCAGAGAGCCCGATGTGGGACTTGAACCCTGAGATATGACCTGAGCTGAAGGCAGAGGCTTAACCCTCCCAGGCACCCCAAATTCATGGATTTTTAACATGAAATGTGTTACAGTAATTGTTGTTATTGATGCTCCACTTGTGTCATCTTGGCAACAGGAACCTCACATTGATTCCTGAGTCATTCTGATACAATCGCAATCATCACCCTGTCTCCCCTGCTTTCTTTTTTGACGTATTGTTAGACGCTTTGGTTCCTTTTGGTCGGAAATGATATCTGGAGACCACAGTATACATATGGGGATACTCATCACCATTGGGTTGGTCATTTTTCTAGGCCTTGCAGGAGAATGATTTAGCAAACACTTTTTATTGAAAAAAAGAAAGTGACTACACTTACTGTGTTGAACACTGCATGATATATAGAATTTTCAAATCCTAAAATTACACACCTGAAACTAATATAACACTATGTTAATTACACTTAAATAAAAAAGAATAAACAAGTCCATCTGTCTTCGTCTTGAATTTAGACCACATAGTATCTCTTGGGGGCACAGGCAAGATTCCTCTCTAAGGCATCTTTTTATTAAGAAGCTCATCAGCCAGGTACCTGGATGGCTTAGTTGGTTAAGCGACTGCCTTCAGCTCAGGTCATGATCCCAGAGTCCTGGGATTGAGTCCTATATTGGGCTGCCCCTACTCTGTGGGGACCCTGCTTTTCCCTCTCCCTCTGCCTGCCATTCCCCTGCTTGTGCACGCTCTCTCTGTCTTTCTCTCTCTGTCAAGTAAGTAAAATCTTAAAAAAGAATTAAAAATAAAAAATAAAAGAAGCTCTTCAACCTCAAACACATGGAATTATTATTATAATAGAATCTCTGGAATCTTTATTAAGTGTCAGGAAAAGGGATAAACAGAATACAAGGTGATAGAAAATGATTAACCTTAGTAAGGAAACTAGTGTTTTTAAGAAGGCTAGGATTTTAGAAAAGTAGTGGGTGCAGATTTTTAACAGAAAAGCAACCAAGTTCAGTATTAATGGTCAAAAGTATTTACCAAGTGAACAAATTTCTGGAGCAAAAAATGTGAGAAATGACCCCAAAAGCTCAGGCAGCAAATGGCTATTCTCTACACCAAAAAACCCTGAAACTGCATCCCCCTAGTGCCAGAACCACCAGATGATAGCGTAAAAATTCAGTGTATAGATACTTGTTCTGTATGATACCAAACGTCTAACTGTCATGTTTTGTTCCTGTTGTATTTCCACCAAACAGATAATAATTTGACCTGGTATACTACAGAGTATGTGAGAAATTAGGGTTGTAGCCATGCCTTCTGGGCCATCCCATAAGATAACCAGGATCATCTCCAGTACAGCAAGTCTTTGAGGCTCTATCTTGACCCTCCTGAGGATCACAAAAGGCTCCCCTTTTCCCTTCCCTGCCCTGACTGTCATTTGAACAGCACCAAAGACTGCTCAGTTATCAGGAGAATTGTGGATCTGCTGAAAATTCAAATTCAGCAGAGGGGATCAAGTCTGTGATTACTAAATGTGGATGTGTTCCACCCCTAAGCAAACTGAAAGCCTGATTGGACGCTCATGAGAAGTTACTGAGGGAGGATATAACATCGATCTCTAAGATTCCAGTAGCTAGAAGACCTTAAGAAGAGAAATAGATTTCCTTTGGCTCAATAGTGCACTCTCCAAAGTTAAAATATGCTTCTGTATGAGGTAATGGGTGCCTAATTGTTGATAATATACAAACAGCAGCTGTTTAGGAAGGAAAAAGCAAATACACCACAAGTATATATTGATATTTTTAAGTCCAATTTAGATTTGTAGATCTTACTTTTTTAATTTTATGTTTCTCTCTTGTCTGACATTGGAAATCTTAGTTCTTAATTGCACACATAATTATTTATTTTCTCCAAATATATATAATTACATTATAGGGTATATCATCAGTTTTGGTATAATCAGGAGCCATCTTAATTCTTAAGAATTAACTAGATATAAACTTGTTTACTGAAAGGATAAGTCAAAAAATACTTAAAGTATTATATGGCAACTATAAAGACGCAGCTCAGAGGACAAAGAGAAAAGGTTGAAATTAGGCAAAGTTAGAGGAAGGGTCTTGTGGAACATCAGCTCAAACATCGGAAGAGAGGCAGTGCTGTTTGTCCCATATTGGTGTCTGAGTGTTTGGCCTTGGGATCGCAGACCTCAGAGGAGCAGGAGTAGGCCTGTGGTGTCATTATCTCCAAAGCTGATTCCATGAGGATTGGAAAAACTGTAAACTAGAGCTAAGTGCTGCTCCCAGGGTGAAGTAGCATTGATTGGCATGATGTTCACAGAAAATGCAAGCAGATAGCAAGACAACTAAGATGAAGTACCTTCTCCCTCTGGCATTGCAGTCTCCCTCCAGCACCATCTGTTGTTAGAATCTAATGTGGAACCAGGTCATAAAGCATAAATACGGTTTGCAGAGTAAGAGTATGGAAGAATAGAGTTGGGACTGAAAGTAGAAATTATAGTGCTGTTTCTGTCAATAGAAAGCAAGGAAGACAGCAATCACTGCATGTATGAACTGGAGATAGTCAATCAAATCATAATTTTTTCCAAGTTTTTATTTAAATTCCAGTTAGTTAACATACACTGTAATATTTTGAAGTTACTTGAAATAAATAATTCTCTGAAGTTAAGCCACCCATTGATAGGCAGATTCATTTGTTTCATTTGCTTTTGGTTTTTAGGGATTTAACTTTTTAAATTTAAGTTTGTAGGACTACATATAAAACATTCCTATAGTTCTAAAGTAAAATCCATAAAACACAGTGTGTTGAGAGAACTGGAACTTCTATGGCTGTTTACCCATATACCTTATATCTTCTCTACCCTAGAGGTAACCGTTTAGTTTCCTTTATTTTTTCATTTAAAATATTTTATGTATAATTTTAAGTAATTTTATATTATTTAAGAAATATTAGCAAATGTTATTTCATCCATCTCCATCTTTCTTAGAAGAGCAGTAGCATGATATGCTTGTCCACTTTCCTTTTTCATTCCACTTCATATACTGTAGATACCTTATTCTTTCTTGTACCATAGTGTGGAGATTAAATTTTAGGTGATATCCTTAAAGACAAGATAGTTGCAGCTAAGGGAGTGTGGACGAGACAATCCCTAGATCTAACAAAAATGTACAGAATTGGAGGAGGAAGAGTGGGGATGGGTTCCAGAGGGCAATCGGGAAGATAAGAGGATCTGGAGGTATCAAGGCATCTGAAGTAGGAAGTAGGAGTCAATAATGTTAGAAACGTTAGCTGATAACAGCTGAGAAAAGGCAGTGTTTGAATTAGTGAAAATGTTATCTAGGTATTTGGAATTTGGCTACCATAAAGTGCTAACTGAGGGGGATTTTTTTTCCCCCAGCTACGGAAGATAACATAAGGACTGCTTACATGTAACTTTAATATCTTTTCTCAGAGAAGAGTGCCACCCTCCGCACAGTTACACAAGCTGGCAACAGAGGAGCTGTCCCTCCTTCATCTCCCATATCCAGGGCATCCTCTGAACCAGTTTTACCACCAGTCTTCCTCATTCATTCCCACTTCCACCTAAACCACTGGAAAAACCTCTTGTCTCTGCAGAAAGTACTTGCCCCTTTTATAATCTGTTCTCTGCATTACAGTGACAGTGATTTTTAAAACTGCAAGTCTGGCCATGTCACTTACTAAAAAGCTTTTAGAAGACTTCTTCAGACAAGGACCCAAATGGCTATGTGATTATGCTTGATCTGGCCCCTCTGCCTGCCTTGTCCCTAGCTGCTTCTCTTGCCAGTCTTCCCTTGATCTCTGCACTTCAGTCATACTTTCTGTCCGTTCTTTGAACCTGCTGTACTTTTCTTGCCAGAGACTTTTGTACATGGTGTTCTCTCTGCCTAGAAGTCTTTTCATCAGTAATTGATGACTCAACTTTCATATCTTAGAATTAATATGATCTCCTTAGAGAAAGCCTTGCCTGGGTAATCTCTGCTTTCTCCAACACTCCAGCCCCATTAAAATGAGATCAGTTTCCCCTATCATGTGCTTTTATAGCTTTTCATACCTTTCCTTTATAGCACTTCTCAGTTTGTAATTACATATTAGTGTAATTCTTCCATAATGTTTGTGTGCCTCACATTTCATCTCAGCACTACTCAACAAAATCTGTTACCAACCTCACTTTAAAGATGAGCATTCTAGGGGCTCCTGGGTGGCTTAGTGGGTTAAAGCCTCTGCCTTCGGCTCAGGTCATGATCTCGGGATCCTGGGATTGAGCCTTGCATCGGGCTCTCTGCTCAGCAGGGAGCCTGCTTCCTTTCCTCTCTCTCTCTGCCTGCCTCTCTGCCTACTTGTGATCTGTGTCTGTCAAATAAATAAATAAATAAATAAATAAAATCTTTTTAAAAAAAAGAAAAAAAATGAGCATTCTAAGTAACCTGCCCAAGACTACCTAGCTAGTACGTGTGGAGTGGGGATATGAACCCACACTCCCATCTATGAGACTCATGGTATCTTAAGAGCAGGAACCACGTTTGCTTTTCCACATTGTTAACCCTTAGCATTTAGCATTGTGCCTGGAGTATTTGATATATTGAGTGAAGGACAATGCCATATTTCCATTTCATATGCTTATAATTTAAAACTTTTCAGTTTAAATTTATACACACTGTTAAGATAACTGTGATAGTCCAAGTATGATTTGTATATCATTTTTATATGACTAATTGTTTGACCACCTTTTCCTTTTTCTTAAAACTTAATGTGACTTGTTTCTCTTCGTAGGTGTGTACAAGCTGTGAGGACAATGCAGAAGCTAATGGGTTTTGTGTAGAATGTGTTGAGTGGCTCTGCAAGACCTGCATCAGAGCTCATCAAAGAGTGAAGTTCACGAAAGACCACACTGTGAGACAGAAGGAGGAGGTATCTCCAGGTAATAAATTGGTTTTAATCTCTTTTTGTCTCTTCCATCCCACTCTTCTTTCTCTTCCTGTACTGACTTTGTTTTGATACAATTGAAGCATTAAATACACTCTTGTTTTTTAGTACAAGGAGGTCTGTATTGTAACTGAACTTCGGAGACTTAAAAATGTTGTTAAGTATGAATAGACGGAGAATCTTTCTGCCTTATATTCATACTCCCAACCCCCTCTTCTGGAAATGCTTCAGTTTGGTGTAAATGTATAGCAAATGAAAAAAAATTGCTCTTTAAACTTCACTTCTCTTACTTCTAAGGTGACAAGAGGTGGGCTTAATAAAAGTTTTATAACTCTTTCCCCTCTGATATTGTTGTGGTAAACCTGGTTCATGATACTTGATATGTAGATAGCTAAAGAAGCTCTGCTTTTCATGTAATATATGGTTTCTATTTTTATTGTATTGCTTATAATGTGAAGTTTACTAATGTATTCTTTTATTGTAGTAAAATGCAAGCAACTTAAAAACTTGCCATTTAAACCATTTTTAAGTGTACCATTCATTAAGGTGCATTAATGGCATTCACAGTGTTATGCAGCCATCACCACTGTGTGTTTTCAAAGCTTTTTTATCATCACAGAAAGAAACAGTACCTAAAAAGTAATAATGCTTATTCCCCTCTTTCCTCTGCCCCTGTGAACTTCTAATCTACCATTTGTCTTTATGACTTTGCTCATTTTTGCAAGTGGAATCATATAGCTTTGTCCTTTGGTGTCTGGCTTGTTTCACTTACCACAGTATTGTCAGGGTTTATCCATGTTGTAGCATTTATCAGACTTCCATTTGTTTTTATGGCTTATTAATATATTTTTGTTTAAAAATTATTTATTGGTTTTAATTCAGGTCAACCAGTGTTTGTGTATCTATTCAATATTCCAGGAACTTTGCTAAGCATTAGAGATGTAAAGTGAATCAAACAGATACTTCTGCCCCACAGAAGCTATAAGTATGATGAAGGCTGTAGCAATCATAGTTTGGCCTTCTAAGTTCTATGGGAGCACATGAAAGAAGCACCAAACTCGGAGTTGGGGATTTAGGTTAGAGGCCAAATCTAGGGCTTGAAGGAGGAATAGAAGTTCATCACAGGAAGGAGAAAGGGTGGGGAAAACTGAAGTCCATACCCAAATTTCCAGAAGGAGACAGTTGAATGTAGCGAGAGAGTAAGATTCAGGAGGAGGAGGAATAAGAGATGAGGCTAGGAGTCTGGTGATACAGGAAAAGGGGATTTAATTTCTGAGGACACTAATGAGGAAAAGACAAAAAAGAAGACACCAGGTAGAGATTCAGATAAATTGAATAGATAGTGCTAGAAAGACTTCTCTTTTCTTGTGAATTCAGTCATCTATTGAAAAGTAAAGCAGAGGAAATAGGATGAAAAGGTCAGGAATGTGTGGGATACTTGAAATAACTCTGGTAAAAGAGAGCTCCAGCTTCAGAAACAGATTGTTTAATATCCAGGTTACATTTGATGTATAGGCCTTAAAACTTCCTCATTCCCGAGTATCTGGATGGCTCAGTCGGTTCAGCATCTGCTGTTTGTTCAAGTTGTGATTCCCAGGGCCCTGGGATCAAGTCCCGCATCTGACTTCCTGCTTCGTGGAGAGCCTGCTTCTCCCTCCGCCTCTTTCTCTGATAGGGATAGATAAATAAAAACTTTTAAAAAATAAATAAAAAGAAAACTTTTTCCATTGGGCCTCAGCGGTGTGTGTGTGGGTATAGAGAAGAATTTAACTTACTTAGGGTTTAGGTTTAGCTGCACAGACCTTGCAGAAGTTCAGTAGAGTAAGAGTTACAAATAATGCTATTTACCAAAATGAAGGATTTTTTTTTTAACAGTATAAAGGAAATGAAGTTGTCAGTGTCAGTTGATAGAGTGAAAGAAATTATTAGGAACCTAGAGATCCTTGAGTTACAGTGAGAATAGTTAAGAATTGAAAGTTAGGAAGTAGAAGTTACTAGAGTGGATGTTTGAATTTATGATTATAGAAATGGAATAGTTACAATCAAAAGTCTAGGGTGGGACCATGATGTGAGGAGCTAAAATGGAGTCTAGGTCTCTGGAGATGAGAAAGTCTGAGAGCCTTGTTTTTATGTGGTAATCTGTGTGGACTTCTGAATCATCCAGAGTGATGGTGACACTGAAGACTAGGAAGATGACTGAGTTAGGATCTAAATTCTTCGAAAAGTCAACAAAGTCCTTAAAGGGGGCTTATGATGTTCTAATTCCCTAAACCAAAAGCTCTATAGTTACTGTTGAAGAGTAGACACAAACCCAGACTGTCCTAAGCCAACTAAAGATGTATGGTCACTCTGTCTACCATGATGCCCAGATGACATGCACACCAAGGAGAAGGGTACAGGGGAGCTGTGAGGATATTCACATTACTAATACTGAGCCATTTTTGCATTGCTAGAATTAATTGCATTTGGTCTTGATGTATTGTGCTTTTAATAATCTTTTACCATATTGCTAATTTTCTCTAATTATTTTCCTTCTTTCATAAGAGTTTTAATTTAAGCATTTTTGCCTGGTTTTTGATGGGACTAGATAGTAGGTTATCCTCTTGTTTTTATCCACAGAAACAGCTTTGAAATTTATCTGAATATCCTTTATATATTTTTAGTTCGTTATTTTTAATTCTCCCAGCTTATCCTAATTTTATTTTAAAGTTCTATTACTAACTTCTTTGACATAAATACTTGATACTTATTTTTATCTTTTGTAGAGTTGTAAGTGTTTAAACCTTGATATAATCTGCCACTTAGATTTACTGCTTTTTAAATATTCTGCATGTATGGGGGCCCCTTTCTACCCACCTTTCAGTGGGTAGAGCATGCAGCTCTTGATCTCAGGATGATGAGTTCAAGCCCCACATTGGGTATGGAACCCACTTAATTTAAAAAAACAAAAACAAACTAAATATTCTGCATTTATGGTTACCATGCAGTAGAAGATATATGAATTTTTGCATTTGTTATTTTCCACTTTGGTAGGTTATAAATATAATGTTATGGAAAGAAGGCCATGATGTATATTAAATGCAAAAAGCCAAGTTGCTTAACAGTGTGGTTATTATGAACCCAAGAATTCATTAAAAGGAAAAAGAAAATGTTCCCATTGCTTGGATATTTTTGTTTCCTGTTTCAACTTCATAGTTTTGTTATTAGAAAATGTGAGTCTGTGAACTCATCCTACGTGCTGACACGCATGTAAGGTTTTGTAAATATTGATAGTACAACTGATCCTTGAACAACATGAGGCTTAGGGGTGCTGACCTGACCCCTGTGCAGTCGAAAATCCACATAAACCTTGACTCCCCAAAACTTAACTACTACTAGTAGCCTACTGTTGACTAGAAACCTTACTGATAGCAGTCAACTAATAAATTTCTTTAAAAATTTTTACTGATTTGTTTGGGAGGGGAAGTGTGAGTACGCATACACATGCATGCATGCACAAGTGGGGAGAAGGGCAGAGAGACAGGCAGACTCTCCGCTAAGCAGGGAGCTTAACTCAGGGCTATATGCCAGGACCCTGAGATCGTGTTCTGATCTGAAGGCAGATGCTTAATCACCTGAGCCATATAGTTGCCCCGAAACACATTTTGTAAGAAGTGTGTGTGGTTGTATGTGTGTGTGGTTGTGTGTGTGTATTGCATACAGTGTTCTTACAAAGTAAGCTAGAGAAAAGAAAATGTTAAGAAAGCCATGAAGAAGAGAAAATAGATTTATAGTAACCATACTGTGTTTGTCAAGAAGAATCCATGTATAAGTGGGTACTCAAAACCCATGTTGTTCAAGGTCAACTATATATGAAATGTCAGATAAATATAAAATTTATATTAAAAAAAGAAACCATAAAATTTCACTATAAGAGGAAAAAAGTTAACAATTATAATTAGGAAGAAGCCTTTGAGCCACTCAGGGGCCACATGAACAGACAATTCTTAAAAGAAATACAAATGATTAATGAATGTGAAAAGTTGTTCTAGCTCAGTTATTAAAGAAATATGTCCAGGGACGCCTAAGTGGCTCAGTGGGTTAAAGCCTCTGCCTTCGGCTCAGGTCATGATCCCAGGGTCCTGGGATCGAGCCCCATATCGGGCTCTCTGCTCCGCAGGGAACCCGCTTCCTCCTCTCTCTCTGCCTGCCTCTCTGCCTAGTGTGATTTCTCTCTGTCAAATAAATAAAATATTTAAAAAAAAAGAGAAAAATATGTCCAAAGATAGTGAAATTTTTTTTTTCCCTATAAGATTGGTGAAGATTAAAAATACTCAAAACACCGTTAGTAAAATAGGTAATAGCCACTCTGCACTGGTAAGGGTATGAATTGGTATAATTTTTTGGAAGATAATGTACTTATGTTTGTATAAATCACTTTTTGACCCAACAATTCTGCTACTTGGAATTTATCTGTGTAAACATTCAGTGACGTATACATTTCATATGTTTATTTTAGCATTATCATACAATATTGAAAAATGAGAAACATTCAAATGTCCACAGCAGAGGTTGTATTCATTTGATGAAATACTATGCAGTTAATAAATAAATTGATCTATTTACTCACTAAAAGGTTTCTAAGAGGAGCTCCTGGGTGGCTCATTCAGTGAAGCATCCGACTCTTGATTTGAGATCATGAGATTGAGCCGCATGTCTTGCTCCACACTCAGCATGGAGTGGGCTTGAGATTCTCTCTTTCTCTCTGCCATTCCCCCGCTTGCATGTGTGAGCACTCACACCTGTGCTGTCTCTCAAACAAAAATAAAATAAGAAAGGTATTTGAGTTAAATGAATAGATCTTACAAGACAGTGTGTGTAATACCATTTTTGAAAAGTTTATAAAACAAAGTACCCACTAATGTATGTAGTTATATACATAGAAAAACAACCAGAAGAAAACATACCAGGTTATTAATAGTGGTTATTGCTGGAATATGGAGTTACTTCTGAAATGTTTGGGTTTTACCTTTGATTTTAGTGAAATAACTGATACTTACTGTTGAGGCAATCATTTGTATTCTGATTTTTAAAAATTTAATATTATAACATAAGCATTGCTCAGTTTTACTGTCACTCTGGGTAACCATTAAGAAGTTAGTTAAATGGCTGGGGTGCCTGGGTGTCTTAGTTGAGCATGGACTCTTGATTTCAGCTTGGGGTGTGGTCTCAGTGTCGTGAGACCCAGCCCTCTATCCTGCTTCCTGTTGGGCATGGAGCCTGCTTGAGAGTCTTTCTCTCCCTCTCTTCCTACCACCCCTTGTGTGCTCTCTCTTAAGAAAGAAAGAAAATTAAAAAGAAGTTACATGGAGGACTATAGTACATAGTATAAACTGATTATTTATGTGTTAATGGATACCCTCTGTAAGGATTTTTACAAAAGTGAGAAAATAAGTTTTTTTACAGAAGTGGGAAAATAACTTTTTCGTCACAGTTTTTATACATTTTTATTAGATTCTCTGAGTTCCATTTAAAACTGTTTCCTCCCATATTTGGAGTAGAAAACATCCAGTTGGTTCACACTCACTTACCTGGGCTATTTTCTTAAAGACTTCTAAATTCCATGAAGCATATTTATAACTACATACTTCGTTTTTCTTCTGAGTTAATTTGAATTTCTGGAAAGAAAAGTGTATTTATTTTTTCCTTCTAAAATGCTGGCAGTAGTTAATATTTTATTTCTTCTTCCTTTTTTTTAATTGAAGTATAGTTGACAAAATGTTACATAAGTTTCAGGTGTACAACATAGTGATGTGACAAGTCTGTATAATATGTTGTGCTCACCACAGGCGTAGCTACCATCTGTCACCAGACAATGCTATTTTAATATATATAAAGCCTAGTAGTAGTGATGGTGTCAGAAACTGTTTATGGCTCTTTTATATCTTTTTTTTTTTTTTTTTAAGATTTTATTTATTTACTTGACACAGAGAGAGAGAGAGAGAGAGAGATCACAAGTAGGCAGAGAGGCAGAAGCAGGCTCCCTGCTGAGCAGAGAGCCGGATGCAGGGCTTGATCCCAGGACGCTGAGATCATGTACCCCGCCAAAGGCAGAGGATTAACTCACTGAGCCACCCAGGTGCCCTCTTTTATATCTTAATGGGTTCAAATTTAAATGAATAATCTAATAATTATGTAGTATTCAATTACATTAATTTTCATCCCATTGTTTCTACAGAGGCAGTTGGTGTGACCAGTCAGCGACCAGTGTTTTGTCCTTTTCATAAGAAGGAGCAGCTGAAGCTTTACTGTGAAACATGTGATAAACTGACATGCCGGGACTGCCAGTTATTAGAGCATAAAGAGCATAGGTACTGGCATCTTTAATTATATACTTACATATGTAATAAACTTTATGAGGAATAGAGGACTGCTGGCACCCCAGCCAAATGGCAGTTAGCAAAGTTTTGTTTGGCCAGCTGTATGTTGGCTTGTTCCAGGATTTTTCAACTTGGGCACTATTAATAGTTGTTGTGGGGGGCACTTCTATTGTATTGTATGGTGTTTGGCTGCATCTTTGACCTGTATTCACTAGATCCCAGTAATATCCTCCCCGTGTAACAACCAAAAATGTCTCCAGATGTTGCCAGATGCCCTACAGAACAAAATCACCCTGAGTTGAGAACCACTGGCCTACACAGTGTGTGAAAATAAATGGAATTTGTTGCCAAAGTGAGGAAATTTCACATTAAGAAAAAAAATTTTAGATCTTTGGATTTTTGAGAAAATGGAACCTGTTATGGCTGTGGGCCCCTTGCATGTCAACATTCGGATGGAATTCATTTTAGTGGTCTGTAGAATGAGGCATGCCTTTCCCAATTCATCATAATTCCTACTGAAGCTTATTTTTAAATCTGACCTCCCATAGGCAATTGAGTTAGCAACCACTGATTTATTTAAAATAGTAGGATTCTGATTGATACAAATAAAATTGCCTAAAATGCTCTAGTCTCACAAACTGATGGTTATCAGAGGAGAGTGGGTAGAGGGATGGATTAAATAGGTGATGAGGATTAAGGTGGGCACTTGTTGTGATGAGCACTGGGTGTTGTATGTAAGTGTTGAATCACTAAATTGTACACCTGAAACTAATACTATTTTACTGTATGGTAACTAACTGGAATTTAAATAAAAACTAAAAAAAAGAAAAAAAAATTCACCTAGAGTTCCAGTAATGGCAGACTAGGCAATTTAGACCCAAACAATATCAGTTAGGATAACTAGAAAACCTGCACAAACTACAGGAGTCATTAATAAAAAATTTTAGATCTTATTAGTAAAGAATTACTAGATGAGGTTGGAGTGGGACAGAGTTATGATAGGAGCTTTTTTCCCCATTGAGGCATTTACCAGATCAGGAAAAACTTCTGCTAGGTCACAGGGCTGGGAAGATAGAAATTGGAGTTCAGGGGTTACAGGGGTTGAAGGCTTCTCCTTGCCTCAATTTGGAATCCTGAAAGTCTACACTATTACAGTAAAGACGAACTAGCTACAAATAGTTCCTGAGTGGGACTGAAGCCTTAGCATCAAATTTTTTCAGTACCCAAAGACAGAGTAATTGGAAATCATACTGCTGGTGCCCCAAGGCATAAATCCTTCCTGAAGAGAGAAAACATCATCTTCTGCCTTAGATTTATTCAGTAATGAATTTTGCAAAATGGTCCCAACACATAATTAGAAATAATCAAGTATTCTAGAAGATTAAACAATGTGAACAAAACCTAGCAGATACAACAAATAATATAAAAAAGCGCTTGGGGCCACATCTTTACATATTAAAGATAAGAGTCAAAATAGAAAATTTGAGTAGAGAACTGAAAACTATAAAAAAGAATGAGAACTGAAAATTACCATAACTGGAATTAACTCATTAGTGGCTATAACAGATTTGGCATAGTGGGAAATGAGAATTAATGGACTAAAAGAAAAGTAAGAAAATAGTCAGAATGAAGCCTGGTAAACAGAAGGAAGAAAGTAGAAGCAGTAATACAGGGTGTAACTGGAGCCCAAGAAGGAGAGAAGAGAGAAGGAATGGGAAGGAAGCAACATTTAAGGATAGAGTATAATGGCTTAGAATACGGTAATACTGAAGAAAGATGTCTAGCCCATATTTAGGAAGCCCCATAAATCCCCAGCAGGATCAAAAGAAATATTTTTAAAGTACAAAAAGAAAATAATTTATACTCAGTGAAAAATGTTTAAAATAAAGATTAATGAAAGACGTTTTCAGACAAAATAAACTAGAATAATATATCCCCAGTAAACCCTCGCTAAAATATACCTTAGGCAAAAGAGAAATGGTTGTTAATGCATGGTGGAAAGAAGAGCAGTTAAAAAGGTACATACGAGTAAATCTAAATAAATGTTGACTTATGAAACAAATATGTCTTATTGGTGTGTGTCATGTGTGTGTATTATACAACAGACATGTTAGGATACGGAGTTCGTGTTCTAAGATTCAAGAGGGTAAAAAAGTACAAATTAATACTAGATGGTAAGTCCAGAGCTATATTTTGTTATGTTTAGAGTAATCACTAAAAGAATAGTGAAAGTGTCTATGATTATCAGAGTTAACAGAGAAGGGAAGTGGAATACTTAATCCATCTAAACACAGCCCAAAAAAGACAAAGAATGGATGGGCTTGAATAAGGTCTTGGTAAGTTGGTAAATCCATAAGTGTATTTGTAACTGTAATAAGTGTAAATGGATAAAATGTTCCAAATTAAAAGATTTCACCCTGGATAAGAAAGAGAATAGAAAATCTGCTATTTGCTTTTTATAAGAACAACAACTAGAACCTAAGTATATGGAAAGAATAATGGGAAAAGATGTGCTACACAAGCACTAGCCAGAGGCATGCTGTTATATAACAGTGCCTTGTTTGAGATAAAGAGGAACATGTTATACAATAGAAGGCTCTCTTCATTTAAAAGATATAACAGTTCTAAATATATATGTGCCCTTAGGTTTAAAATATATAACAAAAATGACAACTTTAAAAAGACAAATCCATATAGTGGGAAATTTTAACATACTTTTTTCAGTAATTGACAAAACAAACAGATTAAAAATCAGGATATTTCAGTAAGATTCAAATAACCTAATTAGCAAAGACTGAACATTAGGAACACTGCACCTAATAATACATACTCTTTTCAAAGAGCAAAAGAAAAAAATTTAATTGACTATACATCAAGGCAGTCTTAAATTTCAGAGGGTTAAAATCATATAAAGTCTTGCATAAACTCAATACAGTTAAATCTAGAAGATAAGAATAGATGAGAAAATTCTCCAAAAACTTGAAAATGAAGAAATGAAATTCATGTGAAAGCTAAATGTAGCAATGAGTGATCCCATACTGCAACCTGGACTAGAAGGGGAAAAGTGATTGAGAGAACATGACTGAAACAAATGACGTAACTAGAATATGATGTGTAGAGTAGGTGAGAGTATTATCTCAGTGTCCATTTTCTTTATTATACTGTAATTGAAGAATAATACTGTGTGTTTAGGAAATGCATACTGATTATTAAGGTGTTAAAGAGCTATGATGAGTCAATATTTGAAAAACCAAGCTATGTAAAGGTATAGATCTCTGTACCATTGCAGATTTCACTTGGAAATTATTTCAAAATATGCAGTTAGAAATAAATCTAAATAAAGCAGCAAAGAAGAAATCCCAGTGGATATCAAAAAGTATTTTTATCTGAATGGTAATGGAAATAATATCCTAAATATATTGTTAAGGCAATGATGAAAGATAAATATGTATCATGAAATAATAAAAAGTAAATGCACTAAACATTTATCTCAAATTAGAAAAATGAGTATATTAAACCTAAAGTAAGTGGAGAAAAGGGCATAATAAGAATAAGGGCAGGCGTTAATGAAGTAAAGTCAAAAATCAGATCATTCTGAAGACTAGTAAATTGACAAATTCCTTTACAAGTGACTGAGAACAGACCCACCTGATGGATGCCAGGAGAAAAAGGGTCATCAACACATCTCTAAAAGCATTTAAAATTATGAAAAGGATATCTGTCAATAGATACGAAAATTTTAACTTGAAAGAGGGTAATTTTTAGAAAATACAACTTACCAAACTAGCACAAGATAAGCTAGAAAATCAGAATAGCCCTTTAATGTAAATCCATAATTTGTAACTTTCTCACAAAACTACAGACCCATATGACTTAATTGATGAATCAGCAACATAGGTGTGGTAAAATAACACCTTTAAATACATACAGCCTTGCAAAGAATGATGAAAGAATGAATTCTCTCCAACTTGTTTTATGGGGAATAAAAATAGAAAATGACAGACTTGTCTCAACCATGAAATGAATGTGAAAATTCTAAGAAATGAAGTAGGAAACCAAATCCAGTAATACTATGAGTTTTGGGCAATATAACTGCAACCAAGTTGGCTTTGTTCTAGGTATACAGTTCATTTAACATTTGAAAACCTTTCATACATATGAAATATGATATGAAATAATGAAATATATATATGAAATATGATATGAAATATGAAAATAATTCATATCAAGAGAAAGGGAAAAATGCATGATGATTTCATGACAGAAGAAACATTCTATAAATACACACACACACCCATGATAGAAGATCTTAGCAAATGAGGAATAAAGGAAATTTCCTAAATCTGGTAAAAATTATCTACTAAAAGAACTGGAATATTAGACATTTTTAGATTGAATTTAGGAACAAGATAACAATTACCATTTTGACCCTTTCATTTACCGTTACACTGACCAGGGTCCCAAAGAGTGCATTATGTACGAAGGAAATCCAACAATTATTAACTGTGTTCCCCTTTTTTTCTAATGCTGGCAACGCTATTTATAACTGATTTAAGTGTGCTTGCACGTTTAAATCATACTATGTAAAATACTGTATTTTATGCATTTTATGAAAAATTAGTAATACTGGTAATCTTCTATATTACTGTTTCCCTGGAGCTACTCTTGAGTTATCTGCATAGTTTGTCAGAGGTTATCATGTCGACTTCCAAGTTAAATTTTTTAAAGTGCTGTATTTCATGTTGGTTAAAGCGTTATCGCAGACAAGGCATATCATCAAGAGTGTTTCTTACTCTTCTGTTTTTCCCAAAGGCATATATTTGTGTCCTCTGTGGCACGACTACCTAATGTTTAAAAGTGATCTTTAAAATGTATGTTTATAGCATCAAACTCTCATAATTATGAAAATGCAAAATAGTAAATAAATCTACTTAAATATCTGTGATTACTTTTTGCCAGGTCAGCCAACTGAACTCTCTAAGACGCTAAAACTATGAATGATAGATGTGTACCTTCTCCAAGTTTCCAAAGTAATTTAAGAGTATCCATGAATAATATCTGTAACAACTCCCTTTTTCTTAGGGATAACTTTGAAAGCATGAAAAACCTCCCTTCTAGGGACATTTAGAGGTTTGTTGTGTTTTTTTGTTTTTTGTTTTTTTTTTAAAGATTATTGTTACTATGTCTTTTTTAATCTTAAATAGTTTCTGTGTGGGAGCTTTTCCTCATTTTAGATATATTAGCTTGAAATAATCGGCTTGTTTACTTGTCTTTCCAGATATCAATTTATAGAAGAAGCTTTTCAGAATCAGAAAGTGATCATAGATACACTAATCACCAAATTGATGGAAAAAACAAAATACATAAAATTCACAGGAAATCAGATCCAAAACAGGTAAATTTACATTTGTGGTATTATTAAAAAAATCATCTTTATATAACATACTAAGTATATTCACTTTGAGAACAGACATTTTACTTAGCTCATGGTGAAGTAGGTCCGAGTAAGCTTGTTAGATGGCTCAAATAACACATAGCTTAGAAGACTTCTCCAGAAACTTTGGGTTTCTGGAAACTGGGCTGGGAAGCATTCTTTTCAGCCATGAAATTTCAAAATTGTTACTGTAATGAACTACATTGAGTAATAGCTCATTTATCTGGCAGATATTGATAATTTATAATTATCTAGTGTTTCAAATTTTGAAGAAATGCCAGGATTTAAAAACAAAATCAGCTGCTTTTGCCAGTATTGTAAAATACTTTAATATTTGATTATATATGTAACAAATAGCTTTTTTAAGTGTTGGCAAACTTTGAGATGCCTTCTCTGGGGTGCCAACTTTTAACTGCAATAAAGTGGAGATCTTAGGACACCAGGAAACGGGGATCATTGAACAGTTTCACACCCCTTTTGTTCCTTATCAGATATAATACTGACACAGTTTTTACATATTAGCCGTTACACTTTTTGGAGTCCTCCTCTTCAACTGTCCAGAGGCTCATATCTCACAATTCAGTGATTAGGGGATTAAACCACTGACCTCCACATGGAAGAGGGAGTTGGTCAAGCCTCAGCATTTTTATCCCATTTGGAACCCACACTGACAGATTTACAACCTTTACAACACCTGTGAAATCCTGTATCTCTCTTCTTTTGTTGTTCTGCATACAAAAGAAACCTATCATTACCTAAATAAATCAAGAAATGCTTTTTAGAAAGAGCCCGAATGAGAGAGTCCTCACAGGGGATTTGAATGTTACTCACAGAGAAAAAGTCTTTTGTGGCTCATCTTCCTTAAAAGACCAATCATCATAATCTGTTATACTTGTCATTTTGGATCATGGCTATGGTGGAAATTTTTTCAAGGAATTCCCTGGTTAATTCTTTTAAAGATATTCTTAAATTTACCCTCTTCTTGGTGCTTCAGTATTATACCCATTTTTATTTATTGTGATGATAACAGTTCTATTGTGTATCTTTTGTTTTTATTATTCTTATCAGTTTTCAATTCATTTTGCCTTTCTTTTTCACATAACAACTGTTATGTGTTAACCAAATACTGTTTCATTTACCATATTCTAATCATAACACTATTTTTGTCAAATAGAGTAAGTGGTGGGTTTAAAAGTTTTCTATCTGAATAGTTGAAAATTTGTAAAGGAATTTATGGAATGTTGAAGAGTGTGAGTTCTAGGTGCTTCTAAATGGCAAATGGTAGCAATTGTAAAATAATTAATTTTGTGTAAAAGATCCACCCTTGACAGAATGCATTCTTGACTTTTATCTTATTCTCTGATGTACATGGTGTGAGCTATAAGCCAAAGTTCACTTTTTTGTAACATACAGATGTTCGTCTGTTCTTACACTTCGTTTATTTTGTTATTGCCTTGATTCCTTTGTAGAAAATCAGTTGACAACATATGTATAAGGTTACTTCTGAACTCTGTTCTGTTCCCTTGTGTTTTTCTTTTTTGCCAGTACCCCCACTTTCTTCATGACTGTAGCTTTTTGTAATAAGTCTTCAAATCATGTAGTGTGAATTATCCACATCTGTTTTTTTTTGCCTTTCTGTTAGTGGTTTATGCTGTTTTTACAAAGTCATACATTATTGAATGGAAGGATTTTGGCTTTTGAATTGTGCTAAGACTTAAAGAATCCTTGGATTAGGTGCTAATTGCTCATATCTGTATAGATTACCTGATTATGAAAGGATTCCATTTACTGCGATGGCTTGCTTTGGTATTAATTTATTTTTATGCATGTGCAAACACAGCATTGCTTGTCCTTTTTTCATCATGTTCAACCATCATGAGGATTTAAATTAGTTTTTTGGGGTTTGTTTTGTTTCAGGGGATTGTTCACTTCCCAGATCTGAGTTTCTTAATCTTATAGCTAATGTTGGTGCTAGTTAACTACCTTAAAGAATTTGCAAGAGAATACAATCTATGCCGTATTAGTTTCAAGTCTCAGTGGGTAACTATTAGAGAAGCATACTGGAGAAATGAAACTTAATTTATCTCAAAATGTTTAGTGGGTGTCCCATTATTCTCTTCTGCTTCTGTAAGATAGTCTGGTATGATGCTATGTATTTTCTTTCTGTCTATCTCAATCTCCATGAAAATAGCTTTCCATTTTCTCTAATCAAAGGAGAAACTGTACATGGTAGTTGATGAAACATAAAGTAGTATTTAGCTGCTTATTTTAAGACAAATGTGTTATTAAAAGTAGCAAACTACTGTTGTTCTCTTTGCTTCTGTGCAGGTATAATGAGTGCTGTATCCGTTCAGATGACTAGGGGTGACCCATTTACACTTTCCTACTTCTTAGTTATAGTGGATATAATCGAACACTTTCAGAGTCATGGTTTTCTTGTTTATAAATCATTTTTTTTGTCTGACCTTTTAGGCCAAGTATTGATTTGCTTGGATGATTTTCATCATGATCTTTCCAAACCATATTTTCTTAAAATGTGTTCATTCTCTTGCAATTTTATACATTTTGGTTTTAAGATTGAATTAAGTGACTGTGTCTTTCAAAGAATTACATTTCTGCTATGTCAATTTAAACTGAGGGACCCTTAGAAACAGCTGAGCTTTTAAGAGTTGAAAACATTTTGGCCTAAATTACACATTAAAAAATCAATTTTAAATATTGTAAAACAATCTTCTGCCTTAGATTTTAGATTTTCCCCCTTTCATTTAATTTTCAGGATAATTGAAGTAAATCAAAATCAAAAGCAGGTGGAACAGGATATTAAAGTTGCTATATTTACATTGATGGTAGAAATAAATAAAAAAGGAAAAGCTCTACTGCACCAGCTTGAGGTAAGTTACTGTTAATGGGACAGTATGTTGTAGCAATTTAATACAGAATTTTCTCATGTATCTGTGAATTTGGAATCCCCACCTTTTTCGTATAATTGTTTCCATTTATGACTCAATAATACTTCTCCATTCCCGAGTTTTCTTTTGCCAGATTCTACATTGTAGGTCAGAGTTTATGGCTTAGTGTGTACTTGTTAACACAAAGCCCAATGCTGTGCTTGAAGAAGGAGCTCTGTAAATGTTGAAGAGATTAATCATTTTAGATTCATTGAAATGACAGTTTTGGGTCCCTGAAGCGGTACAATTGAGCAAAAATTTTTAGAAAGATAACAAAGCTGTAACTCATTTTGAAACATAAACATTTAACCTGATGAGAAATTAGATAAAAGGACGTGTCTCCTGCTTTCAACGTTTTACAGTCTTGACTGTGAAAGCAGTATGTAGTGAGGGATGCTCAAGGCACTTAAGATAGTTGTTTCTCACAGTGCTAAGAAAGATATTATGGTCTTCATGGGCTTTATTACACTAATGAAGGTCAGGATCCAAAGTCAGTGTTTGACTCCAAATAATACGAGGTTACAACTTCTCCATGGTATATTAACATAATATTAATTGCATGATATTTTAGTATTCTTGAGTATATTGGTGCAGAAAGAATTCACAGTAAAGCAAGCAATTTACAGTGAGAAGAGAATTAGAATTCTGATGTTTAAAGATGGGGGATAAACCACTCCTAGAAATAATTTAGTTCAAACTCTTTATTTTGTAGTTGACAAAATTATAAGGTCTTTGTCCCAGGGAGTCCTATTCCTCCTGGGAAAGCATGATGATTCCCATGGCTTATCAGACATACAGGAAACAAAGACTAAAATAATTCTCTGTTCTTTTGGAAACAGATACTTATTTAGTGAAGAAGTGTCTGTCCAGACAGCCTCATTTACAGGAACTATTTTTCAAGGTTCTGTGAATTATTTTTTTCTTTAAAGAACCATTTTAAACAAGGTTTTCCAAGTTCCGCTTAAAATCAGACCTCAGATTTGCTTTCTCAGAGATTAGCAGTGCATGCATTGCTGTGGCTCTTTCCAGACTTCTCTGTAAATTAGAATCACTTAAAGATAACAAAAGATGACCAGATCCCAAATCTCTAGGAATGAAGAACCTAGTCATCAGTATTCTTTATAATCAACTTTATTGACTTACAGTTTTTATAACACCTTTTAAATATGCCTCTGGTCCTCATATCCATTCTCCTGGTTCACAGAATCCTTCTTAAACATATGTAGCCACTTTTATCTAAGAATCCAGAAATTGGCTCAAATAGTTCTTACCATAGAAGACCCAAGTAACTAAGGCTTCTTATTGTCAATGTACAACCTCTCCCAAAGTCAACAAAACTTACATTTGTTCTAGTATGTCTCTAAAGAAATATTTAGGCTATTTCTAACCACTGTAAAAAGTAAGTCATCTCTAAAATTAGATGTAAAAAGCCATTGACTGTCATTGCAGATTTCCCTTAATTCACTTCAGTACCTGTGTATTTTCCAAATTTGAAATTGACTAGGGTCAGGATCTAGGTTCATTTTTTTAAAATGAGAATGTAAATCTATATTGGAGTGTAGCAATTTTATTTTTAAACTTCAGGATCAGTACAAAACTCTGTCATTTTCCCCTTTCCTTGCAAAGACTTTTGGATAGAGAATTTTAAAATAACCCAAGTTCAGTACTCTCTCTTTTTTGTTTTTAAGATTTTATTTATTTATTTTAGAACATGCACATGCGAACAGGCGAAAGGCAGTGGGAAAGAGAAAATCCCAGGCAGACTCCCCGCTAAACACAGAGTTAGATGCAGGATTCTATCCCAGGACCCTGAGATCATGACCTGTGCTGAAACTGCCAGTTGGACGCTTAACCGACTGAGCCACCCAAGCACCCCCAGTGCTCTCTACTTTTGATTAATCTGTGTTCTTGCTTGTGTGCTTTGCTTAGAGATATTCTGTACTTTGTTTTTATGTAGTTTTTCTGAGAATGCTTTGGCACCTCTAGTCGTTTTATCAATTGGCTCCCAAGGTAATTCTCAAAAGACAAAAAATATATCCCTCCCTTTCTAACTACAAAGTAATAATGTTGTCTACCATATGGCATGACTGGCCACAAAGTGGTTGCAGTCAAGACTAGAATGCCTGAAAAGGTGAAATCCTGTGATTGCACAAATCGTGTGATCTGGTAATTTTATTAGATTGCTGGATGATACATCTGTTTTCTTTGTGAGTATTGAATTTAACAGGCATTTACTATGTCATAGTTAATCCATGACTTTTGTCCCTTTTGGATTTTGGAAGTTGCATGAACAGAGACCTAAATTTGCAGAATATGTCAAACTACTAGACCAAGGGTCAGGGGTGGGGGTGCGGAGGCAGTGACAGCAGTGGTGATGGTGGCAGCAGCAGAAGCTCCGCAGTGTTTGGGGCACGGGTTTTGGGGGCAGTGAAAGCGATCCTTCATACTGAGGGAGAAAACCACTAAGCGTATTTTAAGTTTCTATCATTTGAGTTCTCAGAGGTGGCAGTTACTCTAATTTGGTAATCTGAAAATGACAATTAAAATACGTTATATGCAAGACAAATGTTGAAATTTTCTTCTTTTCAGAGCCTTGCAAAGGACCATCGCATGAAACTTATGCAACAACAACAGGAAGTGGCTGGGCTTTCTAAACAGTTGGAGCATGTCATGCATTTCTCTAAATGGGCAGTTTCCAGTGGCAGCAGTACAGCATTACTTTATAGCAAGCGACTGGTAAGATAGACTGAATAATGCATTTCACATACCATCAAAACACAGAGAAACAGTGGCAGTATTAGAATATTTAACATTCAGAAATGTTTGTTAGTTTATTTGTACTTCATTGCCCTTCACCTAGTTCTATATATTTTTTTTTACCTGTTTCTAATTTTAATCAAAATATTTTGGTTTTAAAAAATATATTAACTACCATAGTTTAGGTATAACTTCAGTTTTAATCTACCATTGTCATTCCTGTTTTATTCTTTTCCAGGTTTTCTCTCAGTGGCTATTATACTTAATACTAAAAATAATAATAATAGTAAATATTTCTTGATCACCTATAGTGTATCAGACACTAATTCCAAGCATTTTTCATGTAATATTTCACTTAAACTTGTGCATCATTTTGGGGGGGGGGGTGTTGTTTATTTGTTTGAAGTTTTTATTTAAATTCTAGTTAATTAACATGTAGAGTAATATTGGTTTCAGGAGTAGAATTTAGTGATTCATCAGTTACATGTAACACCCAGTGCTTATCAGGACAAGGGCCCTCCTTAATCTGCATCACCCATTTAGCCCATTCCCTGCCCTCCTCCCCCTGCCATCCACCCTCAATTTGTTCTAATTGGGAAATCTTTGCTTATTTGACAGGGAAAACAGTAGTATTTAAGGGGCGCCTGGGTGGCTCAGTGGGTTAAGCCTCTGCCTTCAGCTCAGGTCATGATCTCAGGGTCCTGGGATCGAGCCCCACACCTGCTTTCCTCACTTTCTCTGCCTGCCTCTCTGCCTACTTGTGATCTCTGTCTGTCAAATAAATAAAATATTTTAAAAAACAAACAACAAACTGATTAGTAACTTTTCTGAAACCATTCTTAATCATGCATTGCATTCACTCTTAGAATTTTTTCTTTCATAATATTCAGTGATAGAATCTTCCTTGAGTCTTTTCTTTTTTAAAGTGCTTTATTGATGTAATGAAAAACAGCTCCTATATAGATATCTATCTTCTCTGTTTTCCTGAATATTTTTCTGAAAGTGAAACAGAAAAAGTAGAAAATGAGAGAATTCTTTTTTCAATTATGATGAAAAATTAGGATTATTGAATATTGTTACTACATATGTGTAAGACATTCGTACAGATATTCAATCTCTTCTGTTTAAAAATTCCTCAAACTTTATTCTGTGATTTTTACAATTATAATAGAAAACAATAAAAATAGAAGATCGATTATTTAGTTATTTTAATGATTTCTTGACATAGGAGAGAAGGATATTGTTTTATTTTATATATAGGAGAAAATGGGCTCAGCAAATTATAAGGAATCAGTTATATGGAACCAATACCTAATTGACTAAATCATTTTTTTCCTAATTTTTAAAAGCCTATGGAACCCAAGTGGGCCTCAAGGCATTACCAGTAGCCAATGTGGTTAATAAAATAATTTGCCTGTAATGCCTACAGAGCTAAGGCTCATGATGATCTGTAAACACTTACAAGGGTTTCCAACCTCCAAAGCTTTGAAAATTGCTACATTCTATACTGTTTTTCATCATTCTTAGGCTTGTTACCTGTAGCCATGTTTACTCAGGTTATCCTTTAAATGATGGCTTTTATGTGCTTAAAAAAAATAAGAAATGCCTTGCAGGTCTGAAACTTCAAGCTTGACTTGCAATTCTCAGTTCATCTTTTTGCTATAGGAATTATGGCCAATAAACAAAATCCAGTGCAACAGTGGAATCTTTTCAGAAGTCAAGTTTTAAATATATTGAAACATTTTCACAGTATTTCCTCAGGATTCTTCTGTCAGCATGTTAACACTGAGTTTATCCTTATGTAATTTAGAAGGAGGGCAAGAAATATTAACAGAAGAAAGACCAGGAGAGTTAAGCACTATCATCCCTTTTACTAGCAGTAAATATTTCTATAATAATAGCAATTAGGAAACTATTAAGTTACAAAAGGAATTTTACAATCTCTTCTTTTTCCTCTGCTCCCATCTGATTACTCTTTGAAGACCTTCTTTATGTTTTCCTGAAGTTCTTATTGGCAGCACCTTGCTTCTATTCCTTGGGGCTCACAGTATACGATGCTTCTTGCCTGGGTACTGGTACCCTTTCTTAGAATGCCTCTTCTTTCCTGAGTAACTAATGTTCAACTTTTTTAAAGACTGCCAGCTTCAGTTTAGGTTTGTCTTCCTTTCCTCTTGGCAGGAAGTTTTTCATGACCAAAACTAGATTGAATATTTGTTCTCTGTGTTTGCAAATCCTTTGTGCATATTTTCATCATACTATTACTGACTTTTATCTACTATTGTATTTGCATGTTTTTATGACTCTCATTAGACTCTGTACTTCTTAAAGGTAGGCATTTTGTGTTACTCACTGCTTGATGTATAGGAATGAAACAAAAGATTGAAGGTGAAAAAATCGCAGATAAAACATCTTCTGTCAGAAATTCTAAGTATAAACAAAACTGCATGTTAATTTTTACAGGATTGGAAATTCAGATACTAAATTTTTTCTTTAAGTTTAACTTCAATAGAAAGGAGACAGTATACAGTATTACTATCTTGAAAGCTGTTTTCATATCTTTATATCTTAAAAAACTTTTTTCATCTTTTGCTTTTTGAAGTTTTCAGTGTGAAACCTGAGTATATTTAAGTTCAGATACTTCTGAAAGGATTAACAAGTATACTTCAAGAACCACTGGGGCACCTGGGTGGCTCAGTCAGTTAAGTGTCTTCCTTTGGCTGAGGTCTTGATCCCCAGGTCCTTGCTTAGTGGGGAGCTTGCTTCGCCCTCTCCCTCCACTTGCTGATCTCCCTGCTTGTGCACACTCTCTCTCTCTCAGAAAAAAAATATAAAATCTTAAAAAAAAAAAAGTATATTTAATGAACCATTATCTTCTACACTAGCCAGGCTTTATGACCTTTCAAAATTTTCTTAAACATGTATCAGGAGTTTTGACAAGGTTTACATTTTATTTTATTTATTTATTTATTTTTACTTTTAAAAATTTTATTTTTTCAGTGTTCCAAGATTCATTATTTAAGCGCCATACCCAGTGCTCCATGCAATACGTGCCCTTCTTAATACCCACCACCAGGCTCACCTAATTCCACACCCTCCTCCCCTCCAAAACCCTCAGTTTGTTTCTCAGAGTTCACAGTCTCTCATGGTTCATCTCTCCCTTCGATTTCTTCCAATTCACTTTTCCTTCTCCTAATGTCCTCCATGTTATTCCTTATTCGCCACAAGTAAGTGAAACCATATGATAATTGACTCTCTCTGCTTGACTTATCTCACTCAGCATAATCTCCTCCAGTCCCATCCATGTTGATACAACAATTTGGTATTCATCCTTTCTGATGGGGGCATAATATTCCATTGTATATATGTGCCATATCTTTTTTTTTTTTTTTTTTTTCAGTAAAATCAAGAATTTAATGGGTGAGTTATAGTTTTCTCTATTACATGTTAAAAATAATTTTTTTTAAATTTCTTTTCAGCATAACAGTATTCATTGTTTTTGCACCACACCCAGTGCTCCATGTAATACATGCCCTCCCTAATACCCACCACCTGGTTCCCCCAACCTCCCACCCCCCGCCCCTTCAAAATCCTCAGGTTTTTCAGAGGCCATAGTCTCTCGTGGTTCACCTCCCCTTCCAATTTCCCTCAACTCCCTTCTCCTCTCCATCTCCCCATGTCCTTCATGTTGTTACGCTCCACAAATAAGTGAAACCATATGATAATTGACTCTCTCTGCTTGACTTATTTCCCTCAGCATAATCTCTTCCAGTCCCATCCATGTTGCTACAAAAGTTGGGTATTCCATCCTTTCTGATGGAGGCATAATACTCCATCGTGTATATGGACCACATCTTCCTTATCCATTTGTCCATTGAAGGGCACAGTTTGGCAACCGTGGCCATTGCTGCTATAAACATTGGGGTAAAGATGGCCCTTCTTTTCACTACATCTGTATCTTTGGGGTAAATACCCAGCAGTGCAATTGCAGGGTCATAGGGAAGCTCTATTTTTAATTTCTTGAGGAATCTCCACACTGTTCTCCAAAGTGGCTGCACCAACTTGCATTCCTACCAGCAGTGTAAGAGGGTTCCCCTTTCTCCACATCCTCTCCAACACAAGTTGTTTCCTGTCTTGGCTAATTTTGGCCATTTTAACTGATGTAAGGTGGTATCTCAATGTGGTTTTAATTTGGATCTCCCTGATGGCTAGTGATGATGAACATTTTTTCATGTGTCTGATAGCCATGTGTATGTCTTCATTGGAGAAGTGTTTGTTCATATCTTCTGCCCATTTTTTGATATGATTATCTGTTTTGTGTGTGTTGAGTTTGAGGAGTTCTTTATAGATCCTGGATATCAACCTTTTGTCTGTACTGTCATTTGCAAATATCTTCTCCCATTCCGTGGGTTGCCTCTTTGTTTTGTTGACTGTTTCCTTTGCTGTGCAGAAGCTTTTGATCTTGATGAAGTCCCAAAAGTTCATTTTCTCTTTTGTTTCCTTTGCTTTTGGAGACATATCTTGAAAGAAGTTACTGTGGCTGATATCGAAGAGGTTACTGCCTATGTTCTTCTCTAGGATTCTGATGGATTCCTGTCTCACGTTGAAGTCTTTTATCCATTTCGAGTTTATCTTTGTGTACGGTGTAAGAGAATGTTCGAGTTTCATTCTTCTACACATAGCTGTCCAGTTTTCCCAGCACCATTTATTGAAGAGACTGTCTTTTTTCCACTGTATATTTTTCCTGTTTTGTCGAAGATTATTTGACCGTAGAGTTGGGGGTCCATATCTGGGCTCTCTACTCTGTTCCACTGGTCTATGTGTCTGGTTTTTTTTTTTGTTGTTTTTTTTTAAAAAGATTTTATTTATTTGACAGACAGAAATCACAAGTAGGCAGAGAGGCAGGCACAGAGAGAGGGGGAGGCAGGCTCCCTGCTGAGCAGAGAGCCCGATGTGGGGCTCGATCCCAGGACCCTGGGATCATGATCTGAGCTGAAGGCAGAGGCTTTAACCCACTGAGCCACCCAGGCACCCCTATGTGTCTGTTTTTATGTCAGTACCATTCTGTCTTGGTGATCACAGCTTTGTAGTAAAGCTTGAAATCAGGTAACATGATGCCACCAGTTTTATTTTTGTTTTTCAACATTTCCTTAGCAATTCGGGGTCTCTTCTGATTCCATACCAATTTTAGGATTATTTGCTCCAGCTCTTTGAAAAATACCAGTGGAATTTTGATCAGAATGGCATTAAAAGTATAGATTGCTCTAGGCAGTATAGACATTTTAATAATGTTTATTTTTCCAATCCAAGAGCATGGAACGGTCTTCCATCTTTTCATGTCTTCTTCAGTTTCTTTCGTGAGTGTTCTGTAGTTCCTCGAGTACAGATCCTTTACCTCTTTGGTTAGGTTTATTCCCAGGTATCTTATGGTTCTTGGTGTTATAGTAAATGGAATCGGTTCTCTAATTTCCCTTTCTGTATTTTCATTGTTAGTGTGTAAGAAAGCCACTGATTTCTGTACATTGACTTAGTATCCTGCCACGTTACTGAATTGCTGTATGAGTTCTAGTAGTTTGGGGGTGGAGTCTTTGGGGTTTTCCATATAAAGAATCATGTCATCTGCGAAGAGAGAGAGTTTGACTTCTTCATTGCCAATTTGGATACCTTTTATTTCTCTTTGTTGTCTGATTGCCGTTGCTAGGACTTCTAATACTATGTTGAACAAGAGTGGTGAGAGTGGGCATCCTTGTCGTGTTCCTGATCTCAACGGGAAGGCTGCAAGCTTTTTCCCATTGAGGATGATATTTGCTGTGGGTCTTTCATAGATAGATTTTATGAAGTTCAGGAATGTTCCCTCTATCCCTGTACTTTGAAGCATTTTAATCAGGAACGGATGCTGGATTTTGTCAGATGCTTTTTCTGCATCAATTGAGAGGACCATGTGGTTCTCTCTTCTCTTATTGATTTGTTCTATCACATTGATTGATTTGCAAATGTTGAACCATCCTTGTAATCCACGGATGAATCCCACCTGGTCATGGTGATAATCTTTTTAATGTACCGTTGGATCCTGTTTGCTAGGATCTTGTTGAGAATCTTAGCATCCGTATTCATCAGGGATATTGGTCTGAAATTATCCTTTTTTGTGGGGTCTTTGCCTGGTTTGGGGATCAGGGTAGTGCTGGCTTCATAAAAAGAGTCTGGAAGTTTTCCTTCTGCTTCAATTTTTTGAAACAACTTCAGGAGAATAGGTGTTATTTCTTCTTCGAAAGTTTGGTAGAATTCCCCAGGGAATCCGTCAGGTCCTGGGCTCTTGTTTTTTGGGAGGTTTTTGATCACTGCTTCAATCTCGTTATTAGGTATCCGTCTATTCAGGTTGTCAGTTTCTTCTTGGTTCAATTTTGGGAGTTTATAGTTTTCCAGGAATGCATCCATTTCATCTAGGTTGCTTAGCTTAATTGGCATGTAACTGTTGATAATAACTTCTGGTGATTGTTTCTACTTCCTTGGTGTTAGTTGTGATCTCTCCCTTTTCATTCATAATTTTATTAATTTGGGCTTTCTCTCTTTTCTTTTGGATTAGTGTGGCCAATGGTTTATCGATCTTATTGATTCTTTGAAAAAACCAGCTTCTGGTTTCATTGATACGTTCTGCTGTATCTCTAGTTTCTGTCTCATTGATCTCTGCTCTAATCTTGATTATTTCCCTTCTTATGTGTGGAGTTGGTTTGATTTGTTGTTGATTCTCCAGTTCTTTAAGGTGCAGAGACAGTTGGTGTATTCTGGATTTTTCAATTTTTTTTGAGGGAGGCTTGGATGGCTATGTATTTCCCCCTTAGGACCGCCTTTGCTGTAATCCATAGGTTTTGGACCGAAGTGTCTTAATTCTCGTTGGTTTCCAGTTCATGGAACCATTATCTTCTACACTAACCAGATTTTATGACCTTTCAAATTTTTCTAAAACATGTATCAGGAATTTTGACAAGGTTTACATTTTATTGTATTGTATTTTATTTTATTTTTTAAAATTTTATTTATTTATTTGACAGAGATCACAGGTAGGCAGAGAGGCAAGCAGAGAGAGGGGGAAGCAGGCTCCCTGCTGAGCAGAGAGCCCGATTCGGGGTTCGATCCCAGGATTTTGGGATCATGACCTGAGCCGAAGGCAGAGGCTTTAACCCACTGAGCCACCCAGGTGCCCAAGGTTTACATTTTAGATGGGTAGTAAAATAATTTGACAGAGAGTTCTTACATCTTGACAGGAAAGTACATCATTACTTAATGAATAGAGTTTGCCCAAGTTTGATAATATTTTTAGACCTTTGCACAGCTTAATTAGCAAATAGATACTGAGTTGTAATTAAATTGTGTCTTAGCTTTTCAATAGCAAAAGAAGGGATTTACAGCATAGTACCCGAAGTGGGGAAAGGTATGTCCCAGGGGTTTATGTCACAGTTCCCTTTATTTAATAGAGCTGATTTTCTTTTAAGAAAGTGCTCACATTTCTGATTTTAACCATTTTTTTCTACATAAGTGATAAAGAAGGGAAAAGTGTATTTCACAATGTAAATCAGTAAATGTAAAAAGAATAGTAGATAAGCAGCACATTTTGGTTACTATCGTAGAGGTAATTAAGGAGTCATCAGAGTACACTAACCTAGTGAATAGAGAATTGATGGAAAAGGATTCAGTGTAATCCTAGAATACCTCTTTGCAAAATACTAACCAGTTACAAAGAGGGAAATCCAGTGAATTTAAGGTGGAGAAACTGGGCAGCAGAATTGCCAGGTGATGAGGATTTGTATCAGCAGTTGTGGGACAAATTGACATCCTAAGCTTTCTGATCTGATGCGCTAAGAAATGCACGTTATCTTTGTGTGGGATTCCTGACAAAGATGCTTTACTAAGTCTGATCAGGAGGAACTACATTCAGACCTATGTTGTCATCTTGCAGAATATAAGCCCCAAACTCTTCAAAGCTATCAAGGACATAAATGACAGGGAAAGATCAAGGAACTGGAGAGATGTGGCAACTAAACCCAACCTGTGTTCCTTGATAGCATTCTGGGAAGTGACCCTGTTGCAAGACTTGCCATTTGAATGAGGTCTTTGGATTGGAGTGTAGTGTTGTGACAAACCTGCTTTTGGAATTTGGAACTTGCCACTTACGTTAGAGGATCTTTGTTTTAAGATAAACTTACTGGAGTACTTGGGCTAGACAGAACCTCATGTCTTCAACTTGCTGTCAAGAGGTTCAGAAAAACATAAGTAATAGTGTATGTGTGCGGAAGCAGTTGGGCGGGCACTGGAACAAATCTGCTAATACATTAACGGTTGGGAAATCTGGGTAAAGAGTTCTTTTCAGTTTTCTACAATCTTAAAATTATTTCAAAATGATCAAATTTTGGGAAATGATAAAAACATGAGTGTATTAATGAGGGAAAATTCTTGGAATAATTACTTTGGTTAGCATTCTTATAGTGAGAACTGTTACAGGATGTAAAAATTAGAGGGAGAAAAACTTGGGGAGAAGAACACTGTGTTGAGTGCTGTTTGCTACACACTGTGCCATGTGTTCCGCATAGTCCCAAAATAAGTTCAAGGTTTTTGACTCAGAACTTATTATAGCTGTTGGAAATAATTTAGCAAGTGAAGCAAATTTATTTACTCAATGCTTACTTGTTGAATACCTGCTGTGTATTAGGCAGCATTCTAAGCACGGGGAAAACTGAAAACAATACAATTTTTGCCCTCAAGGAGTTGGGTTTTAGTGGAGAGCGTACAGAAATAAGTAAAATATTTATACTCTTACGTAGTGTTAAGTGCTCTAGAGAAAAGTAAATTAAGGAAAGGAGTCTGGGAAGATTGGGGGATAGGGATTATAGTTTTAGAGACATAAATATATCTAAAAAGGGTGATATTTGAGCAGATATTGAAGGAATTGGGGAAGCAAGCCCTGTTGGAAGTAAATACTCAAGGGAAAGAAATTCTGGCAGAGAACACAGCAAATGCAAAGATAGAGGTGGAGGTTTTTGTGGTACAGATACAAGGAAGCCTGGGGGGGCCAGAGGGTAAAGAAGCAGAAAGTGGTATGAGTAAGAGAAGTAATGCGAAGTCAAATAGCATAAGCATTGTAGTTGCTTATGAGGACTTTGGTTTTTAATCTGAGTAAGATGGGGACCCATGTGAGAGGGACTTGAGAAGAAGAATGGAATATGATTTATATTTTAACAATCACTGTGGCTATTAAGAGCAAAGAAGAAATAAAGGAGATCAGTTAGAATCTTATTGCAATAAGGTGGTTTTTCCAAGGTAGTAGGAGGAAAATTAATAGAGTTGATAGGAAAACTGGTAGGGTTATCCATGTCTTTTAAGGATAGAAGCAGTAGGATTTGCTGACAAATGTAGGGCTTGAGAAACAGAGAGGAACCAAGGACTGACAAAGTGGTGGAAAAGTAGTGCTGCCAATAATGGAGAAGATTATAAGACAAGTAGACTTGAAGAGAAAGATCAGAAGTTATCTTTTAGACATATTAAATTTGAGGTGCCTGTCAGACAGGTGGAGATGTTGACTTAGCAGTTGGAAATGCCAATTCAAAAGAGAGATCCAGACTTGAGCTACAAATTAAAGAGTAATTTAAACTATGTGGGTATAGGAGAGTAGAGGGCAGTTGGAAGAGTGGAAGAACAAACACTGGAGACTGGGATGGTGCATTGGAACCAAAACCTATTCTCAGTGGCCCCGAAAAATAGCAGCCTGTAAAATAAAGGCATAACCATGAGAGTATAGTATGCTGAAAGCCAAGTGAAAGAAAGGGTTTCAGAAAAAAATGGGAGGAGGGGAACAGAGAGCGGTAAAAATAGATGAGTTTTTTAAAGAGTTTTCTGTAAAAAGAAGAGCAGGAAAATGGAGCAGTGGGTGTTAGGAGAAAAGGAGCCAAGAGTTTTGTTTTCAGCTGGGAAAAGTTAAAGCATGTTTATATGTTGATAAGAGTGATCTAGTAAAATGGAAGCTTAGGTGATACAGGAGAGGGAAGAAAATTGCTGAGCAGTGTCTGTGAGTAGACAAGAAGGGTTGGGTACTGTTGCACAAGTGGAAGGACTGGCTTTAGAAGTATGGCCATTTAGGGGCACCTGGGTGGCTCAGTCTTTTAAGCTTATGACTCTTCATTTCAGCTCATTTCAGGTCATGATCTCAGGGTCCTAGAATCAAACCCCACATCAGTCTCCAGGCTCCAAGGGGGAGTTTGCTTGATATTCTCTACACCCACTACCCCATTCCTCCCTCCAGCTTCGGGTATATGCTCTCTTGCTTATTCTCTGTCTCTCTCAAACTCTTTTAAAGAAATGACCATTTAATCCATTGTAATAAGAGGGAACACTTATACTGACAAGTGGTGAGAATTTGTAGAAGGTCCCTAATTGTTCCTTGCTTTCTCAGTAAAATTATAAGCAAAATCATCAGCTGAGATTGAGAATGGAAAAGGAAGGAGGTGCTAGAGATTTGAGAAGAAAATTTGAGTAGTTATTTAGGAGGGTGGGGAAGTAAAGTACCAGAAAAATGTCAGGATAGCCAGTCAAATTTAGGGGCCTACCTAAAGTAAATTGTCATGTGTTTATTAGTCCATTTATATCTGGGCAAAAGTTGGATATAAAACCAGGGTTGTTTTGCTTTGTTTGGGGAAAAGTTAAGAGGGAAAGAAGTACATGTGCTAGAGCTTGTGAGAGAAAGAGATATAAGGGTGTATGCAAGGGATTATGGTGATTGACCCTAGGCTTTCAATTGGGTAAGGCTAATGGTGAGGTGAGCTCAAAGGACAGGGGAAAATTATAAGAGCAAACACTGATAGGACCCTTAAGGTTTATAACATTATTGGTACCAGGGACTAGAGGAAGCTGGAAAGAAGGATCAGCTGGTTGGATATTAAAATCACCAAGAATTAATGACAAGAGTAATGTTAGAGATGGTGATAATGAGCCAGGAACTAAATTCTTCAAGGACTGAGGGAAAAATGACCAACTATTCACTGAGAACTACAATATGGAAGGAGGTGGGTGATACGGTGTGATGACACGAGATCCCAAACATAAAAGCAAGGAGAACAATCCTTAGCTGAGATTAATTTGTACTTCTCATAACTCATTAGCCCCCTAATATAAATGTTAAATCCTTCTTTAAAAGAGTAAGTAAAATAAATAAAAGAGCAAAATGTGTTAAAATTTATTTTACAGATACTTAATTGGTACTTCTCTGAGGTTTTAGTAATTCAAAAAACTGACTTTAACCTATCACTTTAAGATACTTTTCAGTTTTGTATTCAGTAGTATAGCTAATTGAATTATATCTCAAAACTTTTAACATGTTTAAAAAAAAAAACCTGCTTATCCACATTTTTAACTTAGATGGGATTACTTATTTTGTGTTAGCATACATACCAGAGATGTGTATTTACTGGGAACTTAATAAATTATTTGCCTGATTAAAGATGCCAATGTTTAGTTGTCTCTCCTTTATTCTAGATTACATACCGGTTACGGCACCTTCTTCGAGCGAGGTGTGATGCTTCCCCAGTGACCAACAATACCATCCAGTTTCACTGTGATCCTAGTTTCTGGGCTCAAAATATTATCAATTTAGGTATGCCCTTATGTCCATTTTCTCAGAGTGCCATTTGTTTCTGGAATTCTTAATGATTATGATATGTTACTGAAAATGTATTCCCTTTACCCCCAAAGTGTTTTTATTACCGTTTTGAAGACATGGAATTTTGCCAGTTTTTTATTAATGTTATGTGTCTGCGTGACACATGCATGAATACAAATACACATGTAAATAAATGGATGATTTGAACATCCTTTATATTGACTCACAGAGTAGACTTCGGGATTTAGAAGTTCTTTTTTCCATACAATCTTGTTTGTACTGTAGTTAATAAAACTTTTGACCCGTGACTGCCATCAGTACAGGATTTTTTTATATTGGGAATGTTTTCCGATAAAATAGTATGTCTCCTATTGGCTTACTTACTCTTAATACCCAGTTATGACGTGCCTAAAGGTTCATTTGCTTGATCTTGCTAGGGAAGACTTCTCATTTTTTTATTCTGTTTTTTTATGTAATAACTATGTATTTTTAAACTTCCTAATTAGAGTGTAACATGCACACAGAAAAGTGACCCAGTTTTAAGTATTAGAGCCCACTGAATAATCACAAAGGGAGACTTATCATTTTTGGTCAGTTCACATATCTTCGCAGGCAGTTCAGCAGGAAGTTATTACTTTAATTTTCCTATATTATTTGCTAGTAGAAAAAGTCTTCACTTCTTTGCTTCTTAATTTCTCACAGGGAATCTATAGAAGTAGAAATTTAAGAATTCCCTATGCATTCTTCATGCAGCCACCAATGTATTCCCTTTTATCACAGTTTTTGGTCTCATTGACTGTGTTTCGAAGACATCAAAGATGGTTACCCTTTCATTCCCTAGGCTAGATTCTGGGTAGGAAAGGAAGAAGTGGCTAGAAAGAGAGACGGTGCTGTCATAATATACCAAGAAAGGAAGCAATAAGCTTACACAGATCTCATCCATACAACAGAAGAACAAAAAGGATGGTGATGAGATGACCCCTGAGACTTAGTGTCAAAGTGCATGCAGCAATATATTTATTGGTGGGTAACAGGCAACTGGAATCCCACACGATCTCACCTATATCACTAAAAAGAGGCATATTAATACAAAGTGTGTTTATAAGTAACTATCTGTTACCCTACCCCACCAAACCACCACACCTTTAGCTCTACAGAGAACCTATCCACATAAGTAGTCATATACAGAAATATGTGTACTTAGAAGCATATTGCTTACACTATAAACCACATGATGTAGACATAGGTAAAATTAAGCGTATATGTGTAACTATACACACATAAGTGGATATAATTTTAGATGAATCTGTATGAGCAAAAAAATAAAAACAGCATCCCTATTTGTGAAGTTTGTGCAAATCCTGTAAAAAAATTAAACAGCATTGTTTACTGTAAGACTTCTCAGAGCTATCGTTTACAGTTGTATAAATTGTCATTTACAATGAGGTTTGTGTCTTAAATACTCTAACAAGGAGACAGGCTTTCCTAAACTTGTTTATCCATGGCTTCTGAGAAATAGAAGAGTACAAGGGAAAAATAATTGATCTAGATGAATGTTCAGTTAATGTCTTGGTGAGTTTGGGTAAGTTGTTGAATCCCTCTGAACCCTTAAATCCCTTATCTAAAGAAAGGACTTAAGGATATACATAGACTTACTATCATATTGCCTGCATACAGTGAGTATTTAATGAATGATAACCATATTTTTTAGGATGTTTATGCTTAGTAAATCAGAAACATTTGATTCTGTACTGTTGAACTCAAGCTTTGGCCTTGTGCTTTAATCAGACCCACTTAGAGGCACCTTTGAATTCTAAAAGTGTAACTGTAAGCCAGAGTATTCTCTCAGAGGACTGATGTAGTGTGCACTTTGAAGGTACAAGGAACTTGAAAGGTTACGAATTGCTCATACTAGAGAATCAGAAATATATTGTGGGAATTTTAGAACCAGTGTCAGGTTGGCTTGTTTTGTTTTGATAAACAACAGCAGTTCTCAAGATACAGTATGAGGCTGTTTCAGGAGACCACATTGACTCCCTTTTCCAAGTACATGTCAGTCTGTGGCCGGTTTTCTTCAGATATTTCAACCCAAAGTATATAATGACAGACAGCAAAAACAGAAGAGTTCAACTTTTAGGCGAAACATGTAGAGAGATTTTTAAAAATACTAAGACAATGACACTCCACTAATTTTTTTGAAAAATTATTTTTCATAAAAATGTTATGGGTTTGTTATTTTTAAATGAATTGATAAGTAAAAATGCTTTTAATGGTTTCTAATAAGGTAAAATTTGATTAGAACTTATATAAACTAAAGCTCTTTGGGATCTTCTATTTTTAAGAGTCGAAAGTGTTTCTGAGACCAAAAAAATTCTTGGCAATTTGAAGTTCAGCAAAAATAACCTTATTTCACTATCAGAAAAATTTTACAACTTTACTTTTTCTCTTTGATTAGGTTCTTTAGTAATTGAAGATAAAGAGAGTCAGCCACAAATGCCTAAGCAGAATCCTGTTGTGGAACAGAATTCACAGCCACCAGGTGGTTTATCTTCAAACCAGTTATCCAAGTTTCCAACACAGATCAGCCTAGCTCAATTACGACTCCAGCATATGCAGCAACAGGTAATGGCTCAGAGGCAACAGGTGCAACGGAGGCCAGCACCTGTGGGTTTACCAAACCCTAGAATGCAGGGGCCCATCCAGCAACCTTCCATCTCTCATCAGGTAAATTTGGAAGCAGGCCTGTCCTAACTTAGATAATTATAGTACAATTGTATTCAGCATCTTTTAAAATAACCAAGACATCTATCATCTATGATATAAATATATGAATTTATAAAAGTTTATCAAAGTATCCTTGATTTTACTCCTAGTTTTTAGTCTTTCTCAAAAAGGAATTCAGTGGTTTATTTAGCCAGTACAACAATTTTCATCTACTCTTTGTTGTCTTCAGTTATAACCGAGGATAAATGATTGCATTCCTAAACAACGCATGCCTATGGATGATGATAAAGTTATGTATCTGTAACTCATCATTCCCGTATTAGTGCTTCAGAATGATTTCGACTTCAGTTATCTGGTCTTTATGGGGATGCAGTGTTTAGGAAAACTGCATTGTGTCTTAGAAATTAAGGTAAAACGGAAGAGAAAAAGGTTGGGGAGTGGTTCACTAGAAATCTCCCTTCTTCAGACTCTGAGCAGGTATTCCATGAACCATTCTTATTTTTACTAGCTACGAAGTATCCCATTTACTTTTAACCTATTTTTGAAGATAAGTTTATATGCTCTGTTAAAGAGTTTTACCATCCCGCTCAAGTGAGATCTGGGTATGCTTAATAGTTTACTCAAGAATGTAAAGTCCTATTAATTCATACAAATTGTTACTTACAGTTACATTTATTTATTTGTACTCTTCTGAGAAGGATTTGAAGTAGTATACTTTAAATGGATTGGCACAAATGAATGAAATGGAACAAGGCTTAATAAGAATTAAAAGTGTGCAGAACTAGGTTAAAAATTCTTTTACTTGAGAACAAGACTTAGAATTACAACCAAAGAAAACAAGAAACAGATACAATATCTATATTATTTGGTAAAAAGGAAACATGCCAGTTAACTAGGAAAGAACCTTTTTTTTTTTTCCCATTTTATTTATTTTTTCAGCGTAACAGTATTCATTGTTTTTGCACAACACCCAGTGCTCCATGCAAAACGTGCCCTCCCTATTACCCACCACCTGTTCCCCCAACCTCCCACCCCTGACCCTTCAAAACCCTCAGGTTGTTTTTCAGAGTCCATAGTCTCTTATGGTTCGCCTCCCCTCCCCAATGTCCATAGCCCCCTCCCCCTCTCCCAATCCCACCTCCCCCCAGCAACCCCCAGTTTGTTTTGTGAGATTAAGAGTCATTTATGGTTTGTCTCCCTCCCAATCCCATCTTGTTTCATTTATTCTCCTATCCCCCTAACCCCCCATGTTGCTTCTCCATGTCCTCATATCAGGGAGATCATATGATAGTTGTCTTTCTCCGATTGACTTATTTCACTAAGCATGATACGCTCTAGTTCCATCCACGTCGTCGCAAATGGCAAGATTTCATTTCTTTTGATGGCTGCATAGTATTCCATTGTGTATATATACCACATCTTTTTTATCCATTCATCTGTTGATGGACATCTAGGTTCTTTCCATAGTTTGGCTATTGTAGACATTGCTGCTATAAACATTCGGGTACACGTGCCCCTTCGGATCACTATGTTTGTATCTTTAGGGTAAATACCCAGTAGTGCAATTGCTGGGTCATAGGGTAGTTCTATTTTCAACATTTTGAGGAACCTCCATGCTGTTTTCCAGAGTGGTTGCACCAGCTTGCATTCCCACCAACAGTGGAGGAGGGTTCCCCTTTCTCCGCATCCTCGCCAGCATCTGTCATAGGAAAGAACCTTTTAACTAGTATTTTTCTAGTGCTAAGAGGAATGTATAATGTTCTTTATGGAAAAGTAATTAAGAATGGCATAATAATATTTTTTGTAGCAATTTTACAAAATAGGGAATTTGTCTTCGTAGGACTCTTACTTACCCTGAATAAAGTTGTGGACATTTATAAATCCTGATTTTGTTAAGTTGCTTCTGTGAAGACCTAAAGCAATTTATTTCAGGCTTATGGCTTTCTAGTAATTAAGAAGGCATGTCAAATCCAGGGGAATATTAATATACCCAGTAGATTATTCCTCTAGAACTTTGTTTTAACTCGTGTTTTCACAGGAAGTAATTAACAAAGAATTTAAGACATCTTTGGTGGGTGTTCCATGGGAAAAGACTTTGTACACTTTAGATACCAGGAGCACAAATGACAGAGTTGAAATTTTAAGAAAATTGAGGAATAATTTTGTCATTACCTCTGCAGACTGATACAGTGCAGGTAGACCTTAAGAAGTACCAAAATATTTGTAAAGATAAATCTGAAGAGGAGAGTTCAGTGCCTAGTGCTAAGCATTTTCATGATTACTATTTATGTTAAGTGTCTGAGAGATTGAAAAGTGATTTTTATTTAAGTTTATTAACATGAAAAAAGATAAATTCATTATTTTTGTTAATTGTCTTTTCACTAAGAAGTAAGGAACTGAGGCATTCAGTAGATACTATGAGACTTGGTCCATCTATCATTGTTATTTACAAGTAGTCACAAAGAAAATGATGTCTGAGCCTTCGGCCTACTTACCTCAGAAATTTGCTTTTGATCTTATTTTTTTCCTCTCTAGGGTTTACTGCTGTATAATCTATATAATACACAATCTCTATTCTGAAATCTAGTTTTTCCTCTTAGAAATAAAGTAATTTTCACATCTTTGGTTGTTCCCTCACACAGTATTGTTTTTCTACTACTCTCAGTGACTCCTGAATCTTCTTTCACACTCATCTCTCATTTTTATGTGTTCTCTGCCAAATACTCGTACATTTTTCACTCATCAGTCTGTCCTCCATAAGCTTTTACAGTGCTCTGCCCAGCTATGTATTTAGTTTTCTACCAGTTTATTTACATATAAGTGTGGGAAGGTGTTTGTCTGTAAGGAGGTTGTGTGTGCCTCTGGCTTTGTGGGTATGTTCAAATCTCACTCTACATCTGTCCATAGGACACTGTTAAGTTTAAAGGACTACTTATAAAAATTGCTTGCATGAGAGTTCCTTATTTCTTATTCCTTTGAATATTAACCAGGTAATCTGCATGGTTAAAGAGTTGTATGGTGCAGAGGTAGGACAGAACTAAGTGTTACAAACCTGGTGGACAGTGCATCTGTTTATTCAGCAATATGCGGTCTATTTCAGTGGACAGATCACACCTTGTTAGAGAGCACTGTCATCTGTTATTTTATACACACTTCGCAGCAGTGCTTCTCACTCCTGAGTCACATTTACTGCTGTGGAGATCCTCTTGCTCATGTGTATACATTAATTTTCCTGAACAGTGAATCGATGGTAGAAGGACATCTGCTATCCTTCATGCTTATTATGCACAGTTGGGAACTACTGACCTAGAATACAGTCAAAACCTACAATCATAAAGGTACTTAGAGTGAGGGTGAGGATAATGGTATTTATATGTCAGTTTGCTTAAGTGCTCAGTTATTTCTCTTTTTTCTTTCTGTATCTTCCTTGCAAGTCAGTTGATTCCATTTAATTAAAGTAGCACTGGTTTTAGTTTTTCTCTTACGTGCATAACTAGTTCCTAGTCTTAACTCTTCAAAGTTGCCTCCCCTGTCGAACACAATCAACTATAACAGTTTAGAAGAGGGAAGAACACCTGACGTCTTACCAAACTGTGAGCTCCTTGATGGCAGGGTTGACATCCATTCTGACACCGATTGCTCAGACTACGTTACTCTAGCGTCAAGTGTCGTTCCTTGACTGTAGCAATGTGTAAATCTGAGTGGGTCTGTGAGAGTGAGGTACCAAAGGACTAATGGAAGTTCCTTCATTGTCTCTTAAGGACCATTTTGGATGATTTCCCACTTTTTAAAAAGTTATCTCTTAGATAAATTCAGAACTTTTGCACTATTTCCATTGTAATTCCCCAATTGTTTTCTGTTATGTTTTTCTGCTACAAAATCCTTCAAGCCACAAAGCTTTAAAAATGAAAGAGAATGGCTATGGCTTCAGGCTTATGCATCTGTACAGTTATGACATTTTCTCTAATACTTTTCTCTTCTTCACCCACAGAATTTCCCTTGTATTGAAACAGTATCTAAATCTATTTTTGAGTCCGTAATTGCTGGCCACTCTTGAGAGTTGTTACCCAGTGCCAGCTGATTTGTAAGAGTGCGGGGAAAGAAGTATTTACCCAGGAAAAGAGAGTAAATTCCACAAATGAGAAAGGAAAAGTAAAAATAGAGGGCAAAAACAGAGCTGCCTTTTATAGCAGTCTTCCTTTGGAGGACCGAAAGTTAAGGTGCTGTTCCTTCAGCCCTGCACATTTCACGTTTGTCCCCTTGTGAATATGGAGGTTAATACTTCCCTTTCTGAGAAGTTCTAATCACATACAGTTGAGAGAGCTAAAAATAAGTACTTGCTTTACAACAAATTGCCAACCATAGAATTGGTTCACCATGAGACTGCGACTGGCATATAAGATTACCCTTTTCTAGAACACTGGTCTCAATTTCCAGGGCTAGCATTTATGCACAAAGTAGGCTTGCCTTCCCAGCCCTTGCCCTATCGTATAACCCATCATTGTTGTCCTTGAAGGGTTTCCATTTGAAATCTATTTTCCTTGAGGGGAATTCATCCTCTCAACTCTAATTAGTACCTTAATCCACCCCCAGCCACACACCAGCAGGTGTTGTGGTAATGACATAGCGGAGTAGATTTGGATGAAAGCTCTAGTGCTGCCTCTCACTAGCCGTGTGACCTTTTTCAAGTTCTCTAAGCTTTCTAATGTTTAGTGTCCTCATTTGTAAAATGAGGGGAAGGTAATAATGAGGTAACACATGTAAAATGCTAATCATAATGCCTGACATATGGTTTGACCTCAGTGAGATCGAAAACTCATTAATTTTTAAATGTTATTAATAACAACTGTTTTCATAATTCATAATTTATTGGTTAGGAGTGCAGACCTTGGAGCCAGAGTGCCTGAGTTCAAGTTCCAGCTTCATCTTTAATTATCTTCATTAATCTGGGGCAGGTTATTTAACTTCTCTATATCTCGGTTTCCTTTTTCTCAAAAATGAAGAGAATTCCTATCTCATAGTATTGTTGGGAAGATTAAATGAGTTAAATCACGTAAAGCACTTAAAGCAGTACCTGGCATGTAATAGCTGCTCAGTAAATGCTAGCAATTACTATTCTACCATCACATTACTTTAGGAGATCTGAAGAGGGCAGTTCTTTGCAAAATGTAATCATCAGAGACTTCGAAGGATACCAAACACAAATTTTCCCTACTTCCTAACATGGCTTAATCTTCCCCCAAGGCTCTTTCCTAGTAAAACTTTTCACATAGTTATACAGATTCTAGAAGGCTGCCTCCTTCCCCCATACCTGTGTTATAGTGTTAATAAGTTATTCATCTGTGACAGAGGTGCTGTCTTTCTGTGAAAGATTTGTCTTTCAAGGGATGATTGTCACTAAATTGGTTTAATTTCTTTTTTCCAGCAACCCCCTCCACGTTTGATAAATTTTCAGAATCACAGCCCCAAACCCAATGGACCAGTTCTTCCTCCACATCCTCAACAGCTGAGATATCCACCAAACCAGAACATACCACGACAAGCAATAAAGCCCAACCCACTACAGATGGCTTTTTTGGCTCAACAAGCTATAAAACAGGTATCCATATTTGCTTTCTTCAGCTTCCTGTTCTGCTTCTCTATTTTTAGACCACATTAAATTTATAGATAAAGCAATGAAGAGCAAGAGCAAGCTCCCCCCCCCCCCGCCCCACAGGACTGATTGATTTGAGAGAGGAAAGTGCATGAGTGGTGGGGAAGAGCAGAGGTAGGAGAGAGAATCCTCAGGCAGATTCCCTGATGAGTGTGGAGCCTGATGTGGGGCTCAGTACCAGGACCCTGAGATCATGACCTGAGCTGAAACCAAAGGGTTGGATACTTAACTGACCGAGCCACCCAGGCACCCCCACCCCCCCTTTTTTTTTTAATAAATGTGAGTTACCAAGTTTATTATACACAGACTAATGGAGACAAAACTAAGAGAAAAGGTCTTGATTTGTAATTAACAAGAAAAATCAAGCCACTTATATTGATATTGGAGTGAAGTCCCAGAATAATTAATTAGTCATAGTATGAATTTTGGCAATACTGATAGGTATAGCTTTTAGCTGTTCATTAAGACAGAAGTATTCTAACAAATACAGGTTATATTTCTGCAAAAGAGAATATAAATGAATCTTTAAATTGTTATAAGGAGACTTCTTAAAAACATACTGAAAGTTTTAATATGAGGTACATAAATATCTGATTAAGCTTAATATTTACAGTTATATATTACGTCCAATCTTACTGTTATATCTTACTGTCTTTGGGTAAAATTATTTTTAGATGAGACATTACTTTTTAACAAGTAAAAGTTCTCTTTGTCTTCTCCAAGAACTTGTGTCAACAGTCTTTCCAGGTTAACACTTATAGGTTGATGTCAGTTTTCAGTTTTTTTTGCCAAGACCAAATTAAGGAATATGCTATTTTCATAATTCTGTGATATTCATTTAATCAAATGATCTGAAAATTCTGTTGTAAAAAGTACACACACTGTATGTGTGTGTGTGATTATAATTAGGGTTTGTTATAATATCACCAAATTTTCTTAAATAATATTTAACAAAAATACTTTTATTTAAAAGTCATACCTCTATTTCATCAGTAAAGGGAGGTGCAAAGGGCCCAAGCTACAGTTTAGCCTTAAACTTTCCTAATAATTTTGTGACCTTATGCAAGCTTAATCTTTTAAATGTTATTTGCCCCAACTATGCATTGAGTACCTTGCAGAGTTGTGCTGAAAGTGAGTGCTAACATATATAGAAACATTTAGCACATTCTGTGTACACAAATGTGTACTTTCCCTCTTCCCCATTTATTATTTTTAATGGGTAGACACACACTCTAAGAATGCTTTTTAAAATGTTTCTTGGTCAAAATGTAAACATGAACGAATAAATGAACAAACTAAGAAAATGTAGTGTGGAATTGGTTTTCAGTTGGTTAATTTAATAAACTGTAGCATATTTGCACAGTGAGAATACTTTAACCTATTGAGAAAATGCGGTAATCTATATGTGATTATGTTATATGGGAAAAACCATGTTCTAGAATTTTTGTGGGGCATTACCTCATTTTCCTGGTTGTATATGTTTTATCATATGTATGACATATATTATTTCTATTTACATCATATGTATATGACATATATGTATGATATGTATATATACATGATATATAAAAACCTGGAAAAATAAACATTATCTGTAACTATGATTATTCTGTGGGAGGGAAGGAGGATTAGGGTCCAGAGAAAAAGAAAAAGATGGATGATGGATGGATGGATATGATGGGTAGGTGGTGAAGAGAGGACATTCACAGGTTTCTTTACACAATATTTTCAGTAAAGAATATAAATTAGATTTTTCAAAATTGGAATGCTTCTGACACTATCAGTCTTTATAGTGTAGTCTATGTATAAACCTTGTGTTTGGAGATTTTTTTTTCCCTTGCATAGTCTTGAGATACCTCTCAGTTGCTTTCCTTTTTATTTTATGTTTCATTATGTTTTATTATGAAAATTTTCCAAACACAACAAGTTGAAAGAGTTGTATAGGAGACATATTGTTCTGTTTGCCTTTTCGTTTATTATTCCATATACCTCTCTATTCATCCATCTGCCAGTCAGTTGTTTTTATTTTTTGATAGGTTTTGAAGTCATTTGTAGAGAGCATCATGGTTCATCTCTGTACTTCTCATTCCTAGTATTCTCTGAATTAATGTACTTGTCTCGCTTTAACTGAGATTTAACATAAATAACAAAGAGTTTCCTCCAGTGTTTGTTGAGGTTTGATTATCTGTTCATATGTAATAAGTGGGTTAAAAAAAAATCATAAAAGCCTTGGTCTAGAGCTAACGTTTGATGATTGAGATTTCATGCTAGATTTAAGGCTGTGAGGCAGATTTATTGGGAGAATTCCGAGTGTTGCCATCTTTAAGTCTTAGGCTGGCCCAGTTCCCAGAGGATCTTCCTGTCCTCCGCCTAAAATGCAGGGCCTGTCTGCTCCTTGAAGCCACACGGGTAAGAAGAATGGTAGGGGGCCAGTGGCAGAGTGTGAGGGAAGCTCAGCATTTGGTGTGAGTATGGTTTCTTAATCTTCGTTTTCAGTGCAGTACTTTTCTGCCTTCTGCTGAACCTGGTGCCTTTCAGTCAAATGACACTGTTTTACCTGTTTTAGACAATAAACTTCAGCCTTCATCTGTGGAGATGGAGGAAGTCCACATTATCTTGGGGTAACTACAGGTAAAGAAGGAAAGGAACATGGGCTTTAGTGCTTCCTAAACAGACTCTCAGCACATTGTCCTGTTTTCAGCCGCAGATTCACCTTTCTTGCTTCTCTGTTCTCCCCACTGCAGCTTAGGTTTCAGCTTTAGCAAATTGACTAAGTGGTTTGCTGTTCGTCCATCCTCTTTATAGCTTCCAAAATGGGATTTCTGTGGTCTTTCCTATGTTCTTTGAGTCAAAAGCCTTTTTAAAAAATTCCCCATAACTGTTACTTTAGTTTCAGATGTCTCAGGTAGGAACAGAAGAAAATGTATGTGTTTAGCCCTCCATCTTTACCTCAAAGTTCCTGTCTATGTATGTATTTCTTTTCCAATATATATATATATAAGCTTTCCGAGATATGGGGTATTATGGTTTTCTGGTTAAAAAAAAATCCGTGCTTTTTATTTTTTTTATTTTTGGACAGGATTAATGAAAATTATATATATATGTCCATCTCCTCCCCCTCCTCCTGCCTTTCAGTTCAAAGTGTAGTTGAATTCAAGTAGCAGAATGTATCTTCTACTTTGTTCTGTAACAGAGGAACAGGGATTAGTTGGACATTTTACGTTTTGGCCTGCTGATAGACAACCTTTCTCCTCTCTTGCTACTGTAGTGGCAGATCAGCAGCGGGCAGGCTGCCGCATCCACTGCCAACAGCACATCCTCTACGCCTTCTAGTCCTACCATTACTAGTGCAGCAGGATATGATGCAAAGGCTTTCGGTTCACCTATGATTGATTTGAGCTCACCAGTGGGAGGTTCTTATAATCTTCCTTCTCTTCCAGATGTAAGTATACACAAAATTTATACTAAGAATCTTTTGAGAATTTTTAAGTGAACTTAAATCTGGTAAAAAGCCTTGAGTTAGTCAGATTAAAGGTTGTGTTTGGTTTTAGAAGTCATTTTTATTCTTTAGAAATAGAACAGCAGGAAAAATAGAAAGATGCTAAGCTAATAAAAAGATGGAATATATTTCATGGCACTGCAGCTAAAGGTGTCTGTGAATGAATACAGCGATGGACTAGGGAAACCAGGGAAGTAAGGATCTGGGAAGAGGTACTGGCAAGTTGAATTGCTGGAATGTGCTATTTTAGAGTAAGGTTGGCAGGGGAGGCTAGAATTGAAGACCTCAGAAGAGGTGGAGACAAGTTTAACAATGGAAATGAAAACATTTCCTCCCAGATCATACTGGCCAGTGCAGAATTACCTCTGATTTATTTTATATTTAAATTAAATACGTGTACTTGCTATTTTTGTCAATATGACTTTTTAAAAAATCTCCAAAGGCAGAAAATGCAACCTTCTATAATCCAAGTATAAGTGGGTACTTATTTTACCTTATCTTAATCCTGTAAGTTTAGAAAATTGTGACAGAAACATTAAAAACTTATAAGAAATATCTTATCAGATTGTAAAATAATTTTTAAATTTCCATTTAGTTGGTTTTTCAAGCTATTGAGATCAACTAATACTTCAGTGTTAATCTTAACAGGGTTTCTTAATTTTTAAAATAATGGTGTATACTTTAAATGGGTGAAGTACATGTATTTTTCATACTTTCATACTTCCTATGTGGTACATAGGAAAGCTGCTTTTGTCTCATTCCTGTAATTTTACTTTAGCTTTTAGGATTACCTTACAATATAAATAACTTTTCTTACATTAAGATCCAGTAGATCCAGTCACATTCCAGTATGTTTTACACTCTGAAAATTATTGGCCAAGGTATTGCCCAAGAAATATTAAACATAAGTGATCCTGTGTGCTTACCACCTACCCAAAAGAGGACCCACAGAAAGTAGAATTGTCCTTCTGCTCTTTTCTCTGCAGTCCTCAGGTACAGGTGACACTTCGTCTCTCAGGCTTGCTTGACTGAAATTCTTTACCTGAACCATAGAATAAAGACACTGATTTGAGTGACCATTTTCTCAGTCCTCTCAAAGATGGTTCATATAACTAGCACCATTCTAGATGGAAAGTTGAAAAGTAAATTCATCACACATGATCTGTGCCCTAGGAGCGTAAGACTTAAGCCCCTTGTAGAATCCTGATTGAGAAGGGCTGGAACTATGTTAGAGAACTGAACTTGAACTTTAATCACAAAGACATTTTGGGGAAATAAATAGTCTATTTAAGTATGATAAGTATTTGCATCTAGAGAATTAAAGTCTTATTCAGTAGAAATATCAGTATTTTAACCAAGAAGTCAATTAAGAAGGAAGTGTTTCCTTTATACCTGTTATATTAAAGCAAGAATCTAGAGAGGATCCATTCTTCCTACCAAATAGTAGTAATGTACTTAAATGAGTTAGTGTTCTAGAAATGTGTTATGTGTGGGCCTACTTGATCTATGTAGTCATACCAGAGCACAAGTTCTCAATGTGAGCCAAAGACAATGGGGGTCAGGGGCTCCACAAGATCCTTTCTCTGTAAGGCCATATTTTCTTCATATTCTTCAACCAAAACCACACAGCACAACAGATTGTGTGCAGAAGCAGATAGAAGAATCTAGTTGGCTCTTAGTAAGCCAAACTAAAGAGATTTGCTAACATGTAAAACTGTGCTATTTTTCTCATCACCTTTTTTTAATCTACTACCATTTGTTATTTTTAAATAAGTATTTTTGTTTCAATTTTGATGGGTTTGAATGACACTCTTATCCTTGCTGATAACTTCTGAAATAGTATGTCCTCAGCATATTTACTAAGATGGAACGTTAAGAAGAATGAAAGCTTTTTCAAGATTGTTCATGGGGAAAATATGCATGAGAACTTCTCAGATAGGATATTTACATATTTTATTATTTGATAGTAATTAAACTATTAAAGTTTTCTATTAAATTTAAAGTAGCTTTTAACTTGCAAAGTCAGGATGCCGTGAAATAAATTTCTTTTCTTATAAGATTGACTGTTCAAGTACTATTATGCTGGATAATATTGTGAGGAAAGATACTAGTATAGATCATGGCCAGCCAAGACCACCCTCAAACAGAACCGTCCAGTCACCAAATTCATCAGTGCCATCTCCAGGCCTTGCAGGTAAAGTGGGCTTCTTTTGATTTTGTGAGTGTGTCCCATTTTTTCCTCTTAATTGTAATGACCCCTACACCCCCTTTTGTTGGTGTATTAAAATGAGTCTGAGTTTTTGGCACTATTTAAAATTAGTATACTTTCAAAGTGGCAAGCAAAGGTTAAACCTCTGTACCTTTTTAATTTCAATAAAACTTTCAGGCATTAGAGCATTCCCAAGAGGAAATTAATATTATACATTCTCTTTTTGATAAGTTTGCCTGTGTTGTGGTCTCTTTTTTGGGTGTAAGTTGCCTAGGGTCAAAATTAAGCAGTGTCAGTCACTTCTTGGTGGTTTTGTTTGGTATTTAATTAATGTTTAAAAAATTTTAACATACCTACTCATTTCCTTTAAAGCACTCTATACCTACTCCCAGAGACCTTGGCAAAATAGGTACCCTAGAACAAAAGAAGGAAGGAGGAGAATTTCTTAAGTCATTCACCAGTCACGCAACCATAATAAGGCAGTTACACAATTTAAAAGGAGGTGCTTATTAAAACATAAACTGGAAGAACACTGTTGACAAAATATGGCAGAGAAAATGTTTAATTATAAAACAAGTTTGTACAAATAAATAAGGCAAGTACTCAGTATTGCCAAAGGACATGAGTAGATAATTCCCTGAAGAGGAAATACAAATATCCAGTAACTTGGGGGATTAAGTCTCACTAGTGGTCATTAAAAATATCAAAACAAGACATAATTTCTAACTGTTGAAGTAGCAGAGACTTAAAATAGTGGAGATACTCATTGATAAGAATGTGAGAAGAGAATACTCCGATACATAGCTGGCGGGAGTATAAGTTGACAAAACATTTCTGTAAGCCATGTTTACAATATTACTAAAGCTAACATTTACCCATTGCTGACTCTGTGCTAGGCATTGGACAAAGTATCTTTTAAGTGCATTGCCTGGTAGAATATTTGTTTCAGTGTCTCCATTAATTGGTCTCTGTGTGGCTTTCTTACTTGGACTGCTTTTATATTAGCGCCTACCACTTTTTATTGTCTTCTGTAGCTTGCACTGATGCTGGTGTCCTCACTGACATTTTACCATGGTTATTCTAACTTGGGACATTTGACAGTGTTTGGAAACATTTTTGGTTGTCACATTCTGGGTGGGAAATATGGAGGGATACTGCTAAACATCCTACAGTGCACAGAACCCCCCCCCCCCAACAAAGAATTATCTGGCCTAAAATGCCAACAATAGGTTGAGACCCCTGCCAGTCTAAGGGAGTTAGACTTTGCTGGAGTCCAACTGCTTACTGTTTTTTATTACTTCGTTGTATTCCGGTTCACATAGTATTAAGTGAGCACAATCAATAGGAATTTAATACATAATTATTAACTCATTTTATGAATGTGAATGATTTGCTCTTCTTCAGGACCTGTTACCATGACTAGTGTACACCCACCAATACGTTCACCTAGTGCCTCCAGTGTTGGGAGCCGAGGAAGGTAAACTGACTCAACCTTATTCTCTCATATATAAATCTCCAGTTAAATTTCTCTTGACAGTGCTCCAACATGCTCTTTTTTTGAACAGCTTCCTTTATTTTAACTTTTAAATTAAAACGTTAATTATTATTATATATTAATTTGATAAACTAGTGGATCAAGTAAATAAAGTGCAGTTTTGTCTTTAAAGGTACAGAAATTGGGATGGGGGTTAATATGTTGAAAATAAGAAAATACATTTGACTTTAGCCTAATAGCAAGGAAAATTTAAATGAAGTAGGTATCACGTGCTGTACCTTATAGGAATGTACACAGATACAAGCTTAGGAGGAAAAGAAACAATGACTTTATACTAACTTCAGTGTTCTGACTTTTTTAATGGCCAAACATTAATTCTGCCTTAAAATAAATAAACTCATAATAGTTGAAATTCTATCTCAGCTTACTGCTTTGCTCAGCTACTTCTTATACTTGCAAATTTCTCCTAGATAATGAACCCAGTTCTTAACTTGCCTAATCGGAAGAAGCATTCTCTGAGGAGAAAAAGGTTGCTTTTAATCCCCTAGAACACAGTGGCTATCTGTAAAAGGTTTTTGTCCCACTACACTTTTAAGTAGCAGAACACCAATAACTTATGTCTCTAATTGTCTCTAATATGTCTAATTAATTGTCTTCACACTTCGTGACAGTAAATCGTTAATGGGATCCCAGGGTCTCTTTGTCATTGACTAGAGAAGGAAATGGGACATGGGAAAGTCTAAAAAGAAGATGCTGGCTCTAAGATACTGAGCTTCAGTTGTAGAGCTTCAAAATATTGAAGCCAGTTTTCTTTTAATTCAAATTTTATTTAAATGTATTTAAATGTCTTTCCAGAAGTATAATGTAACTATTTAGATAGGCTAATATGTAAAACTTCTTATACATGAAGCAGTTGCATTTCAGTTATGTATCATTTATTGATAATGGAACATAGTAACCATTACTGTGAAGATATAGCATTATTCCTGAAAGCTGTTGTTACACTTTGTCTTGAAATGTTTAAGGCGGCATTGTTTTGATTTTTTTTTCCCCTTCCTTTCTTATAGTTCTGGCTCTTCCAGCAAACCAGCAGGAGCGGATTCTACACACAGAGTCCCAGTGGTCATGTTGGAGCCAATCCGAATAAAACAAGAGAATAGTGGACCTCCTGAAAATTATGATTTTCCTGTTGTTATAGTGAAACAAGAATCAGATGAAGAATCTAGGCCTCAAAATGTAATTATATTAATTTGGGGAATACGATGCCTATTTAGGAGATAGGATGAAAGAAACTTTTAAATAGCAGATAGGAGATTATAATTTGTTATATTTGAAAACCAGGAAATAGTCAACCAGGGTTGAAAATTTAGCTCTCAGTAAATTAAAAGAAAAAGATGGACAGAAAATAAGGAGAAGAGTTTGAAAAATCAGGTTCAAACAAGGGGGTTGGGCATTTGAGTAAAACACATGGAAGATAACTGCCCAAAAAACAATACAAGGAAACTTACTGTAACTGAAAAGCATGATCATCTGTGTTGAAAGGGCCCATCAAGTACCAGAACATTAAATGAAAAAAGGACCCAAGTTACTACCATAAGTTTCAGAACACTGGGATTTCTAAAAGCTTCCAAATGGAAAAAAACACCTTATGCAAAGGATCAGACATCATAATGGCACCAAGTCCTCAAAATGGACACTTGAATCTGAAACATAGTAAGGAAATATCCAAATTGTTAGGGAAAAATATTTCATAGCCAGAATTCTGTATCAGTCATGCATAAACATTAAATAAGCATTTTTTAGACATGTATGTAGGGTCTCAGAAATTTTAATTCTCATGCATTCATTCTCAGATATTTGAGAATATGCTTAATCAAACATGGAGTGAACCAAGAAAGAAGGCGGCATAAGATCCCAGAAATGGGATCTAACACAGAAAAGAGTAGCTCCCAGTACAACAGCTTCTCTAGTACACCACGTAGCAGAGGACAGAAGACTTCACAGCGGTGTATATAAAGGCAAAAATGTTTGGCAGTATTGAAAGGCATTTTATCGCCCTACGGGAGTTTGTGAGAAAGACTTAGGGTTAAGGACTAGAAAAGTAAGCAAATGAAGGACAAGAAGCAGGAACAATTGAACCATACTAAGAACAAAAAGACAAAAGAGGATAGTGTAGTCATAGTACATTGTGTGGTTATTTAATGAATAATATTTATAGTCCTAATTATATAAACAAACACCTGTATTACACAAATTTGACTAAAAACTAGATCTAATCAGGATATAACCTGAATACACATTTAACCAAAAATTGAATTTTTCAGGATACTTAACCAGTGCAACAATGATACTGACTTGGAATAGATGTTGGCCATAAAGTTATACTGGTACCTAAAAACTTAAAAACAGTAAAAAAATAAATCAGTCCTTAATAAAGCTTAAGAGGGTGGCATGAATGGCGTGTGTGTGTAGGGAGGGGATGGAGAGGCAGGAAAGATTAGAAAAATCTAATCTTCGATACTTAGGAATATATATACATATATTTAAAACTGAGCATGACCTGAGCTGAAGGCAGATGCCTAACTGACTGAGCCACCCAGGTGTCCCAAATTTAGATTCATCTTAAAGTTACTAAAGGCTTCTGCAGAAGTGAAATTCTAGGATTTAAAGCACTGTACTTTTCTGTGAATGATAAAAATTCAGCAGTAGGCATAGTTTCTGTCTGAGTATAATTTGAACTAATAGCTCAGTGTATTTACTATCTCCCATTTCTGTAACAGTCAGCAAATAAGAGATTTCTTATATTATCCACACTCCCTTTCTGCTGATTGTGTATTTTGATGATAGTTTTTAGTAGAGGTTCATGTCTTTATCCCTGGGGATTCCTATAACAGCAGTAAACCTGTTTCTTACATTTTCACTTCTTCAGTACTTCTTTTGAAGTACCTGGGTGCCTATGAGAGAGGATTCTACAGTCCAGAATTATAATAGTGCAAATAAAGAATGCCAGTTTTGAGAAATAAGACATATTCTTTCCATTGCAGGCCAACTATCCAAGAAGCATACTCACCTCCCTGCTCTTAAATAGCAGTCAGAGCTCTACCTCTGAGGAGTCTGCGCTAAGGTCAGATGCCCCTGATAGCACAGGAGATCAACCTGGACTTCACCAGGAAGGTTCCTCAAATGGAAAGTCTGACTGGCTAGATGCCTCCCAGAAGTCACCCCTTCATGTTGGAGAGACCAGGAAAGAGGATGACCCCAATGAGGACTGGTGTGCAGTTTGTCAGAATGGAGGAGAACTCCTGTGCTGTGAGAAGTGTCCCAAAGTATTTCATCTTTCTTGTCATGTGCCCACTTTGGCAAATTTTCCAAGGTAAGATGGTATTTGCTTCCCTTTGCCACATTCTTTCACTATAAATAACAATCACTGATCATTGTAATGTAACATAAAACCTTAGAAATGTAAATAAAAGTCCACTTCACACAAATGCATACTCCAAAACCTTCAACATAGGGTTTTCAATACTCTGCTTCCCGTTCCCTGTGCATCTCTCAAAAACCTAGACTGTTGGGACGCCTGGGTGGCTCAGTTCATTAAGTGACTGCCTTCGCCTCAAGTCGTGATCCCAGGATTCTGGGATCGAGTCCCACATCGGGCTCCTGGCTCAGCAGAGAGCTTGCTTCTCCCTCCCACTCTGCCTGCTGTTCTCCCTGCTTGTACTCTCCCGCTCTGTTAAATGAATAAATAAAACCTTAAAAAAATTCTAAAAAAGAAAAAAAAGAAACCTAGACTGTTAAGAAAGGAAAAAAAATAGCCAGTCCTTCAAATTATTACAGATTCTTACCCTAAAGAACAGTAATCCTTGTGCATAATAATTGCCAAAATACTCCATCGTATTTGCCAAGCACTGAGCTGTATCATTCACAAATATATCAAGTACATTTTCAAACCAACCCTGTGAGATGCTACTGCTGCTGCTGCTGATGATCATGATGATGATGATGACGATGACGACGAACAGCAGCCACTGGGTTGTCTCTAGTTCTTCAAAAGCTATACTTTTTAAATTTTAATTTTAAAGTTGCAAGAATAGTACCAAGAATATTTCTTTTTCTTGAATCATTTTAGGGAAGATGCCAGTTTTGCCTCACATCAGACATAAATTAATGGGTGTGTGTTTGTTTTATGTGTTTATTTCACATATGTGTTTTCATGCCTTTTTGACTAGACTAATATTTACGGCTTTGACCCTCGTACTGTATTCCTGCCGTAAGGCTCTCCCAGCATGGTGCTATGTACATAGTAGTTATGCTTGCAGTAAACCCTCAGTGATTACAGTTCATGCCAAACAAACAAATCTGTATCATAGATGGTGGGGAGGAGGTGGGAAAGGGAGATAGTGAAGAGAGAAATGATGCAGTAGGAATTCAGAAGTACTTTATCCCCCAACAGTGGAGAATGGATTTGCACTTTCTGCAGAGACCTATCTAAACCAGAAGTTGAATATGATTGTGATGCTCCCAGTCACAACTCAGAAAAAAAGAAGACTGAAGGCCTTGTTAAATTAACACCAATAGATAAAAGGGTAAGTTTTTTTTTTTTTTTAACATTTCTAACATACGTTGTTAGTTAAACAAGTTTGTTTCTCTTTTTGTTAGATGGGGATTATTGTAATGCCATGTGCCTTTCATCAAAGAAGTGTATATTCAATCAAATTTTATACTGGCCTCTTTTTCTTTAGTTTTTCTATAAGAGTATAGGAATCTTAAATAATGTAACTTACAACTTTTTCTGGTTAAAAATAATCACAGTACTGCCTGCCTATACATTTTCTAGAAGCTTAAAAGACTGTACTGTAGCAAGGTAAAACATGTATCCTCTGTGTGGTCGAGAATTTTAGTTTACCTTTAGTAAATTTGTTTTATTTCTCCTGTAAATAATTTTCTTCCTAATTTGTTGAGAATCAGCAGGAAAGAGAAGGGCTTTTCTATTTACTCTTCCTGGAAATAATTCCATTCTTTTACCAGATGGTACTGGGTTTATACCTCAAAGCCAACTAATATAGTTAAGTGTAATTGACATTTAAAGCTACTACATCAACACTTCTTTAGTAGTTAAAGAAGTTCTTTGCTAAACTATTGAGTAAAACAATCAGTATGAAAGTTACTGTGCAAGAGGGGGCCCAAACACACACTGCCAGTGCTACACAATAGTTACTGGGATTAAACCCTCAGCAGAGAAGTAGCCAAGTGCACCATGTGCATTCAGAGAGGCAGCCTTAGGACTGGACACACCATAGAAAAGGGTCCCTCTGTGGATCTCTTAACATACATATACCCTTCTTTATTGACTATTAATAATCAGTATATAAATTAGAGAGATAAGTGGAAATTTGTTTTTAGAGAGCTTTAGATAGGTTTCTCATGATACTGCTTTTTGTTCCTATAAGAACTGCTCTCCTATATCACATATAGCCCAAACTGTTAAGCAGTAGAATTCAGTAAATAACTGAAGAGATCAGAACTCTAAGTATTGATATTTTTCTGGTATTCATCTGGTTTTAATTTTTATTGTATTTTGAGACCCATGGCATTGGCATTAAAAAATAAGCTGTGATTTCGTTATTTTACGATATTTTTTATTTTTTTGCTTAGAAGTGTGAACGCCTACTTTTATTTCTTTACTGCCATGAAATGAGCCTGGCTTTTCAAGATCCAGTTCCTCTAACTGTAAGTATTAACATCATTTTGTGCATTTTTACATAGTAGGATGGTTTTTGTTGTTGCTTTTTAGAGCACGCACTAGTGGGAGCGAGGGGGTGGTGTAGGGAGAGAGAATCTTAAGCAGACTTCATGCCTAGTGCAGGGCTCAGTTTCATGACCCTGAGATTATTACCTGAGTTGAAATCAAGAGTTGGACACTCAGCCACCCAAGCACCCCACAGTAAGATGATTTTTCTAAACTTGATTTGTGAGAATGTAGTTTTCCCACCATTCTTTAGTAGTTAGTTTCCTATATCTAATCCACATCTTAAAGCTTTATTAACACAAATGGAATACTTTGATCTTGAATACACTTTGATGTTCACAAATTGGCCCCAAGCTTGTATTCATTTCTCATAAATTCTCATGTATTTTACCCACTACTCTCTGCAATGATTTCTGTTCATCTCTTTCAAGAGGCTTAGGCATATAGCCTAAGCTATTGGGGAAAAACTTACAATTTGAGATAAATTCTTTGTACATATTTTGATTTACACAGGTCCAGACTTCAAGTACTAAGTAAATTTATAACAATAGAGGAAGAGGTGTCTGTGTGAGGGGGTGGGGGGGTGCCATAGGTTTGCTATATTGCTTTATCAGTGACAAAATAGTACACGGAAAAGCAATGAGAACAATCTGAATTTTATTTTCCTGCTTACAAAATGTATTTAGGACTGGTAAAATACAGTCTTTTTATTATACCGTCTCATTTATTTTGAAAGGTGCCTGATTATTACAGAATAATAAAAAATCCAATGGACTTGTCAACTATCAAGAAGAGACTACAAGAAGATTATTCCATGTACACAAAGCCTGAAGATTTTGTAGCTGATTTTAGATTGATCTTTCAAAACTGTGCCGAATTCAATGAGGTAAGAGAAAAAAGCGAAAAAAAAAAGAAAGAAAGAAAGAAAAAGAAACCACAGCAATGGGGAAGTAATATTAAACCAAACACTTTCTCAGCAAGAGATGAAGATCTATAATAGCATAAATTTCTAGAAGTTCAAGTTTGTCAGGGAATGAAAGGTAATTAGGAAGACCATGTCCACATTCCTATTATTCCTATTCAAAGGTTTATTATATGGTACGTGGAAATGCAAATTATAGCTGACAACTTGAAAAGAATTTAGAAAATATTTTTATCCAGAAGCATCCTTTGTCATTCCAACCTTTATTTCTTAAAATATAGCACTTCCAGACTGAAGTCTTCTTGAAGTTGATCTTGAAATATTAAGGTTGTGGTCTAAATAGCTCTGGTATTTAAGTTTTCTCAATTTTTGATCTGTCAGTTTATCTGAACATCTGTCAGACTTACAGACTTTTGTTGATGGTTTGTTCTCTGTATTGGTTATTTGTTCCAGAGATCCACATTTCATTTAATTTGCTTTAAAAAACACCTGTTCCATGATTCTGTGACTATGGCATCTCTTTGATAATCTCAATTATACAGTCATATAGCTATCACTACCTTACAGAATAATCCAGATGATTCCAAGCCTTTTATTTACTTATTTGACCTTCTCTAGACTTTGTCTAGCCCCAGACTATTATTTACTTTATATCAGTGATGTTGCATAAACATTTTCCCAAACTTGAGTTAAAAGAGAAAATGTGAGAAATATACTTTTTTATTGACTGTTGACTGTCTAAAATATTGGTGTTTTTTTTTAATTCATGTTTTTATTTTTATCCAACAGCCTGATTCCGAAGTAGCCAATGCTGGTATAAAACTTGAAAGCTATTTTGAAGAACTTCTAAAGAACCTTTATCCAGAAAAAAGGTTTCCTAAACTAGAATTCAGGAATGAATCAGAAGATAATAAATTTAGTGATGACTCAGATGATGACTTTGTACAGCCCCGGAAGAAACGCCTCAAAAGCATAGAGGAACGCCAGTTGCTTAAATAAGCAACACCATTGGTGTGTGCTGGTTTTTAGATTTTTTTGGTTTTGTTAAAAAACATTTTGTCGGTAATTTTAACATCATTACAAAAAGAGTTTGTGACCACTCTGATCTGTAAGTTTTTGATGTTTACTAGATTTTGATTTCCTTAATAAACCATTTGTTTTAATCTTCTTATTAAGAAAGAAAAAGAAGGGAAGTAAGGAAAGGAGTAAAAGGGAGTCAGAGAAGGGAGGGAGGAAGGAAGGGAGAAAGAAGCATCAACAACAAAAAGACATTCTTCCTACTTCTTAGATTTCAGAACTACAGTTTGGAGTGATAGCAACTATAGAAAGGAAATAGAGTACGTATGAACTCTTAAGTTGAAAATTTAATGTGGTTTGGATGTGTGCATTAATCCATTTTTAGAAAATACCACTACCCATTAATTATGGCCCAACCATGAGTTTAGGTGTACGGTACTTAAGAACAGTACTCCGTGAACATGAGTGGTAATAAGAGTTCTATCCTAGAATGCTGACTGGTACAACGAAAAAGTAGATTAGATGCTATTAAGAAGGCACCTAACAGTATATCATGTAAGATGGCAACTGTATTAAAGAAAAAGCAGGAAAACAAATGTTTGATTTTTGTTTTGTTTTTCCCTGTCTGTAGAGGTGTTTGGTATAGCAGGTGTTCAAAGCCATTTTTCGTACATTTCTAAATATAACTTCTTTCACTGAAGAAGTAAGTGTACACATCTTTGGTTTGCTTTGTGTGTCTGTGTGGTTTGTTGTTTGCTTTTTAACTGTGCAGGTGATCCTTTTATAACAAGACTCATTGTTTGCAGTATGGCTGTTAGTGGAACTACCGAGAACATAAAATTACAGCAGTGTGCGCCATGTTTGATGTGAGGATTCTTCAACATATACCCTGTTGGGCATTAAATATAAGTTCCCCTGAAAGGGACTAGTTTTGTGGTTTTCATCTTTCTTTATAACTTGGAATAAAAATCTGTTGTGGAATTTGGGAGCAGGCAGTTGGAGGGAATTACAATGAAAATTTAATTTTTTCTGAAACTTGTTTCCTATTTTTAAAAGTCAGTACCTGAAATTGAATCTTTTATCTTACTTGATTTTGAATTCATTTTCCTTCTCCCAGTAGAGATGCAAAAGACCAATCTTCTGAGAATAAGCACGGTGTTAATGAGCCAGACCTCGCTAGTTAAACTGACATCCATTTATTCCTTTTGCTTGTTCAGTGTCAAAAGAAGGAAACTAAATTTAGAAGAAAAAATTGTGCCAATCTAACATTTGACAAAATATTTACACATGAAGTTTTTCAAAGTAACCTTTATAAAACATTAATTGACTGAGGGAATTTTTCTCTTTAGGCTGATAGAATAAAAATAAGGCTGAGGTGAAAGAACCTTAATCTTCTTTGGATGGTTTCAACTCCCATGAATTACACCTAGAGGACTCTTCTTTCCACAAGACATTACTTCTTAAAATGGACAATTTGAAAATATCCTGGGGCTAATTCATTGTGTTTTCATATGTTGTTAAAGATAAAATAGAAAACTTAGGAACAATAGCTTCTTGTCGTAGACTTAGGTCTTGCCCATAATATGTCAATTACTTATTAATGGTTAAGAAGTCTTAATCACTTTTCCAAATACGTGTTTCAGAATAATTGTTGTATTGTGGATATGCGTTAGACATTTATTCTCCAAAGTCAACAAATTTTAATACCAATGCATATACCATTTAATTTCCTTTTTTCTCTAGGATTTTTAGCAAAGCAGCTGTGGCAGTTTTGCTAGTAAGTTTATTGTTGATATCTCAGAATACCCTTCTTCTGACCATTTGTTCTTCCATACTTGTTTCCCAAGTTAAAACAGCAACACAGATAAATTTTGAGGAGGGTCACAAAGGGAAATAGCATTTAAAGGAGAAAAATATGTATATATAATTTCTTAAATGCATCTGAGTCAGAATTTCTGCTATTGTGCCCAAAACTTTCATTGTTACATTTATTCATAATAATCTTTTAAAAACAGTATTTTACCTTTACTATTTTTTTCGCTGACTGAAAGGTAGTGTTAAGAACCATCTTTCCTATAATCACACATAATATAAATTACATTAAAACTGGTATTTCGCTCTCCAAACAACCTTTTCATAATGGTCTTTAAGATTAAAGTCCTGTGACCTTATTAATAAGCATCTGTGTGTCTGGGTGGATCCCAGTTTAGTAGTTCTTATGAGGTGAGCCTCACCCATAGTTAAGTGTGATTCAAGCAACCTTGACCTAAACTTAAAACGCTCCAGTGTTTACCTGTGATCAAAAACTCCAGATCTCCTTCTAGATTTGGAACCACAGCCCAGTGTCATAGACGTAAGACCCTGTAATGCTAGATGTGATAACATGATGACACCTTCGGCCAGGGCTTGTGAATTGAACAAACCATGTGGGAGCTAGGGTTTACCTAATTCTGGCTCATCAAAAGCTTTTCCATGTATCAAGCATCTGATATTTTTGGCATAAGGAAATAATATATTAAGAATACATTTGGACATGAGGATCTGGCAATGCAGTTATTTTGTCCTTTCAATTAATAGGCCTTGCCTATCTTCTCTGAATGGAGGGGTAAGAAGTTGGATGTGCTAAAAGGAAAATGCCCTCTTGGTAGTATTATTTGCTTTTCCAAGCTAAAGAACAGGCTCCACATTTTACCCCTACACCACAGGATAAATGCAATATAACTTAGGAATACTTCAAAAGGATTCATTCCACAATCAGAAGGGTGAGTATACAGTTGATTGCTCCATTTATGAATTTGCATTTCAAATTTCTATGTTGTTACGGTGCTTAAGCTTTCAAATTAGGGTTCCATAGACAGACTAGTTAGAAAATGAAAGGAGGAACCCTTCCTTTTGCTGAGGACTGATCCATAAATTGTGAATCCCTTAAGTTGCTACATGTGAGCAAAAGGTTTGTAGGTGTAAATAAAAGATGTGTTTATTTTCTGTTATGAATGAGAGAAATTGAGTGATCTGATTGGTTATTATGGACATGACTATGAGTTGGACCATCTAATTTCTTATGGAAGCCCTCCTCTTAAGTAAAATGTACATAATTTTAAAAAGTATTTTGTAACCTCATGTAAATTAATAGTTGATATCTTTTTACATATATTGCCCTTTCCTCTTAGGTGTGAATTTAGTTAAGTCATAATTCACAAAGTGGTAGTTCATGTTCCTTAGTGAGAATAATGCTGGCCAGTCAGACCACCGGTTACTTTCCCCACAAAGATTCGCTTATTGTGAAGGACATCATAGGCAGTAGTCTTTGTTGTGTTTTTGTTGGTTTTTTTTTTTTTTTTTAATTTTGGGGGAGAGGGGCAACTGGTGCTTTGATTTTTAATAAAACTTAGCTTTGATGGATTTTAACTGTGAATGTTTTACCACAGGAATTTTAATGGAAAAATTACACTATGTCATTCAGTAGAATCTTACCTAGTTTAAGTCTCTCTTCATTACTGCTTTTGTGTGTTCCTCTAAAGAAGTGATGCATATAGGATTGAGCTACTAGTCTGTAAATAATAAGAAAACTTTCTTAAAAATTCTAACATGTATTTCACGAGCCTTATAAGCAAAAAATAATTTTACAAACAGGAAGGAAGGGGGTGATAACTTTAGTTGCTGATTCCCATCCCCCTCAAAGTAGAAAACCAAAGATGTCATAAAAAAAATTCTCCTTGTCTAAAACCTGTTGGAAGAGGAGGGGAAGACAGAGTAGGGACTTTTACAGGTCACTTGGAAAGTTTACTTATGTTAATTTCACCTATAAACATTAGAAAGTTTTGATTCTCAGAAATTATGACTTTTAAAACTCTCTATTGGATATGGCACCTGGGTGGCTCAGTAGGTTGGGCAGCTGGCTCTTGGCTCTTGATTTCAGCTTAAGTCATGATCTCAGGGTCCTGGAATCAGGCACTGTGCTTAGCAGGGATTCTGCTTGAGAGTTCTTTCTCTCCCGAGCCCCTCCCCCTGCTCACACATGCTCCCTCTTTCTCAAATAAATCTTTAAATCTCACTGTTGGATATTAAACATCTTACCTTTTCTTTTTAAGATTTTATTTATTTGTCAGAGAGAGAGGAGCAAGAGTGAGCACAAGCAGACAGAGTGGCAGGCAGAGGCAGAGGGAGAAGCAGGCTCCCCGTCGAGCAAGGAGCCCGATGTGGGACTGGATCCCAGGACGCTGGGATCATGACCTGAGCCGAAGGCAGCTGCTTAACCAACTGAGCCACCCAGGTGTCCCTAAACATCTTACTTTGATAGGGCTGGGAATAGCCTTCTGTTTGAGTCTTGAGTTTTTAAGTAGAATAATTAAGTCCTACTTTGAATCCTAAAAATAACCCTTACCTAAAAATTATAAGTTAAACATTTAGCAAAATTCTCTTTCTCATATCTTCAAATGTAGATGTGGAAGAAAGTCTAATGTCCTCTGCCATGAATCAGGATACTTGTGTGAATTCCTTACTCATGCTCTAATGCCTTTAAACCTAAGACAAATACACTAGAGAATTCAGTCCAGAATCTCTGCATACTACTGATTAAAGCCAAGTTATTTGGGGAGGGGTGTAGGGGATATAATATATAGATCAACCAGGATAAGCACTTCTCAACCTAGCAGTGGGAATGTATGGACCTGAGAGGTAGCTTTTCTCCAAAGAAAATCAGGGAGTTACGAGGAAAGAGGAAAATGGTAACAAGACAAGAATGAGGCGCCATGCTTTAACAGTAATGCTAGTTCTCTAATCTAATTGATTTTAGGGATTTATTGATGAGAGTATATGCTGAGAAAGCCCAAAATACAGAAAGTCTGAAATAAAGGTTTCAGCATTCATATTACAGGATGAGTTTTTGCCATTTTAGACTATGCTTTAACGAGACTTAAATCGTGGGGCGCCTGGGTGGTTCAGGCTCCCTGCTCAGCAGGAAGTCTGCTTCTCCTTCTACCTTCCCCCAACTCATGTTCTCTCAAACATATTTAAAAAAATTTTTTTTAAAAAGGACTTAAATCAGTTTCTATATATGAAACTATTAGGTTCAGGGTGACTTGAAATTGACCTCCATTTCTACTAATGACTAATACTAGTAAGGAGGGTAAACAATACACTTGAGTTTATAAAGGATTTCTTGAATTTAGTATTCAATTAAAATCACATTAATAAAATTTTCTGTAGACTAATTCAGTGTCCTCCTGGGAGCCTGGGTGTTAGACTGGTGGACAATATCATAAAGTTCCTACAGCCCGGATACCTCCACAGGTACCGAGAGTTCCTGAAATTCTTGAGAAGGTACTTGAGCATCAGCTTTGTCCTTGTTGACTGTGATTGTCAACCACTACTATCCTTTGGCTTTATTATATTACTCTTGGGTTTAATTATAAATTGCTAACATCAGCATCTGAATTTTCAGTTATGATTGGGGGTGGGTTATTTGGCTAACCCCTCTATGTGTAGCCTAGACATCTTTGCATCAGAAATATTTGGGCCTACAATTTTTAATAGCTGTGCCAAGGTGGACTTGTAAACTTTTCAAAATGGCTGAAGAAAACAAATTAGGTGATTCAAACAAACACTTTTTGAAGTAGGCAGTCTCCATTCTCAAGGGTCCAGGGAACTGCAGAGCTGCGGTAGAAGGCAAGAATCTTTCATAGGATGAAGAATGAGGAACAAGTAAGTATCAGAGCCCAAAGGTGGCTTGGCACTTGGGGATTGGCTGACTGGATATACTATGTTTCTGGCCGAGTAGAACATGTATAGGGACCTGGACATGCAGTTTTGGTTTGCTGGTGGGGCACACAGCCTGAGCAGAACAGTTCCATCTTGGACCTGTTATTTCAGTAGCCCTCTGCCCGTATTTTTGATCATCCTTTTGACCATTCAAGAAATTTGATCAAAAATAATGCGACTCTCAGTGTGTAGTATTCAGAAAAGATGTCGGGCTTGTATTGTTGGGGCTTGGTAATGTTCTTGGATTCTCTTGTCAGTGGCTGCTCACATACACTTAATACTTACGAGAGAACACAGCACATTAGAGAGACACTAATGCTTACCAAAATAATGCCTATGGTTTGCATAGTGCTCCCGGGTCAAGGTTCCAACTGATACAGGGTGGCAAATGAACAGTCAAGAAAGAATTCTTAAGAATTTTTTTGGTACAAAAGTTGCTTTTATTAGAGCGCAGGGTCAGGACCTGTGTGCAGAAAGAGCTGTCCTTTTGCTGGTGGTTATATGCCCGGTGCTCAAGGGGTAAGGGAGTGTACAGTATTAGATCACAAATGTCTTTGAATTTCTATTTGTAAAATTACTTCCACAAGATTCAGCTCACTATTAACTATCAGTGAAGGTACAGGCAGTCATAAGGCCTTTGAGGAATGTAGCAACCAGTACGTATTTGATCCTTATCGAAACTGTGCGGGCTGTAGGTCAGTCTTTTGGGCTAAAGGTGAACATCTTTCTGTTTCTATTCTACATCCCTGTATCCCAAACCGACTAGAAATCAAGGAATGATATAGAGAGGGATGTTTCTTTAACCCAGTTGGCCTGCTTATGCATCTCATCTAATTGTCTACTTCCCTAGAAGTGTTTATCCAGTGAGTTTGTTTCAGAGAAAGTGAGGCACTGGAAATTGGGGAGAAGTTTGTGACAAGTATAAAGAACTACCAAATCACCAGCCTCCCACCAGATATAGTAATTGGTTGTAGGTTGGTTACCCTCCTTTGTAATGACCTGAGATACGTATATAATAGTATCCTCCTTGCCGGCCAAGGGGAAGCAAAAGATGGACCCCAAAAATCATAGAGGATGGTCGGGGGGGTGCGGGATGGAGGAATAGTTCTTGGTGTGGTGTCCTAGGAGGAAACACTTCATCTTAATGTCTGCTTTTCTTCCTAGTCAATTTGATTTTGAATCTTAAGTGTTTACATAGGACCAGATGCCAGATGGAACCTTCCTTAGTTGTGAAATATGTACTCAAGGTTTAACACTCTGAAATTTGGTAGGGCCCTTTGTTCTATCTCCTTTTTAGAAAAAGAATCTTTTGAGATGTGCCAAGGCCCCTCTAGAAAATGCCCATTAGTTCAAAGTCAAAAAAGACTTTGTTTAGAATTTGAGTTGGGGGAATTTTGTCAGAGATACCCCTTTAACCAAAGTCATTCAAAGGTAAATAACAGAAATAGTTATTTCTTTAAAAACTTAGTTCTTGTAATAATGAGAAGACTGGGTTAAATACTAGAAGACCTCTTAAAGACAACACAAAGCATGGTCAGTTGTTCTGGTAAGACACAAATTCTTTAATCTGCCTAGAAAGCAAAGAAATGTGTTTATTTACATTATTTTAAGAGCAGACCAATAATCTAAGAAAACTACCCTTTGAGCAGAAAAACAAATTCTAATTTTGTACCAGTGTACTTTTTTTTTTTTTTTTTTTTAAAGATTGTATTTATTTATTTGACAGACCACAAGAGCTGGAACACAAGCAGGGGGAGTGGAGAAGGAGGAAGCAGCCTTCCTGCCAAGAAGGGAGCCCATTGTGGGGCTGGAGCCCATTGTGGGGCTAGATCCCAGTACCCGGGATCATGACCTGAGCCAACGGCAGATGCTCAACAACTGAGCCACCCAGGTGCCCCTGTACCAGTGTACTTTTGATATCAAAACTCATTTTTTAAAAAACTTAGCCGACTAACCAGGCTCCCCCACTCAACAGGAAATCTGCTTCTCCCTCTTCTCCCCTCTGCTTGTACTCTCTCAAGTAAATAAAATCTTGGGGGGAAAAAAAGAAAAACTTAATCCATTCCAGTCTCATCCTTTGCCACAAAACCAACAACCTTTTTAATATTCATTCAGGTTTTGCTCTTCTTTTTCCTCTCACTCTGGAACAATCCATTGTTTCTCTTTAGACAGATTATTTTTCCTTTAATAAAAACACATCTCCGTATCTGATAACTTTTTTTTTACCTAAAACACATCCTTTATTGTGGAGATGCTTCCTTTACTTACATATATTATTTAGAATTATCAGCTCCTTAGAATCATTAATCCTTCAACAGTAAGCAATTGGGGCCTGTTAGGCTGCATTTTGTGGATTGATAAATGTATAAATATATTTTATAATTTCTATAAGTGTATTCCTCATAGGAAATTTTTGTGTGGCACAAAACATGTTTACTAGAATACCCAAGTATTTTTATTTCTTCTGTAAAAGGAAGCTAAACATGGATAAACTTCTGTTCAATAGTTAACATCTCTGTATTTTATCTTACTTGTAAATGATCTAGATATTCAGTGAATCTCCATCATTTAATTTACCTCAGTATAACCAAAGTTTCAGGTCACAAAAAAATTTTGGGAAGCAGTTGTTAAGGAAACCTACCATAAAGCGTAGTTTATATTGTTGAAAAGATCTCTATATTTGTTCTTTTGATTACACATAAGACATTAAACAGCTAACCATCACCTTATTTGACTTTCAGTAAACCCTAGGGAGAAAAGAGCTATGTCTATATTATATTTAATGTAGATAACTCTAAAAGACCTGCCTGTTTTAATTAAGCCAAGAAACTTTAAAAATAGCTCTATTTTTTAAACCAAAGATTATCCTAGATCACTTGAACCTAAAAAATATTTTGAGTTTCTGTATTTCTGAGAGTATACTTGATTTATATAAACACGTGCTTGTCTTTAAGCAACTTAGAGCTCTTTATAATTTTGGCAGTACCATCTGAACGTTGAAAAAAATCCTATGTGTAACATGCATAGACATACAGATGCAAACAGAAGGTATCTTCTGGCTTTTGTTTTAAAATTTTAGCCATAAGATGGATACAATAATAAACTAAATTCACTAGTTTGTCAAGAATAACTGGATCCAAATTGTGTTTCTGGCAGATAGAGGAAGTTAAGTTTGTGGAGAAGACATAAAAATTTTTCACTTCCGTGATTTCCAAACAGCCTTAAAGTAACAATTGCCTCCCCCAGGTTTGCATTCCAAAGAAGTGGCCCTTACTGGTTCCTAGAAAAGACTGGTTAGAACATTTACATCTCAAAGGCCCAGAAAAAGAAGGCAAGTTCCTCCTAGAAGAATCTTTGTTTCCTAAGTCCAGAATTTTTATAATACCTACAAGACTTGTTATGACTAGGGGAGGTAAAGAGGAGAAGTGGTTTTTTTTCTGTTCTTGTAAAGACACAATTTGTAACACAAGGACATTTCTTTAATTCCTTAAAGAATTGGGTTGTACCCTGAAGGATACCGAGAGGCTGACCCACCCATCCAACTACTTTATCTTCAATTTGTTTTAATATCTGGAGGCCGCTCTTCAACTAAGAATTCAAAAGATTGCTGTATTCTAGGTTTAGAGCTGTTTGTGTTTGGCTCCCCTCTTTGTATAAATTTCATTGACTCTTAAGGGAGACGGCCTAAAAGTTCTGTTAGGCTCTTGAGTATTTCCTTGCTATTTGGCCATCTTCTGGCCATAGGGTACTATAGAGTTACTTTTAAAAAAATCCTTGCAACTACCTTGCCAAGTTTCAGCCAGCAAAAACAGTAAATATTCCTGACAATATCAAACACCCCAAAAGATTTTTCCCTGACAAGATCCGTAACTCCTCCCAAAGATAACCAAAAGAAAAAAGGACCTTAGCAATTCCCTGAGAGCTAGCAACATTTGGTAGGCCCCCAGCCACAAAAGGGGAGCAACCCACATTTTTGTACAGCCATCTTTTAGAGCCCCAACCTGACATCTGAGCTCCCTACAGACACAAGAATGAACAACCTACAGGCCCCAGCAGGGAGAAAGCCATAGTCTCAGGAAACAAAGTGAAACAAGATAGTAACTGCCATCCCTGGGTGAGAAAGGATCAATAACCAGTGGGTTTCCTAAAACCAAATTCCTAAGAATCTGATTTGAAAAGGAAAAGACAATGTGCAATTTCTCTTGACCAGGCGTTATAGTGGTCCGGAAGAGCTGACTTCGGTAAGTTTCTCACTCTTCACTAGCTTCTGACAGTTTTACCAGGATGCCATCTATAGGCTTCACTGAGTGGCGTTTAAAATTGAGTGTAGCTCTCAAGATTTGGTAAGGTTTTCCATTAATTTTTAATTTCCCCTTGGCAGTTTGAGGGAATAACTGGCAGTAACTTACAGGAGAAACCCTTGGAGTTCCATCAACCCTAGCCCCATGGAGGGGGTAGAGGTCCTTTTCAGAGTAGATATGGGGATACTCAAATTTGATAAAATCTTCGAGGACATTTTTTCCAGTGTCCAAGTTGATTGCAATTTGTGGGCCAGTGTTTTAGATGATGGACCCCCTAGGACAGATGTGACAGGAGAGACAGAGCTGTTGTCTTAGGTTTCTGGCCTTGGAACTGTTGCCATTTTAAGGCCACTAACTTACAGGACCTTTGCCTTGGAAAGACAATGCAGATAATGGAGGAGTAGACTGATTACTCAGGTCAAGGAAGATAGAGGGGAGTTGAAGGTGTCCCATCATCTTACAGTTTTGTTTTAGGTATCTCGAGTATCTTAAACTTTATTAGCCTTTTGCACTGAATCAAACTATCATCGGATTTTGAAACCTCTTAGAGACTTCTACATACCAGTTAAAAATAGGTATCCCCTCCTGGTTGTTGATTGGGGAACCCTTACTTTTAAGTGCACTTCTTGTCAATAGATACAGCTTCCAAGACCACAATTCTTGGACATTAAGTAGGTGTGTTGGAGATAGAGAACTCAATTCTTTGAAAGTTGAAGATCTTATGTCTTGGGTTTCTCAGAGCCAGATTAATTCCCAAGAAGGCTTGGGGATTTTGTGATGTTTTCTGTGTACTGTGACACAGAATTTTTCTTGAGATTGCCAAGTGACTTAGTGTCAGTCTACCTTGTTCTGTGTTCATTCCATGCCCACCAGCTTTGCATCTTTGGCGTCCAGAACTCCAATTAGCAGTGGCTTTTAGTAGTCTAGCTTGTACACATTTAGATTTTGTTGTGCCATTGGTTAGAACAGTTTAAATTTCTTACCCTGTTTCCCTAAGTCTCCCAGCAGTTTATGCAAAGGATGTACCTTGAGGGTTTAGGAGTTGCTAACTGCTGCCACCCCTTGCAGACTCCCAATAGGATTGCTGTGGTACCTTTCTGGGAACTACATTTTACATACATACACACACAGTTATATATATATCTCTCTCTAACACACAGCCCATTTAGATCAGAGAGCTGCTTACAAAGCCTAAAGTAACTTAGCCACGGCCCTTGGTGTTGATGAGAGGAACAGTGAACTCAAAGGATTCAGCAGGCTCCTTGCCTATGTGTCTTATTGTTCCACAGGCCATTAGCAGTCTGCTTCAGATGCTCATCCTTACTGCCACAACGAGTTAAAAATGCTTTAGGTGACCCAAACAAACCTTATTTGACACTTTATGGAGCAGCAGTGTCCATTCCCAAGAGTCCAGAGAACTGAAAGCTGGGGTAGAAGGCAGGAAGCTTTTATCAGATAAAAAATAAGAGGCCAGAGTTGGCTTGGTGATTGGCACACTGAACACGTGGTTTCTGGGCCAGTGGAATAGTTACAGGGACATGAAGGTTATTTCAGCTTTCTGGAGTACCTGGGTGGCTCAGTGAAGTGTCTGACTTGATTCTGGCTCAGGTCATGATCTCAAGTGGTCAAGATCAGCCTCACCTTGGGATCTGCAGGGAGTCTACTCAAGATTCCTTCTCCTCCCAGCTCTCATATTCTCTTAAATTTCAGTTTGCTGATACGGCACTCTGGGCAGGAGCTATTCCATCTTGGATCTAGAAATTTATTTCTAACAGCTATGGCCTGTTAGCCAAATTTAACCTCTGGCGCTCTTTACACAGTCTAAGAGAGAGGGATTTAAATTTGTTTTGTTTTGTTTTGTTTTAAGGCTGAAAGGGTGGTGGAGGTGTGTGGCAGACAGTATTTAGCTCACAAAGTGAAATATTTACTGTCTGGCCCTTTACAGAGAAAATTTCCTGACTTTAAGCCATTTTTGCACCTTTGGTTCAAATAGGAAGGATTTTCACCCCTATTGAAACTGGTGTATAAACCCTCTCCTACACAGAGTTTGCTAATACAGTGATACTTAATTGTGTTGCAGTGAGTTCTTTTTCCACTGCAAAGTACGGATGGGAGTAGTAGACGAACAAGCCGTGGGGTCCCCAGTTTTAGAGATGTCTACAACATGCCTAAATAGCAATAAAAGATTACATCTCAACATAAAAGACCTAATTAGGTGTTTTGTTTTCTACACCATACCTAACCTAGTATAGTGGTATGCACGGGTGTGATGTCCCACATGCAAAGGGTAGGTAAGTAATTGCATGATGTAGAAAAACTTTGTGCATTCTTTAATTTTTTTTTTTAAGTCTCCCATAAAGTCATGAAATTACACTGAAAACAGGATCTGGGAAAAAAATTAGTTTATTCCCAGCTTTTTCACAATTATATACAAGAATCATGCTAATGTAAGCATATACATAAATAAGCAATTTTCATCAGTATGGAGGCCACAATTTAAATAAATGCAAATTTAAATTGTGAATGTGACTATTTTGAAAGGCTTAATGATGCCCTTATGTTTATGGCTTAGCTACCAAATTTCAGGCCAACTTTTTGGTACAGACCTTATGGGAAAATACCAAATATGTATACATTTTCTCTAAGAAACTAATAAACTTGATCTCAAAGAAGAAAAGCTACCTTCCCCCCTACCCATCTCCTATAGAAACCTTTCCAGTCTTAAAAGTATATTTTTTATAGACATTCTCATAATCTCCCAAGAAGGTTATCAGTATAAAATTTACCCACCTCATTCTCATGTGCTGTACTTTTGAAAAAATACATCAGTTTAATTACCAAGTAGTGTACAGAAAATAAATCAAATTTTTAAAAATGTACCACAGCTCTTCGTAAAGATAAAGTGCATTTTTCTTCTCTGGTAGACATTGGTTTACAGGTCTTCATTTAATTTGCTGGAATAAGAAGTGATTCATTAGATCAATACACTTAATAAAAAGCCTTTTCCATTCATCCTCAGTGTCTAGCACTCAAAACTAGTACTAGAAGATTTCTTAATAAACTTTAAAGTAATTAAGACCCTAGCATTTATCCTTGTGTACCTGACATTAGCAGTGGTAGCTTTAGAGTTAATTCTAGTAGGATAAAGACCTCATTCAGAAAAATCACACTATAAGTATCCTCTTTCAAGAATGCTAATTTAAGCATACTACCTAAAAAAGCCTTGGGTGTTTTGTTTTGTCCCTGTTGGCAGAGATCTGGAGTGAACACTTGGTTACTTTAGTTTCAGTGCTGCTCCAAGTTCCATGCAAACAAACCGGATACCCAGGTTTTTGTTTACTGGAACCCATGAAGCAAACACTATGTGTTAGCACACACCTGGATGTCAGGTCAGCTTCAAAGAAGAATTTCCACTGCTTCCCTTCCTCTCTCTCTGCCTGCCTCTCTGCCTACTTGTGATCTCTGTCAAATAAATAAATAAAATGTTTAAAAAAAAAAAAAGAATTTCCATACTCCAGGTTAATTCCCGTTGGTTCAAAGATGGTAGTTAAGAATACTGAAGAGATTTCTGCATCACTTACCTGCAGGGCCCGTCCTTTGGTCTCAATGGGGAGAGTAAATGCAGAAATGGCACATACAACACAGACCGATGAGAAAAGACACAGGGCCCCCAGGAGTGAGGCATTTATAAGAACCTGTAGGTCATAAGGAATGACTCAATTTATTGTGCCCAGTCACTTCTAAATGGATTTTTTTTGTGATAAGGGGAAATCATCTCTCCACCTGCATGAATGAATGTCCTTTGCAGCCATTCTATAAATTGTGCCTTCCTGACATCTTAGGTCTTTTATTTGGGCCCAGCTATTGTAGGCATCTTGAGTGACCCTGTGAGTTAGGACTGACATTAACACGTACTGGCCAGGTCAGACCTCTCTGCGCCCACTCCTCAATATCTCCAGAGCAAACCAGTATCGGGGGAATATGAGAGATCTGGTTTCCCCCACTTTCATACCAGTCTAGTGTGCTCAATTTCTAATTTTCATTGTTAGTCATGCAGGATTCCTCTACCTAACATCCACTCGTCCCCCTTCAGTTCTGACAGGATGGATTAGGAGGAAGTTTATTTAGAGATGTAATCTAACAGTCTCTGAAAAGATAAAAATGGGTTATCTATGTTCATGATGCTTTGTGTGTGACAGTACTTTCTGTTTGGTTTCCATTTTCCATATTCAGAGTGGATTTCTGCCAGTTGGCCAAGACCATGCTCTGTTAACTGGCTAGTTCGGACACTCCCCTCTCCTACATCTGTGAACCCAGGGCTGCCTCAAGTTAGCAAAAAGCCAAGCACTTGGTAGTTTAACTAATTTCACAAGGATGTTTAAATAAAGTGACAGGAACAGCAAGGCTCTCTCCAGTCACAGAATACTGCAATTTTTGGACAGACCTAGAGATTAGCAGGTCTAGTCCAACCTAATGTTACCAATGAGCCGAAAGTAAGGGCTAAGTGATGACTTGTCCAAAGTCACATGTAGCTCCCTCACACAATCAAGTGCCATTCAACCTCTTAGGTTCCCCTAAGATACAGAATAGGAGAGCCCATCCTGCGTATAAAGCCTGTTGCCTTCCAAAACAGTAAATATTTCCACTTGCCATGCGAACAACCCATGATACTTACTCCATAACTGTTGTGTACTCGCCCTAGCAAGTATTAGGTAGTATTTTCTAATTTATCTCCCAAAATAAGTTACAATTTTCCCTACTGAAAATCCAGGCTCAAAAAAGGGGAAAGGTAGGAACCAAAAGAAACCAGGCATTTGAACCATGACCAAAGTGTGCCACAGTTAAGTATGGCAATACATCTGCCAATCCTGCCTTTTCTGTCCTTTAAAACCACAGTTCACACCACCAGCAGCCATGAATTCTGAACTATTCCTCCCCAACCTTTGCAACAGATTTTAAAGTCTTAGGTGGTGTGAGACCTGAGGGTTTCAATTTAGGTTACATAACTGCTCTACTACCTAGGATCAGAGAGAGCAACTGCTGCCCCCCACCTTTTTTGTTTTTTGGGGTTTTTTTTTTTTTTGGTTTTTTTGGGGTTTTTTGGCTTCCCTACAGAAATACCAGTTTGGGCTTCATAGCAGGACTCTAGCAATCCAATAGATGTTACTGGATATTATTCCAATAAGAAGTTCCTTTCTGCCTAAGTGAACCAAAGTCAATTTCTGTTGTTTGTAAGGAAGAAATCTATTGCGTGATTATAAAAATCATCTGAGAATTTTGTTACAAGATAGATTTGCAGGCCCATCTTTGATTCACTATCAAAAAGATCACTCTGTTAATCTCTACTTCTAAAAATCAGCCCAGACCAGGAACAAAGAGGGACATTACACAGTGATGAAAGGTTTATCCACAAAGACACAACAATTCTAAAGGTTTACCGCAGAGCTTCAAACTATATTCAGTAAAAACTGAAAGAAGATCTAGGTAAATCCACATACAGTTGGAGACTTCTGTGCCCCTTTCTCAGTAATTGATAGAACTACTAGTCAGCAAAATTGAGGACTAGAAGAACTTTATATGCCATCAACCAACAGGGTCTAACTGACATTTACAGAACACCTTAACAAATAGCAGAGTACACATTCCTCTCTACCGCCCATGGAACATTCCCCAAAATAGACCAGGTTCTGGAGGCATAAAATGAACCTTAAAGGATTTAAATCCTAGGGGCGCCTGGCTGGCTCAGTAGAACATGCGACTCGATCTCAGGGTTGTAAGTTTGAACCCCACATTGAGTATAGAGATTATTTAAATCTTTAAAAAATATTTAAAACCCTAGAATATATTCTGACTGGAAGTATCAAACTAGAAATAAAAGATAACAGCAACATCTCCATGCACTTCTAAAATCCAGGAGTCAAAACCTCATGAAAAATGAAAACGATGAAAATACAGAATATTAAATGTGTGGGACACAGCTGATAGGAACAAAAATAAAATACTTAGGAATAAATGTGTAAGACAGGTATCAAGAAAAATTATAACTAAAGAATATGTAAATTTGAGTATTTCCTAGAAAAATAGGCTTACTCTAAATTAGAGTAAGTCTAAAATAATTTAGACTTACTCAATTTTACATTTAGTGACAATTTTATAACTAACTATATATATTATATATATAATATAGTTCTTAGAAAAATGGATTGTGAAAGTACGTCTCAAAATAATCTGTAATTCTAGTGAATTCTCAAACTCTATTCAAAGGATTCAAAATCCCAGTAGGGAAAAAAAATCCCAATAGGATTTTTGAGTCAATTTTGGGTGGAAAATTGATTTTAAGGTTAATTTGAAAGAATGAACATATAAGAAAAATCAGGGAACTTCTGGGAACATGTTCAGGTGAGAGAATTTGAGGGAAGTTATTAGCCTAAGTGGTAGTAAAGTTGTAATCATGAGCCGTGTGCTACTGGTGCCAAAATAGATCTGTAAAACAATGAATTACAAAGTAGAGCTAAATATGCAAATTGGGCTTATAATAACAGCAGCATGGTAAATCGATTCAGAGGAGCCAGAGAAAAGGATGATTAATGGCCTGGGGACAACCAGGTAGGTGTTTTGTTGCTTTTTAAAGCCGAATTCTTACCTCTGGCCTTGGGCCTTAAGTTTAAACAAATTGTGAAAAGATCAAGGAATTTAATGTTTTAGATGAAACACTAAAAGCCTCTGAACTCTCAGTGTCATAGAAGCATGAATGATGCAGGCCAATAAGCATGACACAAAACACTAGCTCCTTAAGTGAAAATGCTTGGTAAATTGATGAACTAATCATTTTAAATTTTGTATGCCAAAAAATTGATAGCAAAATCAAAAGATAAACTACAAACATTGAAAAAAAATATCTAGTATAATAATGGCTAAATGGCCTGTAGGAGAGTTGCTAATCACATAAATAAGCAATTTGTCAAAAAAAAAAAAAATGTTTAATCTGTGAAAGATGTTCAGCTTTACTCATAATGAACAAAGTACAAATTAATTGTCTACCATATCGAAGGATTCAAAAAATTTTTACCATCCTTTTTGATGAGGAAGGAAAGAACACAGATACTTAAGAATGTGGGCACCTGAGTGGTTCAGACAGTTAAAGTGCCCCACCGGAGGTTTCAACCCAGGTCTATCATCTCAGGGTCATGGGATTGAGCTCTGTGCCCCACGTCAGACTCTGCCTCTGCCCCTCCCCTCGTGTTTGTTCACTCCATCTCTAAAAATGAATAAATCTTTTTTTTTTTAAGATTTTATTTATTTATTTGGCAGACAGAGATCACAAGCAGGCAGAGAGAGAGGGGAGGAAGCAGGCTCCCAGCTGAGCAGAGAGCCCAATGCGGAGCTCGATCACAGGGCCCTGGGATCGTGACCTGAGCCGAATGCTGAGGCTTTAACCCACTGAACCACCCAGGCACCCCTGAATAAATCTTCTTTTAAAAGTGTTAATGTTAGGGGCGCCTGGGTGGCTCAGTGGTTTAAGCCTCTGCCTTGGGCTCAGGTCATGATCTCAGGGTCCTGGGATCGAGCTCCGCATCGGGCTCTCTGCTCGGTGGGGAACCTGTTTCTCCCTCCCTCTCTGCTTACTTGTGACCTCTATCTCTGTCAAATAAATAAATAAAATATTTTTTTTAAAAGTGTTAATGTTGTATCAAGGAGTGTGTATTTTTTAAGAGAAGACAGTTTGACAAGATCCATCATAATTTAAGATACATACACATTTTGACTGAAAAATTATCCAACAGACTTTTCTACAAAATCATGCTTTTTCACTCATATTCCATAGTCATTCCCACATCTCTCTGCCCTATTGTAAGCAGGGAAAGGGGGGCTCCCTAACCATCCTAGGTAGCAGACCACCCCCATCACTATTTCCTTTCTCTGTTTTCTATGTTTACATAGCATTAATCATACTAACATATTAGTAAACCATCCTCCCTTGTCCATTCTCCACTAGAGTGTAACTTTAAAGAATGTGGGACCTTGATTGTATAGTATAACATGAAAGAGCTTAGTGCTGTCGGATGGCGAATATAGTTGCTCCCATACAGAGGTGTGTGCATGATGGTCAGGGTGTCATTATTTGTAAAAGCAGAACCCAGAAATTATTTATTCACCCACCAAGTAACAGCTAATCATGGCACAGCCATGCAATGGAAATCCATGCACTTACTTGAAAGAATGAGGTTAATCTACATTTACTAACATAAAAAAGTTACTAATGTGAAGGCTGCAATACGCAGATATGTGTGCGTAGATGGACAGTTTGTGTATGTGTGTGTACATACGGACTTAGCTACACATATACACACAGATGGACATAAACTGTAAAGAGGAGTCGGGACTCTATTTGATGACTGCTGCAAGCCCTTAAGCCTCACGCTTCCCTTCTCTTCTGCCCCAACTTCTGAACTGCCAGGAGAGCCTGGGTGACAACAAAAGACCCACACCACACAAGCTGCCACCCTACTGTGGGACCCCTCACCTCAGCCACAATAAACACCCCAGCCAGTCTCCTTGCCTTGCCCTCTCAAGGTCAATTCAGAGCTGCTTGAGAGGGCTGTCCTGCTCTCCCATGAACCTTAACTCTGTAAGTTAAAAAAGACCTTTCCATACCCCAGTGACGTGTGTATGCATCATCAGTCCTGACTTAATGAAAACATGGAGGGCGTTCCATCCTTCTCCACAGGTGACTAGAACATGGACACAGATAAATGTAGATAGAAAATGCACATATTCATGGAAGTATGTGTACCTACATATATACACGCATCTATAGAATATACAAATATTACTGGTATGTACAACACCCAGGGAGACAAATACATGCATAGAAAAGAATCTGGGAGAATATGCCAGAAAACTCCCACTCAGTATGGAGTCTGCTTCTCCCTCGGCCTGCCACTCCTCCCCCTGCTTCTGTGCTCGCTGGCGCTCTCTCAGATAAGGACTTTAAAACTGGCGCTCTCTCAGATAAGGACTTTAAAGATACATGTATCTAAAAATGATGGTAAGCCTTGTTAATAAAAAAGAAAAACCCCAAACTATACATCTGACCCAAGAAGTACCTGAGAAATGACTGTAGAAATTTAACAAAAACAAGCCTAAATGAATAAGTTACAAATCAGAAACAAATGGACTTGATAAATGATGAATTATAGTGGAAATATATAAATGTATAGAATGAAGAATATAAAAGAAGAAATAATCACCAACACAGAGGAAATGGAGAAAAAAACCAGAGATTACTCCCCAGAGTTCTTTGTTAATAAATTTGCATACATATTCATAAAAATTTTTCCTGACATTTACTCAAGATTAAAAACAACAACAAAAAAAACCAAGAGAACCAAAACAACAGAAAAAAACTAGTGGCCAAAAAGTACGTCCTCAAAAGTGCCAGATCCACTTTCACAGATCAGTTCTTTTGAATCTCCAAGGAAGGATCCAGGGCAAGAAAAGCTTCCAATTTCTTTTTAATGAAACCAGAAGGACAGCAACTGCAGAACCTAATACACACAAAAACCCAACTGCCCTCTCCTGTGTGAGTGTTGATTCAAAAATTATAAATGAAATACTGGTAAGATAAAACCTAATGGTTCACTAACAAAGCAAAACACCCTGGCTAATGGGACCCTCACTGCTGTCACCTGCACTGTGGCTGGGAGGTTTTCCCTGCACACCCCTGCTCCCTCCCTCATTTATCCTCCCAACTGATCATCTCTTCCATGTGCAATTGTTAGCCACTGCTTTTCCAAGGACTCAAACTGACTCAAGCTCTTTCAATGAAATAGTTGGATACAAAATCAAGATAAAAAAAAAATGCAGGGTGCCTAGCTGGCTCGGAGGAGTGTGTGACTCTTGATCTTGGGGTCATGAGTTCAAGCCCCACAATGGGTGTAGAGACTACTTAAACAAAAAATTTATTTTCTACCTAGAAAAAAATATATTCACAAAATGTTTCAATGGCCACTACATGCCAGGCACTGGAGAAAGAAATACAAAAAGGAGCAAAACATGCCCATATCCTTGTCCTTCCCGGGCTTCGAGTACTGGAAGAGATGGATTTTGGATAGACCAGCAAACAAATTAGCAACTACAATCTGATAATCAAGATGAAGGAAATTTCAAGGCCACTTAAGAGCTCACAGGGAGATCACAGCAGGGAGACTGGGCTCAGTTTAAGGCCTCAGAAGGACTTCCCTGAGCAGAGAATTAATCATAGCTAACTGGAGATGGTGACAGGTGGAAGGGGAGAGGGTTTCTAGTCCCAAGGGAACAGCAAGTGAGGGAATCCCAGAAGGTGGTAACTGGGGTAATCAACTACAAGAAGCAGACTGTTTAAGCTAAGAAAATGGGTAAGAGCACAGGTGGGAGCCTCATTGGTGGGGCCTATAAACCAAGTTGAGGATTTGGGTCTTTACCTACAAAGAAGGGCAAGGGCAAGACAACAAAGGATTGTAAGCACAAGAACCACACAGATTTGCATGGATACTGGGAGGAGACATTGAAGGAGAATAAGAGCTTGCAGAAGGAAAGTGGTCAGGATGTTCTCTTGGCAGCCCAGTGAGAGGCTAGGGTTATTTGAACCAGAGTGGTGCCAGTGGTAAGGAAGGAGGAAAGGTGAATGATATGGGACCTGTACTAGGAGGATAAATCTGCGTGGTGGGGATTGACGAGGATGAGAAGGGAGAAGAGAGGAGGAGGACAGCCCCAGGTTGTATAGTGATGGAATTCACTGATGGGGACTGGAAGAGGAATGGCTGTGGGGAAAGATATCCCAAGAACGACATTGAACATGCTGAACTGAAGATGATTTTGAGAAATTCGGGTGGAAATGCCAAGGAAACAACTAGATAACATGAATCTGGAGCTAAGTAAGGCCTAGTCCAGGGATACAAAGTTGGGAGTTGTGAGCATATGATTAGTAATTAAAATCATAAAAAATGGGTGAAATCACCTACATGGAGACTAATATAAAAAAAATGAGGGTCTAAAATGAACTAAGAATTCCCAACAATGGGGGGGGCGCCTTGGTGGCTCAGTGGTTTAAAGCCTCTGCCTTCGGCTCAGGTCATGATCCCAGGGTTCTGGGATCAAGCCCCGCATTGGGCTCTCTGCTCCATGGGGAGCCTGCTTCCTCCTCTCCTTCTGCCTGCCTCTCTGCCTACTTGTGATCTCTGTCTGTCAAATAAATAAAACATTAAAATAAAAAAAAAAAGAATTCCCAACAATGGAAAAAAAAAAAAAGAGGAAGATAAACCACAAGGAGATGGGGAAGGAACAACCAGAGATGCAGGAGGACACCCACAAGTATGCCAGGTGATGGATGCCCCGAGAAGGTGAGAGAAAATGAGGACATGACCACTTGTCCTTATAGTAAGGGAGAGGTCGACATGGGAGATTAAAGCAAAGTTTAGGTGTAGAGGCATGGAGGTCATCAGAGATGCTATCAGGAATCATTCTTGTGGAATAGGGATGGCTGCAGCTGGGTTAGTGGGCTGGGGGAATCTCTGGGGGGAGGAAGTGAGGACAGTGAGGGGAAGGAACCCGAATAAGTAGTTGGGCTGGGAAGAAGAGGAAGGAGAGCCAATGGGAGTGAGTTTATCACATGTAAGCTATGGAATCTTAAACACATTAAAATGTTGACCGGAAGAGTTCTACCTGGAGGGATGGATTGAAATCACTAGACAGATGTGATTATAAACCTAAAAAAGTCAAAAGGCTCAGATGAAAAACCATTAGGAATGAGGAATGAGTTCAGTGAGCTGGCTGTTGGCCAATCAACAGCCAAACACTAGCCTTTGCAAATACAACTCATGCAAACTGTGAGACTAGAATTTATAATGTAAGAAAACAATCCATTCACAACAATAATGAAAAGCCTTAAAATGCCCAAGAATACACTTAACAAGATTTTCAGGATCTTTCATAACTAAACAGTAAAATAGCAAGGAGCATAGAACAAACATTGAACAACTGGAGACAAACTCTGCTCTTAGAAAGATAATATTAGGGAAAAAGTCACTTTTTCCTAAATTAACAGATACATTTAATGAATTAATAATTAAAATCTAAAAAGGGTTTGGGCAGACAGGGGAGGCTCTGTGACTTATCTGAGAAAGAAGAACAATGAGGTGGGGCTCAGGCAGCCAGTTTTGCAAGTGTCCTATAAATATCATTCAGCTAGCTAGAAGACTATGACAATGACGAAACCAGAAAGATCAATGGACTAAAATAGCAAGGCTAGAAATAGAACAAGTAATTGTGAAAATGTAAGCAAACAGACATTTCTAACTCAGGAGTAAAAAATGGGTTATTAAATCAAGTGGGTAGGGACCACGGGTCCACCAGTTCGGAAATCACATTAGGCCTTCTATTGCAGTATCCCAATGTCCTGGTCAGGATTTTCTGGGTCAGAATCTGGAATGCTTTCACTTTGTGATGGCTGAGGCTTTTACATGCTATACTTCAAAAAAATGCTTATACATCCTCTCTCCCAAAAAGAGAAGACTACAAAAGATTGGAAGGGAAAGGTCTATTTTCATAATCCTAACCACAGACCACAGAAGTTGTAAAGAAAACATTGATAAACATCAGCGTCTATGAACTTACAAAACAAGGAGAACAGAAACAAGAATGAAAGACAAATGGAAAATTGGGGCAATATTTGCAGTATGTCAGAAAAATGGTTGAAACCCTTTATACATACAAAGGATTCTCACAAATCCAGTTTTAAAGAATTGAAAAATGGGAAGGGCCCTAAATGGACAAGCTAAAAAAGATAAAATACCCAATTAAAATGTGAAAAGAGCATTCAGTCTCATTACTCACCAGAGAAAGACTATTACAATGACAAAGAGATATCCTTTATTGCCAGTGAGATTTGCAAATGCAACAAAGACTAACCAAACCCGCTGTCCAGTGAAGCAGCAGGACCATCCTCACTTGTACAACCTGCCCAAAGAGGGTGTTAGCACAGTGTATCAACATGGAAATTGAGCAGACCCCCCTGACCTACCTACCAATCCAATTTCTTTTTTTTTTCTTTTTTTTTTTTTAGAGATAGAGAGAGAGCAGGGAGCAGAGGGAAAGAGAGAATCTTTTTTTTTTTTTTTAAGATTTTATTTATTTATTTGACAGAAATCACAAGTAGGCAGAGAGGCAGGCGGAGAGAGAGGAAGGGAAGCAGGCTCCCTGCTGAGCATCTGAGAGCCCGATGTGGGGCTCGATCCCAGGACCCTGAGATCATGACCCGAGCCGAAGGCAGAGCCTAACCCACTGAGCCACCCAGGCGCCCCCCAATCCAATTTCTAAGGAATTTATCCTAAAGAGGTAATTGCATAGCTGGATAAAAATGTAAGTGCAAGGCTGCTCATTACTATTATTTAGGATAGAAAAATAACAAGTAGTCTAGGCCTTTAACAACACAGAACTGATAAATTAACTGAAAAGTTACTTTTTCTTTAAGATTTTATTTATTTATTTGACAGAGAGAGAGGGATCATAAGCAGGCAGAGAGGCAGGCAGAGAGAGGAAGGGAAGCAGGCTCCCGCCGAGCAGAGAGCCCGATGCAGGGCTCGATCCCAGGACCCCGAGATCATGACCTGAGCTGAAGGCAGAGGCTTAACCCACTGAGCCACCCAGGCGCCCCTGAAAAGTTACTTTTCTCATATACATATGAGAGTATATTTTTCAACATGAATAGAGGACTTGACTTTTTATGGCTATGAAAAACATCAGCAACATATTGTTGCATGCAGAAAGTAGGCTATAAAAAGTATATGGAAGTTTCTATTCAAGATGGCAACATAGGAAGATCCTAAACTCACCTCCTTTCATGGACAGATTGAATCTACAGGTTTATATGAAATCATTTCCTCTGAAAGAAATCCAAAAACTAGCTGAGCAACTCCTACAGAGAGGGCAAACAAGAAAGAAACCCACATCAAAACAGTCGGAGAAGCTGAGACACAATCTTGCCCTAAACCTCACTCCTGGTGCAGCCATCACAATAAGAAAGGAACTTAGAACTCCAAGCTCCTCCCCAAGGAGCTATGGGTCTAAATCCCACATCTGACACCCCAACTTCTAAGACATGCACCAGAGAGATGAGCCCCGACAATATCTTGCTTTGAGAGCCAATGGGTTTGTGTCCACGAGATCCCCACAGCCCCAGAAAATGAAGAAACCATTCTTAAGGGGCTCAAATGCAATTACCTGGCCAACTACTAGCCTCCTAACCTCCTCCACACCCCCCTCCCCAGCCAGAGGCAGAGACAGCCCGGTCAAACACATGTAGTCTTTTTATGAAAGAGGCCTATTTGCTTAAAGCATCACCCTGGTCGGCAAGCATCTACTTGAACACGCAACTAGGAATCTACTGAAATACTCTCCAAAGATGGAGGCCAGCAGGGACCAACTCTGCACTCTCCCTCAGCCTTGCTCCAGAGATCTGGTTTCTTGAAGGAAGGAAGTTGTGCACATGTCTGGTGCCCTAGTTTTTGTGGCTATTGCCCAGGGGATACCTCCTGATCACCTGGACGTGATGGCTAGCCGGGCTGACATTCCACAGGACTGTCACAAAGAATTCCCAGCCAGCTACACTGCAGGACTTAGCAGGGGGAGAGCCAACAGACCAAAACTCCATCTTTCTGGAAACGGGAGCTAGCTATTAGCTTGTCTTCATAGGTTCCGCCTGAAGGTAGACTCCTAACTAAATACACATCTAGCCACCGACTGCCATCCTCTCCAGACACTTCGGGGGATGGGTGCTATCTTCTCCCTCTCCATCTGGCTCACTCCAGGTCACCAGTATCTCCTGGAAAAGAGCTTAAACAGATGTCTGCCCAGTTTGGGTGGCTGCCAGCCAGAGGGCACCCCTGAATCTCCTGGTTCTGGCAGCCAATAGAACTTACGTTCATAGGTCTCACAGGACTGCAACCAACAGAAAGAGTTCTAAACTGGCTGTGTGCCCTCGGCCCCACCCAGAGCACAGCACTCACAGCAGACTGAAACACAACCCCAGTCTTTCCGTGCAAGACGCCTATTTGTTTATCTTCAACCTGTGGCCTGAAGGTCAGACTACTACTTCAACAAACGTTTAGAGGCTGATTACAATGCTGTCCCGAGATGGGGACCAGCAGACGCAGCTGCACCCTCTTCCTCTGCCTCACTCTATGAGTAGTGAAAGCGACTACCACAATTTGTTAATGGATACTCAGGATAAAAAGATATTAACTGTGACATCAAAAACAGAATGTGGAGGGGAGTAATGAGTTCGAATTTAAATTATTATCAACTTAAACTTCTTGGTGAGTCCAGCTAAAGTTTTGTCTTTTTTTTTTTTTAAATAGCTCAGTTTCATTGATCTTTTCTATTATCTTTTTAGTCTCTATTTCATTTATTTCCAATTTGATCTTTGTTATTTCCTTTCTTCTACTGACTTTATATCTGTTATTCTGTAAGAAATCTGACATAAGCCTCATAAGTCACAAAGCAATAACCTAGAGTAGATACACAAACGATAAAGAACCCAAGTCTACTAGTACAGATAATGATCACATCACAAAGGGAAAACAAGAGAAGAATAAGAAGGAACAAAGCCAGAAAACAATGAATAAAATGGTAGTAAGTACATCAGTCATTACTCTAAATGCATGGATAAGGGCATCTTGGTTCTTTCCACAGAGCCAAGATGCCCTTCAACAGACAAATGGATAAAGACGATATGGTCCATATATAAAATGGAATATTATGCCTCTATCAGAAAGGATGAATATCCAACTTTTCTATCAACATGGACGGGACTGGAGGAGATTATGCTGAGTGAAATAAGTCACACAGAGAGAGTCAGTTATCATATGGTTTCACTTACTTGTGGAGCATAAGGAATAACATGGAGGACATTGGGAGATGGAGAGAAGTGAGTTGGGGGAAATCGGAGATGGAGACAAACCATGAGAGACTGTGGACTCTGAGAAACAAACTGAGGGTTTGGGAGGGTAGGGGGCTGGGGGTTAGGAGGGCCTGGTGGTGTGTATTAAAGAGGGCACATATTGCATGGAGCACTGGGTGTGATGCATAAACAATGAACACTGAAAAAATAAATGGAACACTGAAAAATATAACACTGAAAAAATAAAATTAAATAAGTAAAGAATAAAATAGATAAACAAATAAATACATACATGGAAAGAAAATAAGACCCTTCTCTATGTTCTCTACAAGAGACTCATTTCGTATGTAAAGACACACACAGACTGAAAGCAAAGGGATAGAAAAAGATATTCCATGAAAATAGAAATGAAAAGAAAGCTGTGGTATTTAGATTTTCTCAAACAAAATAGACTTTAAAACAAAGACTATGATAAGAGACATAGTTACATAATGATAAAGGGATCAATCCAATGAAAGCATATAACGTTTGTAAATATGTACACACTCACCATAGGAGCGCCTAAATATACAAAGTATTAACAGACCAAAAGAGGAAACAGACAGCAGTACAGTAATAATAGGAGACTTTAATATCCCACTTCAATGACAGGTTGTCCAGACAGAAAATCAATAAAGAAATATTGGCCTTAAATGACACCTTAGACCAGATGAACTTAACATATACAGGAGATGCCATCCAAAAGCAAGAGAATACACATTTTTCTCAAGCATACACGGAATATTCTCCAGGATAATACATTACGCCACAAAACAAGACTTAATAAATTTAAGATTGAAATCCTATGAAGCACCTTTTCTGACCCAAATAGTATGAAACTCGAAATCAATTATAAGAAGGAAATTGGAAAATTTCCAGATATGTTGAGATTAAACTACACACTACTGAACAGCCAGTGGGTCAAAGAACAAATCAAAGAAGTCAAAAAAATACCTTGAGACAAAAAAAAATGGAAATACAACATACCAAACTTATGGATACAGCAAAAGCAGTTCTAAGGAAGTTAATAGTGATAAATGCCTATATCAAGAAACAAGAAAGGTCTCAACTAAAAAACTTAACTTCATACTTCAAGGAACTAGAAAAAAGAATAAACCAAGGCTGAAGTTAGTAGAAGGAAGGAAATACCAAAGATCAAAGTGGAAGTAAATGAAATAGAGACTAAAAAGACAATAGAAAAGATCAATGAAACTAAGAGCTACTTAAAAAAAAAAAATGGCAAAACTTTAGCTAGACTCACCAAGAAGAGAAAGGACCCAAATTAAATCAGAAGTGAAAGAGAAAATGTTACAAATAAAATCTTTTAAAAAAAGGGGAAGGGAGGAGGGCACCTACATGGCTCAGTCAGTTAAACATCTGCCTTTGGCTCAGGTCACGATCCCAGGATCCAAGTATGGCGCCCACGTCAGGCTCCCTGCTCAGTGGGGAGCCTGCTTCTCCCTATCCCTCCACCATTCCCCCTGCTTGTGCTCTCTCACTGTCAAATAAATAAATAAAATCTTAGGGGGAAGAAAGAGGAAATGTTACAATTGATACCAAGAAATATGAAGGATCATAAGAGACTAGCATGAACAATTATATGCCAACAACTTGGGCAACATAGAAGAATGGATAAATTCCTAGAAACATACAATCTACTAAGACTGAATCATGAAGAAATAGAAAAATCTGAGCAGACCAATTACTAGTAAGGAAATTGAGTCAGTAATCAAAAACTTCCCAACAGGGGCACCTGGGTGGCTCAGTGGGTTAAAGCCTCTGCCTTCGGCTCAGGTCATGATCCTAGGGTCCTGGGATCGAGCCCCACATTGGGCTCTGTGCTCAGTGGGGAGCCTGCTTCCCCTTCTCTCTCTGCCTGCCTCTCTGCCTACTTGTGATCTCTGTCAAATAAATAAATAAATAAAATCTGTAAAAAAAAAAAAACAAAACAAAAAAAAAAAAAAACCACTTCCCAACAAACCAAAGTCCAGCACCAGACAGCTTCACTGGTGAATTCTACTGAACATTTAAGTACCAATCCTTCTTAAATTCCTCAAGACACAGAAGAGGGAACCACTTCCAAACTCATTTTACAAGGCCAGCATTACCCTGATTCCAAAACCAGACAAGGATGTCCCAAGAAAACAAGAGGCCAATACCTCTGATGGACATAGATGCAAAAATCCTCCACACAATATTAACAAACCAAAATCAATAATACCTTAAAAAGATCATACATTATAATCAAGTGAGATTTATTCTAGGGTTAAGAGATGGTTTAATATTCACAAATCAATGTGATATACTATATTAAACAAAATGAACAATAAAAATACTGATTATCTCAAAAGATATAGAAAAAGCATTTGACAAATTCAACATCCATTTATGATAAACTCTCAACCAAGTGGGTATTGAGGAAATACACTGCAGCGTAATAAAGCCTGTATTTGACAAGCCTGCAAGTTACATTATCCTCAATGGGGAAAAGATAAAAAGCTTTTCCTCTCAGATCAGGAATAAGACAACTTTCCCCACTTTTATTCAACACAGTATTAGAAATGCTAGGCAGAGGAATTAAGCAAGAAAAAGAAATAACAGGCATCAAAATAAGAAAGCACGGTGCAAAACTGTCACTGTTTTCAGAAACAAGATATGATATACAGAAAATGCTAAAGATGCCACCCAAAAATGTTAGAATAATGAATTCAGTGAAGCTGCAGGATGCAAATATTTAAAAATACGTTGTGTTTCTATACACTACCAACAAATTTTTTAAAAAGATTTTTTTATTTATTTATTTGAGAGAGAGAGAGACAAAATGAGAGAGCTTGAGTGGGGTGGGGTCGGTGGAGGAAGCAGACTCCCAGCTAAGCAGGGAGTCTGAGTGGGGCTTAATACCAGGACCCTGAGACCATGACCTGAGCTCAAGACAGAGGCCAAACCCACTGAACCACGCAGGTGCCCCAAGAAGAATTAATATATTTATATGTCCATACTACCCAAAGTAATCTAGAGATTCAGTGCAATCCTTAAAAAAATTCAAATGGAACTTTTTTCACAGAAACAGTACAAACAATCCTAAAACTCATAGAGAACCACAGAAGACCCCAAATAGCCAGGGAAATCTTGAGAAGGCATCATCACATTTGCTGGTTTCAAAGCAGATTACAAAGCTATAGAAATTGAGACAGTGTGGTATTGGCATAAGAACAGAAACAGATCAATAAAACAGAATAAAGAGCCCAGAAATAAACCCCTGTATATTTAGTCAATTAATTTATGGCAAAGGAGCCAAGCATATTCAATGAAGAAAGGAGAGTCTCTTCAGTAAGTGGTGTTGGGGAAATTGGAATGCTACATGCAAAAGAATGAATGGACCACTATCTTAACTCATACATAAAAATCAACTCAAATTTGGTAGAAGATGACAATATTAAGACCCCATAAAACTCCTAGAAGAAACCAGAGGCAGATTTGATTTCTTTGGATGTGATACCAAGAGGAAAGGAAATGAAAGCAAAAATAAACCAGTGGAACTACAAACTAAAAAGCTTCTGCACAGTAAAGGAAAACCATCAACAAAATGAAAACACAACCAACAGAATGGGAGAAAATATTTTCAAATTATGTATGTCATAAGGGGTTAAGAGCCAAAATATGTAAGCAATTCATACAACTCAGTAACAAAAACCTCGAAAAATCTCTTTGAAAAATGGGCAGAGGATCTGAACAGGTAATTTCCAAAGAAGACATTCAGTTGGCCAATAGGTGCATGAAAAGGTGCTCTACATCACTCATCATCAGAGAAATACAAATCAAAATTTCAATGAGCTTGTCAGGATGGCTATTACCAAAAAGGTAAGGGCACTTGGGTGGCTCAAGCCTTTGCCTTGGGTCCTGGTCCTGGGGTCCTGGGATCGAGCCCCATGTGGCTCCCTGCTCAGTGGGCAGTCTGCTTCTCCCTCTCCCTACCTCGTACTCACTCTCTGTCTCAAATAAATAAATAAAAATAATAAACGGTTGGCAAAGATACAAAGAAAACAGAACACTTGTTTACTGTTGGTGGGAATATAAATTGGGATAGCCACAATAAACGCCAGGACAGAGGTTCCTCAAAACATGAAAAACAGAACTATGTTATGACCCAGCAATTTCACTTCTGGGTATTTATCTAAAAGAACTGAAAACACAAATTTGAAGAAAAATATGTACTTCCATGCACACTGAAGGGCTATTTACAACAGTCAAGACCTGGAAACAACATGAATCCATTGATGGATGAATAGATAGAAAGAATATGGTATACATAGACAGTGCAATATTATTCAGCTAAAGAAAAGAAGAAATCCTGGCCCTTACACCAGCATTGAAAGACCCTGAAGGTATTATGTTAAGTGAAATAAGACAGACAGAAAGAGAGAATTACCATATGATGTCATTTGTGTGTGGACTCTGAAAAAAAACAAACAAACCCCAAACTCACAGAAATGGAGAACAGATTGGTGGCTGCCAGAAGTAGGGGGAGGCGGGTTCTGGTGTGTGTGGAGGAGGGACAATTTGCAAAATGGGTAAAGGGCATCAAAAGACACAAACTTCCAGTTATAAGATAATTCCTGGGAATATAATGTACAACATGGTGAATATAAGACTACTGTTTTATATATTTAAAAGTGGCTGAGAGAATAAATCTTAATTCTCATCACAAGAAGAATCTGTGATGGGTGTTAACCACACTTAGTGTGATCATTTCATAATATATACATACAACCAATTATAATGTACACCTGAAACTCGGAAGTTACATGTCAATTATATCTAAATTTTATTTTATTTTAAAGATTTTATTTATTTATTTGACAGAAAGAGATCACAAGTAGGCAGAGAGGCAGGCAGAGAAAGAGGGTGGGGAGGAAGCAGGCCCCTGCTGAACAGAGAGCCGATGCAGGACTCGATCCCAGGACCCTGAGATCATGACCTGAGCCGAAGGCAGAGGGTTAACCCACTGAGCCACCCAGGTACCCAATCATATCTAAATTTTAAAAAGTATATGAATTGTGATATTTCGGTAAAATGTATATACATGTTCATTCATACATACATATAGTTAGAGATCATGAAAGAGCTTCATTAAAATATTTGTATTTGTGGGCGCCTGGATGGCTCAGTTGGTTAAGTGTCCAACTCTTGATTTCAGCTCAGGTCATGATCTCAGGGTCCTGGCGTTGAGCCCTGTATCAGGTTGCACACTCAGTGCGGTGTCTGCTTCTCTCACTCTCTCTCTCTCTCTTTCTGCCCCCCTCCCCAGCTTGTGTGTTCTCTCTTAAATAAGTCTTTTAAAAATTTTTTTTTAAAAATTTGTATTTCGGGGCGCCTGGGTGGCTCAGTGGGTTAAGCCTCTGCCTTTGCTCGGGTCATGATCCCAGGGTCCTGGGATCGAGTCCTGCATCGGCTCTCTGTTCAGCAGGGGCCTGCTTCCTCCCCACCCTCTTTCTCTGCCTGCCTCTCTGCCTACTTGTGATCTCAGTCTGTCAAATAAATAAATAAAATCTTTAAAAAAAATTTGTATTTATTATCTCAGATAAAATATTTTAGGTAGTGACATTTTAACTCATATTTGTAACTTTTGTGTTTTTAGCACAGAAGAAAAAAAACATGGAAGCCAAATTACTGAAAATATAATAAACACAAGCCTAGTTACGACCCTATTTCAAAAAAACACGGACAAATACCCTCTCCTAGACCAAACTCTAGCCAGACTGCTCTAAGTCTCTTCTCACCCAGCCCCAACGTTGGTCTGTAAAAGACCCAAACCAACACTAGCCTGTTTCCAGCAACTGAAGGCCACAGCCCCAAGATGACCCTCAGTTCCACTTCATGTGCCTGCAGGAGAAACTCAAGTCCGTCCCTTTGTGCCAGTCAGCACCTGGAGGCACAACATTTGTACAGGTTTCACATGGGCCAAACCCCTTGTTTCCACTTTTGGCAATTTTTCACTTCCCTTGGTCTACTGCCCCACCCCCACATTCTCCCTGCAAAATGCCAGTCACCCTGGCACAAACCAAAGCTGATTTCCGTTCACCCTGAGCTCTTCCTCCCTATTGCAAAAGTTACTACTGACCAAAATACGTCCTCGCCCCTTTAACTAGTGTCCAGCTTGGTTTATCTTTCACGATACACACGTAGTTACTCAGTAAGTATACTGCTTATTAGTGGGGTGCCTGGGTGGCTCAGTCAAGCGTCTTCCTTCAGCTCAGGTCATGATCCTGGCATCCTGGGATCGATCCTTGTGTCAGACTCACTGCTCAGCAGGGAGCCTGCTTCTCTGCGCCCCCCCCCCCATGCTAACTCAAACGAAAACCTTTTAAAAGTACTGCATATTAGAAATTATTTATGAAAAAATGAAATGTGTATTTTCTCATTCCCATTAACTTGCGAAGTGCGGTATACAATCTCATGCATTGATTCACTGGGTTTCCACACAGCCAGTCAGGTATTTGACAGGACAACAAAATCACTACTTAGCTGGGACAATGCAGTTCAAGCTTTTTGAGAGCCCTGAAAGATAAACATTTGGCTTTCATCTTTATTTATGGTAGATTTTTTGGGGGGGGTGGGGCAGAAATTTAAATTTTTTATGTAGTTTCTTCCTTGACCTAAGAGGAACATCTTCCACAATTCTAAAATCTCTTTTCGCAGGAGTAGGACATGGCAACCTGAGATTAAAGTCTTACCATAAGCTTGTTCTACCCTGGCCCTACCCAGCCCCACCGTTCACTAAACAGCAAGCAGAGCACTCTTTTCAAAAGGCAGAACTGCTCCTGTCACTGACCTGCTTAAAACCTTTAAATTATTTCCCACTACTCTCAGGACAAACTCCCAAGTCCTCAAGATGCCTCTAAGGCACTTTCTCTCCCTTCATGTGTCTCCGTTCTGCTCATCACAGCAAGTTTCTATTCCTGGAACACACCCATCTCTGGCTTCCCCAGGTTGCTTCTGTACCAGCAGGTATCCTACTGGAAATGCTTTTTCTCTGTCAGTTGTCAGCTTCTCGTATTTCAGGTTTCAATTCCACTGTCACCTTCCCAGAGAGGTTTTGCCTAAAAAGACCTGTCAGTACTTTGCCTCACTATCATATTACCTCCCAAGCCCTTCTATAAGGTGGAATTCTCTTAATTGGTTGCATATTGGTAAATTCCCAACTGGAATGCCAGTCTCTTGAGAGAGAGACTCTCGTGGTGGTGTGCCGCCAAACGCTTCAACAATAGCCTTTCCCCCGAAAAAGTCCCACTGCTACCGGATGCCGATGTCCAGGATCCAAATACTACCACTACGGGTAATTTCGTGATCCGATGGGACATCAACCAGATCGCAGAATTGCTTGAAAATTTAGAAGTTCATTTTCACAAGCCCGTGCAGGCCAGCTCCCACCCACCCCTGGAACCTCATCTGGCTGCTTTACAGACACCAATAAATGGAACTGGAACAATCCACCCACAGAGTGAGGGGCAACGAATGGTGGCTGAAGGTTGAATTGGAATAAAAGGATTCTCAGTTCTATGCGGTCAGATACTGTAGCTTAGCGGAGTTGTGTGTGTGTGTGTGTGTGTGTGTGTGTGTGTGTGTGTGTGTGTGTGTTTTCTAACTGCCAAACTGTATGTAGATTTGCAGACAAGTACTTTGAAGTCAACTTGTTAAATGGGTCATTTTAAGAAGTTCCTAAATGAAAGGCAAAAAGAGGAGGAGAAGGAGGAGGAAGGGGAAGAGGGTTGAGAAGGGAAGGAGCAAGAGGAAGAATTAAGTGAAAGTAAAGCTTCTCTCCCAGTTGTTATTCTCCCTGTGGACAGCCTGGCCTGAAGGCAGTCCACAGGCCAGTCTCAGCAGGTTTGCTCTGAGTACTTGTTAGAACGACCCTGGTGGCCCCACACTCAGCCTCAGTCTCTGGGTGGAATCCAGCAATCTTCTCGCTATCAAGTTATGCCTGGTAATTCTGATACGCACTCACGTTTAAGAAGCCCGTCCAAGGGAAGGCGGACGGATTATCAGCTCCCGAGAGTGAGGCCAAGGGCTTCCTCTCTGAGGGGAGCAGCTCACCCCACCCCAAACCCAGCAGATATCCTAGGAGCGAACAGATCTGGGATTCTGACCTCCCATCCAAACCCGTCAAGAAAGCAAAACATCCCAGTTGCACCGTCTTCAACATACCAGATTTTAAAAAAGTATTTTTATTATTGAGAGATACTTATTTGAAACATTGAACACTTGGTCTTCATTATTAGTGATCATTGCTATTAGGTAACATTTATTCAGTGTTTACTATGTGTCCAATTTTGGGCTAAGTATTTTCCATGTATTAATACTCAGAACAAACCTATGTGGTGGGTGCTGTTTTGATCTTTATCTTACAGACGAAGGGACATTGAGAGAAAAGTGATTTCACTGTAAAAGGCTGCAACTCCCTGGCCACAGGAGGCTAAAGCAGGTCAGAGCCCATGGCCCCAGAAGACCTAGACACAGTTGGTGATCTTTCCCGATCCACGAAGCCACCAAAAGTTGTGTGGTCTCCAGGGAAAATACCCGCGAATACCCCAAAGGCAGGATTCAAGTGGCTGAGAAACAGAGAGATGCAATTTCTACTTAAAGCTCAGAAAATAAGCTAGACCAGAGCTGGATCATCCAGAAACAGGATTCATATCTTACTTCTATCTTTTACCACTGTGTTTTTTTCTGAAAATGGTGAAAGCAGTACAAAAAAACTTTGAAAATCACTAGACAAAAGCTGCCCTCATTTTTCCTTAACATTCCGCAAATAGTCAAAAACAAATGAGTAACAGCCTAGTGGGGGGCAAAATGTGTTAAGTTATAGGAAATGCACGTGACAGTCTGTCTGCTCAGCCCACAAAACCCCCTTCCTTTGAAAACTCATTTCCCCAGCTGCATTTACAGATAATCTTGACCCCTGGCCATAGCCGATTGAGCTCGAGTATGAACATCTGACCAGACCTGGCTAGTGACAGTCCCTTTTCTGGGAGGAAGAGAGAGTACAACCATGTCTTCTGGTGGCTGGATCTAAGGATCCACGTTTTGGATTCCTGGGATGGCAAAGGACACAGGCAAGCATAGCACACTGGCCTTCAGGGAGAGGTTCATAAATCCTGAATTCTCAGAAAGGTGAAGAAGTGACCACGGACCCAGACAGACATGAGGAAGAACGGGTCTGGGTCCCTATCACCTCCACTGCTTGGACCAGAACCTCCCAAGGCAGCCCGCTCAGGTGGATTTCCATTTCTGTGGTCAAAAGAAAAGGACCAGTGCAGGCAGAGTTCAGCCCTTCGAGAAAACACGACCACCCTGGTCACCCTATCTGCCTCTGTTTCCCTCCAGAAACAAGGGTCCATCCATGAGCCCAGGCCACCTCTGGATTTTATCTCAGGACCTGGTTTCCCCTAGCACTAGACTTCCCCTCCCTGCCTTTCCATGCTGTGTTTCTCCATTGTACCCCTGGACAGGGTCAGGTTCAAACCCACTCATATTCAATTGCTCAAGCACCTCATGTCCTCCATTTCTTTTCCTTCTTCCTGCAACAATGCCCAACAAAATCCAAATCGTGCACTCAATGAAATACATGCTATTGACCAATTACAAGCCTGGAAACATTTACTTAGCCTCTTTCTCTACCCAAATTCACCCAACAATGGGAAAACAACCCCCTCAAGAATACTCATGACGGCACGTTTTGCATGGAGCACTGGGTGTTGTGCAAAAACAATGAATACTGTTATGCTGAAAAAATATATATATATATGTAAAAAAAAAAAAGAATACTCATGACGTCAACAGCAATTCCCGCTTAAACCTTTCACTTGAAAGAACCCAGTGTCCTGCTTTTCCCATCTCCTTTAGACTCATCCCCCCTACAGAGACTCCTGGGCTGTACCTGGGATATAAACGGTGCCACCATTGCTCCAATCCGACACAGGGAGCCACTGGTCCCCATCCCCAAAGCGCGCATCATCGTGGGGTAGACCTGGAGGGCGGAGCATAGGAAGAACCGGTTAGCTTGGGCTCCTGCTTTCCCGAGTCCCCTGCCCTGCCTCCCCCAGCCAGGCTTCCATATATAGCAAATACCAGCTGTTCTCTACAGGTATATAGGCTATGAAATAGAGGACATTCAGGTTCTCAGGCACCACAACATTGAATTTTAAGTATCAGAAAAATAAACACTTAGAAATGAGCCTTTAAATGACCAAATTCCAAAATATTTTTCTTTTTATTTTTTTTTTATTTTTTTTTTATTTTTTTTTTAAAGATTTTATTTATTTATTTGACAGAGAGAAATTACAAGTAGACAGAGAGGCAGGCAGAGAGAGAGAGAGGGAAGCAGGCTCGCCGCTGAGCAGAGAGCCCGATGCGGGACTCGATCCCAGGACCCCGAGATCATGACCTGAGCCGAAGGCAGCGGCTTAACCCACTGAGCCACCCAGGTGCCCCAAGATTTTATTTATTTGACAGAGATCACAAGTAGGCAGAGAGGCAGGCAGAGAGAGAGGAAGAAGCAGACTCCCCGCCGAGCAGAGAGCGCAATACAGGGCTCGATCCCAGGACCCTAGGACCATGACCTGAGCCCAAGGCAGAGGCTTTAACCCACTGAGCCACCCAGGCTCCCCTGCAAAATGTGTTTAATTTCCAAGTATAATTTCAAACAGTTAAGCTCTGGAATCAAACAGAAGACTTCTACTTTAGAGCTATAAATGTATAAAGTAGTCCTACCGAAAATAAAGGAAGTCCTCCCCAAGGGGCACCTGGATGGCTCAGTCGGTTAAACATCTGCCTTCAGCTCAGGTCATGATTGCAGGGTCCTAGGATCGAGCCCCACGTCGGGCTCCCTGCTCAGCAAGGGAGCCTGCTTCTCCCTCTCCCTCTGCCTGCTGCTCTGCCTACTTGTGGTCTCTTCCCATCTCTCTAATAAATAAATAAAATCTTCAAAAAAAAAAAAAGAGAGAGAGAGAGAGAAAAATTATGGATGAGAACAGACTTAGGAAATTCCGTGACTCCGTCAAATGTAGTAACATCAGTATCCTATGAGTCCCAGAAGAGGAAGAGAAGGAAGGTGGGGGTGTGTGTGAAAATTTACTTCAGGAATTAATCGCTGAAAGCTTCCCAAATCTGAGGAAGGAACTAGGCATCCAGATCCAGGAGGCACAGAGAACTCCCATCAAAATCAAGAGCAGGCCAACACCAAGGCATATTGTAGTTAAATTTGCAAATACAGTGATCAAGGAAATATCCTAAAAGCAGCAACACAAAAGAAGTCCCTAACTTACAAGGGAAGATGCATAAATCTAGTGCAGATTGCTCAACAGAAACTTGGCAGGCCAGAAGAGAGTGGCATGATATACTCAAAGTGCTGAGTGGGAAAATCTGCAGCCGAGAATATTCTCCAGCACGGCTGTCATTCAGAATAGAAAGAGAGAGAAAGCGTTTCCCAAAGAAACAAAAACTGAAGAAGTTCGTGACCACTAAACCAGTTCTGCAGGCTACTGAAAGGGACTCTGAGTGGAGAGACCAAAAGCAACAAGGAAAGGAACAGAGGAAAACTGCAGATGTAACTAAACATGTATCAAAAATTACCCAGAATGTAAATGGACTAAATGTTCCAGTCCAAAGACACAGGGTGTCAGAATGGATACAAAAACAAGAGCCATCTATATGTGCCCCTAAGAGACATATGTTAGACCTAAAGACACCTGCAGATTGAAAGTGAGGGATGGAGAAACATTTATCATGCAAATGAGTGTCACAAGAAAGTCGGAGTAGCAATAAGTCAGACAAACTAGATTTTAAACCAAAGACTGTAATGAGAGATGAAGGGCATTCTGTCATAATAAAGAGGTCTAACCAACAAGATCTAACAGTTGTAAATACTTATGCCCCCAAAGTGGGAACACCCAAATATATAAAACAATTACAAACAAAGGAACTCACTGATGATAATATGGCAACAGCAGGGGATGTTAACACCCCACTTACATCAAAGGACACATCATCTAAGAAGAAAATCAACAAGGAAACAATGGCTTTGAATGACACACTGGACCAGATGGACTTAACAGATACATCCAGAACATTCCATCCTAAAGCAGAATACATTTTTTTTCAAGTGCACAAAGAACCTTCTCCAGAATAGATCACATTCTACATCACAGTCAGGCCTCAACAAGTACAAAAAGATTGAGACCATACCATGCATATTTTCTGGTCCCAACTCTATGAAACGAAGTCGACCACAGAAAAAAAATTGGAAATACCACGAATATGTGGAGGTTAAACAACATGCTAGTAAACAATGAATGGGTGAAGCAGGAAATCAAAGAAGAAATTTAAAGATACGTGGAAACAAATGAAAATGAAAACACAGTGGCCAAAACATTTGGGATGCAGCAAAAGTGATCCTAAGAGGGAAGTACACAGCAGTACAGGCCCACCTCAAGCAGTAAGAAAAATCTCAAATAAACAACCTAACCTTATACCTAAAGGAGCTAGAAAAAGAAAAATGAGGCAAGCAGAAGGAAGGAAATAATAAAGAGCAGAAATAAATGATAAACTAGAAAAAAATAGAACAGATCAATGAAACCAGCTACTGGTTCTTTGAAAAACAAAATCGATATAACCCTAGAGCCAGACTTATCAGAAAGAAAAGACCCAAATAAATAAAATCACAAATGAGAGAGAAGTAACAACCAACATCGCAGAAGTATAAACAATTACAAGAGAATATCATGAAAAACTCTATGTCAACAAATTGGACAACCTAGAAGAAATGGATCAATTCCTAGAAACATAAAAACTACGAAAACCAAACAGGAAGAAACAGAAAACTTGAACAGGCCAATAGTCAGCAAAGAAATTGAATAAGTAATTGACTATCTCCCAACAAAGCAAAGTCCAGGGCCAGATGGCTTCACGGGTGAATTCTACCAACACTTAAAAAAGAGTTAAGGAGTGCCTGAGTGGCTCAGTGTGTTAAAGCCTCTGCCTTCAGCTCAGGTCATGATCCCAGGGTCCTGGGATCGAGCCCCGCATCAGGCTCTCTGCTCAGCAGGGAGCCTGCTTTCCTTCCTCTCTGCCTGTCTCTCTGCCTGCTTGTGATCTCTGTCTGTCAAATAAATTTAAAAAATCTTAAAAAAGATAAATATATAGATAGATAATAAAGAAGAGTTAATACCCATCCTTCTCAAACTATTCCAAAAAAAGCGATAGAAGGAAGACTTCCAAATTCATTCCATGAGGCCAGCATTATCCTGATAACAAAAGCAGATAAAGACTCCACTAAATAACAGAACTACAGGCCAATATCCCTGCTGAACACAGGTGCAAAAATTCTCAGTAATGTACTAGCAAATGGAATCCAACAGTACATTAAAAGAACCATCCACCACTATCAAGTAGGATTTATTCCTGGGCTGCAAGGGTGGTTCAGCATTTGCCCATCAGTCAAAAGGATACACATACCACATTAATAGAAGAGTAAGAACCACAGGATCTTTCAACATCTGTTCATGATAAAAACCCTCAACAAAGCAGGGTTAGTGGGAACATACCTCAACATAATAAAGGCCATATATGAAGAACCCATGGCTACTATCATTCTCAATGAAGACAACTGAGAGTGTTTCCTCTATAATCAGGAAAAAGACAGGAATATCCACTCTCACCACTATTATTTAACACAGTACTGAAGTTCTAGCTTCAGCAATCAGACAACAAAAAGAAATAAAAGACATTCAAGTGGGCAAGGAAGAAGTCAGACTTTCGCTATTTGCAGATGACACCATAGTCTTTATAAAAAACCCAAAATACTCCACTAAAAAATTGCTGGAACTGATACACAATTTCAGTAAAGTGGTAGGATTAAAAAAAAAAATCTGTTGCATTTCTATACACCAATAATGAAGCAGCAGAAAGAGAAATCAAGAAATTGACCCCATTTTCAATTATGCCAAAAAGCATTAGATACCTAGGAATAAACCTAACCAAAGAGATGAAAGACCTGTACTCTGAAAATTATAAGACACTGGTCAAAGAAATTGAAGATGACACAAAGAAATGGAAAAATATTCCATGCTCATGGAGTGGAAGAACGAATATTGTTAAAATGCCTCTATTACCCAAAGCAATCTACACATTTAATGCAATCCTTATCAAAATACCACTGGTATTTTTCACAGAACTAGATGAAATAATCCTAAAATTTGTGTGGAACCACAGAAGATCCTAAGTAGCCAAAGCAATCTTGAAAAAGAAAAGCAACGCTGGAGGCATCACAGTTCTGGACTTCAAGCTGTACTACAAAGCTGTAGTGCTCAAGACAGTGTGGTCCTCGCACACAAAAAAGACGCATAGATCAAAGGAACAGAATAGAGAGCCCAGAAATGAACCTACAACTGTATGACCAATTAATCCTTGACAAAGCTGGAGGGAATATAGAATAGAAGATCATCTCTTCCACAAATGGTGTTGGGAATACTGGACAGCAACATGCAGAAGAATGAAAATGGGGCCGCTTTCTTACACCATACACAAAAATAAATTCACAATGGATGCAAGCCTTAAATGTGAGACAGAAGGGGCGGCTGGGTGGCTCAGTGGGTTAAAGCCTCTGCCTTAGGCTCAGGTCATGATCTCAGGGTCCTGGGATCGAGCTCCCCGTCGGGCTCTCTGCTCAGCGGGGAGCCTGCTTCCCTTCCTCTCTCTGCCTGCCTCTCTACCCACTTGTGATCTCTTCTGTCAAATAAATAAATAAAATATTTTTAAAAAATAAAATAAAAAATAAAAAAATGTGAGACAGAAAATGATTAAAATACTAGAGAACACAGGCAGTCACTTCTCTGATACCGGCCATATCAACTTCTTACTAAATAGGTCTGCTAAAGCCAGGGAAACAAAAGCAAAAATAGACTATTGGAACTAAACTATTGGGACAAAATGCAAAGCTTCTACACAGCAAAGGAAGCAATCACTCAAACTAAAAAGCAGCCTTCAGAATGGGAGAAGATACTTGCTAATGACATACCTGATAAAGAGTTCGTATCCAAAAGATATGAAGAACTTATGAAACTCAACACCCAAACCAAAATAATCCAGTTAAAAAATGGTCAGAATAGACATTTTTCCAAAGACATACAGTTGGCCAACAGATATATGAAAAGATGCTCATCAACACTCATGAGTGAAACGCAAATCATAACCACAATGAGATCCCCACCGCTCACCTGTCAAAATGTCTAAAAATAACAACACGGGAAACAACAGGTGTTGGGGAGGATGTGGGGAAAGAGGAACCCTCCTACACTGTTGGTGGGAAGGCACGCTGATACAGCCATTCTGGAAAACAGTATGGAGGTGCCTCAAAGTGTTAAAAAGAGAGCTACCCTATGACTCAGCAATTGCTCTACTAGGTATTAACCCAAAGATACAAAAATACTAATTTGAAGGGGCACCTGCATCCCAATGTTTATAGCAGCCATGTCCACAATAGCCAAATGATGGAAAGAGCCCAAATGTCCAGCTCCTGTTGAATAAAGAAGATGTGGTCTGGATCTACAACGGAATATCACTCAGCCATCAAGAAGAATGCAATCTTGCCATTTGCAATGACGTGGATGGAGCTATAAAGAAAATTACACTGTGAAGTGTGTAAACCTGGCGATTCACAGACCTGTACCCCTGGGGATAAAAATACATTATATGTTTATAAAAAAATAAAAAATTAAAATTAAAATTAAAAAAAAAAGAAAATTACACTCGGTGAAATCGAAGTAGCTCGCCTTGCATGTCTTGGAGTAACCAACCCACAACTGACCTCAGCAGTGTAAATGTAGATGGTGTTGAAGTTGGCTGCCACCAAAGCCCTCAGCATGAAGAGGAAGCCAATCAGGCCAGCGCTAGGGAACAAGATGCCAGAAAAGTTAGAAAAGGCAGCATGGAGGGCTTTCCATGGCCTTGACAGGAGCTCACATCACACAGCTTAGCATTACAGATGCTAATACCCGCCCACAGATAACCAGGTCCTGAAGACGCACTGTTCCTCTTCTGGCCTGACTGTGGGGTCCTAAAGTAAATGCTGGACCCCAACCTTCAACCCAACTCCCTATCTGTCCTTCCCACCCCCCCCAAGTGTGCTGTTCCAGCCTGGGGCCCCAGATGAGCACCCCTTCTGCTACCACCCTTTTTGGGAAATGATGTGGTTTGCGTAACGATAGAGATCACAACTGAGGACATTCTAGGATTGCAAATTGAGAGTGAAATGAATTTTTACCCCACAGATAGCTCAGGGAAATAGGTAACCTATCATAACAATGGTCCAGATAATTTGGAAAACAACTAGAGTCCTGAGGTTCCGCGAAGGTTGTCATAAAGATCCTAGTATCTCCGTGGGCGGAATGACTGCACCTGCGCTCACACCTGTACCCTGGGAGCGCAGAGGCGGGGCCGGGTCAGTAGAAGAGGGGAGGGGGAGTGGTGGGTACCAGGGAAGGCCATTCCAGTCAAACCAGGAACGCATTCACTACTCCCCAAGTCAAAGGGGCTTGCCCTGATGTCCACTGAACGCTATGGGTCCGGAAACCACAACTTAAATCCACCGCACAAACCTAGATTATTGTCAAGCAATCAGAGAGAAAAATACCTTGATGTGCAAATATTGAGGAGAAGGAAGAATAAGGCTGTGCATCCCATGGTGATAGAAAGGCTCAGCCGTCTTCCCAGGAAATTAATGCCCAGGATATTGAGAGGATTCACTAAAAAAGAAATGACAGGGACAATTTCTGAAACCTCGAAAGCAAGTGGCATTTACCAAGGATTCCCCGTTGTCATTTCAGAAAGAGGCAACTTCATCCAGACCTCATGTGTGTTCCAGCCCAAATCCAGTCCCGTGGTCATCCACCTCCTGACTCCTTCCCCAGGCTTTTCCTCGTGGGTCCAAGAAGGACGAGCACTGGTGTGTACAGAAAGGGTACTTTCTGCCCAAGATGCTTCTTAGAACATGTAGGTCTATCGTTAATTGCAAACCTTCTAGATTTGTATTTTGAATGATTTATACCGTTTGCCATCAAATTGATGGCACCACTGATTTTTAAGGACTATTCTTTTATGTCCACCAACATGCAAACAGTGCTGCAAATGAAATTTCAGGACCCACTGTAAGACCCATCTCAATTTCAGAGACTTCCAAAGTGGTGGTCGGGGGCTGGGGGGATGCAGCTTAGAACTGATAGGATACAGTACTTCAAAGCTCTAGTCCTGCACACTTCTCCCCACACCAGTCTACACTGGGGGACACGTGAGCAGGGTGTGGGGACGTGCTCAGCTCTGGTCAGGCGGGAGCCACGTCTGGGACAGGGCCCCCCACCCCAAACAGACAGGGACCCAAAACACTGAGGTGGACACTTACAAGCAATTTCGCCAGCGGTGCTGATAATCATGGTCCTGTAGTCGGAGGGAGCAAACACGTGGCAGCGGCAGGGGCTGCGGCTCTCCTCTGTGTCCGGCAGGGTTACGGCCACCTCGGCCTGGGACTCGGACCTGGCCCCCGAGCCACACACCAGGTCCCGCTCCAGCAGCTCCGCGCTGGCCAGGATGACCCCGTAGTAGGCGAAAGAGATTCCCAGCCTGGAAGGGAGAGAAACGGCTCATTAGAAAAGCCAGCCCGAAGGAGGGGCAGCACCAGCAGAGGTGGGGAGAAGTGGGGGGAAGCGGGAGAGTGGTCGGGTGGGAGGCCCCAGGGGCAAGGGCTCCAAAGGCTGGGCGCACCTATCCTGGGGAACCCGATGGGGGCGTGCAGGGGAGCCCCGGGTGGGAAAGGGCTTTGCAGGCTCAGCCTGGGTCTGGATCCGGGAGGACCCCACAGCCGGTGAAGGAAATTTAAAGCTTGGACTCACTTTCTGTCTCTGCTCTAACAAATTGGCACCAACGTGGTTGCTTAAAACAGCTCACATTTATTTCCTCTGTTCTGTAGGCCCGGAGTTGTGTGGGTCTCCCGAGGCCTTGCTGGGGGGCACAGCTCAGCTCCTTGGGGCTGGACAGTGCATGTCCGTCTCCTTGCTACTGCTGACCTGTTGTTCTCCGTTTCTACAGGCAGGCTTGCTTGCTTCCTCCCTCCCTTCCTCCCTTCTCCCTTCTTTCCCCGGGTCCTTCTGCCCAGGAATCTCTCCTCCCCGCCTCACCTCGTGCTTTCTCTTCTGCAACGTCTCTCTTTCCAGCTGGAGAAATCTCTCTACTTTTTGAAAGACTCAAGTGAGTGGATTGGGCCCACTTGCTTCATCCCGCATATGCTCCCGATTTTAAGGCGGGTAACCTTAATTACATCTGTGGGGTCCCTTCACACCAGCACCCAAATTAGTGTGTGATTAAATCAACAGGAGTTGGTGATCTGGGGGGTGGGGGTCATGGTAATCTTTAGAATTCTGCCTGACCCAAAGCTGTCTCTAGCCAGCCAGGAGCAGCCCGGGAGTTTTTTTCCTTTATATCTACTTCTTGTCTTTTTTCTGTCTATTCTTTGGTAAATATTTGTATTGAGATAAAATTATAATAACATACAGAACATTGCATGTGTCAAGGTCAAGGAAAGAAATATCAGCCCCCCAGACATGCCCCTGGAGCCCCTCTCAGGTTCACAGAAGTGGTTTGGAAAGTCAGCTGTACACAACGTGTACAGGGACAGCCGGGGAAATCGCCAGCGCTGCGGGCATCAGCCAATACTAGTGAGATGATTGTTTGTCTGTTAATTACAGGAGTGGAATCATCTAAGAAAATGTCCTCAAGCAGTTGAGACTCTCAAAAAAGTATCTGGGGATGAAGGGTCATGGAGTCTGGGCTTGCTTCAAAGTGGCCCTGGAAAACAGCCGAGGCAACCGGGAGTGACTACCAGTGACGGTCCGTTATGGGGGACGGATCAGTCAGAGGTCATCATGGTATCCTCCACTTTAGTACGCGTTTGAAAATTTTCATAACAAAGTGTCAAAAAAAAATCCCAGTAGTTACAATACTTCCTCTTGTTATTAAAAAAGCTTTAGTTTGGGGCTCCTGGGTGGCTCAGGAGCAGAGCTCCTCTCTGCTCAGCGGGGGACCGCTGTTCCCCCTCCCACTGCTGCTCCCCCTGCTGTGCTCTCTCTCTCTCAAATAAATAAATAAAATCTTTTAAAAAGTACAGTAACTCTAGTTCAATTTCCAAATACTGAGAGTATTTTAAGATTATTATTTATTTATCTGACAGAGACAGAGAGATCACAAGTAGGCAGAGAGGCAGGCAGAGAGAGAGAGGAAGGGAAGCAGGCTCCCTGCCGAGCCAAGAACCCAATGCGGGGCTCATCCCAGGACCCTGAGATCATGACCTAAGCAAAGGCAGAGGCTTAACCCACTCAGCCACCCAGGTGCCCCTAAATATTGAGAGTATTTTTTAAAAATTAAAGTCTTGGGGCGCCTGGGTGGCTCAGTGGGTTAAGCCTCTGCCTTCAGCTCAGGTCATGATCTCAGGGTCCTGGGATCGAGCCCTGCATTGGGCTCTCTGCTCAGCGGGGAGCCTGCTTCCCTCTCTCACTCTGCCTGCTTCTCTGCCTGCTTGTGATCTCTGTCAAATAAATAAATACAATCTTTAAAAAAAATTAAAATTAAAGTCTTAAAAGGCAACATACCAGCCTATTAATAATGATTTTATCTGAGAAAGGTAGACACTTTCCTGAATTTAATCACTACAGATTAGTTTTGCCTGCTTTCTATCTTTATATAAATGGGATCACAGAATATGTATCTGTGTCTGGCTTCCTCTGCTCGTTAGGATGTTTGTAAGATTCAGCCATATTGAATGTAGATAACTAGTTTTCTCTTTCCTGTTATTGAAAAATATTTCTTTTTTTTTAAGTATTTCATTTTTATGAATGTAACACAGTGTATCCATTATACTGTGAATGGAGTGTGGCTGGTTTAGAGTTTGGGGTTGTTACAAATAAAATAATGCTAAGGACATTCGTGCAAATGTATTTTGGTAAACATATGTATGCATTTCTGTTGGATATAAAGCTACGAATAGAATTACTGAGCCATAGACTATGCATATTTTCAACTGTGATAAATACCTCTGAACCATTTTCCAAAGTGGTTTTACTTTGAACTCCAGTCAGCTGTGTGTTAGAGTTCCAGTTACTTAACATTCTTCCCAACACTTGCTATAGTTAATCTAATTGGATAGTTAATTGGCATAATTAATTTAATTTTAACCATTCCAGTGGATTTGTAATGGGTCTCGTTGGTTTTAATTTGCATTTCCCTGGTGATTTTAAGGTTGAGCATGTTTTCATACATTTATTTGATACAATTTTTGGTCAAGTGCCAGTTCAAGTCTCTTGCCTATTTTCCTACTGGTTTGGGTATCTTTTCTTGTTGGAAAAAATTATATATATAATTTTATATATATTTATAGTTGTGTATATATATATAAAATTTAATTGGGTGTGTATTTTAGAAATTTCTTCTCCTAGTTGGTGACCTTACCTTTCAGATTCTTCATGATCTCTCATGGCACAGAGTTCCTAATTTAATGCAGTAGGACTCTGTGTATCTTGTTTAGAAAATCTTTGTGTACTCAAGGTCACAGCTACAGAGAAGTGGGGCACAAAGGAAACCACCAGAGTCTATCGCATTGAATTCGATTATTGGTGACTTCAAAGGATCCCTTTCTGTCATGTGGCGAGGAAAAAGGCCAGACTACAAAAGGTTAGAAAGTGAGCTCATATGAAAAATAAAAATCTAGTCGTAGATACTTTCTTTCTCCTTTAAAAAAAAATGGTTTATTTATTGGTGAGTTGGTGGTGGTAGCAGAAAGATAAGACATTGCTCGAGTCAGCCTTGTGGTTTTACTCCCCACTGGCACTGAGTGGATTTACTTAAGTCAGCTCTGTGTTTATTGAAAAGTCATTTTGAAGTAATTACATTCTTACCATATGACCCAGATCTGTAATGTGGTCCGTAAATATTTAGCATCCAAGAGGTCTGCAAATCTTCCTCTTTTTTCCTGGGATGGTGAAAAGAGACAGGCAGATTAGGTTTAGCGGCTCACAGATTGGCAAAGCATTCTCTAGTATTTTAGAGAACAGAAAGTAAGAACAGTGTGGCAATGTAATGGGGCTCGCATGAGTGTAGCTCGCCTGGCCCACAGATCACTGTTTCTACTCGTCCATCTCGGCCAGTCAGTCTTTGCATGCTTTTTATTTTCACTGGCAAGGACCAGCCCATTGAAGTGAAGATTCTAACCCTTCCCCTCCTCCTCTTCTCACCAGTGCTGGTGAGCAGTGGGATGAAACACAGAAAACTGGAGGATATAAGAAAAGCATAACCGTGGGGCACCTGGGTGGCTCAGTGGTTAAGCCTCTGCCTTCGGCTCGGGTCATGGTCTCAGGGTCCTGGGATCGAGCCCCACATTGGGCTCTCTGCTCGGTGGGGAGCCTGCTTCCCCCTCTCTCTCTGCCTGCCACTCTGCCTACTTGTGATCTCTCTCTCTCTCTGTCAAATAAATAAAAATAAATTCTTAAAAAAAAAAGAACAGAAAAGCATAACCGTAAAACTGTTGGGAGATTCATTTAAACTTCACATTAAAATGAAAAGCTAGCATGGAAAACGAGCATGAGAGTTGTGTACAAAAAAGAACGGCTTACATTTGGAAAGAGGATGGAATCCCCGATTTCTTTTTGTGTCTTTAGGGTCATTGGCAAAGGCTCTTATCCATAGTCAGTGCTATAGCCAATATTTTGGAGAAAAATAAAGATGGATTATATATGATTGAGCAGTGATGGATTTTTATTTAAAGCTAGGAACATAAGGAAAAACTAAAGCTAAGAACACCGTGTGTGTGTGTGTGTGTGTGTGTGTGTGTGTGTGTGTGTGCGCGTGCGTGTAGGGGGTACTCAGTTGAAAACCAACTATTATTTTCTCCTAAATAGACTTGGAATTAAAGCCCCCCTTTAGACAGACCAGGAGTGTGATCCTAGGTGTCCTGGATTTTGTTGTCACACAAAGTTAAATTTGAAGAAACTTACTCCAGTGACAATTTTTTTTAAGTAATCTCTACACCCATGGTGGGGTTCAAATTTATAACCCCTAGCTCTACCAACTGAGCCAGCCACGTAACTTTGTTGATCCAATGACTTTTAGGCTCAGCTCGTAGAGATCACTGTAGGAAAAGCTGACTGTCCCCTTTCATCTGCTTTCCATATTGGGGCTCTGGTTAGACATCACTAGAACACCTCTGAAGTCATCCTAGCCTCCCATTCTCCAATATAGACTATATGACCAAGAGAGAGTAAGTGACTTACCCAGAGTCACAGAGCTGTTTGGAAGCAGAGCCAGCCTGGGTCAGGTCTCCTAAACACTAGTCCTGAGTCTTGCCCGACGTCCCTGACTGGCCCCCTAGAGTTTGGATTCCCCTCTCCAAGTGTACTAGAGATTCAGAATGCTGAGTCTGCAGTGAATCACAATGAGTCATAAATTATATTCAAAGAAATTATGTGGTCATGAACCTTTGACTACAATCCAAACTGGTGGACTCATTCACTCATCTATAGTGTGGCCCTTCCTTAGCTGGTCCCCAGAGCTTCTCATCACTGTGTGTGTGCAGTGAAGGTGCAGAGGCTGCTCTGGGCATCCCGTCTTGTCCAGCCTCCTCGGCATGACGTTCTCATGGCAATGACATGACCACACCCACTGCACATTCCTGCCTCTCTGGTCTTGGCTCACAGCACTCCGTCTCCTTCCTCCCCCGACGCTGCCTCTCCTCTGTGTTCAATTTACGCCTCAATTATCCCCTCGGAGAGGCTCTGCTGCCCTAGTGCTCATCTCTCTGCTCTGACCCCACGCCCTGCTGCCGGTGCCACTCACCCGGTTCTAACATCTGGCTGCTGTGTTAGTGATTCTTTGCTGTATGAGGCTCATCTCACTAACAGGCTGTAAGAAACTTGAAGGCAGGCTCCAAGGCTTGTAGCTCTGTATCCACAGGGCCCCCGCACAAGGGACAATCATAAAGGAGAAGCCATCAGATGGGCATGTGGATGGAAGCTGTAGGCTGCGGGCAAGGGAGGAAAGCAAGAAGAAGACAAAGCAGGAGAGAGGAGAAGGATGTAAGAGGGCGGGTAGAGGGTGAGGAACATGAAGACGGAGACTAGATGGGAGTGGAGGAGAGAAGGTTGTTGTTATCAGAATTGAGTCTCCCTGATTTAGGACAGTAACAATACTTTATTATATATTTTAAAGTTGTTAAGAGAGTCTCTCTTTTTTTTTTTCATTTTTTTATTTATTTTTTTCAGCGGACCAGTATTTATTGTTTTTGCACAACACCCAGTGCTCCATGCAATACGTTCTCACCACAAAAAAGGGAAAGAAATGGTAATTGTGTGATATGATGGAGGTGTTGACCGACTCTGTGGCAGTTGCCACTTTGCCGTATACAAGTGTATCAAGTCAACACACTGTGCACGTTAAACTGTTGTGTGTCGGTTACAACTTAATAAACCAGGAAGGGGAAAAAATGGAAGAACAGCCTCCCCCCCACAGGCAAGCCAGCCCTGGTGAGAACCTACAGCTTTTCTCAGTACTGCTGGTGTCCCTGTTTATGTCATTCCCCATCTCTCTGGGGATGCCTATTGCTCGGTTATATGTCCAGCATCTTTGTATTCTGTCAATCCTCCTCTTACCAAAATCTGCACTTAGCCACAGATCTAAGGAGGCAAAGACTGACGGATAAAGATTGTGGAAGACCTTCAATGTCAGGACAAGGGTTCTGGCCTTCACCCACAGTCAGGGACTGAGAGGGGCAACGTGGGGGAGGCACTGAAAGTCCCGAACAGAAGGGGTGGTATCGGTGCTTGAAGACACTTGTCTGACCGTGTTGTGCTGGATGACATCACAGGGCTTGGGGCAAGAGGTGGCAGCATGAAAGAAAGAGACTGGGGCGCCTGGGTGGCTCAGTAGGTTAAGCCTCTGCCTTTGGCTCAGGTCATGATCCCAGGGTCCTTGGATTGAGTCCCCATCGGGCTCTCTGCTTGGCAGGGAGCCTGCTTCCTCCTCTCTCTCTCTGCCTGCCTCTCTGTGTACTTGCAATCTCTCTGTCAAATAAATAAATAAAATCTTTTAAAAAAAGAAAGAAAGAGACTGGATGGAAAAGCCACTATTATCCAGGGGGACTGGCAGGCGATCGAGCTCGGTGGTGCAGAGGTTTCCAATGTCTCAAAGGGGATGCCACCGTGAGATGAGCCTTAGTGAACGCCTGTTTCAGGCTGCAATGTGAAATAAGCCAGACACCATACTGCGTAATTCCCCTTATAGGAAATAGAGAATAGGCAAACTCATAGAAACAGCAAGTAGAAGTTTCCAGGGATTGGGTGTGAATAGGAGTGAGGAGTTACTGCCTAAGAGAGTGTCTGTTCAGGATGATGACAAAATTCTGGAGGTATTTGATACCACTGAATTGTACACTTCAAAATGATGACACCAGCAATGGAACAATATCCATGCTCATGGATTAGGAGGACAAATATTGTTAAAATGTCTATATTATCCACAGCAATCTATAGATATCCCTACCAAATGTCAACATCATTTTTCAAAGAATTAGACAAATAATCCTAAAATTTGTATGGAACCACAAAAGACCCTGAATAGTCAAAGTGATCTTGAAAAAGAACAACACTGGAGGTATCACAATCCCCGATTTCAAGATACACTACAAAGTTGTAGTAGTCAATACAGTGTGGTGCTGGCAGCAAAAAATGGACACGTAGATCAACAGAACAGAATAGAGAGCCCAGAAATAAACTCCCAATTATACGGTCAATTAATCTTTGACAAAGGAAGCAAGAATATGCAATGGGACAAAGTCTTTCAACAAAGGCTGTTGGGGAAAATGAACAGCTACATGCAAAAGAATGAAACTGGACCACTTTCTTTCAGCATACACAAAAATAAGTTCAAAATGGATTAAAGACCTAAATGTGAGATAGGAGACCATAAAAACCATAGAAAAGAGCAAAAGAAGTAATTTCTGTGACATCAGCCATAGCAAGATTTTTCTAGATATGTCTCCTAAAATGAGGGAAACAAAAGCAAAAATAAATTACTGAGACCACACCAAAATAAAAAGGTTCTACACAGCAAAGGAAACAATCTCCAAAGATGACATCACTACTAGGTATTTACCCAAAGAATATGAAAACACTAGTTTGAAAAGATATAGCACCCCTATGTTTATTGCAGCATTATTCACAACAGCCCAATTATGGATGCAACCCTAGTATCCATCCATAGATGAATGGATAAAGAAGTGTTGGTGTAAATATGTGGTGGAGTATTACTCAGCCATAAAAAAGAGTGAAATCTTGCCATTTGCAACGACATAGAACTAGAGGGTGTAATGCTAAGTGAAAAAGTCAGTCAGAGAAAGACAAATACCATATCACTTCACCCAAATGTGACATTTAAGAAATAAAACAAAGGAACAAAGAAAAAAGAGACAAATTTTAAAAAAAACCAGACTCTTAACTATAGAGAACAAACTGATAGTTACTAGAGGGAAGTTGGGGGTAGGGGGTGGGTAAAATAGGCAAAGGAAAGTAAGAGTACACTTATCATGATGAGATATGAGTAAGTACAAAATTGTTGAATCACTATATTGTATACCTCTTAGTACTATAGCATTGTACACTAATTATACTGGAATTAAAATTTTTAAAAAACCACACCTGGAAAGATAAATTATAGTTGACCTTTGAACAACATGAGTTTGAACTGTGCAGGTCTACATAAATGTGGATATATATATATATATATATATATATATATATATATATATATATAAATACAGCACAGTTCTGCAAATGTATTTACTCTTCCTTAAGATTTTCTTAACATTTTCTGTTCTCTAGGTTATTTTATTATAAGAATACAGTATATAATACATGCTACATACAAAATATATGTTTTGTTTTGTTTAGAGAGAGAGAGGAGGAGAGAGGAAGAGAGGAAGAGGGACAGAGAAAATCTTAAGCAGGCTCCATGTCAAGCATGGAGCTCTATCTCATGATCCTGAGATCATGACCTGAGTCAAAATGATGAGTTGGTTTCTTAACCAACTGAGCCACCCAGGTGCTGCCCATACAAAATATATGTTAAACAACTATTTATGTTACCAGGAAGGCTTTTGGTCAATAGAAGGCTATTAATGAAGTTTTTGAGGAGTCAAAATTAACCCATGGATTTTCAGACACATGGGGAGTCGGTATCCCTAACCCCTGTGTTCTTCAAGAGTCAACTGTACTCACTTTAGAATCTTGGATTCCTCCCTTTTCTTTTCCAAGATCAGTTCTTGATTTGACAAAAGAAAGTACTATATATTGGCTAATTGGATGTAAATATTTTAAAAATTTAAAAATATATATAAATAAAATGCATAAAAATTAATAGTATTTGCCTACCTCATAGGGTTTTCCTTAAGCATCAAATTAAAAATGTACATTAAGGGGCACCTGGGTGGCTCAGTGGGTTAAGCTGCTGCCTTCGGCTCAGGTCATGATCTCAGGGTCCTGGGATCGAGTCCCACATCGGGCTCTCTGCTCAGCAGGGAGCCTGCTTCCCTCTCTCTCTCTCTGCCTGCCTCTCTATCTACTTATGATCTCTCTCTGTCAAATAAATAAATAAATAATTTTTTTTAAAAAAATGTACATAAAAAAAAAGGAGAACAAAAATGAAATAAAAAACATATAAGGAGAACTCTTCCCTCAGGAAATTCAGTCTTCCAATAAGAGTTTTTTGTCTTGGTTTTGGGTGTTTTTTTTTTTTAATGTTGTTGAGGAATATAAAAAGACTTGAAGATTGGGAACATAGTTTTATCAAAATAAAAATATTTAATATTATAAAGGTATCAATTCTCTTTAGGTACTAACTAATAATTTCAACACCATCCCAATTAAGCCCTTCTAGGCTTTAGGGGGAAATTAGGAGAAGAAGATATTTATAAAGTGACTTCAAAGTTGTTCTAGGAAAAATAGTAGTGTGAAAACAACTTGGAAAATTCTGAAAAAGAATTTTGACAAGGGGGACTTACCCTACTAGATATGGAAAATACTGTAATTAAAAGTGTCACATTGAACCAACAACTAACTTGTATCCTTTTCCCAACAACACGAAATGCCCTCTTTATTATATAATAAGTCCCCATATATACATGAATCTACAAATTTGTCATTAGAACACAATAGAGAATTCAAGAATAGACTCAAATATACAAAAGATGGATTATTCAGTAAAATATATAAGCACAACTGGTTAGCCATTTAGATATGACAAAGCTAGACCATGTTTCTTATATTCAATTAAACCCAGGTAGATCCAACATTTAAATAAAACATATGAAACCAAATTAGCCCAATAGAAGGGAAAAGGATACCAAAATGCTGTAAAAGTTAAGTTTGAAACCACTGAAAAAGACAAATCTAAATCTAAATAGGTACCTGCTTAGAAAATAATGTCTAATTAGGGAAACTTATGAACAACATGAAACAAAAACAGAAGACAAAAATAATCTGGAAGATGAGACTAGGGCAGATCAGAACACCTTCAAGGGCTTTGTATTGTTCAGACAGCAAATACAGATACAAATAAAGACATTGTGGGTACACATTTTCAATATTTAAGGGCTATAATATATTCTTATGTAACAATAATAATAATAATAATAATAATAATAATATATAATAAAAGAAAAAGAGTGAACAAATTCCAAACCAGTAGAAGAAAGCACAGGGAGAAGGGGGGAGAAAAGCAAACTGATTCATTCTAATAAAAGGTAGGGAAGGAGAAAATGAAAGAGATGGTTAAGAAGAAATATAAAATAAAATGGCAGAAATTAAGTCCAAATATGTGAGTAACCACAATAGATATAAATGGATCAAATCCATTACTAAAAGACATAGAATAGCAGACTGAGTGAAAAAAATAAAGATCAGCTATATATACACAAGAAATGATTTTAAAGCAAAGCAACAAAGAAAAGTTACAAGTGAAGGTCTGGAAAAAAGAGACATCAGGAAAGATGTTAACCTAACCTAACCTCTTATGTCAATATATGAACATATGAGAAAATAAAATTTAAGGCCCAAACCAGTACAAAATAACAACATAATAAGGTTAATCCATGAGACTAAGCCAATCATATGTTAGGAAGCAACAAGAGAGCCTCAAAATATATGAAGTAAACTGTCAGGACTATATGGAGGAAGGAACAAAACCATCATCTTATTGAAAAACTGTTAGCTCAGCCAGGAAAAATCTAGCACAAGTGTCAGAGATTTATATGGCATAATTAACAGTATATAACAAAACATATATACTCAATGAGAACACATGCTTTTTAAGCACACATGGAACATCAGTGAAAAGACAATGTAGAGAACAACAGAAAAATCTGCAATATTCCAAATAATTAAGAACATCCTCTGACCAAAATGAAATTAAATTAGAAACAAACAATAAAAAGGAGTGTTAATGGATAACTCACTGGTTAAAGAGAAACTCAGATCAGTTACCAAAGAGAAATAAAAATAAAATTACTCTGTAATAAAGCTTGCTAAATGCAGCTGAATACTTCATTAAAAATAAAAAACACTGACCATAAATGAGCTAAGTACTGAACTCAAGAAGCTAGAAAAACGTAAAAAGCTAAAGGAGAAAACAAAGAGTAGAAATTAATGAGACCACACACACACACACAAAATCAATAAAGAGAACAACAGCAAAAAGAGCCCTTGTTCTCTGAAGTGTTTTTTTAAAAGACTTTATTTATTTATTTGACAGACAGAGATCACAAGTAGGCAGAGAGGCAGGCAGAGAGAGGGGGAAGCAGGATCCCCACTGAGGAGAGAGCCTGATAATGCGGGGCTCCATCCCAGGACCCTGAGATCATGATCTGAGCCAAGGCAGAGGCTTAAGCCACTGAGCCACCCAGGCGCCCCGTTCTTTGAAGTTTATGCACAAACCTCCAGTAAGAGGACCAAGAAAAAAGAGAGAAGTCACAATACACAGCATGACAATGACAGATGGGACGTATGCAGCAGATTTTTGAGACTTCTAAGAGAACACTGGGAACAACCTTGTATCAACAAATTTGAAATTTGAAAACCTAGATGAGCTGGACAATTTTCTAAAATATATACATGACCAAAATGGACTCAATCAAAAGTCTTAAACAAAAGTGGACTCTAACCTTTACATAAATTAAATCATAGTTTTAAAAACTCCTCCATATAACACCCTCTTGTTATCCCCCACTGCTCCCCTCAAAATAAATATTTGGCATAAATGACTTTAGGGGCACGTTTCACCTCTATAACCATACTCCAGCCACAACCAAGAGATGAATTTCTATCTTATATAAAGTGTTGCCGAGCTGGCGGGACAGGTGAGGAAGGTACCACTGATGCCTGTGACTGACCCACCTATAGGTGCGTGGTCAGGGCTGGTGTAAGAGATGATTTCAGACTGACGTTAAGAGCCCTGGGCCCAGTAGAATGTAAATGCCAAATTGTGTCTTAAGAAATAAGTTAGGGACTCCTGGGTGGCTCAGTGGGTTAAGGCTCTGCCTTCGGCTCAGGTCCTAATCCCATGGTACTGGGATCGAGCCCCACACCAGGCTCCTTGCTCAGCGGGGAGCCTGCTTCTCCCTCTCCCTCTGCCTGTTGTTCCCCCAGCTTGTGCGCTCTGTCTCTGACAAATAAAATCTTCAAAAAAAAAAAAAAAAAAAGGGAGGGGGGGCACCTGGGTGGCTCAGTGGGTTAAAGCCTCTGCCTTCAGCTCGGGTCATGATCCCAGGGTCCTGGGATCGAGCCCCGCGTCGGGCTCTCTGCTCAGCAGGGAGCCTGCTTCCTCCTCTCTCTCTGCCTACTTGTGATCTCTGTTGGGTGAATGAATAAAAATCTTTAAAAAAAAAAAAAAAGGAAATCATTTAATGAGGTTTTCTAAATTTGAGATCACTTACGATTTACATCATTTATAAGACCAGTACAAGAAAATAAATTACAAAACAATCTCTCACCTGTAAACAAAGATGCCAAGTCACATGACTGGCTCTGCAAGGTAGATAATATTCCCATTTCGTTGATGAGGAAAGCTAAGGCAGGTAACTTGCTAGGGCCACTGGCTCTCCAAGGAGCTGTATTTAGTCCCAGTCCACTCTGCACTTCTCCCTCGTCCCTTTGGGGTGGGGCTAGAGAGCAAAGGTCCCCTCCCCTCTGCCCCCCTAGGACTGAGGGGATTTCTGGTGCGGGAGAACTGGGAACTTACCAGGATGGGCTCCACTAGCTTCCCCTCCGGCATGACCGAGCGGTTCATCTTGGCGATGTGCTGCAGAGTGGCAAGGGCAGCCTGAGTGTTCCCGGTGGAGACGTTGAAGCGAGCGGACTCGGGAATAAACTGGCACAGAAGGAAAGAGCATCAGAGTTCAAGGGCTGCGGACCCCGGGGGTTCCACGATTATTGCTGTGTAGTCACACGCCCCAGTTTCCGGAGACAGAGGAGCAGCAAGCTGCTGGTCTGGAACAAACAGGGTCACGTCCCCCTTACTGTAGTCCCGTCTTGATGATATCGCACCCATACTGAGCCCAGCCTACTCGTTACTACAAGGAAGTGCTACATCCACTGGGTAAACAGCTGCCCCAGGGCCGCTCTACTGCCCTGCCACCCCAGCCTCCCCCCAGGTACCCTGCGATCTCCCACATGCACCAGGCCACAGCATGACCATGACAGGGACCCAAGCGCCCACGATGGGAGGGAAGCACTCCTGACAAGCCAGACCCTCCACCACCGATCACTGAACGCTGTACTCAGACAGCACTACAGGCTGGGGCGCCTGGGCGGCTAAGTCAATTAAGTGACCGACTTTGGCTCAGGTCAAGATCTTGGGGTCCTGGGATCAGGCCCCATGTCAGGCTCCCAGCTCTGTGGGGTCTGTCTGTCCCTCTCCCTCTGCCCCTCCTTCCTGATCATGCTCTCACATTCTCTCAAATACATAAATAAATATAAATACATACACACCTAACTAACAATACAGGCCTCCACGGAGGCTGGGACCTTGAGAATCACCTTGAACCACTCCCTGCCCTTCATGCCTCGCAACCGATGGAGGTGGGCAGGTTCTTCCTCAGAAAAGTACCTCCCGCAGCGGCACCTGCTCGCCATCCCGTGCCCAGCAGCCCCTCATCTCCCACTGGGATGACCCTGACCGCTCCCCTGGCTTTCCGTGCACCCAGGCTCCATGCAGCCGCAGACCAGCTTCGTAGCACACAGCCAGCACCCCCTGCCTTGAAGGCCCCTCATCTGGACACGGGCCTGTTCCCGACCCCCAGCCCCCACCCCCCACCAGCACCCTTCTTCCAGCCCACCTGCTCTCCCCCAAAGATTCTGCATTTCACACCTTCGTGGTTTGGCTGACGCCTGAGCTCTGCCCACAAGCCCTTGCCCCACTCTCCAGCCCTCCTGATGCAGGCTGTTCCATCCCCCACAATTCAAATTCAACAGCATGGCCCCACTAAAACAAATCGCTCCCTCCCCTGAGCACCCACAGGACAAACGCTGCGACCGCGCTTACAGAGTGCCACGGTACCATCACCCTTTGCATTCGTATCTATCTCTCACCCACGGGCAGGCGCTCCTTGATGGCAAGAACCGTACCCTATGCATACTCTTAGCCTTGGAACCTCATGCGGAGCCTGGTATATACTCGGTGTGAGAGTCATCAATCCAAAGACAAGATCAATATTCAATGTAATAATGTTTATAAAGGTAATAACATAGCTGCGTGGCTCACACACGTTGAACACTGTTCGTGTTCCAGGTTCACGAAGAGAGTCGTGTGCATTACCTTGTTTAATCTTCCGCACGGCCCTAGGAGATATGCCCTATTCGTGGAGTGGAACCCCTCGCCCAGGCGAATGGGGCCAAGACAGTCTGTTTCTAACTGCACCAGCCAAGGCAGGCAAGCTACTCACAGGAGGGCCTGGGCCCACTAAGCCCCTGGAACCAGGCACCTGCTGCTCTGGGTAGGACATCAAGCAACAGTTCACTGCAGAGAAGACCCGGGCCAATGGGCTCAACCAGAAAAAAATGGACAGGGCTCTGGGATCAGGTTTTGGGAGAAAGAGTTGAAGGTCATGGTGTTGCTTTGTTCAAAGAGGGAAAGCTCTGATCGGGCTAGATTTCTTAACCGTTTGGAGGGATATCATGTAGAAGCTAGACCTCTGGATTTTCAGAGAGAACTATTAAGACTGCAGGTAAATTCATGAGGAGGCAGGGTCCCCTCCGCATCAGAAAGGACCTCCTAAGAACTAGGTCTGCCGGGGCGCCTGGGTGGCTCAGTGGATTAAGCCGCTGCCTTCGGCTCAGGTCATGATCTCAGGGTCCTGGGATCGAGTCCCGCATCCCGCTCTCTGCTCTGCAGGGAGACTGCTTCCTCCTCTCTCTCTGCCTGCCTCTCTGCCTGCTTGTGATCTCTCTCTCTGTCAAATAAATAAATAAAATCTTTAAAAAACAAAAAAACAAAAAACAAAAAACTAGGTCTGCCTGCGGATGGACATAGAATGTCGTCTATAAAGTCTTGAGTCTGAAAGTGTCCAAAGCCCAGAGTGTTCTGGATGTGTGCTTCTGGTTGGGGTACGAAATAAACGTCCTCCAAGGACACTTCTGACATATGAAATTCTCTGATTCTGTAGTGTTAGATCACACACACACACACACACACACACACACACGCACACACATCACATCCCAGTTCACTGCGGTACCAGCCCCGTCTTTGAACGATGAGGGTAATCCTACCGGAACCTAAGGAAGAGGTTGATTCTGTGGATCAGAGGGAGAGCAGAAGGACAAAACAGCTGGCCTGTAGTGGCCTGAGAATGTGTGTCACGCATCAGACTCCAACCACCAAAAGTTAGAGAAGGGTCAGCCCAAGTGGGGTGTCGCTGTCAGATGAAACTTCCGGCAATAAATGATCCGAGGCAGGCTAACGGAGGGGAGGGATGAAGTGGATTGAGACAGTCTTGAGTGAAGGAAAGAGGCAGAAGTGAGGCTGATACTTGTAGGGCGAAAAGACCCCTGGGCCAACTGGAGGAGAGGACCAGAGGGAGCCCATGAACGTCCTCACCTTGAAGGCCAAGATGAGGATGATGCCTGGAATGGAGGCAATGCGAATCAGCCAGCGCCACCCGATGGTGGGGATGACCACGGAGGCCAGGCCGATGATAAGCAGGGAGCCAGCCAGCCAGAAAACCTGGGGAGAGGATGAGAGGTTACAATTCCTCCTATCAGGGCATTTGCCTGGCTCCTTGGTGGAGCGGGTGACTCTTGATCTGGGGTTGTAAGTTCGAGCCCCATGTTGGGTATAATAATTTCTTGAAAATTATTCACAACTCCCTTGTCAAGTGTGCTCAACCCTGCCTCTCTCAGGAGCATTTCAGTATAAGAGGATGAGGTGAAAGAGGGTCTTTAAGGAGCCCAGGTCCGGGTTCTACTCCCAGCACCAGCTCCAGGACCTGGATGAACAGGGAACATCGCCTCACTTCTCCACAGCTCAGTTTGCTTGTCTATAAATGGAAGGCTCAGCTATACAAGGGGTCAGTACGATCACCACAGTTTGAAAAATTGGAGACATTGACATGTTTCCCTATTGAATAAATAAAAGATTAACTGGTTCATAACTCAAAAGGCACAAAAGAAGACACTGAAAATACTCTCTTCCTCTCCTGCTTCTTTCCCTTCCAGTTCTCTTCTTAGAAGAAACCAGTATTATCAATTTCTTGGGTCCTTCCAAAGCTGTTCAAAGCATATATAAGCTAATAAGGATATATCTCATTCTCTTGTTTCACAAATGGTATCATAGTATAAGTATTGCTTTTTGTACTGAAAAATGTATCTTGAATATCACTGTATATCAACAAACAACATGGCAGCCCATTACGGCTGGGCCCGTTGGGTGTGGGAATTGGAATGATCCCAAGTGTTAGCCTAAGCATTCTCTCCCCACTGGGAGATGACAACTCCATTCCACCTCACAGAAATGGAGAGAAGACAATAGAATAAAAGACCCTTCGTAGGCGACTGAGTAAGGGATGACAAAGGGGTGACTATTTTATCATTAAAGATTTCAATTGCAAAAACTGAACAGGATTATTTCAGAAAGCACTAAGGGCTATGAAAAAAGAGTAATGTCATGGGGCGTGATCCGGGACGCGCCTTCTGAAGAGGCAACAACTAAGAAGACTAGCAGTAAGCCGTTGTGGTCGACCAGCTAGCAGGTGACAGGTCACCGACGAGAATTTTAGTAGGGAGGGCGTCTAAGTGGCTCAGTGGGTTAAGCGTCTGCCTTCAGCTCAGGTCGTGATCCCAGGGTTCTGGGATCGAGTCCCCCATTGGGCTCCCTTCTTCTCCCCTAGCCTGTTGCTCTCTTTCTCTCTGACAAATAAATAAATAAAATCTTTTAAAAAATAGTTTAGTAGGGAAGTGGCAAAAACATTTTATAACTGGTGATTTGGCACAGATAGTAGAGGTAAAAGTGACAGGGTCTGCTGACGGGCACTGCAGTTGGGGGTCCGTCAGTGAGAGACGAAGCAGCAGGACTTGGTAAGGATTGAACGGGGTGATGGCACGGGAGGGGTCCGGGACGGCTCTTGAGTTTGTGGCCCAGATGACCGAGGGGACCATGTTTACTACTAGCTGAGACTGGAAATGTGGAAATAAGACATTTCAGGGGAAAATGAACAGATGAATTCTATCCGTGTTGTATTTCTGAAGCGATAGTCCAGGGACTCTCCAGTAGGCTATTGGCTCTATCCGCATCTGAAACTCAAGGGGATGCTCTTGGTTGTAGGTAAAGATATTGGGGGGGGGGGATTACAGATATAGGTAACTAAAACCACTGGAGTTAATTAGATGATCCAAGGAGAGGAGGAAAATGAGACTAACGAGGAGAAGACACAACCAGGAAGCATGCCATGGAGTTCATGGCAAGTAGAAGAGAAAATGTCCACAGATGAGCTTGAGGAGGACCACGCCCGTGAAGTGCTGTTAAGGATAAAATCTGAATAGGTCAAGCAGAGAAAGACAATTATCATATGGTTTCACTCATATGTATAACATAAGGAATGCATGGGGGACCACAGGGGAAGGGAGGGAAAACCGAAGACGGGGGCAGAATCAGAGAGGGAGATGAACCATGAGAGACCGTGGACTCCGGGAAACAAACTGCGGGTTTCGGAGGGGAGAGGGTGGAGGGATAATTTAGTCAGATGATGGGTATTAAGGAGGGCACGTGTTGTGATGAGCACTGGGTGTTATAAGCAACTAATGAATCTTCAACACTACATCAAAAACTAATGAGGGGCACCTGGGTGGCTCAGTGGTTAAAGTCTCTGCTTTCGGCTCAGGTTGTGGTCTCGGGGTCCTGGAATCAAGTCCCGTGTCGGGCTCCCTGCTCAGCAAGGAGCCTGCTTCCTCCTCTCTCTCTGCCTGCCTCTCTGCCTACTTGTGATCTCTCTCTGTCAAATGAAAAAATAAAATCTTAAAAAAAAAACTAATGATGTACTATATGGTGGCTAGCAGAACATAATAAAAAAAATAAAGTCAAATAAAATAACACAAATGCAAATTGGTGCAAAAAGAAGGATAAAACCCAATGCTAGGTATTAAAAGTGTCTGCATCTGTCTATCTTAACAAAGATCAGAAAAGCAGGAGAAATGTAAAGAGTTAGCATGCAGTGTTTGTTATGTTCTTTGGCATTTTCTGTTGCCTTCATTGAGTATTGGAAAATTTTTAATTAAATCTTAAAGTATTCTCCTACTGCTTTCAGTGGGAAGAGCTTTCTTTTTGGTGGGCCCCTGAAGGTCAGGGCTTTTGGACACTGATGACATCAGAGACATCAAGGACACCTAGATTGACTGACACAGCTTCTGATGCAAAACCTCTCCTTGGTGGCCAGCTGGGCCTGTGGCAGGCTCGGGAACATTCCAATTTCCTGGATAAATGATTCAGCTGGATAAGGCACTTAGGGCATGTCCCCACAAGCATGGGCCAGTTGTGGCCCCGAAGACACTAGAAATCCTGCAGGAGAGATAGGCTGTCCTAAAGAGGGGTAATAGGTATGTCCTCCTACTGAAGACTCGGGGGAGGGGGGAGAGAAAGTCCATCCCAGTGCATGCCTGAGCTTCCATCATTCCACTGAGACCAGCCACCGGAATGTTTCCTGGAAGAGGCTACTGTGTTCTAAATGCTACTGTTGGGTGACAAAAGTTCTGGCTGAGGACACCTTGAAATGGGACCCCTGGCATCCAGCCTGCCCAGTGCTGGGAAGTGTGCTAACCCGACAGTCAACCAGCCAGAAGCAAAACCAAGGGTATCACATCCTCTAGGATCAGAAGCCCAAGCAGAATTCCTATTTTATCTTACCTGAGACAACGGGAGCATGTAGCCTCGATATTTTGTAGGCAAAAACTCAGTCTTTATGATTAGCCTAAACAGGAAGGGAGGGGGAACAGAATAATTTTATTTTTATCAAAGAAAATGACTTGAAAAATCATAACTTTTCTTGTCACAGGATAGGATATTTTTAGGATAAAAAAATGAAAAAACATAGACTTCATCATTGTGAAATAAATATATATATACACCACTCTCAGCTCCTGGTTCCTGCTGATATTTGGTCTTTGACCCCATTGTCTGACATAGAACACCTAGAATCCTTGGGCTTCCTGGTCCAAAGGAGCATCCTTTGTTCTCATGAGATGGCTCTTGGTGAGTGCCTAGATGGGGCCTCATCTTAAAAGACCAAACCAGGATTAGAATCTTGAAATGTCCAGCCCTGTCCCCCATAGAGGAGAGGGACTGGAAAATGATTTGATGCCCCCATGTCTCATGCCTCCATGATGAGGCCTCCATAGAAAGCTCAAACATGCAAGGTTCGGCAAGCTTCCAGGCTGGCGAGCCCATCTGTGCGCTGGGAGGGTGGTGCGCCACAGAAGCCATAGAAACAGTAGCTCTTGCTCTCAGGACCCTTCCAGACCCTGCCCTGTGTATCTCTCGTCACCAGGCCGTTCACCTGTTTCCTCTAAAATCTCCTTTGTACTACACCTGCAGCCATAGGTAGACTGTTTGCCTGGGTCCTGGTTGCTGCTCCGGCCATTGATTGAGTCCACAGAAGGATCTGGGGCAACTTGCATTTGTAACAAGTCAGGTAGAAGGTGTGCATAAGCTGGGGATCCACCGCTTGTGACCGGTGTCTGAGGTGGGCAATAGCCTCGTGGGACTGAGCCGAAACCTGGGGGTGGGGGAGGGGTCTGAGCAAACTCCCGTTAGGAAGAATTGAACTAATCTGTAGAACAACCAGCTGGTGTTAGAGAATTGACCAGTGTGTAAATAACCCGCACATTTAGTGTCGGGAGTGAAGATCTGTCGGAGCACCTGGGTGGCTCGGTCGGTTAAGTGACCGACTCTTGATTTCAGCTCAGGTCATGATCTCAGGGTCGTCAGATGGAACCTCACACGGGGCTCCAAGAAGAGCCTGCTTAAAATTCTCCCACTCCCTCTGCCTCCTCCCCAAACCCCTGCTGGCATGCGATTTCTCTCTCTCTCTCTCTTTTTTTAAGATTTTATTTATTTATTTGACAGAGAGAGAGAGAGAGATCACAAGTAGGCAGAGAGAGAGAGAGGGAAGCAAGCTCTCTGCTGAGCAGAGAGTCCGATGCAGGGCTCGATCCCTGGACCCTGGAATCATGACCTGAGCCGAAGGCAGAGGCTTTAACCCACTGAGCCACCCAGGTGCCCCCAATTTCTCTCTCTTAAGGAAAAAAAAAAAAGTGAAGCTTTGTCACAAGTACTGAGTGTGAGTGTGTAAAGGAAAACAGAAGTTTTTCCTAAACAATTGTGTTTTGCTGTATGATTGTGAACAGCTAAAATCCACATACGAGAATAAGAAGCTTACAATTGCCCTTCTGTTTACATGCTTCTTCTCAAAGTTATTTTCAACCTTCTACCATTTAAGAGATAGGAGCCTTATTCCCCGCCCCCCAAAAATTGAAAAGTGTTTTTGCCAAACCCTTTCTAAAACATACTTGGGAAATTCAAATACACCTGAAAGGAAGTGAATCGATGCCAGAGCGAATGGCGGCAGTCCAAGCACAGGCTTCTAATTAATTTTGTGAAGAGACAAATAAATAGAATCATACTCCCTTCCGTTTTCTAATTGCTCTTCCCTGTTGCAATTATTAGCCAGGGTTTGGGCTTTCTTAACATACTTATCGGGCTGGTTCCTGAGGGATGTTGCAAATGTCAAGCTAACTTCTACTCCTGCAGGGCTCCAAAGCTCAGAGCAGGCTTAATTGATGCCCCAGGGAGGGACAGTCTTTCCGCAACACATTAAGGTAATGATTGGGTGCTTTGATATCTCCTAATACATCCTAAGGGTAACCTGCTCCACGGCACCCAGGAGAGAGTAGGCTGAGGGCTCTGTGAATCTAAGGGAGGCTCCAGAGCTGCTGACCACTCAGCGGACACCTCTCCAGGCACAAGACATTGTGCACTTATCCTAGGGCAGAGAAGGACCTGCAGCCACCATCTCTCTCAGCGGCCTCCCCCTGCTTTGCAAATGGACTTAGACACAGTCTTCGGTCACAGGGCAATGGCATTTTATTTTATTTATTTATTTATTTATTTATTTATTTTTAAGATTTTATTTATTTATTTGACAGAGATCACAAGTAGGCAGAGAGGGAGGCAGAGAGAGAGGAGGAAGCAGGCTCCCTGCCAAGCAGAGAGCCCGATGCGGGACTCCATCCCAGGACCCTGAGGTCATGACCTGAGCCAAAGACAGAGGCTTTAACCCACTGAGCCACCCAGGAGCCCCGGCAATGGCATTTTAAAATGGCTACTCCTTGGGCACCTGGGTGGCTTAGCCAGTTCAAGGTCATAACCCCACTGTAATGGGATCAAGTCCCGCATGGGGCTCTGTCCTCAGTGGGGACTCTGATTCTCCCTCGTCCTCCTGCTCATGCTTGCTCTTTCTCTCTCTCTCAAATAAATAAATAAAATCTTTAAAAACAAATAAATTAATGATATGGTTACTCCTCAATGTTAAAGGTCGTTCTGGTCAAACAACTCTTCCAACACATTCTCAAGCAATGAAAAGACCATGTTACCTGCCTCCTATGGTACTTTTGCTTGGCATTTAGTCTAACAAAATAAAGATCAGCCTTAGGGACAAAAAAAATTTAAACACATCCACCTCTAGTGCCCTGTGCTAGCCTCACCATCAAACATCATTTTGTTTTGTTTTGGTTTGGTTTTTGGTTTTTTGGGTTTTTTTTAAATTTTTAAATTTTTTTAATTAACATATAATGTATTATTAGCCCCAGGTCATTTTGATGAGCAAATAGCTCCTAGTGGAATTAGCAGCCATCACTTCAAGAAAAATTAAAAAAAAATAAAGAGCTTAAAAATAATTAGCACAAGTCAAGTCTTATACGTTTACAGCTCTTCGGTGCTATTGGCCCATGAACCACCACGTCTGTGTAAGTAACTGGGAGTGTACGCATTTCTCTCTCAAGCCTCCTCTCGGTGAGGTCTTTACCCTTGTGCATGGCCAGACACGCCACAGCCCACCATCGTCCGCAGGAAGACAAACCAGATGTACGACGGAGAGAAAGAGGTCAGCAAGGAGAAGTAGGCTCCCCACAGGAACGAGATGAGCAAAATCTAAAGCAACCAAAGGAGACGTATTAGTGGGACCTGCCTCTCTGGAAGAAACTACCTTTTGAAGGCGATTTTTACTTTCCATCCGGAGGTTTGCTTCTCAGAGGGGCTAATTCTACAGGGAGCTCACCGATCTCTCACGATCATCAAATAACACAGTCCGCACCGCTGTGCTGCCTGAAAGCCCAGACGTTCCAAATTTCGACTGTCCTTCAACTGCCCCACTGCATCCACCCTAACAGGCGACAGGCGCCCAAACTTGTAAATCAGGATGAAAAAAACCTGCCCTCATTAGGAGCACAGGGAAGTGCTGTGTTGGGATGGGGACGGGGAGAAAATTTAAGGTATTTGCTTTTCCCCTAATTATAAGACTAATACAAATTCACAGTAGAGAATATGGAAGAAAAAGAGAAAAACAAAAATATTTCTATCTTGCTTGATTTCCCAACCCCCCAGAAAAGACTTGTTAACATACTTTTATCCTATTTTCCTTGTTTGAAAGGGAAAATATATTTTTCCTGGCTGTAAAATATTCCAGTGGAAGGAGGTACTGTAGTGCAGGCAATATTACACATAAGCCCTTCCCCTGTGGTTGAATGATGAGGTTTTCTCACAGTTAGAGTTAGCTGTGGCAATGTACATAATCTCTGTGGTTCTCTGATGCTTTAATCGGGCTAGATTCCTGGAATGAAAATGATCAGACTAGGAGAATGGGTATTCTCAAGGTTCTTGATTCATCCTGCCACACCAACCGTCAGGAAAACTGGACCAATACAACGTGAAGGTGTCTCCACCCTTGTAGCCTTCTCCGAAAAGAGAACAAATCCTTATGGATTTGATACCCCAAAATTCATACCTTCTAATATTTTCCTTTCGATTGCTCCCACAATCAAGTGTTTTTCAAGAAATGTTGACCATTTTTACTTTTGTGTAAAAATGTCTTCTTGTGCTTTGTACATTTTTTTGGACATACTTGTGTTTTCAGTATGAAATTTACAAATGTCTATGATAGTTACTTCATGTACTTCAAAACATACAGCCAATGCTGTAATCATTTTCCTCTGGGGCTTGTCCCCTTGTGCGTACGCTTAAGGAGGTCTTCCCTACCAGAAACGAGACAAGGGGGAAAAGAAAAAAAAGAGCGAGACCTAGGCTTCTAATCAGAAGACATAGGTTTTGATCTTCCTGTTTAATCTTAATAGATACGTGACCTTGAGCAAGCGGCTGAGTTTCAAAGCGATACCAAAGTTAACTAATGTGAAGCTGCTTATGTTTCTATGTGTCAGTCTCTACATTCTAAGATTTTCTAACCATGCACACCCATCAGTTCCATTCCCGGATGACAGGGACCAGGTAGGAGGACAGGTATGCCAGGAAAAGACAAGAAAACATGAAGACAAGCCTGGCATCGGGGCACATGGTGTCAGAGAAGGACATTTCCACCCGTTCTGTCTGTTACAGACAGAGAAATGTCCACTAAAGAGAACCAGTGGTGACGTCATCACAAAAGAAAAATCCCACGTCATTCTTCAAGGCCAACCTACCTTCCAGCGGCCGTATCTGTCAGCCAGGAGGCCAAAGAGGATGCTGAACACCATGTAGCCAAAAAACACCATCTGGAGGTGGAGTGAGAAAAAAATTATCCTGTAGGCAGGCTTTCTAGAATACGCTGATAAGCTGCATTTCCCATTCATTCATCTTCATGAAAAGTCGACTGGAAAGCGGGGAGGGGCGGAAGCTGGAGAGCAGGTTTACACAAAGCTCTCCCGCCTCTGTTTCCCAGGGTCAGGGCTTCAGAGGCTGATGCTTCCCATCGATGCCCACCCCACACCTGGAGACGCTGCCCCCCAGTAGAAACAGGGATCAGAGGAACAGGTAGCTGTTTTCCCTCTGATCCAAGATGATGGCCCTGGTCTCGATCTACTTGGATGTATAATTGTGCATTTCCATTTTAAGAATTTAAAAAAAAAAAAGCTCTATTCATTCATGTCCTGCCTGATCCCACTTCTAGAAGCAATTTTCCTTAATGTTTTTACAGGTAAGCATAAACTTTAAATAAACACACAAGCCAATCATCCATTCAGAAACACGCTTCAAAACTAATATAAGTCCATTTCTTTTCCATCCTTGTTCTCACAATGGATTATCCTACGCTGATAAAATTCAAGAACCTGTGTATGATACCAGCATTTTAACTCAGTCTGAGCTGTGATCTGCTGTCTGTGCCTTCGGGCTACTTATTTTTTTCTTTCAAGCAGTTCCAAGCTTCACTTGCTTTCCTTTCTAGTAAGATCTCTGACTGATTGACTCTAGGGTAATCAAAGGAAAGATGTTAGCTTGCATTTCTAAGACTTTTTCAATAAGAGAACTGGTTCTCTCTGCGCTTGCTTTGCTTTCTCTTTTTTTCCCCCTTCCTTACTCTTCATAAGGAAGACTCAAACGTATTTCTTCCACAGGGAACCATAAGAACAAGAAAAAAAAAAAAATCACATCTATTCTTGAACAACAAAGCCATGCTTTTCTTCTGCACTGTGCTTTCCAGGAGAAGGGGAGGGGGAAAGAAGCCAGTGCTTTCTAAATGCCAGTCTTGGGACAGATGCTGACCAATCATGAAATCTAATCAGTGCTGAGAAAAACAGTAAAAATAAGGTCAATGTGATACGTTTTGAATAAGTCTAAATTTATTAAATATTAAGAGCTCTTGTTATTCTGGAATAATTTTCTTTCTGATTGTTAATATGAACACGCCCCCCCCCCCCTTTTGAGAGATGATGGTAGTCAGTGGCAAGATTTTTTACCTCTTTCTTGTCTTCTAATGGCTTTAATTATCATATATATGCACATATATATATATTTTTTTTAATGTCAAACCTATGTCAGCCACTCAATTAAAAAAAAATCATTTCAGGGCACCTGGATGGCTCAGTGGATTAAGCGTCTACCTTCCACTCAGATCATGATCCCAGGGTCCTGGGATCGAGTGCCACATTAAGTTCCATGTTCCACAGGGAGTCTGCTTCTCCCTCAGCCCCTCCACCCGTGCCCCCCACTTGTGTTCCCTTTCAAATGAATAAATAAAAATCTTTTTAAATTTTTTAAAAATCATATCAGTGTGGGTTTTGATTTGAATCTCCTGATGGCTAATGATGATGAACATTTTTTCATGTGTCTGTTAGCCATTTGTATGCCTTCTTTGGATAAGTATCTCTTTCATGTCTTCTGCCCATTTCTTGACATGATTATCTGTTTTGTGTGTGTTGAGTTTGAGGCATTCTTTATAGATCTTGGATATCAGCCCTTTGTCTGAAGTATCATTTGGGAGTATCTTCTCCCAGTCCGTGGGTTGCTTCTTTGTTTTATTGACTGTTTCCTTTGCTTGCAGAAGCTTTTGATCTTGATGAAGTCCCAAAAGTTCATTTTTGCTTTTGTTTCCTTTGCCTTTGGAGACATGTCTTGAAAGAAGTTCCTGTGGCCGATGTCGAAGAGGTTATTGCCTATGTTCTCCTCTAGGATTTTGATAGATTCCTGCCTCATGTTGAGTTCTTTTATCCATTTTGAGTTTATCTTTGTATATAGTGTAAGAGAATGGTTGAGTTTCATTTTTCTATACATAGCTGTCCAATTTTCCCAGCATCATTTATTGAAGAGACTGACTTTTTTCCACTGAATATTTTTTCCTGCTTTGTCAAAGATTATTTGACCATAGAGTTGAGGGTCCATATCTGGGCTCTCTACTCTGTTCCACTGGTCTCTGTGTCTGTTTTTGTGCCAGTACCATGTTGTCTTGGTGATCACAGCTTTGTAGTAAAGCTTGAAATCAGGCAACGTGATGCCCCCAGTTTTGCTTTTCTTTTTCAACATTTCCTTAGCAATTCGGGGTCTCTTCTGGTTCCATACCAATTTTAGGATTGTTTGTTCCAGCTCTTTGAAAAATGCTGGTGGAATCTTGATTGGGATGGCATTGAAAGTATAGATTGCTCTAGGCAGTATAAACATTTTAACAATGTTTATTCTTCCGATCCATGAGCATGGAATGGTCTTCCATCTTTTTGTGTCTTCTTCAATTTCTTTAGTGAGTGTTCTGTAGTTCCTCGAGTACAGATCCTTTACCTCTTTGGTTAGGTTTATTCCCAGGTATCTTATGGTTCCTGGTGCTATAGTAAATGGAATCGATTCTCTAATTTCCATTTCTATATTTTCATTGTTAGTGTCTAAGAAAGCAACTGATTTCTGTACATTGATTTTGTATCCTGCCACGTTACTGAATTGCTGTATGAGTTCTAGAGGTTTGGGGGTGGAGTCTTTTGGGTTTTCCATATAAAGTATCATGTCATCTGCGAAGAGAAACTTCTTTGCCAGTTTGAGTACCTTTTTCCTTTTTGTTGTCTGATTGCTGTTGCTGGGACTTCCAGTACTATGTTGAACAAGAGTGGTGAGAGTGGGCATCCTTGTGTTCCTGATCTCAAAGGGAAGGCTGTCAGCTTTTCCCCATTGCGAATGATATTCACTGTTGGTTTTTCGCAGATAGATTTTATGAAGTTGAGGAATGTTCCCTCTATCCCTATACTTTGAATTGTTGTAATCAGGAACGGATGCTGTATCTTGTCAAATGCTTTTTCTGCATCAATTGAAAGGACCATGTGGTTCTTCTCTCTTCTCTTACTGATCTGTTCTACCACATTGATTGATTTGTGAATGTTGAACCACCCTTGCATCCCATGGATAAATCCCACCTGGTCACGGTGGATAATATTTTTAATGTACTGTTGGATCCTATTAGCTAGGATCTTGTTGAGAATCTTGGCATCCATAGTCATCAGGGATATTGGTCTGAAATTCTCCTTTTTTTTGGAGTCTTTGCCTGGTTTGGGGATCAGGGTAGTGCTTGCTTCATGAAAAGAGTCTGGAAGTTTTCCTTTTGTTTCTATTTTTTGAAAGAGCATTAGGAGAATAGGTATTGTTTCTTCTTTGAATATTTGGTAGAATCCTGCAGGGAATCTGTCAGGTCCTGGGCTCTTGTTTTTTGGGAGGTTTTTGATCACTGCTTCAATCTCATCACTAGATATTGGTCTATTCAGGTTGTCAATTTCTTCTGGTTTCAGTTTTGGAAGTTTATAGGTTTCCAGGAATGCATCGATTTCTTCTAAGTTGCTTAACTTATTGGCATATAACTGTTGATAATATTTTCTGATGATTGTTTCTATTTCCTTGGTGTTAGTTTTGATCTCTCCATTTTCATTCATAATTTATTAATTTGGGTCCTCTCTCTTTTCTTTTGGATTAGTTTGGCCAATGGTTTATCGATCTTACTGATTCTTTCAAAAATCCAGCTTCTAGTTTCATTGATGTGTTCTACTGTATCTCTAGTTTCTATCTCATTGATCTCTGCTCTAATCTTGATTATTTCCCTTCTTGTGTGTGGGGTTGGCTTAATTTGTTACTGATTCTCCAGTTCTTTAAGGTGTAAAGACAGCTGGTGTATTCTGGATTTTTCAATTTTTAAAAAAGATTTAATGTATTTATTTGACAGAGAGAGAGATCACAAGTAGGCAAAGAGGCAGGCACAGTGTGGGGGGTGGAGGGAAGCAGGCTCCCAGCTGAGCAGAGAGCCCGATGTGGGGCTCGATCCCAGGAACCTGAGATCATGACCTGAGCCGAAGGCAGAGGCCCAACCCACTGAGCCACCCAGGTGCCCCTGGATTTTTCAGTTTTTTTGAGGGAGGTTTGAATGGCTATGTATTTCCCCCTTAGGACCGCCTTTGCTGTATTCCATAGGTTTTGGACCGAAATGTCTTCATTCTCATTGGCTTCCATGAATTGCTTAACTTCTTCTTTGATTTCCTCATTGAACCAAACATCCTTAAGCTAGGTGGTCTTCAGCTTCCAAGTGTTTGTGTTCCTTCCCAACTTTTTCTTGTGGTTGAGTTCCAGTTTCAAAGCGTTGTGGTCTGAGAATATGCAGGGAATAATCTCAGTCTTTTGGTATCAGCTGAGCCATGATTTGTGACCCAGACAGTAAACAACATGTGTTGGAGAGGATGTGGAGAAAGGGGAACCCTCTTACACTATTGGTGGGACTGCAAGTTGGTGCCACCACTTTGGAAAACAGTGTGGAGATTCCTTAAGAAATTAAAAACAGAGCTACCCTATGACCCTGCAATTGCACTACTGGGTATTTACCCCGAAGATACTGATGTAGTGAAAAGAAGAGCCATCTGTACCCCAACGTTCATAGCAGCAATGGCCACAGCCACCAAACTGGAAAGAACCAAGATGCCCTTCAACAGATGAATGGATAAAGAAGATATGGTCCAGGGGTATCTGGGTGGCTCAGTGGGTTAAACCCTCTGCCTTTGGCTCAGGTCATGATCCCAGAGTCCTGGGATCGAGCCCCACACCAGGCTCTCTGCTCAGCGGGGAGCCTGCTTCCCTCTCTCTCTGCCTGCCTCTCTGCCTCCTTGTGCTCTCTTTCTCTCTGTCAAATAAATAAATAAAATCTTAAAAAAAAAAGAAGATATGGTGCATTATACAATGGAATATTGTGCCTCCATCAGAAAGGATGAATACCCAACTTCTGTATCAACATGGACAGGACTGGAAGAGATTATGCTGAGTGAAATAAGTCAAGCAGAGAGAGTCAAGTATCATATGGTTTCACTTATTTGTGGAGCATAAGGAATAACACAAGAACGTTGGGAGATGGAGAGAAGTGAGTTGGGGGAAATCGGAAGGGAGACGAAGCATGGGGGACTGTGGACTCTGAGAAACAAACTGAGGGTTTTGGAGGGGGGTGGTTGCGTGAGCCAGGTGGTGGGTATTAAGGAGGACATGTATTACATGGAGCACTGGGTGTGGTACATAATGATTTCTGGAACACTGAAAAGAAATAAAATAAAATAAAATGAAAAAAAATCATATCAGTTGGTGAATCTCAAAATGAAGCAATTTTTATTACGGAATTATCAAACTCCCTCCAAGAAGGAAGAAGTAAACTAATTTTTTTTTTCTTTTTGACCAGACTTGAAAAAAAAGAAGCAATCACAGACTGCCCAGGGCAGGGAGGAAAGTGGCTCTTTGGATTTAAAATACTTCTGTGTATTGAGATGCTATGTTGGGTTAATGGACTTAATTACACCTGAATTAAGCCTAATTAAATGATTAATAAAAGTGAAGCAAAGAGTCAAATAAGATCAAATTTAAAGTTTACCCTGTTCTTGCCCATAATTGGCAGATTTTTAATTCTTTCTGGTTTTCTGTCCATTCAGTGCAAAGACAGGACTTTCCAAAGGCTGAGTTGCTTATTATCAAGCCTGTCTGGAGCACGAACCTTGACTCAATGCCTGTGTGAACCCCAAAGCTTGTGAATGCTATTCTTGTCTGGAGAATCACACAGAGGTGAAGACATAAACTTTCTCCACCACCCCCCAACTTTCTCTCTGTGTCTCCCCCCCCCACCCCCTTTGGAGGGTCTGCTTTTCCTGCAGGTACTTATTTGTAACATAAAATTCACTCTTCTATTTCTGTTTTCTGCACCACACGAAGTTTGGTTTCTTTAGCGCTCTCAGTCACAGAACGTGAGAGACTGTAGTTCATCCACAGTCATCAAGGTTAACCACCAATTAGGCCAGGTTGTCCTGAAGGTGGCAAGTGGCACCGGGGTTGGGGAATGGGGAGCCTGGTCAGTGCGAGTTGGTCAAAATGTAGCTTCTTGGCTGAATCAGTCTGAGCCCCTCCTGGTGGCAGAGCTGTGGTCGGTAGGTCCCGGGCACAGGTGCCAAAGCCAGATGGGCATCACAGCCAGGATGACAGACACTAAAGGATAGCAGGCCATCAGGAACTTAGAACAGGAAATGGACACATCTGGCGTGAATGAATTCCCTAGAGAAAATTCTCCTGAGCCATGACTTACCTGACAAGGAAGTCATGTTACCGGCAACATCAAGGAGCCTCAGATGCCACCAAGAAACAACATAAACGCGACTGATAAATTTCAGTTGTAAATACAGAAAGTATACCATATGATAACATAGTTTCATGGGAGTGACAGAGGCAAACACCAGAGCTGGATGTCCCGACATCCTCAGGAATGGGGATGTGCACATGCCAGGCCCACTGGGGGTTGGTGCTGTTATAATTACATGGCATGTTACAGCAGTCACTCTCCAGGTACACGATGGACAAGGAATGTTTTCCAAATTGCAACTGCATTTTAGAGGTAGAAGAAAATGAAAAATGGCTGAGTCACTTAATTACCAGCCCAGGGAAGGTCTTTAGCTATTTTTATTTATACCCCTTCCCTCTTCTAAAAGTGTTAGAACCTTTTTAAAAAAGGAACAAGGGCAACAAAATTAATAAAGGAATTTTTAAGAGAGAAATGGATGTCAGAAAATAAGCATGTTGTATGTTTCCTGCCGGGATTGAGTCCAAAACTGGGCTCCACATTTTCTGGCCTCCACGGCAGACAGAAACACAACCAGGCAGATAATATACGTTATCTGAGAGGAGAACTCAGCAGTTCCTTATGGGAAGAGGAGGTTCCTGGTTCCCGACACAGAGGAGAATTCCCAGGTTAAGTTTGCTTAAGGCAGTGAGTGAGAGGTGGGGACACACTTTCCTCTCTGCCCATAACCCCCAGAAGACTAGGGGGCTGGGGAAAACTTCCAGCATTCTCCATGGCTAGTTTCAGCCCGTAACTCTCTCTTTCAAAGCCTTGCCCTCTTTTAAGGCCTCCACCAACTGACTGCCTCCTCCAGCCATCTCTGCCTACCTGCCTCCCGACACCCCCATCTCAGTGAGGATGTTGGCACCTGGCTCATCGTAGTTCTGTTAAATTCTGCCTTCATGAAAACCAGCTTCAATCCCCAAGTAAATCAATTCTCCACTCCTCACTTTGTGTTTCTCTCACCTCCTTGGCTGATGTGACTTCTAAAATGCTTCCAAAACACCCTCCCCACCATGCGCCCTGCCACTTTACCACGGCTAACATATCTACCTTCCAATCTTATCTCCTCAGGGCGCTTGGAAAGCCAACCATGTCCCTCTTTAAAGCCCCTTAATGGCTTCCTGACAGCCACCGTGTAGCCTCCAACATTTTTAGGCAAGAAGAGTTTCTTTTAAGATTTAAAAAAATAAAAAAAAAGATTTACCAGAGCTCCGCATGATAGGAAGTATACTTTAATATCCATTTAATGAGAAATACATGACTATGAAGTCAATGGTGTGCCTAAGTGAAACTGATCTTTGCTACATGAAAGAGTAATTTGGAGAAATTGTCATGTAGATCTGGAGCGACTATATGTTGCGTGGTGGGCTTGCACGTGTTGACTGAAGTTGGGGGGCGGGGTCCTACAGTGGTTTCCAGAATGGAGTCCATGCATGGACTCCAATTGCTTCTGATCCCCACCTGTCTCCCACTGTTCCCTCTTCCTGACTTCCTATTCACGCAACATGGAGCTACTGTACACCCGCCAACACACGCATGCGCACACAGCCTGCTGGCAATTCACCGGTACTTAATAAACACCTTTCGAAAGAATGTTGTAGAAGATCCTTAATTCCACTCTGTAGCAAAACTTGATGTGCACTTTATAAGGCTACTCATAAAGATCTTTGAGAAAAGTTGAATGCATTCCATGAGCGTGATTCGGTGATTGCGTAAGTCACTATGGTCCCGCTAATTTGCGGTCGGACTCGAACCATAACTAATCTAAGACTTAAGGTCTACTCTCTCTGATTTGCATTTGTCTCTTCTAGCCTCTTGCTAGGGGCTAGAAAATAAGCAGTTCAAGATCATGCTCTCTACAGGAAAAGAGACAAATGAGAGAAAGACCCCAAATAGTAGTTTGGGCCTGCAAAGCCCATGAGCTTTGGAAGCAACCACCCAAAGAGCAAGGTCACCTTTGGCTCTTAGCCCTGTGGGATGGGGGAAGGGGAATCCTGGGTTTTCAGTTGGTTCATTCAAAACACTGGAAGCAAGCACTCACCGTAGTCACTAATGCCACCTGCCAGTTCTCCAGCTGCCATTCACAGCGGATGACAGGAGACACAACTGCTATTAACATGATCTCCATGGCCTCAACAACCTTGAAGAAAGAGGGAAAACACTGTGCTTGTTTCTCATCAATTCCTCCCATGCGTGCCTGCCATCATCCTTCTAATCCTAATCTCCTCCTTCCCCTCCCCCACTGAGGGAGCAGCTATAGTGTTCCCACTCAACACTACCAGTTGGGTAAAGAAGTGTAGTAGAACTTGGATTTCATGGATGCAGTGTATATGGTTCGAATAATTTGAGAGGATTCCTATGGATGTATGACATCTATTTATTTGCAGTATTGCTGACCCATGCATTTGCCCTATAGCTCTATGACAGCATTACATGTTTGTATATGTTGGGGGAGTCACTTAGGTAGTGGATGACATGACTAACCACCAGCATCCCCATCAACCTGGCTCTGTTGCTTCATACTCATCATTGTCAAGGTCTTAGGGCATAGCCTTTGCAAATGGGATGTGTGAAATAGTCTCTGATCTCAAGAAGCTAAGCTGGAAGGCAAGCTTCATGAAAACTAGAAGAGAGGAAACAAGGAAGTACAAAACAATGAGTTCATCGTCAGGAAACCAGGTCTATTTGGCAAACCTAGTATAAGCTGTGCTACTAAATATTCCTTTCAATAGGAAGTTTGGATATCATCCTCTACCCTATCTTACAACCCATTGTAGCTTAAGTTTATCTCCCAGGGAAAGGAAGAAGTAGATGCTAGAAAATAACTGATATTTGTATGGGTTATATATTATAGTAATATCTACAGATTTATAATTCAAAGGTCTGGGATGAAAAAAGTATAGTGGTGTTAGCTACTATTTGGGAATTGGAAAGGTATCACAAAGGCTTGTCTCCTTTTGGAAAGTACTTTAGTCATGTTTAGAGTACAGATAGCTAGCATGCTTTAGCCCAAAAAGTATAATAAGTAAGAGGCAGTGTGACAACATCGGAAGGATGTCTCAGTAATATAGAGCAGTTGAGTCAATATTAACCAGGACTCTACTCCTCTAAGTGGTCTTAGGAGGAAATAAGCCAGTAAGGGATAAGACTCTGCCCCACTCTGATATAATAACTTAAGGGGAGAAAGACACAGAGGAGCAGCAGTGTATAAGATTTTAGAGCCCTCAGAGAACACTAGGATTCAGGATGCCTGGTCACAGACTGAGGCTGCTTTGCTGCTGTGACGTTATTACATACACCTTGGTCACGTGAGGCCCTGAAACCCAACTATTGTTCTGACTGCCCCTAACCAAGAACCTTAACAGACCATGGCCAGGAGGAGCCATGCCCCTCACTGTCAACACACCTATTCTGATGAGAAGATCCATCCAATGCAGACCATCCTAAAGCCAGAGGAGGGATTCGGTTACCATACCCAATTAAATAGTTCTGGGGTAGGTAGAGGCAGGGAGGAGGAGGTCTGGTACATAACCCTTCCTACCTGGTGGATTGGGAAGAAGTGAAGCAGCGTATAAAACACTTGAAGAAGACCAGAAGATATTTCACAACAACATCAAGTATAAATGTGGAATAGACATACAGTCTCCATGGATGTGGGTCTGGAGATGGACATCAGGAGTTGCCTATACAGAGTTGATGCCTATCCTTTGGAAAGAGGGTACAGCAGCACCATCTTTCTAATACAGATCATAATTAATAAAGTTACACTCCCTTTATATAAGGTGATTTGGTTAATTTGGGAAGGTAAACAAAAAAAATTCTACATATTCTTTTCTCTTGCCAGAGGGCTATAAAGGAAGAAAAGACAGGATTCCCAACATATTTGAAGGTAAAAGATGCAGAGAGTTGAACAGTATTTAAGTGAAGGAGACCATGTAATGAAACCATACTGGAAACCAAATACATAAAACAGAAGTGGAGATGTTCTGGTTGAAAGTAGAGGAAAGTTATGATAAAACAAACCCTCCCCAGTCACACCCACTTGCCCCTTGAAATATAGAATCTTAACATTTTGGAGACTAGGTAAGACATACTTCCTAGATGAAGAAATGTTCTAAATTGAACTGTTGATATTAAAAAAGCAGGACCAGGACGCATCTTGCCTTTCTCTCCACTACTGGACTAACTCCAGAGAGCACAAGGCTTTGGAGCGCTGCATCAGAACTTGCCAAGTGGTCTCTCCAGCTCACATCACTCTTTGTCTCATACTATTTAGCTGAGGGCAAGGGTCAGGGATCTCTATTATTTACTCATTAGTGTCCTCTTGGCTAGCTTTACGTCCCACCTTAAACCATTGTCATATTGACCACTTCTCTCAGATTTTCCCTTCTGTCTCATTATCAATATCATATTCCTAACATATTCTCACTGTACCTACAACAAAAGGAGAAAGCAGTAGTGGTCTCTTGGGACAGTCCCACTGTTGGCCAAAGCCCTGGGATGGAGCTATCACTCTTCTTTTCTCAAAATAGCTGGTGGTAAATAGCAAACCCTCATAGGTGCCTCCTAAAGGTTCTGGAAATCTGTAATGACAACAGGTGTCCTATGCAATTCTTATGCACAAAATATTTGAGGACCAAGTGTTTAATTTTACTTATAATGATACTAGTTTTCTCCTCCCTTCCCAGAGAAGGAAGAGATTTAAACCATTGTTCTTTTTTTTTAATGAATATTGAATTTCCAGAACATAAAGACACAGATATGTATTTGCTCATAACCAAACACCTGGCAAAGGTAGATGAAAATTATTTTTGAATTAACCCCCCTCACAGGGGTTAATTCACTTTCACTCCCTTTCACTCCCCTCCCTGAATGGACAGCCCAGAGCTGGAGGTCTGTGGAAGACTCTACGTGTCCAATAATGAATTTGATTGAGAGATTCAAATGATCTCCAAAGAGAACTCACCCCCGTGCTGCCCATGATCAGAAAGAGGGCAATGTGGAAACGTCCAAATCCAATGGTCTCCACGGCGTCTTCCACGGTGAATGTCTTTGACTCTAACAAGGAAGGGCAGAGTGAGAGGAAAAGCCTCTGTGGGAAAGGAATATATGTGAATGATTGCTCACTAAAGATGAGGAGGAAGACGTTGGGAAACCAACTCACTATTTTAAAAATTAGTAAATACAGGAGGAAATTAAGCAGCAGCTAGAGGGTCCAAGACATCCGTGATCATCTTACCTTTTGGCTGTGACTCTGGGGTCTCCAGGTTCAACTTCCGGAGGCTAATGACGGTGACTGGCTCGCTTTGCTTGGTCGCCATCTTCTAAATGGTCCCAATTCTTCACACAGCTTCCCTACTGGAAATGGGAGAGGGAAGAAAAAAAAATATAAAAGAGAGCACATTTTCCTTTCATTTCACAGAAAGTCTGTGAGGTCGGTACTTTAATTCATCACCATCTTACATATAAGGAACCTGAGACATGGAGAGGTCAAATGGCCAATGAGACAATGGGGCCCCAGTGACTAGTAATCAACCCTTTGTCATGGGCCAGGTGAGTTCTGGACCATTTGGCCAATAGCATCCTCTAACTGGGAGTGAAGATGGCCTTTGCTACAGACAAATGATCACAGTAGCCAGTGCTTCACGTTCCTGTGGATAATGAAGTTTATAGTGTGTTTCTATGTAACATTTTCATTTCATCTGACAGAAACCCAGGAGCACTTCTTTTTATTGGCTCCTTTCCCCTTCATGCATTTAGCCTGAAGAAGGATCCTTAACTCAAGTAATCAAAAGCAAAATAAAATGAAGAAAGCTGAGTATCAACTTAGTGAAGAAGTTTTTTTCCAAATGACTTGAAGATACGGTCATTTAACTCTACACCCCTAGCGGGATGAATAGAAATCATAACCTATTCTCAGTAATTAGATTTTTAGTATTCATATTGGTATCATTATTTTGATACTAATACATACTGTAGGAGAAAGCAAGTAGCAATTATATGAATATGGTTAGGAATCAAGCTTTTGGATGTAAGAGGAAAAAGATATAAAAATCAGAGAAGTTATATAAAAATCTTACAATCCTAACTTTGAATTGGAAACATCACGATGAATTCACTACGTATTTCATATATGCATATCCTAACCTTATCCACTGGAAGAGCCTGGGAAAAAATGACTAATGAGTACGCATAGAGCCCAGATTGTTTTCTTTCCTATTTCCCATTAAAAGAAACCCCGGTGCCTTAAATAAATGGCTAATTTTGGATCTGGGACAGGAAATGTGTAAATTGAGCCTGGAACATCTTGTCATGCCAGATAGCAAAGGAAGATATCAAACACCTCTGGGGTTGTGACAAAAGATTACAAGATTCAACTTGAAAAGCCTCCCATCTGTCAAAGATGGGACCATGTAAGCATCAAGAAGAATAATGACTGCAAGAATTGAAACACATCAAAGACATCAAAACCCATTGTTCATAGCAACACTGAAATGAAAATCTCACTGATCATCTTTGGAGAATACTAAGCGACCCACTCTTTATTCTGAAAACTAGTAAATATCTTGTCTTTCTCACACAAATTTTTTGTACTTCAGGGTAACCAAACAGTTGGGAAAGAAAATTGTTGTGTTTTTTTTTTTTTTAATTTCAACTAATACATGCAGGGGAAAAAAAGGAATGGAATTAAATTATCATGACTTTGCAACCTGATGAAATAATGGATCTAGGCAATGATTACCAATGGCTGATAAGCTACTAGGTGGAGAAAAGAAGGGCCATCTGTACCCCAATGGTTATTGCAGCAATGGCCACGGTCGCCAAACTGTGGAAAGAACCAAGATGCCCTTCAATGGACGAATGGATAAGGAAGATGTGGTCCATATACACAATGGAGTATTATGCCTCCATCAGAAAGGAGGAATACCCAACTTTTGTAGCAACATGGACGGGACTGGAAGAGATTATGCTGAGTGAAATAAGTCAAGCAGAGAGAGTCAAGTATCATATGGTCTCACTTATTTGTGGAGCATAGCAAAGAACATGGAGGACATGGGGAGATGGAGAGGAGAGGGAGTTGAGGGAAACTGGAAGGGGAGATGAACCATGAGAGACTATGGACTCTGAAAAACAACCAGAGGGTTTTGAAGGGGCGGGGGGGGGGGGTGGGAGGTTGAGGAACCAGGTGGTGGGTAATAGGGAGGGCACGTACTGCATGGAGCACTGGGTGTGATGCCAAAACAATGAACACTGCTATGCTGTAAATAAACAAATAAAAAAAAAATCTACTAGGTGGAAGGCTGATGAAGAAATGGGGAAGTGTTGGATAAGATTAAAAAAAAAAAAAAAAGAGTTGGATAAGACTGATAATACCTGTAGCCATCGACAAATCTTACGCCACCAAAAGAGAGACCATAAGATGTCATGTGGTCTGGATGAGCAGCAATAAGAATGGGAGTATATACCATCTGTGATGCATTCTCTTAAGATTTAAGTTCAAGCAGAATCTGGTCCTCTAGCTCTACCAATTTATACAGGAGATGAAGAAGAAACTCATTAAACCGTACCATGTGGCTGCAATAAGAAAAAATCCAGAATGTGGGAAGTTGTATAAGAGAAATGACCGAACGTCTTCAATGAAGAAATGGCAAGATGAAAAGAGGAAAGGGAACTTACAGTTGAAAGGAAAAGAGACCAATCAACCAAATAAATGAGCTGATCTTATTTGGATTCCCATTCAAACAAACCAACTGTAAAACAACAACATCCAGGGAAATGAGATGAAAAAGAGATGAGAGGAAAGTCAGGGAAATATAAACAAGTGCAGAAGTTTAATGATAGTAAGAGATTTCTGATGATGTCATTAGATGTGACTATGATATGGCCATAGCAGAAAAAAAAACAATCCTTATATAGTAGAGATACATACTAAAATACTTAGAGATGAAATAACGTCTGGGATTCGTTTTAAAATAATTCAATGGGAGGGCATCTGGATGCTTCAGTCAGTTGAGTGTCTGACTCTTGATTTTGGCTCAGGTCATGATCTCAGTGTTGTGGGATACAGCCCTGCAGCCCCGCCCCCCACACTCAGTAGGGGGTCTACTGAAGATTCTTTCTCTCCCCTTCCCTCTGCTTCTCCTCTCACCCCTCCTCAAATGAACAAATAAATAAATTTTTTAAAACAAATCAATGGTAGCATGGAATATGATGCATAAGAAATAGATGGGCACATAGAATAAGGAATGGCCATATGTTGAAAATTATTGAGAATGATGGGTGCATTTGGGATTCATTTTACCATCTGCTTTTGAAGATGTGTAACATTTTTCAAAATTGGTAGTTCAAAAAGTGAGGTTCTGAGATTTTAAAATAACTTTTCCAATTTCAGACCACTAGTAAATAGCAGAATCAGAACTCAAACAGAGGCATTTTATTCCCAGAATATATAGATAGCCACAAACCAGTCTGTAGAAGCACGTCAAGGTCATTAATGTTTGCTAAGGGCCAGCTCTGTATCTTGTATTGTGTGGGCTCCTGTGAAGACTTGGAAGGAACGTTGGACATGTTCTCTGCCCTAAAGAGTTTTTATTCTAGTTGGGGACACAAAAGATACAAATCAAAACAACTCTTCTGTAATGTTGATATTATTTGTTTTCTTAAAACACTGTCACAGAGACACAAATATTCCCAGATGAGAGATAGATCAATAATGCTCAGAAGTAAGTCCATGAAATCCTCCTTCCCAAGAGAGAACATGAAAAGTACAAAAAGCTGTTATTTTCCCAGAGTGGAAAAAGTAAAAAATAATTGGCCTTTCAGCCCATCTGAGAGTCTGAAAATCACAACAGACTGCTCTAGAACCACCAATCCCTTTACAGACATTGTCCAAACACCCCTTGGAGAGGTGTTCTTTATCTGGTAACTTTTTAAATGAAATATTTAGCAGAAAAATCCCCTTCTTTTGATTATAAAAAGGACTTCTAGACACATTAAAAATTGGCTATGACAGGGGTGCCTGGGTGGCTCAGTCAGTTAAGCACCTGACTTGATTTCTGCTCAGGTCCTGATCTCAGGGTCCTTGAGATCGAGCCCTGTGTCAGGCTCCCTGTTCAATGGGGAGTCTGCTGGAGATTCTCTCTCTCCCTCTCCTTCTGCCCTTTTCCCCACACGTGCTCTTTCTCTCTAAAATAAATAAATAAATCTTTTAAAAAATCTTGGCTATGACCATCCCATTTGGAGATGGGAAGATGAACTAGTAACGTATTTAACTTCATCAAAATTTGAAAACAAGACTGTTTGTGAGAATTAGATAACGGTGAGGATTGTACAACCTGAAATTATACTAAATTGTACTAAAATTCCCGATTATATACTTTTAAAATGGTAAATTTCATTACATGTGAATTACCTCTTTTTTTCCCTCTAAAAAGTAGTAATGCAAATCACGGCAGCAAACTTAACAACCGAAAGTGAGTCTGGCCATTTAGAGTCTTAGAGAGTAAGACCATTTAGTTGGGTGGGAAAATAAGTTTTTCAATCCCAGTAAGTTCATTTGGAGTTCAGTTACAAATAAAATGCTCAACAATAAACTCAATCCTCAATCTTTAATCAACACTTAATCTCTCCTACAGTCAAGTTTTACAACCTCTCCTAGCAATCAAAACATGTTTACAATTTTAACAATCATCAAGCCTTACGTTTAGAAGAGTAATAAAACAACCTCCAGCAGTTCTCCTTTTGGTAGTGAATGGCAAAAAAAAAAAAAAGAAAAGAAACCCAGGAAATCCGCCATTTACTATTGAGCAGAGCAAGTTTTAACTCTTATGTTTTAACCCGATTTCGTAGTTCCATGGGTCATAAATATCCTACATTCCTCCCTTCTCTTATCAGCAAAGACAAGCAATGCATCACAGAGGACCTGGCAGAAGGTGTTACGTCCAAGATAATTACTTCACAGCTTTCTTGAATGAAAGCTGATCCCAGTAAGGGAGACTCACATTTGTGAGTCCATATTTTTTTAAAAGTATTTTTAAGTAGTCTCTACACCCAGCATGGAGCGCTCATGTACAACCCGGGATCGAGAGTCGCATGCTCTTCCTTTTGGTCATGACATTGGACATCAAAAAATAAACAGAATCTTCACATATAACGCTTGGCCCTAAAGTGAGCAATATGGACATGGTCATTTAAAAAAGACGGCTTTTAGCGTCAACATTTGAATAAAATACATAGACTTGATTGCGTTTCCAGAACTGACTTGGAAATGTTAATACCCTCAGCAATGAGTACAATCATCCATGCCAAACAGGAGCTGTGAGTCAGGAAGGATGGAGGGATGGGCAGGCATTCCAGCTCAAGGACCCGCCTACGAACCAGGGCTATAAATATAACATTTATAACCACAAAAATAAGAGCAAAAAAAAAAAAAAAAAGGAGGGGCGCCTGGGTGGCTCAGTGGGTTAAGCCTCTGCCTTCGGCTCAGGTCATGATCTCAGGGTCCTGGGATCGAGTCCCACATCGGGCTCTCTGCTTGGCAGGGAGCCTGCTTCCTCCTCTCTCTCTCTGCCTGCCTCTCTGCCTACTTGTGATCTCTCTCTGTCAAATAAATAAATTAAAATCTAAAAAAAAAAAGGACAACACAATAGCTTCTGTAAGATGAAAATCCATGCCCTAAAACTGAACATTTTATCATTTACATAGATACGTGAAAATTCCATGACCGTGACCACCCACACGGCAAAAGCAATGAGAGCTTGGGATGTGGGTAAGCAGGAATGAAAGAACACACACGTATGTAAACGTACACATGCGAGGACGATATGCGTGCCAAGTGCTGTAGTGCTCCGTGGGAGCGGCTGAGGGCCGACTGCACACATCTCTTCCCACCTCTGTATTCAATAACATCACGTTGGTAATTTAAAACCAGCCGTGGTGGGAACAGTTACACCAGGGAAATCAGCAAACACTACACATCAAGGTACCATCCCTCCCCATTATTAAACACACCACACCCCAAAGCCCCTATTCTTCCTTCCTTACCAGTGACTCTCGACATTGATAAGGAGGTTGTACGTGATGTGGAGAACAAAGGCAAAAAAGAAAAAAGTTAAATTTCCTTACACCTTATAGCTTATTGGCAAGTATTGGGACAGGCAGGGTAGCCTTCCTCAAGGAATTCAATTGCTACAATGTTAATACTTTGCTAGAACACCAGGTATTATATAAGACTGGTGAATCTCGGAACTCTACCTCTGAAACTAATAGTACATTATATGTTAATTGCATTTAAAATTTTTTAAAAATCTAAGTAAAATAAAATCTAAAAAAAAAAAAGTAAAACAACAAAATACTTTGCTAGAGGCAAAAATAGCTTGATATTCACTGGACCTCCATGATCCCATGTCTTCTTTAGCATATAAAAATCCCTTTGGAGATTTCCTTTATCTCTACCTGCCCCCACCCTAGACCCCACACTAAGATACATATTAGCAAACATCTTCCGAGCCTATGGCCCACCGGGAGTACATCTGAAGGGTCTCGTGACTAAGGTTTTACTAGACAGCAGTAAATGACCTTTTCCTAACAGCTAATTTCTCAAGGTCGGTGAAATCTTGTTTCCAAATTCCATAGAGACTTACACGATCCCTCACCCCCTCCCAACTAGAAAGTACACGATCAGTCACTCCTCATAACGTCAGTGCAACTCTTTCCGCACTGCCCGCCCCTCCCCGGTCCTATCCCCCAGCTTTAATAAAAACCACCTTTTTTTGCACCGAAGACATCTCCAGAATTCTTCCTTGGCCGTTTTTTACTCCCGTACCCCAACATTTCAACATCAGGACGGAGTGACATGGGCGGCTTGAAAATTTTTTCCAGGTGATCCCGATACACTGAGCCCGACCTAGCCCCACCTGAAAACCATTATTCCACGCCTTCCAAAGAGTTTGTGCCGTTTGGCAATGTAACAAAAGCTTTAGAAACTGGTTTCATCTGCACTGGTAATCCCAGCTCTAACAGTTCATCCCAAGGACATATCTCAAATGTGGAAAATGAACTCTATATGAGGAAAAAAAATATTTTTAAGTTTATTCAAGTCTATTTTAACAATAACAAATTGGAAACAGCCTAAGTGTAAAGTGATAATATAAATTAAAATTGTAAGTATAAACTGATAATACATCCAGCATTTATAATTATATTTATGTAGTGTTTTTAATAACATGACAAACACTTGCTGTTATTTTTTTTAAGATACTTGTAAAATATTGAGAGACTGGCAAAGAGGACATAAGGACCTATTATTCACGACTTTTGTCTAAGTCGTGAATAATAGATTGATAGTTTTAAGTTGATAAACTAAGAAATAAAATACAACTATGTTGTTTTAACTATAAAGATAATTACCAGAAAAACTAAAAAATTTTAAAAAACGATAAAAAGAAATGTCTCTGGGGATGAGGAAATCAAGTCAGAAGGTTGTTTATTTCTGTTATAAACTCATCTGGCAACTTGACTCATTGCCATGGGCACTGAGTGCTTCAATCTAAAAATTATAAAATTCAATAAAGGTAAACAGACTATCTGCAACGTATGTGTTTAATAAAGGCTCATGTAAGTCAGGAAGGAAATGATGGAGAGGTCAAGACATGAGGGATGAACACAGAATATATCCAGTGGCTGATAAATGAAATTATGTTCAACCTAACTAGTCACCAAGCCTTCAGATTAAAGAGTTATCGCTTTCCCTTATCAGATTCACAAAAATCTCGAAGATTGATTATACCCTGTGAAAGGGAAATGAGCACTCAAGTTATGGCTGGGAGTACATTGCTACATTTCCAGAAGGCAATTAGGCAGAGATGAAAGAATATTGACTTAGCAATCTCAGTCCCAGGATTCATCCTAATGGGTTGTTGAAAGGCAGACAAAGATACACACAAGGAAGGACACCACTCAGTTGTTTCAACAACAAAAGAATTGGATACAACCAATGCCCATCAGCAGAGAAATGGCTAATCAGAATACCACTTAAAACCACTCAAGGAGGGTTGCCTGCCTGGCTCAGTAGGTTAAGCCTCTGCCTTCAGTTCAGGTCATGATCTCAGGGTCCTGGGATCGAGCTGCACATCCGGCTCTCTGCTCAGCAGGGAGCCTGCTTCCCCCTTCTCCCTCTCTCTCTGCCTACTTGTGATCTCTGTCTGTCAAATAAACAAATAAAATCTTAAAAAAAAAAAAAAGACACTCAGGGAAAGCCTATTCAGTGTTGAGAAGCACGTTCCAAGAGGTGTTATACATAATGCATGCATATCCACAACGTATAGGTAGGTATATACTGATCCCAATTTATAAAATTTCATTTATGTATCTACGTGGAGATTTCAGAAATCGTATTTTGTCTTTCAGCACATATTTGTGGAGCACTTCTATGTATCAGGCAATAGAGTACAATGAAAGTGTCCCTGGCCCTGAAGGACCTCCAGTCTAATGGGGAGCAAAGGTAAGGGGTCAGGGGGGAGCAGCGTGGTCCCAGGGTGAGTGGAGGTCACTCTGGTGCATGGGGTGGGGGGGGGGGCTCTGCTCTACTGAGTGCTAAGACCAGGGGAGGCTTCTGTACGCAATTCTGAGCGCAGCCCTGAAGAATGAACAGAGCTGGCCCGGTTGGAGGGTGGGGTGTGAACAAGGGAGAAGAGAGTGAGAAGAATGTAGGGTTCTTTCCATTCTTTCTTCTTGAAGCTTATCTCATTGTTTGAATGTTTAGAAAGGCGAGTTCTCGTACCACAAAAATTCTTTTTGGAAAAGCGAACCAATGGAGAGTTGACATGTTGTTCATGGTGCTGACCAGGCCACTGTCCTAAGCAGGCCTGAGCCACATGCCCCCACTGCCCTCCATCACTGCCCAAGACCTGCTGGGTCAGCGGTAGGTGCTTAACCCAGACACAGTCAAATCACTGGCTGGCTGGGAGTCCACGAGCTGGCCGGCACAGGAGGCCCTGTTCGATCACAGCAGTGGTTGCACAACATTGTAAATTACACAACTAAATGCCAAGAGGAGCACCGACATGGCTCAGTGGGTTGAGCATCTGACTCTTGATTTTGGCTCAGGTCATGATTTTAGGGTCATGGGATTCAACCCCGTGTGGGGATCCGCTGTCAGCAGGGAGTTGGCTGAAAATTCTCCCTCTCCCTCTCCCCCTCCCTGTGCTGGCACACACTCACTCTCTTTCTCTCTCTAAAATAATAAATGAATCTTTTAAAAATGCCACTGAATTTTTCACTTTAAAATTGGTATAATGATAAGTTTTAGGTTACCAGTATTTTACCTCAAATAAATGTTGCTGGTGCATATTAACCAGAAATTACAAGAAAAATATTAGTTTCCAATAGATGGAGGGGCAGATTATATGAACAAGCAATTCACAAGAGACTATATAAATTGTAAGCAAAACTGGAAAATTGTTCATCTACTGTAGTAACTGACCAAATTAGAGTCACAAAAAAATCCTTAGGTATCATTTTATACCCACTAAATTAACAAGCATAACAAGGAGGAAAGGACAGAGGGAGGAAGAAGGGAAGGGGGACTAGAGGTGGCAAGGGGGGAAAAGGAGGGAGGCAGGGAGGGAGAAAAAAGAGGAAAGTCAGCAGACATGAGACCGAGATTGAATGGATTCTATGTCTTCTATCTCAGTTCTTTCTTTGAAAGTAGAAATAATACCTCGCTAGCTGTGGCAGAAGTGGCTTGCTGCCTTCCCAAGCAAGTCCTCCTTTGTACTTTGCTGAAGAGCCTGGTCACCCAGAGGCAGGTGGAGGCCGGGGGTGGGGGAGGGGCGGTGCATCTGAGAAAGCCCTTTTGCTCCTCCCCCTTTCCTCCTGCACCTCAGGTCATGATGCAAATAGGGACACTTTGGGGCAAGCCTGGCAGGGTGGAAGCGAGGAAGACCCTGGAACTTCTCCTACAGCTGTAGACTACTCCAGACATCTACGGGGGAAAACAATTAAGCTCTCTGTTTAAGACACTGTTATTTCTGGTTTCTGCTCCTTGAAATTGTGTGCATTTTTTTATTTTAGGCTAGTCAAGTGTAGCAGTGTGAGAGAAGGAACAAAGAACTTGTAATTGGCTGTGATCAATGAATTGTAAACACCGGTGCACTCACACCAGCCAACTGTGTGTAATTCTTAACGGATAAGCTTCCTTCTTCAGTATGTTACGAGGATTAAATGGGACAATGTTTGCATGAGGGCACAGTGCCCCTTGCAACATAAACACCCGTGGGAGTACTGTTCCTCATCTCTGAATAAAAGTATCAACCAAATGTCTAATATTTCACCGTAATCACAAATCAAATACACACAGGGGAAGTTTGTAAGTATTTTCAGTAATCAAACATATATCTCTCCAAAAACATTTATTGCTGATATTCTGCTAGCATTAGAACACACTGGGCTCAAATAAAAACTACCTAAATGGAAAAAAAAAAGTTCCTTGTTTTCTGAAACAGATTGACCTTATTTCAAGGGCAAACCTACATGGTGTTCGGAAGCCGTCAGATGTACTGCATGCCTACTGGAAAGTAAGATCTCAAACCTTCTCCAGCCAGTTGTATGATACTGATACCATCCAAACCGGTCAGCTCATCTTCCTTATGAAAGGCCCAACAAAATGGATAACTTTTACCAAAAAGGCTCTGTTGTTCTACATTACTTTTTTTTAAGTAGACTCCACACCCAGAGTAGAGCCCAACATGGGGTTCAAACGCACGACCCTGAGACCAAGACCCGAGCTGAGATCAAGAGTTGGGTGCTTAATGGGCAGAGCCACCCAGGAGCCCTGTTCTACATTGCTTTAAATGGTAAAGTCAGTATATTTTACAGGGGAGGAAAAAAACCCTTCCAGATTCCAGTTCGGAACAGCCTCGTGGGCGTAGGGATGAAGGAGCTATGGAAGAAAGGGGCATCAGTGATGTGTGCCGCACTCAAACTCCACTCAGAGAAGCAAGCCTAGCCCTTACCCAGCCACTGAAAAGTATTGATGCTCTCCACTGGTAACACTGATCTTTCTAATGCCCCACCCCTGAAGATGGTCAAGGCCCTGGGTGGGTTCGCAATGTCAGGGCACGTTGCCAAGGGATGGAAGAAAGGCATGTACAAATTACCTGCAACAGAGAAAGTTCCCGTTCCTGCCCTGTTCGGTTATTACAAGGGTCTTCAAATAATAGGATGTCTTCGGTGGGGTGTGTAGGGTGCGGGATTGCAGACCTGTTGATAGATTATCAGGATTTGGGCATTCACAGTTGTGCATTACAAATGACCTTACATCCAAGTCATTAGGGAGACTCGCAAATATTAACTCCAAGTTAACACACAGGGGAGTATTCTCATAGTATTTTCTAGAATTTCAGCCAAACTTTTCATGAAGAAAAAGTTTTCATAAAAAAGAGGATGGGGGTACCTGGGTGGCTCAATCAGTGAAGCATCCAATTCTTGGTTTCAGCTCAGCAGGTGATCTCGAAGTCATGGGATCGAGCCCCATGTGAGGCTCTGTGCTCAGCGTGGAATCTGCTTCAGATTCTCTCTTGCACTCACTGTCCCTCTCTCTTTCTCTCTCAAATAAATAAATTAATTAATTAAAATCTTAAAAAAAAAGGAAACAAATAAACAAAAAAGAGGACAAAATGTTCCATAGAAATTGGAATGAAGAACATTGCAGATAGAGCTTGTAACCTCGGCTCTGGAATGGAGTGTTGGAGAAGCTGAGATGGCATCTTCCTAAACCATTCTAAACCCCATTTAACTCAAGAAAAGGATGGATGGACGGATGGTGGATGGATCATTACTCAGACCAACTCAAAAAAAGAAGGAATAACATGGGGAAGAACGCTGCCCTCTCACATTCAGTTCCTCAAAAACTACAATGGGAGAGGAACCCATGACCTTGCTTCAAAGAATCTGTAAGAACTGACCTACGACTGGGAGTCTACTCTGAAACTCAGAAGGCTCACCTGGCTTTCGAGCTTCATTGAAACAGATTATAAAGCACCAAAAGACTTTTCATTCTATTGCATTTTGCGATACTAAATTTTTTAGCCAGAAGTAACGGAGCCATGGTAGAGCTTTTTAAAAACCCGATCATGCTTGTGTGCATGTATGATGCAATTTGTTTTGCAATATCACCAATAAGAGGAGCGAACTTTTCATAGTCCATGAGCCTTCAGCCAAGTTTGAATGGTCCAAACCCTGTCTCCATCCCCCCCACCTCCACTTGAAAGCAGGAGAAGTAAATCCAGATCCACGTTGCCCATCGGAGTTTCTTACCTCTGTATATCCCTTGGAAAGCTTTCTAGTTTCAGGCTCTTTTGTTCACACAGCAGTTTTAGACCACTGGCGGCCCCTGGAGGGGCTTCTGGACTAACCTGCTCAAGAAGCCAGGCCCCCAGGTCTTCTCCTCCCCCTTTGGCTCAGTTCTGCCAACTGAATTCCTTAAAGAGCAACCTTGTCTCCTGAGCATGTGAGTGACAACCCGGTCACACCCCCTTTCCTGTAGCCCTTCAGCCCATCCCTTTTTAAAGGGGAAATTACATTTCTCATTGAGATGGAAGGAGGTTTTCAAACCTTGGAGAAAACTAACAGTTCTCAGGAAGGCCATGGAGACGTCAGGAAGATCTGGGATCTAGGCAAGGGGCAGAAGGAAACTTTGCCCTTTCAAACCTTTTCTTGAAGCCATCATTGCTTAGAATTTAAGGGCAGAAGAAGGCTGGTGATATATCTAAGTGTAGCATATTTTTAGATAGTTGATGAGAAGGGCAGGGTAAGCTGAGAACCTTGAAACAGCCCAGCAACCTTGGCTTCTGCAGACTTACAATGAACATTTTCATGCTGCTTTTGTCTGTTCGTCCCTTCAGGCAATGTCATTGACTGAGTACCTGGTCCAGGCCCGTGCTTGACACCAGCCTTCCACAACCCAGAGAGGTGGAGATCAGTCCCCCCCACTTCCTGCCTGAGGACACACATGACAGTGTCAGAGTTGGAACTCAAGGATGTCAACTCTCATTCTTAAGCTCATCTTGCTTTAATCTATGAATATTTGTGGAGCAGCCTATTGTGCCTTAAGTTGTGCTAGACGAGTCATGACATTAACATAGAAGGGGACATGGACGCTTCCTTGGGGATGAACGATGACACTTCCATGAGCACCAGCCAACCCCACTACGTAGAGGGACAGGAACAATAGAGATCAGTTCAAAAGGTAAACTTGGATTTGCTCAGAGCTTCTGGAATCTTAAGAACTAGATACTACATAGAAAGTGCCCTGTGGGGTGCCTGGCTTGCTCAGTCATAAGAGCGTGTGACTCTGGATCTCGGGGTTGTGGGTTTGATCCCCATGTTGAGGGCAGAGTTTACTTAAAAAAAAATGAATCAATACTTTTTTTGGAAGTGCCTTATAAACTGTAAAGTGCTATACCAATGATAACAATGCTTAATTAACTCTACTGGTATATTGACCATGAAGACTATAATTAACCTGGGTAATGGTCACTCGGGCTGAACAGTTGATGACACACGTATTACTCTGCCCCCGGAGACTCTCAGGAGTCTGCCAACCCAGGAGCCTTAGAAATGACTTCAGGGCCCACAGACCCAGAGAGTAAGCCTGTCTGGTGGTCTCCTTTCTGGCAAGCTGTTTTCCAGAATTTTCTCAAGCCTTCAGATCTCTTCCTCCAGTTTGTCATGTGGTTACCCTTCATTCCACAGGATGTCACAATGCGGAGAGCCTCATGGCCCACGTCCAGAGAGAGAACATTACCCTTTCTTTCCCACCTGTGGGGAAGATTCATGAGAAAGTTCCTAATCTTATAAAGCTTAGCCCCAGATAAAGAGAAAAGGTGTCTGAGGAACCAGGAAATGAAAGACTAAACTAAACGTAATCCTCTGGAATTAGTTTGTGTACTTCCATTGCTTAGCTGCGGCCTATAATTATAGTACTAAATTATGAGGGGTACTTTTACACAAAGACACGATCAAGAACAAGGCAATGGCCCAGCAGTTTATTTCCTTATGAATCATACTTACAAAATTGCAAGAAAACATCAGTGGAGCCCTCCCCATTTTAGGATTTGACAATTAACACCCAACATGAGGTCAGCTCCTCTATGACATAGTGAAGTCATATCAGATCCCGAGGCTTGGAAGTAAAATGATCATGGCTTCTTGCCTCCAGCGAGCCCAGAACAATCATCCCATTGACCTGCTGGCCCAGGCCAACAGCAAAGACAAGTTGAACTTCTCTCCCAGCAGCAGAGACTGAAGCCAGAGGCCATGGCTGCCCGCGGACCTGGAGCTACTCCTCGGCGGGCCCATCCAGGATGCATTTAAAGGAGAAAGGGGAAAACTTGTAACCAGCCCCAACGTAGAACTTGTTCTGGAACTCCACCCTGCATGGGGGGCAGGGACAAGAAAAAGTGAGATTAAACACATAAGCTAGAGACCAGCGGCCAAAGGGAAGAACACCCAGAACCTTGACTTTAACGTTCTTATGGCTTCTATCACAGACATCACGCGTCATCCTTTATGCCTGATGACGTCACAGAGTTCAATTCCTCCATGACAAGGGGAGAGGCGATGTTATAACCTGTGGGGGAGGCTGTGATTCTGTCCACTCAGGACATGGAGTGTCAACACCCTTATCAACAGCGGGCACAGAGGGAGCGAGAAAGCATCCGTGAAAGCTGAAGACGGCCTGTGGGACGGACGGGCGCGCACATGCGCTCAAGATTCTTGGCAAAGATTTCACTTGAAAGAAAAATGGAAACTCCAACAAATGTTTTCATGTTTGTAAACCTAGTGATGCCTGAGAGTTTGCAGATACATCTGTGAATGTCAAGGGCGTCCTGTGAGCGCCTTCCTTCTTCCAGGTACCCTCCGTCTGTCTGCACTTCGTAGAGGTCAAGAGCCTATGCCTTGGTGTGATTCCTGCCCTCAGCACCATGGGCCAGATGTCCCAGGTGAGCTCAGCATGCCTCTAAGAGCGTCTCTCAGATCTCTCATCTTACCAGAAGCTGGAGGGGTCCCTTCCCTTGAAGCCAGTTGTAATACAACAAACAAACATTTAAGAGAGAACGAGTAAATGGGAACTAACATTTATTATAGGGCAGCCATTATATAGAGATACACACACGCACGCACTCACATGTACACACACATACACATGTGCACACACCTATGTGCACACACATACACACGTGCATGCACACCTGTGCACACATACACATGTGCGATGCATACCTGTGTGGGTACACACACGCACATACTTACACACGTGTGCATTGCACGGGACACACACAAATACACACACATCGTCATGTAATATTACACCAGCAGGTGACTGAACAAGGTCAGGATCTGAGGCCAGCTGGCAGGTCCCAGGACCCCACCGCTCTCTAGTGCATGTGGAGTCCCTATGGGGCAGCCGTGCTCACCAGTGCAGCCGCAGGGCGTGCAAGAATGCAGAGAGGCCCTCCATGATCAGAAGAATGGCGACCGTCAGAACAGCAAATACAGCGAAAATGATGAAGACCCCAATGAGTCCTCCCCAGCCTCGCAGGCGAAGGCCGATGTTCATCACCATGGTCCAGAGCACCTCAGACAGTTCTGGAAGAGTGAGAGAAAGAGTCTCAGCCACAGGGTTATCTTTCCATGCTCTGTTCCTGAGTCTGCACACCCTAGAATCCCAAATCTCGGGTCTTGGGTAGAAAACAGGCACGTGTGCCCTAGGGCACCTGGAGGAGATGATCTGTGGCAGCTTCGCTCACAATGGAGCAAACTATAGCTCCCAGCAGCAACATGAATCAATGCCAGTAACGTCACCTTATGCCACAGAAGCAAAACATAAAAGAATTCATACAATATGATTTGATATGGACTGAATGTTTGTGCCTTCCCCCCAACAAATTCATATGTTGAAACCCTACCTACCCAAGTGATGGTACTTGGAGAAGGGATCTTTGGGAGGTCATTAGGGTTTGAGGAGGTCATAAGGGTGGGGCCCTCAGAATGGGATTAGCGCCCTTATAAGAAGAGACATCAGAGAGCTATCATTCCATTATTGGGTTGAGACTTGAGGGCACCCAGCGGAAAGGTCACAGTGGCATGGCCCAGAGAGATCAAAGCCTGTCACTTGCACCTGGCCACAGGGACATGATGAGAAGAAAGACATGTGGGAGCACAAGGAAGAGTACCTGTGTCTGCACTGTGCCCCCCCCGACCCCTGATCTCTGGCTTTCAGCTGGAGTAACACAGGGTCCTTCACAGTGGGAATGGCTTCACCTCCAACTGCTTACACCCCTACCCACCCCTCTGTGCCCTGAGTCAGCATCGACTCTTCGCCTCTGTATGTTCTAAATTACCAAAATAAAAACTGAAAGCAATTTGAGCTGTGCGGTGCTGTGGTACTCATGCGGCTTCTCTTCCCTGTGGCCCTTAGATATGGCAAAATCAGTTTCCCCGAGAGCTGCTTTCCTCTGCTCTGGGTCCCAAGGGGCAGAGGCCTAACAGTCACACCATCCATTCCCACAGGGCCTTTCGGTGAAGCCTTCTCATTCACAGTAGTTAATGGGAGCCCCCGCCCCCACACCTGTGGGAAGGCAGATGCTTAACTTTTTTTTTAAGATTTTATTTATTTGATAGACAGAGATTACAAGAAGTCAGAGAGGCAGGCAGGGAGAGAGGAGGAAGCAGGCTTCCCGCTGAGCAGAGAGCCTGATGTGGGGCTCAATCCCGGGACCCTCAGACCATGACCTGAGCCGAAGGCAGAGGCTTTAACCCACTGAGCCACCCAGGCACCCCACAGATGCTTAATTTCTAATGTTTCCCTCTCACCTCCTCCTCGTACCCCCATCCTGGTGATTTTTAAAAGATTTTATTTATTTATTTGACAGGTGGGGGGCGGTGAACAAGCAGGGGGTGCAGGAGAGGGAGAAGCAGGCTTCCTGTCGAGCAGGGAGCCCAATGTGGGTCATGGGATCATGACCTGAGCCGAAGGCAGACACTTAACTGACTGAGCCACCCTGGCGCTCCCACCCTGATTTTTGAAGTGTGTGTCCAAATACAGCCTCTTTCAACTTGGGTCTCAACCTGGCACCAAGGGACACAGATGTGCTCAAGTAGATCGCCACTGTTTCAAGCTGCTGAGATCTGGGGATTGTTGTTACTGCAGCACATTCTAGCCTAGCCTGACTAATAGAGCAGGCAAACTACCAGAACCACACAGAAAAGCCAAGGCATGCACAGGTTAAGCTGAGGCCTGAGCTACTGTGCTAAAACTCGTACAAGAGAAACTTGAACAGAATCAGTATTTGTTGTCACTCTACTGAACTACCTCCTCAAGCAAGTTTGTTGGCATGAAGCAGAAGGCACCCATGGAAACTAGACGTCTCAGGAAGTTCCGGAAAGACCTAATGGGTGGACCATGCCAGGCAGCTATGAACCATATGGTTTTTGGGGAGTCAAATTACATCATCAGTGGGCATGGGCTGGCCAGAGGAGACCGTCCTGTCTTATCTAGTTGTGACCTGAGCCCTCCAAACCACGTCTGAGATGGGACCTAAAAGGTGACATCAATGCACTGATCACACAAGCTCAGAGATCCACTTTGGGTCCCTGGACAACCGCTTCGCAAGAGTGCATGTCAGTTCACAAGGACACACGGGCAGGGGCTCGGGGTGTCTGTGTGTAGATGCTTACAGGCCGCGTGTATGCATCCAAGCCCCTGTGTGCCTGCAGAAGTGTGTACACGTGTATGTGTGGGAGATGATGCAAAATGAACATGGCCAGAGCAGTGAAGACTAATGATAAGCACTTGCGTTTCTGCTATAAATAAACAAACAGGCTCGCTTTCGTTGCTTTGGTTTCTATCCTGCAAGGACACACTTTGGCCTCATTTCTCGGTTCCAGGGATAGAAGATGGGGATGTTCCTTTCCAAGAGCTCACAGTCTAGTAGGGAGACGGGCTGATTACAACAGAACTGTAATCACTGCTAGGACGGGGCACTCCCAGAACTCAGGGAAAGGGCACCTTCCAGACTGGGGACCAGGGAGGAAGATTTCCAAGGGAGGTGATGCGATCTGAGTGAGTTCTGAAAGAAGAATTAGATACTAGGCGAGGAGAAAGTTAAAGAAGAGAGGAATAGGGGTGACTGGGTGGCTCAGTTGGTTAAGCATCTCACACTTGATCTCAACTCAGATCTTGACCGGTCAGGGTCATGTGTTCAAGCCCCACACTGGGCTCCACACTGGGCATGCAGCCTACTTAAAAAAGAGAGAGAAAGAGGAATATTTCAAGCAAGTGGGCTACAGGGCAAACACACAGAAGGGTCCAGAGAACATGGCAGCTTCTGGAGCCTCAGTGCAGGTCCTTATGGCCCTTGTTTCCTTAGAAGAGGAAGCTTCTAGAACTTCTAGAAGGAGCCTAACCCTGCTGATGCCTTGACTATTCCAGAACTTTAAGATAGTAAATTTGTATTGTTTAAAGCTGCTAAGTTTGTGGTAAATCATGACAGCAGCAATAGGAAACCGATACAGAGGGTAACCACTCTAAAAATATAAAGCCAGGCCTACAGGAGAAAAGTCCCGTCTTCCTAAGAAAGAAGAACCAGAAATAACCCAGAAAGACACCTCTGCCAACAAGGACTTTGATTCTGTTTCCCAGGGGTGATCTGACTGTGACCGTGAGGTCCGCTCACTCACGTGCATGAGCCAGGCTGAGGGCCCAGAGCCGGAGGTACGAGGCTGTGTTTGAAATGCAGCCCAGGCAATATTCGATCGTGTGGATGGCTTGATGCACAAAGATGTCTCCGAAATTGAACTGAAAAAGAGAGTTCTTTATTCTACTTTCATTAAGAATTCCCTCCATGAAAGGTATCATTAACGGTGCACAGGTGAATAAAACAGGGGCTCCACCCAACATCGCATCCGGCTGAACTAGAGGAAAACAAATATTAATGTATTTGGAGGAAGACAACTAGCAGCACAAAAATGGAGACAGAGTACATGTGCAGTAACATCTCCCAGAAATAGCTGAAAAAAGTCCAGAGAGGAAGAGAGAATGGCTGGTAAGGCATCACGGGAGGGAGATGGGCGCTGGAGGAGGGGGAGGCATGGGGAAGGAGAGATGAGAAGGACCATTCCTGCTGAGGGAAACGAGTCCTGGTAAGGAAAATGCAGGTGGCTGGGAACACTGGGAAGGCGAGTTCTGGGGGAAAGCAATTTGGCTGGAAGTGGGAGCTTGTTTGGTGAGGAGTAGAAAGGAGAGGAAAGTTCCAGGAAAGGGCAGAGTTGAGAAAATAACCTGGAGCCCATGAGGAACCATAAAAAAATATCTGAGGAGAAAGTGGCCAAGGGAGGGGGAGGGAATAAAGAAGCACGGGGGGGGGGGGGGGGGGGGGGGGGAGGATTAATCTGGTGACAAAAGGGACCAGGCAAGGGCAAGGCTGATAAGCAAAAGAGCCTCTTTGTTGATTAGCTCACTAATCCAGGGATGGGGAAGAAGAAACAGGGCACAGACAGCTATAACGTGTTGTTGGCTTCACACTCTCTGATTCGGTGGGGACAACAGCCCAAATGGCACCATCCCAGCCCTCGAGTGGCTCACAGTCTAGTGGGGACAATGTGCGTGGAAAGTGCAATAGCCAAGAATCAGCAGGATGGTGGGGACACAGAAAGGCCTTTCACCCAGGAGGGGCTGGGATCATCCAGGGTTCTGAGGCTCTTGAGTCTGAGGAGCTGAAAGAATGGCCCTGACAGAAATGGAAAATGGGAGAGGGAGATTAGTTGATATATTCAGATGCGTTGCATTTCAGGCGACAGCTGGCCGTACAAGTAGAATCTTCCAGCACACAGTGGTAGAGGCACAACAGGCTGAGAAGGAAAGTCTGGGCTGGAAATGGACACCTAGGAGGTCACCGGTGGGAGGAGGGACGGTGGGAGGTAAGTCAACTGGAAAGATATACAAGGCAGGGAACACAGAGAGAAGAGCTCCTAGCTTGGAACACATCTTCATTGGGAGGTGAGAAAGAATGAAACTGATGATGCAGAGACAAGGTCCGAGAGGAGTCTCTGAAAGGAGACCAGGAGGAGTCACAGGCTGTGGTCAAGGTCGGGGAGATACCAGGAAGGAATGGGGGTCGTGGTCAACCGGGTCAGGAGCTATGGAGAGAAGACAGGAATCAACGTCTCTGACTCAGCAATGAGAACATCTGGGAGGAAGCGAAGGGCAGGAATGGACAGAGAGAGAGAGACCGCGGAGAGACAGAGTCAAGGTAGAGGAGGGATGTGTAGGGGAGCATTAACCCCACCCAAAGAGAGGGCTTGGCTTTGTCCAGGCTCCTGGGAGGCAAGCTCTGAACTCCTAACATCTCCCGTGTGAAAGAATTTCATGGTGAGCCCCTGGGACCACATCTGATCATTTCCGTGGTTGGAAGGTTGAGACATGGAGCTGTGTGTTTCCAGTCCAGTCTCTGGGGGGTGGGAGGGGGCCTCTGGACACCGAGTACAACCACTGGGCTGCAGGCTTACGGAATGAAACTCCAATCAAACTTCGGATACTGGCGCTCAGCTGAGCTTCCCGGGCTGGCAGCGCTGTGCGCCTGTTGCCACATGTCGATGCTAGGAGAGGAAGGCCTCCCTAAGGACACAGAATTCTGGAATTTGGGATCTTCCCAGTGTGGGATTCTGCCTATGTGCCTCTTCCCCTTCTGACTTCTATATTTGCGCTGCAGTAAAATTCCAGTTGTAAGGCTCACACTTCCTTGAGTTCTCTAAGCTGTTCTACAAATTATTGGCCCTGAGAGAATGTGAGGGACCCTGAGTTGGTAGCTGACTGGTCTGAAGAGAGGGCTGGGGGGTCCTGGAGATCCCCAAACCTGTGGCTAGAGTCGGAAGTCTTGGGAAGACTTGGCAGTCTGGAGAACTGTGTCCTTAACCCTGAGTTTGGCCAACACCCAGTGTGGAGAGAGGTCAGAGAGGACTTTGAGGGAACAATGTCATCAAGCCCGTGTTTGCTTTGCCACGGGAGACCACCCCCCATGACTGCACTTGGGGGAAGGAACCTACGAATGGTGCCTGGAGTCGCCCAAACAAAGGCAGCTCATTCACTCAGAAGCAGGAGGGGAACCCTGACTGGGCAGATCCTGAGGGCAGGAGAAAGAGGAGAGAGGCTGTACTGGACACGCTGGGACGGGATGAGTCAGATGATGTGTGGTCTGGATTCTAGAACATCCCAGCACGTCTGACAGACTTAGTAATATGGGTTACTCTCTGTACCTGGAATCTGGTCGCAAACCTTCCATCCAGATTCTTCATGAATTCTAATTGACCATCCAATAGTTTAAATGCGTATTATTATTATTATTATTAGTCATTAACACCACAAAGGGAGCTCCTTCTAGCCTCCCTCAGGCTTCACAGTGGTGGGGTCCCCATCCCAGGATTAGAACAAACTCCTGTTAAAACCCCACCCAGTTGAGGCTTATGGGTGCTTCAGGGTTGGGATAAAAACAGCCACCTGCTTCATCCGGGAAAATGTGGCACATTCCTGAGGGGGAGTGGCTGTCCTTGAACAGAAATGGGCAGGGAGGGAGGGGGAATGAAACAATTCCTGAATTCACAGGCAGGCAGATAGTGTTACAAAGATAGGTCAGCGAAGTCCCAGCAGAGCCAGGGCGGGGGACAGGAGAACAAAGAGGGGATGGTGGCAGGACATGCTCGGGGTCCGGGAGGCGGGCTGGGAAGAAATAACCCGCCTTTGACTTCAACAATAGGGCCAGATTTGGGCTCAGATCTCATGGGTAGAGGGGCACTGATTGGACGGCGCATAATAAATGCAGCCGCCTGCCAGGGGCACGGTTCGGAGACAAGGAAGTCTCACGAACATGGACGACCGCCTATGCCAATAGATCTGGAGGCTGACACCTCACACTCACAGAGACAGCAGCACCTGGGATAAAATGTTAAAACACTCCTAGATTGGTTGGGGAGGAGCTGTTGTTCTTTCCTTTTTTTTTTTTTTTTTTAAGATTTGCTTATTTTAGAGAGACAGAGTGAGCAAGAGATGGGGCAGAGGGAGAGAAGCTCTCATGACCTGAGCTGAAATCAAGAGTTGGATACTCAACTGATGGAGCCCCCCCCAGGCACCCTGAGGAGCTGTTGTTCTGATCCTACAGGCACTCCCCCTCCCTTGAGACCTCCCCAACTTCCCACAACGCTGGCTGCCACCAGCATGGTCCTCCCAACCTTCCCAGCTCCACTGCCCAAGTCCTTTCTGACGGGTTGGTGGCCACGCCCTACTGGTAGCCACGCCCTACTGGTAGCCACGCCCTACTGGTAGCCACGCCCTACTAGTGGCCACACCCTACTGGTGGCCATGCCCAATTTTAAATATTTTACAATCACCCTTGATGAGATCCCACATCTAGACTATGCGCAAACTGGGAAGTCTTTGTCAACTATCGAGTCCCACATACCTCTTCTTCGTGGTCATCCTGACCCCCGTGGGCACCTGCAGAAGCCCTCTGGCCAGCACTCACAGAAGGACTGGAGTGGTCACCTTCAGTGTCCTCTGTGGCTTCTTCTTGGATCATGGAGGCCTGCAGCTGTCAGCAAGCAAGGAGGTGAAGCACTAAATTCACCCTTAGAATTAGAATTACAATTTATTCTACACAAACTAAAGGCTGTCATTAAATATTAACTATGTACCAGACACCGTTCAAAACTCTCTCGTATCGCCTCATTTAGGATTCATGACAATCTTTTCATATGAGCACAGTTATCACCTGGTTCTACAGAGAAGAAAACTACAGCACAGGAGGGTTAAGAAATGCACCCGAGGTCACACAACTGGTAAGGCTAGTTAGTGGCAGAGCCAGGATTCAAACCCAGACAATGTGATTTCAGAACACATGTTTTTCTCTATGGTGCTCCACAATGTGCCAAATTAATCCATCTTTACAATAAACCAGTGCATGTACAAGAGTACCTTTTATTGTTAATATATATATACACACTATCATAAAATGACTGTACCTTGTGACCTGAGCAGCTAGATTTCTACAGGCAAAATTAATTAAGAGAGATTAATGACAGCTACAGTCTGAATGTATCTCCCTTAGTTCTTATATTGAAATTCTAACCTCCAAAGAGGATAGTAGTCAAAGGTGGGGTACTTAGGTCATGAGAGTAGAGCCTTCATGAATGGGTTAGTGACTTTATAAAGGATTCCCCATGCAACTCCCCAGCCCCCTTCCACCATGTGAGGACACAGTGAGAGGGTGGCCGCTAAGAACCAGGCAGTGGAGGGCTTCACAATGGTGAACATACTGGAGCCTTTGATCTTGGACTCCGAAGCCTCCAGACCTGAACAATCAGTTTGTTGTTTAGAAGTCACCTAGCCTATGGCAATTTGTTCCAGTGGTCCAAAAGGACTAACATAAGGACTTTTTCAACACTAATATGCTTTTTTTAAAAAATAAAAACATCACTTTATAAAAATAGCTAAGAAAAAAGTTCAAAGGCAAAAAATCTAGGTTTGATCAGCATGGAACTGGGCCTGGTTTTATCCCTGAGTCTGTTTGTTTGTTTTAGAGTAGGAGAAGAGGGCTGTCTCAGAAGGGGGAATCAGGCTCCCCTCTCAGGGCAGAGCCTAAGAAAGGGCTCAATCTCATGACCCTGAGATCCTAACCTGAGCCAAAACCAAGAGTTGGACGTTCAACAACTGAGCAATCCAGTCACTGTGAAACTTAATGTTCCATGTCCAAAGTGTTTCCTAGAATGATTTTATGGGTGGAGTATTGCAAATTAGGCATTAAGGTATTTTTACCTTTCTTTATTTTTTTTTAAGATTTTACTTATTTATTTATTTGACAGACAGAGATCACAAGTAGGCAGAGAGGCAGGCAGAGAGAGAGGAGGGAAGCAGTCTCCCCGCTGAGCAGAGAGCCCAATGTGGGGCTCCATCCCAGGACCCTGGGATCATGACCTGAGCTGAAGGCAGAGGCTTTAACCCACTGAGCCACCCAGGTGCCCCATTTACCTTTCTTTCTTTAGTGGATCTACAATCTAATATGTGCAGAGCCTTAGGCAAAGGTAAAAATGGAAGTCCACATGCCATATAATTAAATATTTAAGAGTTATAAATCAAGCCCATGGACCCCTAAATAAGATATGTTCTAGCCTCCTGTCTTGATAAATCAAGCAAACAAGCAAGCAAGCTTCATAGGAACTTGAAAGGTCAGGTTCAAATTCAGAGTCTTACACCAGCACAGATGAGCTGGCCCTCCGCCATGGCATGCCCCCCCTCTCCTTCTCCCTTCTTATCTCATCCTATAGCACGAGGGCTGTGTTGTGCACACATGTGGACACTCCCGCCCACAGTGCCCATGTTCCACCTACACTGCCCAAAAAGAACTGCCCCCTGGCATGTCAGGGGCTAGTGGTACCCATGCCACTATGTGGTTGGCTCTTTTTAGGGCCTGGAAGTGGACTCGAGTCCATTTGGACAAGAATTCCAGGGTGCCAGGTCCCAAGAGGGAGCTCTGGGTAAGCCTTCCCCTTGGCCCCATAGTTCTTTGTGCCATGGTAAAGGATATGGTTCATGTTAACATGACTTTGTTTTCCTGAAATCCTATTTTCTCTCGCCCTTAATTTAAAGAAGAAAATACCAGAAAAGACATAGAAGATAGTTTCTCCATTTCCATCCCTAAACTATAGCCTTTTCTGGTCATTATCCAGGAGCTGGTTAAAATGAACATGAATAGGGGCACCTGGGTGGCTCAGCCATTAAGCGTCTGTTTTTGGCTCAGGTCATAATCCCAGGGTCCTGGGATCAAGCCCCGCAATGCGCTCCGGGCTCAGTGGAAAGACTCTCCCACTTCCTCTGCTTGTGTTCTTTCTCTCACTGTCTGTCTCTGTCTAATTAATTAATTAATTAATTTAAAAATGAGCATGAATAATTTTGCAGAAGCATTAATACTGAACTTTTTCCACTTACTAACCATCTCACAATGATTAAGCTGAGTGTCCAGTGAAATCAAATGTACAACTCAATTTCCAATTAGTTACCGACAACTTTCTGAAAACACATGTACCAAAAGACGTGCACAAGGATATTTACAGCACTAAATCTGTAATCACTAAAACCAGAGACAACCGGGCACTTCCAGGGAAGATGGCCAAGTAGTAGGATCCTAAGCTCACCTTGTCCCTTGGATACTCCTACATAACACCCACATCCATGTAAAGAAGCCAGAAAATGACCCAAAGTCTGTCAGAACAGACTCTCCACAGCTAAAGGTAGAAAAGGAGCCACATCAAAAACAAACAAACAAACAAAAATAAAACAGTAGTAAGGGCATTGTTGTGGTTAGGAAACAAACTGACACATGACACTATCCATGGGAAGGAGGGACACACAGGCATGGAGAAGAGAGAGGAGCAGATTGCAACCAGGCACCCCAGGCACAGGGGATCCACTCTAGGGGGACAAAGCCCATATCATTTGGCTTTGAAAATCAGAGGGGCTTAACTTGGCAACTTCTTACAATCAATGAGGTTTAACACAGAACTGAAAATCAGCAGGCTCCACGCTGGGAACGTTGGAAGGTGATAGGAAACTGAGGTCCCACCTTTAAAGAAAGACATAACAAAGAGCCCTGCTGAGATATAGCATAAAAGCAGCAGTTTGTGTAAAAAAAAAAAAAAAAAAAAAAAAAAAAAAAAAAAAAAAAAGGTGGGGGGGAATATAAGGGAAGGAGATTTACTTACTAATCTCAGAACCAGTGCTGGAGGGGCCCAGGATCTTTGAGTTCTCCAAGAACAAAAGAACTGGCCCAGCTATTTCCTTCCTCCATCCCTGGCCTAGATACACAGTCACCTACAGGAACCAGTGCAGCCAGCAAACATTCTCCACCCACCTTGCTAACAGTGCCCCCAACCCTACCCTACCTCCCACCATGCTTTTCTGCCAACCACCCCCTCCAACCCACCCTTGGCAGGAGTCCATCCAAAGCAGCACCACAAGTATGGCCTTGTGCAAGCAGCCCCCACAGCATTCGGCACCATTCCAAAGTGACTCTTGCCCTTGGGAGAAGGGAAGATAACCATACAAACCTGTTCAAGAGTGGCCCCAGCAGTAGGACTGACTGTAGGCCCAACCCACCATGAAAGTTTCTCAAGGACAACATAGGGAAAGTGCCCTGCAGTTCAGTCCTACTGCATCTCTGGCAAATGCCTGGTCTGACCCAACTTGAGACCAAACTGGCTCATTAACTACACAAGGACCAAACCCTGCCCACAACAGGCAAAGAGTCATTGCAGATGACTAGACCAAAGGCAAACACAGCTCAGCCACAACAGTAGGACACACACAACACACCCAGGAGATGCCCCCCTGAAGACAGAGATTCTGGTGAACAGAGGACACTACAGGACGTCTTCTTCATAATACCACTACTTTCAAGAACACAAAATGTAGCTGACTTTCCTAACACAAAGAAACACACAGAGAATTAGACAAAATGAGAAGAGAGAGGGATATGTCCCAAATGACACAGGACAAAATCCCAGCAAGAGAGCTAAATGAAACAGAGATAAGCCTGATAGAGAATTTAAAGTAATGGTCATAAAGATATTCACTGGACTTGAGAAATGAAGGGAGGACCTCAGTGAGACCCCCAGTAAAAAGACAGAAAACATAAAAAAGAACCAATCAGAGATGAAGAACTCAATAACTGAAATTAAAAATATACTAGAGGGAATAAAGCCTAAATTAGAGGAAGTGGAAAAACAGATCAGTGACCTGGGGGAGAGAGTAATGGAAATAATCAAAGCTGAACAAAAGAAAGCGAAAAATACAACAAAAAATGAGAACAAGGGTGCCTGGGTGGCTCAGTTGTTAAGCATCTACCTTTGGCTCAGGTCATGATCCCAGGGTCCATGATCCCGGGATCCTGGGATCAAGCCCCACATCAGGCTACGTGCTCAGTGGGAAGCCTGCTTCTCCCGCTCCTACTCTTGCTTGTGTTCCCTCTCTCACTGTGTCTCTCTATGTCAAATAAATAAATAAAATCTTTTTTTAAAAAATGAGAACAGATTAAGGGAACTCAACAACACTATTGAGTATAATCATATTCACAGTGTAAAGATCCCCAAAGAAGAAGAAAGAAAAGGAGGCAGAAATTTTACTTGAAGGAAAAAATAGCTGAAAAGTTCATGAATGTGGAGAAGGAAAGAGAAGTCCAGATTCAAAAGGTACAGAGATTTCCCTGACATAATATATCCAAGAAGACCCACACCAAAATACACAGCAATTAAAATGATAGTGATAAAGAGAGAATTTTAAAAGCAGCAAGAGAAGAGAAAGCAGTTACAAGGGAAGTCCCACAAGGCTATGAGGGGATCTTTTAGCAGAAACTTTACAGGCCAGAAGAGAAAGGCAAGACATATTCAAAGTTTGGAAAGAAGAAAACTTGCAACCAAGAATACTGTCTCCAGCCAGACTATCATTCAGAATCGAAAGAGAGATAAAGGGTTTCCCAGACAAACAAAAGCTAAAGGAATTCACTGTCACCAAACCAGCCCTATAAGAAATATTAAAAGAGACTTTTCAGGTGGAAATGAAAGATCATAAGCAGGAGTAAGAAAAGTAAGAAGCACAAAAACAGTAAAATTAAGTACATCTATAAAAACGAATCAAGGAATTCACAAAATAAAAGGATGTTAAGTATGACACCACACACCTAAAATATGGGGAGGGGAGAAGAGTAAACATTTAGTGCTTTTAGAATGGGTTCAAACTTAAGTGACCATCAGTTTAATATAGACCACTATATGTATAAGCCGTTATATGTAAATATAATGGTAACCAAAAATCAAAAACTGGTATTAATATGCAAAAGATAAAGATAAAGGAAACCAAGTATATCACTAAAGAAAGCCACCAAAAGGTGAGAGAAGAGAGCAAGAGAAGAAAGGAACAGAAAAGAATTATAAAAACAACCAAAAACAAGGAACAAAATGGCAATAAGAACATACCTATTAATAATTACTTTGAATGCAAATGGACTAAACACTTCCATCAAAAATGATGGATGGGATGGATAAAAAGCAAGACCCATTTCTATGCCGCCGACAAGAGTCCTATTTCAGACCTAAAGCCACATGCACTTTGAAAGTAGAGAGATGGAAAGATAATTTATCATGCAAATGGAAGTGAAAAGAAAGCCAGGGTAGCAATACTTGTATTGGACAAAACAGACTTTAAAACAAGACTTTAACAAGAAACAAAGGACACTATATTATTACAAAGGTAACAAACAATTCAACAAGAAGATATGATAATTGTAAATAATATGCACCCAATAGAGAAGCACCCAAATACATAAAGCAGCTATTAACAAGCATACAGGAATCAATCAATAGTAATACAATACAATTAGGAGACTTTAACACCCCATTTACAGCCAAACAGAAAACCAACAAGGAAACAGTGGCTTGAATGACACACTGGACCTAATGAATCTAATAGATATATTCAGAACATTACTTCTTAACACTGCAAAATACACATTCTTTTCAAGTGTACATGGAACATTCTCCAGAACATAAAACCTCAAACACAAAACAAGGCCACAAAACAAGTCTCAGCAAATTCAAAAACACTGAGGTCATAGCATGCATCTTTTCCAAACATAATGCTATAAACCTAGGAATCAACCACAATAAAAAGTCTGGAAAGAACACAAATACATGGAGGCTAATTAACAGCCTACTCAACAATGAATAGGTTAACAAAGAAATCAAAGAGGAAATCAAAAAACATATGGAGGCAAATGAAAATGTGGTGAAAATGTGGTAAAAATGTGGTGAAAACCACAATGGTCCGGGGTGCCTGGGTGGCTCAGCTGGTTGAGCAACTGCCTTCGGCTCAGATCATGATCCTGGAGTGTTGGGATTGAGTCCCATATCGGGCTTCCTGCTTGGCAGGGAGTCTGCTTCTCCCACTGACCTCTCTCCTCTCATGCTCTCTCTCTTATTCTCTCTCTCTCTCAAATAAATAAAATCTTAAAAAAGAAAATACAGTGGTCCAAAATCTTTGGGATGCAGCAAAGCTGTTCTAAGAGGTAAGTGTACAGCAATACAGGCCCATCTCAAGATTCAAGAAAAATCTCAAACAACCTAATCTCACACCTTAAGGGGCTAGAGAAAGAACAAATAAAACCCAAAACTAGTACAAGGAAGGAAATGATATAGTTTAGAGCAGAAATAAAATAGAGACTAAGAAAACAACAGAATAGATCAATGAAACCAGGAGCTGGTTCTTTGAAAAGATAAAAAAAAATTGATAAGCCTTTAGCTAGACTCATCAAAAAAGAGAGAGAGAACGAGAACTCACAATCAGAAATGAAAGAAGAGGAATGACAACCAATACCACTGAAATACAAAGGATTATAAGAGATATTACAACAAACTGGACAACCCAGAAGAAATGGATAAATTCCTAGAAACATATAACTCTGCAAAACTGAAGCAGAAAGAAATAGAAATTTGCACAGACTGATGACCAACAAATGATGAAATTAAATCAGTAATCAAAAAACTCCCAATAAATGAAAGTCCAGAACCAGATGGCTTCACAGATGAATTCTACCAAACATTTAAAGACTTAATACCTATTCTTCTCAAACTATTCCAAAAAACAGAAGAGAAAGGAAAGCTTTCAAATTCATTCTACGAGGGCAGCACTACTCTGATGAAGACACCACAAAAAAGAGAAAATTACAGGCCCATATGTCTAATGAACACAGATGCAAAAAATCTTCAACAAAATACTAGAAAACGGAATCCAACAATATATTTTTTTAAAAATCATTCACCACAATAAAGCAGGATTTACCCTGGGATGCAAGGGTATTTTTATAGTCACAATTCAAACAACATGATATATTACATCAATAAGAGAAAGGATAAAAACCATATGATATTTCAATGGATGCAGAAAAAAATATTCGACAAAGTATAACATCCATTTATGATAAAAAAAAAAGTATGCAACAAAGTAGGTTTAGAGAGAACAGACCTCAACATAATAAAGGCCCCTATGTGAAAACCCCACAGTGAATATCATCCTTTGTGGTGAAAACCTGAGAGCTTCTCCCCCAACATCAGGAACAAGACAAGGATGTCTGCTCTCACCACTTTCATTCAACAGAGTATCACAAGTCCTAGTCATAGCAGACAACAAAAAGAAATAATAGGCATCTAAATGGGTAAGGAAGAAGCAAAACTTTCACTATTTGCAGGTGACATAATATTGTATACGGAAAACCTGAAAGACTCCACTAAAAAACTGGCATAACTGATCAACAAACTCAGTAAATCTGCAGGATACAAAATCAATGAACAGAAACCTGTTGCAGATCTATACACTAAAAAGGAAGTAGCAGAGAGAGAAATTAAGAAAACAGTCCCATTTACTATTGCACCGAAAAGAATTAAATACCTAGGAATAAACTTCACCAAGGAGGTGAATGACTTGTATTTCTGAAAATTACAAAACGTTGATGAAAGAAATTGAAGATGACACACCAAAAATGGAGAAAGTCCATACTCATGGACTGGGAAAAAAATATTGTTAAAATGTCCATACTACCAAAAGCAATTTGCAGATTTAAGGCAATCCCTATCAAAATACCAACAGCATTTTTCACAGAGCTAGACCAAGCAATCCTAAAATTTGTATGGAACCACAGACGATCACCAAGTAGCCATAGCAATCTTGAACAAGAAGAACAAACCTTGAGGTATTACAATTCCTTATTTCAAGTTATATTACAAATCTGCGGTAATCTAAACAATATGGTATCAGCACAAAAAATAGACACATAGATCCATGAAGCAGAATTGAAAGTACAGAAGTAAACCCATGAATATAAGGTAAATTAATCTTTGACAAAGGAAGCAAGGATGTACAAATGGGAAAAAAGAGTCTCTTCACCAAATGGTGTTGGAAAACTAGATGGCTACATGTCAAAGAATGAAACTAGACCACTTTCCCACACTATACAAAAATAAACTCAGAATGGATTAAAAACCTAAATGTGGAACTGAAACCATACAAGTCATAGAAGAGAACACAGGTAGTAAGTTCTCTGACATCAGCCATAGCAACATTTTTCTAGGTATGTGTTCTAAGTCAAGAAAAACAAAAGCAAAAATAAATTAGTGGGACTACATTAAAATAAAAAGCTTTTACACACCAAAAGAAACAGTCAACAAAACTAAAAGACAATCTACTGAGTGGGAGAAGATATTTGCACATGATATATCCAGTAACGGGTTAGTAACCAAAATATATAAAGAACTTATACAACTCAATACCAAAAGAACAAATCATCCAATGAAAATATGGCCAGAAGACATGAATAGATATATCTCCAAAGAAAACAGACAGTTGGCTAGCAGACATGTGAAAAGATGTTCAATATCACTCACCATCAGGGAAATACAAATCAAAACCACAGTGAGATATCACCTTACACCTGTCAGAATGGCTAAAATAAAAAACACAAGAATCAACAGTGTTGGAGAGGATGTAGAGAAAAAAGAAACCATGCATACTATTGGTGGGAATGCAAACTGGGGCAGCCACTGTGGAAAGGAGTATGGAGGCTCCTCAAAAAAACAGAAATAGAACTACCATATGATCTAGTAATTCCACTCTGGGTATTTACCTGGAGAATACGAAAGCACTATTTTTTTTTTTAAGATTTTATTTATTTATTTGACAGAGAGAAATCACAAGAGAGGCAGGCAGAGAGAGAGGAAGGGAAGCAGGCTCTCCGCTGAGCAGAGAGCCCGATGTGAGACTCGATCCCAGGACCCTGAGATCATGACCTGAGCTGAAGACAGCGGCTTAACCCACTGAGCCACCCAGGCGCCCCACGAAAGCACTATTTTGAAGTACCCCTACGTTTATCGCAGCATTACTGACAACAATCAAATTATAGCAGCAACCTGTCCATCAACAGATGAATGAAAAAGAGGAAGTGATGTATCACCCATGTCATTGCATGGCTGAGTACTCCGCCATAAAAAGGAACGAAATCTTGCCATTTACAATGATATGGATGGTCTAGAGGGTGTTGCGCTATGTAAAATCAGTCCATCAGAGAAAGAAAACACCACATGATTTAACTGCTGTGGAATTTAAGAAACAAAACAAATGAACAAAGAAAAAAAGAGACAAACCAAAAATAGACTCTTAACTCCAGAAAGCAAACTGGTGGTTACCAGAGGGGAGGTGAGTGGGGGGTGGGTAGACTAGATGAAAGGGATAAAGAGTTCATCTTACTGTGATGAACATTGGGCAATATAAGAATTGCTGAATCACTATATTGTCCATCTGAAATGAACAGAACACTGTATATGTTAGCTATACTGGAATTTAAAACATAATAAAAAAATTAATTAAAAACAATAAATCAATCTATAAAAAACTAGAATAAGTTAAATAACTATTAGTGAGCAAATGGATAAACATATTGTGGTATATTCATACACGGTAATACCATATAGTAATTACACACACATACATGTCCGTACATATCTCTGGAACATGGCACAGGACAAAGGAAGCCAGATCCAGAAGAGGGCATATGTATGATCCCCCTTTCATAACATTTAAGAACAAACAGACCTAGTGTTCCTGGTGGCTCAGTTGGGGAAGCATCTGCCTTTGGCTCAAGTCATGATCCTGGAGTCCTGGGATCGGGTCCCACTTCAGGTTCCCTGCTCAGCGGGGAGTCTGCTTCTGTCTCTCCCTCTGCCCCTCCCACCTGTTCAGGCTCCCTCTCTCTCTCTCAAATCAACAAATAAAATCTTTTTAAACATCAAATAAAGTTTAGCATAAAAGACGTTGAGGAGAAATGCAAAGCGACGTCACTGTGACCTGAGATATGGGCGAGAGAGGAGACCTGGGTCCAGGAGGGCAAGTAGAAGGGGCGGCAGAATGTGGAAGGCCCGGCTGCCCAGGGAAGAAGCTGTGCACTCACGGGCTGGCTGAGGGGTATATGCCACTGGGGCCATAGCACGGGCGACCCGCTACTGCAGGAGTTTTCAAATGCAGGGATCCTGGGTGACAGGGTTATAGAGGAGCCTGAATACAGGAGACTCCTGCCCATACCCCGAGGCCCAAAAGAACAATTGGTTTAGAATCTCTCCATGTTGGGCCTCCTTAAAGACAGAACCAGGAGGGGGGCCAAATGATGCTGTTATTAAATCATCTCTTGGATGGAGGTGGTAGAAATGTTTCTAACATGAAAAATGACCACCCGGGTCCTAATCATTAGCCAAAAAAGCCAACCAACAGCTATGCATTCCGAGGAGATCCCAAGGAGACAGGCCTCCACGCTGATTCGGGGAACTTCTGCTACCCAGAGTCGGGTTAGGGGCTATCTTCGAAGACGGCAGACTAAGAAAACCTTCTCTGACTCCATTCCCTATTGGGTAAGTCATCGTGGGGAAAAGGGAGAAAACAACTATGCTGAGATCAGCAACTGTTTACACCTTCTGTGGAGCAAAGAGCAAGGCAGGAATGGGGGAGTCAGCTGCTCACTTACGGGCTTATGGACTTAAGCTCACTGCATTTATGGACGGGCTGAGTTTCTAGAAAAGAGAGTGGCGTCTATGTGGGCAAACAGCTCTTTGCCACCTTCCTTCGAAACATTTGATCACCTCTAGACCACCTTCCACCTGCGCCGCCCTTTATCATCTGGGTCTCTCACCAATTAACCAAACAATAAACAACAAGCATTCTTGGCTTCGTCTTTTTTTTTTTTTTTTTTTTTTAATTCATCTCCTGCTTGAATGGTGTTTATCAAACGGGCTTCCTGAGCCCACGCAGCAGCAACAGCAGCAGGCGATGTAGAAAGAGGGCGCCACCTAGGGACGGACCTCTGGAACTCCAGCCTCCGCTCCCGCTCCCAGACTCAGCCAGGTCAGTATCCCACAGATTTGAGAAGAGGAAGTATTTATCTGAAAATATCTACAACCACTTAAAACATGCGTGATCTCAGCACATTCCACTTACTCTTTTGCACTGATGTCCTTACAGAGCGCGAGACGGATCATCTCAAACCGCGCTCGTGTGGATTTCTAGATTCTGATGTGCCCTGGCTGGTCAATCTTCCCAAATCCTATTTGATTTAGACTGATAGTAAACTCTTCTTCACGCCCCGAGGAAACGCGAGGCTCGGGAGCAGTTTAGACAAAAGGAGGAAACCGACCGAGTGGGGTATTTGGCAAAAGGGAAAAAAATCACTAATAAATGGAAGCTGGCTTATTTGTATTTCTTCATTCCTGTACTCGCACACTCTACCATGATATAGCAAAAGCTCACAACTGAAAAATCTGATAAAAACAGCTTCCAATATTCATCAACAAGCTCAAACTATAGTAGAATACTTTTATTCTCAACTAATCACACAACAAGGTTCAGACTCTTATAAGTCATTAGCTACCAGGAGACTTGGCGTACACACACATACCCTGAGCGAAGTTTGCAAAATATAAGATTTAAATGTGCTTGTCCTTAATAGAGCATTGTTCTGGAAATCAGAAGGCCCTCCGAGCCCAGCGCTCTGTTGAAAGTGCAAACTTCTATTTTCAAGGAGCGCACACTCCTAACCACAGTGAGGGCACGGCAACGAGTAGGCACTTACCAGCGATTTTCGGCGATTGGCTCTAAGAATAAACGGCTTAATCAGGAGCATCCATGGGACAGAAATCAAAGCCATAATAACAAAGAAACTCTGGACTTCTTGCTGTAAGATCAGAATGGTAAGATCCCATCATTTCAAGGTGATCACGCAGTGTAACTTATATGATAAATATCATAAATATGGATCATTTTAGTTGTACTTTATTTTGAGAGCGCGAAAGCATGTCAGTGTATCCATTCGCCTTTATGTTTTGGAATATTCCCACTGTCGTCCAGTGGTGCCCAGCGTCAACCCTGGGTGGGCACTGGAAACTCACTGTCTTACTCCGTACTCTTTGAGTACCCCCTTGCTATCCACCCACCCCATATGTGAACAAGAAGTACTCATGAGGCACATTATAAGGGCAACTTGATTTATCCCTTGTCCCATGGGAATAGTTAGCCCCTGGCCCTGCATGAGAAGTGTGGCAGGCCCCATGACTTCACTGGTCACTCTGTAGTAGTCAAAAGTCCTTGGGTCACTTTAAGTCACAAAGATGATCTCAATTAGCAATCATATATTCCCAGGACTAGATAATTATCTGTGCTCTGGTGCTCTCTGTCTTTCAAAAAGAAAACAAAAAACAAACAAACAAAAAAACTTCCTCTCAAAAAGAAAAAAAAAGCTTCCTCTCGCTCTTGCTGTGGGTGAGTCACCGGCCAGGCTCTGGGGCAGCCATGTTGAACTCTCCCTGGCTGTCTCCCTCACAGCTCCCCCTGGGCTGAGGCAGCCACAGTCTTGATGCTTCTGCCGAAACCTTGAATTTGTCTCACCTTATCATCCTGCTACACATTTCCTTTCATGTCTTCATGTCCCCACCTCTTATTATATACCCCCTAGTCACCAGCCTAGAGGAGTGACCCAGAGCTCCTGTTGTCAAAGAACCAGGAAGCCCGGGGAGCTACCAGAAAGGTGTGGTCCCTGAGTGCTCAAGGGTGGGAGGAAAAACGTTTGTTAGGCTTCCACTTTTCTTCTACTGTTCTGGCCATGCTCAGTGAATGCCAGGGGACAATTTTTATGCCCGTCGTAACAAGATTCACCCTGTTAACAGCGGGGACATCTTATCTGCTCAGGCTTCTATCCTCCTCCCCTCTGAAATGCTCAGAAGATGGAGGGGAGCCTCAGAAACACACGTCATGCTTGCCAGTTCTAGCTTCCTGTGCATGAAGCTACATCACCGCCTGTCCATCTTTATGAAAGGTTTTCCACCTCACGATGTACACAGCAAGTGGAAATTTGTATTTATCTGTTGCTCTTCTTTGCTATTCAAACATGGCACCAAGATGGCCACTGCAGTGTTGGGAAGGGTCTGGGTTATCTACTTCCATCATCTCTTCCAGCTGCATGGCCCCAAAATGAGGTTATGGAAACTTCACACTGTGTCAGGATAACTCATCTTCATACCACTATGGGGAAACCAGCCAGCTCCCAGTAAGGGTTTTGAAGGGGAAAAACCATTCACTGTGCCAAGTTCAGTGCACATTCCAGACCAGATGAGGACTTTGGTCTCTATGACGGGAGTTAGCACATGAAATAGTTGGTGAGTCTGAGTCCTTTGCCTAAAAGAGAAGACTTGTTCGGGAAATCCAAGGAAACTTTCATTCAGACTCCGGCACTGAGTAAACTAACCTTCCAAATAGGTTCATTTGGTGTTTACAGTCTGGGGTGGTTCATATACCATTCGCTGAGGTAAAACAAAAACGTTACAACAGTAAAGCAGGCCACCTCAAAAGAGCTTTCAGTGGTGTATGTCTTCTCTGATTCTTATCTAAAATCTGAATTATCTTTATTTTTCATAAAAAATGCCCTTCCACAAGGCCTTTTCTCTTCTTCTTGTTTGCTGTTCCCATAAAGCAGGAGAACACAACTAGGACGCAAACATAAGAGGCCACGCGTGGCCACAGGAGGAACAGAGCATGTCTTCCATGAGGACATCCAGGGTGAGCAGCCACTGGCAAGTGACAGGAGCAGCAGAGTGTCACACTGGGAAAATAGCCACCAGGACTCAGGAGATACAAGTGTGCCCTCCCTGAGTGACAATCTATGTTCACATAGTATCATCAAGTTAGTCACTGGGAGAGGTGAGAGGAAAACTACTTGTGTTACCAAAAGTCACTCATTGCCTGGTTTCTATCTCCAGCTCCCATGGAGCATTTATGCTTTTTAAAAATCAAATATCAAGTTGGTAGTGAGGCTGACCTGCTAAGTTGGTGACAAATTGCTAGAAGTGGAAGAAAAAGACACAGCAATACAGTTCAGGTGTTGGGAGGGATGGTTCACAGAAGAACCAAAGGAAAGAAGAGAAGGCACCCCGAGTCAGCCACAGAAGCTCACAAGAGAGTGTGAGTTTGGCTCCCGGGAGCCCCTGCCCACATGAACAGAGGGACTCCTCTTCTTGACTCTCCAGCTGTCTTTCTTGCCCACCTTAGCACTTATGTTTAGAATAAAAGAGTATTACATCTTAAGGCCCCGTTTAGACCATTTGTAGTTTCAGGCCAATGAATTTGAAGGACTGGTTTTTTTTTTCTTTTGCTGCAAATGATGGGCAAGCCAATTTTCAATGGCACAGAAATAATCTGTCCCATGTCACCCAAATAGGAGCGGCTGGAGACCACACCGCCATGTTCCCCTAAGCACTCGTACGTTCACCCACTCTCATAAACACCTTCTGAAACGTAAAGAACCTAACAGCCTTGAGTGGGTGCTAAGACGGCTCAGTCTTGCAAACAACTACTTTCTGCAATACTCAAGAGTAGGAGACAGACGCGACATCCTCAAGAGCATGAAAGAACAAGAACGCATCGATACCTGATGTTTGTACAGGGGAGCATTGGAAGGGTCGTCGTAGTTAAACAGAAACATGTTGATGAAGTGGATGAGGATGCTGGGGGCGTGCTGGGATGCGCGGACGTCAAAGTGGCACCACTTGAAAATGATCATGAAAACCAAGTATCCGAACAGACACAGGATAAAAATCATCTCGGGAACAAACTGCAGAATGATGTTGAGAGTTCTTCTGAAGTATCTGCAGTTGGGAAACACACAGGAGAGACAGAACAATGAGTGAACATCAAGAACTAATCATTCGTCCCGAAGCACGCAATGTTCATTTTCACACACCACACTGACTCCCCGAGCGAGCAGCCATGACGCAGGGATGGAAAAAAGAGGAAGGAAGGATTCGAGAGAACCAGGGTCTGGAAGGTAAGTCCTAGGCAAAGGGCAGGTCTGCAGGGAGAGCTGGTGGTTTGACCACAGCTTCACCTGCACACCGAGCTCGTATCAACACATCCAAGGGCACAAAGATATAGAAGGATGACTACGAAGCTTTTTCTCCTAAGACAGGGGTTGGAGAGCTGAGGTTTAAGGGCCAAACTGAGCCCATCACCTGTTTTCAAACCACACACAAGTTGAAAATGATTTTTACATTTTTAAATGTTTGACCGAAAAACTCAAAAATATGGTTTATGATATGCGAAAATTATATGGAATTCAAATTCCCATGTTCACTAATAAAGTTTTATTAGAACACAATAAACTCATCCATTGACAGATTGTCTGTGGCGGCTTTCATGCTCCAACATCAGGATTGGGTAGTTGTGACAGAAACCGTCTGGCCTCCAGAGCCTAAAATATTTATTCTCTGGCCCTCTACAGAGAGAGTTAGCTAACTCCTGCTCTAAGATACAGAGAGAGTCCCACAAAGCTAAATTGAGGGGCCCCAAGTTAAAATGTCAGAAAAGGTCCCCACTCCCTTTGCTAATTGCAAGAGTTCTCTGAGGGAAAAGGTAGATCTCACAATAAAACAGGATTCCTGGATCACTGAGGTCAGCCTGACACACAATGAAACCAAGGACAAACTGCTCCGGAAAATACTTTCCGGGATCATCTCTCATTTAATTCTCATGGCCCTTTCAGGGAGGCAATGGTACCAGGGTCACTAGTCGCTAATTGTCACAGGTTGACTCATTAACTATATCTGACTTTTCGAGTAGATCTGCACTGGTGTGAGCTTTCAGGTCAGAGGGCACCATGGGGCTGGCTCTGGCCAATGGAACAGAAGTGGTCTGGGTCCCTTCTGAGGGGAAGCTTAAGAGTTCATGTGTATTTGACCACTTTCCATGTTTTCATACATTAACGCCTTTAGAAAAAAAGGTTTGAGAAGTATTCCGAGACAGCCCAAGCGAGAAGCTGCTGCCATTTGGAAGAAATGACATCGTAGAGGATTGAGAATCTGAGGGCAGGTTGGCCCAAAGGTACTTCTGTCTCCATTTGCCCACTGGTGGGAGCTAATCCTGGAAATGGCAGTGACCGAGGCCTTTCAGGTTGGGGGACACAAGGTGGTATGGGCTTGCCAGTCCGTTTCTGGACCTTCAAATATTTCAGAGGTGGAAAGTGTCCTCCTGCTTGAGTGACCCAGCTCAGTAGAAACAGAGGTCCCACTTCTGCCAAACCAGCTTGTCCTGGCTCAGGCCAAGACACATGGCAAAGCACTCCCCAAAGGAAGAAGGAAACTCTTGCACAAAGGGACGTGGGGCCACACAGATGGCTCTGTCGCTGCTCCTCAATGACAGGGTCAGACCAACAGGCAGAAGTGAATCATGAAAACTTACATGTGATTGAAAAGGCTGAGGATGACACCAAAAACCATCTGGACAATTCCCAGGATAACAGACATCTTCATTTTGTAGGAGTTCAAGAATGTTAGTTTGTTTGAAGCCAAGTTCCAAATCTGGACGGGAAATGTGACAAGAACTGCATGAGACCAGAGTCTGGAAGTTCTGTCAGGGGTGACAGCAGGTCTTCTCCTGAGGAAGTCACTGTAGGAACCCCATTTTCAAATTTTGATGCCATTTAACACATGCGTTTTAGGCTCAGAAAAGGAAAAAGAAGAAACCCCTCATCGATGCAACTCTAATGACAAGTATGTCAGAACCATCAGGGCCATTAGTGAATACCCAGTGGCCAGAAGAAAGAGAATCCTCCATGAGTTTTCCTCCTAAGGGAAAAGACATTCTGACACATGGTGGGGAGCTCTCACACTTGCCTCAGGTCCACTTCTTAGCGGTGGAGAGTTCTGGCCCGTGAATGTATCCAATCCCTTCTCGGTAACACCACCTTTTACTGTGAATTTCTACAGTGCTTCACATTACAAAGCATCTTCCCGGGTCCATCTCAAGAAGCCACTCTTATAGCCAATATGTAGTAACACTATGGGCAAGACATGGTCCCTGCCTTCTCCACGGTCCCTGCTTTAAACAGAGCTGTGAGGCTTGCAAAGAGAGGGACATACATCCTTGTCCTAAAAAGACTGACACGAAACAAGCACCCAGAGGGGGATCGGGGGCTGGTCAGGGTTCCACGCTAGCTAATGGCCCCGCATCCTCTCCTATATAAATGGTTCAAGTCTTTGCTCTCCACTCCTAACCCCTCCTCAACTCTAGACACATCCCCAGGCCTCCTGCTAGATACGTCCTAAGGGTTTGCTATACTGCACCGCAAAGGTAACAGAGCCAGGAGGGTCTCATTCTCCCTCCTACAATAACTTCCTCCTCCGAACTACTTTGCTTCTGTTAAGGGCTCAAAGCCTTCCTGGGCACAGCCTCAGTGCAAATGTACCCTGCCCCTACCCCAGGAACACATACAGGCAGGAACCATATCTCACTGATTCTCTCTTTACAATGTCCTGAGCAGCTGCCAGCCAGCCAACCACCAAGAAGGCTGCCGGGAAGGTGGGCAAAGGGTCTCCAGGAACATGTGCCCAGACACCAGAGGCATCTTCTCGACCTCCCCCACCTGCCTGGCATTTCAGCATCACCAGGCCTGCCCTCCAGCCTCTGCTTTTCCCTTTGCTTGCTTGCTCGCCCAGTCCCTACAGGATCACTCAACATGGTTAGGACCCATTGACCAGCACACTGTAGACCCAGCCAAATCTGATAAACTTAAAATTAAGTACCAGACACATACTAAGCTCTTTAAATGTACTATCATTTAATTCTAGCAAAACCCCTATGATATAAATATAAGTATTCCCCTTTTACACGTAAGAGAATTTTATCTCAGTCTTGGGCAGATTGAGTTCTTTACACATCAAGGAAGAAATACTATTACAGCAAATGGGGTATCAACCCTACGTACAGATGAAACTCTGTTCTGGGTGTTTTATGCATAAAAATCATTTACTCTTTTGAGCAACCCAATGAGTTAGAGCTGTTGTCATACCTATACTGAAGATGAGGAAATAGAGACACACAGGTGGTAACTTGCTCAAAACCACATAGCAAGGAAATAGAAAAGGCAAGATCTCTACACAGGCTGTCTTACCCAGAGCATAGGCTTTAAGCCATTTTGTTATGTTCATTTATTACAAAATATCTACAAACAGTTTTACAAAGACCTCTCAGCTCTGACAGCCAAATATTTTGTGATTTGATGCTCAAAAAAGTCAATCAATGCACCTATAGAAATTCACATTATGTGAGAAATTCAACCCCTCATTAATAGAAGTGAGTGCTGGGGCACCTGGGTGGCTCAGTCCTTTGAGTAACCAACTCTTGGTTTCGGCTCAAGGCATGATCTTCGGGTCATGAGATTGAACCCCAGGTAGGGCTCAACGCTCAGCAAAACATCTGCTTGAGCTTCTCTCCCTCTGCCCCTCTCCCTGCTTGCACATGTGTGCTCTCTTTCTAAAATGAAAAAATAAATCTTTGGGCGCTTGGGTGGCTCAGTCGGTTAAGCGTCTGCCTTCAGCTCAGTTCATGATCCCAGGGTCCTGAGATCAAGTCCCGCGTCAGGTTCCCTGCTTGGTGGGGAGTCTGCTTCCCCTCACCCTCTTCCTCTCGCCCTCAACTTGTGCTCTCTTCTTTCTCTCGTGCTCTCTCTCTCAAATGAATAAATAAAAATCTTAAAAAAAAATTTTTTTTTAAATATGTAAGTGCTAACAGAGGCACAGAGATTTCTGTTAACGGGGCTATCTCTGGGGGAACAGAATTTCCAGAACAGGAGAGAGAACACTTTCTTTTTTATACTATTTTGTATTTATTGGATTTTTAATCTCATGTATGCCTTGTTTTATAATAAAAAGACAAGAAATCCCCAAAATTTCAAAAATTAAATGCTACCAGGAAAAAAGCTAATCCTTCTCAACCTCCCACTTCTCTTCCGCCCTCCCCTTTTTCCTCCCTAACAGGTGGGCAGATGACAAAACCGCTTTCCTGATGGACACAGCAGCCCAATGCGTTCTGAGCCGTGACGATGCTGTCCTTTGTCTGAGGAGCAGAACGGGGCAGGCAGGATCTGCTGATGAGTCAGGGGTGGGCTAGGAAGCGAAGAGAGGACAGTAGCAGCAAAGAGATTCAAAGCCAAGGAAGGTCAACCAGACCCTAGGATCAGCCCACTCTGGACCCCTCCACCATCCCCCCCCCACCCCCGCCCCAGCTAATCATGAAATTCCTTGGACCACAGAAAAAGTCTTTCAATCCACAAAAATAACAACTTGCATTCGTTTTTGGCACTTGCAGTTTACAAGCTTTCAAGGACTTTACCTCTTGGGATAGAGTTTACAATGCGAGTGCAAAGTACAAACAAATCCTGGGTGTGCTTTCTGTCTTTCTAAGGGAAGGGAGACAGACAAGCCCTGGGAGGACTCAGGGAAACTGAAGAAGAGACGATGCATAGATAGGAAAGTATAGTTTTAGGGCCAGTACTGTTTACTCTTAACTGTAAGCAACCAAAACCAAGGTCCTGAGATCTCTCCCACAAAAAGGGCTTAAAAGAAACATTTATCCAAGGCATCTGCCAAGTTGGGGTCTAGCCCGCTCAAGCTCATCTGGGGCGCAAGGCTGCCACCTGGTGGCAGTTATGCGCCGGGCCATCACGGGTACCGGGCTTCAAGTTAACAGGCTTGGGAGCCTTCTCCAAATCTCTTTTTATATCTAAAAGGCAACGCGAGGAAGCGCCTTTGTCTGGCTTGGCTCGAATCCAACTGAGATAATTATAACCACCACGTAAAAGTTAACGCACCCCTTGTCTTTTTTAAACTTACATCAATTCTATGCGATAAAATAAAGCAAAAATAAGAGCAAATCCACACTTTCCTAGGAAAAGGGAGACGTTACTCACAGCAAGAAAATGACAGAGCAGGCAACTTGACTAGGATGCTAAATGACTCCTCTAACAGACATACTTTCCAGGCAACCAAGGGCCTTTGAAAGAAGCAATCATTAACCACCAGGGGTATAAATCATCAGAGAAAGATGTTTGAGCAACTATATGGAAAATGACCCAGGGGCTAGGGAAAGGGTACAGGTAGGACACTCCCTTGAGTTCTGCACAGTGTCATAAAACCCTCAGTATATGTAATTCTATCTCGGCGTAAATTTGTTGATTCGACAGCCCCTGGCATTTTCTTCTCCTCTACGTAGAGATCTTCTCAGCAAGACATTTTCCGTGATAAATATTTAACCCGAGAAGACATTATTACCGGATCAATCCCAAATGGGTATGGATTTCCAGAGTACACTCCAGGAATGGCTGGGTCCAGCTGTAAATACGGATTTGTTTCCAATACATGTGTGCTACAGAGGGAGAAAGGAAAAATAAAAACAAAACCAGTGATCAACCAGAGGTAGAAAAAGTATACAATAGTGTCCTTGGTCATGAACTTGTAAGCCAATCAAAGCCACACTGTTGGTGCAACTCCTCCTTTGGCTCATTCAGTCATTCCACGAGGGACTACTATGGATCAAGGATCATCCTGGGTGAAGCTACAGACATTACCGACTGGCCCCTGAGACGGTCTGAGTCGCCAAAGGACTCCTACCCCGGTGGAGTGTTGTAAAAAATAAATAGATAAATGATAATAACAATAGTTAAACCACATCAGAAAATAAGTCGGGCCAGGGATAAAGGAGCATAGAGGAAACAAATCTCAGCCCAAGGACAAGCCTGAAACACCTCCCCAGAGAGCACGTGGGCTCATCCTGGAGGAATGAACTGGCTTTCATCCATGGGCCCTCATCTCTGTGACACTTAGCTCTCAAAAGTTGTAGTCCATTGAATGCCTTTTTTTATTTTTAAGATTTTAATTATTTATTTGACGACAGAGATCACAAGTAGGCAGAGAGGCAGGCAGAGAGAGGGGAAGCAGGCAGAGAGAGGGGAAGCAGGCAGAGAGAGGGAGGAAAGCAGGCTCTCCACTGTGCAGAGAGCCGGATGCGGGGCTTGATCCCAGGATCTTGAGATCATGACCTGAGCCAAAGGCAGAGGCTTAACCCACTGAGCCACCCAGGTGCCCCCCATTGAATGCCTTTAAATCAGTCTCCTGACTTGGCTCAGAAGCATGAACATCAGTGGGTAGGGATTTCTTACTCTCTCTGCAAGCCCATTGTGTGTATGCGCGTGCGTGTGTGTGTGTGTGTGTGTGTGTGTGTGTGTGTGTGTGTGTGTGTGTGTGTGTGTGTAACAGAGCACACGTCTATATAGGGGCCAAGAAGGAGTAGTGAAATGATGAGGAACAGAGCTTTGGCAACTTTGCGGGGCTACCTAGAAATAGACGCCCTCCCTCCTACAGCTGAGGCGCTAGAGGGCGTCAGAGAGCAGCCGGGGGATCCGGAAGCCCATCAAGCCGCTCAGCCCCTCCAGATGCGCGGAAGCAGCTGCACCTGACCTGCGGTCTCAGACACGCGCCCTCCAATGCCCCACCCCACCCCACGCTAATGGCATGCCTCAGGGCAAATGGTTGCACTGAACTGGCAGAGACTTGTTTGTGTGTGGACAAAGAAGAAAGTCACCCCAGATGGGAGCCAACAGCGAAGTCTCGGTATCTGCTGTTGAACGTAAACAAGTTCACAGAACACCAACACCAGACAAAGCCATCCTGGGACCGGGCTGGATCCAGACACAAACAAGACCAGCCCTCAATCATATCTGATATCAAAATATGGACATAGTAAAGCAAGGACAATGCCCAAACCACAAAAATGACCAAATGTTGCCCTCCTCCTGTGGGAAGCCAGCTCCGGGAAGCCCTTTCCCACGCCCTCTTGCTGAGCGGCTCAAGCCCTCCACTGGCCCATCACATCCCCTGAGTCAATAAACTCAGTCTGGGGGGACGACGGCGGGCTTCTGGTGGTCTTGGGCTGACAAGCATTGTGCCAGTGCCCCTAGTCAGTTGTCAGGGAAAGCAAGCCCAAGACCTGGCTTGTGACTGGTGACCGAAATTAGCTTGCTCAGTCCTCTACCGCTCTGATGGGTGACAGCAATTCTCGTGTGTCTCTCGGTCAGTGAGGTCCTGCTTCACACAGTCAGTGCCTGGGTACGTGGCTGAGCAGCCCTCAGCCTGGGCTTGGCCTCCAGGAGCCTTGAATTGAGCCAGAGATCATTCACACGTGCATAAAAGAACATTCCAGCCCACATTTGCGGAGTGACAAAAAGCCAGTTGACTCAGACCTCTCCCAGTCACACTCCTGGGCAAATGAGATTTCATATTGGTGGTTTGGTGAAATGATGCTGATTCAACATGTTTCAGAATCCATCATTATGCTTAGGAATTTTAATCTAAAGAGCAAAACTAAGTAATGCCTTTAAATCTATGAAAGCTTTGTTCTCCTAGGCATCTCATCAGGGTACTAAGTGTAAAACAAAAACAAAAACCCTTGTCAATATAGCCATCTGTAATTCTGGGAAATATCTTAATCTTCATTTTAATTCATACATTGTTTGTTTGTTTAACATTCCTGTCCTCCACCGCAGGGAACTTAGACCCAGTAGAGAAACTAACGGGACACACTGACCCTCTATGACACAGCCATCCACACTCTTACCGTCCATCCAAGCTGTGGTCGTGGGCATCGAGAGAGATCCCGGGTCTCTCTCTTCTGCACCCATGTCCTCACCAGCCATCCCTACCCCCACCCATGCCGCCCCACCCACCCTCCTCACCGCATCACCCACCAGGCAAACACAGGGAACCATTTGCAAAACTAGTCATACCCTCCTTTGCTTTCGATGTTGAATCAAGCTGCTCTGAAGCTGTCAAAGAAAATGCCCTTCAGGTGAGTCTGGGACCTTGAACATGGGGAACCAGTAATTTATATAGTTCAATACCCACATAAGCCTTTTCTCCTCAGCACCTAGATGCCCTAATTTCACTGTTTTCAATTCTTTGCCAGAACAAGGCCTGCTTCAAAGGCCTCCTTCTCCTCCGGGGAACTTGGCTTCTGTGACTGACACCAAGATGCCCCGTTTTTATCTGCTCTACCGTTAGCTTTCATGGTAATACTGTGCACTCCATGCTGTAGAGTTAATTGAAATTTTAAAAACTATTTCCATGTTTTACAGTTACCAGTCCAGTTACTGAGGGATGGGTTTGAGGTCTCTCGCTCAGGAGATAAAATGGAGTTCTTTGTTGCCACTGAGGCCACCCGGACCCACGTGAGTCTATCAACTTACTTCCACGTGCCGTTTCTGAACATGGGCCGGACACTCCAAGAAGAGCCAAAGATGTTGAAAGACTTGGAGAAGCAGTCGTTGTAAATCAAGCCCGTGTAGATGGAGAAGATGCCCATGAGGAGAATCAGATAGCGTCCATGGAAGAAGGTGTTCCAGATCTGGCCTCAGGGAGACAGAGAAGATGATGGTCAATGGGCTTGGCACGAGACCCCGGGGGTGGGAAGTATGTCACCAGATGTCTCCAGCACCACTGGACATAGTCCTGGCAGGGTATGCAGGCCCTATACAGAGGGGCCACGGGACGAGGCAACATCAAAGCGATCCAGATGGAACACACACATCATTTTCCCGAGCTTCTATCCATGAATCAGGAAAGTCCTAGACTGGAAATTGTTATTATGGAAGCAAAACCATATAAGCCCCATATTCTTGAAGTGATCGTTGGTTGGGAAACATAACTGAGGCACAAGCTGAGGCCTCACGTGTCAGGGAAGGGACATGACAGTGGGCAGCCATTGTCTCAAGGGCTCCTAGAAGACAAGCACAGAGCAGGACTCATATGGCAGCTCAGTTTCACGGCAACTCAAATCCACACTCATTTTGGGTCTTGTCATTACAAAATCGAGTCTCTGTCTAAGCACATTCACTAGGAAGACTCAAGTGCTTTCTATAATACGGAACGATGTGGGTCGATCATTCTCAGACCTGTTCAAGTGTATCTTTGGGACGTCAAATATTTATTAGAGGCACTACAGTTGTTAAAATACTGGTCATGCAGAACTCTACTGGCCAGGAGTGGATTTTCCCACTAACCTTGCTGATGATTAACCCACTGTGACATTGCCAACTAGCTCTAGTTAAGACAACTTGTAATGAAAGTTTGCAGATATTCTTAAAACGCAGAACACAGGGGTGCCTGGGTGGCTCAGTGGGTTAAAGCCTCTGCCTTCAGCTCAGGTCATGATCTCAGGGTCCTGGGATCGAGCCCCGTATTGGGCTCTCTGCTCAGCAGGGAGCCTGCTTCCTCCTCTCTCTCTGCCTGCCTCTCTGCCTACTTGTGATCTCTTTCTGTCAAATAAATAAATAAAATCTTTAAAAAAAAAAAAAAACGCAGAACACAGCTAAAGGCATGTTTCCAGCTTATAAAATGGATTACAGTGAACATAATGTGATCCTGACTAATTAACTTTGAAAGACTGTAGACTCTTGAGTTGTCTCAACCTTCACAACACCAAGAAGTCACCTCACAAAAGGTGTGGACACTTCAAGTGTCAAAGTAAAGATGCGATATTCAGGGTTTCTTGGTGTTTCATAAGAACACTGGTCATGGGCTGATTGCAGGAGAAGGGCTGGGCCATGAAAAAAATATTTGTGATTTTTTTTTTTAGAGAGAAAGAGAGCATGCACGCTAGGGAGGGGTAGACAGAGACTCCCAAGCAGACTCCTCACTGGGTGCAGAGCCCAATGTGGGGCTCAATCCCAGGACTCTGAGATCATGACCTGAGCTGAAATCAAGAGTCAGACCCCCAACTGGCTGTACCAACAAGTTGCCCTAGAAAAAATATTTGTGGTGTTAAAAAAAAAAAAGAAGGCCACAAATTAATATGCACTATCTGATCCCAGTTTTAAAAAACTGTATACAAGCACAGAAAAAATTGGAATGATACATAAAAACACTAGTTGTGATTTTCTCTAGGTAGTTGAATTTTTGTATTTTTTCCGATTTAAAAAAAAAACATATATTGCTTTTATAATCAGAGGGGGGGAAAATCAATGTTAAGGGGAAAAAACTTAAAAATAAGATCAATGCCTTGTCAAGCAATGTACAAAAACCAAAAATGCTGAAAGGAACCACACCACACCAGCCAAAGCATTGAGCTTTGGGCAGGAATTTCTGTGTTAGATTTTGGCCCTTTTCCACTCTCTGTCTTCTGCTTTTCGTAAAATACGTTGTTTCTATGGTGAAAGCAACATACACACTTTTCATATTCTACCTATTACCTCGAGGAAATGAGGCAAGATATTCAGTGGACACCCACCTCATTGTCCGTCTTCTGGGAGAGCAAGTGTCTCTCATTCAGGACCATCCAAAGGGCTGCCAGTAACATCACAATCCCATGACCACAGTCTCCAAACATCACGGCGAACAGGAAGGGGAAAGTGATGATGGTATAGGGAGCTGTAGAAGCGAGACCCACAACAGCCTGAGCCCTTCCACAGCCACTGCGTCCCCATCAAAGATCTGTCGATCACATTCCATGCCGCACAAGCTGGTTCCCCCGGAGCTTTCCGGTTTTGTCTTCCCTCCCCATCCCCAACCCCAGCACTTGTTTAGCTCCCACAGACATCAGCTCATTGATAAGTCGGCATTATTATTCTCCATTTACAAATGAGCTGAGTTTTCAAGATCACAAAATTTAATGGGATTTAAAACCACTTTCCTGGGCGGGAGGTGGTCGGCACTGGGTGGCTCCATTGGCTAAGGGTCTAACTTCAGATTTCGGCTCAGGTCATGATCTCACGATGGTGAGATCAAGCCTGGAGTCAGGCTGGGCATGGAGCCTGCTTAAGAGTCTCTATCCCAAAGAAGATGTGGTATATATACACAATGGAATACTATGCAGCCATCAAAAGAAATGAAATCTTGCCATTTGCGACGATGTGGATGGAACTAGAGCGTATCATGCTTAGTGAAATAAGTCAATCGGAGAAAGACAACTGTCATATGATCTCCCTGATATGAGGACATGGAGAAGCAACATGGGGGGTTAGGGGGATAGGAGAAGAATCAATGAAACAAGATGGGATTGGGAGGGAGACAAACCATAAATGACTCTTAATCTCACAAAACAAACTGGGGGTTGCTGGGGGGAGGTGGGATTGGGAGAGGGGGAGGGGGCTATGGACATTGGGGAGGGTATGTGCTATCATGAGTGCTGTGAAGTGTGTAAACCTGGCGATTCACAGACCTGTACCCCTGGGGATAAAAATACATTATATGTTTATTAAAAAAAAAAAAATTGGAAGGGGAGGCAAACCATAAGAGACTATGGACTCTGAAAAACAACCTGAGGGTTTTGAAGGGTCAGGGGTGGGAGGTTGGGGGAACAGGTGGTGGGTAATAGGGAGGGCACGTTTTGCATGGAGCACTGGGTGTTGTGCAAAAACAATGAATACTGTTACGCTGAAAAAATAAATAAAATGGAAAAAAAAAAGTTTATCACTAAAAAAAAAAAAAAGAGTCTCTATCCCTCCCTCTCTCTCTCCTTCCTGCCTGCTCTAAAAAAATAAACAATAAAACCACTTTTTCTGTCTCTGAGTGTTTTGTATACTGTTCCACTACCATTTTTGGTCTGTTTCTCCAGCATTCACACGCACCAGGCACTTCCAGCAGTCACTCACAGGATACCCAACCTATGGGGTCCCTGCATTACCGGTCACAAGATTAGGACACAGGATGGAGAAGAGTGTTGTGGACAACATGGCTGAAGGGCAACTGGTCTACCCCTTTGTTTTTACAGACCAGGCAACCAACATCACATTGCTTATAGCACCAAGAATCCAGTCTTCTGATTCCAAGTCCTGTATGTTCTCATCTCACCCACAAGACAGCTACAAGTCTGTGAAGATGCTGAGACATGACCCTCATTGAACTCGTAAGGGAAAAAGAACTGAACTTGACTGCATAATCAGGGTATGGTTTAAGGGAGAACAGGTGAAATCTTGACAAAGAACAAAGCTTTCACTAATCACCATTAATGCAAGACAACACAGGACATCGGGGAGCAAAACAAGATCTTCGGGATGTCACACTTAAAAGCAATTCACCTCCTCTGCCACCCAAGGGATCAATCTTAGCCACTTTTCATTTTCAAGCTGTCCCATTATTCAATGCATCAGACCCTTTACCTGGGTTTATTTCCCGGTAACTGCCCACACCATATGCATCTACAATATTCTGGAAGCCGGCCGTGAATTTATTGGTCCTGTTAAATGTGGGAGGAGCTGTTTTAGATTGCACTGCGGTCAGGATGGGGACCATGGAGGAGCCGCTCAGTTCCTACAAAACACATCGACAGAAATGTCAGAAAGAGAGCTTTGAGCTGAGTGCCAGCACGTGGATCGCAGTCTGATTCGCACCATCCTTTAAAGGTGAACTTGGGACAATTTCTTGACCTCTGTGAGACCCATGGCCACATCTGTAAAAGTGAATACCTTCCTAATACTTATCTAATTTATCCGACAGGAGAGCCGTCAAAGCAAGTAGAGTTCTGGCCATTCCCATTCTCCTGCTCCTGCCAATGGACCTGTTGAGTGCAGTTCTGGGTCCTCTACTTTTCCATTCTCTCTGCTCACTCCCTCAAGAATTTATCCACTTTCCTAGTTCTGCCCCCATTCTTCCAAATGGCCCTGACCCTCCTCTGAATTCTGTTTTAACTACCTGCCCAGGCTTTCCAATTCTCATGGCTCAGCAACCCCACAGACCCCAGGAGCCTAAAACCAAACTCATCAACTCGCCCCAAAGCCAGGTTCTCCATTGGCCTCAATGTTCCTTCAGCAGACTCCATTCTCCAGATCCCTGAGCCTCTGGAATCATCAGACGTGTCCCTTCTCCTGGTTCAATCACTCCGTGAATCAATCACCAAATCTTGCTGCTTGTCCTTTTCAAGTCTCTCTTCTTCTTGCTCCCATCTCTACCAGCCTAGCCCCGAGCCTCACCGTCCTCTTCTGTCTCTTTCCCTTCCATGTATCCTATCCTTCAGACAGGGCAATCCTTCTTTGATAAGAGAAAACAGAGAAGTCTGCTCCAGTCTTGCTGCCCTCCTACACAAAAATCCTACACAAGCCTCTTTACCTAAAGAATGAAATCAAAATTCTTCAGTTTTGTAATCAAGACTTCTTCGCAATATTGACTTAGACCTCTTTCCACCTCCACCCCCATACTACCTTTCTAAAATGCAGACTGGATTGTGTCGCTCCAGCATGGGAATAAAACCAGACCTCTTATGTCACTAGAAGTCCTCCAGGACCATGCCGCAGCCTCTCCCTGATCTCCCTCCCGTTCTTTAAGCTGGCTGTACCCTCTCTCCAGCCAGTGACCTTCAGGTGGTAACCTGCTCACTGATCACCCTTCCATGGTTCAGCGCAGACATCACTTCCTCCAAGAAGCACCACTGCCCTTCCCAGTCTGAGTGACATGCTCTCCTTAAGTGCACCATTTGGGTTATTATTGGAGTATGATATGGGGACATTCAAATCCTGCCTCCTGGCTCCAGGACCAGGATCAAGGTACTTCTACTCTCTGTGCCTCGGTTTCCTCATTGTACAACGGGGATAAAGAGAGTCCCTACCTCCTAATCCAATCCCATCTCAAGGCCTTTACTTTCAGACCCTCCAGCTGGAAAGTCTCCCTCCTACCCCGCCGCCCGCTCTTGCTCCAAGCCACCTGCTCGGAGGGGCCCTCTCCAGTGAGAGCCCTCGAATGGTATTAGTGACAGCCCTCGAATGGTATTATAGGACTTAAAATTCCAAGGGCCACCTTGACATCTTCGAGTCTCACAGGGTCCCAAAGGCCAAACCATGAGTTCCTCTGCCCTCATTGGGCACCACCGAGCAGGAAGGGCTCCCCACCCAGCTCGCTGTCCTATGGCCAGACCAGCTGCACCCTGCCTAGTCCTCCAGCTCCCCACCACCCCAGAAATGTACTCAAACAATCTCCTTACATCCTTGCATGGAAACGAGGGCCCCTTCTTCTTGTAGGAGGCTGCCCCGCATCACCCCTGCTGGCTCATTCTGCCCCCAGGGAAGCCCCAAGTACAACCTCCATGTAGCCCTCTGCAGCGTGTGGTGTCCTCCTCCCCTGGGCTCTAATTGTATGTGACTCACCAGCTTCTGCCAGTCTCATGTGTCCAGGAACAGGTGGTGTGTGCTTGGCCATCGGACACCATTCCCTTCTTCCCCAACAGGGTGAGTAGGTGATCAGAGCAAAGCCTCCCTCCCCACCCCATCCTCCCCTGCGCCCCCCCTTTACTGCCTGCTCACCACCATTGCTGCCTGAAATCACATCAGTTATGGATATGCCTACTATCTGTCTGCCTTTCTAGAAAGTCTGTCGGAGAAGGTCTTGTTCTGCCCGCACAGCCCTAGATCTGTTCCCGGGGCACAGTGACCATCAGCAGAGGTCAAGGATGAAGGCTGTGACCTCCACTAGTGCTGAGCACAGCTGTGGACACACAGCGAGCACAGGGGTCTGGTTATTTGTCTTCCCAGCCAGGCTGTGACCTTCGGGAGGGAATGGACGGACGCACATCGCGTGGAGTGTGGAATCTGCAGTCACAACCCGCAGAGTGACTGGCACCTAAGAGATCAATATGCCCTTGCTGAAGATCAAAGAAATGTTGACTATTGGCCAGAAAAGGGATTTCTGATGGATGCCCAGGCCTGGATTAAGAACTGAAGATGCATAGATGAGGGAGACAGTCCTTGGGAAGTTCATGGGACGTGGGAGGCTGAGAGCCTCTGAGTGCCTGAGAGGGCGCTGCTGAGGCGGCAGGTGACACATCCGTCCCCCTCCCGGCTCCTTCTGCCACTCACCATGCCTTGCTCCAACGCCCTCTTGATGCGCCCGGTGTCTGCCACCGGGAACCAGATCTCGGCGATGGCGCACTGCTGGGTGACATCGATGTTGCACATGTTCAGGATGTGGTAAATGGCCTTCATCTTCTGCACTTTGATGGCCCAGGAGTGCCAGTTGGCAGCTGCTTCCTGCAGGAGGCGCTGGCGGTGAGACTCTGTTTGTGTGATGACCTGGACCGGGAACAACGCACAGAGAAACAAGGAACACTCACACGGAGCTCTGGTACTGTGGCAAGACGGAAATCCTCAGCCATCTTGTCTCCTCCTGCCCCAGGCTTCCCCCTCTGGCCTGACGCCCTCCCACACCGTCCACCCTCCTGAGCAGTTTATCTTCCCCTGCTGAGGTTAAAATGCTTGGGCAAAGACTGCATCTTCTTTTTCTTCTAAATTCCTTATAGTACTGTTTGTCCTGGATTGAACTGTGTCCCCAGAAAAGGATATGTTGAAGTCCTAACCCCTGGTAACTATGAATGTGACCTTACTTGGAAACATGGTCTTTGCCGATGTAATTAACATGAGGTCAGACTGGAGTAGGGTGGGCGCTAACCAACACGATTGGTGTCCTTGTAAGAAACTTGTACATCTAGGGGCACCCGCGTGGCTCAGCCAGTTAAGCATCCGACTCTTGGTCTCCGCTCCAGTCTTGATCTCAGGGTTGGGAGTTCGAGCCCCATACTGGGTTCCATTAAAAAAAAAAAAAAAGTAGGGGTGCCTGGGTGGCTCAGTGGATTAAAGCCTCTGCCTTCAACTCAGGTCATGATCCCAGGGTCCTGGGATCGAGCCCCGCATCGGGCTCTCTGCTTGGCGGGGAGCCTGCTTCTCCCCCTCTCTCTCTGCCTACTTATGATCTCTGTCTGTCAAATAAATAAATAAAATCTTTTTTTAAAAAAAGTAGAAATTTGGACATCTAGAGACACAGGGAAGAATGTCTTGTGTGATTCAGGCAGAGACTAGAGTGATGTATCTACAAACCAAAGAACGCCAAGGATGGTCAACAACCACCAGACACAAGGGGGGTGTCTTATTCTATTCAGGCTGCTATCATACAACACCATACTGAGTGGCTTGAACAACAGAAATGTATTGTTCGCAGTTCTGGAAGTTGGAAGTCTGAGATCAGGGTCTACCGTCATGGTTAGGCAAGGATCTTCTTGGGTTGCAGACTTCAAATTCTACCCTCACATGGTAGAAGGGGCAAGCATGCTCTCCGAGGCCTCTTTTATCAGGGCACTAATCCCATTCCTGAGAGCTCAACTCTCATGACCTAATCACCTCCCAAAGGCCCCACCTCCAAAGACCATCACCTGGAACATTAGGTTTACAACGTATGAGTTTGGGAGTAGGGGCGACACGCATTGGGACCATAGCAGAACAGGGGAGGGAGGATACCTTCCTAGAGCCTTCAGAGAAGAGGGGCTCTGCTAACACCTGGATTTCAGACTTCAAGCTTCCAGAACTGTGAGAAAAGAAATTTCTGTTGTTGTAAGACCCCCAGTTTCTGCTAATTTGTTACAGCAGCCCTGGGAAATTAATACATCTATCAAAATGCTTTATATATATATAATGTCTTCAATAAACGGCCAGTGAATTAATGAAGGAAGGAATGGAAGATTTTGCCCACAGAGAATTTATTTCCTGTTCAGTGCTACCACTGTATCCGTCTCAGCAACTTCACCAGTGACGCCCCAGGTCATACTCAACAGGAACATAAGTGTGGAGTAACTTCTTTTCCTCATGAAACTCTCATAAAATCTAGTATGGAGTGTTTGGGGAAAGGAGTTCAAGGGTAATTGCGTCAGGGAACCACAATCTCCTTGATAAGTGACAAGGAAGGACTAGAGGGGATTAAGGAAATTAGGCACAGATTTTTCCGGGAAGGCAAAGATGTCTGTTCTCCCAAGAGTTTCACAACACACACACATACTCACACACCCCATCTCTAAAGATACTCCCTGAGAATCCAGAACAGTGCTAACAATTGATACAGGGACCATGAACATTTTAAATTTAATTAAAATCAGTTAAAAATAAAACTCAGGGGGCACCTCAGTCAGTTAAGCATCTGACTCTCAATTTTGGTTCAGGTCATGATCTCAGGGTCGTGAGATCGAGCCCTGCATCAGGCTCTGCACTGGGCGTGGAGCCCGCTTACGATTTTCTCTCTCCTTCTTCCTTTGGCCCTCCCTACCTCTAAAAAAAAATGTATAAATAAAATAAAATAAAAATTCAGTCCCTCAGTTGCACTAGCCACATTTCAAGAGTTCTGTGGTTACGTGTGGCTCGTGGGCACGACATGGTGCTCACAGGTTAGAGAACATGTCCACAGAAATTTCTACAGGACAGCGATGAGTACAAGAAGCAGCGTGATGCGGGCCCAGCTGCTTTTAGAGGATTCCTTTCAAAGCTTTTTGAAGCAAGTGCTCCAATCACCTAAGTGCTGAGTGCCACCCAAGATGACAACTGACTTTCAAGAGGCTGTGAATTTGGGGTGTGCTCACGTGGTGACGCTAGCCTCACTCACTGTTCTTACAGAAGGAGTTGGTCCGCTCAAACAACTGGGTGAGTCAATGGAAAAAGAATCAGTCAGACTGGCTGTGGCCCAGGCCGGGCTCACCACAAAGGGCTCCTTCTATCCGACTGGGCCGGCCACCCAACAGCTCACTGGGGCTGCGGTCAATGCCAAGCCCAGGCAGAGCCGTCCTGACATTCAGAATCACCACCCCCAGCTTACTGAACACTCTGTTCCGATGATGAAAACTCCCGTCGTGATCGCTGGGAGAGCACAGCTAACATTCCAGCCCGCCTGGAAGCGAGGGCCCTGGGATGCGGGACTTCCATGGAAATGACAAAGGTCGCCCCCCTCGCAGCCCCCACTGCGGTCACGCGCCTCAGCTCCTCACTCACAGTGATTAAATCCTCCAGCTTCACGTTGACGCCGGCCAGCATCTCTCTGCGCTCTGCGGCGGGCTCCGGGCAGGGGTAGATGGTGGCTCGAAACCTGTGTTTTGGACATTCCGAAGGTCACAGGGGGTGACCACTGAAAAGCATGCCCCACGTCGCCTTCTGCCAAAGCCATCACTTGCGGCCTCTGGTTAGAGGACCACCTTTTTCTAGAATAATTGTCTCTTCGGCAGTCGGAAAATGAGTCCCCATTCTAAGAGTTCCCAACGCCTCGCTCGGCACTCTTTAAATTCAAGCTACTATTCCATTATCTGCATGAGCGCCACTCAAACTGAAGAACCTGGAAGCTTTTAGGTAAACGAGACTACAGAATATATTACTGCGATACCATCTTTGTCTACCGAATCCTTTCCGCTGGAGTAAATGGATTCTGTAGAATCAGAAGCACCTCAGCGTGAGGTGTGCCTGCTTCTTAGCGGCTGATGGAGGGCGTGAGAGGAAGGCACTGATGTGGTTATAATGTCTCCTTCCAGGTCCTCTCCGCTCCTGTTCCCACAGCTCTTGAAGATCGGTTGCATTTTTACCGCTATCTGCTCAAATGCAGGAGAGTTGCTTTAAAATCTTGAGGGACCTCAGAGGAACCCTCAGTCAAAAGCACTTGTCTCACACACCTCTTCACCTGACCGCGACCCGCGTCACTGATGGAAGGGCCGCGGACAGCCGCTTACCCTTCACAGATCTTCTTGACCTTCCGCCTGAGTTGCTCTCCTTGATAAAATATGATGAATATGTTCTTCTTAATTTCTTCTTTCTGGAAAATTAGAACAGTAAACACTATATAAATATAAACATAGTTTTATCTGTATATTTTATCTGTATAAAACTATATATTATATAATATATATAATAACATGTATATGTAATTTTATATATGTATAAATTTTTTCTTTTTGGTTATAATGTAATAGAAATGTAAAATCCTGTTTTTAGATTTTTTTTTTTTTTCTAAATTTAAAAATTACAACCAGAGGGGTGCCTGGCTGGCTCACTTGGTAGGCCATGTCATTCTTGATCTCAGGGTATAAGTTCAATTTCTATAAGTATAGAGATTACTTAAAAACAAATTTTTTTAAGATTTTATTTATTTGAGAGAGAGAGAGAGCAAAAGGGAGAGAGAGTATGAGCAGGGTGAAGGGCAGAGGGAGCCCAGGGCATGGCTCGATCTCAGGACTCCAGGACCATGACCTGAGCCGAAGGCAAATGCTTAACTGAGTCACCCAGGCACTCAAAATAAAAAAATTTTTTTAAAAAGATCACAACTGGAAAACGTCAGCTTCTCCCCGTTGATCTAAGTTTATACTTCTTTATGGTTGAGGGCAAGGCCACTGAGAGAGGCCAAGGCAGCCTTAAAACAACAACCCCACTACTCGCTACACCAGCCAGACCACAGCCAAGCCCGTATTCAGCTCTAACACTATACTTAAGAGGTGGGTTCAGAAACAAGAAACCATGCAGAAGAGAGAAACCAGGTTATTATTATAAGACTTAAAATGAAAAGAGCAGACCTAGCTCGCCAGAGTTAACTCACACGCAATATTTACATTTCCAGGGTGAGTGGGTGTTTAACAAAGGGAAAGCCACGTCTAATTTTTGATTCATTTTATGTCCATAGGAACTCCGATTAAAATGTGATTCTCAAGTCCAAGTTTGATAATCCACAAGAAAGAAAATATATTTTACAACCATACGTGAAATTGTTCAAGCCAAGAAACGTGCTGTTTTACACTCACTTCGTTTGGGGTAGAGGGCAGTAAGGGCAAAATAATGAAATCCATTGTTGGAAAAGTTACAGCCAATCCAGTGTACCCACCACATGCCACTCAGGCCACTAGGATCAGGTATGGCCCCACTGAAAACCCATTTGTCAGGAGCCACCAAGAGTCATGAAAATGCCCATACCCTTTAAGCCAGTAAACCTATTTCCCTGAATGTACACCAAGGAAGTAATTCAAAAGAAAATAAAAATGACATGCACGGAGATGTTCATCATAGTGTCTAGATTCTGGAGAAAACTTGGAAACAGAGTCCGTAAGTAGATAGACAAGGTCACATGAACTCACTGGAGATCTTAGGCATCGATTGAAAAGAAGATAAAATGAATCGTTACTTTGACAACTGCTCATGGGAACCCCGGGAACATTATTTAGGATTGGGGGGGGGGAGCCGCTTTACACTATTTCCAAGGGTTCGTTTGAACAAGATGCCCAGGTCGCTCCTGCCCAGATGCACACTGAAACTTGTGCACTGACTGAACCCAATGCTTAGCTCTTGGTGAGGAAGACCCAGCGGCCGCCTCATGGGGCAGGAGCGCTGCGAAGTTTCCAGGACCTGGTACAGCTGCGTCTTGGAAGCATGAACAGTTAGTTGTGGGGTGTTCACAACAACGTAGGGTGTCCACAACAATCAGTCCTTGAATTGACCTTTTATACTTTTTTTTTTTTTTGACAAAAATTGGGGGAAGAGAAAAGCCAGGAGAAAGAAAGGCAGTAGCTATTAGCTTCACAGAACGGAAGACCCCTGCTTCAGAGAACCCCCCCCCCCCCAGACGAGGGCCCCAGGAAACCGAGGACACAGTTCCCCACAGCCCTCGACACCCACCGTGACGGGGTCCTCCAGAGTCGTGTCGACCTCACTGAACTTCAGGTAGATGTTCCCTCGGCACACTCGCCACAGCAGCCTCTCAAAGGAAGCCATCCGCTCCCTGTTGATCACCCCGGCCGTGAACCTGGGCAGGCAGACAGGGAGGCATTGCTGAGGTCCAGGGAGCGGGGCACAGGGAGATGGCCCCGTAGGACCCGAGGACGCATCGGCACGACACGGAGACCCACTGCCCTCTGGGCACGAGGAGGACTCCCTAGCTGGCCGGGGTTCCGAGGCCGCTCGGCAGCCCAGCCCCTGCTTGCCCCAAGTCCCTTTTGGCCTCCTGTTTCCTCTGATGTGCTGAGACTTCCTTAATCACCCCGATGCTACAAAGTCACTTACTTGCAACTAGAAACAGGATAGCCCATCCATTAGGGCACCCCAACTAAAGAAAGGAACTGTTCCAACTACTCAACAACGGGCTCTGTGCATTTTTATAAATAATGTACTAGAAGTGAAACAGACATACTGATTTCCATTTATCTCTACTTTTAAAAGCATCCCGGTGTCTAGATAATTTCCAGTTGAAACTTTTCATATTAACTTTAAAACAGTTACTTTCATTGGTCTTTTACTTCAGACTACGCTGATCCTATCTAACCTCCTGATCAAATGTTTTCAGTGCATACCTATCCATTGTACGTGGACACTGAAGGAAATCCCACCGTTTTGAATCACCACGCATTTTAATACCGTATTACTCCTTCTTATGGACAACGTGATCATATAGCTACCTCATTGCCAATTGCACTTCAAACAGCAAATTTCAAATCTGTTTTATTGCCAACGCAGTATTTCCAAGAGAAGGAAGCAGGGACCCGTTGAGAAAATCCATCTAAATAATTCTCCCCACAACCTCCTCATGTAGGAACAACACAAACTTTGCAGTCTTCAGGCTCCCAGAATGTTAGTTTCACCATTAACAAGAAGGTAACACTACCTTCCACCCCACCAGCCTGAAAAGGTTACTCTTGGGTTTATTACTGTGGGGAAGTCTATATTCATGTGAAATAGCCCACTTTCCAGTGGCTTGTTCATTCATTCATTCATTCATTCATTCATTCACTTGCTCAAACCCTCAGGGAAATCTATCACACTCCAGGCACTCATGTAACTTTTAGAGCAGAGTTCCACTAACCCCAGCTTTCCCGACACGTAGGCAGGCGTCGCTCTTAACTCCAGGAGACCCGAAGTGTCTTCCGTAAAGAAATCATCAGTGAGGTTGGTTTCCGTCTGAAAGTCAAAGGAAACCTGCTTTCTCTTAAATGTATTTAGGCGATCTTCAAAGCTCCCTACATCACAAAGGTTTGGCTATTTTTAACAAAACTTTAATTTTCCACAGATGGTTAACAGAATTCAAAAAGTTGAGGGGTCTTTGCCAGATCATGAACTTCCCCGGTCTTTCACACCAAAATCCCAAATCAGCCCAAACTCACTGTTGTGCTCTGTTCTCACTTCCAAGACTATTGGCGTGTTTAGGGCACATATTTCCTAACAAGCATCATAATATTTTTGTGTTTAGTTCAAATTGGCACCACATTTCACCCAGAATGCCCTCCCCCCCTCAACTAACGACCTCAACATGGGACAGAAACAAGTGTGATTAGCATATTCCAAACCAGCCAGTTTTCCAGATGGAAACTTGAGGCTCTGGGGGAAAGGTCCCTTTAATAAATAGTCCCCAGATAACAACCTCAAAGAAGTCTTGGGTTTTCTTCAGGAGATGTTTGAGTTCAGTCAGTTCTAGGAAGCTTTTCTTCAAAGCCTGCTGGTTCTGGTTGGCTTCCTGTAATTCTCCTTCTAGTTTTTCTAGAAGAGTCTATGCAGAATGGAAAAAGAAGGGAAAGCAGGCAGACAGTGCTGAGATATTTACTGTACATTAACCACTACAAATGACTAAATATTAAAGAAGAATTCAGTGTATCATAATGTAGCCAGAAGTCCGGTGGCATGTTTAGTCCAACTCGAAATAATTGTGCAGCTATAAGCTAGATACATTTTTATCAAATAGGGAGGATTAGAAAACACTCTGGGGGAAGGAGAATTAGCTTCCTGAAGAAGCCAAGGCATTTCAGCAAATTGAATGTCTCTCCCCCATTTAAAACACAAAAAAGGAAAAGCTGGAGTGAATTTACATGTTGAGAATTCCTTCTGCCTCAAACATGCTGTAATGATGAAAGATAAAAAGAGGAATCTCTAGTTCTGGGTTGGAGTCTGGAGAACCAGGTACAAGCAAGTAAAAAAAGCTATAGAGAGAAATGTGAGCACAACAGGCAAGAAGACAAAAACAAAGGAAAAAACAATCTTCCTTCCAAAATGAGCATACAAAACAAATCTCAAGAAGAAATCTAAAGATAAGAAAATTTTTTTAAAAATAAACAATCAGAACACAAATTTACATTGGGTGAAATTATTTTTATGGATTAGTCTGAAAAAGAATTTAAGGCTTTTTTTTAAAGATTTATTTATTTATTAGACAGACAGAGATCACAAGTAGGCAGAGAGGCAGGCAGAGAGAGAGGAGGAAGCAGGCTCCCTGCTGAGCGGAGAGCCTGATGGGGGTCTCCATCCCAGGACCCTGGGACCATGACCTGAGCTGAAGGCAGAGGCTTTAACCCACTGAGCCACCCGGGCACCCCTAAGGCTTTTTTTAGAAAGCTCAAAGAGATATGAGAAGGCATCACTTAAACACACATACACACTCACATACCAAGAAATTATTAAACCAACATGTCCTAAAATGAAAGAAAAGGTAAATATAAAAGGGGAATCATTAAGAAATCTTAGAAATGTAAGATATAGGTATTGAAATTCAAAATCTAATAGGTAAAGATCAAGTCTCTTTTGGACACAATTCATGAATGCACTAAGGTTTGCTTTATAATTTAAAAATATGAAAGCTCATTTCTCATTTATCCAAATGCCCATCAACAGTAAATGAATAAAGTTCCATAAAGTATGGTACATGCAATAAAAGAAACACTGCCCAGCAGTGAAAACAAATTAATTTCAGAAACATGAAACAACATGGTGTCTTAAAAAATAAAATGATGTAAAAAAAAAAAAAAACCCAGCAAGTTGCAAAAGAAGAAACATTATGATTCCATTTATATAAAACTAAGATGTGCAAAGCTAAATCATATGCTATTTAGAAGACTAAATATATGATAAAACTATGAAAAAACAAGGAAAAGAAAAATATAAAATTCAGAACAAGATAATCTCAAGGTTGGAGGAGTAGGGGGGAAGAGAGGGGGAGGAGAAGGAGGGGGAGGGGAGGGGTGCGCAGAAGGCTTTAAGAGCATCACCGTGGTCACCTTTAACATCATATAGGGTGACGGCACTAGATGTTTGCTGTATCATTATTCCTTATACCTTACACATATTTTTTTTAAATTCTACTCTATCAACTCAATATTTAACGAAGACAAGTGCCAGTAAATCAGCAACCATGATATGTGAAAATGGATTAAGGTCACCTAGTAAAAGACAGATATTAGTGGTGCAGAGTTGGGGGGGGGGATGAAATCCCCATTTCTTAACGATTTGCTCTATCCACTTAATGATTCTATTAAAAATAATGCTGCTTTTAAAAACATTTTGGAGGGTGCCTGGGTGGCTCAGTGGGTTAAGCCACTGCCTTCGGCTCAGGTCATGATCTCAGGGTCCTGGGATCGAGTCCCGCATCGGGCCCTCTGCTCAGCAGTGAGTCTGCTTCCCTCTCTCTCTCTCTCTCTGCCTGCCTCTCTGTCTATTTGTGATCTCTGTCAAATAAATAAATAAAATCTTTAAAAAAAAAAAAAACATTTTGGAGAATCATGCATTATTTAAGAAACAGTTTACAATACGATAGTACATGCAAAAAGGAGAAAATTATAATGTAGATTATGGACATATAATAATTACATAAATACATAGCTGATAAGGATAAAACCTGAGAACAGAAAAGGCAGTTTTTGCTGAGATGATGGATTGGTGGGTAGATTTTTTTTCTTTTTGAATTAATACTTCCTCTAGGATTGTTATGAAAGCCTCTTTAGAAATTCTGCAAGACAAGGGCCCAAAGCCAACTGTGTACTCTAGCCAGAAGGACTCCCCTCCCTAGGAATGCTGGGGGAACACCCCACTAACTGCTACCTCAGTTGAATCAGTCCGTCCCCTTGATCAATGGTTAGATACATATTGTTACTCATAAGCTTGTGTTGTTCTAATTTCATCTTTACAGTAATTAACATCCAGGGGTGCCTGCACGGCTCAGTCAGTTAAGCTTCCGACTCTTGGTTTCAGCTCTGGTCATAATCTCAAGGTCGTGGGATCGAGCCCCTGCCTCGGACCCCACACTCTGTGCAGAGTCTGCTTAAGCATCTCCCTCTCCCTCTGCCCCCGACACCCGCTCACTCTCCCCCTCCAAAACAAATAAATAAATCTTTAAAAACAACAACAATAAATAATACCCAAGAGGAAAATACTGAGTAGGGACTGTTGGTACATATCCCATTACCTTATCTAACTGCTTACCACTATGAATGTATGAGAGGGTAGAGTTTCAAAACCAACCAGTCGGCCAATACCAAACGCACTGATTTTTTTTCTTTTGTTTTCTTTCTCTCTCTCTCTCTCTCTCTTTTTTCCAGTGGAGTTGCAAGTCTCATATCTCTGTTAGAGTATCTTTATTTATACCACTAACAGTTTCAAAAATTTCAAGAATCTGAAGTTATCTTAAAAGGAAAAAACAAACCCAGGCAGAGATAAGGCTTGGCAGTGAAACTTCCCCACCTACCTTCCTGCCTCCTTTAGTGGGCCCTTCCTCTTCTGAGGATAAAATATCCAATTTTTAAAATCAAGATCTGCAGGGCCTTCCAGGATCTGGCTCAGCCTACCTTTTGACATCCTCTCCCACTGCCCAGCCTTCCCTTCTTCCTCCGCTACCTCCTCTAGAAGCTTCTAGATTGCATGGCCATGTTTTCTTTCTCTCTAAGGAACCTTGTACATGGCAGGCAGTCAGTGTTTTATAAAAGGAAGTAGAGAGGAAAAGAGGGAAGCCCGATGGCTAGAATGTTCTTGGCTCAACATACCTCCAGCGTAATCATTTCCCGTGGAAGAGGGGTCGGTGGGGGCCTCTCGGGCAATTGAGGCACAATCTCATTTTGCATCTCATCTTCCAGAAAACCTGTGGGATGAAACCCCCACCAGAAGGCCCAAGGTGATTGTGTTTTCTAACCTGAGAAATGGATCCAAGCAGACAACCGACTTTCAGCCGGCTCAGCTGCCCAAATTGCTCCCGGGACCTGCCACAGCATCTGGGCCCCAACCCTCCCGGCCCCACGGCCCCACGCTGTCCCAAGAACACTTTGCCCCTATTCAAATAGGACAATGTTTGTTATAATCCAGTCTTGCAAACCACCTACCTCCCCACCAGTTGCCATTTAGACAGTAAACAGAAAATCAGCTTACGGAGGATTCTCTCCAGTGACTCACACCTCCTCACTTCATTCACAAATTTCCTTTGGAAGCTGTTCACGTTCACATTCAACTAGAGTGGGGAGAAACCACAAGACGCCCATTGGTATCAACAGCCATCGATTTGTTCCCTTTGGTTTATTTTGTTGTTGTGTTTTTTGTTCTGCTTTGTTTTTTGTTTTGTTTTTTCTTAATGCTGGAAAATGTTGCTGGAATCATTTTAGGAAATATTTCCATGCACAAGACATGAGTTACAGGCAAAAACCTTGATAGTCTCACACCTCCAAATGTAATTTGGGTTTATTCTTAATGTTCTTAAATTCTTAAATGCTACTCTTAATCCCCCAAATGCCTCAGCTCTGGTCTTCCTACACTTCTAAGAGACAGTCCTCCCACTGACAAGGTTTCCTTACTTTTAGCGGCATTTACATCCCAATGAGCCTTGAAAGCCTCAGTGGAATCAGGAATGCCAGAAGATCCTGAAATTGCATAGCTGCTTCCAAAGTTACCAGAATCACCAACAAAACCCGCTTCCTACCCAGTAAATGTCACTGAGGAACTACCTTCCATCGGGTCCTATACTAGGAACTAAGGATGCAAAGACCAAGTCATGACCCTTCCCTGCAGGGGCTTAGTTCTGACTGTGACCTTGGTGAGGAAGTAAAGGGGTAAATTTATATTAATATTAGTAGAATTATTAATTAATAGAATAATAGAATAATAAATAGAATAAATAGTAATAAATAGAATTAATAGAATAATATTCTAAATCAGATTCAAAAAAGCTTGGTAAGGAAACCACCTCTGGGAAATGATACCCCAACATCACACTCAAGACCATGTAGCCCTAGAATATCCACCGTAAGGAGACGGTGCGCCCCAGGATACTTTGTCCTCAGACTGCCTAATTAGGAAGTACTGGTTTCTGTCCTCGGAACAAGGTTTGGTAATCTACAGGCCCATCAGAGAGATCAAATTCTTCGAAGACACCACTTACAAAAGGACGGATAATGCCGTCTAACAGGTACTGACTGTAGTAGGGCTTCAGAACATTCCTAGAGAGGAGCTACAGATGGAGGAAAGGAGAACACGTATGCAAATCCCTTGCTCAATGTTATCCCACATCTTAGCCGGAACAACTTGAACCAAATGGAATTCCATCTATCCTTGCTCAGGGCTCTTCTCCCTGCACTTGGTTTACTACTAAAAAGTGGTGTGGGGGCGCCTGGGTGGCTCAGTGGGTTAAGCCGCTGCCTTCGGCTCAGGTCATGATCTCAGGGTCCTGGGATCGAGTCCCGCATGGGGCTCTCTGCTCAGTGGGGAGCCTGCTTCCTCCTCCTCTCTTTCTCTCTGTCTGCCTCTCTGCCTACTTGTGATCTCTGTCTGTCAAATAAATAAATAAAAAATCTTAAAAAAAAAATAGTGGTGTGAAAGTGACGTCTATTCCCACCCCACCTTCCTCTGGCCTTCCAAGAACACGGCACCTACGTCTTTGAACTGAACCAATCCGAGCTCCCCAAGCTCAGCCACACAGCAATAGGCAGCCTCCACCTGGAGAAACAGTTGGGACAGACACATCTCCTCACTGCGAAACACGGACGCCATCTTGACACAGCCTCGGTCTGCGGGAGAAAAAGATGTTGGAGAGAATAAGGGCGTAGAAACCTTAGATCGAAACTGGCTTTTGCGGCAGTATGTTAATATCCAACATGAGAAAAAAATCCAACAGGAATGGCTCCTAATTTTAAAAAATATAAACAAAAACAAGATAGCACTTTTCACCACCTACTGGATTGGCGAAGGATTAAAAAATACAATTATAGGGCTCCTGGGTGGCTCAGTGGGTTAAGCCGCTGCCTTGGCTCAGGTCATGATCTCAGGGTCCTGGGATCGAGTCCTGCATCGGGCTCTCTGCTCCGCAGGGAGCCTGCTTCCCTCTCTCTCTTTACCTGCCTCTCTGCCTACTTGTGATCTCTCTCTGTCAAATAAATAAATAAAATCTTTAAAAAAAATACGATAATAAACTCCTGTTGTAGATGGTGCGAGAGAGCAGGCATTTTCATACACTTAGTACTTGAAGTGTAAGTTTGTGCAGCTTTTTTGGAGAGTGATATGTCAGTGTCTATCAAATTTTGTATTACTCCTACCAATGACCCCGGATTTCTGTGGCTCTTCATCCAGACCAACTTGGAGATGTATGGGAAAATGGATGCACAAGGATGTTTCTGATAACATCGTATATAATAATTGTAATAAGTGGATCTAACCTAGATATCCATCACCGGGAAAGTGATGAAGCTGACCTCCAGAACCCAGTGCAGTCAGCCGGCATGAAATAAATCTGTCAGTCCTCTATAGGGAAAAAGGGTGTTCATGGAGAATCCATTCTCAGCCAAGACCCTCTGGACTGTGCTGCCACTGCCAAGACAAATTGTTTGCCCCAAAGACCGACCTTCCAGAATAACCACCACACCTCCAGAATGGGCCCCTTTCGCACATTTCATTTTATAAGGTATACAGTAGCTCCTGTTTGCCAGACACTGGGTTTATCCCTTCCCTGCTTTAAGTCTTCTATTATGTCTATTTCTCATAAAATAAAGCGAAAATCCTCGCGCTGCCTATCTGGCTTCTGCCTTCCCCTCCAGCTTCATTTCTTTTCATGTTGCTCTCCAGACACACGGAACTTCTCCCAGAGCTCCCTCCTGCCTCAAGACTTTTGTCCACGCTTTCCCCATGATCTGGAACCTCACTCTCCCCCCTACCCGTATCCCACACACCCAACATAATCCCGTCATGGGAGCCTCAGTGTCAAGACCCTCTTCTTCCATAAGCCCTTCCAGACCACCACCAACACCAGGTGAACCAAGCACCCCCAGAATATAAATCCCAGAATATAAATCACCGGCAATTACTTATTTAACCGTCGTGTTGCCTACTGGCCAGTAAATTCCATGAGGTTAGAACTATGCCACGTTTTCCATTCTATCACCAGCCTCGCTCAACCACAAAGCTGGTGCTCAGAAGCTGGCTCCTAACCAGTGTACTGGTTAGAACCCAAACATCTGGTCTGAACCTCCATTTTTTTGCCTTTTGACACCTAGATGAATCAAAACTTTTCATACTCCCCCTTCTGGTAAAGAAGGCAATGTTTCCGTAGAAGAGAGAGAGACAGACATCAGCACCAAGCAGACCAAGAACCCAAGGTGAGAAGCCTTCTTACCCCAGCTTTGTCCCAGCAGGTCCTAGGCAGGTGTCTGCGGTAGGGCAAGGGCTGCCGCTCTGGGTTCTTCCTCAGACCAACCCCCCCAAGCATGCCCCCTCCTGCCGCCCTGGGCCAGTGGTGTTTGGTCAGAGCTTGTGAGTGGCAGGCCGGGACCAGCCTGGCTTGGGGGTTCCTCAGGTGGCTTCCCTGCGGCCACCAGCCCCTCCCAGGACTCCTCCTCCCTAGGTGCTCCGGAGCCCAGAGCGAGCGCTGTTGTATCAACACCTGCCCGTGGGCGAGGACAAACCTGCCTCACCGGCCAGCCCTGCTTGAACTCCCACCCTCCCCCAGCCACCTGTGCCCAGGGCCACGACCTCGGGGCCCCACCGGGAAGCGGTGACTTTCTTCTTTAAGGAAAATAACTCACCCTGCAGCCAGCAGAAGTTTTGGGAGAGGTTTCTAGAGGCCTTCGAAGGGCCCTAGAGACGGAGCACACTGACCACTCCTTATCACTGTAAAAATGAAGTCGTTCTGGAAACGAAAAGAGTATCGCGCCCCCCACCCTCACAACGTCTTCGAAGATACTTTACTTTTAAAAGAGAATCCACCGATGACGAGTCTGTAGCGAAAAGTCACGCTTCCGGCCTGACCCAGGTAAACAGAGTCAGGGCCACACGTAGGAGTCACCATTTGACTCCTTTCCTGTCTTCCCCGTTTATTGGGGTGGGCGGGGGGCTAAGGAGCGAGGGGTGAAGCGGGTACCGCCACGTGTCCTGGTTCGGGGTAAGTTCCTCTGCAGAGGCCACTCGTGCCCATTAATGAGCCCGGCACGGGGGCAAATCCCCCCATGCACCCACCCGGGGTGCCTGGAAGACGTACCCTAGAACGAAAGGGGGGCTATTTTTCTGTTTGTTTGTCTCTTACTTTTTATTGTGGAAACACTGAAGCATTTGCGAGAGTATAGAGAACGCAAGAAGGAAGCCCCACGGACAGCATCGCCTGGTGAATTCTGTACCACAAGGGCCCTCACCCGCTTCTCCTACCCAGCCCAGACTGTTTGGAAGCGAATCCCACACATATCGTGTCTTTCAGAGTATTTTAGTATGTATCTCTAGAAGGTACATAATCATCTTCACGATACGTGATTCCACGGTTGCCCCATTCGACCAGTAATTCCTTAAAATCCAATATCCCGTCAATGTTCGCATTTCCCAGGCTGTCTGAGATCTGTCTTTTCAATGACCCCCTTGGGGGATTCCTCGGCATCGACAAATTAGAACTACTGCTGGTGCAGAATGTGGTGCAGAATGGACCTTTACCCTGGGAGGCCGCAGGGTGACGAGTGTGGGGTGCTCAGCCGAGCAGGGGCTGTTTGAACCTGGGGGCGTGAAGGTCAGGGCCTCCGCTGGAGCAGGTGGCCTGGGACGAGGCCTGTAGGGAAGGCAATGCTTGGTCTCTTGGCCGCAGCCACGCATCCCAACAGGGAGAACCCCCGACAGCAGACTCACCTGGACCAAGTTCCGAAGGCTGAACTCAGGAGCGACGAGGCAGAGCTGAAGCATGAGAACAGAAAACTACAAGGAGAATGACCAACGCTCATTCTGCCTCTCTCGTCAGGGGAAGTTGAGGCGAGGGGGAGCCCCCTACCAGCCCCCCAACCGATGCCTCCCTCCTCCTGCCCCTTCCCCTGCCCACCTCTCATTCTGCTCTTCGGCCCAGCTGGGAGTCACTGTGTCTCCCCCTCCGTGGATGGGGCAGCTGTCCTCAAACGTCCCGGGGCCCAGGAATCACTGAAGGACACAGAGAGAAAAAGCACATCTTGAGGGTTAAGAGCAGAGTTTAGAACCAAACTGCCTGAGCCAGGATCCCAGCTCTCATTAACCCTGTGCGACCCCAGGGAGGCAATTTAACCCCACGCTCCCAGTGCCCTTCTCTGCAAAGTATAACAGAATATTAGGCAATTATTGTGAATGTGGAAGTATAGGAGGGAGACTGTATTTCAAGGCTTGCTTTTTTTTCCTCCTAAAAGCCCTAAGTGGAGGGTGCAGACGTACGGCACACTCATAGGAACCCCTGCCAGACAATAAATTAATGCAATCTGTCAAAAAGGCAATTTGCATATCCTCAGACCCAGTGATAAATCCCACTTTAGGGATTTCATCCTATGAAAAAATTTTTAAGATCGTATAATGTCTATTGCAGCATCCTGTGTCATAAGTGTGTAACCATAAATGACCTGAATTCTTTCATCCGCCCAGTAAATATTTATTGAGAGTGTACTATGTGCCGCTCTGTTCCGGGCTCTGAGGATAGGGCAGTAAGAGACAAGGTCCCTACCCTCATGAAGCTTGTGTCCAGAAGGGAAGAGACAAACAGTAAACAAGTAATAAATTAGCAAGATACTGCAGATTATGAAAAGAGCTAATTATAGAAGGCTAGGCTTCCGAGAAAGGAGGAGAGGCTACTTTAGATTAGCAAACTCGGCCATTGGAGGTTTAGAGGATTAAAATGAGCCGGGCTTGCACAAAAGGAGCTGGGGGAAGGGAGCCGGGCAGCAAGGAACAGCCAGCCATGCAAGAGCTCATCCCCATAGCTAATGTATTCCTAGAGTGCTCCCCCCTGCTGGCCATGTCCCTATGCCTGCAGAGCACATTTCATTACTTTACCTGTGTCAATCACTTCATCTTTTCAATAACCCTATGAGGTTGGCAGTGTTCTTAGTCTCAAGTCACATACGAGGAAATAGAGGCACAAAAAGGCTAAGTAAGTAGCTGGAGGTCACACAGCCATTCAGGATAGGCAAAGCCCCTGTTTATGACTATGCAAGGTGTTGTCTCGCAAGGTGTTCAAGCAACGGAAAAGAAGCCAGTGTGGCCGGGGCAAGTGTGTCAGAGCGGAAGCAGGGGCCAAGCCAGGGGTTGTTCTGAGGGGCCGAAAAGAAATTTGGATTTTATTCTAATCACACTGGGAAGCACTTGGAAATTTTGAAGCAGGGAACAACCTTCCTTACTTGATTTGCTTTTTTATTTTATTATTTTCTAAGATTTTATTTATTTATTTGGCAGACAGAGATCACAAGTAGGCAGAGAGGCAGGCAGAGAGAGAGGAGGAAGCAGGCTCCCCGCAGAGCAGAGAGCCCGATGCGGGGCTCGATCCCAGGACCCTAGGATCATGACCTGAGCCGAAGGCAGAGTTTTTAACCCACTGAGCCACCCAGGCGCCCCTTGATTCACTTTTTTAAAAAAATTCTTTGACTTCTGCTTCTGGAAAGATGGAGTAGAAATACTTTTTCTTCCCAGTAAGTAAAACAGAAAATCCTGAACATTATATATATAATAAATATTAGAAGGCTCTGATAGGCAGAGAGAAGATCTTTTAGGAAACTCAGGGTCTGAGAAACGACAGAGGTGAGTTCTCTGGGGTTTCTTTTGCCTATTACATTCTAAGCTTGCAGCAGGATATGCAGATAGAAAAAAATCCCAAATAAAGCCTGTTCTCTCCAGGCAAGGGATCAGGAAAGGGGCAGCCTAGCAAGAAAGAAGACTTCCAGATAATAATCACTCTCATTCAGCCGAACACCACAGAAAAAACCGTGATCCCATGCCCACTCATGCTGGCAAAGCCCAAGTAGAAAGCCCAGACTTCGACCCTCACCCAGATGTACCAAAGGGACACCCTAGTATTATGTCAGAGAAGGCCAAGTCCAGAGTCTGAACTCCCAGTCCCACCCTGTGATAACAAGGCACCCCTTGTTAGCCTCGCTGGGTAGTATCAGAAGAGATCTAATGAGAACTTCCCTGACTGTCCATCTGTAATGGGACCACCCCCTCATGGGGGCATGGAGGTCTTGTGAAGAGCAATAACCAGGCACTCCTCTCCTCCCAGAGAGGGTCATATCAGCAGAGGCCTAATGAATAGAAGACTAAAGTAGGAGAAACTACCCGAGCTGATTTCAAGACTTACTGTACAGCTACAATAGTCAAGAGTGTGGTCCCGATGGAAACATAGATGCGCAGGTGAATGCAAGAAAATAGAGAACCCAGAAATAAACCCACAACACAAGTCAGGTCAACTGATTTTTGACAAAGGTGGAACGCGTTTCAGTGAGGAAGGATCACCTTCTCAGCAAATGGTGCTAGACCAAACGGACATCCACGGGCTGAAAACAGAACCAAGACCTAAACCTCATACCCTCTATAAAAATTAACTCAAAATGGATCATAAATTTAAAAACGTGAAACTAGGGGCGCTTGGATGGCTCCATCGGTGAAGCATCCCACTCTGGATTTTGGCTCAGCTCATGATCTCAGGTTTGGGAGCTCGAGCCCCAAGTCAGGCTTCTCGCTCAGTGGAGAGTCTGCTTGAGATTCTCTCTCATGCTCTGCCCCTCACCTTCTCCACGTGTGTGAAAGCCCCTGCTCTCTAACTCAAGGAAGGAAGGAAGGGAGGGAGGAAGAAAGAGGGGGAGGAAAGAGGGAAGAAAAGAAAAGAAAATGTAAAACTATAAAACTGAGAAGAAACATAGTAAAGCATTTTCAGAACAAAGGGCTTAGTGAAAAATTCTTAGATAAGACATATAAAATGCAATCCATAAAACAAACCAAAAAATGATACACAAACTTTCTATGCCAAAGATCCTGTAAAAAGGATAAAAAGAGGGGAAGCTGGGTGGTGCGTTGCTTAAGCACAGATTCTTGGTTTTGGCTTAGGTCGTGATCTCAGGGTCATGGGATTGGGCCCCAGGAAAGGCTCTGCAGTCACCATGGGGTCCGTTTAAGACCCCCTCTCCCTCTGTCCCTCCCCCTGCCCTCTCCCCACTCACGTGCTTTCTCTCTCTCAAATAAATAAATCAATCTTTTTTTTTTTTAAAAAAAAAGGACAAAAAGACAAGCTAAAAAACTGGGAGAAAATATATGTAAGCCACGTATCTGATAAAGGACTCAACTAGAATTTATCAAGTTTTCAAACTTCAACAGTAAAAAATCCAGTTAGAAAATGGGCCAAAGCCATAAAGAGACATTTCACCTAAAAGGACGTACAGATGGTAACTAAGAGATGTTCAACATGACTAGTCATTAGGGAAATACAAATTAAAACCATGATACGATACCAGTATGTACCTATTAGGACAGCTCAAATAATAAATTGTGACAATTCCAAACACTGGCAAAAATGCGGAGAAACTGGATCTGTCATGCGTTGCCAGTGGAAATGTGAAATGCTACACTCTGGAAAACAGTCCGGTAGTTTTCTAAAAGGCTAAATAGGCATTTTCCTTAGGCCCCAGCTGTCACACTCATGCCATTGATCCCAGAGAAATGGGAACTTACATTCATCAAAACAAAAACCTATATATCAATCACAGCAGCTTTTTTGGTAATAGCCCAAAACTGGAAACGACCAGAATTTCCTACTTAGGGCATATCCATGTGTTAGGATATTACTCAGCATGAAAAGTAATAAATTATCAATAAACACAACTTGGGGAGATCCCAAGGTGATTATGCTCAGTGACAAAAACCGATCTGAAAAAGTCACGCGGCGTATGATTCCAATCATACAACATTCTCTAAATGACAAAAATGATAGGGATGGAGAACAAACTAGCTGTTGTTAGGGATAAGGACTGCTGGGAGTGGTGGGGGGGGACGGTGTGTGTACACAGGTCTCTGAAGGGATAAGGAGGGAAACATTCACAATGACAGGAGAGTTCTCTGTCTTTTTTTTTTTTTTTAAGATTTTATTTATTTGACAGACAGAGATCATAATTAGGCAGAGAGGCAGGCAGAGAGAGGAAGGGAAGCAGGCTCCCTGCTGAGCAGAGAGCCCGATGCGGGGCTCGATGCGGGGCTGGATCCCAGGACCCTGGGATCATGTCCTGAGCCGAAAGCAGAGGCTTTAACCCACTGAGCCACCCAGGTGCCCCAGGAGAGTTCTCTGTCTTGATTATGGGGCTGGTTATATGAATTCATGCATGTGGTAAAATGACATAGAACCATATAACAAGCTTTATGTCATTGTCAATTTCCCTATGTAACCAATGGGGGAAGACTGTGTGAGGGGTATATAAAATCTCCCTGTTCTGGGGCACCTGGGTGACTCAGTGGGTTAAAGCCTCTGCCTTCTGCTCAGGTCGTGATCCCAGGGTCCTGGGATCAAGCCCCGCATCAGGCTCTCTGCTTGGCAGGGAGCCTGCTTCCCTTCCTCTCTCTCTGCCTGCCTCTCTGCCTCCTTGTGATCTCTGTCTGTAAAATAAATAAATAAAATCTTTTAAAAAAATCTCCCTGTTCTGTTTGCAACTTTCTGTGAAATCTATAATTATTTCAAAATAAAAAAATTTTTTTTAAGATTTTGGTAAGAGCAAGGAAGACTTGTGCTTAGCTGTCATTATACCATGGAGAGAGGACAGAGAATGTGTGTTCTAAATCAAATTAGCTCAAGAGATCTGAGCAGCCCCGGGGTGGGGGCGAGGACGGCTCCCCATCGTGAGACTCAGTTCCTTTACTGCCAAATGAAGACACTGAGTCAGATTGGTGGTTTTCAGACTGATGCACAGAACCCTGGAGATTTTGCAGAACCCTTTTCAGGGGCCACTTTGCAGAAGAAGGAAAGGATAAGAGGGTTAAATGTGTGTGGTAGAATACAGGGTAGCTATTAAAACAGCATGAAAAGCGTTCTACTGACAAGGAAATACGTTTTTGGAACACTGTTGATAAAATATTTTATGAAACAGTGTATATATAGTATCACTGAATTTTTTTCAACATGAATAATCCGCATAGAAAGATGTGGAAGGAAATACACTAAAATCATAACAATGGGTTGGGTTTGGATCTAGATTTATGTACTTTGTCCTTTTGTTTATTCTTTGATATTTCTGTAACAAACACATAATGCTCTTGATACAGATCTTAAACCTTGGGGACAGATGGCTTGCAGATTTCAGAATATTCTCCATTTAGAAAGTTAAGCCAGATACAGACAATATATTATATCCTTGTGGGTCTTGGGGGCAGCACCCTGTAGTCAAAGCATGTTAATCCTTCTGTACTTAAATATTTACATTCTTACTATGAAGAATCAATAGAAATCATACCTGCCTCATGTTAAATCAGGTCAGTCTGTGCTGCCAAGTCCATAAAAACTGTTTTTGTTCTTAGAGCTTTATGGATTTCTGCATTGCAAATAATAGTTATTGTCTATAAAGAGAGAAACAATACAAAAAATTCCTTGGGGGGGAAACTGTCAGTCCTTAGTGATACAATGTTACAGAATAAAACGGCAGCTTGAGCGGGCTTCATATTCACAGCTGGGTAAGTTGTAAAATGGATATGGAAACTGATCAGAGAAGAGACAGAAGATAACAGTGTGCAAGAGCAAAGATAGAAATAGGGCGCATTTCATTTCCATTGAGTATTACTGGTGCTTCGCCAAGCCAAAGGCTAAGCATCTGCAGAAACTCCCAGAAGCGTGTCTTGATGTAGCCACTTACTCATTCCGCGGTTATTTTGGAATATGTCAGGCTCTGTTTTAGGCACCACGGTTATTTGGGGAGCACCTACAATGTGTCCAGCTCTGTTTTATGCTCTGCAGAACAGCTGGAAACACAACCAAGTCACTGCTTTCGTGGAGCTTGCGTTTTAGTGGAGGAAGGAGAGACCATATCTAAAGCAGTGGACAAGTCAATAGATACTGTCTAAGGCAAAGAAATCAAGAATAGCAATGGCAGCTTATTATCTGGAGATTTTGAAAGTAACCACAGGAAGAAAAAACTAGACAAAAGTAATCCTTAGGGAACAAAATTGCACATGGAGGGGAGCAGGAGACTTTATTGTTATTTTGATAGACTATTTGCACCACTTGATTTTTTTTAATTGGCATCCGTTGACTATTTTATTTTTTTAAGGATTTTATTTCTTTGACAGAGAGAGAGAGAGGCAGGCAGAGAAAGAGGGGGAAGCAGGCTCCCTGCTGAGCAGAGAGACTGATGCAGGGTTCAATCCCAGGACCCTGGGATCATGATCTGAGCTGAAGGCAGAGGCTTAACCCACTGAGCCACTCAGGCGCCCCATTTTAATTTTTTTTAAGATTTTATTGATTTATTAGAAATAGAGAGCGAGAGAGGAAACACAAGCAGGGGGAGTGAGAGAGGGAGAAGCAGGCTTCCTGATGATCAAGGAGCCCAATGGGGGGCTCTATCCTAGGACCCGGGATCATGAACTGAGCCAAAGGCAGCTGCCTAACAACTGAGCCACCCAGGCATTCCCCCATTGACTACTTTAAAGAAACTCAAACATTTAATTAAAACTAAATTTTCATTGACAATAAAAGAAAATCATCTCAAAAGTACTGAGTAACTATGATGTGCCAGACAAAGTACAACATGAACAAAACAATTCCTGTTCTGGTGAAGTCTAGCAGGACATTCAAACATAATAATCCTAATTTCGATGGCTAATACCCAGATGAGGTTTTCTATGACCTGATGTAAGACAAAGCCCGAAGAAATAGGTATAATTTAAATCCTCATTGTTGTGATTTACCTGGTTTACAGATTAGGAATCTGAGACGGGTGACAAGTTCAAGGTTGCTCAGCTAGCAAGTGGTAAAACGGGGACTTGGACCCCCGTAGCGCGGTTCCAAGAGCTGAGACACTCTGGTCTCAGTAATCAGATTATTAAATAACCACAGGGACAAATGTGTAATAACTGCGATGGGTACACAGAAGGAGAGAACACAGCTCTCTGGGCTGCACAACCCGACTTTTTCTTTGGGGAGAGAAGTCCAGATAAATAGGGCAGAGAGAAGGAGTGCCGGGGAGTGGGATTGCTCTGGCCAAGCAAGCCCAAGGAGGACAGCCACGAGCCGTGGACCCTATTAAGGACTGTGGCTTTATCACAAGAGCGGCTGGTGCCCTTGATGGGTCCAGAGCCAGGGGCGGGGGTGGGGAGGGAGGCAAGAGCCCCAGCAGGCAGAGCCGTGGTCCAGGCAAACCATAAGATATTGTTTTATTTTTAATATCCTGGGGGACAAAACGGAAAGCACCCAGAAAGCACATCCCTGGCATAATGAAGTCAGGAGAGCGCTGGTGTGAGTTGTCAGTGGAATGAGCTGCTCTTTTCAGAAAACGCCCTCTTTACTTGGAGGAACAGCTGACAAGTGATGCTTATTCAGGCAGAGGCATTTGGCGGGCGCATTCTCAGAGCCGGTCCGAACGATTCTGTCATTTCAAAGGAAAACAACCGACATTGTTTGTTGCCAATGATGAAATTCTAACTTTCAAGCCACAATTAAAATTTTGGAAAACTTTTCTGCGCCAACAGGAACTTGACAGCTTCTCAATGCTGAAAACTTTTCTGATGAGGCTATTTCTGTGGGGGATATTTATAAATGTGATTTTTTTTTTTAAGTGGTTGTATGATGAAATGTGACAGCATTTGGGAGATCTGCAAAACTCAGGGAACCGATATTTCCCACATGCCCAATTCATGATGTTATACAGCCGCATTTGGGCAAATGATCCACGGAAATCACACGATTAGCCAAGGGATTGTAATGAAGAGGTCAGTGGTTTGGTTTCTGATTCCATATGGTACCTATGCTTTTAAAAATGACTACTTGTTAAGTTTCGGGAGAGTATCAATGAAAGATATACACAACTCCCTGAAAAGACTAGTAACATTTTTCCATTTTTTATTTATTTTTACTTTTTTAAAAGATTTTATTTATTTGTCAGAGAGAGAGAGAGAGAGAGCACAAGCAGGGGGAGCAGCAGACACAGGGAGAAGCAGGCTCCCTGCTGGACCAGGAGCCCCATGGGGACCCCATCCCACCCCCCTGGGATCCTGACCTGAGGCAGACACTTAACAAACTGAACCACCCAGGCCTCCCCATTTTTTCCTTTTTTCAAACTACATATTTATATGAGGCGAGATTTTCATCACATATTTCAACAAAAAACATATAGCAACAAGTCCGAAAGTAAAAATAGATATGCAAAAGGTATCCAGCTGTCTTCTATTAAGTCAGCCATTAAGGAAACTTGCAAAATAAAGGAATCCCTGCTATTCTTTTTCACTAAATTGTTTTGGAAAATACAGTATTTTCATAAAAATAGGTATTGATACTAACATAGAACAGGTTATTTCCAAATAAGGTCACATTCTGAGGTCCTGAGGTTAGAACTTCACCCTATGGAAACAGGGAGCGGGTGAGAGGGACACAATTCAGTCCACAATAAGGGGGAGGCAATGAAGTCAGGCCCCAGAGTGGGAGAGCCCAAAGGTTTGAAGGCAGGACAGAGGAGATGGACCAGAAACAGAGACCGAGGAGGACAGTCAGAAGAGAAGTCAAGGGAAGAAAGTGTCTCAAGAATCATGGCGTGCTCACTGTCTGTACTCTGGAGGTTACTGGTGACTTTGATGGACCTCCCGCAGGGGCAGAATTTAAAGAAGCAAGTAGGGAATTGGGAAGTCAGTGGCTGGTGACGAATGCCAGATACTCTCAAACTCTCTCGAGATCTCAGGCTGTGAAAGGGAAGGAGGGAGCGGGACAGGAACTGAGGAGAAAACTGTCATCATGGGAAGACTTCGCTTATTTTCCAAGGAAGAGACAGTTGATAGTCCAAGATAATTCTGTTAGCTCCAGCGGCCCAGCACCTCTGGAAAGCAGCATCTTCTACCTTTCCTTACCCATTAGGTGCCTGTGAGACAATCACTTGGAATCATACAAAGATGCCTTTGACATTTCCCTGCAAGCCAGTTGTTTTCCTATTGGTCATTAAGCCTCGTTTTTATGAGTCTTCAAAATTCTCAACCCAATGCTTTAACGGAAATTGACACCTTTGGCATCGGGTCTTGAGAAAAACAAACTTCTTACAACAGACTCAGTTCCCTCTATTATAAAATGTTTTTGACACTTAGACTTTAGGGCCAGTGATCCCATTCTTTAGACAAGGCTGGGATGCAGTGCACATTTGGGGCCTCTTTATACTTGTCTATGCAGGTCTCTGGCGAGGCACTTCTGTGCCCCGAGGATTTTCTATAAAATGACTCTTGAGGAGCTAAAGAGGTGAGCACTCCACTTACACTGTTCCAAATGGACATTCTTTTGAACAAAGGGCCTCCTTTGTTCCCACGTCCCAGTACAGGGGATTACAAAGGTACTGTGCTCGACCACAGTTTCAGCGGTGCCGGATCACCTTACAGGAGATCATCATAATTTAAAAAACCAAAAGGGATAAGTGGAGAGCAAGCTAAAACACTCGCAAGGAATTGAATCCAAAAATAACACTCTAGCTGCAAAAGTAACAACCCGATCTTCCAAAAACAGTGTCTAATTTTTCTGAACTGAATTCCGGCCAGATCACCTTCATTCATGTAATGGATTGTATCATCCACCCGCCTGGCACACTTCACCGTCTGCCCGACGCTGACCCCCCCGCCATCCACAATCCTTCCCGAGATGCATTCATAGAGGGAAAGTGCTAGAGACAGAGGGGATGATTTGAGGTTGCTAAAAAGAGAGGGAATGACATTCCACGTACACACACACATGCAGAAAGATGCTATTTGTTGGCAGTAATGTCCAAGAGCTCATGTCACTGCAGCACACTGAGGTCAGTGTGATGTGTGCTCAAACCAGAATCTTCTCCACATACTTCCCCATCCCCTCCTGGCCGTGGACCCTCCCCAGGGAGTAGTCATGGTGTAAAATGGTGCCCTTCAACGTCAGTCTGGCCCTGAGAGTCGTTCTACAACTGAACTCTACAACCCAAGATTATTCCCTAAAAAAGAAAGAGCCCCCTGACAGCCGCATTCTCCTGCCCTGCTCCATTTCATCTTACCTCCCTCCCCTCAAAGGCGGCCACCTCACTCCTCAGGAGAAGACCCTCCATCATGGGACCCTCCCGCTTCCTTGTCCTCCATCTCCACATATCTTGGCCTCGTCTCTCTGCATCTCCTTTCTCCAGCGCGGAACTACTTTACACTCCGCTCCTTTCTGTCTTCACTTGCCAAGTCACAGACTGACTGGCAGTGAGATGTAGGAAAACAAAATTTCCTCATGAAGAGAACAGAATGCCTCAAAGTTTGTCACCGATGTATTTTACCTTTCAGACCTCCCCATTTTGCACTCAGGAGCACCTCCCCACTTAGTTGCCTTTTCCGTAATAATATTTACTCCGAACTTCCTTGGGGAGGCTCTTTTCCACATGATGGCCACCCCCACTGGCTTCTCCATTAACTATACTCTGTTGAACACAGAGTCACAGAACTGTACCTCTGGAGGAAAATGTAGGGATCATCAAGTCCAATCCCCTTGCTGGAGGGATGAGGAAATCCCTGGAGGACCTTGCCTAAGGTCTACCGGCGAATTAGTGGAAGCAGAATATGGGCTCTAGACTCTCAGAGTCTCTTCACAGCATCGCTGCTGGTTTCCTGTTTGTCTCTCACAGGGTAAAAACATCCCTTTGCATTAGGCAATATGGGTAGCAAAACCTCTTGTAGGGATAACCTAGCCCATCTGGAGGGTCCTGGGGACTCCAGACAAAAATTTTCTCACAAAGGATTGAGGGCAACATTTCCCTGGATGTTCCCCCCATGTATCTCTCTCCCAGAGAGCCCCCACCACCTCTCTTGGGTACCATCATCACCAAGGTTACGTGACCTCCTCCAAGGTCACACAGAGGAAGACAACACGACAATGGAATCTGGGACTCCTGACTCACAGCTGGTTGTCCAGGCCATGGGCAGCCCAGACAAACGACAGAGAGTGAAGGAAAGTTCCAGAAGCAGCCAGAAGCACACAGCCAGAGGAAAGAAGATGGAGGCTGGGAAGAAGGGCCAAAAGTGTCTGACTCATCTCTCTGATCCTTTTTAGTTTCATGTGGACAAACTAGAAAAGAAAAATGGGCTGAGTGTTTATCACAAACATGCAGTTTATTGTCCAAAAACCTTAGCTTAAAATTACTCTTTGAGAATATACATCTCTGTTTACTAAACAAAAATTAAGCTGACCACAAGCACTGTTGGGCCAACAGAAATATCTTGTACAAACAGTAAGACTGGGAATGAAGAAGCCAGCAATTGCCAATGGTAGAGTTTTAGAGCTGGACAGGCCCTCCCCACCCACTGGATTAACTTCACCTTAAAATGCCCTTCCCTGTTTGGTGCTAGTAACTCACTAACTTTTCCAACAGGTAGAGCTGTCCCACAGTAGAACTGGCTGCCTTAAAAATTAGAAAGAAACAGGAACGACAGGGTCGGCAGGCAGTGAAGTGTCCGGCTCTTGGTTTCAGCTCAGGTCATGATCTCAGGGTCATGAGATCGAGGCCCACATTGGGCTCAGCACAGAGCCTACTTCAGATTCTCCCTCTCCCTCATGCTCTCTCCTCTCTCCTGCTCATGCTCTCACTCTCTCTCTCCAAAATAAATAAATAAATAAATCTTTTGAAAAAATTAGTAAGAAGCCTTCTATGTGAGTCATTCCAGCAGAAGTCCAAGTAACAACCTCGAGGGACAGGAGAGGACAAATACAGCCTTACCGAGCTCTCTAACATACTACTTTCTTTGTAGGAGAACATTCTTACTAGGTTAAGGATTGGGCCTGATGGCCTCGAGGTCCCTTTCCAACATTGAGATTCTATTTTTTTTCTCTGTCTTATTTCTAGTCTTCTTTATGTCCTGAACATTCTGGAGTGTGACCTTCTGTTGCATACCTTGGGCACCCCGAAAACAGAGGCTATCTGTCAGTAAGCAATTCTCCACACCACATGCAACTTGACATTTAATTAGTTTTTTAGTGGGGGGGGGTGGTGGTTGAGGGGAGCACCTGAGTGGCTCAGTCAGTTAAACATCTGACTCTTTATTTTGGCTCAGGCCTGATCTGAGTGTTGTGAGATCAAGCCCCACACTGAGCTCTGTGCTGGGCATAGAGCCTGGTTAAGAATCTCTCTCTCTCTCTCTCTGTCCTTCTCCTTCTGCCCCTCCCTGCCTTTTTCTCTTTCTCTAAAACAAACAAATAAATAGCACCTAAAATTTTTTTTCTGATGGGAAAGAAGATTCCCTGACATTGAAAATTTTCCCAGGCCACCCGATAAGTACTATTAAATGCAGTCGATCTACTCTATTGTAACTATATTGCTTTCTTCTGAAATATTCAAGATTCATTTATTTATTTTAGAGAGAGAAAGAGCACAAGTAGGAGAAGCTGAGGGAGAGGGAGAGAACCTGAAGCAGACTCTGCACTGAGCACGGAACCTGACAAGAGGCTTGATCTCCCCACCCTGAGATCACGACCTGACCCGAAACCAAAACTCAGAAGCTTGACTGGCCGTGTCACCAAGGTCTTTTTTAAAAATGTATTAATTTTTTTAAAAATTGAAAACAAACAAACAAACAAACAGGGGGCGCCTGGGTGGCTCAGTCTATTAAGCGTCTGCCTTTAGCTCAGGTCATGATCCCAGGGTCCTAGAATCGAGCCTCATGTCAGGCTCCCTGCTTAGTGAGGAGCCTGTTTCTCCCTCTGCCTCTGCCTGCTGCTCCCCTTGTTTGTGCTTTCTCTGTCAAATAAATAAATAAAATCTTTTTAAAAAAGACTTTAAGATGTATTAATTTGATTTTATCGCCTGATTATAAGAGTAATACATATTCAAAAAAAAGAGTAATATACACTCATTGCAGAAAATCTGAAAGACCTATAAAAGTGTAAAGAAGAAAATAAAATTTGTTGCAAAGTGTTACTTCCAGATATGGCCACTGCCAACATCTTGATAGGATGCTTCCCAAGCTGCTTCTTTGCATATGCATGTATATTACAAAACTGGAATTCTACTAAATATACAGTTTCACATCCTGTTTTCCGGCTTTGTATTATACAGCAAGTGTTTTTCCAAGTAATTAAATATCAGTGTAAAACAGTGTTTTAAAAGCTATCTTTTATCCCATTATAAGCTGCTTCTAAGCTCTCGTTTTCACAAATATTGTAATGTTGAGGTGGAGAATCTTGGATATGCATTTTTGTGCTTATCTCTAATTTCTTTGGGGAAAAGTTTTCCAAAGAGCTGCACATAGGATAGGTGACCAAAATAAATTAATCCTTACAAAGTCAACAACTTAGCTATAAATATCTCAGTATTGGAGACTAGACACATTGTGGCAGATTGTTGTTGGCCCCCCTGAAGCAACGAAACAAACAAACAAACAAAAAAACAAAACAAAAAATCATGACTCATCCTAAGCCTCAAATTATTTCTACAAACAACTGTGTGTAATTGCAATTATGCACACAATAAAAATAACCACATACACAAGGAACCACAGTGATATGAATGAAAACCAACCAGGAGAAATAATGGACCATAAAAACAGATAAATGAGGGTGAACAAATATCAATGTTATGAAGCAGGTTTTTTAATTATGTTCACTCTGGTCATGAAGATGGAAAATGAGACCATAGAGCAAAAAGCTATTTAACAGTCCACAAAGTGGAAATTCTAGAACTAAAACTAAAATGACTGAAATTAAGAATCCAGTGGATAATTATAAAAGTTGATTAGACACAGATGATAAGAGATTTAATAAAAGGGCAGAAGAAAATATTCAGCATAAAGCCCATGAAACCAAAGGATGGAGAATAAAGAAGAGGGTTAGAGAATTAGAGTCTATAGTGGAAAAGTCTAACCTGTGTGTAACTGGAGGACCAGACAGAGAGAGAAGAATGGGACAACAGTAGTATTTGATGGCTGACAACGTCTCAATACTGATGAAAGACATCAAACTCCATATTCGATTACCTACAAACCCCAAGGAAAACAGATAAAAAGAAACCCATACTTAAACACATTGTAATAAAACTTATGAAAACCAAAGGAAAGCAAAATGTTTCAAACAACCAAACTAAAAAGAGACAAATTTCTTACAAGGGACACAGTTAAACAGACAGTTCTCAAAAGAAAGAGTAGAAGTCAAAAGAAGTAGAATGATATCTTTTTTTTTTAAGATTTTATTTATTTATCTGACAGACAGACAGATCACAAGTAGGCAGAGAGAGTGAGGAAGGCACGATCCCTGCTGAGCAGACAGCCCGATGCGGGGCTCGATCCCAGGACCCTGGGATCATGACCTGAGCTGAAGGCAGAGGCTTTAACCCACTGAGCCACCCAGGTGCCCCTAGAATGATATCTTTAAAGCAATGATAGAAAAAAAAAAACTAAAATTTTGCACTCAATGACAATAACTTTCAAGAATAAAGGAAGAAGAGAAACATATCCTAACAAACAACTACTGAGAGCATTAATCACTCCGCCATGGGAATACCTGAAGATCCTCTAAGGAGAAGAATCATAGCTGGAAGACAAGACTTGCAGAAAGGAATCCAGAACAATCAAGTGGCAAATACATGGATAAATGTAAGTAAACATTCACTGTATAGAATAGTAATGATGAGTTACCAGGATAAAAAATATATGTGTATCATTAACATACATAATTGTAATGATACAAAAATCAGGAGTAGACAAGTAGTATTAAGTTCTAAGCTCTTCATATTGTTTGGGAAGATGGTAAAAGTATCAATATTAGACTTTGAAAAGACAAGAATGCCTGCAGTAATCTCTAAAAAACAAACAAACAAACAAACAAAAACCAAAAAAAAAAAAAAAAACCCACAATCCAAAAGTGGTGAGAAAAAAGGAAAAGGGGATGTCAAACAGATGGGAAAACCAGAGAGCACTTGGTCAGAAGGCGATTCAAACCTAAATCAATCGCTATCAATACATCCCATATACACAGGTTAGATGGCCAAATTAAAGACAAAGATTCTAAGGCCAGGTTGTTTTGTTTTGTTTTGTTTTGTTTTTTATTGCTTCCATAGCTTGGCTATTGTAAATAATCTAAGGCCAGGTTTAAAAAACAAAAATCCTACACTACGTTTTTGTGAGGTATACATCCAAAACAGTAAGAATTTAGAAAAGTTGAAAGAAATGAGGGGGAAAGGCCCAGCACGTGAAACAAAGGAAAAGGGCGGTTTAGCTGTAGTAATGTCAAAGGGAACTTGATGGCACAAAGTATCACTAGAGATAGAGAGGGATACTACAAAGTGATTTTTTTTAAGAAGGTTCGATTCACCAGGGTGTCAATTAGGCATGAGGCCTAATGACAGTCTCAACTATTTAATGCTAAAATAGACACAACTACAAAGAAAAGAGAGAAATCCACAGTCATCTGTCTCAGTATTTGACAGGATAAGCAGACCAGATTTTTAAAAACAGGAAGGATACGGGAGATGTGAGCCACACAATTAGCACTAATGGACTTAAACGGAACACTGAACCCCACAACTGCGTGACACATTCTTTTCAAGCACTGCCAAATGTTTTCCCCAAATGGCCATATGATGCGTCTTAATGAATAACAAAACATAGAAATCCTCAAAGTATGTTCACAGATTGCAGTGCAATCTAAGAAGATGGGAGGGAATGAGATCCAGGGCCCACATGGAAGATGGCCTTTGCCAAGAAGAAATCTCCTCCATTTGTTAACCTCACTTCGGCCTGGTACCACCCCCCACCCCTCGTGCAATAGTTGAATGAATTATCCCAGGAACAGTTCAAAAATGCTTCCAAAGGGTGGGCTCAAGACCTTGTTCACTTTGTTACTTTGGTCATCCCTATGGCGTGATCTCGGGATTGAACTCCATTTTTCTTTCTCACGGTCTCCAAATTATAGACCCATAACTGAGCAGCAGTGGGTGTGGTTAATTTCCCCCGCAAACCAGATCCTGCTCAGGTAAAGCTACATGTCTCAGTCCCATGGGCAAATGAAGACTGCCATTATCTTGTGAAAACAGAGTGTGACAAAGTCCGCTGCTGAAAGAGCCATGGGCCCACCTCTGATCAGAAGTTAGGGCATAGCACGCATAATTGTGGTTAGGGCCATGCTTCTCTTCAGGATGGGTTCATTGGAAATGAAAGCCCCAAGTTCAAAGCCAGTGGTCTCTTCCCAGGGATGGAAGGGACAGGAAAGGGGCCTATCAGAATCACAAGGGAAGTTTCCTTCACATAAAGTATCCCACCTATAGGAGAACACCCCAGCCCACAGAATGCTGGTTTTCAGTCTTTCACCACAGGAAACACTGTGCCCCCCTCCTTTTCTTTTTCAAATGCAATTTTATCAGGGAAAACATAAAACTGGGGGCAGTGAGGGCCATGAAACTCCCACCGTCTTGGCCAGTCCCATCCCAAACACCACCATGGAGGCTGGCCACATTTTAGCCTGGACTTTTTTTGAAAGGTAATCAAACACTTAACTCGACCATTAAAAAAAAAATAATCTTGAGGAAGTTCCCAGAGAATGTCTAGCTTTGAGCAGCACAACTTCCCGGTACGCTCTCCAAAGCAAACCTAATGTAAAATGTATGAGAGAGTTGCTAGGTGAGGTAGCCATCTGCACAGAGTTATCAAGTATAGACCTGTTTTTTTAAAAAAAGGCTCATAAAAGTGATATTTGTAAGAATATCTGCTATGCAGCCCAGACTTTGGGGATTAACGAGGTATAAGACACCAATCAAGCCCATATTATCCTATTTTAGGATAAGAAATTCCTCTCATCTGCTACGAGAACGTTTGTCTTTCCATTGACTTGCAAACTCCCAAGCTAAAATAGTCCCGGGTCAAACCACAGTGTATTAAAAAGAAAGAGACAGGGGACAGGTTATCGTCCTTGCTTTCTCTACCGCTACTCCCAGAATTGCTTTCCCTGGTATGATTCGATAGGACGCCGTCAGCTTAGATCAGTGGGTGCTACTCAAACCACCATCAACAATGACCCTGGACAGGGCTGTTTCAAAGCTTTGCACATCCCAGGCTGTCATCATTTCAGAGGGACAAGCTCTACTCCCATCAAACGTATTAAGACATACCCAACACCTTACATCCATTTCTGCTTAAATGTTGAAAACAAATTGTATGACTTTGCTTTTGAAGTCATCTTTTCCTTCTAAATGCACGGTCCGTTGTTCATATTTTGGAGCCAAGAACCTCTTTTCAGGTGTCCCACATTTTCGAGACCCTCGAAAATGTTGAACTCCAGGCACCGCTGTCATCTCTAGCATCCGTGGGATAAATCAGCCCTAGTCTCTGAGGCTGATTGCGGGGTTTACTGTGAAGGAAATGTCGAGAATAGGGTCCATCCCATTAAGTCATGTCATCTCTGTGGAGGACCCAAGGAGAAAAATGTCTCTCGTTCTGGTATCAAGAGTGGTTGTACTCACTCTGTTGTTTTTCATCTGGGGAGCCCATGAGTCATGCAGGTGACCTGCAGGCAGATGACCCTATCCTCTTCCCACAGTCAATGCAAAGCTTAGAAAACATGTGTGCCATTTTGTGCTCTAAAGTCACTCAGAGATCCCTCTTCTATTTCCTCCCCTAGCTTTCCCTTGGCCTCATTTCTTCCCATTCGTTTTAAATTTATTTTATCTGGCTTAATTAATCGTAGGGAAGCTTCCTTCAACCCTTTTTGGACTCACGCAGGGTATCAATAAATCAACACATCGATTTCATCATTTTTTCCCGAGAACTACCTCCATCCCACATTTTCTACGTAAGATCCTTCTGTTCAAGTAAGAGTTAACATTTACTGAGTGTTTACTACCACTGGCTCGCAGCACTGCGGGGAAACCTTCACGTGGTTCACTTCATTCAGGCGTCATAACAAGCCATGAGATGGATCTTAGTCCTTGTCAGATAACGAACCTGAGGTATAAAGTAACTTGCCAGGGCCACTCAGCCAAGAAAAGCTGGACTGGAATTCTACCCCAGGCTGACTCCATGGCCACCCACCAGCCCCAGCTGGAACCTGGGGAAGCCACTCCCTGGGTTCCCTTCTGTTGATTCAGCCAGATAAATGCCTCTTGATTCTGCTCCCTCTTCTCTATCCTCAGTCCAGCTTTTTATTCAGGGCTCTTTGGATCTCTGGCTGGGATTTTTTTTTTTTTTAAAGTAAGCTTTATGTTCAACATGGGGCTAGAACTCGCAATGCCAAGATCAAGAGCGGCATGGTCTACCCGCTGAGCCAGTCAGGTGCCCTGTCTGGCTGGGATTTTTGCAATAGCATCTTAGAGGACCTCTCTGAATCCAGGCTTGCCCTCTGTGGATCTATCTTCCATGTTTCTGAAATATAAAGATGTTCACATGTACAAGTTCCCTATAAGGTGCCCCAGTGGTAAAATAGAGGCCAGTCTGCTTTGTCTGGCATTCAGGACCATTTATGATCTGTTCTTAGTCAAGCCAGACACATCCTCAGCCCACTCCATGCTCCCAAGACAGTGACTACTCCCCAGACAAGAAGCATGCGTTCATGCCTCACGGGTCTTGCACACACACTGTCCCCTTTTCCCGTGCCTGGCGGACCACACAGATTTCAAGGTTCAGGTCAAAATGCCTTCCTTATTATGAAATGTTCACTGAACCCCCTAGTCCCCAACCCTCCTCCATGATTTTCCCATTCTTCATCGAGACTTCCTTGCCACACTTATTTTATTGTATTGTCATTGTTCCTTTCTCTCTCTCTTTCTCACCAGGCCCTGAGCTCCTTGAGGACAAGGACTGTGGTGCCTGAGTCACTTCAGAAACCCCTCCCATAGCTAACGCCCAGCACACAGCAGGGGCTTGGTAACTGTACGTTCCACCAAGCGGTAGGTCTAACGTGGATGTGTGCGCCGTCCCCTGCAGGTTAGCCTTCTTAAAGCACTTCTGCTCCAAACCCTCCAACTCGAGACTACAGGGCCACCACTCATTTGTACTTTTGGGCAAATTAGAAAAAAATGCCTCCTCTGGGCTGATGTCTCCAGTAAGACGCCCTTACCCCGAGATGACACATGGCTTACATGTCCTTCCGCAGAGCTTTGAACCAGCCGGACTTTATCTTTCATTTTCTTGACCAGGCCAGCCCTTGGGCACAAAGACAGCCTACTTATCTATACATGGTTGGGCCTGCAGGCCCCCAGACAATCCTCTTTCCCCTGTGTGGGCTGTTCCATCAGCTCCCACCTGTGTTTGCAAACTTCAATACCCAGCCCAAATGTCACTTCTCCCGTGAATGCTTCCCTTGCTCTCAGGCAGATTGAACCACTCTCTCGTGTATTCCCACAGCTGTAGAAGACACCCGTGTTTGAGTCTTACCATACTGCACCACACATCTTTCTTTATGGCTGGTCTCACTGCTGGACCATGAGTGGGATCAAGAGTAGGATCACATCAGGCATCGTTGAGTCCCAAATGCCTACGACGATGCCTTTCATATAAATGGGGGGTGTTCGGGGCGCCTGGGTGGCTCAGTGGGTTAAGCCTCTGCCTTCAGCTCAGGTCATGATCCCAGGGTCCTGGGATCGAGCCCCACATCGGGCTCTCTGCTCAGTGGGGAGCCTGCTTCCTCCTCTATCTCTGCCTGCCTCTCTGCCTACTTGTGATCTGTCTGTCAAATAAATAAATAAAATCTTTAAAAATAAATAAATAAATAAATAAATAAATAAATGGGGGGTGTTCAATAAGTGTTACTCTTAGGTTCAAAACCTTCACAAAGACTTTCTTTTGCCTCCTGGTTGTTTCAAACCCCCCCAGCCTAGCACACCAGTCTCAGTCTCACGGATCGCTGGTCACTTCCCCTTCTCCCGCTCCTCAGGTCGCGTCCTGTTATCTGTGCTGCAGTGGACTCACAGTGGACTCCCAAGGACCCCTTACCTCTGGCCCTTGACTCCTCTGTCCCTCCTGCCTACAGTGCCCTCCTCTTCTCTTTGTGAAAATTCTATTCGCCCTTCAAGGCGCAACTCCAACACCAATGTTGGTCTTGAAGCATCCCATCTGCCGATGTAGCTTCTTGCTGCCAAGAACCCAAAGCACTCTGTCCTTCCCCAGTCATGCCCGAAACATTGCTCTGTGTTTGGATGACATGTGTCTGTAGTGAAAGGACTTCAAGGGCAGCCATTCCCACACTCTAGCATAGTGCAGTACACATAGTAGCTGTCAGTAAATACTGGACTAGAGAGAATCAAGGATCCAGGGCTACACTGGGCAGATGAAAGCAGCAGCCAACTCAACCTCAAGGAGCTGGCAGGGCACAAAACTCCACTCCGGCCCGCTCTTTTAAATTTTTTTTTTTTTAAAGATTTTATTTATTTATTTGACAGATAGAGATCACAAGTAGGGAGAGAGGCAGGCAGAGAGAGAGAGAGAGGAGGAAGCAGGCTCCCTGCCAAGCAGAGAGCCCGATGCGGGACTCGATCCCAGGACCCTGAGATCATGACCTGAGCTGAAGGCAGCAGCTTAAACCACTGAGCCACCCAGGCGCCCCCTGGCCCGCTCTTTTATCAGCAGGGATAACCAATGAACTCAAGGCAGAATTGCATAAATTATCCCTTCCCTCCTCCCCCAGCCAACATAGCTCAGCTTCCCTCCTGAAGAGGTAAGAGCGAGGAGTGACAGCTGGTTTCTTTTGCTCCACCCCCTCTCTCTTCCCCCAAACACGAGCAGAAATTCACCTCTGACAGCACTGCTTTGCAGCTCCCACAGGACACGGTCCACACGGGACACATGACACACAGCCCTCGGTGCACCTCTGCAGGGATAGTGCGGACAGACGCCTCCCTCTCCCTCTCCCTCTTCGGCATGAAGCGCCTCACCTCTGCACCCTGGGCTGCCCTGGCCCTCGGCCTGGTCTTTGCCTCCTTCCACTTGGCTTGTTTGGCAGGTAGAACTGTGGGCTTTATTCTTGGCCAGGCTGGGGAGGGGGAGGGAGAAAAGGAGGAGGAGAGGGAAGGAGGGAGGAGGGAGGAAGAGGGCGGGAGGAGGGAGAGAGAAGGAGGAAGATTCTTTGGCTAGGATTGGTCCCGCACAAAGCAAAGGGCAAACAGCTCTCACCTGAAGGATTAGACAGAAGGTGGTGGGTTGGCGTGGGGGGTGTCCAACGTTTACCTGAGCCCCTGGTCAAATGCTGGGTACCTCAGCTTGGACAGGATTAACCACCTCAAGTGGACTTTGCCACAAAGAAAGAGGAAAAAGCAATGTACCCACGGTCTCTCTCATCCAAGGACGGGTCTGGCCTAAAGTGACATTTTATTGGTTTGCTGCGTTTCAATGGTTCCTTCCCCGTGCCCCTGGCTATTGTGGTTTGCAATTCCCACTTTGTACTCCTGATCCTCCCCTAAGGTCCTCAGTCCCTCCCTGGGCGCTGTGCTTCCTTTGCAACTTTCTGAATATCCTCAGACAGGAACGCTGCCCAACACTGTCTGCAATGCTCCCCCCTTCCCGAGCACAGGAGATGTTGAGTTGTTGCCCTCTCTGTTTCCAGATGAGAGGGCTTGGTAGCAGCCCCTGGCTTGCTCTCTTAGGCTGGGTTCTGCACCCCACACTCTCATGCTCCTGGCTGGGGCCTCTGGCTTTGATCTCTGCTCTGCAGCTCCTGCCTTGTCCTTGACAGAGTTCCCTCTCTCAAAACCAACCCATGATAACCCCTCAGAGCTCTATCTGTCTCCCTTACCCTCACCGCCTCTCCTTTGCAGGTTCAGAGCGTGAGCTCTAGCCACTCAGCCTCAGCTCAGGTCTGGCTTCCACAACTTACGAGCTGTGCAACCTTGAGCAAATCACTTAACGTCTCTGTGCCCTAGTTTTCTCATTCATACCGTGAGAATAATCGTAGCACTTATGTATATAGGGTTGTCCTAAAGATGAAACGAGACTACTGCATATAAAGAACTTTTAGTAAATCAGCACAGGGTAAACAATGAATGTTAGCATGTTCTTTTTTTCCAATACCGCTTCCTAAATAAATGTTTCGTTTCTTTCGTTTGTTTACCCTCATAGTGACTTGCTCATAATAGGCTCTCAAAAAACTTGACAAATTTAACTGCACTTAATTGTTGGGTGTTTCCAGCACCCAGTACTTTGGAAGTGACCCCAAGTGGGACTAGTCCCTGACTGGCTGTGCTTATGAGGGAGGAAGATGAGATTTAAATTCTTAGAAATTATTAAGTAGACTATTCAGTTCGAATCATACAAAATCACCGATATTGAAAAAATTTTTGACCTATCGAAATGGCGATTTCAAATGCTTTCACATAATACGCAACAGATTAAATAGGTTTTTTCCATCCACTTGCTCTAGATAGGGACGACTCCCATTCGAGGGCAGAGGGGAGATGAAAGTCAAGGCCAAGGAAGTTAAGGGAAATTAAATGTGGAGGAATCAATTTCTCCAAAACAAATAAAGACCAGGTCCTAAGCCATTTAGTTGTAAATAATTTACAGTAACAATCAGATTTTGTCAAGGTAATTACTATACTTCAGGCAGGACATTGGAGTGGCCTGGGTGGGTGGGTGGCATAAAATTAGTCTGAGCAGCAATTTCATGGCTTTGGCTAAACAAGGAGTTTCTTCCTGACTTGTCCTGCGGCATGACAATAAGCTCCTTTGAAGGACACACTGCCCTAGAAGGACACACTGCTCTAGAATCAGTGGGGCCTTAAGAGTTTGCAAAGTACTTTTTTTTTTTTTTTGCATCCTTAAGGAAGCTGAACAGCATATAATTAATTTCCAGAACAATTCTTTGCAATTGACCTCTTAGTCTTGATCGACCTAGACTAACACTATCTAATAAAAATTTTTTTGATGATGGAAGTTGCGGGGTGTCCCGATGGGATGAGAGCCAGCCATACCAATAGTGAGAGAATTCCCCCCAAGCAGAACAAAGGAGAAAGAAGTTTACTGAGTTCACTGCAAGGGGTAGTGGGCAGGACAGCCAGGGAGAGACTGCCTCGAGGTGGTGGTGAGGGGCTGTAGTTCCAGGGCAGAGCGAAGGAGCATGGGAACAGAGAGAAATTTCCCTGTTCCAGGGAACTGTGCCTGGTTGGAATGGGTCAGGGTGGGTGGCTATTTCGAGGCTTCGTGACCCTGCTTGCTTTCAGCTGGGGGTTTCTGTGGGCCCTTTTGCCCTGATCAAGTTTCCAGAGCTCATGCCTGTTGTCTAAAAGCGGCCTCTACAGAAATGTTCCATGTCTGTGCTGTGTTTCCAGGATGGTAGGGTTCCGGAATGTGGTGATCCAATGTGGTAACGGAACGCTTGACATGTGGCTAATATGATTAGGAAGTTGATTTTGTAATTCCATTTTAATAAATTTAAATAGCTACAAGTTGCCATATTGGACAGAGCAGACCTAGATCATCCATCTTCTCAGTCTCAGTCATGAAAGGGAAAGCAGACAATGGTTTTTCGTGCTCCACCTCACCCCCACAGTCTGACAGAACTTTGAGAATTCCCACGAAAGTTCTTTTTGCCTTTGTGCTCTTTACTTCCTGATCAAGAGGCAACTCTGGAGGCTGCAAATTCTAGCCACCTCTGGACTTGGTTGCATAGTGTTGGATTTTTTTGATAACCATCTGCCTGAGGTATACCAGCATAACCATCAGAAGTCAAGAATCAAAGTCAGATTTCAACATTCAGTCGTTCAAATTTTTCTTTTAAAGATTTTATTTATTTATTTGACAGACAGAGATCACAAGTAGGCAGAGAGACAGGCAGAGAGAGAGAGAGGAAGAAGCAGGCTCCCTGCTGAGCAGAGAGCCCAATGCGGGGCTCAATCCCAGGACCCTGGGTTCATGACCTGAGCTGAAGGCAGAGGCTTTAACCCACTGAGCCACCCAGGTGCCCCTAGTCATTCAAATTTTTGAAGAGAATTAGAGACCGTTACGAGAAGACATTCGAGCTTGTTAAGTGATCGTTCTCATATAGATGAAAGAAACCATTTCTACACGTAGCTCTTTGCATGGGAAATAGCTAAAACAGTGTTTGGAAAGCTATTTGCAGCAAGCGTTGGCCACTGAAGGGTGAGATATGAAGGACATGAGCTGTGAAGCCCCGAATGCATGAGACATGCAGATAAACCGTCTCCGAATGACAGTAGGGAAAGGCAAAGGGGACTGTATTTCTTTGTTGCCATAACGACATAGCACAGACTCGGTGGCTTAGACAACAGAAATTTCTTTTTTGACAGCTGTGACGATTCCAGGTGTCAGCAGGCTTGTCTTCTCCCGAAGCCACCTTCTGACAGTGACCTCACCCAGTCTCTCCTCTGCAGGTGCAAGCCTGGTGTCTCTTCCTCTTCTCGCAGGACGCCAGTCATACAGGATGGGGACCCACCCAAATGACTCCATTTAACCTTGATTTAACCTCTTTTTTTTTTAAAGATTTTATTTATTTATTTGACAGAGAGATCACAAGTAGGCAGAGAGGCAGGCAGAGAGAGAGGGAAGCAGACTCCCTGCTGAGCAGAGAGCCCGATTCGGGACTCGATCGCAGGACCCTGGGATCATGACCTGAGCCGAAGGCCCAGCGACTTAACCCACTGAGCCACCCAGGCGCCCATTGATTTAACCTCTTTAAAGGCCCTTTCTCCACATGCAGTCACTACCATGGGTTAGGACTTCAATGAACTTGGACGGGACAGCTCAGTCCAGAACAGAGGGTTAGCTTTGCTGCATGAAGTCTTAAAGTACCTAGACCGGGACTTCTATAATACTTTTGCAGTATCACTGTGAATTCACAAAAAAAGATTTCAAAGGCTATGCCTAGGGATGGATTTTCCTACTGCCCAAGACCCTCTTTTGTCTTTTCTTCCAGAAGCGAGGAACAGCGACAACTCAACCTTGACCACCCAGCACCCAGATCCCGGAAGCCTGGAACAGTGCCCCAGTAAGCTTTTCCTGGCTACTGGCCTCACCCCAGAGCTGGCCCTGAATCTGGGAGGGGAATCAAAGCCTGCTTGCTTTCTCTTGATGGGGGTCTGGTGGCACAGTGCCTGCCTGGCCTTCCTGTGCCCTGGTGTGGTTTGTTCGTGGTCCCCAGAACTTCCTGCACAGCACATTGAAAAAGCTATCTCAGCCTTGGCCTTGAGGTAGGCTCACAATCTCTGGTACAGATGGCTTTCATGACCCATCCACAGCAGAGCAACCAAAGACACATTAGAAACTTAGAAGGCAGAAAACCATAAAAATCCGCCAGTCCAGCTTCTGCCCAGCGCAGGAGCTTTGTTTTGATACCCTTTGCATATTTCTGTCCATCCTCTGCTTGATTACTCCCAATGGCAAGGAGCTCAGTACTTCCTAAAGCAGGGAGTACTGTTACCCTGGGTCCAATTCATAAGACAGTGTTGTTTTATTCTCTGTCTGGCTCCCTTTCTGCGGCCCCTCCCTGGATAACCAAATGGGTTTACCTCTGGACATTTCCAAAGGAGGGGAACAGGTAGATAATAGGTAGAGATTAAGTAGAGAATAATAGGTAGAGATTAAGTTCACGGCTTTGGATCCCTTCAGACTTGGGTTTGAGTCCTGTTCTGCTGTCTGGGGACCTCTGGTGAGTTACTGCCTCGGGAGCCTGTGGGAAGCACCTGACACAGGGTGCGGCGTCCTTTAGTGAACGCTAGCTCTCCTCTGACCCCTTGCTTGTTCTTACAACCCTCGGAGGAGGAGCTGGGTGGGCGGGTGCCATGCGCCCTGCTGTTCTTGCTCTCCCTTCCCCCCCAGACGTGGACTTCTGCCCCCAGGCGGCTCGGTGCTGCCACACGGGCGTGGACGAGTACGGCTGGATCGCGGCGGCCGTGGGCTGGAGCCTGTGGTTCCTCACCCTCATCCTGCTCTGCGTGGACAAACTGATGAAGCTCACGCCGGACGAGCCCAAGGATTTGCAAGCATGAGGCTTAGACCCTGAGCCCCGAGCCCATGAGCCCATGGGTCGCCACCCAACCGCGGGTCACCGCGCGGGAGGGGGAGGGCGGGGCGCGGCTCCAGGTGTTTCACCTCCGCGCTGCGGTGACTTCCTCAAGAGAAGGAAGAAGGAAAGGGGGATCCGAGGAAGAAAGGCCAGGGCTGCCCCCCACCGAAATCCACGAGGCGTTCGTGCGTGCAGAGCGCCCACCGTCTCTGTCTGGATCCCCTCGGCGCGACGTGACTTTGACTTTTGTCCGCACGTTCTTCGGAGCTAAGCTCAGAACCCTCTCACCCCAAACAGGCCATTGTGTTCCATCTCTCGGTTCATTCAAGGGCATCCCTGGCATTCTGAAATGTAGGACTTGCCTTTGACCGGCCCAGCGTCCTCCCCCCGCCCCACCCCTTCGTGCATTGCTTCTCGCGCTCTTGTCCTTTCTTCAACATTGTCCTCCAGGGCGGTCCTGCCCCCTCCCACACCCACACCCCTCCGCCCCCCGCAGCCCGGCTCTGGCCTTCCTACATCGCCCCTGCCTTGCCTCAGGCCTTTTCGGTTCAGTCCTCACCGAGGTCCGGCACGTCCTCCCCCACGGGGTCCTCCCCACGGGGTCCTCCCCACGACAGGGCCGCTGTCAGTGCGGTGCTGTCGCCCCCTGCGGACGACCTTCTGTGAAGCCTCACCCCCGAACCTCTCACAGGGCTGGCTTTCCATTCTCCTTCCCGGCGTCTGCGTCCCCGCGCCTCAGGCCTCCGGGGACCCAGTCCTTGTCCCAACATCTCCCACTTCCTGCTGCCAGGCCCTCCGCCTCCAGACGGAAGCCCAGGCCTCAAAGTCCAGCCCAAATGCCTTCCCTCGTAGCCTTGGGGGACCCAGAGCCGGTGTTCTCAGGGGCGTCTGCCCGGCCCTGAAGTGCAGTCCTCATGAATATACAGTCAGGGGAGACTTCGTCCTGCTCCTGGAGAAAGTTCCTCCTCACCTGTCCCATGAATGAATGAATGATGAATGAATGAATGAATGAATGAATGAATGAACACACCAATGAGCAGGTCCTGGCCTGAGATGAATTTATGACTCTCATTCTGTGTAGAGAACTTCACTTTTCTAGAAAGGGTTGAAATAACCCATCTCCACAGAAGCCGGTTTGCTTCCCGCTTACCCTGCACAAGGATGTTGCTGGTCGCTGGGAACATGGGGGGAGGGGGTTGTGGGTCAGAGGAGAGGAGAGCGGGTTCATCAGAAGGAAGGAAGAACAAAACGATTCTTCTTATTACGAGACACGGCGGCCCTGTGTGGTGACACATGTATTTAGACTGAACAACCAAAAAATTATGCACAAGGAAGCAAGCGGCCCTTGAAGAAGCGTTTCCTGGGTTCTTTCAGAAAATCTAGGTAGATTTCCCCGACAGTGGGAACTGAAGGAACTTTGCCTGGCTTAGTCGGCTCTTTTCTGATTCTCCGTGGTTTAGCCAATAAAATGGATGGATTTACTGTGCCCCCACGCTAAGTGAGTGCATGAACAAGTGTCTGTGTGACGCCCCGTGCCATGTTACGAACACACACGAGCAGGTTCTGCTTTTTTAGCTGTTTGAGAAGAGTTTCCACAGGATGTGATGGTTGAAATCCTTAGAGACGGAAAGAGTCAGTAAGGACCCCCCTGGGATTTAACATCCGCAAGCATTTTTGAAATAAAACAGTGTGACCTCGTGGTGAGAACACGACCTCTGAAAAGCAACAGAGAGAAGGGAAATGGAGGTTGATGGCTGGCCAATGTGAACAAAAATGAGTCACTTCACCTTGGGGAATGTCAGCTTCTGAAGCAGAGAATGTAGGAATCGGACACAGCCGTGGTTACAAACTCGGTTGCCAAAGCCTGGAGGGCTAGCTGGGGGTGCCGCGCGGAAGAGGTGGGGGTGAGGCCGGTCCTTGCCACCACAGCAGCATGGCTCTTACCTCCTCTAGATACCAGACCTCCCCAAGAATTTCATTTGCTCCTTTATTATTATTATCATTTAGAGAGAGAGGGCGAGTGGGGGAAGGGCAGAGGGAGAGAGAATCTCCAGTGGACTCCCCACTGAGCGTGGGGCCCCACGCGGGGCTTGATCTCACCACCCTGAGATGATCTGAGCTGAAACTGACAGGCGGACCCTTAACCAACTGAGCCACGCAGGCGCCCCCCTCATTTGCTGCCGTAGAAGCAGAAAGCCGGAACATCCCCTCGGATCTGAGCGACATGAAGGTACTTAGACTACACTAAGGTGAGTAATACGTAGCTGCTATCTGTATCACGTTCAAATGCAGGCGTGTTGTGAATCGCCTCCCTTTCCTCTGTACCAGAGCATGGACAAACCAAATCCAAATAATCCCTCTTTTCTCTGAGACTAGACCGAAAGACAAGTTGCGTAATTGGATGGCTCGTCTTTCCAGATGTCTCATCTCACCTTTTCCCTCCGCGTGGGATCTCATCACGCTATCCAAGCGAAGACTTATCAATAAATTAAAAAGGAAAACCTGAAGGAGAAAACCAAGTACAGTTTCCAGGGACCTAAGAACTCCCTGGTATAAAGCACCAGGCAGGACCCACCTAACGGTAGATGTGCTCTTCATCGAAGATTTTTGCTTTTAGTAGACGGTGTTGCCCCCACAGGCTTGTCACAGGCTGGGTGACGCAGAGTCCACACTGCTTGGGGCACCTCCGTACCAAAGTGGCCTGCGTAGAAACAGAATATTAAGCATTAAGGTGTGGCACAATTATCTGACTTTAAAATCTATACCTTTTTATAGATGCATGATACCTAGGGACAAATAAATCAAATATATATGTTTTTTATTAAAAATAAAATGTTAGGAGCGCGTGGGTGGCTCAGTCAGTTAAGCATCTGCCTTCAGCTCAGGTCATGATCCTGGGGTCCTGGGATCGAGCCCCACATCGGGCTCCCTGCTCATCGGGAAGTCTGCTTCTCCCTCTGCCCCTCCCCCTGCTTGTGCTCCCTCCCCCCGACCCTCTCTCTGGCAAATAAATAAATTAAATCTTTTATAAAATAAAATCGTATACCATGCAAGATTCATCAACAACAAGTCTTAGGCTACCTTTTCCATAAAAATATGTGTAAATACACTTTTTAACTTTGAGAAATAATAATCTAGAAATGTTTTTGATGAAGAGCAACTTTCTCTGCCTGAACCCTGGCATCTGTATTAAGATCATGTATACAGAATATGGTGTGATTGCATTGGTTTTCATCGGCCTGTGGTAGGAGGGCCTTACAGACAGCCTGTCTGGCATCTCCTTCCAGCCTTACCTGATCGAGCCCATCCTTCACACTTTCTTCCAGAATAATCTTTCTAATGCCTAAATAAGTGATCAAGGCACTCCCCTGCCTGGAATCCTCCTGTGACTCCTGACAGCTGGCAGAGTAAACCCATACTCTTAGGATGACCCCGAAGGCCTTCTGGGATTAGATCCCCAGGGATTTCTTTAGCGTAATGTTTACATACCCTTCCTGCAAACCCAGGTGTGAATTATTTCAGTTCTTAAACACGCCAGGCCTTTTCTATCCTCCCCCTCTTTGTTCTTGCCATTCACAGGGCCTGGAACATACTCTTCCCAGGAGGCAGATTTCTCATGAGCCAAGGGAGGCTTGCACTCACTTGCATGCTCCCTCGCCCTAGGCCCACTACCTAATTTTGTATTTCTAATTCTGTATTTTTTTTAAAGAGGGCCTTTTAAATTGTATACATGTGAGGCCCCATAAACCTGAACCTTGCCTTTCTGCTCCCCCTTACCTCTTCTGATTGGACTCATTTAGGTTCCTGGAAGTGGTCTTTCCAGTCCAGCTGACCCTCGTCCCTGGATAGATGGACACCTGCACCACCTCAAGGGCCTATGCTCACCTGCAGGGCAGCACAATGACGAAGTGCTTGACCAAACTCTAGCCAGGCTCCTCTTGATCCCTCTTCTCAACTAGGCCTCAACCCTGGCCTAGAAAAACCACAGAATCCCAACAAAAACCATTTTGTCTGCCTTCTCTCCACATATTCAAAGACTTGAACGAACATTAATACAGCTTCTAACAACTCAAGGCCACATCTCCAGGATGACCCTATTCCCACCCCCTTGAAGCTCTTGCCTGAGAGTGCTCAAGGCTGACAAAAGGATTGACACTTTGTTCTAACCGATGTCTAACAGTAGGCACCTGACCACCTTTTCTTAGAGCATTTACTAAAAGGGACTTACAAGCATAAATCCTTCCTCTGTCCCTTTGAGATATATGTACCCATTTCTACATCTATGTATCTAACTATATATCTATCCATCCATATATCTGTTACGACCAGCATCTGGAAGCTATTCCTTTAAAATGTAATCATCAGGAAGGACAGGATCCTAACTTTGATGACTGACAGCTGGCAGACACAGCTGGCCTAATCATCAGCGTTTACACTGACCAACTTTTTGCATTTCTCACTTCCCTGACTCCACTGAGCCCCAGCTCTCCCCACTCCCCACTCCCTCTTTGCTCTGTAACACACCCAGTCACTCTGTACAAATCAAAGTTGAGTTCTTGCTAGACTCTCTTCCCTACTTTCCTACTAAATAGTATATTACAATTAAAATGTGTCCTTAACCACATCAGTGTGCAGCATTTTTTTTTTTTTTTTGACAACAAAGCATGTTAGGGTATAATATCTACCTAGTCTTTCTCATGGGTCTCTTGGAAGACCCATGTGTTTTTAACCTCAGATTCCTTCCACCTTCCCAAGGCCCAGATGTGCAGCACAAACTCAGAAAACATTTGATGAATTAGTGATTCAGACGAGACCCAAGAATGTGACCTGTGCCAAGAGTCACAGTAAAGAGTTAGAACTGTGAAGACAGAGGAGGAGGCTCTTGGGAAAATCTGGTGTCTCAAGGTTGGAAAAAAATTTTCATTATTTTTCCATAAGTTTATAATAAACATATATTTAAGTCATTTGTGGAAATGAGTAATGGGCAGGTCTCCCCACCAGTTCTGTGAGGAGAGACAATGGGCAAGGACCAGACTGTGTATAAAAATAGAAATTTGACCACAATCTGCAACAACCAGCCCAAGAAGCCAAACCACTACCTGTGTAGGAAGGTAGTCTCGGACACCAGCTAGTCTAGGAAGTCAGACTACCATGTGTAGCACCCAAGCCAGGAAGGCAAACAGCTTCCATAGCACTCAGCCCAAACAGCCAAAGATTTGGTGAATAACAGACAGCTTCGATAAATTAATTTTCAGCCCTACTTCCAAGTCTGGACCCTCCAGGGAAAGTGAAATGCGTACCCCTAACCAAGCACACAGCATGCCCCACTCCCAGTCAGCTCACCTGCCACTGGCCCATGCCAATGGCCATAATCAGGACACACGGAAGATTGGGAGCCTTCTCCTCTTTGGCTGTGAAGCTTTCCCACTTTCCTGCCTGCCTCCCAGTGACTACCAGATGTAAGGGATGGAGGCGGACTCCCTGGCGAGAGTAGACTCTGAATGAATAGCTTTGGCTTCCCATTTGGGTGGCCCTCCTTCATTTCCACCATGACTTTTTGTTCAACTCTTTGTTGAAACGCCTGTCCTATTCTTCATACCTTGAAGGAGATCTTTTTCCCTGGGAAGTTCCTGTTACCCCATCAAAGGAAGGAAACTACCAAGAGGGAGAATTATAGGCTGAACTCTATCCCCTGCAAATGCTGATGAAGGCCCCAGGACCTCAGAATGTGATCTTCTTCAGAAGTAGGGTCGTTGCTGTGTAATTACTTAAGTCACACCGAAATAGGGTGGGCCGCTAATCCAGTCTGTTTTTTTATATAAACGGGAGATTTGGACCAGACCTGCCCACCAGTAGAAGAGTATGTGCTGAAGGCAGAGATCGGGGTGACACGTCTGCAAGCCAAGGGGTCCCAAAGATCACTAGTGACCCAGCGGACACCAGGGGAGAGGTCAGGAATGGATTCTCCCCCTTGGTGCTCAGAGAGGGCCGGCCCTGCTGACATGCTGATCTCAGATTTCTAGCCTCTGAGCAGGGAGACCCTCCATCTCTCTCCCTCTGTCCGACTTAGCCACCCAGTTTGTAGTACCTGTTACAACCACCTTAGCAAACTAATACAGAGCATGAGTTGTTGAAAAGAGCAGTTTCGACTTGAAACAAAGTGCAGCCTGTTTTCAAGTGCCTGTGATATACAGACCACAGACGTGTGAGCAACTAGACAGGTACGCAGGAGGCAGCGCCCAGGGAGTGTCCAGCTACGGGAGTGTTCAGTGATTCCCTGTGCACAAGACACACGGGCAGGTATGCCCCTCCCTGCGTCCCATCACACCACGTATGACCTGCCCAAGAACAGGGCAAGAGGGTGGAGACTCTCCTTGGGAGCTGCTACTTGAGGTGGTGGATGCCAGCCCCAGGCTCACACACATCCCCTGCGCCCTGCCAAGTCACGATTCCATCCAGACTTATCTGTGTGAGAGCTGGGAGCAAGAGGGGTGGGGAATGAAGCAACGCGGGCTTCTCATACTGGTCCTGGGGCAGCAGGAATCCCCTTCTGGCAAACCCTTCTAATAAGCCCATGCTGTACGCACAGCCGTGCACACACTCGCAGAGGGCACTCACCAGCACCTTGTCCCAGCCCCACTCTGGGGGCCCCAAGCTCGCTTCCCTCCTCCACCTGCCCCCCGCCCCGACACTGCTGAGTCTGTGTCCTCACCTGTCTCTGGATGGCAGAGAAAAGGAACATGGAGTGTTTGAGAAGCCAACACGGGGCACCCTGGAGTCCAGGGTACACCTGATCAGGAGGGCGATGGGGTCACCAAGGCTGCTGCCCACTGGGATCTGGAAAGCCCTTCTAGGGTAGCTCAAGTTGTTCATATGCACTTACTCCATTTTTCTTGAAGAATGGGCACCTTTTATCATATAGAGGTGTCCTAGGAGCCACCAAAACCTAAGAGTGGGGAAAAAATGACACATAAGATGTCTCACATGGTTTCCATTATAGGCTTGTCTGGTACAAGCTCCCCAAAACTTTGTCTCATACGAAAGCCCCAAAACAAAACTTCGCATTGTTATGAGCCATAGATTAAGTACAGAGAACACTCAATTATACTTCCGAGATGCTCAGATAAAATATTCTTTGGGAAACTGATTTACAAGCTACGAAGCCATGAGAAGACATGGTGGAAACCTAAATGTGTATTATTACGGGAAAGGAGAAATATTACTACGTGAAAGAAGCTCCGTACCGTAGGAGTCCAACCGCATGACATTCTGGAAAAGGCGAAACGATGGAGACGGCGAACAGATCAGTGAACAGATTAGTGGGGAGACAAGAATGAATGGGGGAGTCTATTTTTTGAAAAACCAATTTATGAGAATCTAGGAGAATCTTCTTGCTCAGGAGAAAGGTGATAATGTATGCATCAAGTTAAATACACTTGAATTTAAAACATTCAACATAGGACTACTAATGGACGGACGCCTTCTGTATCTTATGCGTTAGCACCAAACTTTAATACCAAAATTAGCTCACCAAGTCCATTCTTAGGATCACTGAAGAGATTAAAATGGTAAGGACCCATTTATTCTTAAGAGAACTGAACTCATTTATTTATGGATTTGGGAAAAATGTACGCTATATTCCCAGTGTTAGACCAAGCCTTCCTCAAAAGTTTAATTCATTCATAGCCTACACTGTCCTCCACTTCTCTGTGTGTCTGTGTGGGGAGGTAGCTCTGACTCTACCATCCGCGGCCAGTACCATTCATGTTACTCCTCAGTCACCCTTATCCCCCCCAGGCCTCTCTCCGTCTCCAGCTCCCATTCCGTATGATGACCATAGGGGTCCCTCCCTGTGCTCTTATGGATCGGGAACAATTATTTTAAGTTCAGTTGTTTTGAATTTACATAAACTAGATTTCATCCTGCCTCTTTACTCACACAAGAGTAATGTTTTTCAGATCTGTGACCCTACGTCCCTATGTCCAGAGCCTCTAGCTGCCGGCATAAGGTTCTGCATAAGCCACCACGGTTCACCTCTCCCTTCTCTAGGAGATGCACTCCTAGCTGGCCTCAAGCCCCACTTCCGCCCTGCACCACCATGAAATCCTTACCGTCTCCCTTCATGGGCCTGTGAATGTACTTCCTTGGGAAATATTGCCAGATACAGTAATGCTGGGTCACAGGAGAAATATATTCTTAATTTAAGTAGTACGGGATAACTTGCTTTTTAAATTGGCATATAGATATTTCATTCAATTGTCCCAGAAATTGAAATTGACTTTTTATTATTTCTTTCTATCTACCGGTTCAGGATAGACATCAATCATGCCCATGTTTTACCCAAAGGTAACACGCACAGCATACCCACTATTAGATATTGAATTCAACTTACTGAATTCAATTTTATTTTGATCTGAAGACAGAATTGCTATTGATTTGTATTAGAGTGAACATTTTTCTTTTTATGTGAGATTTTTTAAAGGTTGGCTGTAAATATAATTCTAGGCCAGTGTGCATTTTGCCTGATTAAAAATAAAATTTGTGGCCCGTTACCAGATTCCTGGCTCCAATGCAGTCTTTTCACCTTCAGATACGCCAGGATCGTGCCAGGTTTAGGGAAATGTGAAGGATCTGTTTTTGTTCAAAAGAGTTGGCAGTTGACTTTTTGGGAACTATGCGTGAGACCACACCACACCACAGGGTGTTTCTGTCAGAATGAATGAAATGTACACACTACCGGTCAGTTCTATAAGTCCACCCTGGCAATGAGAACAAACAATAGAGCAGGTCCTAAAACCCAGGTTTTGTGTTAAGATGCTGAGAAAACTTTCAGACATCATGACCTGTGAGTTTTATACAGAGGATATTTTGGTCCATTGTTATTCTTTTTTAAGATTTTTTATTTATTCATTTGAGAGAGAGAGAGAGAGAAAACACAAGAGCATGAGCAGGGGTAGGGTCAGAGGGAGAGGGAGAAGCAGACTCCACACTGAGCAGAGAGCCAGATGTGGGCCTGGATCCCAGCACCCCAGGATCATGATCTGAACTGAAGGCAGACGCTTAACCAACTGAGCCACCCAGGTGCCCTTTTGCATTGTTATTCTATAAAATGCTAGAATGTCGATGCCAGAGGGCCAGGAGTTTTTTTAATTTTAAAGAATTACTTTTTTCAAAAATCAAAAATTACTTTTAGTATTTTAAAGTAATTTAAAATACTGACTGTCCAGTCAGAAGAGTATGTGACTCTTGATCTCAGGATCATGAGTTCGAGCCCCGTACTGGGTGTAGAGGTGACTTAAAATAAATAGGCTTTAAAAAAATAAAATAATTTCCACAGACTTGCTACACCATTGCAAGTGTTAAATTCTTCAGAAGACAATGACGTGTCTGAATATCTCTAATTTGTTTTCAGAGAAAGCAGCTTTCCAAGCCTTCCTGGATAAAGCCACATGGAAGGCAACCAGCTCAACAGGAACAAACCTCTCACCTCCAGCTTCCCAAGGGTAATTCCCTTAGAAGAACCCTAAGGCGTGTGGGGTGGGGCAGCAGCAAGGAGCCAGGTGGACAACATCTGTGGGGCAGGAGGAATTTGCATGTTAGGCAAATCAGATCTCCATGATGGTCCAAAGGTAACAACATTAATTCTTTTTTTAATCCAGAGACGTTTAAGTTAGCATTTAATGTAATTTACATGAATTACCTTTATGTGCATCTATGGGTTTCATTGAAACCCAAGGAGATAATGTAAGTTGGCCGAAGTCACATTAGTCTAAACAGCTCAGCTTGGATTAAAAACAAACAAAAATCCGATCCTCTCCAGGTCTGGAGTTCTTTAAATCCTCATCACCAAGACTGCCTTGGGTAATGGACAATATAGTGAGTCACAAAATCAGAGTTAGAAGGGACCTTAGAGGCCAGTGGTCTCCATTTCTCTCCTCCTCCCCCTCTCTCCTTCCCCGCCTCTCTCCCTCCCTCCCTTCCTTCCCTTCCTTTCCCTTCTCTCCTCTTCCCTCTGACCTCTTTCTCTCATACACACTCACACTCACACACACACTTTTTAAGAAGGATGTGTTCTTGCTCAGTGACTTCCAGTAAATGATGTTCATCACGTTATAAGAGACCCCCTTAAAGTCCGTATGTAATGAAAATGTCTACAATTTATGACCTATTGCTGATAATTTGTCTCATTAAAAAATAATTCAAAGGAAAACAAAGGTAGAAAATAGTCTGGAAAATAGTTATTTCTAATATTTTGCTATTCTACATTATGTAACATATTAGAAAAAGACCACTAACAAAAAACAGGGCTAAGGTAAGATAATATTACTATGGGTTATTAGAGAGATATAAAATGATAACCATGAGAACTATGTGGAAACATTTTTTTGGTCAAATTATAAAATATTTTAAATATAAATATAGGGTGCCTGGGTGGCTCAGTCGTTTAGGCATCTGCCTTCAGCTCAGCTAATGATCCCGGGCTCCTGGGATTGAACCCTGCATTGGGATCTCTGCTGGGCAGGGAGTCTACTTCTCTCTCTCCCTCCTCCTGCTCATTCTCTCTCTCTCTCTCTCTCAAATAAATAAATAAAATCATACACACACACACGTATATGTATATATATATATGTATATGTATATGTATACGGTTTTATTTTCTCAACCCTGGTAAGAGGACAATCACATGTATTCTCAAAGTAGACATTAGGGATATAAATTGGCCCAGGAATTCCAAAAAATAATATAGAAGAAGTCTCTTTAACTCTACTCAGACCATTCACCTCAGTAATTTCACTTCTAGGAATTTATTCTAAGGAAGTAATCTGAAAGTCAGACAACTTAAACACAAAGGTATTTAGCCCACCATCATTTATAATAGCAAAGCATTAGAAACAACCAAACATTAACATTAGGGAGATGGATAAGTTATGGTAGATCCATAGAAGGAATATTATGCAGAAAAAAATACCTAGCCCCTTCTACCATGGGAGGATACAATGAGAAGTCTGCAACCTGGAAGACAGAGACTCCTCACCCTACCAAACTCACACCCTGATCTCCAACTTCCTCCTCCAAAACTAATTATGTGCTTCCTATTTAGCCAAGAATGATGAACAAATCAGCAATTTCTTTGCTGAAATATTAAAAGAAATGGGAGTGCCAACTACAAAATTTTTAAAAGAAACAAGTGTAATCAAGTTGCCAAGGGAAAAAATGATTTCAGTAAAGAAATGAACTCAGATACATGGAAGCTATAAGATAAACAAATGACAAATTACACAAGAATCTGGAAAAATATGTATCTCTATAGACATAAAATGCTGGACAAAAATGATCTTTAATGACCCAAGAGAATGTTTATGGCCATGCTAAAGAAGGAAAACGGGAAAAAAATATTGTATATATAATATATCCCTCTACTGGGTATAAGAAAAGGCATAGGAAAAAGCCTGATACAGCTTTCACTGAAATGTTGAGGGCTGTCTGAATATATTGCATATTAAATTTGAACAACATGATGAGGGAATGTGTATGTCTGGGTGGCATGTTTGTAATATGTATTTAATTGTGAATTAGATATACCATGTCTTGCAATTTTTTAGTCCAACATGTAAAGAGCTTGGTACTCTGATCTAAAGTCTTTACACTACCTGTGAAGCAGTACAGTGTTATTTGCAAAAGGACTTGGATTAATCATTAATGTATATTGCAAAGTCTAGGACAACTGCTTAAAAAAGCAAAAATTTATATGCTAAGAGAGGAGAGAAATGGAATGATATAAAATGCTAATAAAATTAGAGGAGGCAGAAAAAGAGTGGAAGACCAAAACACAAAACAAAACAAAAATCCAAAAACAAAGAACAAGGTCTATAGATGAAAACAGTTAAAAATAGACCAATAATCACTTTAAATGTGAAAGGTCCAAATACCCAAATAAAAGACAAAGACTATCAAATTGGATTAAAAAAACAAGACCCACCTCTATGATACCTACAAGAAACCGAGTTTAAATATAAAGACAGATAAAAAGTAAAGGGATGGAGAAAGATATACCATGCTAATGTTAAATGCTGGAGTAGCTATATTAATTGTAGAGGAGACTTTAGAGCAAGAAAATTTATCAGAGATAAAGAGAAGCACTATAAAATGATAAAGGATCAAATTTTCCAAGAAGACATAACAATCCTTAACATGTACACTCTTAACAATAGAGCAACAAAATATGTGAGGCAAATACTGATAGAACCACAAGGAGAAACAGATGAATCCACTATTACAGTTGGAGACTTCAACACTCCTCTACCCATAATTGACAGAACCCGCAGGCAGAAAATCAGGAAGGACATAGTTAAACTGAACAGAACCATCAATCAACTGGATTTAATTGACATTCATAGACTATTCCATTCAACAACAGCAGACAACACATTCTTCTCAAGCCCACATGTAATATTCACCAAAATAGACCACATTCTGGACCGAAAAACACACCTTAAAAAATTTAACAGAATAAATACCACCATGTCACTCAGTCATTATGTTAGCCCAAATAACAGACACTATTTATCTGAATGTATCTTACCAGCCATTGAAAATGAACCAGAGTGCATCTTTAAGAAAGCACAAAACTAGATAATTTATCATGAAATAAAATAATGTTTTGCTACTAAAAAAAAAAAAAGAATCCCTGAACTTCTAAATCAAAACAGGGGCACCTGGGTGGCTCAGCGGGTTAAGCATCTGCTCAGGTCATGATCCCAGGAGCCCCACATCAAGCTCCCTAGTCAGAGGGGAATCTGCTTCTCTCCCCCCACCCCTCTGCACCCCCCATTCCCCTGCTCATTCTCTCTCTCTCTCAAATAAATAAATAAAATGTTTTTTAAAAAATAAAAGAAATGGTAACATACTCACTTGGAATTTTTTTTTTTTTCAGAATCAAAAATTCAATGACCTGGATCTGTGCTATGCTCTGTTTTTCTTCCTTTACACAATAGAATAATATCCCTGCTCTTCTGAAGGTTAATTTCCCCATTATGCTCTGAATCCCAGAACCTCTCACTTTCTTCTCTGTTTTCTGCGTTGTCAGTGATAACCTCCCCCACTCCATGGGTCAACCCCATCAGCATACAACGTATTCAATGCTGGTCACTTTAAGGTTTCCAATTAGCAAATAAAAACACAGACACCTAGGTAAATCAGAGTGTCAGATAAACAACAAATAATGTTTAAGTATGTGTGTCCCATGCAATATTTAGGACATACCTAAACTAAAAAAAAGTATTCTTTGTTTATCTGAAATTCATCTTATGGGTGCCTGGGTGGCTCAGTGGGTTAAAGCCTCTGCCTTCGGCTCAGGTCATGATCCCAGAGTCCTGGAATCGAGCCCTGCATCAGGCTCTCTGCTCAGCAGAGAGCCTGCTTCCTCCTCTCTCTCTGCCTGCCTCTCTGCCTACTTGTAATCTCTGTCAAATAAAAAAAAAATTTTTTTAAGTATAATGAAATTCATCTTAAGTCATCTTAACTTAACTGCAGGTTTCCCTGCATTTTATTTGGCAACCCTTGTCATTTTCCCTACATCCATACCTTCCAGTTACCTACCACCCCATTTCTCTTTATCCCTTTTTGGCCAAGTATCTGAAAAGAATTCTCTAAATTCACTGTTCTCTCCATTCCCATCTCCTAGTCCTCTGTCAGCCTCCCTCCAAGCTAACTTCTTTCTCCAGCACACCACAAAAACTGCTCCTGTCAAGGTCCCCCACACCCCCATGTTGTGTATCTGTAACTCCCCATTTGGAGCAAGGGATTTGTCTATCTTATTCCCCAGTGTATTACAAATTCCTGGTGCCTACAATAGTATCTAGCACATAGCTGGCAGTCAATAAACATTTGGGGATGCATTCATGCATCAGTTGTATGACCATCCAATCTAGTCCATTTTCAGTGAATGTATTTGCTCTTCCATGAGGTTCATGGAATTAAAATTGTTCTCTCTTATGCACAAGTGGTATACCAAGTTCTAACTGTATAAGTACATTTGTAAACCATTAAACATTATTCATAGCTAGTTTTCCAAGACATACTAAACATAGCCTCCCCTGCCCCCTGCCTAATGGAGAAGGCGATGGAGTGTTTGTCCGCTGTACTGATTCTGGAGTCTTAGAAAAGGACTAGGTGAGCTGGAAGACCTCAATGCCGGGACATGCCCACCCTTCTGCTGAAGGCCATGTGATGGACAAGCTCATTGCCATGGGACACAGGTTCTCACCAGGGGCCAATGGGAAGGACTTGCAGAGAATGGCTTTTCTGTGTGAACCTACTAAGTGTCAAGTTCCTTCTTTTAGCAGGGCCAAGATCTACTTTCTACAAAATATTAGTTCTGTCTTCCAGCATACCATAAAGCAAGTCAATCCCTGTTCTCATGACACCAGTTTGGATATTTGAAGACAGCTATGCTTCCTACAAAGCCTTCGCTGCTCACGATAAACACCTAATTTCTTCATTTCTTCCGCAAACGACATGGATTCCCATCTCTCCATTCTGACTCCTCTTCTCCCAATCTTTCCATCCAATTCATAAGCATTCCTTTCAAAATATGGCACCTATACTTTTCAAATAACAACCAAGGGAGATGGAAATTCTTATACCCCCTCACTGGGGCAATATATTTCTATTTATAGTGTCTAAGTCTGCACTGATCTTTCAGATATGCCCAGCACTCCTAACACGTCTGTTAACACCCTCAAATCTGTTCCTATAAAGTGCTATTAGACCATACTCCCTTTATTCTATATGTATATCATGGATTTTTTTAATCCTAGAAGTAGGACTTTAAACTTAGTAAAAATAAATGAAATTTTGATTTTTTGTGTGTGTGGCCTGTGAGGTGGCCTGTTAATATCATTTAACTTAAAAAAAAAAGATTTATTTATTTTAGAGAGTGCGAGCATAGGAAGGTAGGAGCAGAGGGAGAGAGAGAATCATAAGGAGACTCCCCACTGGGTGTGGGCCCCGATGTGGGGCTCGATTTCATGACCCTGAGATCATGACCTGAGCCAAAATCAAGTTGGATGCTTAACCAGTTGAGCCACCCAGGAGCTCCACATTTTGACTTCTGATTGCCACCCATCACAATACCATCCTGCTAAATTTTGAAAATATAAAAATATAAAAAATATAAAATTCAGCAAATCACTCTGAACTCATTTATGTGAAGAGCAAAGAAACTCTAATTTCTAAGGTCCTGGGCCCAGTAAACTCAGAAGGTGAAACCTTAGTTATCCAGAAAAGTGTCAAGGCACAGAGGACTTTGTCATAAGCCATAGGCCACTGACCCTGTGGAAAAGCTGAGATGCTACTCCTGCTTCATCCAGGAGGAGACAAAGTGCCAGCCAGGGCAGGAAATGCATTGTGCAGGGCTGATGTTTATGTCTAGTTAGCCAGTTAAGGAGAGCCCCACCATCAAGGAAAAGACACTGAGGCACATGCTTTTCACAAGGGTCCCTCAAATCCAATTTGGTACTGAAGTCTTTAAGTTACCAAGCGTTAAGGCTAAGGGCCAGAAACAGACTATTACTCTCTGGACCGAAATAATGCTTTCTGTCTATCCATGAAGTCCTCTATCTCTGACACCATGCAGGAGGTCCCATTCTACGGGATGGGTCAGGGGGTCTGTTGGGCAGCACCCCCTGCTGGCGTGCAGATAGGAAGAAAGGGTTGGGTCTCTCATGGTCATGGTGCCCTTTTCCTCTAGCAGTTAGAAAACCTGCTGCTGAAGGTCTTCAGACACATCTCCCCATCCTTCTTTCCAGATGACCTCTAACACCAACTCTCATCCTTCTGCCCTCCTCCCAGCCCTCCCTCTGTTCTTGTGTGCTTTAGAACCCAAACCAATAGTTTATTGTAAAATCAATTAGAAAGCAAAGCATTCTCATCAGTCCCATTCACAAGATTAAGTTGGCTGAGATTTTTTTTTTTAAGACCAAAATTCACTAGAATTTTGATGGCTGTATTTCTGATGGTGGAGTTGTTTTTATTTTCTTCTTTTTTGCTAATCTGTTCTTTGACCAGGAAAGACAGAACACAAAAAGGCTAGGGTTACCTGGCTACATATAGTAACAGGATATTCTGATTTAAATTTGGTTAATTATGTCTTTTTTAAAAAAACTTTACTTCTTTGTGTATAAAATTAGTCTCACAAGGAATCCAGAAATAAGAGTACTGGGGAAATGTAAGACAGCAATCTGAAAATACACTGCCTCTTGGCCTTCAAACCCGGGATAACTCCCATCCATCACAGCTTTAGGAGGATCTAAGAGGGAAGAGATACTTCTGGATTCTGCTAAAAGTAGAACGTCCTTGCTTCTCTTCAAAAGCAGGCACAGTGCAAAATACTGTTGGGAAAAAAGATCAACATTCACTGTTATTGAATGCAACAACTCCGTTTCTGCTTTTAAGTCTCTCTCTCTCTCTCTCTCTCTCTCTCTCTCTCATTCTTTGTATTGTTTGCTTTAGACCAATCTCAGAATTTTAAAATGCTGGATGAGGGAAACCAACCACTGATATCATCACATCACAGAATCAAAACTTAAGTACTTACACTAATGCAGATTTCAAGACACTGGTATAAGCATCAAGACCCAGCCATTCTAAAACAAGTTTACAGTAAGATTTCCAGCTATGTTGTTTTAGGCTTCTGTAATACTATCCTTTGGCATGAGTACAACAAAAAAATAGTTTAACTACACAAATGTGGGTTACCTGGACTTGTGGTTGTAATTTTTCGAGTCCTTAACCCTGGAGAAATCAAGCATACACCAGTCTCCTTATTCCTCAGAGAGGTATAGCAAGGAATGTTCAGGAAATCTTTAAAGGAAAGAAGTTACTAAACAAACAGTGTGTGGTCCAACAACAACAAAAACGTTTCATTAATTTGATTATCTAATTCAGACACTGGACCAAAGGTTTTCTCTTTGTATTGCTACTATTTCATGTTTTCTTTTTACAGTAAGCGGCACTTGGCAGGTACAAAGTGTAAGGGGAGACAGTGGGGAAAGAAATGCCAATCATAGTTTAAATTTATATTCATGTCAACTCCGTGTTCAGGCTCTGGGCGTGGGACCAGCCTGACCTTTCTTTCATGACTTAGCTACTTCCAGTAATTCCTTGTTCTTCTATGGTTTTGAACCTATTGACGTGCAGAACATAAAAAATCTCAGGGGAACCAGTTGCATCACTTAGTCTACATTGTATTTTGCTTGTTCTTTTTTTATCTAAAGCTATGTTTATTAAATCAGGAGGACATATTAATTAAAACTGCCAGCTATGTTGAAAATACTAGAGTGCACTTGTTTTAAAATTCCCTTATTTTTCCTTCAAGGATTAATATTTCGTTTTGTCATTTAAAAACATACTTTCCTAAGGTCTCTTTCTTTTTTATGATTTTTAGGTCCATCTTTTTTTCTGATTTTTAGGTCCAAACTCTCCTTTGGTTGATCCTATGACTTCTCCTTCATGGAGGTTTATTTTCTGCCAAGACTTGGCTATTGTTAACTGTGGTTCCAACTTCCAACAGGAACCGGCTGCTCTGAGAAGCATGGCGGGGGCTAGGGGGTGGGGGGTGGGTGGCCCTAGCAGGCTCACATGAGCCTCTCTGCATGGGGTCCGGCGGCCTCCTCTGTACCAAATTTGTAAATTTTTAAACCATTTTAGATGTAGAGAAAAACTATAAAAGTAGAGTGTTTCTGCATGTCCCCTGAGAGAAGTCTTAGTAATCACAGTAAAGTTAGCAAAACCAACAAATTAACCTTTGTACAATACTGCTAACTACCCTATGAACTTGATTTGGGTTTCATTACTTTTTCCTCTAATGTCATTTGTTATTGTTCTTGTTGTTCCCGGATCCTATCCATGTTTCCACATTTCATGCCATTGTTCTGTTGCCCTGCATTTTCTTCCTTTTGCTTTTCTCAGTTTCAAGGCATTATTGTCTTGGGTTTCATAAACAACTCCAGGTTTACCCTATGCCCCTCCAAGATTGTGCAGACTTTGATCTTCTCCTTTATCATTCTAGATTGTAGAGACCTAATCCTTTAATTCCAAAATGAATCTGCTCTTAGTGGAAGCATCAATCTGATTGGTGGGAAGCAGAAAAGCAAAACACAGTGGGCAAAAGCAGGTGGTACCAGCCAAGGGAGGAGTGAACCGTTCTGCAAATTGCACAAGCAGACTAGATTCATTTCGACTTAACTCCTTAGAAAATGAAGGTCCTAGGTGTTTTCATCAGGGACACAACCATTAGAGGAAGAGATCATTTCCTTCTACGATCACACTTTACAAATGAGAAAATCGCACTACAAAGGAAATAAACAGAAAAGATCATTTGACACCAATTATAGCATTTATTGACATTTCCATTTAAAATGCTAGGAAAGCAGTATAAATTGTAAACATGGAAACCAAACACTTGCATAAATTATTTCAAAAACTCTACAGCACATTAGAAAACAGGGCAGCTAATCGAAGGGTAGAAACATAACTTGACAAATAGAAGGGAGGGTTCGATTACTAAATCATATACCCACGCTGAAATTTAAGTGCCCATTTGAGACCAGCAAACCATGATTGTCAAGTTCAAGTTGCAGTATCAGTGCCACAGTTGGCCTCAATTTACTCTGCATATTTTCGTACATTATCACTCACAGTCCAGGAATGAGTGCAGGAAGAGTCTGAAGAACATGGACCTTTACAAAGTAGGAGGAGACAGGTGGGCATCCCGGAGCAGCTCTGCTGAGCCAGGGTAATGAACCCAATCTCCATGCTCCCTCAAGGATTCTCTGGAGGAGGGCCAAGCTGAGTGTTTACCCCCTTTCTGAAATGAGCCCTCTGGTGTTTAGAGCGAGTGCATTCATCAGTGGAGTCTCCTTCTTTCCCCACATGAACAAGAGGAACAGTACAGGGGGTCTGGCTTGAACTCGGTCCTGTACTATTCCTAACTTGCACACTTAGGAAGTCAAGTCATGAATGCCTAAAACGGGGGCCATGAGACCCTTCGTGATGCTCCAAGATGTCCAGAAACGTTTCAGTGCAATCAGGGACCGAGCGACTCAAATCGCTGCAATTTCTATCTCTGTCTCTTCTACCATTCACTCTTTCATGAAATGTGAAGTGGCCCCAGAGCAGAAAAACTTGGAAGAAGAAGGAAAAGCAAGGATCCTGTAGAACTACCCTGTGGGAAAAACTACTTTGGACAGACCACCTCAGATTAAGACATCCATTCCTTCTCTCACTTGCTCGCTGGTTCCTAACTTTGCTTCATATTTCCAAGGCATTTAATATTCTTTTCCTAAATTTCAATGCTGCTGCGTGTTCTTAAGTTCTTAAATGTACTGTTAACACACATGGGCATGGAATTAGGATCGTACCGTGAGGTTTCAGTTTTCAAGTCTTTTTAATACTAGGGAGGGGAGTCCTACACACTCAAAGTCACTTCCAAGAATATCAAAAGAAACCTAAAATATACACACTCCTTATTCATTAGGTAGTAAATGTGAGCCTATTACATTTTATGAGTATGTTACAGCAGCTGCTCTTAGAAACCCCTCTCACCTGTTTTAAGACTATTCATTCATGTGTTGGATTAAATGTAAAAATGAAGTTCAGGTTACCATTCCATAAAAATGTGTTTTGTGATCAAATGGTCAGTGTGCAGGTCCAGAAGTGGACTCCTTCACGCTCCCTTCAGGGACAAATGTGGATAAGCAGGCTCTGGAGACTGGCTTTGGAGGTAGAAATGGAATGGCTAAAGCTCACCTTGAGCTGAAGTCGGTATGGCCGTTAAGACTGGAGGCCCCCTTCTCGCCTGCCCAGAACCTTAACCAGCTTTCCTTTCAACCAGCAAATGCATTCATGTCTAAGAATCTAATATGAAAGGGAAAGAGAAGTGTATTTAATGATTAACGTGTGAATTACTGCAAATGCAAATCGGTGTCCCCACTGGGACTGGTTTGGTCACTGGAGCACTAAGAAGGGCAATGCAGTAAACACTGACCCTGTACACAGTTAAATGGGAGGCTCATAAAACACAGAATTACCTGTTTTGGCCCAAAGCCTTTAGGTACACCTTCACTATGCTTTGCATCACAAGCCTCAGGCCCTGAAAAATCTGGCTGGCAAAACCTGCTTTGTCTGGTGCTCAAAACCCATGTCCCACCAAAGTCAAAACATATTCTGAAATCAAATAAAATTTGGAGAAAATTGTGTAGACAGCTACAAAGAAGTGGAATATATTTATTTATAACCTACTATGCTCCACAAAGGACTTAATGTGTCTGAATGGCTGACCACTGAGAGCTGCCCTAAGCAGTAAACCTCGGTGGAAGTCTTACAATATTTTCATACTTTAAAATTGGTCCTTCAGCAGTTCTTGGTACCCTTCTCTTCCCTCCTCCAGACTGGATCTCTTGCTGTGCACACCTTCTTCACAGACCCACTGTATTCTTGAAAACACATTCTCACAGCCCCATTTCCTCCTCTTGTTTACTTAGAACTCCCTATATGGTGCAGTTAGGGATCCTGTCTCCATATTGCAGCAGATCAAGTTCATTTTCAAGGACAGCTTCATCCACTTTCTCCATCCTCCACCAGGCCCATTCCCAGCTCTTCCCTTGCCATCTCACCAGCTCCTCCACCTTCATTAAAGTAGCTTTAGAAGTGGGCTTCTCCCCAGGATCCCATGGTTTCCAAATGTGCAACATCCCTTCTCCTGAGTACCCCATGCACTTGCATATTTTCAGTGAATCTTACTGGTGTTCACACCACATGATGTATCTGTAGCATCCATCTTTTATACCCAGCTGTGCTATCTGATTTAGATTCTAAGCTCTAAAAGACAAGAATAATGTCGACATTTTTGGTGCTAGAAATGGCAAAAATTCAGGTGCAAAAAGATGTTTGATAAATGATGTTTTAAAGTTAAGAATGAAGGAAGTGAATTTCAAGCAAATAGAGAAAGAGGAAGAGGAGTCACGTGGCGCCCTTAGTTTTGCTCTGGTTACCTCCATGTGAAGTCATTCACTGGTAGATAACAGCATGTCAGGCTGTCCAATACCAGTTCAATCACACAGATAACATTTTACATATCACCAAGCTTTGTGCACCCTCCTTGAGGATTGTTCGCACACAAGATCATATATGAATCTTGAAACAATCAATTCTGGGAGGTGGATGGAAGAGGTCTGTCCTCATTTGGCTGATGGGGAGAAAGAGGCTCAGGAAGGTACCTGACACAGCAAGTTGGTGACAAAGTAGACTCTGAAAATGATCTCCAACCCTCTCTGAAATTCTGATTCAACCTAATGGCTGGCATGATTACCACTAGAACTTATATATATTTTTTACTATTATTATTTTTTTTAATCAGAGAGAGTGAGTACAAGCAGGGGAAGTGGCAGGCAGACAGGGAGAAGCAGGCTCCCTGCTGAGCAAGGAGCCTGATCTGAGATTCGATCCCAGGACTTTAGGACCATGACTTGAGCCAAAGGCATCCACTTAACCAGCTGAGCCACCCAGGCGTCCCACCACCAGACTTAAACTAGGAAAAAAGAATAGACACAAAATTTGACTTTTCATTTTAGAGTACTTCAGTTAATGGAACTCCAAAGCCACATAAGATCAACATGAGAACCTTTCTTTTAAGTAGATCATATTAACCGAGTGTCCAAAGACCCACCTGGGTGTGGTGCTCCCAACAACAGTCAGTCTGTCCTGAGTTTGGTGACAGGAAACTGCTGCAGGTGTTCAGAGGAAACAGGTGCAGAGTGTGCTTTACAATCAAACCAAGAGTGCTGGTGATCCCGTGAGCCTGCCCACACCACACCACCGGTTATCCTATGTTATCTTTGGTCATGACATTAGTTGAAAAGTCTATCAATTCTAAGCATAACAATACAGGTGGAATCCTTTTATACTAGTCTGAAAGGCATCAAAATCACTACTGCAGCCCTCTGGAAAACAGATACCCATTTCTGGGATGTACAGAGGAGGTAACCATTCTTAGTACACTGTGTGCAAAGAGGACACTGAGCAGAATGGGAGGAGGGGGCCTACGTTTACTCCATTTCCTGTCACACGACCTAAATTTATTGTAAGGTGTCTGTAATAAAATTCTGCTTGGCTATCTCAAATTCTTAACATATTTGGGAAAGCTGGTATTTCCCAAATACTGGCACAGAGGAAGAAAAGGCTACATTTAACTTCCCAGAAGAAATATTCCCTGTATCATCAGACTGTCTGACCAGCTTCATTAAGAAAGCGCTATAAAAACATGATTGTGGGGGCGCCTGGGTGGCTCAGTGGGTTAAAGCCTCTGCCTTCAGCTCAGGTCATGATCCCAGGGTCCTGGGATTGAGCCCCGCATCGGGCTCTCTGCTCAGCAGGGAGCCTGCTTCCCTTCCTCTCTCTCTGGCTACCTCTCTGCCTACCTGTGGTCTGTCTGTCAAATAAATAAATAAAATCTTAAAAAAAAAAAAAAAACATGATTGTGGTCCCCAATGATTACACTTTGGAAACATATTTTAGCTGTTTCAGGGTTCTTAAAATTTGTTACAGATTTTGATTCATCAGAGCTCCAAATCTCTGTTTCTCTGTCATTCATCAAATGTATTAGTGGATCTAATAAAAAAGGATTCCTAGTGGAAATCTGTTATGGTTTTCTTCTGTGCTTCACTCAGGTATCAGAAAAAAGAATGGCCCTTATTATTATATTCCTTACTCTAGTTTGGGAAGTAGGGAAATGTTTACTTCAGGAGTGAATCTCAAGACAGATGATACCCTCTGCCAGGCCCCAAGAACATAAGATGGTTTTAAGTCACTCAGTGGTCATGCACAATAAAATCAGAAACCAAGAGCAACTCTTGCCTTTCCCTTGTGGTCCTCAAAGCTCTTCTTTAAATATCTTGATTTATTACTGACAGGCTGGACTGAACTCTGTTCTATCTCCAGGTCTTGAACACAGAAGAATGTGATTACTAGAAACGTACTCGTGAATAATAATTTGTTGGCCCTGGTAGTTTTGGTAATTAATTTTTTTCTCATTCAAACATAATTTGTGAGCAACTCATCAGCCAAGTGCAAGGATGAGTTATGACCTCCTGAAAGCCTCCTTCTGTAGGTCTGACCTCAATGACGGCATGCACCGAAATGGGATGTTGTTGGTACTTGCATGCGCCCAATTAATAAACAGCAAATACAATTAAGAATGTAAATCTAAACTTCAATATGTATTTTGAATAACCAAATAAATATTAAACTTTCTCCCAGGCTCCCTCCCACCCCGTTTGGGAGGTTGGTTGTTTTGTTCTTTCTAGAACAAAATGAAATCTTCAGTGTGTTCTTACTGCAAAAGCCAAAGTTGCATTTCACACACAGAAAGGTGGAGGGGGCCCTTGGAGCTGTAGCACCAGAAGAAGGAGGAAAAATGCAGATGATGGCTTCTTTTGGAATCATCAGTCTCTACAATCTATCATTTGGTTTCTCACTAGTAGCTTTTTTAATTCCCAAACAGTCTTAGTATTTTTGTTGTTAATATGACTATTAAAATAAGTTCCTATGGAGAAAAAGAGGGAAATCAAGCTGTTAATAAAATGTCTTCAAATCTCTTTTCTCAGAAAACAAAGCAGCAAGTTCACCATACAAACCAGTCTGAATCACACCTTCCCACGGAAATGCTCGATTCCGTTCATCCCTATACCATCTACATATTTCCACCTTTTACCTTTAAAAAGGAGACGAATTTAGTGATTTTTTTTTTCGTTAGCTTAGGTTTGTGGTTTGCCTTCACGAAATGCTGCTGGCTTTTGGCCAAAAGTATGTACATGTCGACTACAACCCAAGTGGTCAAAAAACTGCCCACTTATTAAAAGCATCGTGAGCCGTCCCGTGACTTTATGGCATCCTCTAACTTTGCCGCTTGCTCCCTCGCACGGGCACCTAGCCCAGGAGATGCGCGTTCTCTCACCAACACCCATTTCGTTGATTTCCGTTGAGTCTTGCTTCCACGGGAAGCGGATACTTGGCAAATTTGCAAGGCGATGCCGATCAGCTGTGGAAGTTCTGCACGGCGGTCTGTTTCTGAGAAAGCCGGAGCAGCTCCTCGCGGATCGCTTTGATGAGTGAAGCTGAAGAGTGGCCAGGCTGGAGGTCTTCCGTGGAGCTGGTGGGGTAAGTCAGCCCCGCGCCCTGCAGCCCCCTGTGCGGGAGGTTCCCGGGAGGAGCGGAAGGCTCCCTGCCTGAAGTCCTTGGCACCTGGAACAGCGGTGAGTTAGAGTACTCCTGATGTCCAAGCACGTGCGTCTGAAAAAACACGGCAAACGTCACTGGACTTCCCATGGAAGCGCAGGAGGGGAAACCCCATTCAAACTGGTGGTGGGCGGGCTCCCTGGACTCGACCTCCTCCTGCCCACCTCCCACCGAATGTGACCCTCCAAGAAGGCCCCCGGAGTTGGAATATAGAAACTGTGGAAGAACGGCTGGAGGGAGAGCAGTACAAAAAAGGAAAGCCCTGAACTTAGCAGGTGCCTATTAAATACTGGCTTAAAGGCAGACAGAAAGAAGGATGACGTTGGCCAAGTCTCGGTGCCCCCTGTGTGTGCAAGGGAGGGGCCCACTGGGAGAACAGAAAGGGACCTGGAGAGCTGGGGTGCCCCGTTGAGGTGAAGGGTCAGATGAGAGTATCTGAGAGCTGGAAGAGACGAGCAAGTACTTGCAGAGAGACTGACAAGAACTGCTTTGCTCTGGGACTCGAGCCCTGGGAGGGTGTGCGTGTGACACACAGCGGGGACCGCAGCATGTGAGGAATGTCACAAGATCATTTTCTACTTTATTTACGTGCATCTACTGACTCTTCTGCGCAGCCTTTTCTTTAGAAAGTTATCTGCAGTAAGACACACAATAGTTTTGCTTATATTTGCATAACAAAGTAATTGGGCATTCATTGGACTAGAATTATTGTACTTTTCAGTGATTTTTTCGTATTTTTTCAGTGAAAAATTTCTCTTTAGATATATACATGAGTACTAAATCTGTGGTTTCACTGATGTTAAGAAGTAAGTCTCCTGGTAAACATGGCATTCAAGCCCTCACGCTTCCAAATAGTGATAAAGAGGCAGTGTCAAGTAAACACCGGGTTTGAGAGGAAAATCCAAAATACCTTATGAAAATAAGCTAGGCACAATGAAGGCAGAAAAAGGTCAGCAAATGTAAAGCAGATACCTGAAATTCGAAGTATAACAATGTATTTATTAGAGGAAAATTATATTCTCAAATTAATTTTCTTTCACTGAGTAGTAGAAGCCTCCAGTCAGGAAAATAATTTAGTGCATTTGCTGGAAAGACATGTAAATGCATGTAAAATTCTTGAGAAAAACTGAGGAGAACATTTGTGTCTGTATTGATCCCATTCCTACAAAGGAGTGATCAAAGGGATGAGAAGCCTCTAAGAGAAACTGTGCCTTGGGACCCCCAAACTGTGAGCTTATGGCTGAAGCAACTCCATGGGGTGGTCATAACGGAAATGATGTGGATAAGCCCACAACAAACCATAAATGGTGAGCAAGTAGGTATGTAAGATCATGCAAATTTACCCAATAACGCCGAAGATCAAGTCCAGATTTTAGTCACCTACACGTTCAAATTCACTACTTGAAAGTCAAAATCACTGAATCAGAAAGTACAACTGTGGTTGCCTGCAGCCAGGGTGGGCGGGGGGCACAGGGCAGGGCAAATGCACTTAGTGTTTAATGAGCAAAGAATTTCCACTTTATAAGATGAAAAATACTATGGAGATGGATGGTGGACATAGTAGCGTGACATCGAGGATATACTTAAAACCACTGAACTGTATACTTACAAGTGTCAAAGATGGCAATTTTTATATTATGTGTGTTTTACCACAGTATACAAAAATTAGAAAAATTTTAAAGGTAGCTGTTACTTACAGGTCTCTGTCCAGATTTTCTGTAATGAGTATCACTTTTACTATCTTTTTAAAAGGTTATTTTCAAAAATTCACTACTTTAAGCCTGAAATCTGCCTCAGGTAAAATTATATACTTTCTATAAGTTCAGTGTAATTACTCACCCACCCTGGGTCGGTGGGAACTTACTACGTAAAAACTGCAAGCAAAAATACACTCACAGAGAAAAGGGAGAGAGGTTAAAACTTTTATTTATGTAGGTTTTAAAAACGGATCCTCAAAGCAGAAGCAGCTAAACTTAATGATTATGTCTGCGTTTTCAGTGATGACCCAAACACAAGATACTTACAGCCTCTCTTCGGCCAGCTTCATCCTCCCCATATGAAGGCCAGCCGGGTCCCCCATACTGGCCGCCTCTGCTGGGTGGGATTTCCACTGGCTGGGCTCCAATTCTGCTTGCAATTCCCACCTGTGTCAGGTGCTGAATCTGGGAGCCTGAAGGAACACAGTGGGACAGGCTGGTCACCACTTGCTGGGACGTGAGGCTGCTGGACAAGACACTCCAGCTTTTTGTTTGTTTTTTGTTTTGTTTTGTTTTGTTTTAGATTTATTTATTTGAGAAAGAGAGGAGGGGCAGAAGAAGGGGGGAGAGAGAGAGAGAATCTCCAGCAGATTCCGCACTGAGCAGGGGAGCCCGACACATGGGCTCAATCTCACAACATGAAATCACGACCTGAGCTGAAACCAAGAGTTGGACACTTGTGCTCAAGACACTTCGATTCTGACCACAGCTCTTCCTTAGGGACAAGGGATACAAGCAGTGTTCAAACATGGCACCAGTTCTACCTCCAGAGAATAACATTTCCTATGGAAAACAGACCGTGAGCGTCTTGGTTCGTGGGCTCTTATTTCCATTGAATACAGTGGCTAACAGCAATGTTCTTATCTTCCTGGCTAGACATCAAAGGACAGGGTATAATGGCTATAATAGAGGGCCCTTCCATTCATTTCTATAGAGGTTACAAATAAGGATGATCTTACTTAGAAAAAATGAGTGAAAGGTTTTGGAGTCATAAAGAAGATGTAACGTAGTTCCTTCTTGCTCGTGGCTTTGAGACTCACATGGAGAGAAAATATAATATGCATTTTTTTTAATATTTATTTGACAGAGAGAAATCACAAGTAGGCAGAGAGGCAGGCAGAGAGGCAGGCAGAGAGAGAGGAGGAAGCAGGCTCTCCGCAGAGCAGAGTGCCCGATGAGGGGCTCGATCCCAGGACCCTGGGATCACGACCTGAGCCGAAGGCAGAGGCTTTAACCCACTGAGCCACCCAGGCGCCCCTTGCATTTTTTTTTTTTTTCTTAAAAGGCACGGTGCCTATCTTTTTCCTTTCAGAATGTTTAAGTACATTTATTTTCACTATACTCACATTTTCCCCATAACTTGGCTATGTCATAATTAAAAATTTAAGACCCCTTCCCCCCAACTTCCCAAGTGAGGTATACTGATGGCTGAAGTGAGGAGTCTCTCTAGAGCTCATGTTCCACACGTAGACATGCTGTAGTCTCAAGTAGCTATGAAGGCTGGGCTATGAATGACATGTTTTCTCCTCCATCAACTTTTGGTATATGGATATATCCCTATTTCATAGATTAAGGGAGGAAAAAAGTGATCTTTAAGCACTGTGAAATAAAACACTTGTATCCAAAAGCTTCTCGGATCATAAAATTCATCTGTGCTGTGCGGACCGGTCCTACAAGGTTCAGAGATTTCACAGAGGGAGGGGAGGTGGGCCTCTCCACCTTCCAGTTCTCTCCTACTTGACCGATCAAATTAACAGCCTCCATTAGCCAAATACATTAAAAAAAAAAAAAAAAAGGAATACCACAATTTTATCTGGGTATCTAATAACTAAAGGTCAGAAAAAACCTGCCAGGCTTCTATCAGAGCAATGTACCCTGCAGAAACTCTTGCCAGTTACTGAAGTTTTATATAGTTATTAAAATTACTAGGACGATCAGTACTGTTTACCCAACACACATTCAGCAAATCCTGCAAGGAACAAAAATGCAGCACACTGTTCCCCAGCATTTACCAAGGTGCAGACAAGTACGTAGACAGAAAAGCCTACCTTTGTGTTAAAAGTACAGTGGTAGTTGAAATCCTAATCGAGACACAATTCTGTATCTTGCTTTGTTAACTTAATGTTACAGCACAAGCTTTTCCCCATGATGCAAGTGGGGCATCACATGCAGGAAAACCTGGGTTTGCATTCCAGCCCCGCCACTGCGACCTTGGGCAGCTGGCTACCACTCCCATTGAGCCTTGATGCCTCAATTCTCGAATGGGGATAAAAAATCCACCTCATGATGTTATTTCAAGAACTGAAAGAGATAAAATAGGTCAAGTACCATAAAAGTAAGAGGCAATCGGGAAATCTTAAAACGCTCTTTTTCTGATTCTTTCTGAGCTCCTCATTTTAAAGAGCTGCACAACTGGGGACTTCTGGGAAGATGGTGAAGTAGAACCTGAAGCTCACTTCATCCCACAGATACACCTAGAGAACACGCACATCAGGGTAAACAACCCGGAAAATGACCTGAAGCCTGGCAGAACAGACTCTCCACAGCTAAACGTAGAGAAGGAGCCACATCAGAAAGGATAGGTAGGGCAGAGATGCGACTGGGAACCAAACCAACCCTCCAGACTGTCCTCAGGAGGAGGATCACTGCCAGCACAGAGAAGGCAGAGGAGAAGACTCCAGCTCAGGCACCCCAGGCACAGCGGGCCTGCACTGGGAATACAATCCCCATATCCTTTGGCTTTGAAAACCAGAGGGTCTTAACTTCATGAATTCTTATAATCAGTGGAGTTTAAGACCTAGAACTTTAAAAATGAACAGGCTCAACTCTGGAAGCCAGAGAGTGAGAGAAAATTGAGTTCCCACCCTTAAAGAGACAGCGCAAAAACAGCCTCACTTTGAAACAGCACAGAGGCGGCAGTTTGTGAAACACCTGGGGTATAGAGATGCCACTTCCCTGCCCACCACTCCCAGCCTACATATAGGTGACACCTGCAGGAACCAGCACAGCACAAATACTCTCCACCTCGCTCCCTAACAGTGCACTCTGCCCCACACACTTCTGTGGATCCACCCCCTCCAACCTGTCCTTAGCACCTCTCCAAAGCAGCTCCAGGTTCCTCCCCAGGCAGAACTGAGAAGCTCTGCTAACACTGCACACCCTGTTCCTGTATCCTCCTGCAGACACACTCCCTCCAACCCACGCTTGGCCGGAATCCCTACAAAGAAGTGTCATAGCATGGCAGTAAGCAAGCAGCCCTGACGGGGATCAGCACCACTCAGAAAGGGATTCCTGCTCTGGAGTGAGAGGAAGAAAACCACACGCACAGCAGTCCAACTGGGACCCCAGCAGTGGGCTGGGGGAAGGCATCTGTTGTGACTGCAAGTCCCACTAACCAAGGAAAGCTTCTAAGGGGACAATACAGGGAAAGTGCCCTGTAGTTCAGTGCTACTATATCTCTGGCAAACACCTGGTCTGACCCAAAGCAAGCCCAGTGTGGCCCTAGACGGCCCACTAATAATAAGGGTCCAAATCTTGCCCACAACAGGCAACGAGAGCCATCACCAACAACTGGACTGAAGGCAAAAGTGGCACAGCCACAACTGTAGGGGGCACCCTCACACAGGAGGTGCTTAGGAGATAGCCCTTAAGCACCAGGTTCTGGTGAACAGAGGACACTGCAGGGCACTCCAGCACCTCTTCTTCATAAGACCACTACTTTCAAGAGCAGGAGATATAGCTGACTTTCCTAACACAGAGAGACAGACACAGAGATTTAGACAAAATGAGGAGACAGAGGACTATGTCCCAAATAAAGCGAGGACAAAATCACAGCAAGAAAGCTAAATGAAAGAGAGATAAGTCATATGCCAGATAAATAATTTTTTAAAAGATTTTATTTATTTATTTGACAGAGAGACAGAGACAGTGAGAGAGGGAACACAAGCAAGGGGAGTGGGAGAGAGAGAAGCAGGCTTCCCACTGAGCAGGGAGCCTGACACGGGACTTGATCCCATGACTCTGGGATCATGACCTGAGCCAAAGCCAGATGCCTAACAACTGAGCCACCCAGGCACCCCGCCAGATAAAGAATTAAAAGTAATAATCATAAGGATACTCACTGGACTTGAGAAATGAGTGGAGGATCTCAGTGAGACCCTCAACAAAGAGATAGAAAACATAAAGAATGAATCAGAGATGAAAAACTCAGTCACTGAAATTTCTGGAGGACAGAATAGTGGAAGACAGTCAAGTTGAACAGGGGAGAGAAAAAAAGAATCATAAAAAATGAGTCTAGATTAAGGGAACTCCATCAAGTACAATATTTGCATTATAAGGATCCCACAAAAAGAGAGAGAAAAGGGGGCAGAAAATTTATTTGAAGAAATAGCTGAAAACTTCCCAAATCTGGGGAAGGAAAAAGAAATTCAGATCTTAGAAGCACAGAGAGTTTTCAACAAAACCAACCAAAGGAGGTCCACAACAAAACACATAGCAATTAAAATGGCAAGAAAATTGTGATAAACAGAGAGTTTCAAAAAGAGCAAGAGAAAAGAAAACAGTTACATACAAGGGAAGCTCCATATAGCTATCAGTGGATTTTTCAGCAGAAACTTTGCAGACCAAAAGGGAGTGACATGACATATTCAAAGCGCTGAAAGAAAAAAGAAAAAAAAAAAGCCTGCAACCAAGACTACTCTAACTATCAAGGCTATAATTCACAATACAAAGAGAGATAAAGAGTAAGAGTCTCCCAGACAAACAAAAGTTAAAGGAATTCATCACCACTAAACTAGCCCTACAAGAAGTGTTAAAGGGGACTCTTTGAGTAGAAATGAGACCATAGCAAAAATAAGAACAGCAGGAAGCACAAAAGCAGTACAAATTAAGTATATCTATAAAATCAGTCAAGGGATTCACAAAATAAAAGGACGCAAAGTATGACACCATTTACCTAAAACATGGAAGGGTGAAGAGTAAAAATGCAGTGCTTTTAGAATGGGTTCAAACTTAAACGACCATCAAGTTAAAATAGACTTCAAAATGCATAAGATGTTATATATAAACCTAATGGTAACCACAAGAAAAAAAATCAGTAATGGATCTGAAAAAAATGAAGAGAAGGGAATTCAAGTATATCACTAAATTAAGCCAGGGCACCATGAGATAAGAGAACAAGAGAAGAGAATACAGAAGAACTACAAAACAACCATAAAACAAGTGACAAAATGACAGTAAGTACATACTTATCAATAATTATTTTGAATGTAAATGGACTAAATGCACCATTCAAAAGATATGGGGGGGGTGACAGAATGGATTTAAAAAAAACCAAAAATATGCTGCCTACAAAAGACCCATTTCAGACCAAATACTCATGCAGACTGAAATACAGAAATGAAAAAATATATATCATGGAAATAGAAGTGAAAAGAAAGCTGGGATAGGAATACTTATATCAGATAAAACAGACTTTAAGACAAAAGCTGTAACAAAAGACAAAGAAGAACACTACATAATCATAGAGGAAACAATCCAAAATGAAGATACAACAATTATAAATATTTATGCAACCAATATAAGAGCACCCATGGGGCACCTGGGTGGCTCAGTGGGTTAAGCCTCTGCCTTCAGCTCAGGTCATGACCCCAGAGTCCTGGAATTGACCCCTGCATCGGGGTTCTGCTTAGCAGGGAGCCTGCTTCCCTCCCACCTCCCGCCTGCCTCTCTGCCTATTTGTGATCTCTCTGTCAAATAAATAAAAATAAAATCTAAAAAAAATAAATAAATAAGAGCACCCAAATACAGAAAACAGCTATTAACAAATATACACAAAGTATCAACAGCAATCCAATAATAGTAGGGAATTAAAACACCCCACTTACATCAATGGATAGATCATCCAAACAGAACATCAACAAGGACACAGTAGCTTTGAATGACACATTGGACCCCTGGGATCTAACAGATTTAGAACATTCCATCCTAAAACAGAATACACATTCTTTTCAAGTGCACATGGAACATTCTGCAGAATAGATCATATGTTAGGCCACAAAACAAGTCTCAACAAATTCAGAAAGGCTGAAGTCATACCATGCATCTTTTATGACCACCATGCTATGAAACTAAAAGTCAACCACAAGATAAAAATATGGAAAGATCGCAAACACATGAAAGTTAAATAAAATGCTGCTAAACAATGGATGGGTTGACCAAGAAATCAAAGAGGAAATAAAAAAACACATGGAGACAAATGAAACAAATAAACAAACACAATGGCCCAAAATCTTTGGAAAGCAGTGAAAGCTGATCTAAGAGGGAAGTTTATTGTAATATAGGCATATTTCAAGAACAAAATCTCAAACAACCTAACCTTACACTGAAAGGAGCTAGAGAAAGAACAAACTAAACCTAAAACCAGTAAAAGGAAGAAAATAAAAAAGATCAGAGCACAAATAAAGTAGATACTAAAAACAAAAACAAAAACAAACAGAACAGATCAATAGAAACTAGGAGCCAGTTCTTTGAAACAGTCAACAAAATTGAACAACCTTTGGCCAGAATCATTAAAAAAAAAAAAAAAAGAAAGAAAGAAGGAAAGAAAAGACTCAAACAAAACCATAAATGAAAGAGTAATAATGAACACCACAGAAATACAAAGGACTATAAGAGAATATCATGAAAAATTATATGCCAACAAAGTGGACAATCTAGAAGAAATGATAGATAAATTCTTAGAAACATATAACCTCCTAAAACTGAATCAAGAAGAAACAGAAAATTTGAACAGACCAATTAACAGTGATGGAATCGAATCAGTAATCAAAAGAGTCCCAACCAACAGAATCCAGAACTAGATGGCTTCACAGATGAATTTTACCAAACATTTAAAAAAATTTTTTTAAAGATTTTATTTATTTATTTGAGAGAGAAAAAGAGAGAGAGAGAATGAGAGAGGTCAGAGGGAGAAGCAGACTCCCTGTGGAGCTGGGAGCCCGATGAGGGACTCGATCCCGGTACTCCAGGATCATAACCTGAGCTGAAGGCAGTCGCTCAACCAACTGAACCACCCAGGCACCCAAACATTTTTTTTTTAAGATTTATTCATTTATTTGAGAGAGATGGGTGGGGAAGAGCAGAGAGAGAGTGAGAATCCCAAGCAGACTTCCTGAGTGTGGAGCCCGTAATGGGGCTCAATCCCATGGCCCTGAGAACATGACCTGAGCCAAAATCAAGAGTCAGACACTTAAATGACAGAGCCACCCAGGTGCCCCAAATTCTACCAAACATTTAAAAAAGAGTTAATACCTATTTTGTTCAAACTATTCCAAGAAAACAGAAGAGGAAGGAAACCTCCAAATTTATTCTATGAGGCTAGCATTACCCTGATAAAAACATCTCTCTCTCTCACACACACACACACACACACACCAGGCCAATATCGCTGATGCACATGAATGTAAAAAGCCTCAAAAAATATGAGGAAGCCAAATCCAACAATGCATTTAAAAAATAATTCACCACAATCAAGTGGGATTTGTTCTTAGGATACAAGGGTAATTCAATATTGCCAAATAAATCAATGTGATACATCACATCAACAAGAGTAAATAACAATATGATCACTTCAGTAGAGGTAGAAAAAGCATTGGATGAAGTACAACATCTATTCATGATAAGAACCCTCAAAAAACTATATTTAGAGGGAACATACCTCAACATAATAAAGGCCAGATATGAAAAACCCACAGCTAACATCATACTCAATGCTGAAAAACTGAGAGATTTTCCCCTAAGATCAGGAGGAAAAAGACAAGGATGTCCACTAACCACTTTTATTCAACATAGTACTGGAAGTCCTAGCCATAGCAATTATACAACAAAAAGAAATAAAAGGCATTCAGATTGGTAAGGAAGTAAAACTTTCACTATTTGCAGAGATATGATACTATGTATAGAAAACCCCAAAGACTCCACCAAAAAACTACTAGAACTGATAAATTAATCAGTAAGGTCACAGGATACAAAATCAATATACAGAAATCTGCTGCATTTCTATATACTAATATTGAAGTATCAGAAAGAGAAAATAAGAAAACAATACCATATATAATGGCACCAAAAATAATAAAATACCTAGGAATAAACTTAAGCAAAGAGGTAAATGATCTGTATTCTGAAAACCATACAACACTGATAAAGAAAGTGAAGAAACTAGAAGACGACACAATAAAATGTAAGATAGTCCATGCTCATGGATTGGAATAACAAATATTGCTAAAATTCCCATACTACCCAAAGCAATCTACAGATTTAATGCAATCCCTATCAAATACATCTATCAAAATACCAACAGTATTTTTCAAAGAACTAGGTCAAATGATCCTAAAATTTGTATGGAACCATAAAAGACCCTAAATAGCCAAAGCAATCTTGAAAAAGAAGAACAAAACTGGAGATCTCACAATCTCAGATTTCAAGATATACTACAAAATATACTGATCGAAATAGTATGGTACTGGCACAAAGAGACACATAGGTCAGTGGTACAGAACAGTGAGCCAAGAAAAACCCACAGTCATATGGTCAACTAATCTTCAACAAAGGAAGCAAGGACATGCAATGGGAAAAAGACAGTCTCTTCAGCAAATGGTGTTGGCAAAACTGGACGGCAGCATGCAAAAGAATGAAACTGGACCACTTTCTTATACTACAAACAAAAATAAAATGAGAATAGATTAAACACCTAAATGTGAGACCTGAAACCACAAAAATCCTAGAAGAAACCACAGGCAGTGACTTCTCTAACATGAGCCACAGCAGCATTTTTCTAGATATGTCTCCTGACCAAGTGCAACGAAAGCAAAAATAAACTATTGGGATAAATAAAAAGCTTTTGCACAGCAAAGGAGAGTGTTATATACAACCAATGAGTCATTTACACTACATCAAAAACTAATGATGTACTATATATGCTAGCTAACTTAAATAAATAAATAAATAAACAAATAAAGGCAACCTATGACATGGGAAAAGATATTTGCAAGTGACATATCCTACAAAGGGTTAGTATCCAAAATATAGAAAGAACTGATACAACTCAGTACCAAAACAAAAGCAAAACAAAACAAAACAAAAAAAACCAAACCAAAACAAATAATCCAATTAAAAATAGGCAAAAGACATGAACAGACACTTCTGCAAAGAAGACATCCAGACCCAGGAAAAGATGCTCAACATCACTCATCATCAGGAAAATGCAAATCAAAACTACAATGAGATATCACCTCACACCTGTCAGAATGGCTAAAGTAAAAACAAAAAAACAACAAAAAACAAAAAACACGAAGCAACAGGTGTTGACAAGGAGACAGAGACAAAAGGAACCCTTGTGCACTGTTGCTTGGAACGCAAACTGGTGCAGCCACTCTGGAAAATAGGGAGTTTCCTCAAAAAATTAAAAATAGAACTACTCTACAATCCAGTAATTCCACTTGTGGTATCTACCCAAAGAAATGAAAACATTAATGCAAAAAGATATATGCACCTCTATGTTTATAGCAGCATTATTTGCAATAGCCAAATTATGAAAGCAACCCGAGTATCCAACCATAGATGAATAGCTAAAGAAGAGGTGGTATTAAGGAGGGCATGTATTGCATGGAGCACTCGTGTGGTGCATAAACAATGGATCTTGGAACACTGAAAAAAAATTTTTTTAATAAAAAAAAAAAGACGTGGCCTGTGTATGCACTGGAATATTACTCAGCCATAAAAAAGAACGAAATCTTGCAATTTGCCATGACATGGATGGAGCTAGAGGGTGTAATGCTAAGGGAAATAAGTCCGTCTAAGTCCGTCAGAGGAAGATAAATATCATACAACTAAACTCATGTGGAATGTAAGAAACAAAACACATAAACAAAGAAAAAAGAGACAAACAAAATAACAAATTCTTAACTATGGAGAACAAACAGATGGTTAACAGAGAAGGGAGGTGGGGGATGGGTGAAATAGGTGAAAGAGATACACTTACCATGATCAGCACCGAGTAATGTATAGAAAGGCTGCATCACTATACTGTATGCCTGAAACTCATATTACCCTACATGTTAAGTATATTGGAATTAAAAAAAAAAAACCAAAAACTAAAATGAAGTTAAGGAATTAATTAAGAATAAATAATTATGTGGGGTTCCACGACACAATTTACTCACTGATTCCCCTATTACTAGGCATTTGGGGGCTCATAATTTGTCGCTATTATGAATAATGCACTAATAAATATCTTTGCACATGTAGTTTTTTCCAGTAGTTGGATTTCTTTGGGGAGGAGAATCCTAGATTCTCAAAAGTGGAATTACCAAATCCAAAGTTCAGTAAATAGTGTTGCCCAGCTGCTTTCCAAATGTTCAGTGGTTTATACCACCATTGAAAATAGAATAATTGTAGCTGATATTCACTGAGAGTTTACAACATGCCAGGCACTATTTTGAGCCCTTCATATCTTTTCTCTTCTGTAATCCTCAAAACAACTACAGGAGGTAAGTACTAACACATTATGCCCATTGTACAGAGCACATTACTATGGAAAGATACAACACCGATATGGTGTCTCGCCATGGTTTTAATGGTGCATTTCTTTAGTAATTCTCAAAACTGGGCATTTTTCATATGTTCACTTTCACACCCCACACAAATATTCCTTCTATGAATTCATTCTTCCTGTCCTTTGCACATTCACGCTCTGAAGTCGGCCTACTTACCAATTTATACGAATCATCCTCTAATAAAAAACACCTCATGGACCTATCTGCTGAATACTTCCCCAGATACTGTTTTCCTTTTGCTTTTACTAATTTTTAGACATAGACACAGACATATTTGACCATTTTACACAGTCAGAAAGTATATCTTACTATTTTCTATCACAGGTTTTTACATAACTTAATCTCTTATTAGAAATTATTAGAAAATAACATCCTTTTCAAATGTTCTATATGTATCATTTCCCTATTCTCCTAGAGTAAAGATGGATATGTCTGAATTTTGTTTCGGATATGTAATACACAACAGTGTTCCAATAAGCAATGATAAGCAGGAGAAACAAAACCGACTGTAAGCAGGGTAGAATACATGAAATCCTGTCAGACATCCAGATACATTATTTGTTTGGCTGACTGATAATGCAACATACAAGAACTTCCAAAGAAACAAGAATGGGTAATTATCCACCAATTATTACAAGTTTTGAATCGGCTTAAACTGGTTCCTTGATGACATTATAAAGGTAGGGATCATCCAGAAAGTTAGAAAATAGAAAAAAATAAAAGATAAGCTATTTAATATGTCACGGCTCCTCACTAAAGCTTCCAACAGGAAGGTGAAGAAATGAAAATAAAATAAAAAGGGAAACAACAGAGCAACTGCGCCCTTGGAATAAACACAGATAGGCAGAATGAAATTTGAGGATTTTTCAGAGTATGCTGAGCTGTATTAAAAAAAAAAAAAAAGAAAGGGCTTAGAATCTTAGAAACTCCACAGATGCTTTGGGAACCATGAACAGCCGTTCATAGTATCAACTGTTCTTGAGACGGGGTTCCACGACACGAAATCGCAATTAATTAATTTAATTAATCAGTGATTAATTAATGGTAATTAATTAAATTTAATTAATAATTAATTAAAAAGCAATTTTTAATGCTCAGGTAAACCGCTGGGGCAGACCAGCCCAGTGCCATGTAGGAACCTCAGCTCGGCCCTGCTGGGCCCTGCCTGTCACCTACGAGCAGCAACCTTCGTCACGAGGAACAAATGAAACAAAAACCTCCCTCAGGTCACTGGCCAGCAATGTCCAGAGCTGCTTATCACAAGCTGGAAAAATGCCTTCTTTAAAACAAACACTGTTTTAACGCCACACCAAGAGCCCGGCCAGATATCTTTCAGTGTACCATGAGAATTTAGAAACTGTCTTCTCTGGAAGAGTTGTGCTGTGAATTCCAGGTGAAGGGACAGCTTCTGAGACACAGACCCAGGAAGAAACCAGAGGGCGTCAGTCCTGGGATCTCTCGGCGACCCTCATCTCCCACCTCCCCTGCCTACACCTCCACCAGGATCCAGGGGAACGCGGCTCAGACCAGTGGAGGTGTCACCGAACACCGGGACACTGAAACGCCGGGAAGTCTGACATGTCCTCTGCCAGACTGTGGCCGAATGCAAGCTAAACAGCCCCATGTACCTGTAGTGCCCCCGACAGGCCGTGGCCGGGCCACCGATGGCGCATCCTCCGAGTAGATCCCTCGGGCGGCGAACGGGGCATCAGCCGACGTCTGTGGCTGCTGGGGCTCCGGGGGAACGAGCTCCGAAGACTGCAGCAAACCGGAGCCAAAACCTGGTCTGAAGGCAAAGCAAGCCCAGGCATCAGGACCACACGTCCCCCCGGCTCTGGTATTTGACTAGTGCCACCCTTGGCCCTACAGACAAGGAAGACCTCTCTGCCTAGCAGTGTATTATCTGTCTCCTTGCCTGGAACACGAGCTCCCTAAGGGCAAAGGCGTTTTCTCTTTGCTCATGTACATATCTCCAGCGCCAAGAACAGTGCCTGGGATATAGCTGGTGCTGGAGAAATCTCTGCCAGATGACTGAGGAAGAAATGCCTTAGCTCACAGACCCCAGGAAGGTGCAGGTGAGGTTCCAGCGCCGGAGCCTCTCCAGCATGGGACTCAGTGGTGGTTCCCAACCTCGGCTGCACAGTAGTATCTTTTAAAACCCCCCGATGTCCATGCTGCACCCCAGCCCAATGAAAACAGAACCTCTAGAGGTGGCACCCAGATAGGGCAGTTCAGAGTTCCACTGACGGTCCTGATACTGAAGGCTGAAGACCAGTGCTTCAAGTGGGGGTTCTCCTACTTTTTGGTCTCAGGACACCTTTATAATCATAAATTACTGAGGACTCTTGAGAACATCTGTTTATGTGGATTATATCTACAGATATTTCTTGCATTCAGAATTAAAATGAAAACAGTTTTAAATACCTATGCCTAAAATTAATTTAAAAATCACAATATTAAGCATCTTACCCGTTAATATGTTCTCATGAAATCAATTATATTTTCTAACCCCTCCCTCCCCAAAAAGTAGTGAGAAGAGTTTGACTTTTTTTTCAAATCTCCTTAATAGATAACATCTGGATTTTCATATACTTTGTATTCAATCAGTTGCTGTCAGTTAGAAATCCCACTGATTTATTTTGCACTTTGAACGGACACATGCATGATTTTATGACATAAGTCATTTGGAAAATATGGGTTCATTGAGTTATGCAGACTTCCTAGATATTGATACATTTCATTTGGTAGTACCAAAAAAAATTAATTCATTAATATCACCACTGAGCTCAGCAAAATAGTCTTTTAAGTACTAGGAAGTTGTCAAGCGCCCAGTGGCAGACAAAAATCAAATTTTCACTTGAAAGCTCAATTTTATCATTGACAACAAATCCTGTCAGTTATTTTTCTTGAAGTGACAGGCTCACTTCCTTCATTCTCAAGACAGTGTCTGCCAAGCAGCACAAGTCTGAATGATGATGTCTGCCAATTGACAACGCAAACGGAAAACTGAGCAGCAGTACAGATCAGTTCTCGACACAAACACCTGAGCAGGTGCTTGTCCTTCAAAATCCCATACTGCACAAAGCACTTTATATGTATTCCTCTTTTGTCCTCTTTTGTGATTAAAAACTCAAGGGTTTACTTTTAATAAAATTAGTAATTTGTACTACTTCATCAAGGACATGCTAACATAACTAACAAGCTGGCATTTTTAAAAGTCGGACTACATGGTGGTGAGGAATATGAGGACATTCAGGCCATTTGGTGCCTCTGCCTCGACTCGGGCTAAGGCTCCAGAAGTTTCATCCACCATTGCTTTTGCCCCTCAGTGTAGGCATCAACACAATTTAAAAAAAAAAAAAAAAAAAAAAAAAAAAAAAGGTCAAATAACGCTTTAATATTATTATGAAACACAGTTTTGACTTCATAGACCCAACCCACCCACCCAAAGGGTGTCGAGGACCCTCAAGGGTTATGAGAATCCCACCTTGAGAACCACTCTTCTAAAGAAACTCGAGAATAAAAAAATACGATAGTCCAATTACAGCTCTTTGCAAATGACAGTCAACTCGTAATTAACAGATCAAACTAGTCTGAGGAGAACACAGACTGGTTTGCCCCTACTCTATAGTCTTATTTCTAGAGCACCTCCTGGCAGCTGAAGCCTGAGCTATTTATATTGCTATCTGTAGATCACTGCTACTGTTTTAGGTTGACCTCGGAGAGAGATGCCTGACATTTCTGACCTTACGGATCTAAGAGTGTAACATGAAGGCATGCTGCTCCTTCCGCATCTGTAGCCTGCAGTTCACCTCATCGAATCATAATCTCTTGACCACCTACCCAAGAACTAGCTCTTGCCTTTTAGTTATTTCTACTTTACCCAGTTATCCTCCTCCTGGCTCCATGTGCATCCTTTTTATCCTAAATTGTGTGCACACAGTTCATTTGGATCCCAATCCCCCAGAATCCTTTAACTTGAGTAGCCATAAAATTGGCCATCCAAACCAGAATGCCTTTGAGAGTCCAAGTGATTAATAATTACTCTAAAAAACAGGTGTAAACTGCACTGAGCTGGGCAAACCAGATCAGATCACCCCCCATCTTTAACTTCTGCCCCAGATCACCTAATCTTCATGCACCCTCTTTACCTTTGTTGTTTTTGGACCATGAAGCAGTGCCTGGGCTGGGGAGGGCTTTGGGGGAGAATAAAACAAGCCCCTCTGAAAATGTGGGCAAAGAAAGAACAGAAAAAAATGAGGAAGCAGGTAACATTCCTACTTCTGTGTGATTTGTGGTCATTGAAAGAATAGTTGAATATGACTTCTGAGATTAACTGGTTTTCTGCAATTCCTCCTTTGTAATACAAAATCATTTGTCCACTCCTGTGGGTCTGCTTATGGACTCTTTATTCTGTTCCCCTGGTCTATTTGTCTAGTTTTACAGTGATAGCACAATGTCTTCATTACCTTATAGTAAGTTACAAGCTTTAGAACAGTCCTCACGTATTATTCTTTTTCTCAAAGTGTCTTGAGTATTATTGGCCCTTTGCATTTCTACATACATTTTAAAATCAGCTTGTCAGTCTCCACATATCTCTTTAAAGACAATGAACTACGAGGGTTTTGAATAGGGTCAAAATGAATCTGTACATTACTTATGGGAAACTGATATTTTAAATACAGTGAGTTGCCCAATCCATGAACACTTTCTTTAGAGGGCTTAGCTACCTTTTGTGAGATTAATTCTGAGATATTTTATATTTCTTAATGCTATTTTGGGTATTATCTTTAAAAGTTTTTATTTTGTCTGTTGCTCATGAACAGAAATAAAACAGATTTTTGTATGCAGATCTTATATCTAGCTATTTTGTAATTTATCTATCTTGTTAAATACTCTTAATACTAACAATTTATGTGTTGACATTTGAGGGTTTTCTTTTTTTTTTTTTATAAACATATAATGTATTATTAGCCCCAGGGTACAGGTCTGTGAATCGCCAGGTTTACACACATCACAGAACTCACCATAGCACATACCCTAGTACATACCTTCGCCAATGTCCATAACCCAACCACCCTCTCCCTACCCACCTCCCGGGGCAACCCTCAGTTTGTTTTGTGAGATTAAGAGTTTCTTATGGTTTGTCTCCCTCCCCAGTCCCATCTTGTTTCATTTTTTCCTTCCCTACCCCTCAAACCCACCACTTTACCTCTCAACTTGACATTTGAGGATTTCATTTAAAAAAATATATCATTTGAGAATAATAACAGTATTATTTCTTTTCTTGAATTCCTTAATCTTTTTGTTTCTTTCTTTTTATTTGTTTCATTAAACCATCTAGACCCTCAGGGCAATGCAGATCCCCAGGGCAACAGAAGTAATGGAAGCAGCTATCTTTGTCTTGCTTCTATTCTCAAAAGGAGAACTTTCAACATTTCAACCTTAAGTCATATTTGCTGAGATAACTTATCATATTAGACAAGGTCGCTTCTATTCTCTGCTTGCTAATATTTTCACCACGAATGGATGATGAATTTTATCAAATGCTCTATTTAGTGAAATGAGATTTCCCTTTTTTTCTCCTCAAGGTAGTGAATTAGATTGGCTGATTTTCCAAAATGTTAAATTGCCCTTGCATTGTTGGAACAAATCCAGTTTGGCTGTGATATGATATCCTCTCATATACAATGCTGGATATGTTTGCTAATATTTGGTTTCAAGTTTCTGCATCTATGCTCATGAGTAAAATTCATGAACCTTTAATGTCTTCTTTCCTGCAATTTCCCTGTCCTTGTGTCATCCTTGATATCAAGGTGATGCAGTCTTGGGGCACCTGGGTGGCTCAGTTGTTAAGTGTCTGTCTTCGGCTCAGGTCATGATTCCAGGATTCTAGGATCAAGTCCCTCATTGGGTTCTCCGCTCAGCAGGGAGCTTGTTTCTCCCTCTACCTCTGCCTGCTACTTCCCCTACTTGTGCTCTCTCTCATGCTCTCTCCCTCTCTGTCAAATAAAAAAATAAAAGATAAAGGTTATGCAGTCCTAAAGAATGAGGTGGGGAGCGTTCTCTGTTCTTATATCCTATAGATAATTCGTAGGACACTGGCATGTTTACTTCCTTTCATGTTTTTGGTAGAATTCATCATCGAAGCCCAAAGTTTTCTTTGTGGGAAGAATTTTAAGAATGATTTCAATTTCTTTAATAGTTACATGACAATTCAGGCTTTCTTTCTAGAAAATTTCCCATCCATCTTATTTTGAAAAAAAAATTTTTTTTTCAATTTAATTTATTTCTTGATAAGTTCTAACCCCAGCGTGGGCCTCCTATCACAACCCTGAGATCAAGGGTCGGATGCTCACTGACCGAGCCAGCCAGATACCCCAGAAGTTTTCCATTTAAGAATTTTTTTTTAAAGATTGTATTTATTTGAGAGAGAGAATGTGAGAGAGAGCATGAGACAGAGAGTAAGCACAAGCAGGCGGAAGGGGTAGAGGGAGAAGCAGAAAGTCTTTTCTGCTGAGGAAGGAGCCAGATGCAGAACTAAGATCCCAAGACCCTGGGATCATGAACTGAGCCGAAGGCAGACGCTTAACTGACCTACTTTCCATTTTAAATTTAACAATATTGCGTTCGTAGAATCTTCCTAACATCTGTGAAATCTTTTTTAAAAATCTGTCAAAATCTTTTTTATTTCTGAAAGATCTGGATTAATATGTCCTTTTTTCATTCCCGTCAGTGATAATGATATGCAGCTTACTTGATCAAGCTCTCCAGGGATTTACCATTTGATTAGCTTCTCTCAAAGAACCAAAGAATAGGGGAGTTTTGTCAATCTCCCCTATTATGGTATTTGTTTTTCTATTTCAGTAATTTCTTTTTATTTATTAATTTTTTTCAATTTTATTTATTTATTTGAGAGAAAGTGAGCAAGCAAACGAGAGAGAGAGAGAGCACAAGCAGAGGGAGAGGGAAAAGCAGACTCCCCTGCTGAGCAGGAAGCCCAACATGAGGCTCGATTCCAGGACCCTGGGATCATGACCTGAGCTGAAGGAAGACGCTCAACCGACTGAACTACTCGGTGGCCCCTTTCTTTAAATTTCTATTCTTATTTTTATTATTTCCTTCCTTCTACTTACTTTAGATTTAATTAGATGTGGGTTGTTTTTTTTTAAACATTGAGATAGATACTTAGATCACTGGTTTTCAGCCATTTTTCTTTTCAAATATATTTTGATTCACTTAAGGCATCAAACTCCCCCCTGAGCATGCCTTGAGATGTATCCCACAACTTTCACTATGTCGACTTTTCAAGACTCCAAGCTGCATGAGTCTGTCCAAAGTCCTGCTCACCCTCTCAGTCACCTCCTTTGGAATCAGCAGGTGCCCCTGGGAAAATCTTTGCCCAAAAGGCAGGGCTCATCTCTCTGGATTTCCTGGATCTTGGCCCCACACCACTTCACTGTCCTGTTAGCTATCTGGGTTTGGTTTTGTTTTATTTTAACATCTTGTCTAGCTTTTCTAGTTGCCCTCAGCAAATTATCTAGTCTGTCATTATTGGAAGCAGACCTTAAATTCTACCTTTTTTCTCCTCTTCAGATTAGCCCAAGAGAACACACAACTCTGAAGTTTTCATCTGCTCTAAATACTGGCTCAAAAAAGTGAGTTTACAAAATGTATAAAAGTTTATGTGAGGAAGTCCTAATGCATTTCTCCTAAAAACTTTACCTCGGCAATGGGCCTGATGGGGGAGTCATTCCATAGTCTTCATATCTCTGGAAGAAAACCAAAAGAAGATGAAGATTAACATTCCACATTTATTAGAAAGTGACAATAGCAAACATACAAATTTGGGTTTGCAGGATTGATTCTCAAGAGAATTATTTTCTCATAAAACAGCTGGCATGTCATTTAAGCATTCTGCCATCAATAATGCCAGACGATTCAGTCTGGGGAACTGAAACTACCATGCTTTAAAAAAAAAAAAAAAAACTCATTTCTAGACCTTTCTTTCTTTTTTGAAAATATGAGTAACAGCCTTCTGGCCTCTGTTTCTCCCTACAGGCGCATTCTCTACAAATCTGTATCTTCTGCTAAAAAGATAGGCCTTTGTGGTCATACTGAGTACAAATGACTCTACCCACATGGGCCATGATGGTCATCAGAGCCCGCCGGTTTCCAGCAGCAATCCAAACACACCCACAAAACTAAAGTATGTGAGTGTTGTACTGTGTTGTAGAACACTGTGGAAAGGGAAAGACTACAACGAGAACCAGAAATTAGACAAATGCTTAAAGATGAGGTTAACACCTTCAGTTTCTGAAAGTTTTCCGGCTCCAAGGAGTCCCAGCCATACTGCTGCCCTTATGTTCCACACAGTGCCTATATCCTTCGATCAGCACTTCTTACTTGAGCTAATCTCAGCTAACCATGTGTTCTTTGGCTAAAACAATACCAATACGGCATCAAATTTAAAGAAACATGTATCTATGTTGTGTTCCTCATGGTATCAACACATCCTGACTCTAACATTCATGGGACTCCTTTCAACAGCTTTGAGTCGATATTTGGGTATCAGATTTAACAAGCAGTTACGCTGGCCAGAGTCCATCCAGCTGCAGTCAGCTTGAACCAACTGGTTGTCCAGGATCTATAGCTTCAAGTGAAGTTACTATGTCAGCCTTGCTTCTGGACCTGCTCTCATATTAGATCTATTTTAAGCTGCCATTTAATGAATTAGTATTTTGTAGTAAGCACGATGAGTGCTAACCCCGGCCCCAGTAACAGAAACAAAGGGCTCACTAGCTTCGTTTTATAGATGAAATCAACTCACAAGGAAGTTGAGTAATTTCCTCCTGGTAAGTCTTTCTGACTCAAAAGACCAGGTTTTAACCACTGCATTGCAAGGCCCATGGTTCCCAAGCCAGATATAACCCCATTGAATAAATCTCTACTTTGTGAAGAAAAGTAGAGGATTTGGAATCAAACAGACTAGCCAAGCTACTCAACTTCCCTGGGCCTATTTCCTGATGCCAAGGAGGATAGAATGAACCCTATACCTCATACAGTTTGAAAGGATTATTCTGTATGAAACTGTGCTTAAATTACTTCATCTTCTGACCCTCTCTGCTTCCATTTCCTTGGCAGAGGGAGGGAGAAGAGAACCTTGTACATTTCCCCATTTGAGGTCAAACAGGCCAAGAGGATTATGGAAGAAGGGAAGAAGAGAAGGAAGAGGAGTTTCGATTCCTTCTCAAATAATTAAAGGGAAATCTGAGACCAGATAAAGATTATTCACAGTGGTCCCTGTGTTTTTCAGCAGTCTTGATTTTTTAAACATACTCATGTGCAAAATAAAACAAAACAAAAAAAGATCAAAGTTTACGTATCAGGATTTCAGGAGGTCCAGTAAGTGATAAACTAACAGAACAGTGAAAACGAGCCGTCTACTCTACCTGTTTTGTTATTATGGTACGAGGGATTTCAACTCTATTGTAATCAGAAAAAGGAAGTGATTTTTTCAGTAGTGCATGCCCCAGTGAAAAAGATTTTAAAAAATCAGAGACATAATGACAGGTGTTCAAGTGGGTCACAGCTATATAAAGCTTTGGGCAACATAATAGAATTTTAAGGTTTCAACCAGCGATGTCAAATGAAAATCCCATTTTACTGCATCCCTTCCTTCCATTCAGTATAAAACAGGCCAATAGAGCAAGAAAGACATGTTAAATCGTTGGTGGAGACTGGGATGGGTCTGCTTATAAAATGTCCTGGTTCAGACATCCATACTTGTACTTAGAAGACAGCTCCAGGGAGGTTAATGCTGCTCAGGAAAGCAGAAACACCACTCATCACCTAATGTAGCCTTCTCACCAATGCATAACTAATACCCTTATACTGTCCCAAAAAAAGATGAAAAAAAAATGTCATTAGATGGTAAATAAGGTTCATGTGGTAACTGAGGACATCCTGAGATCTACATTATTATGTTTTTACTATAGTCAAAGAAGGGAATAAAGGGTGATCAGGTTCCTTCTGGCAATAAACAGTAATTTATGACCAATTTATAAACATCATCAAATTATATTAGATATGCACAGATAGAGCCGATGATAGATTAAACAGCTATCATTATCAAAACAAGTGGGGTAATATCCAAGGTCCATGATGAGAAAACCACTCTGTTAAGCGTGTTTATAAAAATCTTGCTATGGAGGGGCGCCTGGGTGGCTCAGTGGGTTAAGCCTCTGCCTTCAGCTCAGGTCATGATCTCAGGGTCCTGGGATCGAGCCCCGCATCGGGCTCTCTGCTTAGCGGGGAGCCTGCTTCTCCCTCTCTCTCTCTGCCTGCCTCTCTGCCTACTTGTGATCTCTCTCTGTCAAATAAATAAATAAAATCTTTAAAAAAAAACTTGCTATGGATTTGAGTTCTTGGTTTAAGATGGCAGATTAAGGTGTTATTGTGGAATTGTTCATCTCCAAAACCTATGAACAATGAAAAAATAATAAAAATAATAACACAAATCAATCAAAAATTATTGCTAAAACACAAGCAGAGACCAAAGAAGCAAAGAAAGAAACAGATTCATGCCATAAACTGAGAGAACTAGCAGCCAAGGAATAAAAAAGGACTGTGGCTGCATAATGGTAAATAATAAGAATAGCAATTACTTTTTTTAAGTTCAAAGATGAGATGATAAAAGAACAGAATGAATGGAAATGGGAGACCAGAGAACTGAAATAATTTGGGACCTAATTATTGATGGAGATTATTTGAGGACTGAAATAATGCCTTTATGACTCTAAGAAATCAACTAGTGGGGAAAAGCATAGATATGGCTCCAAATCAAGTCAATGCCACAGACAAAAGGCCCATGATAATCATAAAGAAGGCAGAGAGACCAGGACAAAGTAGCTAAAGCCATTAGAGAATGAAAGGATAGGTACAGAAAACAAAGATGAGCCAACACGAAGATAATTGGTATCTCCGACTCCAATAAATGGAAGAGAGTAAGAAAATTGATTTAGATATTAAAGAAAGCTTCCCTAAAGTGAATGAAAAAGCTGAATCTGAAGATCAAATGAACCACTGCCTATTCATGGGGGGAAATGATTCAGAAAAACCAGCTGAGTGCCAGAATTATTTAGGCTTCCTAGCAGGTAGGGTACGTACGGCCCTTACCAGGAAAGGGGAAATTAAGATGGCCACGGATGTGTCAGCCTCTCCGCCCCCCGGCCTGCTTAACAGCAGTAAGTGGCATTTTAGAGGTCAGCCACCACCCTCATATCCTACATCCAAGACTGGAGCCAGAAAACAATCAGGAAGTCCTGCAGTGGTGGTGAGATGAGCTGGGTCCAACCTACATGATGCCGAGGACACTAGAGGGAGAAACTACAAAGCTGCAGCATGTTGAATGGACCCCAACTCCCTGTCTTTGCCTGCAGTGTACAATCTACCACCACTTCAACTGCCGCCTCGTGCCTTTTTTTTTAAGATTTTATTTACTTATTTGACAGAGAGAGGCACAGCGAGAGAGGGAACACAAGTAGGGGGAGCGGGAGAAGGAGAAGTAGGCTTCCCGCTGAGCAGGGAGCCCGATGTGGGGGCTCGATCCCAGGATCCCGGGACCATGACCTGAGCTGAAGCAGACGCTTAACGACTGCACCATCCAGGTGCCCTGCACCCTCTAGTCTGCACGTCTCTTGTCCTTTCATCCCATTTGCCTGAGAAACTTCTATTCTCGGATTAATCCAACTGCCCATTGTCTCCTTGTCTCCACCTGTGTATCCGAATGCTGATCAACAAAAATCCAGAACTTTAATTCGTGCCACTATAATTTTGTGACAGCCAATCTCAATAGGAGCTTCAATGCCACTAAGTAGTTACTCCTATGTCCCTAAATGGTCTTCTTTCATTCTCTACCAAAAGTATGCACAATCTCTGCTCTCCCTCGAATCTCTTGCCCTGCCACACTTGCATCATTCTCAATAAGTGATTCTGCTTTCTCCACTGTGAAAAATAGAAGCCACAATGAGATGGGAGGTCCCTCAACTTCTTGTCACCCACTACAAACATGATTATATCTGCACCCAGCTCCTCCCCACTCCCACTATTAAATTGGAAGAAATATATCCCCTCATTTCTAAAGATAATTCCTCCTTCGGTACTCTGGATCCCCTTTCCTGTACCATTGAACTCTCCCTCTAGGCTGGCTCAGTGCCATCAGCAATTAAACACACTGAGGATGAAGATTCTTCCTCTGGAATCCATTCTCTGCAGGATGCTAGTTGGGGCCACCAACATCACTCACCAAGATTACCGTGAAAACTTTCTAAATGTCTCCCTGCTTCTAGTCTTGCATTCTGACAAACCATTCTCCAATCTAAAATGAGAGCAATCTCTCAAAAAGGCACACTGAATTATGTCTTTAGAGTGCTCAAAACTCTTCAGTGTCTGACCATTACCCTCAGGATGAGGTCTAGGCTCTGTCCCAACAGCTTCCTGCTTTTTCTTTCCTGCCTCATGTCTCACCACTCCTACTTCTCACCCTGTATTAGTCCGCTAGAACTAATTTCATTGCTAAAAACATTTTGGAGCAAAAATTTTGATAGCCTCATTTCATTATAATTGACACACCATGAACTGTACATGTTCAAGTATGCAAATTTTTAAGTTTTGGCAAATGTTGGTACCCACAAACCATGTTCATAAACCAGATAATGAACATATCCATCACCACCCACGCTTCCTGGTGCCCCTCTGTAATCCCTCTGTCCCATAACCTTTCCCAAATTCACTCCATCCCTAGGCAACCACTGATCTGCTTTCTGTCACTATAAAGTAGTTTGAATTTTCTAGAATTACTAATAAATGGAATCATACAACATGCACTTTTTGGGGGGTGGGGGAGCTCCTCTCCCTCAGCATAACTATTCTGAGACCCAACCATGTTGTCATATGTATAAATAATTGTCAAATGTACAAATAATCATTCTTCTTTATTAATGAGTAGTATCCCACCGTATAAATACAGTACACTCTTTCTGCTTTTCTTGGGTGAAGCACTTTATAAATGTCAATTAGTTCAAGCTCATAATCAGTATGAATGCAAGACTTGTTCAAGTTTTCTCTACCTTAATGATTTTTTATATACTCATTCTATCAATTATTGAAAGAGAAGTGTTGAAATCTCTGCCTATAACATTGGCTTTATTTCTGCGTAAAGTTCTATTAGTTTTTACTTCCCATATTTTGATTCCCTGTCATAGGCACATAAACATTTAGGATTTTATGTCTTCCTGATGAACTGACTAATATATTACTATAAAATGATCCCTGTGTAATATTCTTTACTATGAAATCATTTTGGCTAACATTAATAGAGCCACTCAGTTTCTTGTGATGAGTGTTAACACAGTTCATCTATCTCCAGACTTTTTTCTTTCTTTCTCCATACTTTTAACCTATTTGTGGCTTTATATTTGATGTGTCTTGTGGGCAACAGATAATTGGATCATTAATTTTATTCCACTGATAGTTGCCCTGTAATAGGAATATTTAGACTATTCATATTTAATGTGATTATTGATAGGGCTGAATTTAAATCTAACATCTTGCTGTTTTCCATTTGTCTATTCTTTTAAAATCCTTGTCTACTACTTCTGAGTCATTTTCCTGCCTCTTTGCTTACCTGGCTAGTTTTGATTAGATTTCAGACCTTATTAATTTTAACTTGTTGAGTGCTATGTATTTTTGGATTCTTATAAATATTCTTGAGCTTTGTCCAGGTTCACGTATTGTTTTTTGCTTTGTTAGGTAGAACTAGGGAAGCTTTAATCTGGGGCTCATTTTGCCCCACTACTGAAGCAACCTGATGTCCCTTCTGAGTAACCTAACTGGTGCTCCATGAATTATGCAGCTTTCTGCTCTGGAAGAAAAGGAACTGTAATCATCAGCTTGGGCCGTCATAACAAAATACCATAGAATGGGTGGCTTCAACAACAGAAATGTATTTTCTTGCAGTTCTGTAGGTCTGAAAGTCCAAGATCAAATTTCCGGCAGGGTTTGGTTTATGGTGAGAGCTCTCTTTCTGCTTTATAGACAGCCACCTTCTTGCTGTATCCTCAGATGGCAGAGAGCGAGCTCTGGTGTCTCTCCTTCTTAGAAGGGCACCAGTTCTATCAGATCAGGGTTGCAACCTTAGGACCTCATTTAACCTTAGTCACCTTCTTAAAGATCCCAGCTCTAATATAGCCACAGGGGGGTTAGACTTCAACAATTGGATTTGGGGATACACAATTCACTCTAGAGTAGGGACTTATTTCCACACCTGTGTGAGCTCTGAGGACTGTTTCCTTTCATTTTTTTAGGTGGTTCTTTCCCCAGCCTTAGGTAGTTTCCTCATACCCTTAAAATGGTCAGTACTCAGATGAAGATTCCCTGCAGATCTCTAAAATTCTCGGCTTTCTTGTACTCCCTGTTGTGAAATCTAGCTATCTTTTCCTCCCCGGTCTCCAATTTTATCTATCTCAACTCAGAGAGAACACTACACTCTGCCTGAGGGTCTCCCTCCCTACACCACAGCTAGAAACTCTCTCAAGATAATGAACTGGAGTAAGTGTAGAGCTCAACCCATTTCTTAGCAATCCTTCTCCTCTGCTGCCTAATGCCCAGGGTTGTGAAAAGCCACAGATATGTATGTGTGTATGTGTATTTATATATTTTTCCCTCCTTGTTATCTTAGTTGTTTCTGGAAGGGAGGTAATCCAACCTTGTTCCTCCATCTTGCTCAGAAGAAGTTTGTACTGGATACTTTTAATTCTGTATCTGCCATGTTTCCCTACTGAAACCATTAATTAGCCTTCAGACTTCCGCTTTGGTGCCGTTTCAGCCACAGAATCCTTCTAAACACCTGACAGCTCAGGCAGGTGCTTCCCTGACTGTACTCTACCCCTGCCAAGGCATCCACCATGCAGTTTCAAAATTACTGCTTCAATTTTTCCACATCCCCCTGCTGTAATACAGAAGTTGTAGTTGTGCATTGTGCACTGCTGTATCCCCAACACCCAGCAGAATACCCGAACACAGCAGATGCTCCATAAAGCTCCCTGGATGAATAAACAAGTGAAAGAAGCTTAAAATGAAGAGACAGCAGCTGAAGCCACATTCAATTTATCAAAGAGTTCGTTCTGTATCACTAATTTCCTTAAAGGTTATAAACTACCAGTTACAAATATGAAATATTTAATATTTATAGTTGTAACATTAAAAACAATGAGATGGAATGGTATTTTTCCCCACATGGTAGCAGTTATTGAAGGAAACAATCCATTACTAACCACATACTTCGAAAATTCAAAACAATTTCAGAGACGAAGATTCCTTTAAAGTGTGTTCATGACCACCCAACTTCACCTTAATATGGGTAACAAAATCAGATGACCCAGTATAAGCACTCCTTGAGAAACTGGATCTAATTAACTTCCCTCCAGAGTTGAATGTTTTAGTTCAATCATCCAATCTGGAATTAGCAAAAAAATATTTAATTTTACATCCTTCAGTTTTTCCCCTTCCTCCATGTTTTGAGAAGACACATTGGAAAGGACTGATGGAATATGAAAAAAAAAAAAAAGGGGGATAACAATGGAAGACGAAATCCTGAAATATTAAGTCCTAAAATGGAAACCTGATATTTGGAATGGTTGTCCTTTTCTGCCTGTGGCCTAGCTGCCCACACTCCTGGAGCCTTGAGAACCACTCCAGTCCCAGGTGGCCTTCTAAGAAGAAGCCTAATGACTTGGCACATTCTAAACTTCACCTTTTATAAAGACATCAATGAGAATATGCTTTGACAGTTACCCCATCTCCACTTCATGACACTGAAGGGAACCCAGGAAGAGACTCCCATTAAATACCAGAGTTGCATAAAAGGGTGCTTCCAACATTAAGAATTTATTTGGGAAACAATACTGAAAACTGAGACCCCTCAGCCAAGCTTTAATTCTTATCAAGTGAAGCGAGTGTTATTGTAGTGATTCTGAAATGGAGGGAGCCAGGCAACAAAGTTCCAACATCTGGTCCGTGAGAGAATTCTAGAAGGCCAGTACTTACGCTACATGGGTTGTTGGCCGTCTGAGCAGAGCTGTAGAAGGACCCCCATTGGGTGGCTCGCCTCTCCTCCCGGGAAGGGGTGCTGTTCACAGGCAGGACGGCTGGGACCCCAGGGCCTGCGACCGCAGCGCTGGCAGGCTGGCTGCTGGGGGCCACGAGGGCAAAGGCGTCGTCCAGGAGGGAGTGCATGGTCTGGCGCGCCTCCTCGATTGACGGCTGGGGCGGGATATACTGGGAGGCTGGGAAGGGCAGGCCTGGATACCTCCCCAGCTCAGCTGAGGACGGTGTCTGTACGTCGGCTGGGAGGTCAGGATCAGACTGCAGCAAGGCAAAGAGCAAAGGGAAGGAGGATCAGAGGTGGCTTCTGTGGTGACACAAAATCACGACCACAGGGCCAAAATGGAACTTAATAATTTTCACTGACATGGAGGAAAAAGTTTACCGTAAGAATTTTTTAAATGACAGCTAGAGGGTAGTGGTGGCAGGGGGAGCTTAAATCGGGATGAGCGAAAAAAGTGAAAATAGTCACCAATCATTTGGCCGGCAAAACTCAACCAACTATCTAGGGGTGCCTGGGTGGCTCAGTGGTTGAGCGTCTGCCTTCGGCTCAGACACTCCCCCTGCTTGTGTTCCCTCTCTCACCGTCTCTGTCAAAAAATAAAAATCTTAAAAAAACAAAAACAAAAAAAGAACTCACCCACTATCTGAAATGCATGCCAATACCTGCAAATATGTATTTTTATTAAATGCCCCTAAGAAGCCAAAAAATGTCTCAGAGTCTTATAGACTAAAATACTAAGTCAACTTTTCACACATACCAAACTAAAGCAGTCTATTGACTATGGCAAGAAAAAGTCGCCCTACATACCACCCAGAAGAGTTCAAAGTCACCACCATATCGTACCTGTCTATGCATAAACAACTCTAATACTTATTGTAACAACTGCTTATAATAGTAAATAGAAAGTGTTTATTCAGAAACCACACGTCTTTCAAATGGAGTTACCTCTGGATAACATGAGTCACCCAGAAAGGTTTAACTTATATTCTCCACCTACTGTCAAAGAGTCAGGGATAAAAGTAACAACTAAGGTTTCTTAAAATCTTATTTCCTGATACTGCTTTATGAGCAAAATACTGTTGTCATATACACGGAGTCAACTGCCAAGAGACAAAGAGGACAGTACCGTGAGGAGAGGTCTTCCCGGTGTCCGCGGCGCCAGAAGTGCACCGTCACAGTTACTGTCAGGGACACCCTGAGAAGAGGAGGGGCTGGGCACGGGGGACTGGTGATCCTGCGTCTTCCATGAGGAAGGGTGGGCGCCTTGTACCTAGAAAGCTTCGCTCGTCCAGCTGGCCCAGTCTAGCTCAGCTGGTTGGAAGAAGACATTCCTGTCTGTATCAATGTTTGGATCAATAACTTATAAAGAAAAATCTCTCTTCCACAGACACATCCTTACTCTCAGACAACTGTCTAAAATGCTTCCTCATGGGGCACCTGGGTGGCTCAGTCAGTTAAGCAGCTGCCTTCAGCTCAGGCCATGATCTCGGGGTCTTGGGATGGAGCCCCACATCAGGGTCCCTGCTCAATGGGGAGCCTGCTTCTCCCTCTCCCTCTGCTACTCCTCCTGCCTGTGTTTTCTCTGTCAAATAAATAAATAAAATCATGAAAAAAATAAAATAATAAAATGCTTCCTCATGATTAGGTTCCATCCAACAGATAATCCATTATCATCCAAGCCAGCGCTGAACGCTAAAGGGCAGCAGTCGGTTAACTCCAGACAGAAAACCAGATCGCGGACTGGTACACTACACATGGCCCAGAGACCTGTTTTGCTTGGCCTGTGGCATCTAAAATATATAAAGAGTCAATAGTTCTTAAAATCTGAAAATTTCAAACTAAAGCTCAGATTTCCGGATTCTCCTGGCTGATTCTGAACCTGTGGCATCACCAGGCCCCAACTCATCCACGGAAAGCACTGGCCTTGAGCCGGGACTGCCCTCCTGGGATAGGGCGGGTGCCCTACCCCTCCCAGCAGCGAGTGGGCAGTCTCCCTGCTGTGGGCGGGACCCCTTAGCCCCAGAAGTCTGTTTCCTTAAAACTAGGCTATGCCAGGGCGCCTGGGTGGATCAGTGGGTTAAAGCCTCTGCCTTCAGCTCGGGTCATGATCCCAGGTCACGATCCTAGGTCATGATCTCAGGTCACAGCTCAGGTCATGATCCCAGGGTCCTGGTTTGCACCCCGCATCAGGCTCTCTGCTCAGTGGCAGAGCCTGCTTCCTCCTCTCTCTCTCCACCTGCCTCTCTGCCTACTTGTGATCTCTATCAAATAAATAAGTAAAATCTTAAAAAAAAAAAACAAAACTGGGCTATGCCAGGAAAGGTTCTGAGTGACATCTGTCAGCTAGGGATTCTAAGTACAGATTTGGGGCCCCAAAAGGGGATCTATGATGAAGCCCTGGAAGAACTCTGTATTTCTTTCCTGGTGGGGTGGATAAAAGGTCCATGTGCTGGCCTTTTTCCCACTCTTGGGTTTTCCTGGGGAGCAGAGATGGAAGACTGGCCAGGAGTGTGTCACCAACCTAACAGGAGGAGTAAAAGGATAAGTGTCCCTGTAAACACATCCCATGGTAAGTGAATGAGTCTTTCCAAAGACAGAAGGGATGCTCCCAGTGGTGGTTCCAGTAAATGACTGCACAGCTGTTTCTTCAAAAAACAAAAAAGCAAGCAAGAAAGCAACGACCGACCAGCCCCGAAAGGAGTCACTGCCCCCAGAGAGCAAAGCAAGACTTTCAGCCTCTCCCAGGAATGTGACCTTTAACCAGTGGATCTGGAAATTCCTGATCAGCACTAGTGAGGTAATCTGCACACAGACCCCCCCTTTTTTCCCCCCAAGAAAGGTGACCTTGCCTGAAACAATCCACTCTTTGTTAGAAAACTTCCTTTTCTGCCCCCTTGAGTCTCTAAAATCCTTGCATTTTGTACTGCCCGGTGGAGCTCCTTTCTACTTGCTGGGTGGGGACGCTGCTGGATTCATGAACTGCTGAATAAAGCTAATGAGATCTTCAAATTTACTCAGCTGAATTTTGTTTTAGAACACCACGTGGCAAGGAAGCGAGCGTGCAGCCACATAAAACACTGCAAGCCTGAACTGAGATTCCAACGGTTTAACGTTTATAGCAAGAAACAGGGCTGTGATGCTCTGAAGATGGGACTCGTGAATCCCGCCAAGAAGGGAAAGAGCTACGGGGCCATAGGGACGTCAGAGCTTCTCGTTCCTTCTTCCTACAACAGTCTCCTCTTTGGCAGGCTCCACAGCCAGCACCTCCCAGGCCAAGAAGAGGTCTTGTTCGTTTTTCTAAATCCCGACATCTGCACAGTGTTTCACAGACGGGAAGTACTGAATTAACAAATGGATTAACAGTGGTCTATGGATGTTAAGATTTTTTTTTTAAGATTTTATTTACTTATTTGACAGACAGAGATCACAAATAGGCAGAGAAGCAGGCAGAGAGAGAGGAGGAAGCAGGCTCCCCGCTGAGCAGAGAGCCCGATGTGAGGCTCAATCCCAGGACCCTGGGATCATGACCTGAGCTGAAGGCAGAGGCTTTAACCCACTGAGCCACCCAGGTGACCCTACGGATGTTAAGATTTACCCAGGGTCCCTGCTGGATTTGAATTCCGCTCTCTTGAATCTCGGTCTGATAATTTCATTATTAGTTAATTTGTTTCCCTTGCCCCAATACACATCCACCTGTCATTTCGCAGAAGGACATAGCAATTTCTTTTTTACCTTCAGTCATCGGAAAGGATGTATCCTGGTGCTATCTGGCATCATTTGTCAGTATTATAAGAAAGTGACCAGACACCCTGGATGGCCGAGGACAATCTCAGCCTGTGCCTGCTGTCCCCAAAGAATCATTAATAGAGCCTCCTACCACTCTCCTAGGTGTCAGATTTGGGTGACAAATTAGATCGGGGTAGACAAACTTTTTCTGTAAAGGACCAAACGGCAAAATATCATAGGCTCTGAGTCCCATAGACTCGGTTGCTGAGTTCTGAGTGGTAGAGTTCCACTCAGAGCAGGAGCCCGAGAGAACACGCAGATGAACGAGAGTGATGGTGTTCCAATAAAACTTCACAAAAACTGGTCGCTCGTCGGATCTGGCCTGAGGCCAATGGTGTGCCGAGGCCTGAATTATAATGGTGACCCTAGTGGCCAAAAAATACAAGCATATTTCTTCCACCCTAGGAGAAAAGAGCTCATAACGAGAAGATATTTTGAGGACCAAGTGCAAAATTTAAGAAAAAACATATATATGTGCCGTAAAATATTCAAAATGAAATAGTACCTAAGAAAAAGGGAGTTCCACAAAAAGGCATTGCATTTAAAAAGCATGTGCTTCAGAATTTTTACAGAAAGTAAAAAGTCTGTCTTAGAAAAATTTCATTTCAGGGAATCTCTGAAAAATGAAGCCGGCCAACTACGGTGGTGCTCTCTGGGGAAGGGTCTCTGTCCACCAGCTGAAGGAGGAAACCCTCCACTTGCTGCTAAGAAAAAAGCAAGAAGTGAAAAGATGATCCCAGTTCCCCAGCACACCCGCCCCGCTGCCGGCGAAGGCAGCGTGATTTCAGATCACTGAAGAAGACAAATGGAGAGATCAAGGGGAAGACACGAGACCCAATGGCATCAGATGACAGAATGTGGAGCTACTTAAAAAAAAAAAAAAAAAAAGAGGGGCCAGGATTGCGATAGCAAAGATGCAGATTTCTTTTGAGGGAAGGAGCCGGGCGGACTAGGGAAGTAAGCGGGCGGGGTGGGGAGAAGGAAGCCCCCCTTCTTCTAATCACTGGCTTCAGACATCAGGCCTACAAGTCCTGTGGGAGACAAAAGCCGAAGCTTCAAGTGACCACTGTGGGGAGCCAAGAGGACAGTCCTCCCGGATGAAGCCAAACACTGCAGATGCCCAGACAACCACCTGCCCAAGACAGGACCGCAGCACAAGAGCTCCATCTGCTGTGAGAACGGCCAGCGGCTCCCATGTCAGAGGCGTTCCCTCGCGCCTTCCCCTCCGGCCGGATTCATTCCAGGCAGGAGCAAAGCAGCCTCGTCAGGAGAAGCCTGCACCCTTCGGGACGGCACCCATCCCCACAAGCAGGCGCTGCCAGTCTTTAGGACACTAGAAAGACAGGAAGGTGCCAGGGAAAAGTCTGGTTCTCTCAAGTGATCATGATTTAATGATATGGAGTCCCAATGTCATTACGGTATTTGGCATATGCGTGTAATCAGGCTTCACATCTTTCGGGGTTAGTTATTTGTGTCATTAGGAGACAAAGGCTAAGGGCACACAAGCTCTATCCAAAGTGATCTTGTATGTCACAAACCCCTTCTCCAAGGATGTGGGGTTTTTTCCCTGATTTCTCTCGAAACAAGGAAGCCTCTGTGAGTGTCTCTGGAAGGAGGAAGGGGTGCAATGAGCCAGCCTGGCCCCTGGCACAAAGCTCCAGGTGACCACTGTGTGTCTGGCGCTGATGGAGTCGGCCACATCTGGAGCTCCCTCTCTGTCTGGGGGTGTCTCAGACCCTGGGGAGGCGGGCCCTTTCTCCCCAGCTCAATGGGGTCTATGTATGTGTGCCTTAATGCCATCAATGTCTGCCTTGAACACTTCAAGCAATTCGGAGTGGGCCCCTTTCCGTTCAAAAACAAAAATATCTAATTCTGTATTTCTTAGTTTCCATTAAGCTTTTTCTTCCATTCAGATTATACACACACACACACACACACACACACACACGCGCATGCAAATAAAATATCTTCTTAGCCCTCCAGGAACAGAAGGGAGAGACAAAACTCTAAATATCCCTCCTATTACCAAGAAACCCAAACAATTATCTGACCAGGGGAAGATAAAAAACAAAAACAAACAAAAAAAACCTTCTCTTTTCCAGTTAACCTCAAAGAGTACCCACCCCGAACGTTAGAAAACAGGCTTGCATACAGAAAGGACCAACGCAAGAGTGACATTTCCAGGGGGCTCTCTCCGCAGCCCGCTGGGCTCTGTGACCCACCGGCCGCCTCCCCCCATGCCTCAGGGCCCAGCTGGCAACACCACCGCACGGGGCCACAGCCACCGCTATTCACTCTCCTCCCTCTAAGAGCCACTCCACCCTGACCCCAGAAGCAAGAGGGGGCATTACATACCGGGCAACCGATGTAGGCAGAGTTGTGGACCCCGGGGGGCCTTTTGTAAGTGCCGTCGCTGTCTGTGGTGATGAGTCTGTCCTTCTCAGCATCGCCGGGACAGCCATTGACCTGGTGTTTTCGACGTGGTTTGGGAGATCGCTTTATCCTGGAGCTTCCAGGGGAGAAAAGGGTTATCTTCGTAGGAAAAAAAACCTTCCTGCCCGTAGCTTATCAGCTACACACTAAGTCTTTTCTGAGCCTCTGGGAGATGCTGGCCACTGTGGTAAACACCCCACAGGACACAAACAGTGTGTGAGACTCTGCCATGAGGAAGCTACAGTCCACCTGAGCACATTAAATGCACGAAACAAGAGAAAAGGGCAAGGTCAGTGTGAGCTACTGAGAGCATGGCTGGCTCTCCGGCCGAGATGGGTCTTGAAGCACAAGCAGGATCTGACGGAGGGGAGGGATGTAGGGAGAGGCTGGAGGTGAAGGCACCACCACCCGGAGGGCCAAAAAACAGGAAGTAAATGAATATGGGGGGCAACGAGGGACCCTCTAGTGGGGAGACACTGTCCACACTGCGGGATGGTGGAAAGCAGCCAGAGTGGAGAGGCAGGGCCCCACCTGTTGCAGGAACACAGGCTCCACAGGGCAGGCAACCAAAACCATGGCAGGTGTTGAGCAGAGCAAGATGTAAATGAGAGCAGTGATGAGAGAAAATGCTTGTGCCTCAGGGACAGGGGTCTGGAAGACCGAGAAACCAAAACTCTGAGGGCCGTGGTGGGAAAAGAAATGGGCCTGCCCCAGCCGCAGAGGTGAAGGCACCGGGAGTGAGGGTGAGGGGTGAGGGGACACGGAGGAGGGAAACCAGGGGCAACCATCTGAGAAAGTAAGAGTGACTGCCAGTCTTAACTAGCTGAAGTCCAGGAGGCAGAATACACCCAGGAACAAGATTCTGTGGCAACTGGAGGGGCCGGCGGGCAGATGAGAGCAGCCCCAGTGGGAGCAGAGCCCCGGGGCCTCTGAAGGCAACACTGGGGGCCCTGCTGGGGAGGCGCACCTCTTCCTGGGCTCTATGAACACCGAGGGCACGCTGGCCGTGGGGTCCAGGATCTTGTCGATCTGCATCTGTGCCCGGCGGTACACGCGGTGCCGCTCGCGTGTGTCCCCCGAGGACAGGTCGTCCACCACCGGGAACTCGTAGTGCCCGCGGCGCTTGGCACGGAGCCGGATCTTGTTCCGATGGTGCTCGATCTCGGACTTGTGCCGCAGCGCCGTCTGGATCTGCACCACCGAGGGGAGACAAGGGAGACACCTGGAATGTTCTGGAAGCTTTCTGGCCCCCATGCGGAGACAGCATCTTGGGAAGGCATCCCTTTCCCCCAGACAGCCGTCCCAGGATCCTGCGAAGCCTCGAAGGGTGTGACACGGACAGCCACACCCACACTCAGGGACAGAGAACCTGCCATCGCCACGGGCTGGGTCCCCTAGCCTGCTATGCGTCAAGTACTACATTTTAAAAAGAGAGTAAAAGAAAAGCATGGCAATGTATGCTATCAAGTTGTGGGGTCACAGGCCTGGTGAGCACATGCCCTTCCTTCTTTCCAGCAGATGGAGAATCCGCTCTAGGGCGGGCACAGAGGCACATGCAACTGGTGATGCTGGAGACAGGTCTAGGTTGGGACGGGGCTGCGCAGGGCTGGGGCTCCCCAGCATTGGTGAGCAGAGGCAGCGCACACCACCCCATACCACAGCGCACATTCTCAGCAAGAAGGAAAGACCGTTAAGAACTCTTAATAGAACTTCTGTAAGAGGATCTATTTTAAGGATCACCTTTAAAGCAGGGAGGGGGTTGCAACTGTACCAGTTCTCCACTACCTCACCCTGGCAGAATTCACAGCCATAGCAGGTGTTTCTTAGAGGTGGGAAACGGTACAATCCTAAATGGGCTTCACTCCACTCACTGTCCAGCCTAGGACAAATCTCTCAAGGCCCAGTGAACAGTGACTTGGCCTGGCCTTCTGGTTCCCAGAATCCTAGGAGGAATGTGGATCTAACTCACTCTTCCAGGATTCACTGGAATAGGATTTTACAAGGTATTGTAAATGGATCCTTGGGGCCAGAGCGGATCTATCAGGGATCACAAAGTCTACAGTGGTCCCAAGATCACCCCAGGTTCAAAGGTTCATTAGGAAAACTCATAGGACTCAGCAGCTAGTCCCATTTATTATAGCAAAATGATGCAAATCAAAATAAGCAAAGAGAAATGGCATGTGGGGCGAAGTCTGAAGGAAACCAGGAGCAAGCTTCTAGGAGGCCTTCCCCAGGAGAGTCACACAGAACAATGACGCTTCAACCCTCCAGCAATGATCTGCGACAAGGCATGTGAAATGTCCAGCAAGGAAGCCCATTAGAGATGCAAAGCCCAGGATGCGCGTACTTGGGGCCGGTCCAACAGGCTCCCTCCGCGTCGCATGCGCCAAAATTCCACAGTCCCGGAAGGAAAAGATGTTCAGATAAGTCATACTGTTTGCATAAACGATCTGGGCACGGTGAGCCGCTCTGTTCTGGGAAGAGTGGGAACGTTTCTGAAATGTAAATTCCCAAACACCAGCCAAGGGCCACACAGCAGGACTCCTGAAGGACAGCGGGCTTGGCTATGTCAACTCTCTGCACGTCTGCCGTACGCCTACCCGTGTCCTTGAATGGCACTGCATCTAAATAAAAACTCAGCTTCGTGTTTAAAACGGAGAATGGCTGTCAGCAGCTCCCCCTCGCCTCAGGGGGGAGCTGCAGCTTCCCCCTGTTTTTAAGCACTGACCCAATCAGAATGTGAATTTTTTTTAAATATAAATGCACTTTTTAAAAAGAGCAAATACCTCTTTGTTAATTTTGTTGGTTTCGGCCACCCGGTCGGCCAGGACAGGGTGCTGGACCGGAGGTGCCGGGATGGGCTGCATGGCGATCAGCTGTATCTTACTGGGGACCCGCCGGCTGGCCTCCGAGGACCGGGACAGCCTGTCCACATGCTCGAAGATGGAGGCCGACGAGTGCTGCTCATTTCCCGAACTGGGCGGTGGTGGCCCTGCAGCAAAAAGGGAAGCAGAAGCACAAATAGATAAAGCCATCCTAAAGAAACAGCAAATAATCAGTCCTCATGCTACTTGGTGCCAAAATGTGCCCTGCTTTGCCTAAAGGTGTTTCAAAGTCTTTGGGAGGAGAAGGAAAAAGGCAGGAGCTGCGCAGTGAGTCACTAAGCAGCTCACGGAACTTTTAGAGAAACACGGACAGCAGCTCTAACCTCCCGCTCTCATCTGGAAGGAGATAAACGTGGTCACCAAGGCAATGATACTGGGAAAAAGACTGGAGATGAGGGTAGTGTGGGTCTGCAGGCACTTTCAGTTCTGATTCACCAAGAAAACCAAGGTGAAGACCCATGAGAAGAAAAGGCTGTTTCGTGTGGGGGATTCGTTCCCACTTTAAAAAAAGAAGACCAGTACCCCTAAAAATCGTCAAGGGGGCTGGGTGGCCCAGTCAGTGAAGTGTCTGCCTTCAGCCCAGGTCGTGATCTCAGGTCCTGGGTTCGAGCCCCGTGTCGGCCTCCCTGCTCAGCAGGGAGACTTCTTGGCCCTCTCCTCCCAGCTCGTGCTCTCTCACGCTATCTCTGTCTCTCAAATAAATAAATAAAATCTTAAAAAGATAAGCAGGACAGATTTGAACAAAACAGTAGGAAATATGAGCAGCGATTTGACATAAGGAACGCACGTACATCAGTGGTATGTCTTTGTACTTCCTCTCCGTGTGAATTACATTCATTCGTTACCCCACAGGATTAGAAATGGTTATTGCAACTGTGAATGAATGACGCCTCTGGTAGCGAGGAGGCAGAGCTGTCTCGATTCAGGCTATTCTGGGGCTTTCTTTCCCTGCCCTGGGCAGGGAGGGAGCCTATCTGTGCAATGCAAGCACAGCTGGGCACCACCATTCATCTGGTGGCCGCTGCTCAAATTACAGGCAGGATGCCTAAAAGGAGGTAATTAGCTTCTCCACATAGTCTAGCCTGGCTAACTGAAACTTACAAGAAAACTTACAAGGTAGCAGTGAATGTCACAAAGGGGAGGGCCCATTAGACTACTGACACTTAAAGGTGAGACTGCTTTCCTCCAAGAGGGTGAAAAGACCAGGACACATCGATGACAAAGGACGAATGCATCCCCTCACCCCGAAGTGCAGTCTGCCTGCCTGGATACCTGCGAGCTGCAGGCCTGGGACCAGCTCCTGTCTGGGCCCTGTTCCAGCCCCCAGCCGTGGTCATGGCTCATCGCTCTAGAATTTACCACTGCAACAAGAGACACACGAGAAGCCCAGAAAATCATCGAGCTTCCATACTGCTCAGAACCCAGCCCTTCTAATATATATATTTTATAACTGGGTTATTTTTATTGTTTGCCATATACTGCATACTTTAAAAACAACAAAAAAACTGGACAACAATAACCAACAGTGAGTACAACTGGAGACACAGACTCATGGGTGTGAATCTACCTTAAGGTTAAGTTTAGAGACTTTGGATTAAAACCCATTTCTATTCAAATATTACAAAACAAAATTGTAATGATAGAAATCAGAGTATGGGATACCATCGACGGAGCAGAGTGACAGAGGGAAGGCCAGTATCTGCTGCTAAAATGCTGAACCAAGAGGCGCCTGGGTGGCTCAGTGGGTTAAAGCCTCTGCCTCCGGCTCAGGTCATGATCCCAGGGTCCTGGGATTGAGCCCTGCATCAGCTCTCTGCTGAGCAAGGAGCCTGCTTCCTCCTCCTCTCTCTCTCTCTCTGCCTGCCTCTCTGCCTACTTGTGATCTCTGTCAAATGAATAACTAAAATCTTTCAAAATAATAATAATAAATTTTTAAAATAAATAAATAAAATGCTGAAGCAATGGGACACTTCCAGAAATATGAACTTCATTATCTGTGGGTGAGTACAACCAGAGGGCATCGTCACCACGGCCCAGGGTCCCCCCCCCCACCGTTACTATCCGGAGAGGCAGGGATCCCATCTCTCCCTCCCTTTCCGTCCTGTCCCAGCGCCTCAGACCCCAAGCCCTGAGCACTCTCTGCTGAACTCAGGACTACACAACCAGTCACCTCAGCTAAGTTTATAAAATGTTACCCCAAAGAGACAAAGAATTCTAATTTATGACCTCAGCTCATTTCATAAATAAGCGTTCCACAATTACCTGGAAAACTCTGATGTGACAGGCACTCAAAACAGTTGCCGTGCAATCTCTCTACAACTATGAATTTGTGTTGCAAACCTTTTTTTTTTTTTTTTAAGGTTTATTTATTTGAGAGAGAGAGGGCGAGTGAGCAGGAGGAGGGGCAGACAGAGAGAATCCTCAGGCAGACTCCCCTGCCAAGCACACAGCCAACTCAGGGCTCGATCCTAGGACCCTGAGACGGCGACCTGAGCCGAAACCAAGAGCTGGACGCTCAGCTCCAACTAAGAATTCCATTCTAGAATTCGGAATTTGTGCAAGTCTTATTAATGAAGTTCCAACTACTTCAAAATCACACCCTTGCACACACGTTTCACAGTCCTTACCCACTGGGTGGCTTCCTGCTGACAGAAGTGGGGGGATGCGGCATTACACGGGGACACCACCGTGGGGGCACGGTGACAGTGCGAATGCCACTGCCTTCACTCGAAGAAGGTGCGTCACCCCCCATCTCCTCTCGCTCTCCGCAGCTCTGCTAAAGGGAAGCCTTGGTAATGCTGTGACTTAGTCTAAAACCGTGATAACTGACACAGTGACATCTGAGTCATTAACCTCATAAAGGTCCATCCATGGACGGTCATGTGTGCATCACGGTCCAGCTGCCTTCCACAGACAGTCAGCTGGGAAGGGAATCAAGCAGGACCTCTAATGGACCCAAACCAAAACCATGCTCTTTTCTCAGCGATCATTGCCGTGTGGGTCCTGGAAATGTCAGATGACTTGTGACATCCATCAAAAGCCTGGCCAAGGAGTGGGAAGGGACCCAGTGGCCATGCCACCTGCTGTGGTGAGAGGGGACGCTGGCCCCAGGGCAACATGGAGGAGGGACCCGAATGGTTCTCAAGCAGCTGAGTTGCCACAGAAGAAAGACTTTTACATGAATTACAGAACAATTCAAAAGCTAGGATTAGAAACTCGCAATCTTTTCTCTAGGGTACTTAATTAAGTTCTATGCAAGCAATAAAATGCCTTCATGGCAGCTTTACAGAAATAAAGTGAATTGATATTTACAGTGAGAAATCATCTTTCTGAAACATGAAAATAACGTGCAGACTGTGGTGTCTCTCCAAGTCGTAAGAGCAGCAGCTAAGCTTCTAGAACTCACGAGAACATCGAACACACTTGCCTCCTTCCACAGGCAACTCGGTCCCACACCTGACGTGCTCACTCCCTGGATTTTGAATATACGAGGATGGTGACTTTTGATTTTTGTTACCCACGCAGAATATACCAAAACTGTCAGGAGTTAAATGTAGGAACAAAAAGTGAGATTTTCTCAGATAAGCAATTAACAGGAATAGAGGAAACTCCAGAGCAGATTTTTTTTTTCTTTTTTTTAACCCCCACAAATATTTCCTTCCTGGGATCAAAATTAGATTTTAGTCCTGCCTATCTGAAACAGAGCACTTGTCTTCACGGTGCTAGACAACTTCTAAGATTCTGCGAAACGGAATCCAAAGGAAAAAAAAAAACTCTTCCCTTCTTCTAAGGGGGTTTTCTTTAACATCAGAAGGAGCTGGAAGGAATTTAAAAAATGAGCTAGTTTAGTCCCACAGAAGCCCCAAAGGCTGAGGGACTCACACGGTTACAGCCGGGACGGTGACAGATCAGGCCCTCTGGCTTCCAGCTAGAATCTGTTCATCGACAGAATATGACTCGTTCTGTATTGCATTTTCTTTTTTTTTTTTAAAGATTTTATTTATTTATTTGACACAGAGAGGTCACAAGTAGGCAGAGAGGCAGGCAGAGAGAGAGGAAGGGAAGCAGGCTCCATGCTGAGCAGAGAGCCTGATGTGGGGCTCGATCCCAGGACCCTGGGATCATGACCTGAGCCGAAGGCAGAGGCTTTAACCCACTGAGCCACCCAGGCGCCCCTGTATTGCATTTTCAAACAAAGAAATTTGCGATGACAAATGTGTAAGTATAAAAATTAGCATTAAAAATGATATCTGAGGCACCCGTTCTTCTCTGCATTACTAAAACAGTCCTGAGATATAGATTAAACTCCAACAAATGTAAGAGCTGTACTCACACACTCATTTAACAGAATCTGTGAAACTAAAACCAAACTACCTCGCCATCACACCAGGAAATGACCCTATGTCTAGTTAGAACCTGTGGGCCTAGTCTGACCACAGTGAGGTCTACGGTACAGTCCTTTGGGGTGGACATGAATTTCATTCCAGACCTAACAAGCCACAGACTACAGACACAACTGCACTACACTGCCTGCGGGAAGAAGGCTCTAGCAACAGGACCAAACAGAATGCATTTGGACCCATGATAAATAAAGAACCTTCTGGCAGTGACAGCTGAGAAAAATCCAGAATTGGATCGTAAGAAGGTCCCTAAATGCTAAAGGTAGTTTTTGAGACTCTGGTTTTCATTTGACTCCTCCTGTTCGTCGGGGAGGAAAACCATTAGGACTCTAAACTAGAATGGAATGTGGCTATTAACCTCAAAACACACTTGAGCGATCCCCTAACCTCTAGCACGGTGTCCCGCCCCCATCCAGACACCAGTACAACCTTAGGCAGTGATGCGGAGAAATTCACCATACGGATGATGAATATTCCCCTGCAGACTTTTTTTTTTTTTTTTTTTTTTTTTAGTGTCTAGCATTTGAAGTAGCATAAATTGAGGAATAAATAAAATAAAAGAGGAATAAATTGAGTATAAATAAATAAAATAAATAAATTGAGGAATAAATAAAATAAAAGAGGAATCCAAGAGATTCCTCTTGGAATCTCATAATCACTACGTTTAACACAGAGAATGGGAAGAGTCACCGACCGCTCTGTGGGGCTCTGTGGGACTGGACATCGTTCACCGCTCCCGGCGTCTTGTCTCCCGCGTCCCTCTCGCCGGACTCCTCGCTTACGGTAGAGTCAGCATCCGAGGGAGAAACTCTGCAGTCACAAAACAAATGCAAACATTAGGGAAAAAAGAAAGAAGGGGCCTGGGGAGACAGGGTGGTGGGTGGGGAGAGGTCGCATTAATTTAGATTGGAAGTCAGGCTTCCGGGCAAAACAGACAGAAACGAAACAGTTCCCAAAAACCATTTTCAAGGAACACGTCGATAGCACATGGTCCCCTCCTGAAGACAGTAATCACACGGCTTCTAGGGCTCAGCAGGCGGCATTCCAACAAATGCTAGGAAGTTAAGGGCCGGCTCCCTCAGTTACCAGGGCTCTGGACTGGCAGTCTGAGTCTGGCACAGATTGTATCATAAGATCTGTATTCAGGCATGGTTCCAGGTCAAAGGGGACGGCAGAATCCCAAAGAACCCAGGATGATCCTATCGTCAACAGAACCCCAAAGCTCTGAGAGAAGCCCGTACTTAAACACAAAAGAAACGACCTCCCCTGAGCTTTGATTCTGCCTCTCAGAAGCAAGGGTGATACAGAACCAGCTTGCAAGCGGTTAATCAAAGTCCTCAACCAGTTAGCACCCCTTCTCTCTGGGCCCCTGAGGGATGCTAAAGTCCTACATTAGCCATGCAGACCACTGAAATGTTGCACCTAAATGTTTAGGATGAGATGACCAAGGGAAGAGGAAAAAAAAAAAAAAACTGGCAAAATTATACTAACATATTCAACAGTCTTTAATGATTTGATTTATTCTTAGCCAGCAAGATGATTAAGCAAATAACATCTCTCTACATAATTCATTTTCTTTTGTAAAGATCGTGGTGTCATATCCATTAAAATTGTGAAAACTAGGCCAGAACCCCCCGGGGTAGGTTTTCTGGGAAGTCAGAAATTGTGACAGCGTTTCAAATGTTGGTATGATCACACGTTTCTTCCCTCTTCACAGGAAATCAAGATTTGGAGTTCAAAGCTCAAAGGCAGGCTGATAATTTGAGGCTTCGATACCCTAGTGTGATTGTGCTGAGATCTGAAGGCAGCTGCATAAAACCTGACTCCGAACTTTCACCCAGCTACGGCCCTTCTCCTCGGATCAGAGGGTGATGGGGGACTTCCAGGTGGCATGTTAACATGCAACCCTCCGCCTGCTTCCCTTTGATAGGAGAAATGGAAAGACACTGGGGATGGGGAGCTGGGCAGGGAGGAGGCGGTGCCGAGTCCATGGAAACATGCTAACGAGGGTGACAGCACGGCCGGAGGGAAAGCAGCAAAGAGAAAAGGATCTGATGAAAGTCCCCTGCAGACAAAGCAATGAAGGCAGAGCCGGCCGCTGGCACAGCAGCAAAGGCGAAGCCACCACTGGCTGAGTGCGTATGATGTACTGTGCACTTTTTTTTTTTAAGATTTTATTTATTTATTTGACAGATAGAGATCACAAGTAGGCAGAGAGGCAGGCAGAGAGAGAGAGAGGAGGAAGCAGGCTCCCCGCCGAGCAGAGAGCCCGATGTGGGGCTCAATCCCAGGACCCTAGGATCATGACCTGAGCCGAAGGCAGAGGCTTTAACCCACTGAGCCACCCAGGCACCCCATGCCATGCACTTTTTAGACATTTCTTCTGATACCATCTCCAGAGGGCCCAGAATGATCACCCCAGAACATACCCACCGAGCTAGGCAAGAGCTAATCAAGTATGGAGGTTGGGGGGTGGGGACACCACCAAAGCATCTGGCCGCCTCTGCTGGTCCACTGGTATGGATCAAGAACCCTCCGGTTCATGGACTTTGGGCAAGCTGCTGCCCGTCTCCGGGGCTGCGGACCCAGGAGATACTCACCATCAGCTCTTGGGACCCTGGAAAGTGACAAAACTGAGGAGGGAAACATGCTCTGCGGCAGGGAATAAGACAGAAAGCCTGATAAGAACCTTCCTCTGTGACGGACGTTCTTGGAGGGGATCTTGGCCTTGGGGCTCGGCACGTCTCCGTTCTCAGAGGGCGTGGTGTGGTCCTTCACAGGTCCGGGCAGTGGCGCTGGCTCGTGAATCATCAGGATGTCATCTTTATTGTGCTGACCCAGATGCTGCTTCGCAAAGTCAAAGCCCTTCACACTAGGGATCTGCAACTAAAACACACACACACACACACACACACACACACACACACACACACAAGCGAAGACAGTCAGTCTGAAATCTGAAGACTGTGAGAGCTGGCAAGACTGCTGAGTGCTGACTTCTGACCCGAGATCGCGCCTGCCAGCCCATCATTCTAATGCAACAAGCATCGCTCAGTCATTAACTGTGGGCACAGTGCTGTTCCCATGTGGGCTTTGCAGAAAAGACAGACCCTGGCGAAAGATTAAAGAAGAGTACAGGATCAAACAGCTAGACCCTAATACAAATCGTATCACAAGACGATACCCGACCCACTGTCACAGTAGCGCGATCACACGCTATGCGGTTCCGGAGGGAGTGGCACGAGCGAGATATTCTTTATAGAGAAATGGAGACTAGAGCCAGGATTTACAGGACAGGTAGAACTTGGAAATGAAAAGGGGCAGCTACAGAGAGAATGTTCTAGATCATGACCAGAGAACACTTCCGGGCTGGGAAGACAGGCCATCAGCTGCCCTAGAAGGGTCAGAATGTGGGGAGGGGAAGAAGGGGGGCCAACACCAAATGCCAGTTTCTAGAGCAGAAAACCACAAAATATTTCTGAAGAGGCAGATTTCTAAAATCCAAGCAGACAGGACAGAAAGGGCTGTCGAAGGGCCAATGATACCCACGCAAGAAATGACAAAAGCCTGAGCCCCAAACCCTAGCAATGGAAACGAGAAGGAATGAATAGATCTAGAGACCAGACGGAAGGATCTGGAAGCCAAAAATAGACACAAGAGGCAAAGGAGGGAAAGCAGCCAGTGATGACTTGAATGACTTCTAGGCAGGCATCCTGAGCAGGGGAAGGGACATTCATCATGAAAGGATGGTAACCTGAGGAGATAAAAAGACGGGTTTCACTTTAGACCCGCTTAGTTGGAGATAGCAGAAAAAGCTCCAAAGGAGAGTAGCCCCATGTAGCTGGACACGGAGGACAATAGCTTGGGGGAAATTTCGGGCTGGAGACAGGACTTTGAGAGGATCTGTATAGAAGAGGACAGGTAGGGGACCTGAGACTTTTTTTTTTTTCCTCAGATTTTTCAAGATGAAAACAGTCTGTGGATAAAATGTTGGGGAACATCTAATAGTTTGGGGCTCAAAGGAGGAAAAGGAGGTAAGGAAAAAATAGATAACCTCAAAGAAAAGAATTTGTGAAGTTCAATGTAACAGAAGGCAAGAGGATAGAGAATTTCTAGAAATAAGTGGCCAACAGAAGTCCTGGGGGCACAAGGAGGAAGGAGAGAGGGGTCTTCAAAAAGCCCCACCTCTCACACTGGGGGACGCAGAAGTCCTACCTGAGATACACCAGAATTACACCAAACCCACAACCCAGAACCCTGTCACCACGGAGCCCGGATCTCGGCTTCCGGCTTCCTGCAAAATCACAGGAAAGGTGCTTAAAAAGTACAGAGAACTGTGGGCACCAAAGGTGAGGCTCCCTTTGTGCGACACTAAAAGTGTAGGGGGGAGGGGTCGTGCATCATTAATCTGAGCTTGCAGGTAGAGGAAACTCAACTGCATTTCAGTAATTGTCCCAGTGGCCTCCTTGGAAAGGCCACAACACAACCGAAGCCCTTAGCCAAGCTGCATTCCACCCCTAGAGACAGTCCATCCGCCAAAGACAAAGGCCGAACCAACCTAAGGAGTTATTGTAGACAATGTGTTATGTAGAAGCAAAAGGTTTTGCCATATCTGTGTTAATTTTATGCCAAATGAGTGACAGCACCAGGGGCTTCTGTTGGTGATCTCGAAGGTCTTTTAAGCACCGCAAGTCTACGATCAGTGAAGAGAGGGGAAGGAGTCTGCAATGATGACTTCTGCCAGCAGAGGGAGACAAAACTTACTACAAGTGTGGTTTACAAAGATGTGGCTTGGAAACAAAAGGTAAAGACCCGGTGTGGCTGTATTTTCTAAATTAATGAGGTCATGTGACAAGGCCAAGCGACTCCACCATAGTCCTTGACTCAGGAACACTCTTTCATGAATATGAACCCAAACCTGCCGCCCTCTGGTTCCCCCTCCCCTCCAACCACTCAGGATAAGTCGATCTCCTCCTCCACAGACTGTGACCTTCAGCGGGGCTCCCTGAATCCCTGGGGGGTGTACGTCTTCCTAGGGGCGTGCAGCCACTTTGAGACTGTCAACCATCCAGACGGACAAGTTCTGTGTACGCTCCTCAGGATCACCAATGATTTTCCCAAGAGCGTGCCTGTAGTCTGGGCGTCGCGTTTCCCCTCTCCTGCCCCCCACCACCCGTTCTAAGGGTCCTTCTCCTGCTTTACAGGAGAGAGGCACCCCTTCACCCACAGGGAGTCTTTACCTAGCCACACCTCATGACAGCTCCCTAAACCAGCGGCCTCTGAATGAAAGAATCACAAGCATAATCAATGATCGCCGAGCCAACACCATCAACGCCATTTAATAAAACTTGGTATAATCTTTTTTAGTCTATTTCCCAGCAAGAAACTAAATGCCTCCAATGACCAAGAGATAATCAGTGTTGCAAGGCAGATGGTCTGCTTTACCAAAATTGAAGGAGGAGCCACAGATCGCCTCCTCCAAGCAGAGGTCTCCAAGTGAATGAGGGAAAGAAAAATAAAACAGCTCTACCTGTGAGCAGTCAGCGTACCCAAAGCCTTAGGAGTTAATACAACTGGTCTACCCTGACAAACGCGCCAGGGTTCGTGCAAGAAACAAGCGTATGTATGTGTCAAATGCTTCATTATTGTTGCTATTGGCAGTTCATATAAATACCTACGCATTCTCAGCTATCAGATAAAAGCTATGACATTAGATAAAAAATTTTATAATTCAGCAACAGGGTGTGACACACGGTAGACCGTCTGTAAATACTGGATGGCTAAGTGAATTTTTAAAAGTCAGCTGAAGCTTCAAACTTGCTGGCTCTTGTGGGGAGCCATGAAAAAGGGTATACGTCCTCAATAAAACACATGGCCATCGAAGCCCTGTGGGTTTACTGTTGATTCCCACCAACACTGTCAAGTATCTCCCTTAGATCCTTGCACTTCTCACCAGCAGGGTGAGTCTCCACCTTCTACGACAACAGAAATTTGGTGACTATTCGGTGTTTCTGCACGAAACAAAAGCTACCTTAGAACACCCAGAAGGAAGAAATTCGAGAAAATCTTGCCCTCTCATGGAATTAGCTCCTTTTGTTTCATCCTTACTTTCCAGAATGCTTTTTCTAGTTTTTCCATGTCTTGAAAAAAAAAAATTCTAGTAGTAAGTCTGGCTGTATCGTGTCCCCAGCTTCCCCATGCAGAATAAGCCTCGATCAGTATTTTATAGAAGAAGAGCCACAATGACTTAATGCCTTCGATATTTCCATTAGGACCCCTTATTTCTGAGGAAAGAAGGCTCTTTTGTTCCTTCTCTCTTTAATATGTCACAGAGGGGACAGCCCCATGGTCCGTGCTCCACTGGAATAACGGCGCTACCGAGTCAGAGCGGGCGGGTAAAGCAGGTCAGCCGAAGAACAGGAGAGATGCCTGGTGAGTTTTAAAGCACGTGAGCCGCGGACATACTACAACCCGGGCGGAACAAGACGGCGCGAGTCTCCAGCCCTCCGGGGAGCCGGAGGCCCTGGGAAGGAGCACTTAAGATGACAACAGAAGTCACAGAGCAGACCCTAGATGTGCCGGAGTAAAACTCTGCCATCTCAAAGACAGCGGCATTGTCTTCCCATTTCTTACTGGACGGATGAGATCCGTGGACGTCTCCACAGTCGCCGCGCTGCTTCCATGCAGAAGGCGGGGGCACGGTGTCCTTATGCCTGTGTCTGCTGTGCCATCAAGCCTCGGTCACCCTGCAGAACCCCAAGACTCTGCCGCCCCCAGGGCCGCAGTGGATCGCAGCCAAAGGACCGCCGGTGAACTGAACTCTCCACGTATTAGGTGCCACGGGGTCCCTGCAGACACTCAAAGGGCAACCCAGCCACGGGGGACGAGATGAATTTGGCTGAGACAGGGAGAAACGCCCGTGGAGCCTCGCTCTTCAGTCAGCTGTCCACGCGGCTCCCGAAGAGGTCATTCGGACATAAATGGGTTCAAGCTGCTCTCCCTGCTGAAAATCCTTCCGTGGCTCCCCACTACCTACAGCACCACTGCCCACCGCTGATGTGTCCGACAGCTCCTCCCAGTCTGGCTCTTGCCTCCTGTCACCCCAGTTTTGGCTGTGCCTTTGCGGACGTTTGCTCCATCATGCCCGACATAGGGGCCATCCCCTCCACCTGGGCCGGCTTGCACCTGGCTTCATCTCCGCTTCTGAGCTCCAGTCCCAGCACTGCCTCTTTCCAGGAGGCAGAGGCAGCCCCCCACCCAATGGCAGGGCAGTGGGGGGGCGTGGGGGGAGTCCTGTCCCTCCTCCCTGCTTCCAAGATAGCCTAGACAGACTTCCATTGCTATGTGTCCTTCTCCTTCCGGAAGCCCTGGAAACAGGGACTGCATGCTACCTGGGCTTGCAACCAGCCTGGCCCCGCCTGGCTCAGAGCAAATGCTCAGAGTTCGATGAACAGATACGCAGTGACTAAGGCAGCTCCGTGTGGTGCCCGCAGTGCCCACCGGTCAGGAACCACAGTCCCACGCCAGTCATAGACAGCGGACTGTCCCCATGGGAAGGAACAAGTGTTACAGGACCAGCGGCATCTAGCCAATGCTGTTCATCTCTTCAAACAGAGCCTCAACAGGGCGAGGTGGGTCCGGCTGCCATTTTCCTGAGACCAGTAAACGGGGATGACTTTAAAGAGACTCCAGTTGAAAGATAAGAGTTAGATTTGGTTTTTTAATGATTGGAAATAAAAAAGGACCTTGTCTCAAAATGTGACATATGATCAAATGAACCCACTCCCAGCCAATCCGAAGAGGCTTCCTGCTCACTACAGAGGGCAGGGGGTGTGGGGTTTTTGGTGGGCACGTGTATCGTCTGTGATGTTGGTAGCTCTGGGATTACTGAGCTCAAGGATCTGGGAGAGGAGCAGCGAGGCAGCAGCAAGGGGGCAGGGTGAGCAGAATACGGAGACAACAGAGAGCCAGACGAGAAGGAAAAAGAAGTCTTGAAGTCTCAGGGGAAACTGGGATCATCGATCAAATCGTCCCAAGGGATGGGCTAGATCGAGGCCCTTCACTACTGCCAGGTAAATCTTAGAAGAAACACTAATGAAGGAGAGATATGATTCTCAACTAAGCGGAGATCATCCTTTTCCTATTATAAACACACGACAGAATCTATACGGTAGTTTCCTGTGCCAGCAAAGCAAGGACCACCCTTCTGAAATGTCACGGAGGTCAGGCCCTCCACCCAGGTCAGAAGACGCTGATTCCCCAGGGACTCTGCCACACAGAAAACCTTCTGACAAATATGTTGTAGAGACAGACGCACAGATCCTCCAGCACACACAAAGCGAGAGCAACTCCAGGGCTGGAGACCTATTTGAAACTCTATCCACCTGATTTTTTTTTTTTTGAAGATTTTATTTATTTATTTGACACAGAGAGAGAGACAGCAAGAGGAGGAACACAAGGAGGGTGAGTGGGAGAGAGAGAAGCAGGCTTCCCGCTGAGCAGGGACCCTGACGTGCGGCTTGATCCCAGGACTCTGGGATCATGACCTGAGTCGAAGGCTGACGCTTAACGACTGAGCCACCCAGGCGCCCCGCTGTCCATCTGATTTACGCAACATCTCGTGCATGAAGATATTTCAGCAGTCAAAGTGAGAGGAGGAGAAAACTTGGGGAGCAGCCTGTTTTGAACACAAGGGATGCTGTCCTCTGACATCTGCATGAAGTAACAGATGATAGATGGGCTTTCCCAGGGAGTGTTTACGTTAGGGAACCTGGAACATGAAAGACCTGAATACATAACTATCTACACTGGGCATCGCTCTCTGCAACCACACTCTTTCACCAGAACAAAAACGTTTCCAAACTCGCTGTTGATCTTACTAAAATGAAATCCACACTATGAATGATTCAGTACCTCCAGCACTTCTCCCAGGGTTTTCCACGGCACTATCTAGTCTAAGAACAAAACAGTCTAAGCACACTCTCTAAATAATAAATGGAGTTGGGAATAAATATAATGTTAATGCACAAAATGCTTCCAATTCACTTGATAACCATCCACTTCCAATTTAGTCACGATTTTGCATTTTTACCGAATTCCTAAGAAAAGGAAAACTCTTCATTTACTTTTACAAAGTACAATAAATTCAGAATGCTTCTTTTTTTTATTCAGCAGGTGTACCATTGTAATGGGCAGAATTTTTTAGACGCAGACAGAATAAATCTAAAAAGTTAACAGACAACCCCTTATTTCTTGTCCTTCTCTCTCTTCCTTGCTTTTTCTTATCAAAGTTCCAGAGTCAAGTACGTTCCTCTAAATGTGTGAGACCCACGGAGGGTGCACATTCACACACACAGTGGACGGATTACCACCTTCCGTCCCCTTGCCAACGGCCCGTCCTCTGATATACTAGAGGTGAACGGCTACTGCGTTCTCTTCCAAGGTCTGTCAGGTTTCTTCCGCTCACACCAGATCAACCAAAACTCGATCCTTACCAAAACTCAATGTCTTTGCTCTGAAGCTGTGCACGACAGTTCAAGATTGCAGAAATCATTGAAACGTAAAAGTGAGAACTGCCAGTATTATGAAAACTAAATGGGATGCTTTGGTACAACATGAAAAAGATGTTTAAAAACATACTGCTGGGACGCCTGGGTGGCTCAGTTGTTAAGCCTTTGCCTTCGGCTCAGGTCATGATCCCAGCGTCCTGGGATCGAGTCCACATCGGCCTCCGTGCTCGGTGGGGAGCCTGCTTCTCTCTCTGCCTCTGCCTGCCACTCTGTCTGCCTGTGCTCACTCTCGCTCTCTCTCTCTCTCTGATAAATAAATAAAATCTAAAAAAATTAAAAAAAAATAAAAACACACTGCTGTCCAATTAGGTGTAAGTGAATGAGCTCTAGAAGATTACAGAGTTGGGGTGGGATCGGGGAAAAAAAACCCAGGGAATTTTACACTCAGGTTGCTTGCTCTTCTCCAAAGAAACCCACACTGGAAACTGCAGCTGGTGCATTTTGGTGTTGTTTTTTAATTTTTTTAATTTTAATTTTTGTTTTTGAGAGGGAGAGAGAGAATCACAAACAGGCTCCGTTGGTATCTCTGGTGTGGGACAGAGCCCAATGTTGGTATCCTGATGTGGGACTCGGTCTCACGACCCTGAGATCATGACCTGAGACTAAATCAAGCGGACACATAAAGGACGGAGCCACCCAGGTACCCCTAGGTGTGTTGTTTCTTACAAGAAAAACCAAACAAAATCCTCTGAGTAAACCAACAGTCCAAAATATAAAATGAAAAAAAAAAAAAAAAAAAAAAAAAAGACTCAGGGGTGCTTGGGTGGCTTAGTCATTAAGTGTCTGCCTTCAGCTCAAGTCATGATCCAAGGGTTCTGGGATCGAGCCCTGCATTGGGCTCCATGCATCGTGGGGAGTCTGCTTCTCCTTCTCCCACTCCCCCTGCTTATATTCCCTCTCTCACTGTCTCTCTCTCTCTGTGTCAAATAAATAAATAAAATATTAAAAAAAAAAAAAGAAAAAGACTCAGCATACATCAAGACTGGTGAATACAGACCCACTCATATATTTAAGTTAAAATATTTAAGGAGTATAGTGTTATTTTTCTAATGATTAATTGGTCTTGATCAAGGCGCACAGTGGCTTTCCAATATGGTGGATGGAAACTAAAGGAGCCGTCCAGTGGAACCGTGTACGAAAGAGACACACAGATCTGAGAAAACCTCCCTTGGCTCCTGTTCTTTGAAAATATCCAGGGTGAATAGAGATCAGAATTCATACAAACTGGATGTGATCTTTGAATTAATCATTTCGTAAATAAAATTACAGGAGAACTCGGCACCCGTGACATGGCAAAGCCTTGATACGGCTTCATCTTCTCGGCCTATAATTAAGATTACAGAAGAATTGTGGTTCCAGTAAGCAAATGTGAGGCAAAGAGATACTACCACTAAAGCCAAAAAAGTGTCCCTATCAGCTTTCTGTCCCATCGCTGAGCATCAAGGGCCTGGGCTCTGCCTACCCCAGCCCGTAAGACCGCCTGCGTGCAGGCTGGGGCTCACCCTCTCACCTTCTGGCGTTGCTGGATGCTGGCCACCGTGTCAGGCTGGAAGTCCAGCTTGTCCGTGCGGCAGAGTTTCCAGTACAGGATGACAACAATCACCATGACCACCAGCACTGGAATGACCACGCCGACAATGACCCACAGGTTGCTGCTCTGGGACTCGGGGGATGGCCTCTTCACTCTGTCCAAGGCTGCAGGGAGAGAAGACAAGCTGTTCACTAATTGCTCTGCACTCACTTACGTGACAGCCCGTCTGTGCAGGGAACATGGCTTCATCTGTGAGAAACCTGGAAGCTCTTTGTCATTTCAGGTTGAGGCAAAGGGTTAGACTCTGCGATCTCCTGATGGCCAGAAACACTGCCTACAAGACTACATCCTCAGTGCCCGAGGGACCATGGTGACATACAGACAGGTCATCCAATGGCAGAGCTAGGTTAATTCCAGGTCTCCTGACTCCTGGGTACCCCACTGGCTCTACCCTAATCTCACTGCAGGAACGTTTCCATACTAAAAGTCAGAAATCCCCATAAACAGTCTACGAACGTTGCCTTAATTTCTTCACCTGTGTATCTCTCTAAATTCCTGAAACAAGATTTAAGGTACCAGGTGTCAGTTTAAACATTATATGACCTCCAACTTACCTACTCAGAGTCTGCCCCTCCCCACGCTCCCGAACACCTCCCCCCCAGCCCCAACCCCGACCACTGCCACAGCCTCCCAGCTTCCACGGCCTGGGAGGAACATGCTTCAAGCGCTCTGCCTTCCTCTCCGTTACCAGCTCCTTTCCCTAACCTCCCCTCCTGGTCCTGGGCCCTCGTCTTTTTTTTTTTTTTTTTTTAATATTTTTATTTATTTGACAGAAAGAAATCACAAGTAGGCAGAGGGCAGGCAGAGAGGGAGGAGGAAGCAGGCTCCCCGCAGAGCAGAGAGCCCGATGCGGGGCTCGATCCCAGGACCCTGGGATCATGACCTAAGCAGAAGGCAGAGGCTTTAACCCACTGAGCCACTCAGGCGCCCCGGCCCTCGTCTTCTTCATTCTGCGCTCATCCTCTCAAAGGACTCAGCTCCTCTTAAAGCTTAGGTTCCAATTACCAAAATGTCCCCCTCCCCTCTGCTCAACCTTCTCACCAGTTCTCATCACTTCATAAAAACTACTCCGTGAGAAGGTGAGTTTCCTGCTTGCCTAAGTTGTTTTGTCCGGGGGCCTTTGCCTTATAAATGGTACCTTACTATTTTCTTTTTCCAAAGATTTTATTTATTTGAGAAAGAGAGAGACCGAGCAGTGGGGAGGGGCAGAGGCAGAGAGAGAAGCAGACTCCGACTGAGCAGGAAGCCGAATGCTGGACTCAATTCCAGGACCTGGAGATCCTGACCTGAGCTGAAGGCCGATGCTTAACCGACTGAGCCACCCAGATGCCCCGGTATCTTACTATTTTAAAGTGCATTTTATTATATAAATGTTGTCATCTCGATGCAGTGCACTTTACTCATTAATACGGTCATGACTCTGAGTCTTGTCTTTTCAAATATGGTTCAGTCTCCAGGGGCAGGGGCTCTTTTCATATTCCATGATGGTTAGCACCTGCCATGGGATCAAAATGTTTCTGCTCAAAGATGGAGCAACAGAAAAGATTCTCGGTGCTGGTTTACGTGTGGGCTCCGGCCTCTGAGAGACCAGGGAGCCAAGCAAGCAGTCCGCAGCTCGAGTGCCATGGAGGAGGCACGAATTACACAGCAGGGACCACGCAGGAAATGGAAAAAGGGACAAAGTATTAATCTTATTTTTAAATTTGGCCTGAAGAGCGTCTATAACACGTAGCTTATTTTGCATGAAAACAACGGACAATACAGGAGGGACAGAATCAAACCAAGGAGCTGTGACAACTGGATGCTCTTCTTAGTTCTGACCTGGGAACACCCGGGAGGGACGCACATGGACCAAAGCAGGCCCGGCTACCAGGGTCTACAGCTGTCGGGGGCTGAGGCTTCCAATCCCATGATCTTTATCCTGTGGTTTTTAGCAGGAAACTGATGGAGGAGAGATGCAAACAACAGAGGGAAGGCGCTTCACAGAGTAACACCCTAGAGTAACTCATCTTCTTTCAGAGGCTTAGCTGGACCGGGGCAACTCTCCCACAATCAGAGACGTCCTCGATGAAGACATATAACTATGTGCTTCGTTTTTTTCTCACTGCTTTGAAACAGAACACGCTAACATACAATTATATCTCAAATACACAAACCACCAATGGACTGTTTGCTTAAACTCTCCCCAACATCATCTGTGAATTAGACAAAGCGTGCCCTCGAGCCCTGGCCCTGCTTAGTTTCCAGGGACAAGTACAGAGGTCACAAAGAGCCTTCCGTTACCAAGGATCACTGTGAAGCTGTCATTTTATAAAGGTGCCTTCACAGCCTACGTGTTCTTTGTAAAGAACTTTCAATATTTTCTGATGCTCCATTCCTTCTAAACACTTACTTATCCCTTTACTGTTGGGAGCAAATATCACCGAGCTCCTACAAGGATTGCTCTCGGGCTCACAGGCAAAAGCGTTCACATTAAAAGAGCCGTCTGGTTCATAAAGGAACATTTAGAGAAAGACACTCTTCTGTGTCTCTCCGTTTTCTTAATTTTAAATGCCCAGAATCTGGGAGTTGAAAACTAAGGCACTGGGAGTAACCGCTGCCGGGGGCAGGAGCCAAGTATCTTCCAACAATAATACAGAAATATCAAAATATCTCTTTCTAAATTGTGAAGTACTGCAGGACGGGGAGGGAGAGAAACAGCACTGAACCGGGTAAGGATCAAGGACTTCTTTGTGTTGCAAAACTCAGCAGGAAGCCAATAAATGCAGAGGGCACCTCCCAGCTTCCTGTGTGACTAACTGTCCCCACCAACGTTCAAAATATGACAGACAAGATTTCAGAATAAATATAGAGAAAACAAGTTATTTTACATAAGGCAACATTTTTTAAAAAGTGAAATAGTACAGGCGTAGGGGGAAAAGTATTACAGTTAACTTAAGCTGACTCGCTCTAACCCTGGGGGTACAAAACGCTGGGTAGAGAACAGTTGTGCAGGCTACAAGTGCAAGTAGCTGAAATAAAGGACTTGGCAAGTAAATTTTAACAACGGACATTTTGGGACACTGGGATGGCTCAGTTGGTAAGGCATCTCAAGGTCCTGGGATGAAGCCCTACCTCAGGCTCTGGAGGGGGGGCTCTCAGGGACTCTCAGAGGCTGGGCAGGGAGGGGTTAGGGGCTCTTTGGGGGGGGGGCCCTCTGGTTCTCTGCTCAGTGGGAAGCCTGCTTCTCCCTCTCCCTCTGCCCCTCCCCCCACTCATGCTCTCTTGCTCGCTCTCTCTCAAATACATAAAATTTTTTTTTAAATGACGCTTTAGGGGTGCCTGGGCAGCTCAGTGGGTTAAAACCTCTGCCTTGGGCTCAGGTCAGGATCCCAGTGTCCTGGGATGGAGCCCTGCATCGCATCGGGCTCTCTGCTCAGCGGGGAGCCTGCTTCCCCCTCTCTCTCTGCCTGCCTCTCTGCCTACTTGTGATCTCTGTCAAATGAATAAATAAAATCTTTAAAAAATTAAAATAAAATAAATAAAAAATGATGTTTTATACAAGTGCCACATAATAAATAATAAGGGTTTAAGACATTACTCTATGCACACAAGAATGCTTTAAATTCAGATTTCATTGTTAGGAGAAAAGAAAAGCAGACCTGGCTTTTGATGCCAGCACAGCACAGACAGCACTTAGGGTCTACGCGTCACACACTTACGTTGGGCAACAGCACCTTGAATGCGGTAACCCAAGATAATGGCTGCTCTCTGGATGTCTATCTTGTTAATCAGATCTGAAGACCTGACTGCGCTGAGTCTTTCTCCATCTTGATCCTCCACAAAGTAGATGAGCTGCACAGGATTGTCTTCTCCCTCTAGCCTTGACACGTTGACCATCTGAAAGATAACAGAAACCATTAGCGTTTTTGAAGCTCCTATTTCCAGATGCCCTTGCTCAGGGCACTCGGTCTTGACTGTGTGATTCAGGATTCATTCCAAAGCTCATAATGAGCTTGTGACACCATTCTGGATCCCAGAATCCCCACGATGCTCTTTCAGTGGGAAGAGGGACAATGAATGTTACTCTGTACAGAATAACAAATGTGCCTCATCTTGCTCAAGATAGTCCCTGAGACAAATGGGCAAGTAGGACACAGAGAACACAGAGTTGGCCAAGTCCACGCAGTCTTAAACTGGGACCGACCACGTCCAGCCTGTCATGGGAGAATGCTGCTGTCCTCCCAATATGAATCATAAGGGTTACATGCATCCCTGGTTCTCAGAAACTATGCCTGGTTCCATCAATCTCACCTTGAATCTTGGCATTTTCTCTTTTTTTAGGGCACAACTTCTCAACCTTGGTACTACTGACATTTTGGGGGGGCTATCCCAAGTATCGCAGGATATTTTGCAGCATTACTGTCTTCCACTCACCAGATGCCAGGACCAATAGCCACACCTCCCTCACCAGCTGTGACAACCAAAAATGTCACTAGACATGCCAGATGCACCGGCAGGGGGCATAAAATCACCACCACTTGAGAATCACTGCTCTCGGGATTATAAATTCTTCAACATCTCACTCTCAACAACGGATAAATCACATGGATGGAGAATTAGTAAGGAAACAGCAGATCTGAGCAACACTATAGACTAAAGGAACCTAACAGACATTTACGGAACATTCCATTCAGTATCAACAGAAAACACATTCTCCTTAAGCACACATGGAACATTTTCTAGGATATACCATATGTTAGGCCACAAAACAGTCTCAACAAATTCAAGACAACAGAAATTATATCAAGTATCTTTTCTGACCACAACAGTATGAAAATAAAATCAATAATAGGAGAAAGCTGGATATTTCACAAACACATGGAAATCAAACAGCACACTCCTGAAAATACCATTAGACCAAAGAACAAATTGAAAAGGAAATTTTAAAAATATCGAGACAAATGAAAACAGAAATACAACATACCAAAATTTATGGGATATACCAAAAGCGGTTATAAGAGGGAAGTTTATAGCCATAAATGCATACATTAAGAAAAACGAAAGATTCAAGTAAAAAACTTGGGCATCTGGGAGACTCAGTCAGTTAAGCATCCAACTCTTGATTTCAGTTCAGGTCATGATCTCAGGGTTGTGGGATCAAGCCCCACATCAAGCTCCATACTCAGTAGTGAGCCTTCTTGAGATTCTCTCTCACCCTCTGACCCTCCCTCCTCTAGTCTGCTCGTAGTACACACTCTCTCTCTGAAATAAATAAATAAATCTTTAAAAAATAAAAACAAAAAACTAACTTTATACCTCAAGGACCTAAGGAAAAAAGGAAAAACCTAAGTCCAAGGTTAGCAGAAGGGAGAAAATAATAAAGATCAAAGCACAAATTAATAAAATCGAGAACAGGAAAAATTAACAAAACGAAGCATTGGCTCTTCGAAAAGCAGCAAAATTGATAAATCTTCAGCTAGACCAACAAAGAAAAAAGAGGACTCCAGTGAAAGTTACAAATGAAAGAGGAGACACTACAACAGGTAACAGAAACACAAAGGATCATAAAAGAATACTTTAAATAATTACACACCAACAAACTAGATAACCCAGAAGCAATGGATAAGTTCCTGGAAACACACAACCTACTGAGACTGAATCAGGAAGAAACAGAAAATGTGAACAGACCAATAAGAATTAAGAAGGCTGAATCAGTAATCAAAAACTTCCCCCCAAAAAACCCAGGACCAGATGGTTTCACTGACGAATTCTACAAAACATTCAAAGAATTAATACTAATCCTTCTCAAAAGTTTCCAAAACAATAAAGAGAAGGGAACATTCCCAAACTCATTTTATGAGACCAATATTACCATGATACCAAAGTCTACTAAGGTTACTACAAAAACAAAAACAAACAAAAACACCCTACAGGGCAATATCTCTTATGAATTGGATGCAAAAATTTTCAACAAAATACAAGCAAACCAAATGCAAGAATACATTCAAAAGATCATGCAACATGGGGCTCCTGGGTGGCTCAGTTGGTTAAGCACCTGAACCTTGGTTTTGGCTCAGGTCATGATCTCAGGGTTGTAAGATCACACCCCACATCAGGCTCCAGGCTCCATCAGGATTCTTTTTCTCTCCCACTCCCTCTGCTCCTTCCATCACTTCACTCATGTTCTCTCTTGCACACTCTCTCTCACTCTCATAAAATAAATAAGTAAAATCTTAAAAAAAAAAATCATGCACTATGATCAAGAGGGATTCATCCTTGAAATGCAAGGATGGTTCAACAAGTCAATCAGTAAGTTTGATAAATCACATTGATAAATGAAAGATAAAAATCATATGATCATCTAAACAGATGTCGGAAAAGCATTTGACAAAATTCAATTTCCACTCAAGATATAAACCAGCAACAAACCGAGTGTGGAAGGAACATATCTCAACATAGGAAAGGCTGTACATAACAAACCGAGAGCTAACACTGAAAGTTTTTCCTATATAATCAGAAACAAGGGATGCCTGTGTGGCTCAGTTGTTAAGAGTCTGCCTTAAGCTCAGGTCATGATTCCTGGGTCCTGAGATCGAGCCCCACGTCAGGCTTCCTGCTCAGCAGGAAGCCTGCTTCTCCCTCTCCCACTCCACCTGCTTGTGTTCCCTCTCTCACTGTGTCTCTCCCTCTCACTGTCAAATAAATAAATAAATAAATAAATAAATAAATAAAATTTGAGGGGGGGGGAATAAATAAATAAAATCAGAAACAAGACAAAAAATTCTCAGCACTCCTATTCAATACAGTACTATCCTAGCCAGTGCAATCAGACAAGAAAAAGAAATAAAAGGCATCCAAAGCAGAAAGGAAGATGTAAAACTGTCACTATTTGCAGATGAAATGATATTATATTAGAAAACCCAAAACACTCCACCTTCAATAAAGTTACAGGATACAAAATTAATATATTAAAAATCTGTTGTGTTTGTGAGGGGTGTGTGTGTGTGGTTTTTTTTTAAAAAAAATTTTATTTATTTGACAGAGAAAGAGAGAGAGATCACAAGTAGGCAGAGAGAGAGGGGAAGCAGGCTCCCAACTGAGCAGAGAGTCCTTCGTGGGACTCGATCCCAGGACCCTGAGATCATGATCCGAGCTGGAGGCAGAGGCTTAAACCACTGAGCCACACAGGCGCCTGTGTGTGTGTGTGTGTGTGTGTGTTTAAGTAGATTCCATGTCAAGTGTGGAGCCTAATGCAGGACTTGAACACATGACCTTGAGATCAAGACCCAAGCTGAAATCAAGAGTCCAATACCCAACCAACTGAGCCACGCAGGTGCCCCCATGTTTTCTCTATAATAATAATGAAGATTTTGAAAAAGAAATAAAATAGTACCATTCACAACAGCATCAAAAATAGTAAAATACCTAGGAATAAATTTAACCAAGGAATTAGCAGACCTGTACACTAAAAACTATAAGACACTGATGAAAGAAATTAAAGACACAAATAAATGGAAAGATACTTTGTGTTCATGGACTGGAAGAATTTGTTAAAATGTCCATATTATCTTGGGGCACTGGGTGGCTCAGTCGGTTAAGCATCTGCCTTTGCCTCAGGTCATGATCCCAGGGTCCTGGGATCAAGCCACACGTTGGTCTCCCTGCTCAGCAGCAAGTCTATTTCTCCCTTTCCCTCTGCCTCTCTGCGTGCTTGTGCACTCTCTCTCAAATAAATAAAATATATTTTTTAAATGTACATACTACCCAAAGCCATCTACAGGTGCCACCTATAGCCCTCTGTAGCCATCTAAATTCTAATGGCATTTTAGAAATAGAAAAAAATAATCCTAATATTCATATGGGATCACATAAGACCCTGGTAACAAAGGAGTCAAGAATACTCAATGTGAAAAAGATAGTCTCTTCAATAAATGGTGCTGGGAAAACTGTATATGCACAACCAAAAAAAATAAGCTGGGTCCCTATCTTATATTACTCACAAAAAATAACTCCAGGAGCACCTGGGTGGCTCAGTAGGTTGAGCATCTGCCTTTGGTTCAGGTCATGATCCCAGGGTCCTGGGGTAGAGCTCTGCATTGGGCTATGCTCAGCGGGGAGCCTGCTTCCTCCTCTCTCTCTGCCTGACTCTCTGCCTACTTGTGATCTCTGTTTGTCAAATAAATAAATAAAAATATTTTTTAAAAAAACTCCAATGGAAAGATTTAAGTGTAAGACCTGAAACCATAAAACTCTTAAAAGAAAACATAAGGGAAAGGCTCCTTGACGTTGGTCTTGGCAATGACTTTCTAGATATAACACTCAAAGCACAAGCCAAAAAAAAAGCAAAAATAAACAAGCGGACTGTATCAAACTTAAAAGCTTCCGCATAGCAAAAGAAAGACTCCACAAAATGAAAAGACAACATATGGAAAGGGAGAAAATATGCAACAAATCATATATCTGATAAGAGATTAATATCCAAAATATAGAAGGAACTCATACAACTCGACAGCAAACAAATGAAAACACACCTAAACTCATTGGGCACAAGATCTGAACAGGCATTTTTCCAAAAAATACACACAAAGAGCCAACAGGTGTATGAAAAGGTCAACATCACTAATCATCGGAGAAAAGTAAATCAAAGCCACAATGAGGTACCCCGTCACACCTGATAGAATGGCTATCATCAGAAGACAAGAGATGGGTGCTGGTAAGAAGATGGGGAAAAGGGAACCCTTGTGCATGGTTGGTGGGAATATAAATTGGTGCTGGCATTGTGGAAAACAATATGGACATTCCTCAAAAAATTTTAAATGGAACTACCATGTGATCCAGGAATCCCACTTCTGGGTATATACCGAAAGGAAGTGAAATCCACTATCTTGAAAAGATATCTGTATTCCCCCAGCCCCGCCCCTTCTCACTGCAGCATTATTTACAACCACCAAGACATGGAAGTGACCTAAGTGTCCATCTATAGGCGAATGGATAAAGAAGATGTGATGTGATATGCACACACATGTGCGTGCACACATACACACACATGGAATATCATTTGGTCATAAGAAAGAAGGAAATCCTGCCATTTGCAACCACATGGACCTGGAAGGCATTACGCAAACCGAAATAAGGCAGACAAAGAAAGACAAACACCGTATGCTCTTGCTTATTTGTGGAATCTAAAAAAGCCAAACTCATAAAAATAGAGAGTAGATAGTAGTTGCCAGGGACAGGAGTTGGGAGAAATGGGTGATGGTGGCCAAAGGGTATGAACTTCCAGCTGTAAGATGAGTAAGTTCCAGGGGTCTAATGCACAGCATAGGGCCAACAATGCTGTTTTATATACTTGAGAGGTGCTGAGTATAGATCTTAAAAATTCTCACCACAACCAAAAAAATTCTTACCACATACAAAAAATAGTAATGGATGTGTTAACTAATGTTATTGTCACTTTGCAATATATACATATATCGAATCATCAATTGCACACTTTCAACCTATATGGTATCATGTCAATTATCTTTCAATCAAGCTAGAAAGTTGTACACAAATTCACAATCACCTAGTCAAATAGTGCTTTGATTTGTCTCAGAATTGATCTCCCTCTGGTGCCCTCTCATATTAGGATTTCAGAATCTGGTATCCTTGCTGTATCACAGTTTTACATAAATACATGTTTCTATTTTGTTGCTGTTTCTCTAATAATATTCAACAATTTTACTACCCTTGAGACTCCAGCAAAATGCAGGACTAATGTCAACAATGAGTCCAAGCCCTCTATTTTGCATAAGCAATTTGAATTTTTGGTCTCTACATTTGTCATTGGCAAAATGCAGCTGCTACTTTTCTAGCCACGTGTACAGAATTGTAATACTGCCCTGCGTTCTGGACACGGCTGCGGGACTCCTTCTTCCCCACTGGAAACTTCTGGCAAATCAACAACTTCATGATTTCACTGTGAATGCCTTCTTCCAGATAATTTAAAAAGATCCTTAGCAAACAGGTCCAAACTCTCATCCCTGGAGAATCTGTTCTTTATACCTCCCCATTCTAAGAAGGGCTCATCTATCCTGTCCTTTGTTTGCCATGTCTAGGCTCATTCCCTGACCACTTCTACTCCCTAACCACCTACTCCCTTCCCAAACTGGGCTGTAATGATTAATTTTTTATTAGCCCTGAGAATGGAATACTATCAAAGGACTATGTGAATGTTTACTACACTGAAAAAGTTTTGATACCTTTTAGAAATGGTTTCACCTGGCAGAAACCAAGTTCCAGTGTATTTGGGTATATAATTAAAGATTCTATAAACTCATCCAATCTAAAAGCAACAGCCAGTAAAATCTAATTCTAGCATCCTTACTGATGACTTCTTATCAGATTCATATCTGGAATCCATACAACCGTAGTAGGATGGAGTCATCATTTTGGGCAATGTTTTCAATTTCATTTTTTTAAGTTATTTTCTGATTAAAATCACATGTTCACTGTACAAATTACATGCTCATTGGAGAAATTCTGAAGACACACAAAATGTATAAAAAAAAATGAAAATCACCTGAAGTTCAATCAACCAAAGAAAATTATTATAAACACTGTGGCGTACTTCCATTATTTTTTTCATAGGTTTCATATTAATATTTGGATGACAACGCATGCATTCTTTGGTAATCTTTGTTCACCATATCACTCTATTAATTTATGTATTTTGAGAAAGAGAGAGAGTGAGTGGAGGAGGGGGCCAGGAGGGGAAGGGCAGAGGGGGAGTGGGTGGGGGAGGGGGCCGGGAGGGGAAGGGCAGAGGGAGAGGGAGAGAGAGAATCTGAAGCAGGCTCCACATGGAGTATGGAGTGGGGCTTGGTTTCTCGACCCTGAGATCAAAACCTGAGCTAAAATCAAGAGCCGGATGCTTAACCCGCTAAGCCACCCAGGTACTCCTCAATAGTTTTTTTTTAATGACAATGGCCACCTAACATTCCAACATATAAAGATTCACTACAATTTATTTACTCATTCTCCAACTGCTGGTCATTGAGGTTGCTCTCATGTTTTCCCTTTTACAGATGATATTTCGATGAAGAGTCCTGAACTGTTGCACATGAATCCTTGTCTACGTCTCCTCATTGGGTCACCCTAAGGGGGGAAAGATGTGGGGCACAGTCCCAATGCAATCCGTCGGGAGGCACCACTGGCTGGGGGTGGCTCGGTTCACTTCCACAGACCTCACACTCCTACCTGAGGGAACTTGCACAACTAGCGTAGCACTTCATTAGGTAGTTTAATGAGGTCTCTGTTCTACGTGCATAAATTAGCCTCCACAAAGACCTTGAACTCTACGAAGCCAGGGCTGCTAAATAAGGCAAGGCTTTTATAGGTCATTTTAATTTCTTCTTTGTTTAATGCTTATTTAATGTTCTCAATTTTTCATTAGCTTTTAAAAATTTCTCTATACTTGACTGTAACTGGCGAAGGAACGACTCTGGGAGAGGGAATCAAGAGCAACGCTGCCGGGGAAACTCGGTAAGAGGGTCACATGACAATGCCAACAGCTCAAGGCAAACTCCCGCCACCCCCGGCCAGGTCAGCTGAGTACCCTTCCCTCTGATGCCCCTGCACCCCCCGGGTCTCACCGGCTTTCCTGTCTCTGCGATGCTTTAACTTTAAAATTTTTTTATTTTTATTTATTTGTCAGAGAGAGAGCACACAGGCAGGCAGAGTGGCAGGCAGAGGCAGAGGGGCAGGCAGAGGCAAGGGAGAAGCAGGCTCCCCGCCGTGTGGGGAGTCCGATGCGGGACTTGATCCCAGGACACTGGGATCACCACCTGAGCCGAAGGCAGCCGCTCAACCGACTGAGTCACCCAGGCGTCCCTCGACGCCTTAACTTTAAATATCCCGTTTTCCTAGCTCTAGAAGTCAGCAGTCAATAAATTAAAAAATCCAAAATATCAGAATTCACATTGAGATGGGAATAAATTACAGCCCCAACCTCCAGCTCTCTGCGAGCACTTGCATTTTTGATGGGTCACTTTTGGATTCAAATGAATCTGTTGTTTGTGGCCTTCCTGCTAGTTACAAAATGGACTGTAGGGTGACGGATGGTAACTAGACTTCTTGCGGTGGTCGCTTTGGAGTGTCTGCAAACATCAAATCATTATCTTGTACGTCTGAAACTAACATAATGTCATATACCAATTTTACCCCAATTAAAACAACAACAAAGTGGAGATAGTTGGGTAACATGAAACCACCTGCACTGGCTGGAGTCAGGGAGGATAAAGTGCTAAAGGGAGGACACAAAATTCTCCTCTCTCTGATCCCGTAAGGTCTCTTCCAGATGGATGATTTATAGCTATGATGCTATTCATAATACTTACCACTGCATAAAATTGACTACGTTTTTGGTAATTAAAAACTACTCCAAAAAACAAGGTCATGTTGATGGCATGGCAACCCAGTGACACAATTTTCTTGCCGTGCTCCCCATGGGTCTATGTGTCTAGACTCTAGTCGAACTGAAATGCGACCACGCTCACTTGCTACCAGATAGAGTCATCAGTCCCAATGAGAATTTTCTCATGGCATCTTCCACTTGCCTGAAAATTCCGTGTGTTTTTAGACAAATCTCTGCCCCTCCTTCCCTCCTCCCTTGGCCTTCTTAGAGTACCTGCACCACGCTGTTCCCAGCAGCGATGGTGGCCCTTCTCCACATCCGCCTCCGCGTGGACACCTCGCTGAGCAGCTGGGCCAGCTTGCGCTCCATCTCAGCCTGAAACACTTCATTCTGGAGCTGCTTCTCCACGACGCCCAGGAGAACTGCATTTACAAAATGAAACACACACAGGCCCCGAAACAAGTTAGCAGCGGAGGGAAAATGAGCCCATGTGGAGGACAAATTAACGTGGGATTCCTATCACGTGCCCGCCCCTCAAGAGGAGATACTAAGGAGAGAAAGTGAACATGATCGGGGTCACGGGGAGCCCAGCAGTGCTGCTCAGGAGTCTTCTTTACAGTGCCAAGCTCTTACACAGGCTGGGGGCCAGAAGTCCCAGGAACTCGGCAGCATAGAAGCTTTGGAGCTAAGAACTCCCACACACAGGCAAACATTTTATCCAGCCTTATTTCACAACTTCTGGAAACGCTCTAGTTCATATCCCATCTAGACTCAAGACTTAGATGCACGGACTCACCCCAGATAAGGGTGCCTGTCTGAAAAACATCTGCTGTAAACAAGATTATCAAACAGATAATGGGCTTGTCAGCACACGGTCAGAGGAAAGACCCCTGGGCTTTGCAGCCAGAACCGGCTCAACTCCGCCTGGAGATAGCCAGCAACGAGTCTCCGAAGTACTAGGAAAATGATCTGGGAAATGGGGCCACTGCACCACACAAAGAAGTGGAGCCTTTCCACGGGATATTGTATATGAGGCAAGGAGGACCGACAGGGTCTGAGAAACCACGAATGGTGACCGTCACCACAGCACACGATTCTCTCCAGGACCAGTCACTTACTGTACCGCTCGCACACTGAGCACATCGTGAGGGTGTCACTCTCTCTTAGACTTTGGTTACCCAGTTAGAAAGCCTGTCTGCGATGCCATAGCTATACATATCTGACCCAGGCCCACAAGACTTTTTAAAAAAAAACCTTATTTGCTCACCAAGCTATCTTATTCATCCTCATAAAGCCAAACAAATAAGTCTTTTTAGGAAAAAAAAAAAAAAAAGAAGAAGAAGAAAAGAAAACAGAGAGAGAGAGATCCTTGCTTTGGAACTCTATCCTGTCTGGGATCAGAAGACTGTCAATTCCTGTTAGACCTTCCCCTAAACTTGATGTATGAATTTTAAAGAAAGCCAGTCCTTTTTGTGCCATAACTCAGCGGGACATATTCCCACAGCTGAATCTGAATTCCCTTCTCATTCATTCTTTGCCAAGAATTTAAGGGACATGGTGCCCTGAATTTAGGACTCAGACGCACGAAAGGCGACATCACACTCAGTACATCTGCACAGACTTTTTATTCGTACAGCTGCCAAAGCATTATGTAAGTCCAACATACCTGTTCTCACCCAGGAGGATTTCAACAACTGAGATAAGTTCAGCTGTGGGTACTGGAAGGCTATAAAAGGGAAAGGAGGGAAAAGCGTCAGAACAAGTTTGCACGCACCAGGAAGGTAAGTCTAGGGAGGACCCGCTAAGTCACGGTACTTTGCCTTTCCACGGTTATTTCGCCTTTAGTGCAAAACGTGTTAGAACAAAATGCCAGACTGGTGTGAAGGCAAGGACCACAGGCAGTTTCTGAGCACAGGAAAGGCAGAGAAGGAGAAGTAAAAGGCTGGCTCGAGTGACACAGTGGAACACGGCTTCACCCAGAGCCCACCCACGCACGCGATCCCCTTGAAATCTCACTGTTCCAGAGCAATGAGATTTCACACTGTGTTCGCTGGGACCCAGGATTTGCCTGCAATGACTCCAGGTAAAGTGACACTATGTCCTGGCTTGCCCGGGACAGGCCCGGGCTACCCCCGCTGTCATCCTTACTCTTTGACGCATACCTGCACAGCACAGAACGAACGGTGCAATTTGTGAAGAACAATTTCTATCCCTGCCTACTTCTGCATCTGACAAGTCACCCTTTTTAATTGAATTAACCGCACACGGAAACACACAAAGTCATTAGACCATTGGGCTGTTCCATTTTTTTGAAAAGGAATTTGATGTGTTTTTTGGCCTGACTTCAACCCTCGAATCTACTGTTTTTTGAAGTAAATGTTTACCCCACCCCCAGCCCGCTCCATGGGCACCGTGATTCTAATTGCTTCGGCCAGGAAGAAAGGTTTTGTTTGTTTTCATCTATTATTCTTTTCTTAGTTTTGTGCGTGCATGCGACAAAATTTACTCTTTCTGGCGTGCGGCTTTATGGCTTTTGACAAATGCACAAAGTTGCATAACCACCACCACATCAAAGATACAGAACAGGCTCATCAGCCCCCAAAAGTTGCCTTCTGCTACTCTTCCGCAGTCTAGCCTGCCTCCCACCCGTCACCCCTGGCAACCACAGGTCTGTTCTCTGTGCCTCTGGTTTTACCCTTCCCAGAACTGCTGTAGTCTTTACCAGTGCCCTGTACTCTCAAAGGACAATAATAAAGCAAGGCCAGTGGGTGAGGCGGGCTCCGGAGGCCCCAGCCAGAACTGACTCTGAGAGGCTCTGATTTTATCTGATTTACACTCTGGACTTCAGCCAAATATTTCAAAAGAGATCCAGCAATGAAAACACTTGTGGCCACTTTCCCAGCGTTTGGTGAGAGCCATACTCACGTTCTGCGATCTGGAGCACGGGGTACCCCAGGTAGAAACTGAACTCCACCACGCTCAAGTTCCTGAGCAGCCGACTCACTTCTGTCCCGTTCAAAAACCCCCGCGTGCCTCTGACCGCAAAGATGATATTCACCGGGCCCCGCCGAGGGGCCGGCCTTGAAGCACCCATGGTGATATTCAGGATCTAAAAAGAAGGAAGGTGGGATCAGCTTCCAAAAGAAAGCGAAACACTGAGCTAAAAGCCAATGGTTTCTCCCTTACACTTTCTCTCACTGATTTTTTTTTTTTTTAAAAGAAGAGAATATTTTTCAAAGGAACCAACCAGCTCCACAACTTGGTTCCTGTTTGCAATACTTAAAATTCTCAGTTTATTGAAAATGTTTTTCACATGAAGCGATGAACCGAACACGTGTATTCATAGTCCCTCCCTGCCCCGCCCACTCCAAATCCCACTGAAATAACAAGAAGCTGAACAAAGGGGAGTAAATCCACAGCAGCTCCGAGAATGGAAGAAAATCAGAGATTCTGTCAAATTCCTGGAAGATGGAGACAGGATGGGATCATAATGATATAAGCCAGAATGGAGGGAACGGAGACCCAAATCAGCCAGGCCTGGAGCTCAGGAGCAGAGAGTGGGGAGAGCTCTGCAGGAACCGACCCCAGAGGAGGCCATGAGCAGCAATCAGTACAATTATTCAAAGCCCACGTACCAAAGAGCTGAGCTGACTTTTTCCCTCCTCCCTCCTTCCTCACTGCCACGGGCAGGCCAACACAGAGGAGCTAGCGCAGTCACACCTGCCCCCTGACCAGCCCAAAGAACAGCTCCATAAGGAAAAGGAGCTCCTGGTCAGAGCAGGTTACAAGGCTGTGGGTTTGGCCACTAGGAATGAGGGTAGAGACTCCTACCCACCAGAGCCCATGAGAGACAGAGAAGGGAAGAAAAGGAAAGAAAAGGCAGCTTTGCTGTGAAGCACTCCATCCCCCAAAATCCTTGTCCTGCACTAGGGCAGGGGTTCCAGTCCGCCCCACCAACCTCGTCCCCTGCCTGGGACCCAGTGCTCCAGGGAGGCCTCCCATCAGGAGACAGGGCGGATGTGCTCACAGATGCCACAGCTGAAGGGGTGAGATGCCAAAATTAACAACCTGCTTCTTCACTCCTTATGGCGACTAACCAACAGTGTCCAGATAGTTTACGGAAAACTAGGAGTCCTAGCGCCAAGGACCAAGATCAACACAGAACAATGGCTGCTGAGAAAACACAATGTGGGAACCTGAAGGTAACTTTTTAAACAAACGCTGGTTAATGTCCTCAGAGATTTATTTCCAAGGTGATATGGCATCACCATTCAAGATAATCCTGCGTCTTTGCAGGAGAAATCACCATGAGAAAGGAGCCAAGAACAACAGAAAAAGGACAGTTGAAAGCAAAGTCAGCAGAGGGATTGAGAAACACGATGAACACAGCTGAAGACGAAATTAATGACTCAGGGAACAAAGTTTAGAACATGTGCAGGGGCGCCCGGGTGGCTCAGTGGGTTAAGCCTCTGCCTTTGGCTCAGGTCATGATCTCAGGGTCCTGGGATGGACCCTCCCCCCACCATCGGTCTCTCTGGTCACCGGGGAGCCTGCTTCCCCCTCTCTCTCTGCCTGCCTCTCTGCCTACTTGTGACCTCTTTCTCTGTCAAATAAATAAGTAAAACCTTAAAAATAAATAAATAGAAAGTGCAAAAATGGGGAATTTAAAAAGAGATGGTATTACAAGAAAACATAAGAATTAGGAAAGGTGGCTCCAGGTGCACAAAAATCTATTTGCTATAAAATCTAGAAAAAGAGAACAAAGAATACAGAGGAAAAATATCACAGAAATATAACAACATCAGGGGTTTCCATACAATCCACACAAAACCTGTTCATCTAGAGTGGCTAGACTGTTTTTTAGAGTGAAACACTGCATTTCGTGGTACCCCATAACACGAAACACCAGTGTACTGAGGCACTGCCCCCATTTGGGGGGTGGGGGTAGGTTGATACTGTTCCTTCCTAGAACATTCCTGTGTTTCTGGCATATGCTCATCCCTGTCCAGCTCACCACAACTGAGCTCCGTGGTTATCCTACTGCTCTGTAATCTTCAAGTACTTGCCTATTCACGCCCCGTGAACTCCATGCCCCAGAAAGAGATCGACCCTGATTCACGCGAACTGAATTTCTTCCACGAGAGGGAATGAGGAAGAGTTCACTGTGACCTCAACGAGACTCGTCAAACAAGTTCCTCTCCAAAGGGCAGAGCGCCTTCTTCTGCATGCAGTGCTATTCTCACCTGCACGGTGAAGTTATGCGTCCCCTGGTGGTGTTTTCTCACTTCAGAAAGAGCTACCGTCAGGCCTTTCTCGATGTGCTGGCTGAAGTTGCAGAAGCCGGTATCCACACTCTGAGGCACGAACTGAAGAACTAAGAGATGGACAGCAACCACAGGCCCATGAACCAGGTGCTGGCTTAGGACTGAGGACTGAGGAGGCGAAAAATACTATCTAACTCGAGGAACGCCACCCCCAGCACGGGATTAAGTATGGAGAGGGAGGAGTTAGCAGCCTCCCAGCAGGGAAATGTACAAGGGGAACTCGCACCAAATGGATACATACAAGTGAAGGTGACTTGTATCATTGAAAATGGAAAAAGGTAACAACGGGAGCACCAAAAGATGCAACTGACAGCAACATTTCAAGTGGGAAAGGTGAAAACACTCTCTACTCCTCAAAAAACACCGTGGAGGGTGAGGGGCCGCCTGGGTGGCTCAGTAGGTTAAGCCTCTGCCTTCAGCTCAGGTCATGATCTCAGGGTCCTGTTGGGCTCTCTGCTCAGCAGGGAGCCTGCTTCACTCCCTCGCTCTGCCTGCCTTTCTGCCTACTTGTGATCTCTCTGTCAAATAAGTAAATAAAATCTTAAAAAAAAAAAAAAGAAAACCACTGTGGGGGACAGACAGAACAATGGGAAAATGTCAATGGGAAAAAGACCAATGGGTAATTTTTCAAGCGTGGATATGTGTGTGAGAGTGTATTTAATAAGCTTCATCTCTTAGAGGCACAGGCTGAAATATTTATGGGTGAGATGACATGATGCCATATCAAAATAACGTGGGAGGAGGGCACGTAGGTGTCACAAGACAGACTAGGAGGTGAAAATTGTTGAAGCCATACAATGACTACATGGGGGCTCATTCAAGTATTCTGTGCAATTTCGTATAGGCTAGAAGTTTTCTGTAATGATAAAGGCTTTTTTTAAATTTAAATTAATTTTTTTAAATCCTCCCCCAATGTTCTAACGGCATAAAAAATAAAATGAAATTTTATGTACAAATCAATCAAAACAACTATGCTCAGTTTTCTCACCCGTGTGAACTTGGAACCTGGACTCTGGCACAAGGAAGGAAGGTTTCACAGCCAGGATTAAAGGACTTTGGTCACGTACAAGTTTACTGTTTATAAGTACATTTATCACTGATATTGCTGTGTAAACAAAAGGTCCAGATGTGACCAGGAAAGTGAAGTCAGCGAACAGTTCATAAACCTACGAAAATTAAAAAACACAAAAGACAGTAATTATCAAATTGAGAGGACTGTAACTCAAAATTAAAGGAAGCTGCATGAAGTAGAAAAATAACAGAGCAAGTGAGGTGAAAAATAAAGAGGTAACCCTAAATGAAGAGGGAGCAGTGCGGAGACAATCGAAATTTCATTTTACTTATCCCTTTTGCAGATCTGCCCGCCTTCTCAAAAACAGCACAGAATTACAAGAGCGAAGGCAACGAGAAACAACAGCTGATAATAACTGAATAACGAGTAATGGGGGATTCAATGTCGTTGTGTTCAATCCACATGTAGAAGAACACTTATTCTGCTGAGCAGGGCTGTCCAAAAGAAATCCATGAGCCCCATATGCAATTTTTAAAATCTCTAGTAGCCACATTAAAAAAAATATAAAGAAACAGGTGAAATTCATTTTATTTAACCCAAGACATCTGAAACAGCATTTCAACATGTGGCCGACGTAAAAACATTATTAATGAGATCGTTTACCTTTCTTTTTTCACGCGGCCCTTGAAATCCTGTGTGAGAGTTGCACTCAGCACATCTCAATTCAGACAAGCCCCTTTCATGTGCTCGGCAGCCACTGCGGACCTAGAGCGGGGCTTTCTGACCTCATCGGGGCGAGGAGGAAGGAGCCATTTGTCCACGTAAAACATACAGAAATCGATCTCTAGCCCACTGAGTGTACAAAAACGTGCCTAGGTACTCACTCTAAAATATAATTAAAATTCGAATCCAAGTCCTTTCTTATATAAATCAAAGGAAGCAAAATCATCACATCATCATCCCCAACTCTGGTCTTAGAGCCTTTTTGTTCCAATTCTGCCAACATACCCCTCCAGTGCATACACCTGGCCTCGGGTGGGATCAGGGCTTCCCTGACGAAGTGACGTTTGAGTGGCTATCCTGGAATGAGTAGGCATTCACCAAGAGGAGGAGGGGGGAGAGGAGAGAGCGAGCGTTCTAGAACCATGACATGCCTTCAGCCTGAGCTCCCGCGCCACAGGGACCCACCTTGAGCTCCACCGCACGGTTGAAGTGAATCCTCAGCACTTCTTTGATGGCCGTGATGATGTACTCGTGCACGGCTCTCCTGGCCAGCACTGCAAACCAAAGCCAACCACCAAACGCAGTTTAGTTTCATTACGAATAACGTGGACTGCACATTTCTGGGCCCCAAGGCAGTGCTCAGCCAAACTGTGACACGAGCTCTGAAAATCATTTTGTAAAATCAGGCCCAGACTACGAAAGAACAGAGGAACAGCAGTAGATCTGGACATTCCTGGATTTTTTTTTTCCTCTTGGCTATGCCCCTAACAGTAAAACACAAAGTTTTAACTCTCAGCCGTAATATTTTAAAAGGCTTTAAGATGTTACTCAGCAAAACTAGATGACATCTTCCCCTATAAAATGAGGTCTCCTACCACAATTTTTCAATGCAATAAGGGAAGGGTTTTCACCACTAATAACAGGGCGGAAAAGATTTTCACAATCCTCGTGTATTAAAATTTTATGTAGGAAGTAAAATATTTCTTGTAACAAAGTCTAGCTATATTTAACTCTCCTTCCACATCTGAGAAATTCTATTTTAAAATCTGTAATAAGAGAGGCTCTTTCTCAGTATTTAGTAAACATGTCCTGCTGCCCCCCTTTTTTTCCCTATTATTTTTTCTTTTCTCTTCCAAGATCTCAAAAGCTAAACTTGGGGAATGGAGAGACAGAACGGAGAATCAGCGACAGAAAAATCCAAAAGAGGAAAGGAGAAATTACACATTGTAAGTAGCCCCATCTAAAGGGAGAACCAGCCACATCTTACTCTGAATAGTCTGCATGGCCCACCATGAAAACCCCACACCTTTTCTAGTTAATCTGAGTAAGACCTAAACTGTAACATCAGGATATGAGCACAAGGGTCTTTGGGGGGAAAGGATCATCAGCAACAACTATCTGTTTCTCTAGATACCTGGTTTGAACCAGGAGAAGCAAGAGACCCCTGCCAAGGAGGCCAAGGTCAGGCAGGCCCTGAGTGGGAGCACAGCCTCACCCCTTAGAGGTTCCACATGATGAAGGATTCTCCCAACAGCCTGCCACAGATCGACAGAGGGCGTTTACTTTCATGACAGAGCTCCATAAAAAGAACCCTTTCAGAGGACATGAGATCAACCCAACCCTCTCTCTCTGATAATTACTAAAAATAAACCACGGCCAAATCCAAATGAAGATTCTAAACGAGGTGATCCTTCCTATGGCTCAAAGATAACCACTGAGAGCAAAAGACAGCACTCCTGTCCACTTAAAAATACAATGTAACAGTAGGGTTACTTATGTACAACTCCACACACTTAACAACTGAAGTGGACATTTACAGTGGGTGAATTTCACCCTAAAATTGCAAATACACAGATCTCTAACAAAGGACACCAAATTCATTACATGTATATCCTCTGCGACAGTTTAATCAGTACTATGTCTATCTGATATTCTTAGAGATACTTCCAAAAACGGTTTCTAATTATTTGTAGAAAAATGTGAAAAGACGCATTATACTTCCAAGTATCACAAATGTCACGAAATCCAAGAAATAAAGAAGCTTTCAGTAGTTCTTTTAATAAGCTTCTTGTAACTGACCACTTCGTAGTTATTATGTAGTAATTTTATAGAAAGGAAGAAAAGTATATCTACCAGAAACTCTTCTCCCCCCTCTGGACTGCCGTTATACCACAGATAAAAGTTCACCACTTCCCCAAACCTCATCCCATTATACTGTTGTTGGGCTGTCCGACCTCTCCACCTGCGTGCACACCTTCCACCAGGAGGACACTTCCCTCCATCTCCAGACAACAGCCCTCTTGAGTGTGTACCTCCAATTCACATCCTTCCAAACCCATCCCTCATCATCCCAAAAGTCGCTCTTATAGAACTCTCTTTCAACCATTCTTATCACAGCTTCCAAGAAAACATATCTTGTGTCTACCCTACTAGAATCTAAGTTCCTTGAAGGTCAGATCCATATCCTTCATCTAGATACGCTTAGACCTTCTAAAGGCACCTGCACATACTGAGGGCTCCATAATTATTTGTCAGATGAATCGATAAATGGTTCCTTACTTAGGGGAGGGAGGGATTTAGGAGAGCAAAGGCTTCAGCTTCTCTGCACCAGCTCAGAGAGGGGTGACACCACCATGATGGGCAGAGGATGCATGGCCTACCTCACAGCACGACCTTCTTTTTCCTCACCTTCCCTTTCCCTGTTCTTCCTCCTTCTCTACTCCACTCCATTCCTCCTTTGTTCTACCACCTTCTGTCTCCCTTCTCCATTTCTATCCTCCATTCCCACCAAAATCAACACAGCAGAGCCAGGCTTGCAGATGCGTATGACATTGCATTCAAGTACATTACCAGGTCGTAAGACTTAACACGCAGCCTGTCATTCCTGATGAAGAACAAGCTGGAGAACCCGGCACAGCAGGCCGCAGTCACTGGACATAGACATGACGTCAAACATGCTCCCACTTCATTAGACTAAAGCAGCTGGGCAGGTACAAGGGAAGCTGCTGTTTGTCATCCTGTCACTTGGGCTCCAGACCAGGGCACAGATCAAAGTCTATAATTGAGATCAGACATTTAGCCGCTCCCTGTTTCTTTCTCGGATTCTCAGGATCTAAGTGACATTTACAGGAACACGTAGGAGCAAAGTGCTCCTTCCTTTCAAGGAAGAGAATAAGAAATTAGTAAGAAGTTGTAGCAGTTGCCAATACGCATTTGCACAACTACCTGCTTGAACAAAACATGAAGGTTTTTGTTCTAACCACGCCGTCTACGCAGCCACCGGGATAGGAGTTCCAAAGACAAAGATCTTAGCAAACCCTCCTAAGGCCTCCATTTAAAGCTTTTATTTGCTTTTTAACTTTATTTATTTTTATTTACTTTTATTTTACTTTATTTATCACCCAACAAAACGGGCTGATAGCTGAGGAAACCGAGAAGCAGAGTGACTGAGAGAGAACTATCCAGAGAACTCACAGGAGAAAGGTGAAGGGGTGAGGGTTCCCACCCAGGGGTTCCCTGGGGCCAAAGCCCACACTCTTTCCCATGATGCTCCACATCACGGAGCCATGCCATACAAGCACCTTAGAAAGATCACCCCAACCGAGAGGTGACTTGAAGCGGGGCCTTACCGGTCGTGATCAAATAGGCATCGGGAACCGTAATATCACACACATATGGCGGTTTGGTGGTGACGAGCGCTGGAGTGTCAACCACTGCTTCAGAAGTGGAGGTGGGCACGGGAGGAAGGGATGGCGGGGGTCGTGCCGAACTGCTCTCCGGGGGGGTCTGACCCGCAGAGTCACCCCTGCTGCTCGGGGTGCTGTCAACGGTACGACCAGGGGCAGGACTGGTGTCCGGTGGGTTCCGTTCCACGGTGGTGTTCACTGGGAAATCTGTGCGTGGGAATGACGGGCCCACAAACGTGGGCTCTGTAGGGAGAGGTGAGGGGATCGCCTCAGGAGCCGAGGAGGATGCTGGCGGCAGGAACGCGTCAGTGACCAGGAGTGTGGTGCTAGGGAGGACTTTGGAGAAAGAGGGCAAGGCGGGTGTGCGGTCACCCGCAGCACTGACATCGTCACCGGGAGGTGCTGGAGTCGGAGACGGGAAGAGAGAAGATTCTGCTAAAATGGGTGTCGTAGGAAAAGCAGTCCAAGGTGTTGGTGAGTGAGTCCCGAGAGTCAGAATGTCCAGGGCGGGCTCAGAACCGGAGGGCACCGGAGTGGTGACCGCAGACTCACGGGCCACGAGCGACAACTCAAAACAGGAGGAGGTAGCTGCGGTGAGGACTGAGGTGAGGTGGGCGCCGGGGCCCTCCGGGGAGAACTCGAGAGAGTCAGAAGGGAAGCCGGCGAGGAGCGACCCTTCAGAGGAGCCGGGAAGGAACGTGAAGGTGCTTATGAGAAGGTCTGAGCTCGGCCAGAGCTGGGAAGAGCCAGAGGCTGTGGAACTGGGAAGGGAAAGCGGCGCAGAGGGCCGGCGGGGAGAGTCGGCCCAGGCCAGCGTCTCAGCCGAGGTGAAGACCTGAGCGGTGACGGCCACCGGGTCGCCCGCTGGCCTCGTAGACGGGGCGGACGGAGAGGCAAGCGCTTCTGAAGACGAGAGGGCCAGGCTGCTGAACTCCAGCGGCGGAGTTGAGAAAAAACCGGACGAGGACTCCAAAACCCCGCCAGTGTGGGGCGCGGAGAAGCTGCCAGGTTCGAGGTCAGGGAGCCGCGAGGGCCCCACAGGCGGGCCCGGGGCGGAGGACGGGGAAGGACGTGCGTCTCCGGCCGCTGGCGGGCCCCGGTGCTGGCCGGCCGTGCCCCGGACGGAGGAGGCGGGGAGCGCGCTGCTGACGACCCAGGGGAGCCCAGCTGCCCCCCACGATGGCGACGGCGCTCCCGATGCTTCAGGGACAGAGGACGAGCCCGAGGGAGCAGGATCGAGCGACACGGGCGCGGAGAGGTGGCCGCTGGCAAGAGGCGCCCGGGTGGTCTCGAGTCCCCCCACACCTCCCTCGACAGAGACGCCCACGGAGGGAGAAGGGAGCGCAACGACCGGCCGGGAGGGGAAAAGCGTGTTGAATGGCTGGGGCTCCTCTTCGAATTCGAATTCGGAGAAGTCCGTCACTCCGCGGCTGGGCAGAGGGACGCCGCTGGCCTCCGGGGTGGTCACCGACAGGGTCTCGGCGCCGTCCCCCGAGCCCACGTCTTCCCCTTCCGGGAGGCTGGCTGACGCGACGGGCCGAGGCGACGCCACATGGCAGGTCACACACCACGTGTACGGTCTCTGAGGCGACACCGGGCTCAGGACCCCAGGGTCGACCACGAGACTTGGGGCCACCACGGCCTCGCCCGGCAGCTCCGACGGCTCCCTGGAGCTGCCGGGAAGAAAGGGGTGAAAAGAAGCATCGGCTGATTGGGGAGAAAAGGACACGGAGGCAGGAGGAGAGAAAGACAAAGCCAAACTGGGGCTGCTGCTGCTACAAGCGAGGGCTGTCCATGCCAGAGCCGCAGCAGGGTCTGTTCTAGAGAGGATGGTTCCTTCTAGACTGGGACTCGGAGCCGTGGTTGCCTCGGGGTATCTGTCGGTGCCTGTGGCCAGAACATCCTCTGCAGGCAGTGGGACCTCTGCCCAGGAGGAAAAAGGCTGCCGAGTAAGGCCACTGCCTAAGAGCAGAGGCTCTGCAGACAGAGAGCTGGAAAGAAGGGTTTCTGCCTCCCCCGTGCCTGAAGCCATGATCTCTGGCAAAGTTCTCCTTGCTGAGTGCCCATAAGCATCAGTAGGATAAAGCACCAAGTTCCGACTAGGAGTTGGAAGTATGCCCCCAGATGTGGGAAAAGCTGACCCAAAAGCACTGAAATGACTGGGGGATTCAGTGTACGCTGTTGGCTGTTGCACCGTGTGTTGCCAGGCTGATGTCGTCTGTTCATCCCGTAAAGAAATAATGGGTGAAGATGGAGTCGGCACTGGCAGGCTGAGCGGGAGATACTGGATGGGAGAAACCGCTCGGGAAGTGGTCCAGGGAGCTTCTGGCAAAAAGTTATCCATTTCATCGTCATCTCTGACCCCCACATTGCTCATCATCGACACATAATTTGCCACCAAGATGCTGTGATCGGCTATACCTTGGGTCAGTGTTCCTTGGTGAAAAAAGATTGTATCAAAAATAGTGGCGGATGGAGAGGATGTGACATGGAGAGAACTGCTTTGCCGGGGCCCTGGGGCAGTTTCTGTTAAGGCCACATGTGCAGTGCTGTGCACGGTGCTTTTCTTCATCATGAGCTCCACAGAGGATGAAGAGAGGTTTTGCTGTTCCAGGAAGAGCTCATCTATAAGGGAAGTAAAAGTTGGGTTAGTTGCAAGGCAATCAAAGTCAAACTACCAACACTTTGTTTCAGATAGAAAAACGGACAACAAATATCCACACAGTGTGAATACGCATAACTCACAATTAGAAGTTAAACAGCTAAGTGGGAGCCAGAAATCGCCAGAATTACAGTCACGGTAATATCTGCCAATATTCATAACCATGACCTCCACCTTTGCTTAAGCTTATGTGTAAGAAGCCATTGACTTTTTTTCTCTTACTTTCAAACGACACCACAGAATACTGAAATGGAGGAGGTCCTAGTAGGCTGTCTAGTCCATTCTGTCTCATTTACCACACAAGAAAGAGAGTTCAGAGAAGGTAACTACATCAATTACATGATCACCCAGACAGAGGTGGAGTGGAATCTCAATATAAGCCTGCCTTGACTCCCAAGCCCATGTTCCTGCTCTTCCACAAGAGCCGGCTGCAAACATGAGTAAGGAGCAAAAGACCATATAAAAATTGCCAGAAAGGCTTGAAAAATAATTAAAAGAATATTTGGAAATGAAAAAATAAAGGGGGGGGACCCTAGCTAGCTCAGTTGGAGAAGCCTGCAACTCTTGATCTCAGGGTCATGAGTTTGAGTTCCGCATTGGATGCAGACATTACTTAAATAAATTTTAAAATTTTTATCATTTTTTAAAGATTTTGTTTATTTGTTTGACAGAGAAAGTGAGAGAGCACAAGCAGGGGGAGCAGCAGAGGGAGAAGCAGGCAGCCTGCTGAGTAGGGAGCCTGATATAAGGCTCAATCCCAGGAACCTGGGATCATGGCCTGAGCCAAAGGCAGACACTTAACTGACTGAGTCAACCAGATGCCCCTGAATTTAAAAACTTGAAAAATATATATAGTAGCTAAAATTTTGAAATTCAATATGCAATTTAAAATAAACAGTGAATAGCAATTTAGACATAGCTAAAGACAGAGTTAGTGAACTGGAAGATAGATCTGAAAATTACACAGATGGAATAGAGAGAAACAGAAAGATGAGAATATTAAAAAGAGAAGTTAAGTATGAAAGATATGGGGTGCCTGGGTGGCTCAGTCAGTTAAGCATCTGACCCTTGATCTCAGCTCAGGTCTTGATCTCAGGATCTTGAGTTTGAGTCTCACACTGGGCTCTGCACTGGACATGGAACATACTTAAAAAAAAAATTATGGAAGCTACAATGAGACAGTCCAATATACATTTGATACAAGTTCTTAAAAGACGTGATAGAGGGGCGCCTGGGTGGCTCAGTGGGTTAAGCCTCTGCCTTCAGCTCAGGTCATGATCCCAGGGTCCTGGGATCGAGCCCCGCATCCGGCTCTCTGCTCAGCAGGGAGCCTGCTTCCTCCTCTCTCTCTGCCTCTCTCTCTCTCTGCTTACTTGTGCTGTCTGTCAAATAAAATCTTTAAAAAAAAATTCATGTTAGGGGCACCTCAGTCAGTTCAGTGTACGACTCTTGATTTCAGCTCAGGTCATGATCTCAGGGTTGTGAGATTAAACCCTGAGGTGGGCTCCACAGTGGGTGTGAAGTGAGCTTGGGATTCTCTCTCCCTCTACCTCTGCGTCCCCCACCAAAATAATAAAGAAATACTCATATCTACACACATGATGATACTATAGAACACCAAAGACAGAGAAAAACTGTAAATGAGTCAGAGGAAAGGACTGGCAATTACACCGTCAGATAACTTCTTCCCAGAGCTAGGAGCCAAGTGACAACAAAATAAAATTTTCAAAGTGTTAAGAGAAAATATCTCACATCTTAGATTTGAATAACCAACAATACTCTCTATTTGTTAAAATAGGGACATTTTCTGGTAAACAGAAAGTGATTATACCAACAGAAGACCTTCAGTAGGGGGGCCTCTCTAAACAAGCATATACTTCAAAAGGAAAGGTAATTAATCCAGAAGGAAGATTGGAGAAGAATGAACGGAGGATAAATAAATGAGAAAGATACAGCTAAATCTAAGCAAATACTGTGCGTATAAATGAACAATATTAGGTTAGATAATTTGTGAGGTTAAAAAACATACTACAGAATTAATATAGCTTACTATGATCCCACAGAAGCTGAAAGAGGGCATCCAGGGGTACCTGTGACTCGTTAGCAGAAATGTAAATCAAGATTAAGACAAAATTCTGTGAATCGATTTTATGTATATCCTCTAAAATTAGTACATGATATTTAACCATATGTTTATTAGACAAAAGATTTCTAACTGGTTCATTAACATTTGAAAGTCACAAACTTACACCAGATATAAGCTGCTTACTTAAACGGGTCACACTCTTTTTTATGGAATGCGACTTTTAAAAATGAATAAAAGAAGGAAAGCATTTCTTAGAGATTTCAATATTATTAGGCATCTGTTGTCTTCCTTACAACCTAGCTCCAGGATATTTTCCCTATATACTTTACTATTTACCTATCACATTCCAAGCATGGGCAAAAAAGTAATCACGATGCTTCTCACAACCACACCAAAGTAAGTCGCCGCTGTTTTTTTTCCCACAGTAAAGGATAAACAGTTATAAATCTATTTATAGTAATAAAAGTAATAAAATCAACATTCTGTCCACCTACATAACATATAGATTTCAAAGTTTTTCTAAGGACAAATCATTTTATGTGTGCTTTAAAACTCTGCTATGATCTAATTTATTTTGAAATCGAAGATCTGAATAGAGAGCATGCTCCCTTTTAAAATGAATCGGAAACATATTTGAAAATGCACCGGAAGACTACAAAAGATGAAACGGCAAAGAAAAGCAACAGTTTGGGGCTAAGTTATAAGCCCGAGTATCTGATGCAAGTTAGAATTCAATCCACTCTGTTTACAAAGGACATGGAAGAGGGAAAGCAAAGCGGTCAAAAAGATGAAAAATTCTCTGGGCGGTAAAAAAGAGGAACCAACACTTCCCACTAGGAAATGTGAGGTACGCCAAGCTGTGATGGGGTTTGTGGTTCTGGGCTTGTTTTTCTTTTTCCCCTGCTTTTTTGGCCAAGTCCCCGAAGAGAGAGAAACCAGCTCCGAAGAGACAGCAGCTGAGATGCCATGGGAATAACTTGTGCAGTTAATTCAGGAAGAGGTTAGAAAACCCAAGTGAGTCTCTCCCAGCAGAAAAGCCTTCATAGACTCTAATTTCAAGCCCTGGAGATCAACTTTCAAGCTCTAAAGCGTTAGTTCACCAGAGCAAAATGCTGTCTCTGTGCCAACAGAGAGAAAGGCAGGGGGCTGGGGAGATACCCCTGCTTCTCAGACTCTGTGCTCATAAACTGGGGGTGGGGGAGTTATGGGGGTCATGGGGGTCTTGATGAAAGGCAGGTGCTGTCCCAGCAGGGCTGTGGTGGCGCTGAGTTTCCGCGTCGCTCTCAGGTGGTGTCCCGGCTGCAGCCACCCTGTAGAGCCCGTGTTGAGGCACTCTCTCCCGTGGAGACCAAGCCACACAGACGTACTGGGTACCTACCTTGTACCTCGACCTGGGCTCCAATCTTGCCAAGCTGTAGTAACAGAGCTGGGCCTGTCCTACTGCTCCGCAGACTCGCAGGGCTTAGCAACTCACAAGGCAAACCCACAGAACGTACAACAGCAAGCACGAACCCTAAGGTATAAACTATGGACTTTGGGTGACAAATGATTTGTCCACCTAGATTCACGGTTTGTAACAAACATGCCGCTGGGTGGGGGATGCTGAGGGGGGGCGAGGGGGAGGCTATGCATGTGTGGGAGGTAGAAGACATAGAGGAAATTACACCTTCCGCTCAATTTCGCCGTTCAGTGAACCTAAAACTGTTCTTTGAAAAAAACAAACGCTTTTAAGAATCTCTTAGAAAGCTTTTCAGGATGTTTTTAGAAATCTACGAGGGAGATGCCCAACTGTCTCTAGGAACTTGTTGGTCTTACCCAAGCAAGATAATTTTGTTTTCTTGTTTTTAGTCATATTGTTCTATCTGGAAATCGTCCCCAAATACAGTGGTCGATCATGGAATTGTGGCCTTTCCGACCTGAATGGAGACTTTAAGACCTGAATTGATCCCATCACGTTGCAAAGGAGGCTCAAAGAGTTTAAGCTGACTTGCTTAAAATAGCACCCGGGCCCAAGGCAGCCTTAGGAAGGCGGGTTCATAAAGGCTCAGTGACTGAAGGCGCCTCACACATCACAGCACCCTTAGTCAAATCAGTCCATTTAATTACAATTGTTAGTAAAGAAATTACATTGGAAAACATGCCAAATTATATGACATCATAAAGGAGCTGAGAGCATATATTATGATTCTGTGCTGCTGAAGCCCATGCAGAGGCTTGTCTTCGGAGCTGTGAGGCCTCACATCCACCTGGGGACAGCTCACAGGTGCAGGCCCAGGTACCAGGAGAACAACACATGCTCGGAGGGCTGGCCTGGGAAACCCGGTGGCAATAACCTCTAAAGAGCTTTAATCCAAATGGAACCATTACTTTTGCTTCTTTGTGAAATTGTGGAATTTTCAAAGCATAGTGAGTCATCTCAACTCTGGGTGGAGGTTACGTCAACTACCAAACAAGGACCCCCTAGGGTTTCTAAGAATTAAAACAGAAAAGCAGATAATTAAACTAGTACCTGGTTGGGTCAATGTTTATCAACTTTAATTCGTTTTGCAGGTCTCGGGTTACCCTGGAGCCTTTAGTGCTGTTATTAAAATCATCCTCCGGGGGTTGCCTGGGTGGCTCAGTCGGTTGGGCCTCTTACACTTGATTTTGGCTCATGGCATGATCTCTGGGATCAGGGGACTAAGCCCCACATCCAGCTCTGTGCTCCCTGGGGCAGTCTGCTTGGGATTCTCTTCCTCTCCCTCTGCCCCTCCTCCTCCCCCTTCTCGCTCGCGCTCTCTCTCTCTCTCTCTGTCTGTCTCTAGGATAAAAAAGCAAATCTTTAAAACAAATATCATCCTTCCCCTTCCCATTTTTCTCCCTGGTTTAGAAAAAAGTATCTTCCTTCCCCTTCTCTTTTCCAAACCCAACCGTATACTAATACCTTCTACTAGATTACTCTCTCTTCCAACTGGTATGGGTTTTATTATCAAATTATCAAGTACGTTAAGAAATACTATTTATAAAAACATATTTGCCAAGTATATAGACAATTGTATAAAGAACACCCGAGTTCCTATCACCTAGTTTAAGAAAAAAAGTTCGCCCTTTCCTCTGACATCCCCTGGGGACCCCTCTCCTCCTCCCTTTCACGGAAAGAATCACTCTTGAAATATGCCTTTCTCAAGCCTTGCTTTCCTTCTCGTCTTACCACATGTGTGTATCCCTAAAGAGTACATATTCTCCTGTTTCCTGTGTCTTCAAACTTTATCAAAAAGCAATTATATCACATATGTTCTCCTGAAACTTATTTTTCTCCATTTTTTATAGATTCGTCCCAGTGTATTTTTTGCATGTACTTATTCCCACTTCAACATGAACTCCATGGTATGAACATACTAAAATTAATTTATCTATCTGTTTTGGGGGAGGATTTTTAAAGATTTTTTATTTATTTATTTGTCAGAGAGAGAGCTCAGGCAGGCAGAGTGGCAGGCAGAGTGGTAGTCAGAGGCAGAGGGAGAAGCAGTCTCCCTGCCAAGCAAGGAGCCCAATGTGGGACTTGATCCCAGGACCCTGGGATCATGACCTGAGCCAGAGGCAGCCACTTAACCGACTGAGCCACCCAGGCATCCCTATCTACCTATTGTTGAACAGTTGGACTACTATCTATTTTGTTATTACAAACATTTCTTTTTTTTAAGATTTTATTTTTACTTATTTGAGAGAGTGAAAGAGAGAGAGAGCATGAGCAGGAGGGAGGAGCAGAGGGAGAGAAAGAAGGAGAAGGAGACTCCCCACTGAACAGGGAGCCCAATGCGAGACTTAGTCCCAGGACCCTGGGATCATGACCTCAGCCAAAGGCAGATGCTTAACCAGTTGAGCCATCCAGGCGCCCACCTTTTTTTTTTTTTTTTTTTTAAGTAGGCTGCATGCCCAGTATATGGAGCTCCGCATGGAGCTTGAATTCATGACCCTGAGATCAAGACCTGAGCTGAGATCAAGAGTCAGATCCTTAACTGACGGAGCCACCCAGGCGCCCCAAACATTTCTGATATGAACTTTCTTACTCATCTTTTGGTACATAAATGTATATATAAAATATAAATATTCATGTGAGTACGTATGTGTACATGGATGTGTGTATGTGTATATGATTGTGTGTGTACACCTGTGTCTTAAGAACATGTGTGCATGTGTGCTGTGTATGTGCATGAGAAAAGAACTGCTGGACTGGGAGGGATTGGGTGGCTCAGTCGGTTAAGTGTCTGACTTCGGCTCAGGTCATGATCTCAGAGTCATGGGATCGAGTCCCATGTCAGGCCCCCTGCTCAGCAGGGAGTCTGTTTCTCCTTTTCTCTCTCCCTCTGCCCCTCCTCCTGCTCATTCTATCTCTCTCTCAAATACATAAATAAAATATTTTTTAAATATTTAAATATTAATATATAGATATTATATATTAATATTATATATTAACATTTATATTAATATTTTTAAAATTAAAAATTGTTGGGTTAAAAGAGATATTCACCTGAAACTTTACTAAATAATGCCAAGTAATCTTTCCAAGTAGTTGAATCAGTTTATACTCCCACTGTTGATTGCTACAAATTGTCATCAATACTTAAAGACTCCTAGATAGCCACATTTTTACTAATCTAGCTAGTGTGAAACCTTATAGTTTTAAGGTTTTCATTTGCATTTCCCTGATTATAATAGACTGAACACCTTTTCCATATCTGTTAGCCATTCATGTTGCCTCTTCTGGTGTCTTTTCAATTCTACTGCCCATTTTGCTATGGGGTTGTCTTTTTCTTTCTGATCTAAAGGCATTCTTGATACTAATCCTCTGTCAGTTATAACTTCTCCCAGTTTTGTGGCTTGTTGTCTGACTCTCTTTATATGGCCTTCTGATGAACAGTAATTCTCAATTTTAATATGGTCAAATTCGGGGAAGCCTAACGAGTGCGAGAAAAATCCGTACGTGACTGTTGTTTGGAGGCTGTGTGTTAGAAGTATCCATGGAGAACAGTAAACGCTCACTAGATGCAAAATCCATTAAAAATTCAGAAACAAAGATCTTACATGGAAGCAAATCAGTGGACTCTGGAATGTCCTTGGACAACAGTTATAAAATGGATTATCCTGAAATGGGTTTATGTATAATAATTAATAATAAGAACTTTCATAGTAGTACTGGAATGACACCTTGGTCTGGTACAATGTAGATGCAGCAAACCTCCGGGAAACATCCATGAACTTGAAATATGAAGTCAGGAATAAAAATGATCTCACATGCGAAGAAATTTTGGAATTAATGGACAGTGTCTCTAAAGAAGATCATAGCAAAGGAGCAGTTTTGTTTGCATACTTCTAAGCCATGGGGATGAAGGGATAATTTTTGGAACCAATGGACCTGTTGACCTGAAAAAACTAACAGGTTTCTTCAGAGGGGATTACTGTAGAAGTCTGACTGGAAAACCCAAACTTTTCATTATTCAGGCCTGCTGAGGCACAGACCTGGACTGTGGTATTGAGATGGACAGTGGAACCGAGGACAACAAGGTCTGTCAGAAAATACCAGTTGAAGAGGACTTCCTGTATGCCTATTCCACGGCCCCTGGTTACTATTCCTGGCGAAACTCAAAGGACGGATCCTGCTTCATCCAGTCACTCTGCACGATGCTGAAACCACATGCTCACAAGCCTGAGTTTACGTACATTCTTACACGGGTTAACCAAAAGGTAGCCACAGACTTTGAGTCCTTTTCTCTTGACTCTTCTTTTCATGGAAAGAAACAGATGCCATGTATTGTATCTATGCTCACAAAAGAACTGTATCTTTATCACTAAAGATGGATGGTATTTTGGGGTTTTTTAATTTTTATTTATTTTTTTTTTTTTTAGTTCGTATGCCAAGTGAGGAAATGGTTTAACTGATCCCGTATTTTCCTCTCATTTTAATCTAATTGAATATTTCACATGGTACTTTGGAACCTGCTACTTTCATAACAATAAAACTATGAGGCTACCTCACACTCAGAATCAGGTAGTCAAAATTGAATTTAATTAGAAATAAATATAAATGGATAGTAGTACAATCGTTGCAAGAGGAAATGTTCCTAAATCAACTTCCCTGAAAATTAACAAGTTTCAGTGATGCTGTTATGAATTTTTAAGTAATTATGGAACAGGTTAAACACTGTAATTATGAATTTCAATGATCTTAATGTGCTCCTATATGAGAGTATGTACTCTGATTTTTGTCAAACCACAGACACGCTAATGGGGAATAATGTATCCTAGAATGTGGGGCTTCATGGGCAGGATCAAAGTCTTAAAGACCTACCTTGATTTTAGAATCAGGATTTGGAGACCAAAAAAAAATGGTCAAATTCAACAATCTTTTCTGTTATTGTCTGAGGGTCACATGCATTGCTCTTAACACAGAGGTTTAAGAAATCCTTCCCTACATCAAAAAGTTTGACAATGACACTGAAAAGAAAGTTTTTAAATTTTTTAATATTAAAAAAAAAAAAGCTTGACAATGGCCTTACACTGTCTTCTCAAAGTTTTGAGGTTTTGCCTTTCCCATCTAAAGCCACCATGTGCCTGGAGGTATACAGTCTGTGTGCACATGTGTGTGTATGTGTGTGTGCACGTATATGCAGTATGAACATGGATGAGAGTATCTCAGACCGAAACTCAAAGTGGCTGCACTTTTCATCACTGGCCTGTAATGAGAGAAGGTTCTGGAGTCACCATGTAAGATGCACAGCTTCTTATAGAGTAGGTCGTGATACAAAAATGTCAGCTAACTAGAAAGCATGCTCCACAAGGGGTCAATTTGTGCTCCGGTCTAAGTTCCTTATCTCATTTTGGATGGAAGACAAGACTTTGCAGGCCAGCTCATTGCACGGTATCATCTGGGCAGAGGATGTGGGAGCTCCAGAACGTCCAGTGGGGCGGGACAGGTGGAGGAAGAACTGGTAAGGCAGCCCACTGAAGAACACAGAGAAGACAAGTGTGTCTGGGAAGGAAGGAAGGAAGGAAGGAAGGAAGGAAGGAAGGAAGGAAGGAAGGAAGGGAGGATAAAGTGCCCAAAGATGGAGTGAGAGGGAGGGAGGGCATCAGAACATACAAGGCTTGGAAGCCATGATGTTGAGGAGAACGATTTCATAAACGCAACGGGAAGCCATCGAGGAGGTTCAGAAACATGACAATGACTTCACCAGAAGAATGGTTTTAAAACTCCCTCCTGCTTCAGTGTGCAGAGCAGGAGAACAGGGAGCAAGAGGAGATGGGGAGAGACTGGTTATGTGCTCACAGTAGTCGAGGCCTGAGATGATGGTGCCTTACAGTAGAGTGTTCTTTCCAAAACTCTGCTACTCAGTGTAGCCTGCAGACCAGCAGCATCACCAGGGCTGTTTCAGAAACGCATCCTCTTTGGCCCATCAAGATATTAGTGGGTCAGAAATTGCTTTTTACAAGATTCCCAGTGATTCATGTGCCCGTTAAAGTTTTTGTTTTATTTTGTTTTGGGGAGGGGGGGATTTTTTAAAAGAGAAACCACGTGGAGATATCAAGTTTGCAAACAGATATATGAGCCTGGAGATAAACCTGCAAAAGTAAGGAGAAATCTGAGAAGCAGGGGGAACCAGGAATGTGAGATGACAAGCCGACAGAAAAGTTGTTTAGGAGTCAGGAAGGGGTCACCTGTGCTGAATGACCCAGAGAGGCCAAGCAGAGGAATACGGGGGGCACCACCTAGACAGGATAACTGGTCTCTGGCCTTGTGGTAGCAGAGCCAGGTTGGTGTGGGTTGAAGAGTGAATGACAGGTGAGGAAACGGGGATTTTTTGCAGGAACTTTTTTGGGTTTCGCTGTATAGGGAAGGATCGGGACAGGAGGGCAACTGGAAGGGTCCAGGGGAAGTCATTTCTCAGACAGTAGGTAAGAATCACCCAGGGGATCATTAAAGGCACAGGTTTCTTGGAAAGCAAATGCTAATCTAATCAAGAGAAAATGTCAGACAAGCCCAAGGACATTCTACAGAAGACCTGACCCTTCAAAGATCTCAAGGTCATAACTGACAAGGAAAGAGTAAGGAATGGTCACAGACTAGAGAAGATGAAGGAGAAAGGACAACCAGATGCAATATGGGATTGCGGACTGGATTCCAGAACAGAAGTGGGAAAACTGGTGAAACCCTATGAAGTCTGTAGTCTAGTTAATAGTATTGTAACACAGTTAATTTCTTAGCTTTGATCATTCGACTATGATTACATAAGATCTTAACCTTAGGGCAAGCTGATTAAAGGGTATATGGGAACTCGGTGTATTAAAACAAAAACTAAACTCACGTTCTCATTCAATAGACCAGGCATGGGGCTTAGGAATTGGAGTGTGTTGTATTTGCTACTGTTCTTGCTGTTTTGGAATCTACGTTTTGAACCAACGCCATGGGTAATTCTAACACAAATACAGAGACCTTCCTTTGAAAGATACTGGACTAGAGCAGAGCCAGTGGAACAATCCAGAAAAGAGGAAGAGCTAGAAGATGCAGTGGATTAGTGAGCAACCCCAGTGGCTGAGAAGGAAGAAGAAATGGCATCCAGAGGGGAAGTGGCCTTTGATGCTCAATTAGAGGACAGACTAAGAGGAGGAGAACAAAGACGGGTCAGTTGCACAGACATGCTGGTGAGAACATAAGAGAAGGTCAGAGCTAGCATAGGGCAGAGAGCACCAGGCCAGTGGAACACCAGGACATGTGTGAAAAAGACATGGAGTGGGGAGCAGGGCTGCCTACAGACATGAGCAACACCACCAGGCTCTCCCATAGAGATACAGTCCTAAACCAGAAAGTGGGTTTCATGTCCCGCGTGAGGAAAAGGTGCTGTTCCCAAATCAGCATTTTAGGCTATAGCTGGGTATGGGGACTCACCCTAAGAACAACCACCGATGAGCTCTCAGGGTGAATGTTAAGTACCCAGCTGCACAGTCCCGACACTTGAAGATGTCAACACTTCTTTTAGACATCTTCCTTGGGGGCGTGTGGGTGGCTCAGTCAGTTAAGCGTCTGCCTACTGATTTTGGCTCAGGTCATGATCTCGGGGTCATCAGATGGAGCCCTACATCGGGCTCTGGCTGAGTGTGGTGCCTGCTTCAGATTCTCTCTCTCCTCCCTCAGCACCCCCGAACCACTCCCTCTCCCTTTCTTTAAGAAGAAAGAGAAGGAGAAAAAGAAGAAGAAATATTCCTTTGACATTTTTGTTGCTCAGCTTTTATTAAGTCACAGACAACATCAGAAGGTCCATATTTCTTTCCATATTTCACATCTAGAATGGGCTGAATCGTGAGCCACCCCCCACCAAAAAAATTCATATGTTGAAGATCTAACCCCCAATAAGGCTGTATTTGGAGACCGACCTTCACAGAGGTAGATGCGGTTAAATGAGGTCATAGGGGTGCAATCCTGGTCCCGCAGAACCGGCATCCTTCTGAGAAGAGGGAGGGACACCAGAGCTCACTCCCTCTAGGTGCACTGGCACAGAGGAAAGGCTATATAAGAACACAGCAAGAGGACACCATCTGTGAGCAGAAAGAGGCTTCCCAAGAAACCAGCCCTGCCAGCACCTTGATCTTGAACTTCCAGCCTCCAGAACTATGAGAAAATAAATGTCTGATGTTTAACCACGCAGTCTGTGACATTCTGTTATAACAGCCCAAGAGGCTAAGAGACAACTTCCCTTCCTGACTCAAACAAGAGGCGCTGGGAACGGGTAGGCACTACCAGCAACAAGAGCCTGTAGGCCTTGGACTTCACCCTGGTCCACCACAGTTAATTAACTGCCCACTTTGTGTAACTCAGGTCACATTCCTGGGTCTCAGTTCCCGCTTTGGCTAGAAAGATATAGGATTCCTGAAAATCACTACTTGAAAAATGAGCACTCAGGGGTTGACTTTCTATGTATAGGCCCGAAATAAGGGCCTTGGCTTATGTGTAGGTTTTCTCAGTCAGGGTTCTCTGTTGTTTGCAATGGCAACAACTCTGACTGCATAAGCAGGAGGGGAATTCGGTGGAAGGATACCAGGGGGTCCAGAGAATGGACAAGGCAGCTCAGTTTCAGAACACAGACAAAAGCCGGGGGCACCTGGGTGGCTCAGTGGGTTAAAGCCTCTGCCTTCAGCTCAGGTCATGATCCCAGGGTCCTGGGATTGAGCCCCCCCCCCCCAATTGGGCTCTTTGCTCAGCAGGGAGCCTGCCTCCCCCTGCCCTGCCTGCCTCTCTGCCTACTTGTGATCTGTCAAATAAATAAATAAATAAATAATTTTATTTTTTTAAAAAGGGCCAAATGCGACTGGGCAGCAGAGAAGCCCACGGCTGACAGTGTCTGCTGATGACGCCAAGCGGCTCTCCACTGGCCCAGCTGCCAACGGACCCGCCATTCCTCTGCTTCATGGCAAAATATCCTCAAAATTCAAAGTCCAGCTGAGAGGGTCCCACTGGCCATGTCTAAATCCCAAGCCACATTGCCTCAACCCTGCAGTCTTCTGACCCTCACACAATGAAAGATTTCCTGAAAGGGAAAGGGGAGGCTCCCAAGATGACAAATGGCCACTACGTCAGTAGTGGGAGGGGGCTTCAGTTTTAGCTAAGAAAAAGCACAGCCCTTCAGCACCAGTGGAATACAATCCCAGTCAGAGAGGGAGGTAACAGGGCCAAAAGCTCCAGAACATTCCACAGAGAAATGGGCCCTGTTTTACCTCAAACTTGCTCAGGTTCCCTGGAGAAATCCCTTATAATTAGCCACACCTTCCATTTCCTCCTCTAGAGATGGGGACGCAGAACAATTAGTGGCTTCCCTAAAACATGGCAAGAACTAATGAGTAACTTCAGAAAACTAACACTAAAGAATGCTCCACAAAGCGTTTTTAAAAAAATTGACACTATTACAATTAAAAACATCAGCATACTAGTCCCCCCTCCCTCCCCAGTTTTCACTCCACAACTGCTGTTAGCTGCAGTCCAGAAGCAAATGATCCTCCTGATGGAAGCTCAGAAGGTCAACAGAGACCTAACGTGACATCACCATGCCTACGCTGCTCACCTCCCTTCACCTTGTCAGGTAGGCATTTCGTCATCTCACATCAACACAAGAAGGCTGAGGACAGTATAATAACATATTTTGAGAGAGAGCAGATTCCTGTAACTTTTATTAAAGTATGTTATTATAATTGTTCTATTTTATTACTAGGTATTGTTGTTTATCTCTTGCTATGCTCATTTTTCAATGAAACTTGCCCGCAGGTATGTATGCATAAGACAGAAGACGGTATATAGAGGCTTCGGTACTAGCCACAGTTTCAGGGATCCACGCAAACAGGATTTGGAATGTACACCTCACGGATAAGGGGGGGCTACCGTATGGACTTTGTGCTGGGATTTAGGGACTCGGTTTCTTTGCATGATTTTCTCATTTGAGCACATAAAGATATTGAAATGTTGGCTTAATTCAAAGCATGGTACAGAGTATTTATCGGAAGATGCTGGTTTGCTTTGTTCTCTCCTTTCCGAAATAAAACGCAATCCTCTTACCACCCCGCGAGGCAGGACCATCGGCACCGCAAGCCACAAAAACCAACCAAACCAAACTCCCAACTCACTAAGAACAAAGGCAAAAAATTCTCAGTCAGCCATCTGTTTCTAAAATAATTTAATTCAAAACACAGTCCCATAGCAACAGGGAAAAGAACACCATCAGCTTTGAGATAATCTTCTGTCTCTGGTTACACTCCGGGCTGGAATGGCGCAGGACATCCCATGACTCAGCAGGAAGAGGCACTTTCCCGCCCAAACACTGCAGCCACCCCAGCACCCGTGTCCGCACAAATGCACGAGCCCTTAGCTAAGTGACCAGGAGACATCACCGCCTCCCTGGGTGGGTCTAATTCCAACAAACAGTGAAGAGCTTATGCTACAGGCTGAATTCCTTAATTCAGCTCTAAATTAAGCTTTTATATTATATCAGGGGAGCAGGAGGCTTAAAAGACAGAGAGGAGCCATTCTGGCTGGAAGCAGCCTCGCAGACAAAAGGCTCCACGTCTGCACAATGTGGGATGTGTTTGCGTAACAAACAGTCGTGGCTCCCACTGGTTGGAGAGAATACTAGAAAAGTTGGCTAAGGGACGTGAGAAAGTCCGCAGACAATGGGGATCCATTGGGTTATTTTGAGCAAAGGGGCCTTTTTAGTAGTTATTCTGCAGAAAGAGCAAGCCGGCAGAAGCAGGAGACAGTGACCCTGAGCGCGGTACGCAGCCGACGGGACAAGCAGTAACAGAGCAGGGTCACACGGGAATGGAAAAGATGGGAAAGAAGCCACAAGTCAGTGAGATGCACAACTGTAAAGGTGTAGAACTTGGCAGCTGGAGGGATGGACCGGGAAGTCCAAGGTGATTCTGAGTCACAGATTCAACCGCCCACTGCAGACAACACCCCCAAGTATCTGTCCTTAAGAACCCCCGACCCCCACCCTGACCAGCCCACCTTTCCAGCTAACACTCATTTTCACACCAGGGTCTTTCCAAGAACTCCCAGATCCCTTCATTCCCATCACCCCGGCTAAAGAGCTGGAGTCCTTATGACTGCTTGCTCAGAACTCTACCAAGACAGAAAGGTCCCCCTGCTAGCTCAGGGACATCACCGCGGAGGAGAGGAGACAGGAGTTACCAGCTCAACTCAGAAAGCTACTAAGGAAACAAGCAAGATGCTGGCGACCCAGAATGATGGGTAAAGGTCAGGAAAATCGACTCTGAGGAGGTTGTGTCTGAGCCAACACCTAGAAGACGAGAAGCCAGGAGTAAGAGAGAGCGGGAGAGGGATGGTGCATGCAAAAGCCTGAGGCAGGAGAGATGTGGAGAGATGTAGATACAGCCGGTGTGTGGTGTGCACGGGCGCAGAGCTGGGGAGGGGAGCCCGGCCAGCTGGAGGCCGGTGCAGAAGGCAGGAAGCCAACCCCGGGGGGGGGGGGGGGTAGAAATGTGATTCTAGTGCTCCAAAGAGCCACTGGGGCTGGGGAGACAGATTTGGTAATTATCTGAGGAAAGATTATGACCGAAGTCAAACGACCCCATCAAGGAAGAGAGAGAGAAAAAAGTTCAACTCCCGTAACTCTAGTTCATTTCAGGGGTGGCAGGAGAACCCAGTTTTCTGCAGCAATCAGAAGGGGCGACCTTTAGCACTCATACCAGACAGAGTGCTATTTACATACCCTTCCACAATCCAATTCAGTCAAGCACACAAATTATTCTCATCCTTACTTAATTTATTTCCATTCACTGACAATCTTTCCCAAACCCCCTCTTCTGCCTGCTTATTGGTATGAAGAGCCAACTGATTAGCAATTATCCGTAGCATTAACTCTCTAAGTATCTATAATTATGACTTCTCTTAGTTTATTTGAGGGCTCCGTGGGACTCCAGGATGAGGAATAACATGAAGTTAATGTAAATACTAATTTGCCAAGAAACTAACCAGACCAAATATGTAGATAAGCCAAAAGGCAATTTTCCAAAATTGAGGCTTTACCAGTGTAGAGAGTTCTATATTTGTTTTTGCTATTTTAAAGTGTCTAAATGCCACCACGAAACCAATTTCAGCCTTTTAAACTTTTCATTATGAAATTTTCAGACATACATGAAAACGGAAAGACTGGACAGAACCCATTACTAGGCTTCAATCTCAACTCTTGGCCATGTTCACTTCCTCTATCCCCCACTCTTTTTTTTTAACCAAGAGTAAAGCAAGTCCCCCATACTATTCATTTCACCAATAAATACTCTGGTATCTCTGATAAAGACTTAAAAAAATTCATAACCACAAGCATTATCACAGCCAACAAAATTAAAAATAATTCCTAATATCATCTAATTACACGTTCCATACTTAGTTCTCCTTGATGGCCTCCAAATATTTTTGTACAATTGCCTTTTGCAAATCAGGATCCAAACCAAGAACACACACTGCTTTGGGTGATGTGTCTCCTAAGTCTCTTTTACTCTATAAGAGTTTCTTCCTCCTTTTTTATATTTTTAAGCTCTCATAATTGACTTGTTAAAGAAAAAGGTCATTTGTCCCCATGGCCAGCCCATATTCCGTATTTGGCTAACTGTATTCTCACAGTGTCATTTAGGATGTTCTTCTAACCCCCAAATTTTCTATAAACCTGTCATTATATTGAGAGCCTTCATTAGATACAGGATTAATATTTTTAGCAAGAATATTTTCTAGGTACTCCTTTGTACTTCCCATGGCAACACTTCAGGAGGTGACTGGTACCTGGTTGTCCCATGTTCAGTGAGTCTCAAGCTGATCAGGGGTTTTAGGCGGTGACAGTCAGCTCTATGCATGAAAAGGCTCTTCACCAACTTGTCACCTAATGATGAAACAGTCATGACGATTATTGCTTACATCCCTTATTTCATTAGGTAGGTTGCAAGTTATTTAAGCCTGCGTTAATTAAAAGATATTCCTGGGTGCCTGGGTGGCTCAGTGGGTTAAGCCGCTGCCTTCGGCTCGGGTCATGATCTCGGGGTCCTGGGATCGAGTCCCGCATCGGGCTTTCTGCTCGGCAGGGAGCCTGCTTCCCTCTCTCTCTCTCTCTGCCTGCCTCTCTATCTGCTTGTGATCTCTCTCTCTGTCCAATAAATAAATAAAATATTAAAAAAAAAAGATATTCCTAACACTTCTGAGATATACTCACAGAAAGAATAATAATTATTTAGTGTCTGAAACAATAACATGATTACGTAATAACATATCTGTGTGTGTTTGAGAACATTTCTTAAGTCACCTGGTTAATTCAGTACAAAGATGTTCATTTCTGTACTGTTCTTTAGAAAGATTACAGATAAATGACTGATTCTGCACATAACAGAATAAAGCCTTAAGTCTGTCTGACTCGCTCTTAAATTCAAAGTTCCTAAAAGATAGTGAATAAAAAATAAAGGAAATCTTGGAAATTATGAGAATTATGAAGGAGGAGGGGAGGAGGAAATAAAATGTCAGAATATCTCCAAAGCAGTACATTTATTTTAGTCCCTTCCCAAAGGAGAGATGAATGGAGCACTAAAATAACTTTAAAACATGATGGTCAATTTCACTTTTTCCCAAACCCCTTAACTGGAGTTTCGAGAAAATAGGAAAAAAAGAACCTGAATCTTTTTTTTCCCTGTCCCATACTCAGAAGTTAATAAACAGTATAATGCCTCTGAGAACATAAGAATCCTCCCCTCCTCCAAAACTGGACACTAGTTAATACCTTCTGTGGAATCATTTAATGACCCTGAGAAAGCCTCTATTAATAGCTAAGCCTCCCCAGCCAGCCTGCATTTCCCTCTGGGGCAGGGAGTCTGCAGCTCACAGGACAAGCCTGTGGGGCCCCAAGTAGTAGGGGAGGGGCTGGGGAGTCCTGCCATCAGGTGTGGCCTCCAGAGATGATGGGGAGAGAGGCTGAATTCCACCAGTAAGGAAATGTTTCAAATGTTGCAATGAATGCCACTGAGCTATATCCTTAAAAATCATTAAAATGGTTATTTGTATGTTCTGTGTGTCTTACTGCAATAAAGAAAAAACATTGCAATGGCCAGCTGGTCAGCTGAGCCCATATGACTGCGTCCGCGATCACCACCCCTCTGTTCCAGGTGACCCCAACCCCTCTGTCACCAAAACCCGCTGCTCCCTACATAGCACCACACCGCCTCTCTGGGGAGGTGGATCTTAAATTGCACCCAAGAGTTTTCAAGGGGAAGTTCCAGATTATCATTCTTGAATAACTATGCACAAAAGTCTTTATAATTACACAACAAACAAGACTTCTATATATTAAAAACGACTTCCCAGGGGTGCCTGGGTGGCTCAGTGGGTTAAGCCTCTGCCTTTAGCTCAGATCATGATCTCTCAGGGTCCTGGGATCGAGCCCTGCATCGGGCTCTCTGCTCAGCAGGGAGTCTGCTTCCCCCTCTCTCTCTGCCTGCCTCTCTGCCTAGTTGTGATTTCTCTCTGTCAAATAAATAAATATTTAAAAAATAAAAAAATAAAAATAAAAACAACTTCCCAACTTGAAAACTGTGCTCACTGCCTCCCAACACAGGCCTACCAACTTGGGGTGCACTACACAATATGTAAAAGAATAACACAGCAAGGATCACGTCTTGGACCCTGTGTCCATAGGGGCATGAAACTTCTGGGGTCAGCTCTGCATCTCCCCAGGACCAGGACCAGGACCGCAGAGGAGTAATGCCACAGGAAGACCCAGTACTTGGCTAAGGATGCTCAGGCCCGTAGGGAGGCCCAGAAAGGGGATCCGTGAAAAGGTTGAGAACTTTCCTAGGGATGAGCTTTCCCAGGCACTGTGCCCATAATACATTCACTGCCTTACCTGCAAGGAGAAACGGGAGGTGGGGCCCAAAACAGGAAAACCCAAGCAGGAATACAAAGGCCCAAAACACCTGCTACCCCCAGCAACTCAGAAATTGGTCCCAGGGGCCTCACGCAGTGGACAGGCAATGAAAATGTGCCCCTCGGGGTGGTCTCTCTTCAGTCACTGAGGACTGCTGTCAGACCCACAAGAAAGAAGCAGGGATCACCTGTGAAAACGATGATGATGTAGGGCTCCCTCTGTTCCTAGACACTTTACACGGACCCCTCTGCTCTCACAGAGCCCTGCCGGGAAGGTAGGGAAGGTCCCGTCAGAGCTTCAGCAACAGGAAGGCAGGTGCAGAGAGTTCTAGCAAGAGAATCAGGGCTAGGACCCTGGTCTGCCTGTGTCTTCTGTCACAGTATAGCAAAGGGCTCCACCGCATGCCGCAAATAACAGGCATCTGAGTACCTCTGAACTTAAGAGCAATATAATTGCCAACAAACACAGGAAACAGTGGTCAATGTCATCAGCCATTAGAGAAACCACGATGACATACCAATTCACACCCATTAGGAGAGCCGATTTTCTTTTTTTTTATTAAAAAAATTTTTTAAAGATTTTATTTATTTATTTGACAGACAGAGATCACAAGTAGTCAGAGAGGCAGGCAGAGAGAGAGGAAGGGAAGCGTCTCTCTGCTGAGCCGGATGCGGGGCTCAATCCCAGGACCCTGAGATCATGACCTGAGCCAAAGGCAGAAGCTTAACCCACTGAGCCACCCAGGCGCCCCGAGAGCCTGATTTTTAAAAAAAAGTGTTGGGCAGAGTGTGGAGGAACTGGAATCCTCATTCACTGCCTCGCCTTGGCTGTGGAAAAGATTTTGCCGTGCTCAGCAAGTTAAGCACAGAATCACCACAGGACCCAGTAATCCCACTTTTTTTTTTTTTAAAGATTTTATTTATTTGACAAAGAGAGATACAAGTAGGCAGAGAGGCAGGCAGAGAGAGTGAGAGGGAAGCAGGCTCCCTGCCGAGCAGAGAGCCCGATGCGGGACTCGATCCTAGGACCCCGAGATCATGACCTGAGCCGAAGGCAGCGGCTTAAACCACTGAGCCACCCAGGCGCCCCTCCAGTAATCCCACTCTTAGGCAGAGACCCGAAAGAACTGGAGACAGGTGTTCAAACAAAAACTGGTACAGGAATGTTCACACCAGCACTATTAACAACAGCTAAGAGGTGCAAACCACCAAAAAGCCATCAACAAATGAAGAGACTAAACGTGGCCCATTCATACAAGGCAGTATTATCTAGCCACAAAAATGAATTAAGTACTCATACATTCTCCGACTCAGATGAACCTTGAAAATATTATGCTAAGTGAGAGCAGACACAGACACAGACACAGACACACACACACACACCCCCCACATATTGTATGATTTCATTTGCATGAAATATCTAGAATCAGCAACTCTGAGGAACAGAAAGGAGATTAGGGGCTGCTGGGGGTGTGGGGGGATGGGGGTGATGTTTGCACAACACTGTGATTATCCCTGACGCCACTGAATTGCACACTTTAAAATAATTAAAATGGCAATTTTGGGTTATGTGCATTTTACGATAAATTTTTTTAATTTTTTTTAAGATTTTTATTTATTTATTTGATAGAGAGAGATCACAAGTAGGCAGAGAGAGAGAGAGGAGGAAGCAGGCTCCCTGCCGAGCAGAGAGCCCGATGCGGGACTCGATCCCAGGACCCTGAGATCATGACCTGAGCCGAAGGCAGAGGCTTAACCCACTGAGCCACCCAGGCACCCAGTTACGATAATTTTTTAAAGCAATCAATTCAAGGGCTCAAATACAAAAAGCTCCTGGGTACAGGGGTGCAGGTGAAATACCCTTCTGCCGATTTAACTTTGGTAAGCTTGCTATCCTCAAACTGACTTTCCTATCCCCACAGTGTTGCTCCAAGGGGTCCTGCTCTCAGAATCTCCTCAAGCTCTTTTAAAAATATGGATTTCCAGGCCTTTCCCCCCGACTTTCCAAGAGGATGGGACCCAGGAACCTAGTGCGTAGGCACCACCTCTAAGATGCCCATCCTTGTCCTTCCAGCCAGTTCCCAGAGCTTCTCAAAAGGAAGGTGTTGATCACCTCCTTCCTATATGCTGACAGCTGCTGTCTGGGTACCCCCTCCGAGCTGTAAGCATCTGCTGTGTGAGCGCTCAGTCGCATTTGCTAAGTCAAGCACCTTCACCCGGCAGAAGCCGACCTTGACCCTGCTGACTAGGTGCAGCCCTGTGCCGCTTCTGTTCCACAGAGGTGGCTACCCTGCTTTTGAGACTGATGAGACTTTGTTGGTTTTCTACGTTTGTACTTTCATCTGTTAATTTTATGTATTCAAAGTACAGTTCATACTCAAAGCCTGAATTCACACGTGCCATCTGACCCAAAGACTGTGATGGATTTCTGACCATCTCCACTTTAAAACCCAAGATTACTAACACGGTTTCTTCTAGACATATTAAAAGTCATCCTTTAAGGGGCGCCTGGGTGGCTCAGTGGGTTAAGCCTCTGCCTTCAGCTTAGGTCGTGATCCAAGGGTCCTGGGATCGAGCCCCGCATCGGGCTCTCTGTTCAGCAGGGAGCCTGCTTCCCTCTCTCTCTCTGCCTGCCTCTCTGCCTACTTGTGATCTCTGTCTGTCAAATAAATAAATAAAATCTTTTTTAAAAAATCATCCTTTAAGATGAACCAATTTTTAAGTAAGATGAGAAATGTTCTTATATGAGTGGCAACTGTGACGTGCACCTCCAGTCTGGATGAGCAGCAATCTTGGCAGAGAATGCTCCGTAAGCTAGTTCCCCATCTCTTACTACGGGCCCTCCCCCTGGCCGCTTCCCCTTCTCTCCCCGTCCTTCCCCAGCTTCTCCCCAGAGCTTGTGTTCTCATCTGCCTCTTGTCTTCTCCCGTTCCTCCCCTGGTTTAACACAAGAATATGAAACCAAATAACCTATTATAGTCATTGTTACATTTACTGAGTGGGGCTTTTTATTCTCTGCTTTTAAACACTGATTGTAATTTGTTCTTTAAAAAAAAAAAATTTTTTTTTCCTGCTTGTATGTAAGCCTTGGTTGATTTCTCTTGAGGAATCCATGGCCTCTGAGAGAAAAAGGGTCTTGATTACAGACACCATTTAAAAAAGGAACACAGGGCATCCTCAGTGAGAATTTTAAACCACTCTACTGTCCTGATACAATGACTCCTTCTTTTGCTGGGCTATGGGGACAGGAAGAAAAGTCTCTCACAGACCAAAGATATTCCAAAACAGAACTTTAGCTTAAAATAAATAAATAAATAAATAAATAAATAAATAAATTCAGGCCTTACAGCAGTCCTACACAGGGACATGTAGAGGTCCCCAAATGTTTGGAATCCCTGACCCCACCAGCTGTTTGTAACGTGTCCCCAATTCTGACAGTGACAACAAATGCCTTGCAGGTGACACTACCCGGCTGAGAACCACTGCCGTACCTGCTCCTTTACTGGGGCAGCCTGGGGAGACCAGCTGATGAGGACAGGTCAACAACCCCAGGTCGCCCCTGGCAGACCCCTCCCAGCTGGCATACATACAGCAGTATGTTCAGTTAGGGTTGCTGACATGTTCACACCAAGCGGGTGGGACTAAAAGTAAATTCTTCCACTCCCTTCTACACGATCTGTTTTTAAGCCTGTTGGTACAGAATCACGATTTATCCAGTTGTGTTTCTTGTGTGATTTGTGGCCCCCAAGGGCTGAGCAGTTTCCCTGCGATGAAATGAAAAGAGTCAAAAACCCGTTTATTAACATCAGTGATGGCTAATATTTCTTGACTGTCTACTGTAAGCCAAGTTTTGAGCTAAGCACCTTTCAGGGATCATAGCACTAACTTTCTCCAAAAACCCATTCTGCAAATGAAGAAACTAAAGCTGGAAAGGTAAAGGAATCCACGGGGGCCATCTGATAGTAGGACAGGGAACAGGAATCTATACATGGGTTTGCCGGCCTCCAGCCCTGTGCACCTGCTCCCACTGGTCAGACACCCCAGGCGGTGGTCTCCAGACTGGCAGGACACACACTCCATTAAAAATTCCCAAGCACACCTCCACTCATATGCTTTTATTTCTTTTTTAAAATCCCCATACAGAGGTGCCTAGGTGGCTCAGTCATTAGGCGTCTGCCTTCAGCTCAGGTCATGATTCTGGAGTCCCAGGATCAAGCCCTACACTGGGCTCCCTGCACAGAGGGAAGCCTGCTTCTTCCTCTCCCACTCCCCCTGCTTGTGTTCCCTCTCTCACTGTGTGTCTCCCTCTGTCAAATAAATTAATAAAATCTTTAAAAAAAAACAAAACCCACACAAAGCCTAGTGTTTTAATATTATGAATCTTACGAATCATATACATAACCACATTTTATCTTTTAAGTAGGCTCCACACCCAGCATGGAGCCCAACACAGGGCTTGAGCTCATGACCCTGAGATCAAGACCTGAGCTGAGGTCATGCGTGGGATGCTTAACCAACTGAGCCACCCGAACACCCCACCCATAACCAAGTTCTAAAAGAATGATATGAACATGTGATACATGACATGATTCAGTGTCAATATTCAAGGGTCAATTTCTTACCACATCTGATAAAATGCCCCTGTGGGTGGAATTGCGTCCCCTGCAAAAAAATATGTTGAAGGTCTTACGCCCAGTACCTCTGGACATGACCTTCTTGGGAAACAGGTTCTACAGCGAGCCAGTACATTTCTGTGGCTTTCAGCCAGCTTGGGGTACCTTGTGTGGGCAGCCCTGGGAGACCACAGAGATTCAGTCACTGTCTTTGCGGTGACCAGGCTGAAGAGCTCAGCTGGGAGCAGGAGCGGCGTGGGCTCGGCCAGTCCTGCTCACCGATCTGTTCCCACTTACCAGAGCATTCACACACCTCCATCCACCCCAAGCCACTGAAAGACAGCAACACGGAACAGACCCGCTGCCATCGTCTCCCTCCCCAGTGTTCGAGTCCTCTATGCTCTGTATGTGACGCGAAACCCTGTCATACCCACCAGATGAGGGCGTCAGGCTCAAGCCATACACGACCTATTGGAAAACATCATCTCGAATTTTATATACAAAATAGGTATTTTTTCTTTTTTTTTTAAGATTTTATTTATTTATTTGACAGAGAGAGAGAGCACAAGTAGGCAGAGAGGCAGGCAGGCAGAGAGAGAGGAGGAAGCAGGCTCCCCACTGAGCAAGGACCCCGATGAGGGGCTCCATCCCAGGACCCCGGGATCATGACCCAAGCCAAAGGCAGCCATTTAACTGACGGAGCCACCCAGATGTCCCCATAAAATAGAAATTTTTTTAAAATAAGTAAATGTTCTATTTTTCTCCCACTCTGGAAACCACAAGTTCATACTGCTATCTCGTCATATGGTAAAGAGAGAGACCTGTAGGACCCTCTGACATCTTAACTCCCAAAAGGTCCACCAACTCCAAGTTAATAAAGGTCAAATCATCTAGTCTCATTGGGTCAATGCTTATCTACTCAGTATCTACCAGGCACCAAGTAAATTATTAGGTGTCCTAGAAACATAAAAAAAAATGGCCACATAGGGGCACCTGGGAGGCTCAGTGGGTTAAAGCCTCTGCCTTCGGCTCAGGTCATGATCCCAGGGTCCTGGGATCGAGCCCCGCATCAGGCTCTCTGCTCCGCAGGGAGCCTGCTTCCTCCTCTCTCTCTGCCTGCCTCTCTGCCTAATTGTGATTTCTCTCTGTCAAATAAATAAAATATTTTTTTTAAAAATGGCCACATAGAACTTAAAAAATTCTTGGGGTGGCAAGACAATTAAATGTAATTGCAAGAATGATAGAATTCCCCAAATCCCATGATATGTGCTTGGGGAGGCCTTCATAGCAACGGTAGGACTTGGGTCAGGATAGCAGAAAGGCTGGACTCCCAGAGCAAATGCATATATGCCTCTAGGGCCCGGCAGGGAACACCCGTCCCCACAAAGCAGTGCAGAGGGAGGCTCTAGGGAGCGGTGGGGCTTTGAGGGACCGAGAAAGTGCAGCCCTGATCTCAAACACCCAGATTCAAATTACTCTTAACTTTTCTAAAAGTGTAATATATGCAACAGAATATGAGGAGGCTCCTTAAGTATTAATCTAGTCTGTAAGATCAGTTCTTGAATGGAAAAGGAAAGGTACAGGGAAGGCGTCTGTGTAAAGCGAGGCACACACGTGCACGCCCTTTTGCTTGCATTTGCGTTAATCTCTGGAAGGATACAGAAGACACTGATACCCTTCGAGGAGGGGAATTAGGTGGTCAGGTAACAGGGTAGCAGGGACACTTTGCTATTTATAATTTGTGTCTTTTGAATTTATTTGATGAAGTTTATCTGATCAAAGTACACATGTAACCACCACCCAAAGCAAGATATTAGAATATTTCCATCAGCCCAGAAAGTTCTCTTATGCTCCTCCTAGTCAATCCCACATCCCCAGTTCCTAACCACCAGGCAATCACTTTCAGGCTCTTGCCAACATTTGCACATAGTTTTTAAAATTTAATGCCTAAGGGGACCTGGGTGACTCAAGTCAGTTAAGCGTCTGTCTTCAGCTCAGGTCATGATCCCAGGGTCCTGGGATTAAGCCTCACATCAGGATCCCTGCTCAGCAAGGAGCTAATTCTCCCTCATCCCCCTGCTCCTACTGTCTCTCGTTATCTCTCTCTCAAATAAATAAATAAAATAAAATAAAAAGTAAAATAAAATAAAATAAAATTGTAATACCTAAAAGGGCATTCTCCACAGGCCCCACTATCCCCTACTGTCCTTTGACTACTGTGCCACCAGCCTGCTTCATTTATTTATTCTCCACCTGACTCCCCTCTGCAGGTGTCTGAGTTTGTGACTTAACCTTTTTTTTTTTTAAAGATTTTATTTATTTGACAGGCAGAGATCACAAGTAGGCAGAGAGGCAGGAAGAGAGAGAGAGGAAGAAGCAGGCCCCCTGCTGAAAGAGAGCCCCACGTGGGGCTCGATCCCAGGACCCTGGGATCATGACCTGAGCCGAAGGCAGAGGCTTTAACCCACTGAGCCACCCAGGCACCCTGCGACTTAGCCTTTTAAACTTGGAACCAGGTGAAAGTATGACCTATTCAATAAAAATTAGATTAATAAAAAATTTAAAACAACAAAATACCATACCATGTCTGCCAATTCTGGCTGGAAGCTTGTGATCCATGATTGATATAAAAAAAAAAAATATATATATATATATATTTGCTGAAAATTTTGCTGAAAATATTGATATAAAAATATATATATATATATATTTGCTGAAAAATAGTTACATTGCTCAATACCGAGAACATTCTAAATCAAACTTAACAAAAAATTGTAACATTTCTTGAACTCCTCACTTTGCAACCTCAGAAGGCTCTTCAACACAAGCGCCTACAGGAGAAGGAAAGACGCCCAGGAGTGACTGTACAAAATAATGGGTGTGAGGTCAAGTAAAGGGGGTTGCCCAGAAGCATCCTCAGCATGGGGTCACGGTTCATAAAAGTGGGCTCGGTGAGGCTGAGGATTCTGACTATCCTGTTACCTCAAGATATGACTGAAATTTACATTTTGATGTGAAATCTCTGCATCTCTAAATGTTAGCAATTCTTTCAACATTTAAAAATAAGAGGCGCCTGGGTGGCTCAGTGGGTAAAGCCTCTGCCTTCGGCTCAGGTCATGATCCCAGGGTCCTGGGATTGAGCCCCGCATCAGGCTCTCTGCTCAGCAGGGAGCCTTCTTCCCTCCATTCCCCACCTGCCTCTCCACCTACTTGTGATCTCTCTCTATCAAATAAATAAATAAAATCTTTAAAAATAAATAAATAACTAAGTCTGCAGGCCAACAAGCCCACTTCTTCAGGCTCAACTTCAAAACAGGAGCACCAGGAAATGTCTGCGCTGAGACTGAAGAGTTCCGCCCTCCTGCACTGTTGCAGGGAGCCAAACCGGTACAGCCACTATGGAAAACCATCTAGAGGTTCCTCAAAACATTAAAAACAGAATTACCACACGATCCAGTAATGCCACTACTGGACATTTACCTGAGGAATATGAAAACACTAATTTGAAAAGATCTAGTACCCCTGTGTTTTAGTCACAGCATTAGTCACAACAGCCCAGTTACGGAAGCAGCCCAAGGGTCCACCAATAGATGGCTGGATAAAGAAGTAATACACACACACACACACACACACACACACACACACACACACACAGAGGAATTACTACTCAACCATAAAAAAGAAAGAAATCTTGCCATTTGCAACAACATGGACAGATCTAGAAAGTGTAACGCTAAGTGAAATAAGTCAGGCAAAGAAAGACAAATACCATATGACTTCACTCGTATGTGGAATTTAAGAAACAAACAAATGAACCAAGAAAAAAAGAGAGAGAAACTAAAAAACAGACCCGTAACTACAGAGAACACACTGATGGTTACCGGAGGGGAGGGGTGGGGAGGGGATGTGTGAAACGGGCCAAGGCGGCTAGGGGCACCCTTACCCTGCTGAGCACTGCACAATGTGTAGAACTGGTCAATCTCTAGATTGTACGCCTGGAACTAACAACACTGTACATTACCTATGCCAGAATAATCTATTTTCAATTTAAAAAATAGTAAAAATATTGGGTGCCTGGGTGGCTCAGTTGTTGAGCGTCTGCCTTAGGCTCAGGTCATGATCCCAAGGTCCTGGGATCGAGCCCTGTGTTGGGCTCCCTGCTCGGTGGGGAGTCTGCTTCTCTCTCTCCCGCTCCTCCTGCTTGTGCTCTCTCTCTCTGTGTCAAATAAATAAAATCTTAAAAAATAATAATAAATATAAAATAATAAAAATACTAAGAGTCCCTAAAGTTACCTAACAATCACTTGTGGTCCCTGGAATGAATGCAGAGGCCCAGGAGCACCAGGGAGCCGAGACAGACCCCAGAAGGGGCTGTAACACACGGGGCTCCCAGAGACCCAGGGATGCGTCACACACACTAAGCAAACACGTCTGAGCCCTACGAACCAGCGCGGGCACTGGGGGCAGCTTGTGCGAGCTCAAGAGGGCACTGAGCAGAGCTGAAGTCAACAGCCTGTGCCAAGCCACAATCCTCCTAATTCATGCCACATTTTCAAGAAGACGGCTAAAGCCATCTTATTTTAGGATCTGCACAAAAACGAAGTTACCCCAGCCACATAAGCTAACACGCCGGTGGTCTCCATCGCACTCAAATGTGTGTCTGACATGATGGCACACACTAATTTAGTGCTTCGGCTGTCAGAGGTCAGGACAAGGGTTACCTTGCTAGGAGGGGCTCGAGCCTGGAAGAAGAACGCATTGCGGGGGTGCATTTCTGAAGGGTGGGGAATGTTCTGTTTCTTGATCTCAGTATTGTTACACAGCTGTATTCAGTCTGGGCAAATTCATGGAGCTATATACTTAAGAGTACGTATATATATACATACATAACATATATAATAATATATAACACCTCAAGATACAAGTAAAAGGTGTAGAGATATATAAAATTTCAAAAACTGTACTTCTATCAAAAACCCTTAAAACACTTCTAACAGACCCACCAAACACTCCCGCTAAGCTGGTTGGTTAGTTAGCTAAACCACTCAACTAAGCTGTTGGGAAAAGGGAAAGGTTGCCTATAATCGTCCTTCCAGCCTTCCCGGTCTTCCAGAAAAGAGAATTTGCTTTGTGAGCCTTAATGCTTTGATGAGATGAATTCTTAAAAACCTGTACGGAAACCACCTCTGGAATCTGAATTACATTTAAGTGCCTTAGGGGCCTCTTATCATCTAAAGACTGTTTAGCCCAAGAATAATCACTTCCAAATTACCTTCAGGGCTGCTCCTTCCCCACCCCCCTTTTTGCATGGCAGAGGGCAGAGGGGACCACCAGCTCTCCCCAGATCCCCTTCCTCCCTAGGGCTGCTGTCCTCCTGCTCTGGCTGGGGCTGAAACCACCCCCTCTCACCAGATCATCTCTCCTGCTTTGCTCAAGTATCGCTCAATTATCTCCCACGAGGCCCCCACCACCTTCACCCTCACCTTGGCCCATCTGTGTCACCAGGTACCTCCCTATCACCCCTTCAGCCCCCAAGGTCAGGTGCACCTCTCCCCTCCCCATCTACCTACACATCTTCCTCTCTGAACCCAAACACGGCATCTCAGAACGCGGGCTCATGGGGACCTACCTCCAACCAGCTTCGTCTCTCTTCCTCCTTAAAATCTTCTCTCCTTCAAACATCAGACACGGGTCCTTAACCCTGTTGTTGCTGCCCCTACCCAGTCCCTACTTCTTTTTTTTTTTTTTTTTTTTAAATCCCTTGTGCTTTCCTTCCCGGGGCATTTCCTGGAAGGCACAATTAGCATCTCTTCTCTGCATTTCCTCTGGTGGGTTTACACTCACAAGGCTGGCCCTTGGGGCTGTTTCTGTCCATCCCTGGGGTTCTGGGAGCCACTCAGATGAACGACTCTCACAGGCTCACTCTATAAACCCACCTCTTGGGCGATAACACTGCTCTCTCCACAAAACAAGTGACTGAAGTATTACAAACAGAACAAGTCATTCCTCCAGGATCCTTCAGGACCATCTGAGTTAATAAAATTCCAGTTTGGTGGATACTCCAGAGCCAGCGGAAATTTAATGCATCCTGAAGAGCCCATCACAAGAGAAAAGAACACAACATAGCCCCGCACAATGGCCAGGACTTTGAAACGACTCATGAAGTGATGGGTGAAGAGTTACCTTTATAAATACTGCAGAACATAACTGCTTCGAGTTTTTTTAATGTGATTTTTTAAAATACTTTATTTATTTGTCAGAGAGAGAGAGAGAGAGTTCAAGCAGTGAGAGCAGCAGGCAGAAGGAGAAGCAGGCTTCCTGCTGAGCAAGGAGCCTGATGTGGGACTCGATCCCAGGATCCCGGGATCACTACCTGAGCCGAAGGCAGACGCTTAACCGACTGAGCCATCCAGGCATCCCAATAATTGCTTTATTTTAACGAAACAATCTGGTGCCAATGCATAACTAATAGGTATGGAAAGAACAGTCCTCGGTATCTGACAGACTGGGTTTGAGTCTCCACAAATGCTGGGTCACTCAATCCTGTCCTCGGTGTTTCCATCCATAAATAAGGAAAAGAATAGAAGCCTCACAGGGTCGTTGGACAGATTAAATGAGATAGTACATGGCAGGGATAGGATGCCCGGGTTCCGCTCTGAGATCCTAACTGCAATTGTCTGGGTATGGGCCGGAAGTTGAAAGTTTCCCAAGTGATTTAATGCGCCCAAGGTCAAGAGCCACTGAATAATGAGGCGAGCTTTCAAAACACATGCCAGCTCTTTGTAATTATTAATAATATGGCTTAGAAAAAAATAAGAATTCAGGGTCTGGGTGTAAACAAGATTAGGCACATAAAAGAAATCAAGCTAAGGCAAGTGAGTTAATAATCAAGAAGCTTAAGCAGAAATAGGTTTGAGGGCCCATAGAAACAAACATGCTTTCTTGTTCCTGCTCTTCTCAGCAGTATAATTTAAAAAGAAAATGTAGTTCCCAGGAATAAATTAAGGACACACTGTATCAAGTGGTGTTCACTGAAGGTTACCCATAGTTAAGCAGTAGGAACTGTAAATTGCTGATATGAATTCCCAGGACCTGAAGATCCAACCAGCTACTAATATAATCATCATCTAATGGGCCACTTTAGCAAAATATTCATACTCTAGTCTAAAAATGCATTTTTCAGTCACTGAAATTTGCACTTGACATTAAAGACACTAACACTTGCTCTTATCACTTCTGTCACTCTGCTAATTGTAAGACTCTTTTGGGCCCTGAAAAAAAATACTCTAGAGGTTTCCAGGAGGCCTTTAAAAGAAGGGTCACCGTTCCTACAGGAAACACGGCAAAAAAAAAAAAAAAAGAAAGAAAGAAAGAAAGAAAAAAGGGAGGAAAAAAAAAGCCCACAACCCAGAACGAATAAACTGAAAATCTGTAGTAAAAAACAAAAATATGAAAGAAACACAAGTGAAACAAAAGGAGGACAGCCACCTTAGGAAAGAATGGAGAACGTTGTGATTTACATCCTCAAGAAGAGAATCAATGGAAATTTATTCAGGAATTTTCACAAAATAAGATTTTATTTTGCCTATAATATCTATAAACGTTCTCACCCGTCTTTCACCTAATACAGATACACACAGAGAAACAAAACATGAAACAAGCATTTACTTCTTGCTTACTGAGATTCATCCGTTCAAAAATACATTTTTTCACATTCTAAGATATCTGAAATTAGGGTGCACTTAGGACCAATGGTGTGTCATGGCTTAAGGGACAGTGTTTTTTGATTCATGATATTGCTTTCTCAGAGGTGCCAAAAATAAATGGTCCGTCACGCTGCTGATGGCATCGTCGCATCAATGAACTATTATACCAGTAATCAGCAGTAATATTACAGCATGCAAGGCTTTGTGCTGGCCGCGAGCGAATCATTTTAGCAGGGAAACAAGATGTATACACAAAAGCTCAGATGGAGAATAATAAAAATTCGATCCTCATAAGGGCAAAGGAATGAAGTGACAGAAATGGCTAAAAGAGGAAGGAGGGACGGATGGGTGGCTCAGGCAGTTAAGCATCTGCCTTCGGCTCAGGTCATGATCCCAGAGTCCTGGGATCGAGTCCTACATCGGGCTCCTTGCTCAGCGGGAAGCCTGCTCTCCCTCTCTCTGCCTGCCTCTCCCCCTGCTTGTGCTCTCTCTCTCACCACAAATAAGTGAATAAAACCTAATTAAAAAAAAAGAAAGAAAAAAAAAAAAAAGAAAAGAAAAGGAATCAGAGGGCACTTGTGCAGTCTAATTCCAGGACAGCGGAGTCGGGGAGCCGTGGGCCAGGCGGACAGGGCCACACCCAACAACAGGGATGACCCCAAACCGTGTAGCTGGGCCTCCCGTGACGTGACTTCAGGGGACTCTGCCATCTCTTCTGCCAACACTGACAGGCTGCTACTCTGTGCCACAGACCGCCCCAGATTTCTGGGATCTGGAGACACAGTCCCTGACCCTGCGCTGCTCCGAATTAAAAGTAAGTCATTCGGAGAATTTCGGTAAGAGGTGGTAACTTCTGGGGCTGGCACACAACAGCGTGAGTGCACTTCACACCGCCGCACTGTGCCTGTAAAAACAGTTCCATGGTAGATCCTGTATCGTGCATATTTACCCCAGTAAGCGATCGATTGGTCACTAGTATGACCGCCAGTACAAAGACAATGGAAACAGTTGCTGCACAAAGGAGGGTCACCGCTGGGTGACGGCAGGCGGGATGCCCCAGAAAAGGGCCTAGTTCTCCAGCTCTCCTCCTCTCACCTCTAGATCACACCATCAAGCCCCAGCAAGGAACATCCCACATCCCCAGTGTGGCCGAGATTCCCAAAGCCAACACCTTCTGTCTCCCGGGTTCCGGATCTTTAAAGGTGTGCATAGGGTGGAGACCCCCTTCTGGGGAAACACCTGCTCCCAACGAGAGATGACACAGGACATGACCAGACAGCAGGGCTGGGAAAAGCAACAGTCCCGGCCGCAGAACTCCTGTTCTGGAAAACAGCTCAACGACACAAACCATAAATCTATTCTGAAAATCCCAACAGAGAGGGCGTATTTTGTAATCGTTATTCTGCAGTGCATTCTGGGTTACACATACACACAAGATTTTTTCTTTTAAAGCCTACCCTTCTTGACCGAGTTATTCGTCTTCAATAAACCCAACCTAAAGGAAATAACTAGAAGTCAAACACCTATGTACAAAGTGGTTCATCATAACGTCGTACATAACAGCAACAATAAGCACCAAACGATTAAAGAGTGACCTGGAAAATTCTGCTGTATAAAGAAATACTATGCATTCCTCAGAAAACGTTTTAGAGAATATGTGATAGCATGGGAAACGTTGTCAGGAAGTGAAATCTACAAGATGCGAGATTACACAGACAGATCTGATAGCTCTGTTTACGGAAAAGTCAAGTCTTTCATATATACATGTACGCACATTTCCTAGAAGACTATAAAGACACATATCAGACATTTTACAAAATAGTGAGGCGGTAGAAATAAAGATCCTTATCTTCTTCCAAATGTACTTCCATACTTCACAAAGTATATATAAATGAGTATTATTTGCCATCAGAGACAAATAAACCTTTCTTGCCCCACACAGAAGGGATGGGCATGCCAGGAAAACTCAGACTCAGAAACTACTGAGTTTTAAATGACAATCAACTCCAGGGGTTTAAATGAAGGTGTAGTTTTGAGGTTCAACCACATGAGTAAGGTCTTCAAGTAAGAACAGGGGGTATGAAAAGCAGCTCTGAATTATGATTTAAGAGGAGAAAACAGGTCAGAAGCAGCAAAAAAATAAAAGGAATTCCCAGCTTTATGAAGTTCAGGTTACCAAACTCACCAAGTCATTATTTATTCTAGTTCATTTGCTCATTTATACAATCATTCATTCATTCATAGAGTCATTCTTTCAATCACTCATGTAACGATTCAACACTAGACGGTGAGGATGCAAATATACATCTCTACCCTCCAGAAGCTTCTGATATGGTTAAAAACAATTACAGCGCAGAGCAGTTAGTGCTTTAATAGGGATGCACCTGGAGGGATGGTGTCTAAACCATTCTGGGATTTCTGGAAGGCTTCCTGGAGGAGGCGACATCAGGCCTGCAATTTTTGAGAGAAGAGTAGAATCAGGCAAATGAGAAGAAAGAGCATCCCAAGCAGAAGGAACAGTATAGGAACAGCATGTACAAAGGCACGGAGGCATGAAAGAACTCAACATGGTTCCCCTTATGGGAACAGCCACACAGCCAGGACGGTATGGTGGGAGCAGAGGAAGAAAGTGAGGCATGAAAGGCGGAAGAGGCTGTTCCATTAACACAGGCAGACCAAGGAAAATGAAGGCTCCGCGGGGAGATTGCCATCTGCGGCATCACATTGCCCTTCTGATCAAATGAACTTAGTGGATACAGGAACAGGGACCAGAGCCAAGAGGCCTACGAAGAACACAGGCAGAAATCCAAAGCCAATCTATAAATCTTGACCGACTACTTGGTGAAAGCATGGCACTCTGCTGCCCCCGTACTCTCTCTCCTTTATCCACCCTCCACGATGCAGCCTCCTTTCCTCTGCTCATTTTCTCTCCAAGCACCCACGCACTTTGCCACCGGCATGTATTCGTAAGTGGGTCTGCATTTATGCAGTATTTCCACGTGCCTGTCTATAGGGGCATCTCCCTTCAAGCCGCTACTGACCTACACACACGTACACACGATGCTTCTGTATATACTCACGTGTCTTCGCGTATTTTGTATGCGTGGAAATGTCTGTTAATGCCTATTTCTGACTCTTCTCATCTTTGCATGACTGTCTTCCTCTGGATAAACAGGCGTGTTTCTCTCTGATTATGGGTCTGCCCATTTGCACCTGCATGACTCACACATGCAGGCCATGGGAGTAGACACTGGTTTTGGTCTCCCCCAGTCTTGTTTTGGGGATGTTCCCTCTACCTCGGAGCATGATCTAAGTACATCTGTCACCCAAGAGGCCCACGCTCTCCTGCCCAAGGAAGGGACAGCAATTCTAAGCCGCAGGCTCTCTCCCCAAAATTTGAATCTTGACAGAATAATAAAAAGGCTGAAATTCATCCTGTTGGGTGTGCCCTAAAGGAAGAGTCTCCAACTCCTACAGTCTGGATCCTGGTGGTGCAGGCCCTGGGGCACCTTGTCAAGGCCACAGAAGTAGAAACTGACATATATATATAGATATATGAATGATTATTTATATAACTTCCCCGCTGAAAAGTTCTATGACTCATGAACTATTTTACAATCTATCACATCCTTCCCATGATGACAACTTTGCCGGGGACTGTCACTTAAAACAGTATTTCTCTCATCCCAGTTCACTTTGTTGTTGTTCCATTATCCCACATCAGCCACCTCCCTCTCCCAGGTCCAGAAAGGACCAGCTTCCACCTAGCAACCCCCACCCAGTGTGGACGGCAAACACTACTGGATCTCTCAGCAAGGATCCAATGGGACCCAAACAATGTGGTAGGATTCAGAAGCTGCTCCTGTCCAGGTAGGTGCACAAGCTACCCTCTTAAGGAAATGCAGATTTGTTTTTGTACTATTGCTAGAAGTTCTGATGTATAATTTTTGAACCCAACAACCCTAATAGTATTACAAAAACCTGGTGTATATTAATTCATTCCCTCTCAGTAACTGACCAACCACCGAAACCAAAAGACAACCATAAATCATGACCACGAACCACTAGATAAAGTGGCCACTCACCCATTTACTCACTCACTCGTCTGCCTGTATGGGACACTGAGGTGGGCATCATGGAATAAAAAGACGATGTTCCCACTGTGGGAAAAAGGGAGTGGGGAGGTTCATGGTGCAGAGGCCCAAATGGCACAGGGCAAACCCAGATTTTATAAATGGAGAAAATATAATCATTGTTATCATTTTTAACCCTGATGTTGATTATCAGTTATTTCAGCATGAAGTAAGTCTTGAAAGTTTTATTGTAAGATAAGATTTAAATTTACATTAAGGGGCACCCGGGTGGCTCAGTTGGTTAAGCATCTGTCTGCTTTCAGTTCAGGTCATGATCCCAGGGTCCTGGGATGGAGCCCCGCATCATTGGGCTCCCTGCCCAGTGGGGAGCCTACTTCTCCCTCTGCCCCTCCCCCCATCTTGTGAGCACGCTCGCATTCTTTCTCTCTCTCTCTCTCTCTCTTTCTCTCTCCCTAGCGCGCGCACGCATGTAAAAATAAATAAAATCTTTTTAAAAAATAAATTTATGTTAAGTTAGAGACATTGATTTTTCTTGATTAGAGGATCCATTAACAAATGTCTTTATACAGTTATGTAAATTTTACTGTCAGAGTCAGAAGTTGGTTAAATTCCAAAGAACTGACTTGCTGGGTCAAGGGAAATGAGCCAACCCCACTTGCAAGGATCACAGAGCGACTGCAGGGAACCGTGCCTCTGAATTAGACATGACCCTTCTTTAAACACCGGTGTTAAGCACTAACCATTTTCAACTCCCAATGTCATGGCCTCATGGTTTCAGGTCCATTCTCTGGACTAGAGGGCAGAGATGGAGAAGACCGCCGGTCCCCTGACGTGGATAAGATCTGGTCCAGTTAGAGGCTTTAGCTCATACCACAGAACTTAATCCAAGATAGACAAATCAAAGCAGGAATTAGAGTGATATCCCCACTCCAACGGGCGAAGGCTTATTGGGCCACTGGGGTCCAGGAGAAACAGAATTTGTCCCCTGGAGCCCTGTGGCTTAGGAGATAGTATGATATGTCAAAAAATAACAGACTAAAATGTTTCTAACACCAGCAAGCCGATCCCAGACACGGAGAACCTCCCAGACACTCCCTAGGCTGGAACCAAAACTACAGAGGTGGGCACCTCATAGCAGTTTATCTGGAACCTTCTGGGGTAAAGCTGTTCCTTGCATATTAAGTGTGCTTTTCTCAAGAAATGCTTTCTAGGGGTACCTGGGTGGCTCAGTGGGTTAAAGCCTCTGCCTTCGGCTCAGGTCATGATCCCAGGGTCCTGGGATTGAGCCCCGCATCGGGCTCTCTGCTCCAAGGGGAGCCTGCTTCCTCCTCTCTCTCTCTGCTTGCCTCTTCGCCTACTTGTGATCTGTCTGTCAAATAAATAAAATCTTAAAAAAAAAAAAAAGAAAGAAATGCTTTCTAAAGCCCTGTAGGACTAGAAAGACATGTGAAGGTACCTTCTGAATTTTCCAAAGAGATCAAATTATTATGAAGATAGACTCCTATGATTCAAAGTCTCCGAGAATGTAAGTGGTAAGCACTGGGAGACTGCAGCAACACCACAGATCCCACCCGGTATGAGCAAATAAAAGGGGTGGGTGGGACCCAAAGCGCAGGCTCTTCCTCAATCCCCAGCGTGACCCCTTCCTGTGCAGTCCTGTGGAAAGACGGGCCCCTTGCAGGCCATCGGTGTGGCCTGCAGAGTGGGAGCCGCATCTGAGCTGGTGACCGTCAATGCCCACATGCTTCACCCCACCAAAAAGAGTGGCGTCTTTTCTGGGAGCCTATTCTAAGTTGTCCCAGGGACAGTCTCAAGACTTGACATTTGACACTTGGTACCTGGAACAGGCACCCAATGCAAGGTCAAGGAGCATTTGTGGGATCAACACAGGGAGTCACTTGGCACTCTTCTTTTCAAATCTATGATGGAAATGCTGCTTTCTGAGAGCCACTGGGGAAATCTTGTGAGGCGAGACAGTCACAGCCGCTGGAGAAAATATAGATCTAAGCGACTTTTATCATGGGTTCAAAGAGTCGTTCTGGGATCAGCCCCACTGTGTACCTTCTCCACCTGACAAATCCAGCCGCAGAAACCCCCACTGGGCCAAGAGAGGGCGCTGCTGCGGCACACCTGAGAGGGCCCTCGACCACTCAGCTGTCCCTCTATAGCTCCCTGCTCTGCCCCTTCCGCTATGATGCACAGATGCTACCATCAGAAACAACGTTTTTCATGGAGCCCAAACTGCTTCAGCCCCACCGCACTTAAGTGATGACCACAGCACCATCAAAAAAAAAAAAAAGAGCCAATCGGACATTGGCTTCCTCAACAGCATGACCCTCCCACCCTTACTTGCACCCACCACTCCTTCCCTCCCACCTATCTCAGTGGAAGAGACGCCATCCTTCCTGTCCAAGGAGCCTGAATTCCTCCGCTCCCAGTTACTAGATGGGCAACCTAAGGCAAGCTACTTCGCCTCCCCGTGTATCGACTTCTTCATCTGAGAAAGGGAGTTAACAATTGTACCTGACATGGTTGTTGTCAGGATTAAATAAATTAATATAGTGAACACGAGCTGAGTGCCTAGAGAATGCCCGGCACACGAGAAGTGCACAGTTAGTGTGAGTTAGCTGTTATAATGCCTGTTGTTATCACTTATTCCCGTCTATGCTGAGAACTTGCTCCAGCAACTGTCTGTCTCCTTTCCAGCTCCTCTCCATTTGGGACCATGTTGTGCTTGTGGAAGATATTCTCCAAGGATGGCCACCATCAATTCATATGCTATTCCATCCATCAATGGCAAGCTCCTGTTCCCTCCCAACCCTTGAGTCTAGGCTGGCTTTGTGACTTGCTCTAACCAACAATATGCACAAGAGGCAACATTCTCGTGGCTTCTCTGGATAAATTTCAAGCCCAGGATCTTAAGAGAACTGGCAGCTTCTACTTCACCCCTCTTGGAAGACTGTAGCCCAATAGGAAATCCTACTACCCTGAGACCACTATGCTTCGAGAAAGCCTCAGTCATACGAGAAGGGGAGGCATAGGGAGGAGCACCAAGGAACTGGACACATCAGTGAAACCCTCTTAAACCTTCCAGCCCAATCCCAGCACCAACCACAAGCAGCCAAGTGAGTTACCTCAGTAGTGACTATATGGAGAAGAATTGCCCATCTGAGCCTTGTCCAAATTCCTGACCCAGAGAATCATGAGAAATAATATATCATTGTTGTTTTGTATCATTCAGTTTTGGGGTGATTTGTTATGCAGTCATAGATAACCAAACAATGCTCCCCTTCAGCACTAAAAGAATGCTCCAATCTTACGTCCCATCTTAAAACAAAATATCCCACAGTTCCTTGATCCTACATCTACGACCAGTTCTTGCCTTCTTTGTATCATCACTGTCGTCCTCTAACACGGCATTGACTACACTGTTGTATAGTTACTTATGTACAGGACTCTCTCTCCTTCCCGACTGAGTTCCTTGAGGGCCATGACTGACTGCCATATTCATCTTCATATCCCAGCTTCTAGCACATGGTAGTGAGTGCTCAAAAAATGCTGGCTGAAGGGACACCTGGATGGCAAAGCTGGTTAAGCATCCAAATCTTCGTTTTGGCTCAGGCTGTGATCTCAGGGTCGTGAGCTCTGCGTCAGGCTCCACACTCAGCATGGAGTCTGCTTAGGATTCTCTGTCCCTCTGCCCCTCTCCCCCTCCAAAAAATAAATAAATCTTTTTTAAAAAATAAAACGTTAGCTGAAAAATGCACACATGCATGAATGAATGGGGCCTCCTTATAACTGGTCTACCTTCAGGCACTCATTCTGGCACTGGAAACCGCAAGACTAGGATGGAAAAGCAAAATTTCCAGAACCACACAAAATCCAAAAGGTAAAGGAAAGAGACAAAGGGAAATATCAGCATGGTGAAGTCTTAAAGCCAAAAGGTGAAACCCACTGTGATTTGGGGTTTTTTCTACAACAAAACTAGTCTATCCTGATTGAGAGAACACATATTTTACATGTGGCTTTCCTCTCAGGGGGGCTTGAACCTTGAATTCCAAGAGAGAGAAAAGAAACTTGAAGGTTGTCAATGAGTAAAGTCAATACAAACTGTGAGGGAAAAAATAGAACAGTTTCAGGCCTAAGATTTCTGGAAATTATTCAGAAGGTTAAACTTTAACACCAGATCCAGGCAAGAACTCAAGGAATTAATACACTGTGTTTTACGAAGAACTAAAAAGGCTCAAGGGGCACATAAAACAATGGAACCAGGACAGCAAGTTTCACTGGTTGAGTCTCGAACAAGGTATTTATTTTATGGCATTGACTTCCTCCCACCAAAATTTCAGAGTTAATGAGAAATTGATTTTAAACCAGTGTTATATGCCAATTTATTAACAAAGAAAATGTATTACAAACCACACGCTTTGCAGTCAGAAACAAGCCACAGAAAGATAGTGTAGCCGAAACAAAGAAGAAATATTATCAAACCCACAAGGATATGGTCCAGCACATAAGAGAGGAAATGCCGTACAAAAATGTTACTTGATATTACAAAAAATGTTATTCTCCGTGCGGGGGAGGACAGGGAATATAGGCTCGAAAGATTAATTTTAACTTTCTGAATTTTTTTTTTTTTACTTTTAAAACTTTTAATTTTTAATCTGCTGGGATCAAACAAAAACGACACCTCAATGACACACAATACTGTAGTTTTCACAAGCCCGCTTCCTTCATTTCTCTTAACCAAGATGGTGAGCACCTTCTGCGCGAGACAGTTAGGGATCACGGGCACAAGCCCTGAGCGAAAGCCATTATGCACATGGGACACCGTCATTATCACACATGCTTCTCTCAGAGCAGACCCAGGACACCCAGTCACAGTCAAGTCGGACTTAAAATAGAAGCCGCGGCTCCAAAAAGCATCAATGAGCTGCCTCAGAGGCCAATACCCACCAAGCAGGACGAGGCCCTTACCAATCAGGAGGAGGGAACTGTCTTTATACAATCAGGGTCTCCCCGCCTGTGTCCTGTCTCTCTTCCACTCAAGATGTAGCCCTAATAAAGCCTTGTCTGTGCCTTTGACTTCGGGGTCCAGTCTCATTTCTATCATTGTGTGGGGCCCTGGGTGAGCCTTCACAGCCAGCCAGGGCTTCTGACACACAGGGGCCACAGAAGGCCCTGACGGCAGAGCTCTATCCAAAGAGTTCATTCTACCCAGCAAGCAAAACCTGTGAGTGGGCATCTAAATGGTAGAGATTATAGACTCATTCTCTAGCATGGACCAAGAGCCCCAGAGGCACTGGCTGAGGCGCACCCCCTCCCAACATTGAAGGTAGGAAGACTCTTACTAGTTGTGTGACCTTGAGCAAGTTAGTAACCTTCTCTGATCTTGGTCTTTCTAATCTGCAAAATGGGGATAATAATAGTTCTTACCTCCTGCGGTTACTGTATAGATTTAAAAAGATACATTATGCCTCCCACAACATTTGGCACCTGGCTAGCTAGCGCTCTGTAATTACTGGGTATTATGACTCCCAGGTCAGCCCGACATTTCTGCAGGAGGGAACCAAAGAAGGAGAGCAAAGGGGGCCTCGATGACAGGCCCGAGTGCCAATTAAGAGTCAAAGAAATGCAACTTTAAAGCAGCTATTTGTTACCTAGGAGTTTGGCAAAGATAATGAAGATTGGTAACAGCCAGTAAGATGGAGGGAAGAAGCAAAGCGGCACTCTGATTCATTGCTAGAGAGAATGCAGAGTGCTTCAACCTTTCTAGAGAGCAATTTGGCAATATGTATCAAAATCTAATGTATGAATACTGCCTAGTCCAGCAATTCTATTTCTGGGAATTTATCCTAAGGGAATAATTAGAAAAGTATGGAAAGACAGAAATACAAAGATGTTCATAGCAGTGTTCTTTGTCACCGAGAAATCTGAAAGCAATATAATTACCCATGAACAGAGAGCTGGTTAAGTAAAGTATAGAACATCCAGTGCATCGTACCAAATCATAACGTGGATCTATATTTCCTGACAACGTAAAGATTCAGTGATAAAGTGTGAAGTGCAGGAAAGCAAGTCAGCAAACACGGCGAGTATGACACCAACACTCCGCGTGTATGTGTGTGTGCTTGTATGTGTGAACAAGAAGTCTGAAAAGAGAAACACCAAAATGTCATAATGGTTATCTCTGAGTGGTAGGATTTGGGGTGATTTTCACTTTCTGACTTACATCTTTTTTACCATCTGAATTCATTTAATGTGCAATAAATTTTACATTTTAAGCTTCATCATATCCCTCCTCTGCTCAAAACCCTCCAACCGCTTCCCACCTCACCTGGAGTGATGCCAAAGTCCTTAAGAGGGCCTCTGATGCTCCACCCCAGCACCCACTTTCCTCTATGCCCAGCACCCACCCGAGCACCTGCTGACCCTCACCCCCACCCACTCCGCTTTGGGCACACTGGCCTCCTCCCCCTCCCCCTCCCCCAACACCAGGCAAACTCCCACTTTTATACTGGCTATTTCCCCTGCTGGGAACACTGTTTCCCCAAATACCTGCTTGGCTCACCCCCTCACCTCCTTCAAATCTTAGATTAAATGTCATTGTTAAGGGTGCACCATGCCCTCCCCCCGACCACCACCAAATTCATATGTTCAAGTCTTAACCCCCGGTACCTCAGAATGTGACCTTATGTGGAAACAGGGTCACTGTAAATGTCATTAGTTAAGATGAGGTCATACTGGGTAGGATGGCCCCAATCCAACAAAACTGTGCTTATAAAAGGGGAAATTTGGACACAGACGTGCACACAGGGAGAAGGCCACACGGAGATCAGAGTTGTGCTGCACAAACCTAAGGAACTACCAGAAGCTCGGAGACACGCCGAGAACAGACCCTTCCTTAATGCCTTCCGAAGGAGCACTGCCCTGCTGACCTTGATCTGGCACGTCTGGCCTTCAGAACCATGTGACAGTAACTTTCGTGTAAGCCACTCAGTTTGTGGCGTTTCGGTACGGCAGCCCTAGCATACTACCATACTCGCCTTCTCCGTGAGGCCTCCCTAACCACTCAGATTAGAACTTCAATTCCTCACACCCAAGCCTTTTCTCTGCCCCGTTCCTTCCTTACCGCCTGGGAACCCAGCATACAGTTAAGTGGGTTCACCCATGGATCCCAGGGGCCCACCACAGCGCCGGCACAGAGCAGTCACTGGAGAAAGATGGGACGAATAGATGAGCAAACAGCACAGAAGAACACAGCGGGCCCTCACGAAGCTTACTGTCTCGTGGACGCCGACAGGGAATAAAGAGACACACAGGAGACAGTGCTGAGCGCCACGGAGGAAACTAATGCAGAGTCTGGAACAAGGACTCATGAAGGAGGTCACTGTATTTTTAAAACTTAGTTAGAGAAAGCTTCCCCGACCACATGAGATCTGAGCAGACCTGAAGAAAGCGGGTAGTAAACCGTGTAGATGATATCAGAGATTAAGAATGTTCTAGGCGGAGGGAATGGTACACCCACATTAGTGCAATGAACATGTATTATTTTCATAATCAGGAAAAAAACCAACAAAACTATTGTAATTGTGAAAATGTATAAAAATATTTAAAAGCACCATTCCAAAGGCTAGGAAAAAGAATCTGATTTTGTAAATTCCCAAGATCCTATTCAGCCTCCCCAGTCCAGTTCCCCAGCCCATCCCCCATCAAACAGCTATCCAGGAGAAAACCATTCAGTAACACGAAGATGATGAGGTGAGGTGAAGGGTAAAAGGTGACATGAAAGGCGAGGTGAGACGGGTGAGATGTGAGGTGAGAGGTGATGGGGGAGGTGAGATAGGAGGGGAAGGGGTGAGGTGAGGAGTGAAATGAGAGTTAAGGGGGAGGAGAAGGGGGAGGTGAGAAGTAAAGGGGGAGGGGTGAGATATGAGGTGAGGGCTGAGGTTAAGGGTGAGGCGAGGGGGGAGGTGAAAGGTAAAGGGTAAGAGGTGAAGGACAAGGTGAAAAGGGAGGTACGAAAAGACGTGAGGGGTGAGGTGACGAGTGTGAGATGAAAAGTAAAGGGTGAGGTGAGGGGTGAGATGAGAGGTGAGAGGTGAGGTGAGGGATGATGGGTGAGGTGAAAAGTGAGATGAGAGGTGAGGTGAGAGGTGGGTGCAGTGAGTGGGGTGCGGTCGGGGTGAGGTGAAGCGGTCCTGAGGCAGACAGACCTGGACATCCTAGCTGATGCCACAGGCCAGGTGCAGGGGCTGTGACTCCTCTCCTGGCCACCAGGCTCTGACCTGCCCCGTTCCTGTCCCCATGCAGATCTGGCCTCTCATGGTCTGCAGAAGCCCTTGCATCCGGCCTCTCACCTGAGCCCACTGAACACCTGTCTTGTGCTCCTGCCCTGTCCCCAGACTGTGGCTCCCAGCTCTCACAAGCGTCCACTTCTGCTACCCAACCAGCGAGTCCCCACCCAGCTTCACTTTGTTTTTGTTTCATAATTGTGGTTAAACACACACACACACACACACATAAAATTCACCATATCGACCTCCCACTTCTACGCACACAGTTCGATAACGTTAAGTATATTCACACTGGTTGTGCAACCAACCGATCTCCAGAACACGCTTCGTCTTGCGGAACTGAAACTCTGTCCCCATCCCACACGACGCCCCCGGTCCCTCCTCCATGCAGCCCCTGGAGAGCACCATGTCCCCGTGATGCTGACAGCTCCAGATACCTCACATAAGAGAACTCAGCAGGTTTTGTCTTTTGGTGACTGGCTTATTTCACTTGGCGGAATGTCAAGGCCCATCCATGCTGTAGCGTGTGTCCGAATTTCCTTCTTTTTTAAGAAGGAATAATTCCATTGTGTGTATAAGCCGCATTTTGTTAATCCGTTCGTCTCCTGACAGACACCTGGGGCCCTTCCACCTCCACCTCAGCTTCGACACCTGTTTGCCTCAGCGAGCTCCACGTGCTCCTGCAGGCCTCCACAGCCAGCCGCCCTGACTCCTGCTATCAGGGCAGAGAAATTAAGGGCTAGAAAAAAAGCTCCCAAACACACTCGGGCCCCGTGGGGCGGGGGGTGTTCTGTGGGGAGAGGCGGAGTGGGACCAGCGCTCTGACTGGCACGTCCAGCCAGACACCAGCTCAGCTCTGAACCAACTACTCTGCTCCTGCTCCTTCCCCCGGTTTACCCAATCAACTTAAAATCTGGGCTGGATTTTTACAAGGTAAAGCCTCCTCAATAACTGGGTAACAACCAAAAATCTTTGGAATGCACCCAACCTCAAGGAGACACAGCCTAGGCCAGAGCATCTCGAACCTTAGTGCGCCCACGACTCCCGGCCAAGGGGTGGTCAGAGGTGGCCTCTGGGTTGACGTGGGGAGGGACCAGACACTGTGCCTTTCTAACAAGCTCCCAGGGGCTGCTGAGGCTGCTCGTCTGTGGACCACACCTGGAGTAGCAGAGGCCGAGCGACTTGGCCACCAGTTCACACCTGTCTCCTGGGCTTTGCCCAAGTTCGCCTCAAAGCTGGCTTCAGAAGATGGTTTGTTTTCTACGTTTGAGGCTTCCCCCTTTGAAGGCTCCCCAGCGGTATTTACCCAGTGTTTTAAAGCCCTTTAGGCTGTCTGGCTCCGAAGTTAATCCTAGTGCCCAAAACCATAGTGATGAAGGGTCGCTTCCGCAGGCCCAAACAAGAGACAGGAGAACAAAGACAGAAGCAAGGAGAGTTTTCTAAATGACTCCACACGGCTGGGCACCCCCCCCCCATCATCAGGAGCAGGAGCCTCCCCAGTCAGACCTCGCACCCAGACTTGCCAGGAGGTAACCCAGGAGCACCGTCGGCCGCTCCCTGCCCGCCAAGGCTCTGGGCCACCCAGGGCTGCTGGGGCGGGGGGGGAGAGCAGACAGCAGGCACCTGACCGCTGAGGCATTCACCTCTTCTCAGTTGTCTCGGGAAACCAGCTGTATTTTCTCGAGCCCCCAATTCCTCCCCTGCCTGCCGTCCTCCCAAAAGGTCATCTTGTCTACCTCTCTCTACAAAGCTACCCTGTCCTCAATGCTTCTGTCTGCAGGCTAGCCCCCCATTTCTCCCTCCTGCCCCCTTTCCACCACCACTTCCTCGAGCCCCACCCGGTGTTGCTGTGCTCCTCTCTATTTCCTCAGCTGCACAAGTGGTCCCTACCTTTCCACACCCTCTTTCACCATCCCCTAACGTTCTGCCCTGTTTCGCTCCTAGAGCAAACACAGCAGCACCACCATCCCATCCCGGCCCGAAGTGACAGATGGCCCGCAATCAGCTGCTGGTCTGTCACCAGGAAGCACACCCTGAGGCTGAAAAACCTGTGTGGGCTGACCCTCCATCTGAGGTGGGTACATCTCAGTCTTCAAAATTTGAGTGCCTGAGGGGGACAGGGAGACCCCAGGCACTTGGAGATTGCCTGGGGGGAGGCACTTGGGGATTAGCCGCCATCTACCAAGTGGTATGGCCCCATTTTAGTATTTTCACAACCAGCCAAATGGCCATAATGAATGAATGGGTTAAAAATCAGGGCAGATCAAGAGAATCATTTTGTCCTGAAGTTGCCTGGTCAAAGGCAGTAGGGCTCTTGCGCGCTATTCACACAGATTCGGTCCCTAAGGCAGGTGCATCTCAAGGTCCCTGAAGATCTGGAAGGGCTCCAGAGTAGTGCGGGCTGACTCAGGCCCTGGGGATCCAATACCACTTGCTCCCAGATGGTTGGAACAGGAGGCACCACCTCTTGGCTCAGTGCTTCCCAAACTTCAAGTGTGTGTTCAAAATCACCTGAGGAGCTTGTGAAAATGCAGATTCGGATGCAGGAGGTTCGGGGTAGGACCTGAGATTCTGCATTTCTAACAAGCTGTGGCCCACACTTTCAGAATAAGTAAGAAGTTTAGATTTTCACTAACGAGGAGAAGCAATGCCTGAAGTCATAAGCCATAGCTTTAGCGCATTTAGCGCACCTGAAACATTATCAGTGAAGATGGATAAAAGGAAGAGACAAAAAGAAAATATGAGAGAGCAAAGTATGTGTCCCACGGGTGGAGATGCAGGAGGGACGAGCAGAGGAGGATTTTTTTAAAAAACAGAAAGAATTGAATGAACTGCCTTCGGCAAGTCACTGGGTTGGAACATCTACAGGACAGGCAGACATTGACACAAACATTCAACAGAAACAGGACTGTCGCTGTCTGTAACAAGTGCATTCTAAGATATCCAACATGTGGACTTGAAATATAAGAGGTAAAGGGAATTCAGAGATCATCTCAGCAACCTCTTCTGACACCGACAAAGAAACCCAGAGCAAGGTAACTCGTCCACAGTCACAAAGCAAGTTACCAGCGGAAAAGAGCTCACTCGGGTCTGTGAGCTCACAGTTCAGTGAGCCCCCCAACAAATCATGCTGCTTAAGCCCAAGAAAGCAACCACGTCACTGTGAGCTACAAAACATGAAAACAAATTAGATCGGTTACAGCAGCATCTTCCCATCTGAATCAACCTAGTGTAATTCTAATTACAGTAACTAGCTGCCTCTAGCACCCAGGGCACACTGATAGAAAACCTGTGGCTCCTAGGTCCCTGGTGAGTTTTAACAACTCCCTGGCTGGGTTCTGTTTTCAGGATTAAGGGAGTCATTTCCTGACAAAGAGGGCAGCCGCTGTTCCCCAGTGGCCAGGACTGAGAATTTAAAATGAAGTCCTCTACGCCCTTTGACTCCCAACCCAAAGAAAACCAAGCCAACAAGATAGAACAAAAAAAAAAAAAAATTGCAACGTCACAATTTTGAATCAATTGTTCTAATCATGAAAAGACAATTGCGAGATATTAAGCAGTGTGTCCCCCAAATTTTCAATTACTGGGTGTACAGTCTCTGGATCAGTGGTTCCAAAGTTTAAAGGGCCTGACAATCAACTGTGACCTTGTTAAAAATGAAGATTCCCAGGCACCACCACTGAAGACTCTAATATAGGTCAAGGGTGAGCCCCAGAAATCTAACTTCTTAACAAGCACCCCCACATCCCTTAGTGATATTGAAGCAGGAGGGCTGGGGAATCACACTTTTGAAACATTTAAGGTCTTTGTATATAAGATACTAAACCAAAAAGTACAACAAACCTTCACCTCAAAATGGCTAATAATAAGTACATGAAGATACAAATTTAACATGTCGTGAGAATAAATGCAATGAAAAAAGTTACAAAAAGAAAAGCAGAACAGCAGATTTTGCTAATCAAAATTATCAAAACTTCTGAATTTCTAAATTGTCTAAAATTGAAGAGAAAATCCACTGGAAGGGGGAAACGGCAACCAACAGGAGAGAAACGGTTGCTATCCTTAACATAAAAAAAATTTAAATATATACCAACAACATACATGTGAGCAAAAACACAGAGAGAATTCACAGAATACAAATACAAAATAAACCAAAAATAGCCAACCCAAATTAAAAAAAATTTAAGCGGTGGGTTACAAATTTATTCTATGAGAGTTGTTTGTTTGTTTTAAGATTTTATTTATTTGACAGAGATCACAAGTAGGCAGAGAGGCAGGCAGAAAGGGGGGGCGGGGAAGCAGGCTCCCCAATGAGCAGAGAGTCCCACGTGGGGCTCCATTCCAGGACCCCGAGATCAGGACCTGAGCCAAAGGCAGAGGCTTAACCCACTGAGCCACCCAGGCGCCCTTCTATAAGAATTTTAAAAATAATATCCAATGCTGATGATGATGAAGTGAAATAGGCCACTGTGTAAGTTACTAAGGTTTATTTCAGCATCATGGCTGCACAGAACAAGTCAGTTCATTCAACAACCACTCATAGAGCACCTGGTAGGTACCCAACACACTGAACATGCAAAGATTCAGCCTGGTGGGTCTTAGATTTAAATTGCATTCTAATTCCCCTTTTAGAAACATATGCTTAACACACACACACACACACAGAAATACAAAACCTTATCTACACAGCTATTCATCATAGCATTATTTATAACAGCCAAAAAAGCTGGAAATAATAAAAGAATAATTAAGGAAATTATTAGGATGGAACACTGTTTCCAAACAATATTTAATGAATAGGAAAATGCTTAAGTTAAATATTGAGTGAAAAAAGTAATAAATGCAATTGTGCCCATAATTCAACTTAAATGTTAACAAAGAAAAACTATTTACAGTGCTATCTGTGGGTTGCGGGGTTATGGGTACCTGTGTTCTGTATCTTCTAGTAATTTCCAAAATCTCTGCAAAGTTACCAATTTCATAATAACCATAATTTTAAAGAAAGACTTATCCATGCATAAGATGAATAAACAGGGGCGCCTGGGTGGCTCAGTGGGTTAAGCCTCTGCCTTCGGCTCAGGTCATGATCTCAGGGTCCTGGGATTGAGCCCCACATCGGGCTCTCTGCTCAGCAGGGAGCCTGCTTCCTCCTCTCTCTCTGCCTATTTGTAATCTCTGTCAAATAAATAAATAAAATCTTAAAAAAAAAGATGAATAAATGGAGTGCAATTCTTTCTTTTTATATTGTAGATATAGGATCGCCTTAAAAATACAATCAAAAGCAAGTCCAAAGTACTTCACGCTGTTTGCACAATAGTGAACCTTCAAGACCAAATTTATAAATGTTTAAACAAACAAAAAAGGGCACATTCAAGATTCTGAATGAGACAGAAAGAGACAAGAAATCAATAAAACACAGAAATTTAAATAAAGACTGAAATAAGGGGACCCACTGAAAGGTGGACTCCATTTAACAGAAGTTAACAAGGAAAGAGAAGCCTGCCGAAGGAGATCATTTTCCGTCAGCCTTGAAAGGAACTACTGCCTAACCCAGGAAATCCCATACAGGATTAAGACATGCCATTTTCTGAATCAGGCGCTTTAGAAATAGAACCACTACAGCAGGGTTCGGCAAAGCCTCCCCCATCCCCACTCCAATGTGAAAAGGAAACACTCAGGACTGGGAGCCAGAGGGTCCTAGTGGCACAGAGAGGAGACGCGGGCCAACGGAAATGCAACCTCTTCCTAGGACCAACCAGCACGCACCAGTCCACGTCTTCATATCAGGAAGCGACCCTCCACCACTGTGGCTTGTCACAGCCTTCAAGAAGTGGGTCAGGGTCTACCTTTAAGATGTTTCTTCTCGAAGGAACAGTCCATGCACAGATCTGCACCTGCTCTGAGTTTCTGACTGGATCTCTGGGGACAGCCCCAGTGTCCTCTACCTCTTCATCTGCTATTCTATTACCTGGTCTAGAAGTAATTGTACAAACGAGTGAAGCCCAAAACAAATGAGTGAAAAGAAGATGTCTCCACCTCGGTGATGTCAGCTCTAGCACAGAAATACACTGAATTTCGTGTGTCCAGGCTGAATATTTGTATTGGAGGTTGATGGGAAACAGGAACGACTAAGACAAGAAACCTACAGAGGGACAGTGCAAATGTCTCCGCTATATACTTTAAGTTTATCAAAAGAATTACCTATGCTCTCCACAACATCTGTGGTATATTCACATAGGGAAGCTGTGCAGAAGTTAAATGCATAGAGTCTGGAATCAAACTAACCTACACTCCTGAAGTCTTAGTTTCCTCATCTGTAAAATGGGGTTAATCCCGCCCAACTCACAATGGGACTGGATTGTGTCTATAAAATGCAGCATCTGGCACCGAGGAAGCGCTCAGTAAATGGAAATGATTAGCGTCGGGTCCCTTCACAGATGAGTCCATTAGTATCAGATGGGCTTTCTTTGCAGATGAAAGTCAAGGGCACTCTTCATGATTAGCTTTTCTCACAGAAAGCCCTGATTCTCCTCTCCCGGGGACACGCAGGGCTGGAACACACAGAGGGTGGGACTGGGACCTGAGCCGCTGGGTTAGGAAAGTTGTTTGCACTTCGTGTACTGCCTGCAAGAGTCCTGTTTTGTCGCCCCAGCTCTGGCGGGGCTCCCTGAGCCAGGGTTCCACCCAGTCACGGGAAATCTCTGCGGTAGCCTCAGGTGCCTATAAGCCTACAGGTCACAGGGCAGCAGGGGGTAATGGAAAAGCAATGAGTCTACACCAACTAGCCAGTGACCTTGACCAAGCCAATTCTCTATCACTCTCCTCTGTAGTAAGAGGAGAGGTTTCACTCTATGATCCCCAAAGTCCCTTCTTGTGTTTCTATTGTACCATCCCCTGGGGGGCACTGGTTATAATTCCGACAGTGATGTCCCAGGGACACCTTCAAATGTGTTCCATTTCCTTCCAAAGCCACTTGGCAGTCCTTCGGCCCTGCCCCCACGAAGGGAGCGTTTGCAGGAGCTTCCATGGCTCTGTTTGTGTTCACTGTGCAGATGCTCTCCACCCAGAGCTGCTCATTCCACCTCTCCTCCTCAGCCCCAATGTGGTGGAGGACGGGTGCGGGGGCAACCACTGGTTTACCCGGTGTCAGCTCAGAGAAGCTTTCCAGAGCATCCTGTGTGTGTCCTCCGTGTGGACAAGTAAACATTTCAGAGAAGCAGTATGAATTAAATCATTTCAGCAACAAAACCCGCCCACATGCTCCTTCATAAATGATGCCTCTTAATTCCAGGGTGACGAACAGTCAGTAAACTGCACCTATTATAAAACAACCCTTCCTCCTTTCATGCCCCGACACTGAAGAATCACAATATTTTCCCACTCTATTGTACTGATGCCTTTGCAGAAGTAATAGCACTAGCTATTTCCCTGGAAAGATCCATGGCCAGGGCGCTTTCCAAGAGATTTTCTTTGAATGTTCTTTGTGTCCTGGTGCACTGGGGGACACCGCCAGCCTGCCTGCATCTGGGGGACGCCGGGCCGCTCGGAGTAACGCAATACTGTTTTAAAGCCCACACACCCAGGCTACCCCCTTCGCCCCTACAATGAAGTATTCCCGAACATCTGACACGCCACCCTGGCACAGCCGTGAACAAATACAATTCCAGTGCCTGCGTTTTGCAGAGAAAATAAAGGCACATTTGGAGAAGCCACAGCCCGCCTCGGGCTCCGTGGATAACAGGAGAGCTGTGCAGACCTTTAGCAAGACTGGCCGGAATCCGTTCGCTTTCTCGCTGTATTTTCGCCGTGCCTTTTATCGGCTGGGCCCGAGAAGAACGGGAAAGCATCTCGAGAAAGGAGGGCTAGGGAGCCATGGAGAATAAAAGAGGGTGGGCGGCGAAGCAGGATTTTTTTGAAAATAACAGCAATTAAAAAAGGCAGGGTCGCGGCCCGAGGGTCTCGGCGGTGCTTACCTGGGGCGCACGAGGCCGGCCGGGCCAGCAGCAGCAGCCAGAGGCCGGGGAGCAGCAGCCCCGGGCGGCGGCGGAGGCGGCGGGCGCGGCGGGCGGAAGGCCCGCGGCCGCTCGGCCCCGGGACCAGCGCGACCCCGGCGCGGGTCTTCCCCTCCATGGCCGCGCCTCGGCGTCGGCGCCGCGCCCCCCGGCAGTCCCGGCCGGCGCCCCGGCCCGGCCTCGGGGCTCGGCGCTGTCGGGCTCGGGAGGGGCGGCCGCTGCGGCTGCGGCTGGGACGGGGCGCCGCGCACCGGCGCGGAGGGAGGCCGGCGAGGCGGGGGCGGGCCGGGGGCCGGAACCGCGGACAGGGGCCGCCAGCCGCTCGCCGGCCTCGCCGCTCCGCCCCCTTCGGAGCCTCCGAGCGGCTGCTCGGCAACGCGCGGGCCCGGGCGCGGGGAGGCTAGCACCACCTCCCGGCCGGTCCGGCGCTTGTCTGCGGGGCGGCCAGGCGGCGAGCGCGGGGCTCGGGCGCGCCGGGGCTGCGCCGCGCGGGGCCGGTGCCGGGTCTCCCCCAGGACCCGCCTCCCTGGAGGGGGGCGCCGGGGGACGCGGGGGAGGCGCGGGAGGCCTGGGCCGGGCCGGCGGCCGGTGCCGCCCCGCCTCGCACGGAACCCCGGGGCCCGCCGCCCGGGGGGCCCCGCGCGTTCCGCTCCCGGGGGCGCCGGCAGGGAGGGAGGCCCGCGAGGAGGGGTGAGAGCCGGAAAACCTGGGCAGCCCCGAGAGCGGCGGGCCTTACGCTCCTCCTCCCGCGCCTGGCTTCGCTCTGCTCCGTTCCGTGCGGGGCAGCAGGTGTGAGCGGGGCGCCTGCGTTCGGAGGACAGCCTTCGGGGCTGCGGAGGGGACAAAGCGAAGCAAAGGTCGGGCTCCCTTCCCGAGAGCCCGACGTGCGGCCGAGGAGGTGGGAAAAGCGCGCACACAGCTCTACGCATCCTTTCTCCCTCCGGAGCTTCTGCCTCCTGTGTGGGTCGTCACGGAACGACAGGAGGCTCTGGGCCTGGGAGGTCCGCAAACCCCGCACGTAGTAGGTCTTCAGAAGGCGCCTGCTGAACCGAAGCGCCGCAGAGCTGGAGAGAAGCGCGCCCGTCCAGGCCCTTTTAGGGAAAGCAGCTATCTTGGGCAGGGGAGAGAACGTCGGAGGAAAAGCGTTTGGGGAGTCAGAGTTTGGGGACTGAGGAGAAAAGTGGAAAGCCAAGAGGGGAGTTAACATTTGTCAAATAGCCGCTACGTGCCAGGCGTCTAACTCTGAACATACCTGGTGTAAAGGTCTTGGAATGTGAACTTGGCAATTTTGGATCTTTGCATCCTTTTAGAAGGCTTGCACCAGGCAGGGGACTAAAGGTGTGAGTTGGAGACACTGTCTCACTGCCTGGGAAACTGTAGTGGTTAGTGGAAAATGTGACTCATCTCCACTGATAAAAGGATCCCGGTTGCTCTCCAGTCCGGCTCCCCTGCTAGATCCAGCCTGGCGGCTCCAACTCACCTGGACACCCTGCCCCCTGGCGAGATGACTTGAGAATCAGTAGCAGGCCTTCCTCTGAAGAAGACTGAGGCACCCTCCTAGAAGTACTCACCTGTTACTTTCGAGGAAGATAATTAGTAAAGGTGAAAGTTAGCTTTTGTTGACGTTCCTAATTTGTTTTGTACTTCATTACGCCTCCCATCACAAACAGTGCTATATTCGTAACACTGATTACCCACCAGCTTCCAGAGAGTTCTGCAAACCTTGCCTTCAGCCCACAACCTCCAGGTGAGTTCCTCTGGGAAAACACTGCCTATTCAGGCATGTCTGACCCGGGATACCTTGGCCCAAGATCTAGGACCTCTTGTTCAATGCCTTTCTTCCCCCTCTGAACTCACCGTGTAAACACGTCATTTGACTACAAACCACTGCCTTGGGGTGGTTCTTAAATTATCTTGTCCTCGAGTATTAGTTTATCTCTTATAAATGTATCCTTTGCTCTCCAATCAAATTAGTACGAAGTTCCAAGATGATGTTATCCAGCTTAGGGATCCCCATAGCACCGGTAAGCCCTCATTATACATTTGTGGTCTTGAACCAGAGTATCTACCCGCCCAGGGAAGAGATTCAACCTTTCAGATTTGACCCCAGCCTCCAGAGAGCTCCCACCTACACTGGTACTGGGGTGTCAGAGAAAGAAGAAGGCTCCCTCTCCGTTCTCAGCCACTTTAAAGAAAATAAAATGGTTGCCGAGCCATTAAGAAAGGATTGACATCAGTGGGATATAAAAATTGCAACTTAGAGATATTAGAAATGACTCAAGGTCACCAACTCTCTATAGAAAGACCCCTAGGGTCTCCTAGTTTCCAAGCTCTGAAGGCATAAAACTGAATGTTACCTCTGTTAGGATTTCATGCATTCTGCCTGAGTGTCTAAGAAAAAGTCTCCTGGGGCTCTAATCATCCAGCTAGCGGGTTGTGTGACTTGGAAGTCCAAGGCCGACTGGGTGGTACAAGGTAGGGGCACATACATGTGTAAACACACACACCCATACACACTTGTGTCTGAGAAGAGATTAAAACAAGGCCTCGGGGCATTCATACCAAATGAGGCAAAAAATAAATCCAGCAGACTCTTCTGAACGCCATACTATAATGTGTTAGTGCTGGGGGCAGGGGGGGATATAAAAGAAGATTAAAATAGTGATTTTGGATATTATCTCATGCAATTTTCATTGTATAGAGAAAGAAACCAACCAGGCAGGTGAGTTTATTTACCTAGGGCTGACCCTCAACTAGAATCCCCATCTCCTGTTTTCTAGTAAAATACAATCTCTCGGGTGGGGTGAGGGAGAATGAGCCTGGGTCCTCAAAAGTTTTGCTGTCTGATTTGGGAAGGGAGATAGGATCAGTGGCACCCTTACACCTAAGCACAATGGGCCCCACTTTACGGGAGGGTCTCAGAGTGGGCCTCCTCCAACTGCACCTCTCCCCACAGGACTAGGAGTCTGAGAAGCCAAAGGAACACCCCAGCAGGAGCCCACATTCCCCCGTGGCCTGGTACCCAGTCCCCCACAATGCCCTACCAGCTGGCCCCACGCTCACTTTCAGGGCCCCTGTGGCCTCTTCTTCCCAAAGGGTGAGTGGGCCAAGGTATGTCTGGTCCCAAGGCAGCCGTGGGTAGTTGTTTGCCAGGGAGTGAGGGAACTGAGACACGCAGGTAGGATGAGATGAGCCCACGAAGCCCAAGTGAATGAAGCCAAGAACAAGGAGTGGGCAGAGAGGGTGGAACAAGCCCCGTATTCATACTCATATGGCTTGGCTGCCATACTATGCAGATTTCAAGGAGTCTGGGAATTCTGCTTTTGGTTTGTTGTCTTTCTTTTTAAAGATTTTATCTATTTACTTGAGAGAGAAAGCACAGAGGCAGAGGGAGAGGAGACTTCCCACTGAGCAGGGAGCGCGACACAGGGCTTGATCCCAGGACCCTGAGATCACGACCTGAGCCAAAGGCAGCCGCTTAACCCACTGAGCCACCCAGGAGCCCCTCTGCTTTTGAACCTCGCCTGCCAGACCATCTTGAAGGTATGTTCGTCAAGGAAGATGGCGAGCAATATTTAATAGGTTGCTTGCGTGGCATATAAGTTTCTGATATTTCAACGAAATAAGTGTAAACCTCCAGCTGTATTTTTGACCTAGGCCCCTTCGTGCTGAGGAGTAGAATAGAAACAGGAAGGACAGACTGACAACCTGAAAGTTGGAGATGGCCAGAAGGCAGGAGGGAATGGAATGGAGAGCCCTGGACTAGGAATGGGAATAGCTGAGTTCTGAGCTCTGCTCTCTCACATAAAACCTTGTCATCTTGGGGAAAACTTATTCTCAAACCTCAGTCTTTTCTTTTCTGATGATAGGTCTGATTATGCCCACCTTGCCTAAAATACACATGTATCAAATCATCACATTGTATACCCTGAACGTGTACAACGTTTTGTGTCAACTCTACGTCCAAAAAGGCTGGAAAGAAAAGGGAGTAAGAACCATTGAACTAGAGGTTTAAGTCAACATTTTCTGCTAAAAATAAGAAGACAGTCATAGAGAAGAGAGAAGGTAGGAGCTGGGGTAGAACAAGGACTCAAATATCTGGGTAAAGGGTCTGGACATGATTTTCTAGGCAGTGGGGTATCGTTAATAATTTTTGTGAGATATTATTAGAACCAGGCACAAGAAGGATTACTCTATTAACATTATATAAGATGATTCGGAGAGAGAAAGGACTGCGAGTGGAGAGACCAATTAGGACAAGATCTTAACTGTGCATGCCTGAAGTATCAGGATCATAACATTTTTCACCATCAAATAGACAGAACTTTTAAAAAATTGATTATATCCATTTATGCCATAGCGTGGGGAAATAGGCACTCTTGGATTCTACTCGTGGAGGTATAAATTGGTAGAGCCATTTTGGAGGACAATTTGGCCTAATCTATCCAAATTTAAAATCAGCTCACCATCTGGTATAGAAAATTCTATATATAGATATGCTTTTGCATGTCTCTCTCTCTGTCTTTCTTTCTTTCTTCCTTGGTGTTTTGTTTTTTATTGTGTTGTTCTTTAGTTAGGCTTACTTCAGACAGGTAAATTCAGTCCAGTAATTCCATCAGATAAAATTCATTGTTTTTAAAATATACACTTTAATGGGTTTGGGAAAATGTATGAAAAATCCTATAGCCACCACCATGTTCAAGATAGAGAATGTTTCCATCACCTTCAAAAGTTCCTTTATGCCAGCTGGCAGTTTACCCCCTGCCTCTACCCCAGTCCCTGATAACCACTGATCTAATTTCTGTCTCTACAGCTTTGCCTTTCCCAGAATATCCCATAAATGGAATGATACAGTATGTAGCCTTTTGTGTCCACTTTCTTTTACCTACCGTGTCTCTAAGATTCATCTACCTTGTTACATGTATCCATAATTTGTTCCTTTCTACTGCTAACTAGCATTCCATTTAATGGATGTACCACAATTTGTTTGGATAAATTCACCAGCTCATGGACATGTTGGCTGATTTCAGTTTATTGTTTTGGGGGGTTGTTTTGCTTGTTGGGGGCTATCATGAATTCAGCTTCTATAAATGTTTGCTTCTGTGTGAATATATGTTTTCATTTTTCTTGGGTAAATATCTAGGAATTAAACTCCAAAATTATGTAACAATTATATATTTGACTGTATAAGAAACTGCCCAGTTGTCTTCCAAATATTACATGTGATGTAATACTTCACATTCTCACCAGCAATGTTTAAGCGTTCCAGTTGCTCCACGTAATTGTCAGCACTTGCTTTTGTCAGTTTAATTTGAACAGTTCTAGTAGGTGTGCAGGGCTATCTCCTTGTGGTCTTATTTTGCATTTTCCTAATGACTAATAACATTGAGCATCTTTTCATGTGCTTATTTACCATTGATATTTCTTTTTTGATGAAGTGTCTCTTCAAATCTTTTACTCATTTTATAATTGGATCGTTTGTCTCCTTAGTATGAAGTTGTAAGCATCATTAAAAATCCTGAATACCAAATCCTTTTGAAAATAAGTATTTTGAAAATAATTTCTCATATTCTGTGATTTGTCTTTTCATTCTCTTGATGGTATCCAAAAAAAAAAAAAAACAACCAGAAGTTTTTAAATTTGATGAAACCCAATTTTTATTTTTTCCTTCTTTATTTTTTTGACTCATGCTTTTTTGAGTCCTACATAAGAAATTTTTACCTAACCCAAGGTCACAGATATTTTCTTCTATGTTTCCCCCTAGAAATGTAATTTTTAGCTCTTATGTTTAGCTCTATGGTCCATCTGAGTCAAATTTTATATTTTTGTAAGATAAGGGTTGCAGTTAATTTTTTTTTGTATATGTCAGTTGTTACAATACCACTGGTTGAAAAGACTCCTTTCTCCACTGAACTGACTTTATACTTTCTCAAAATTAATTGCTATGTTTGTGTGGGTCTATTTCTGGACTTCCTACTCTGTTCCATGGAAGATCTATGTATTACATGTGAGAGAAAGCAAGACATTGTATTGTGTAATCCCATGAATGAGAAAAAATGTGATTATAAATCCACTGCTTTAAAAAAGTGTAAGTGTATCACTGGGTGAAGAAACAGAATTTGGAGAGGGGTTGGGGAGCAAATACATGAAAGGGAATGCTCACTTTTTTTTTCCTTTTTAAGATTTTATTTATTTATTTGACAGACAGAGATCACAAGTAGGCAGAGAGGCAGGCAGAGAGAGAGGGTAAGCAGGCTCCCTGCTGAGTAGAGAGCCCGATGCTGGGCTCGATCCCAGAACCCTGGGATCATGACTTGAGCCGAAGGCAGAGGCTTTACCCACTGAGCCACCCAGGCACCCTGGGAATGTTCACTTTTATGAAGAGAATCACTTGCTTTTTACTCTCTATATTAATCCATCTGATAATAGTAATATTATATCATTTGCATTTTTAACACAAGCGTGTACTACTTTTGTATTTAAAATTTTTTGAGAGAGAGAGAAAGAGCACAAACAAGCATGGAGCAGGGCAGGGACAGAGGGAGAGGGAGAGAGAGAATCTTAAGCAGGCTCCACACTCAGCACAGAGCCCCACACAGGGCTTGATCTCATGACCCTGAGGTCACGACCTGAGTGGAAACCAAGAGTCAGATGCTTAACTGACTGTGCCACCCAGGCACACCATGTATTTAAATTTTTTTAATAAAAACTTTGTGGGTTGGAATGGAAATTAGAAAATAGATGAGACATATTCTGGATCTTAAATCAACTGATAAATACGAGGGGAGGAAAGAATAAAGTGTTGACTATTCAGAGGCTCTGAGGTCATTGCTTCTCCGCCTTTTGGCGAAGATCAAGTGCAGAGAGTCTGAGGCCGTATATGTTAGGATAGACAAAGGCAAGTCAGTTGGAGGGTCCAGGTTAAGGGGAAAGATACTTGAGGGCAGAGTGGTTGGCTGTGGGAGCCTGGCCAGCACCCAGGGAGCAACGTTAACAGAGAGTGCGGTGACGGTAAGAGCATCAGCTTGGGAAATAAGGCAGGTGGGGCTCAAAACACAGACACAAAAATCATTTGCTGAAAGCTGTTCACTGCAGATGTGAGGGTAAATGACTGTGTCTGGGAAGGTAGGAGAGAAGAAAAGAAGAGGCCTGAGGACAGGCCCTCACGAAAGAATTTCATCCCGGAAAAGCTGAAAGGGAGTAGAAAAAGGCAGAGAGACTTTGAGGGAATGCTGAGGAGAACAAGGGAAATGTAGTGTCTTCAAAGGCCTGGAGGGAAGCTTCCAAAGGGAATGGTCGCGGTCAGGGCTGACAAGGACTGAGAAAATCTCTTTGGACTTGATGACTGGTCATTAAAAAGAGACTTTCCATGAAATGGCGAGGCTGGGGGCCAAACAAAGGAAAAGAAAGAGCTGCTTGTGAAATAATGGCTCCCAAAGAGAATGGTACACAGTAGGCTTGAGACATATTCTAGGACAGAGAAGACTAAGCATCCCTGCCAAGAGAAGAGAAAATGCCTGAAGACAGTGAGAGGACAAAGTGCAAGAGAAGGTTCATTGAGTCCATTCTCAGAGCTTAGAGGAGACGGACTCAAGAGCAACATGTACGTCTTTTGAAAAGACAGGGCCAGTGACCCTGTGTCCAGTATGAGAAGAGCGGCTTGATCGAATCATATTACAGTAAGGAGGGAATGTGTGCTTCTGTTACAATGACTGTGAAGACACGCAGGGCGTGTTTGGGTTATAACGTTAAATGGGACCAAAACGAAATATAAAATGGTTTGTGTGTTAATATAAAACAATGTGCATGACTAGAAAGAAATTGTGCAACATTTGAGATGGTGGCAGTAACGTTAGGGATTATGAGCATGTTACCCTTTGATGTTGTTGATGGATGTGTCTTTTCCATAAAAAGTGTTTGGAATGTCTTTTTCCAAGAGAAGATGATACTGGGTCAAGATGGAGGTTTTAGGTGGTCTCCAAAGCGAATTCTCGTTCTTCCAGCACCGGACGTCTCAGTGTTAGATGACAGGATTTGGACTTGGAAGTGTGAAAACCCAAAAAAGGAAAAGATCAGCATTAACTACAGTAGGTAGGGAAGATTTCACAGACGGGGTGAGGCTTAGTTGGGTCTTGAGCAATGGGAATGAGGGGTAATGTCTGTTAAAGAGAGAGAGAAGAAGAAGAAGAAGGAGAAGGAGAAGGAGGAGACGGAGACGAAGAAGAAGAAGAAGAGGGTATTGCAGAGAAAAGAGAAGTAGAAAGGCAAGACTAGAGGGTAGGAATGAAGAGAATGTGGGCAGCGACCACTTGCCTCTCTGGAAGAAAAGCCATTAAGAAGGAATTTGGGGACAAAAGAGCAAATCCATAGAACATGGCGAGATTGTAGCAAGCAAAGAATTCAGGTCTGCCATGGTCTAAATAAGGTTTCCCCCATTATTTGAAAGTAGGCACAGCTATGAAACTTTTCTCTGATGGAAATGGCACAAAGTGGAGAGTAAACCCCACTTTCAGAAAGTTTGAAAGACGTACATTAATACAGTAACAACTATTTTCATGAAAGCGAAAATCTTCTTTGGATTTCTTTCCATTAGCAAAAACAGGTGCTAATACAAGTCTTTGGTAAAAAACCAATTGGCGGGGCGCCTGGGTGGCTCAGTGGATTAAGCCGCTGCCTTCGGCTCAGGTCATGATCTCAGGGTCCTGGGATCGAGCCCCGCATCGGGCTCTCTGCTCCGCAGGGAGCCTGCTTCCTCCTCTCTCTCTGCCTGCCTCTCTGCCTACTTGTGATCTCTCTCTCTGTCAATTAAATAAATAAAATCTTAAAAAAAAAAAAAACAAAAACAAAAACCAATTGGCCTAACATGAACCTTCAGAAAGTGTAGGGTACCTGTCATTACTTAATTTACCTACAGAGGAACTCCTGCCTATCAAAAGGGAAGCCAGCGGGCGGGGTTTGGGGGCAAGCAAGTGACATTGTCAAGCACTGATCACCACAGATACAATGTGTTTTCTTTATTATTATTTTTCTTTGTGATCTCTCTCAAAGGAGAGGGAGAGGAAGAGAGAATCTCAAGCAGACTCCCCACTGAGCATAGAGCCCAATGTGGGGCTTGACGCGGGGCTTAATCCCATGACCCTGAGATCAAAATCAACTGTTAGATGCTTAACCGACTGAGCCACCCAGGTACCCCCACAAGCACAATGTTTAAAACCAGGATCTTGTCTTGGAAACGGGATGAACATGTCTGTCCTTGCACAATTCAGTGGTAAGAGAATGTTCCTAAGGCACAGTCCCAGACTTGCCTCCGTCCATTGCAATTTGCCTCACCTCCTTTCCCCCAACTCCTTCCCCCGAACACACGACTGCCACAGATCCACTGGCTCAGTCCTCTGCCCACACTCTCCATGGTCATTTCCCACTATAGCCCCAGACCCAGCAGCTCTCCTGAGGCATGCCAAAAATCCACATTGGAATCACGGCAACAGTTGGCGAAAGCTGTTTTTAGAATCACCCTCATTCTCTGGCATTCTACTAACTCCAACTCACATATGACTATGTTCTAAAACTCATCAACTCTGGCTCAAATTCAGAAGGAGAATAATGATTGTAGTCTAGCTCAGTGTCTTTTTCTCCCATCTTGTCATAAGTTCTGATCAACTCCATGAATCAATAAAGCCAAACCCACACTATCTAGGTACCTGTCTTGATCACCCTGATCCTCTAGAAAACTCCTTCTTCACTCAAAACCCTCAGTGGACACCCTTCCTGGGAGAGATCTCTGCTTTTGAGCCTTTTAGAATTGTGGGCAGAGCATCACTCCTCCAGGAAGCCTTCCGTGGTCTCCCAGAGGTGATCTGCCCTCCCTCTGTGCTGCCCTAAGTCCCTGGGATGCATTTGTCACAGCACTGAGCACACACAATAAAACTTCACGTGTCTCTAAGTTCTTCAAGAGCAGAGACCTTCTTGTTTTCATCTCTATTCCCCAGTGTCTGGTGCAGCGCTTGGCAGATTACAGGGCTCAAGTAATGCTTGTTGAATAAGTAAGCAGAAATACAAAAAATATGCTCCAAGCCAGACTCCTCCCTCACCTTATCCCTCCCTTCTCCCTGATGAACAATTAACCTAATTAGCTAATTAGGTTAACTTAGCAACTTAGCCTAAGGGGAGCATAAGTTTGCCCACAGTTCTTCCGTGCCAGGCCCAGGAGGGAGGCGCTGTGTGGGATCTACCTCTCTACCCTCACGCTGACAGGGGACAGACTTCAAAGTCTGTCCAGAAATGCCAGATATCCCCATGATCCGTGATGAAACACCAATGGAGAGCACATGGAAAACGGAAAAGGTCACTTCTGATATGACATTACCTGGGTCTTACACAGAGTTCGTAAGCTACAGTAATTGGCGCCAGCAAACATTTACTAAATGTAGTGAACTAAGACTCTTCCCCAAAGTAGAGGAAAAACACAGTCTCTGCCCTTTAGGAAATGACAATCTCCAAACAATAAAATATGCTCACAAAATTTGAATTTCATAGGCTCTGGATGAAAATTTTGAGAAGCTGGATAAAATTATCTGCCTATAAACAACTCTGGGTTGGGTGCCTGGGTGGCTCAGTGGGTTAAGCCTCTGCCTTTGGCTCAGGTCCTGATCTCAGGGTCCTGGGATTGAGCCCAGCAGGGAGCTCAACAGGGAGCCTGCTTCTCCCTCTCTTCCTGCCTCTCTGCCTACTTGTGATCTCTGTCTGTCAAATAAATAAATAAAATCTTTAATAAAAAAGAAATAACTGTGGCCTTTAAAAGGGCAAGTTACGAAGTTTCTGGACCAGTGCTGTCCAGAAGATGGAACTTTCTGCAACAGTGGAGAGGCTCCATACGTCTGTGCCATCCACGAAGTAGCCACTGGCCACAAATGGCTATCGAGCTCTTCAAGCATGGCTAATGCAACCGAGAAGTGGAATTTTTAACATTTTTTAAAAATTTTAATTAATTTAAAGTTAATTGTCCACCTGTGACTACTGGCCACCATACGGGACAGCACAGCTCTGGACCACGGGGAGGAAAGTGTGATGGCTCCCAGGTGGTAAAGTAAATGTAGAAACTGCCAATTTGTAGCATGGTATGCAGATCTGATCACAAATCCTGAATGTGGCATGACTCTGTGACAAACACCACTTTCTCTACCAGAGGTGCCTCATCTGTAAAATGGGAGTCATCTTAAGTACTTCGTACCACCCTCAGCATGGTGTCCCTCTAACCTTCTGAGCATCAACTTGAACTTCAAGGTTTGGGTGTGATGGGCTGCTTGCCTGACACTCAGCATCGAACGCAGCCCCCATCACCCCTGACCACGGGTGTCTGAGGAACTCTCATGTGCCGTACAGAGAAGCCACCAGGTGAATAGGACATAAGAGGTCTGCAGATAAACCATCTCTAGGGAAAACAAACACTCCATAAATATAAAAGCAAAACACTGAAAGCTCCCCATCACGCTTCAAATAAAACCCACTGCTCAGCGCACCCTGCAAAGGTTCTCGGACTCCTGCAGGTAAGTCGAGGCACTGGGACCATCCTTCCAGTGACTGCACCTGCTCCTCTTCCTGAGCCCCTCATCCTTCACACATCTGTGATCTGAGGGGGCTCCTCCCCTTACCAGCCCTCCCTGACTGCTCCACTCCCACCTAGAAAGTCCTTTCTGTTGGCTTCTTACTCCTTGGCACTTACTACTTGAAATTGCATATTTCATTCTGCGTTTGGTTTCACATCTATTTTGCCACTAAACCAGAATCCCCATGATGGCAGACACTATTCTGGTTTAGAGAGGAGTTTTTACACAATGATTGATCGCTCAGGCTCTCGGGCCAGTACTATCTGGATTTGTGTTACAGCTCCACAACTTATTAGCTATGACATACTAGCCCCTTTGTGCCTCAGTGTCCGCATCTGTAAAATGGAACAATAACAGTAACTACCTCATGAAGCTGTATGAAGATTAAATGAGTTGGTATACATAAAACACTTAGAAAAGAGCCTCGCATGTCGCAAGCTCTCCATCAGTGTTAGCTGTCAGGATCCTTTGCCACTGCTTGGTTCATACCAGGTACGGTGCCGGCACAAGGCAGGGTCTCAGTAAATATTTACTGAATGAATGATGGAATTCCCATCAGGCGACTACAGTAAGGTTTTGATCGTTTTCTTTCCAACCATTTTTTTTGCCATCTTGAAGCAATGACAATAATCTCTAAAAGCATGTGAAATAATTATAATAGAGGCCAATTGCTAGTTAACGTGATTTTTCTTTTTTTTAAAGACATAGAACACCAAGTGAATTAAGTTATCTACCTGCTTCTAGCTTCTGAGAGTCTTTTAAGTATTATACAATGACTCTGCAATATCTACAAAGTAATTTTCTGATGTTCATTATTCATTCTGTTGACATGATGAATATATTCGGAGTTCTGTGATCTGCCAGTCTTATATTTTTGGAGATAAGTTCTACTAAGCCGTGATGTAGTTTGGAACACTGGGTTTAGATGAAGACAGACCTGACTTTATTTACTTTTTTTTTCAGACCTGACTGTAAATACTGGTTTACCCCTTAATAACCTTGTAACTTTGGTTGTGACTTTTCTGAGCTTTGGTTTCGTCACCTAAAAATGGAAATGTTAGTAGAATTCCTACTTCATAGTGTTGTATGAAATTAAGTTAAAAAATTAGGTAAGTCACTCAGTAGTATAATCGGCACTAATCGTATACCATGATAATGATTATTGTTCAATTTTTCATTGGAATTTTATTTAAGAATTTTGTAACTATATTCAAAACCGAAATTGGTTTCTAATGGAATTTTTAAGGAATTTTCCTCGTCAGTGTTAAGAATAGCACCTACTTAACTCACAGAATTAATATGGGATCGTGCCATAGCTCTCACTTTTCTAAAAAGAACTTTAATTTTTTATTACACATTGTAGAAAAGGTAGGATATACAGAGAATCAAAGTTATAAATATTAAAATTATCTGTAATCTCACTTGCCCAAAAGAGACACTGTTAGCATTAGACTATATGCTCTTCCAGGCATTTTTTTTTAAATATTTATTTGTCAGAGAGAGTGAGAGAGAGCACAAGCTGGGTGAGTGGCAGGCAGAGGGAGAAGCAGGCTGAGCAAGGAGCCTGATGTGGGACTCAATCCCAGGACTCTAGAATCATGACCTGAGTTGAAGGCAGAATCTTAACCAACTGAGCCACCCAGGCGCCCCTCTTCCAGGCACTTTAAATGCATAAATGTGTACACACACATACCTACATATAATGCTGATAAAAAGTTGGGATGCCAAAACAATAAACACTGTTATGCTGTAAATAAACAAATAAAAATAAATATTAAAAAAAAAAAGTTGGGATCAGACTGTACATAAAATTGTGTTGCACTCAACAATACATTATGAACATCTCTTCACCTTAATAAATAATACTCTCAAAACATCATTTTTAATGGTGGCACTGTATTCCAAGATCAAACCCTATCACAAATTGTTCAGCAAATTCCTATATACCCTGCGGTTCATCATCTACCCTTCTCCACCATGCTGTTTGCTTCAAGAAGCTGACCTTTGCAAGACTGCCTCGTTGGGCTCCTTCCCTCTCTGGCTTCCAGTGCCTTTGGCCAATATGGAAGGGGGCTCGTGGGGAACACCAGCAAGAAATCTGATAATAGAAAAAAAGTGAGGCAAGGGTATGTATTCCCCCAGCCCCCACCCTGAAAAGACTACTTGTTGGCTGTGTCCTCCAACATGAGACCTTGAATGCCTCTGGTGGGATGTTCTCTCATATAGTTACTTTCCCCGGGTTCCTGTAATCCTCCCCCCGACCTTATGCCTTCATGCTTATCATGGAACGGTGTCCCCATCACTGCTAGCCTGGGTTACACCCCCAACCTTCGTCGGCTTCCCTTAACCCTGCCCATCTCTTCAAAGATAGTCCTTCATTAAATTCCCTCCATTTATCCTGTTTAAGTGTTTCTTAACATCTGTTTCTTGCCAGGACCTAGCCAATAGATACAATTTTGTAAGTAAATTCCTCTAAACATCTTTTATTATTATATGATAAATTTCTCAAACTGAAAGTATTTGATTAAAAAGCATGTATATTTTTAAGACCTTTCACAATATTGCCAACCTGTCGTCCAAGAGACCAATCCTCCAGCAGTGCACGAGAGCATCTGCCCTCAGGCCCCGGATCCAGCTGGATGTTGTAACTTCACACCATCTTTTGCTGCGTTCGTAAGCACTGCTATATTACAGAGGTCATGTCATCTATGAAATTCCGTGTTGGGAGCCGATTACGCAGTAATCATCGCAGTCTGTTTGTTTTAGTTATTCTTGCATAACTTCCTTGGTGTTTTCTTCTGCTAATAACTTTTACAAATTAACACGTTAATCAATATCTGGCTTTTGAGAATCCATTAAAAATATACCTGACATCATCTATTCGTAAGGGGACCATCTCTCCCCCAGGCTCTGTCAAAGCATGTCTGTGCCTCACCTTTCTGTACAGAACCTTGTCACTTCTTGGATTTCAGTGAACTGGACTTATGGCCAGTCTCTTTTGGGCTCGAGAAAAGTTACAGTATTATAGGTTATCTGGTTTTTCTTGTGATTTTCTACATCCTGAGCTGAAGTCTAACTCCTCAATTGATTTTTTTAGAAATGTAACTAAATCAAGACTATTTTTGTAAAGGACATAAAACCATATGTCCAATACCACATTCGACGTGCGTGTTCTTGCTAATGGAAGGAATTGAATCCTGTCTTTCACACGGTACATGGAAAACTGCTTCTGTATAAATACTGAAGAATAATATCAATTGTTTAATGGTGCAAAAAATATTCCCCTGCTCCTGTGTGTACTTGCAGCAAATACTATACAATTTGTGGGTATCCCCAGAGCTACTGATTAGGAGACAAAGAGGAGGGAAAATGCACGCTGGAAACCACTGGGAAGGATACTTCATTTTGTAAGAATCTATTGTGTCCACACTCTCCAAAAGATAGGCCTTGACAAGTTAATTTTTTTTTGCTTACCCACTTGTTTCCACCACAGAAACCCTCCACGAAGTCTAAACTGTATCTGTTTCCAGCGATGACAGTGTTTCAAACCACAGACCTGCACAGGGTTCAGAAGCAATCACATTTTACGTGCTGAGGATACAGGATAAGAGAGGCGGAGAAGCATTTCCCTGAGGTCTGACTGGTGTAAATCACGAGCAGAGAAAACCTTTTAAAGCAGAGGCCCAAGTCAGAGTCCCTTCTTGCGTAGGTCAAGGCAGTACTGATTTAACTCACCTCTGTTCTGATGACTAAACAAGGTAGTGTGTCTAAAGAACTCAGAACAATACTACACAATGGTATTATAGGGAATTACTACTACTTTATGAATACATTCCTGTATTCTCCCAAATTTCCACAATGATATCTTATTTTATTTAAAAAAAAAATCTTTTGGAAAAATTATTCCTAAATAAGATTAGAGAAATTCAAGGATATAGTAATAAATTTCTTTAAAGATTTTATTTGTTTGAGAGAGAAAGAGTGTACAAGCAGGGGAAGGGGCAGAGGGAAAGGGAGAAGCAGGCTCCCCGCTGAGCAAGGACCAACACCCCCCCCCGCAATGTGGGGCTCGATCCCAGGACCCTGAGATCATGACCTGTGCCTAAGGCAGAAGCTTAACTGACGGAGCCACCCAGGTGCTCCAAGTAATACATTACTTTAAAAATAAAAAGGAGGGGCACCTGGGTGGCTCTGTGGGTTAAGCCGCTGCCTTCGGCTCAGGTCATGATCTCGGGGTCCGGGATCGAGTCCCGCATCGGGCTCTCTGCTCAGCAGGGAGCCTGCTTCCCTCTCTCTCTCTCTCTCTCTCTCTCTCTACCTGCCTATCTACTTGTGATCTCTCTCTGTCAAATAAATAAATAAAATCTTTTAAAAAAAAAATAAAAAAAATAAAAATAAAAAGGAATATAAGGTGATGGACATGTTAACTAAACTTACTGTGGGAATCATTTCCCATGATATACAGGTAGGTATCAAATCATCACCTTATCGACCTTAAACCAATACAATGTTATATGTCAAATAATACCTCCATAAAGCTGGGGAAAAAAATGTAAAATAATAATGACATTATAATCAATTTGCAAAACTCAGAACAGGATTTAGAATAAAATGTATACTTTGAGCATATAGCAATACAAATAAAAAGGAAATTACTACATACACATATAAAATATAAATGAATTTTATTTATGAATGTATTGATGCATATAATTGTAAAAAAAATTACCAAAAAAGGGAAAAGCAATACATTGAAAGAGTATATGCCATAGTCAAGTAGAGTTCCTCAGAATTTAAAATGTTTTAATATAGTAAAACTAGTAATATAATCACATTAGGTGATTTAAGTGATAAAAATTACATGATTATGCAAAAGATACCATTGTTACTAAAAGCTTCTAACAAACAATAAATGTAATTTCCCTTATTAAGTAGAGAACATTTGTTTAAAATGAACAATTAACTTCATATTTAATGAAGAAGTATCAAAAAATATCTTTTCACCACAATTTTATCTAACACAAGACAAAATAGAAATACATAAGAAAAGCCAAATCTTTTTGCAGCTATGATTTTATATTTAGAAGAAACACAGAGGCCATCTAACACTGTTAGGACAAAGATAATTCAACAAAAGACAAATATTTTAAAAATCAATAGAATTCTAAAGACAGAGATTCCCATACAGAGAAGCAATACAGATGTATGTAGCCAAGAAAAAAATCAATGTAATAAGGGACATAGAAGGCTAGACAAAAATAAGAACAAATTATAATGAAAGAAATCAAGGAACCCATCAGCAATGAAGAGACTTAATTCCTTGATGGGAAGATTAGTATCATGAGCATAAGTCTTAAACAGTTAATTTTAGACCTAGATGATTCAAACTGAAGTACCAAAAAGATGTTTACTTGAAATAACACATTCCTTAGGGGAAAAAGACTTTTTGAAAATGGAAAATATCAATGTGGGGAGAAGAAAGAACCATGAAGACCAATATGATACTGATTCCATGGATTCACAAAGTTTGATTCGTTATATGCCCAAAAAAATTCTTTTTGGAGACTTGTGCAAAAAGAAGAAATAATGGTTTTGTTTTTGCTCAAAGCTAGGGAACAGAAGCAGAAAGCATGTCAGAGTAAGTGTTATGCTAGAACATTGAGAACACTAAGAGAACCACCCTTCCTGGGGTCAGAAAAGACTAACCTAGCATTTTCAAAGAATCTGATTTTGCCAGGTTTTGAGGAAGGAAGAGGGAAGGAGTGGCACTTAATGGGAACATCATTTACAAGCACAGAGAGTCATACAATAAAATGGCACATTCCAAAAACTGCAAATAGGTCAGCACACACAATATTGGTCTGCATTTTTTAAAAGTCAGTCAAACGCCAGTATTTAAAAATCTGAAAATTTATCATAAAATCTGGATCTGGCTTCTTTCGACTAACTAGGAAACACGACAAAAATGGGCCCACATCCCTACATGGGCACAAGAGGCAGGGGCCCCACTCAGATGGGACAAATTGTTATGACACTTCTCTTTTCCCCCATTTCTTCTACATCCAGCTCACATCGTCCTCTTCAGCTCCCCCTTCTCATCCAAGAAGGCGTCTGAGTTTATGACTCCTACTTGCCTTATGGGGACCCATGAAGGTTATGGCAGAACAAAGCAATGTGATTAGATCTGCATTTCGAAAGATCCACCAGGCACAGGATGGAAGGCAGGGAGGTAGAAGGGTGGCAGGAGATCAATGAAATGCATAAAAAGGCCATTTCACGAAAAATTTAAAACGGGACTGCCATCACGGAAGGAGAGCAGGGGGCCACCTAGCACCTCCTATAAAAATACTCTCACGAGACATGACCGGAAAACCAGTGAATCGTCCGTCTGTGCAACAGATGCAAGAGGCGAAGAGGGTTAGAAAGAAGGTGGGGTGTCCGGGAGGGAGAGAGAGGGGCAGAGGAGGATGCGAATTTGAGATTTTTTTGAAGGGAAACTAATCTCCAACACTGGGTAATGGGTTTGACCCCAGGAACCAGGAGAAAGAAGAGGACAGGGCAATCGGCAGGGTCATGGGTTAAGTCCGTAGGTGGTGACAACTCGGAAATAGGGCAACCAAAGGAGGAACGAGACTGTAGGAAAAGTCATCATTTCCCTTAGGGTTTGTTGGATCTGCGGAGTCTACAGATGTGCAGCTTCACCTCTGAAGTCCTGATAAACGACCAAAGAAAACCACCCCTCCAACTCCAATGTGAAACCATCCTAACAGCTGAATTCATGAGATGAAAATGGGGGGTTATATGAAATATCTTTACAGAATGGATACTAACAGAACTAAGCTTTAAATGGACTATTAAAGAACTGAAGAAAACACTGCAACAAAGATTACAGAGGGTCGTTTTCATGCATATAAAAGCATAGTAATAAGATACATGACAAGAAAAAAAAAAAGATACATTGCAAGAACACAAGCCTGTAAAAGTCCACCTGGTCTCCTAATGTCCAGGATATACATGTGTACTCTGTACTGTTCCCATTAAGAACTAAACATGGCTTACGTAAAAATACACATGGTAAAAGAATAAAATGTGAATAACAATAAAATATAAAAATACTTTTTTTAAAGATTTTATTTATTTATTTGACAGATCACAAGTAGGCAGAGAGAGAGGAGGAAGCAGGCTCCCTGCTGAGCAGACAGTCCGATGTGGGACTCGATCCCAGGACCCTGGGATCATGACCTGAGCCAAAGGCAGAGGCTTTAACCCACTGAGCCACCCAGGTGCCCCGTAAAAATAATTAAAAAAAAAAAAAATTAGCACCAGGAGAAATCAGAACTAGGAAAAAGGAAACAAAGTATGCAGAACCTAAGGGCTTTCAGAAATACTGTTGTGGACAGCAAAAGTGAAAAGGTTCACAGAAGCAGCATGATCTTACTGTCTGTAGGAGAAAACACAGCAATTTCTCGCTTTGCAAAGGATATTTTGGCCCACCTCCCCCCAGCAGAGAAGACAGCATTTCGTGATAAAATATGGTTCTACGCTAAATTAATTCAGCTTTATGCAAAACTCACTCCCTCGTCCCTATTTCTCAGATATTGTGTTATTGCAGGAAAGTCAAAATTAAAAAAAAAAAAAAACTTTACACATCAACATTTGGGGATATCACAAAAGCAAACACAGAAAAGGATGTCATAACGCAGATTCTCTGCGGTACCCTTGGATGAAAACAAAGAACCAAACATCTAAGTGTAACTGGATGAAGAGAGCCAGGTGGTGGGGACAGGGAGAAGGAAGGAAAGTCAACATGAAATAGTCTACAGGTTTCTGATAGTCCCTCCGGATCCGCAGAAAGAATGGATACAACTTTGAGAAATGGATGAACGACCCTATCACAATGGGGGTGTTGGCGAAAATTTTAATAAGAAATGCGGAGTAGACACAGTGAGGTAGAAATCTTTGGTGAGCACTCAACAGTTACACACTTTGTGGTACGGCTGAGGGATGAACCCAGGAGAGCTGGGTATCATGTGAGCACGGTACGACTGATATCCTTTCATGAAAATTAAGGAACCTAATTAAACGCCATCCCACATCAGCCCCAGGAGGGCAGGCACAAAATGCACACACACACACACACACACACACACACATACAGAAAGCACACACCCTGGAAAAATATTCCCTTGCATATACTTAAAGAAATGCAAATCAAAAGGCAGTATCATTTAGCACCAACAAGCTAAGCAAAAGAATACATTTAAAAATTCAATATTGCGAGGATTTGAGGAAAAGAGTTCCATTCGAAATTTATTAGAAAGAACGGAAACATCCAGAATAAGGGAAGTCGTTAAGGAAATGACTGTATGTTAGTGTATCTGTGCATAAAAATGATTATATACGATAAAATGTGAATAGGGAAAGAGGCTTATGACACGTTAAGAAAGAACAAGAGGACTAAGTGTCCATATACAGTCTCTGACAACCACTATGTAAGCCGTGTGTGTGGGCGTGCAGAAAAACACTGGCTGGGTCACGGAGCAAGGCAGCCAAAACCCGCTCCTTTTGGAGCTCCCGCCAGCCTAGGGGACCTGTCAAGGACTCCAGGCAGAATCTGCCATCTTCAGAGTTTGCCCTGGACTGACCCAAACCATATGCACGTTCTCCCCTCTCTGCCTGCTCCACGTCCCACCACATCCCAACCACCCATCCCCAATGTCATCCATGCAACCTGATGCTCTCCCCTTCTCCATCATCTTTAATCTTTACAACAACGTGTGAGGTAGGTATTACTATGACCGTTATCGATAAGTGATTACACGAAGGAACTTAGAAATAAAGCTCAACAGAAGCTTTGTTTTCAGACCTTCTAACTGGACAAGCGTCTTATTTCACAGACATCCTTTCCGGTTTCCCTGTGTGTGGCTTCTTGGCTGATGGAGCAGGGACGGGAGCCACAGGACTGGCCTCTGCGGCGCCAGCCATGTGTCCGCCTGGCTTCTCGAGGCCTTGCGAATACTCAGCAGGAGAAGCAGCATTACCTAAAAAGCAGAGGAGAGAGATGAGCTTTCCTGAGATGCCCCCCCCTTTTTTTTTAAAGCAGAACCTCCTCTTCTAGTTCATTTTTTTAAAAAGATTTTATTTATTTATTTGACAGACAGAGATCACAAGGAGGCAGAGAGGCAGGCAGAGAGAGAGCAGGAAGCAGGCTCCCTGCTGAGCAGAGAGCCCGATGTGGGGCTCGATCCCAGGACCCTGGGATCATGACCCGAGCCGAAGGCAGAGGCTTTAACCCACTGAGCCACCCAGGCGCCCCCCTGAGATCCCCCTTTTAAGGCTCTCAATATCAGTTTATGTCGGGACCATGAACCCTGCTAATCAGATCTCAGACAAAAGTCCCAACACTGTGAATTTAGAGAGTTTTGTGTCTTCTGGATTTATTTTATACACACACACACACACACACACACACACACACACACACACAGCAGAAAGTCACTATTTCAGTGACCAGCTAAAAGAGACTTCAGTTATGAGAGACCCACTAAAGAAGACCAGAGGAAGGTAATGACGGGCCCTGTGCTAGTATAGACGATCCCTGCCACCATTTGGGGTCCCCTTGACAGCCTCCTATACTCCCTCCAGACCTCCTGTGCAGGAAGTCAGCCACTACCAACCCAACATAAGAAAACTCCATATTGAGGGGCACCTGGCTCAGTGGGTTAAAGCCTCTGCCTTCGGCTCAGGTCATGATCCCAGGGTCCTTGGATGGAGTCCCGCATCGGGCTCTCTGCTCAGCAGGGAGCTGCTTCCTCCTCTCTCTCTGCCTGCCTCTCTGCCTACTTGAGATCTCTGCCTGTCAAAGCAGGGAGCCTGCTTCTCCTTCTTTCTCTGCCTGCAGCTCCCCCTGCTTGTGCTCCCTCTCTCTCTCTCTCTCAATCTGTCAAATAAATAAATAAAATCTTTAAAAAAAAAAAAGAGGTAAAATAAAACATATCAAAAGCTTAGAGACATTGGCTTTCCTGATTTCGTTTTCCCGTCCACAATTCCCCTAAGCCTACCTCCCACTGAAACGGATTTTGAGCTATAAGCAAATCTAGTAAGTTAAGCAACCTGAATGCACTGTAATTAAAAGTACACCAGACCACAGTCGGCAGACCTTAAAAAATGAGAGACTATGTAGCAATACGGGAAGATGTTTATGATGTTGTGTAAAGTGAAAATTTAGATACTGATGCATACTGCGACCACAAATGGACCAGTATTTGTAGGGTAACAGGAGGGAAGGGCCTGACGTTAAATGGTACTAATGACTATGGATAGAGAGCGCGGAATCATACGCAATTTATATCTCTACTCTCTATTTTCCAAATTTTTCTGTCATATGGTTAAAATTTCTTAACAACTGAAAAAGAAAATAGGTTTTTGTTTTTTTTTTTAAGATTTATTTACTTATTTCAGAGAGAGAGCATGAGCAGGAGGGACAGAGGGAGAGAGAATCCCAAGCGGACTCTGCCCTGCGTGTGGAGCCTGAACACAGAGCTGGACCCCGTGGCCCTGAGATCAGCACCTAGCCAAAACCGGACGCTTAGCCAACTGTACCACCCAGGTGCCCCCAAAGAAAATACTTTCTTAAAAGTTCTCATTACAAGAAAAACTGTGTGACTATGGACGGTGACAGATGTTAGCTCAACTTACGGCAATCACTTTGCAAAGTACACAAATATTGAGCCATGCTGTACATCTGAAACTTACATAATGTTCTATGTTAACTATCTCAAGAAAAACAAAGAAAGAAGAAGAAAACGCTTCAATTCAAATGTAATAAAAGAAAGCTATTCCTATGTCTTCCTTCCCTTTCTTGTCCACTGGCCCACCTCCCTCCTCTTTCTTCCTAACAAAGCCCTGAGGACGATTGTATCTACTTCCTGGCCCCCAGCTTTGCAAGGAGCCGCACTGTTCAAACCCTTGAGCAGGAGCTATTGGCTGCCAGCGCTGAAAATACACTCTATCCCTTCCCTCCTTTGGTTAGAACCACAGTTTTATATCATAAAATGCTGGTGGTTCTGTTTCCCCAAGGACAGAGCATGAGCTGCCACCCCCTAGACTGACTTCCAGGTCAGAACGACATTGTTAGTGCCCTGTCTCCCTCTGATGGTCTCACCTTGACTTTCAAGCATCTTGTGCAGCTTCATGTGCTTGTAGGTAGAGATGATCTGAAAATTAACGACGCTTGGAATATTCAGTCCTTGGTCTTGCAGCAGCTGCAGGGCTGTGGCATGAATGAGCTGATGGGACCGTTTGCATTTCTGAAGTCTGCACTCCCCTCTGACAAAGGATTTGCACACGTGAAACTTGTTGCATTTATCCTTGAGGTTGCAGTAGCCATAAAGTGCTTCACCTCTGTTGTACAGTAAACAGACCTGGTCCAGAAATGAAGCAACACTTAACACATTTGTTTTCACTACGTTTCTTAAGGCAATTGATTGAAGAAAAAAAAATTTTTTGTTTTTATTTTTAAGTAACCTTTACACTCAGCGTGGGACTCAGACTCACAACCCTGAGACTGAGTTGCATGCTCCACCCACTGAGCCAACCAGGCACCCCAAGAAATAATTTTGAAAAAGAAGTGTAATGGGTACAGAGTCTTGTACCATCATATATTAAAACACAAACTACTTAAACAGTATGATACTGATTTCAGAATGCATAGGAGATCAAGAAGAGGAGAACCCTAGACCTAGTCCCCAAACCAAAATAATCCTTTCCTTAAAGATTTGATAGAGTTCAACAATAAAACTATACGAGCCTAATGTTTTCTTGTAGAAGACTTTTTAACTAATACTCTCGTTTCAGGGTGTTTTGAAATTTTCATCTTAATGCTTCTGTTGTTCAAAAATAAAGACCATTCTGGCTTTCTACTTTTTCTTGAATCAGTTTGGGTTTTTTTAAAAGATTTTAAAAAGATTTTTATTTGACAAAGAAAGAGCACAAGCAGGAGAGGGGGAGCAGCAGGGAGAGGGAGAGGGAGAAGTAGGTTTCCCACTGAGCAAGGAGCCTGATGCAAGGCTCAATCCCCAGATCATGACCTGAGCCAAAGGCAGACGCTTAACCGATATGCCACCCAGGCCTACCTTCAATCAGGCTTGATGGGTTATATTTTTTCTAGAAATGTGTCCATTTCATGGAAGTTTTCAAATGTATCTGCATCACATTGTACATATTTCCAATGTGTGTTTCTTTCAACACCACCAAGTAATTCTCAGTGGACAATGACCAGGTGTCCCATAAATTTTAATTCAATCTTAATATTGTCTACCTGGAGATAAAGTCGGATCCCACAGGCTAAGGGCTCAGGCCCACCAGGCTGCCCCCATTTCAGGTGCCCATCGCGGGTCGAGATTGCCATCTGTCACTGGCTGCACTGCTATAAAGGTTCTCACCATCTTCTCGTCTGTTAGATTAATGTGCTAGAACAGTTCACAGAACTCAGAGGAATGGTTTACTTACTAGATGACCAGTTTATTATCAAAGGATGTAACTCAGGAACACGCAGATGGGAGAGATGCACAGAGGAAGGAATGGGGGGGAAGGTGTGGAGCTTCCATGGCCTTTCCTGGGATCCCACTCTCCCAGCACCCCCATGTGCTCGCCAACCTAGAAGCTCTCTGAAAGTCTGTCCTTTTGGGTTTTTATGGAAGCTTCATATCATAGGCATGATAGGTTAAATCACACTGGCCACTGGTGAATGAACTCAATCCCCAGCCCCTCTGCACTCCCAGGAGATGGGAGAGTGGGGAGCAAAGGGATAAAAGTTACAACTGTCTAATCACAAGATTGGTTCTCCTGACAACCAGCTCCCATCCTTAGGTTACTGAGGGGCTTTCCAAAAACTCACCATTGACTTAACAACGAGACACTATTATAGCCCTCATCGTTTAGGAAATTCCAAGGGTTTGAGGAATTCTTTGCCAGGAGTGGGATTGAAGACCAAATATGTTATATTTCTCTTTATAAATCCCAAGATCACAATGTTTGTCCCTACTGTCTTTTTACTAAGTGGTATATCTGTATATATCTGATGAGAAAGGGTCATGGGGCATTTTCATGCCAGAGATGTGAGGCACCCTTCCTGCCTCATTCACTGTGCTTGTCCATGGTCCCTGCTATCTAAGCGGCCACGCTGTGGGCCACATGACATACACCTCCAGTCCTGGGTGACAGGACCAGGAGTGGGCTCCTGCCGTAAGTGCAGCCAACCCACTGGCTGCTCACAGAACACGGCAGTAGTTTGACGTGACAAGATGAGGCTAAACATCTTGGACAGTAGGGAGAAGCCATAAAGAAAAGTGTTCAATAAGTTAAACAACGTAATGATGTTAAACTTCTGCAAGTTACACAGTATCTTAAAAACTAAAAGGTAACTACTAGAAGAGTCACTGCCTCTTCTCTCTGAGAGAGGAAGGACCGGACCCTGCTGCGGCCTTTCTCCTCTCCCTTCCTGCCAAGAACTTGCTCCGGCTGCTGCTTGGAGCCCTTTCGGCAGTATGGTTGGAATGTATCGGTTTATGATAACCAAGCCTGACCAAGTCTGGCTTCAAAGTCCGAAGAAATGAGAAAAGACATGGATGTCAAGAACAAACCTCTTAGCTCTTAAGGCTGACTCCTTATGGATTCTGCTGTCCTGCTGCCCTCTGACCCTAAGGCTCCAGCTCATTCCTCTAGCCTTGGGACTCCCTTCCCTTCCTGGGCCTGAAATACCTTAGCATTAACAGGGACCACAGTCACAAACTACCCTCAACTTTCCCAACAGCCTCCCTTCTTCCCACTGCTGTCCTGGCAACTTGAGTGTCTGAGACAGCATCACTGTGCTAGAGCAGAAGATTCTTTCAGCTGGAGGGCTCTTGTACTATTTTCTTCTGGGATTCCTACTATTTTGTTTTTAAAAATTCTTCATGTAGGGGCGCCTGGGTGGCTCAGTCGGTTGCGCATCCAACTCTTGGTTTTGGCGCAAGTCCTGATCTCAGGGTGGTGAGAGCGAGCTCCGTGTTGGGCTTCGGGCTCAGTGCAGAATCTGCTTGAGATGCTCTCTCCCTCTCTGCCTGCCCCTCCCCCTGCCCTAAAATAAATAAACAAATCTTTAAAGAAAATTCTTCGTGTATAGCTAAACAGATACAAACATGCTAATTTCACCAGGAGAGCAATTCTAATAGGCACTTGTGAAGCATGTGGAGCTAAATCATTTCAAAACAATTAAAATTAATATCTAAAGCCCCCAAAAAGTAAACGGGGGACATACTTACAACAAACGTGACCACAAAAGGGGCTGGTATCATTAAAGACATAAATGAATAGAAAAAGACAAACGCCTCAACATAGGCAAAAGCAGACACAGGCAATTCGCAAAACACAGGCTTCACAGACAGACCTAAATTCAAATCTGCCGTGTACTATGTGACCTGGAGCAAGTTAATGTATCTGAGCCTCAGTTTCCTCACCTGTAAAATAGGGACATGTTATTAATGAGCTGAGGTATATGGATGGCTTAGCATTCAGTAAACAAACAAAAAAAAAACTACCAATAGCTATTACCATACCACATGTGTCCATCACTCCCTGTGTGTCAAAGCCTGGTAAAATCACTGGTAAAACGAGCCCACAGAGGTCGGCCCTGTGCCATTACCTCCACCTACACACCTGCTGCCCTCTGCAAGCAGACCTCCAATGTTCTCCAGTGAGTTCTTTCATCGGGCAGACAATATGAGGGCGAACCCTTGGTAACTCACCTCTGGTAAAAGGCACGGGTCATTCTGTAAAAGCAGGATCCGAAGCTGGGCCTCATTGAGGCCAAAAAGCCCATGGTTTTTCAGTACTTGGATGTTGACGGGTGTGTGGATGTCATGGGAAAGGGTGCAGGTAGACCTAGGAGAACACAGAGCTCGGGCTCAGGGGCCCAGATGAAGAAGGGGCCGGTCCCCCAAATTCCCTGCCTCGGGTTGCTTTCAACTCACATGGAAGTTAAACAAGTTTCCATGACCTCAGATACTATATCCTAGTAAGGAAGCACGGATAATAAGACAGCTGAGTTGAAGCATCTCTTCTCCCAAGGTCATTTTCATTTTAAGTCCGGATGCTTTAAAGCCAAAGGTACCCCCTCCCCCAGGCACCGACCTTGAGGGGCAGAGGATGCCATCTGTTGTTCTGAAGGGGGGTGCACTTGCCTTCTCCACCCCAAACAACTGCCCACCCCCACAGTCCACCGACGTTAGGAGGAAAGCGGACCCACACCCCGGCTTTGGGGAGCTTGAGTAAAACCAAAGAAGCCTAGAGAGTCAGGAGGCGGCCTGTAACACCTCGCCCAAACCACCCAGCCCTCGGGTTCCTGGGGGATGGTTCTAGACAGGGCTTTCTAAACCTGGAGCGCACAGGCGCTGCGGCAAAACTTTGAGGTTACGCGTGGAAAGAAAGGGCACCCTCCATGAAGGGTGCACGGACCTCACGGGTCCGCAGGAAGCCCCCAGTGGGACCGCTGGAGTGAATGAACTCCAAAGCCGAGGTGCGGAGAACCCTGCGGGCAGGGGCTGAGATCCGAGGGCGAGCAGCAGTGGAGAAATCCAGACTGCGACGGCTCTGGGCCTCGCTCTGGGCCTCACTCGCTAGGGGAGCTGGAAGCTCCGGGGAGGCCTCGCCTGGAGGACCCTCGCGGCCCCTTCGCGAGACTTCCCTGCCGCCCTCGGTGGGGGCGGCGGGGGTGCGGGGGAGCGTGCAGCCCCGACCCAACCAGCCTCGTTCTCACTTCTCGGGGGTCCCGCTTCCCGCCGGGCGCGTCAGGCCCGCGGCCCCTCGCGCGGTGACCGCCGCCCGCCCCCGCCGCCCGCCTCACCAGCAGTCGCGGTTCGGGCACTTGCCCAGCATGTGGCGGCGGCAGAGGTGCAGCTGGTCGCAGGCCTGGCACTCGCCGCGCTGGTAGCGGGCGCACAGGCGCGCCGAGGACACCGCCACCACCCGCCAGGCGCAGGGGCCGCCGCCGCCGCCTCCGCTCGCGCCGGCCGCCACCTCGGCCTCGGCGTCCCAGAGGCCCTCCCTCATCTCCACCTCCTGCAGCAGGAAGCGGTCGGGCCCGGCCTGGCGCAGCACGTCCCGGAGCCGGGCCTCCGACAGCTCCACGTTGCCGCGCAGGTCCTGCAGGAACATGCGGCCGCCGTTGGCGCACAGCACCTTGGTGAGGAAGGAGCACACGGTGGGCTCCGCCATGGCCGCGGCCGAGCGCGGAAACCTGAGGCGGGCAGACTCCTCCCCGTCACGTCCACGACTCCGGCCCCGAGCTCCCCGGCCCGGCCGGGCCGAGAGGGGGAGGGCGCGCCAAGGCGGCGGCGGCGGCGGCGGCGGCGGAGGAGGAGGGGGGCCCGCGGGGCACCCGGGGCGCGGCCGTGGCGGGGGAGGGGACTGTATTGGCCGGGCGCCTGCTCTGTGCCGGCCCCGGGTCAAGGGCGGTGGGGGGGCGGGGGGGTTCCTGGCCAAGGGAGACGTGGAGAGTGGGGGAGTCGTGACACGCCAGCAAAGGAGAGGCTCGGGGTGCCCGTAAGTTCTGCGGAGATGAAACAGGTGACGAGGTGGAAGGGGCGCGCTGGGGCGCCCGAGGGAGTTGGGGGGGAAGGATTCAGTCCGCTCCGAGCCGCAGGTGGCCTCGAGGCCTCGGAAGGTTGAGCCGTTGGAGCCGAGACGCGATGCAAGTGTGAGATACACAGCCTGGATTTGGAAGATTGAGGATGCAAACGCTCTCATGAGTGACTTCGTTAGTCATGCTCCACTGCGGGGAGCTCAGTCGGTTCAGCGTCTGCCTTCCGCTGGGGTCATGACTGGGGATCCTGGGATGGAGCCCCACGTCGGGCTCCCTGCTGGGTGGGGACTCCCCGTTTCACCCTCTCCCTCTGCCGCTCCCCCTGCTCCTGCTCTTTCTCTCTCTGTCAAATAAATACAATCTTTAAACAAAAATGTGTTTAGTTGATGATATTTAAATAAAATGTCCTTAAATTTAATCTGTTTCTTTTACTTATCTAACGTAGTGTGAGAAAATGTTAAACTACCTATGGGGCTCACTTTCTGTTGGACCAGACCAGTCTAGACCTGTTTGCTCAGCAGCCATCCTTTCTGCCCAACACCTTCCTCATTTCGTGGACAGCTTTCTAGCCCCTGCTAATGCAGCGACGAAGTCGGTAAGACCCGATGGAGGACTCAACCAGCTGTCTTACAGGGTGGTTGTGAGGATGACTTGAGTGGATGTCATGTAAAGAAGCTAAAGAGGAAGGCGACTGACTGGCCAGGTGCTAGAAGACCTTCTCTGCCAGGCTTAGAAATTTGAGCTTATGTGCTGAAGATGTGGGGAAACCATTGAAGGAATTTCAGATGGGAGTGGAAGGATCCCTCTGCCCAGAATGTTTCCCCCTGCTCTAGATGTCTCCTTTCTGTCTTTCATCTGTGAGCATAAATGTCTTCTCTTCAGCAAGACTTTTCTGGACCTCCCAATGAGAGTAGTTCCCTGGTCTCTACACAGAACTTAGCACTGACAGTTTCTCTTTTTCTTTATTTCTATATTCGTAGAATTCAAGCAGTAAAAGCAGGAACCTGGTTTGTCTTATTCATTGCTCTGTCCCCAGATTTACAAAACAGTACCTGGCCATACTTAGCAGAGGTGTTTTAGAAAGATTGCTGGCAGCTATGAGAAGAATGGATTTCTAGAAAAGCAAGACAACAGAAGAGGTCTTGAGGGACTATAACCTGTTTTTACGATGTTGAGTCTGCACTGGACAATTCAAGGTAAGATCCCCAGTAGGAGTTATGTATATAAATGTAGAGCCAGCAAAAGATGAGGGGAATAGAGATGAGTGACATCAAATTATTAGGTAATTGAAGCTGTGAGAGTTCCTAAGCACACCCAGCAAAATGGAGAGTGCGTAAAGCAAATGTGAGACAACAGAACCTTGAAAAAGGGGAGGAAGAGAAAAACCAGAAAACCAGAAGTAGCTTGTAATGCTCTGCCTAAGTCTTGTGACACTCAGCATTTGCACCTGGATTTCTCTGCTCTAAGTTCTTCCTCTCCACTGAAGGAGCAAGCTTGCCAGCAATTGAGGGAGGCTGGAATTACCAAGGTATTTGCATTCCAGAAGAGTCCTTGACTAGTGATATTTGGGAGTTAGTGGTGTGGCGGCCCACTCAGACCACCAGAGTTGGTATGAAGACTCAACTAAAGACATTTGAGATACAACAGACGCAGGAAGAACCTCTCTTGGAACTTTCCTTATTTCAGTGAAAAGCAGAAAGTTCTGGAAGTGAGGCTGCCATAGATCTCTCTGGGGCAGTTTTATGGTCATGAAGAAAAAAAATAAAATGGAGATCACTGGCACTTGCATAAATAAACATAATCACAAACTTCCATATCTTGTTTGTTCCTCCAGAAACCCATTTGCTTTTCCCACAGAAGCCTTTTCTCCCCCTTCCTCTCCCCTATTAATATAAATATGTAAACCCCTATCTTTAACCATTTAGGGAGACACTTCATTTCCAGATGCATGTGATGAACTTAGAGGGTTTTTTTTTTCTCCTACTAATCTGTTGTTTGTTAAATTTGCACTCCAGAAACTGAACCTAAAAGAATAAAGGAAGAGTTTCTCCCCCCAGATAGAGGCTCAGTATCCCAGGGCATTATTTCTCAGGTGGAACAACTTCAAGGTTGTTCATAGTCTCCCAGAGGTCCTTCAGTGGCATCGAGCCCCAGTTGCCTACAGCTATAACCCTCTCATTAACAAGCTCTCCGTTGCCTTCCTTTCCCTGTCTCCTCCCCACTTCTCCACCAGTGTTTCCTGGGACCACCTCCCAAATAAACTGCATTCGATCCTTTTCTGTTTGCTTCTAAGGGAAGCCAGCCCAAGACATAAACCGATAAAAAGAGGGTATAGAAAAATCAGTCATTCATGGACAGGGGAGAAAGTTTCAAGGTAAAGATGGTCAGCATTATAAAATGCTATGGGAAGTTGCCCTACAAGGGTGCTGATAAATTAGGCAAGTTTATTTTGGAGGAATAATGAGAAAAGGCAGATTTCTGTAAGCTAAGAGCAAAAAAGAATAGAGAAGTCCAGCTTTTTAAAATAAGTTATCTGGGGGCACCTGGGTGGCTCAGTGGATTAAAGCCTCTGCCTTCGGCTCAGGTCATGATTCCAGGGTCTTGGGATGGAGCCCCAGACTGGGCTCTCTGCTCAGCAGGGAGCCTGCTTCTCCTCTCTCTCTGCCTGCCTCTCTGCCTACTTGTGATCTGTATCTGTGAAATAAAGGAAATCTTTAAAATAAGTTACCTGAAAAGGTAAGGTAGTGATAAAATGATGATTAAAGGAAGATGTAAGATTGAGAGCGGTGTTTTATTACAGGAGAGGCAAGCACAGTTATATGCCAAGTGAACAAAGCCAGTAAGAAGGGAAAGTTGAAAATCTGGCTGAGAAGAGAGAGAATTCAGTGGGAGATTTTCATAAGGCAACTGGGAGAGGACGGGACGCTGGAAGAATGAACCTCAGGAGAAATACCTCTTCCATTTAGACAAGAGGAAAAGAAGTAAGGGTAAGTATATAAAAGGACAAGTTTGTAGGCTTAAGATGAAGTAAAAAAGATCCAATGGCCATTTGTGGTGTTGTTAAGGGGGAACCGGTGAGGAGGCTGGTGGAGGTTTGACACAGCTGTCTTGTGGGGATGGGGCAATGTGGACGGGGAGGACAAGTGGGCAGGCAGGGGGCTTTGCCAAATATGAGTACTAGGCATGCGCAGCGGTATTAATCCAAACTGCTAATTCTCTCCGAAAGTACTCAATGTTTAAAAATAAATAAATAAAAATAAAAGTACTCATTTATAGAAAGAGAATTTGATGAATCCTCTGCTAGGTTTGCCAAACGGATGAGACATAAGGTCAAGGGTTCTGGGTGATTGAAAGTTATTAATTGAAGGAGTGGTCAGGTACGGAATGGCCTCAGGGTAGGTAAGGAAGGAATCGAAGACCAGAGGGGCTGCATGTGTGTGGAAAAAGCAGATGTAGGAAATGTGAGATCCAAATCCAATGGGTTTTACCTTCACTTGAATCAAAGTTATGCTGCCATCTAGGGATCTTCCTCTTTCTTTCCATCCAAAGCTCTGTGATTCAAAACGAATGCACAGAGAAGGGCTTTTGAAGGAAGGACTGATAGGGTATTTTTAACTTTTGTGCTTCAGCCAGGCCTTGTTCCCACTCCTGGGACCAAAGGAAGAAAGGCATATTCACAGCTTCCAGCCTCCCCTTCTCCAAGCCCCAAGACAGAAGATAGGCTGATCAACCAGGGGTTTTCCATCACTACCACCCTGCTTCTTACTGACAGCTTTCTGGTCATCAACTCCTGGAATGAAAAAGCCAGAAGGGGCAAACACATCCTCTAGCCCCCACTGAATAAATTAGTGTCTGCTGCTGATTTCCTTTTCAGAGATACCTAGAAATAAATACAGTCCATCCAGACAGCAGGGCAAAGTTAATGTTTCTCTTTATTGATAGTCTCAAATTACACTTGAAGAAAAAATACAAATCAAGGACTGGAATGTAAACATCTGAGCTTACTTTAGTCAACACAATGTATCCAAGGGATCCATGTGTCAAACACACAGCCAAGTATCAGGTATGGAACAGTGAACGCAAAGGGTTAACGGGTTGATTCAGCCCTCAAGGAGCTTACATTCTAAAGCAGAAAGCAACCACAGGTTGGACAGATGCTAAACATGAACAAAGGCAGGCACACAGTCTTTTAAAAACCGGGGGCGGGAAAGCAAGCATCTCATCTACTACTCCACAGAAAGACCCCTTACGGAGGTAAAGTGAGCACATCTGAGGATTCTAGACATTAACTAAGTCAGTGGTTCTCACTGTAGTATTTTGGAAATGGATGCGTTGTTGGCTTCATAACCGGTGGGCACGATTACTGGCCACTGAGTGGATGCAGCCAGGGAGAACGGATGTCCTGCAGTGGATGGGTTAGTCCCACACAACAAAGACTTATTCTGTACCCTATTCGCCTCTTTAATGTCCCGCCGGACATTTATGTAGGACCTACAGCTTGCCAGAGGGAGCATCGTTCATTTCTCCCTCGTAGACAATCTGTTATCCTTATACCATGAAGGTAACTGCGCTCTTTCCCTAATCACATACAGAGAAGGTATGTGGTCTGTTATGACTCGCCCTAACACTGATTTTCATCCCAGAGTCGCCCGCACCTCTCATCTGTCATTTTCCTGTACTTCTTTATCAGAAGTAGCCTCCAAACGACTCTGAAATTCAAAGCTATTCACTGTAAGTAGGAGTAGATATCTATTTCCTGATGTCGCATAGATAGCATAATCATGCCTGAGCATTTACATACAGAAACTCCTTGTATTTTAGTTACACATTTCTTTCCTTTTGTGTCTCCATCATAACACAGCTGGGGTGTTAAATGAGTTTTTAAAGACATTCACGTGTGTAAGGAGACTATGACCTCGGAGTCCTCTCGGGCCAACAAACGGGATGTGACAAAATGTGACTGCCCTGGAAAGGGTGAACAGATCTGATAGGGGCTATGTTAGCCCTATACCTGGGGGGGAGGAGAGGGTGCTAACGGCACTCAGTACGGGAGAGCCAGGTATGCCAAACATCTTGAAATATACTGGACAGTTCCTCACAATAAGAAATCATTCTGCACCCTACACGAATTTTGAATGTCTCGCTAGACATTCTTGTATGACCTACGGCTCGTCTGCAAAAAATAGACTATTTCCTCATTTTCTCCATGTCGACAGTTTGTAGATTTCCTTGCATAGGATCTTTATTTCAATGAAGGCTAGTTCGATATATCTCTTATAAATACTATCATATGCAAATAAGTTATGCATCACTAGTTTTTTCCCTAAGGTCCATCCTATTCCTGCTTTTTCATTTTCCCATACTTTGTATAAAGTCAATTTTGATCTTCTACCTTCTTGTAAATTTGCCCATTATGAGTAGATGTACACGTCTGATTACTTAAGTCTTCTAATACAGTCGTGCCCAAGTAATGTACCTTTTATTTCCCTTTTATCATAATGCTAATTTTAATTAATTTTAAATTTATATCTGAAATTATGTGTAGGTAGAGTATATTACCACTGGATTGCACTTTGAGGATAATAAAGTAGATGTTACCATGTATGTGTAAGAAAAAAAAAAAATGGCAGGCATGTTCATTGAGAACCACTGAGCTAGGGGAAAAGGTGTACCTAAGAACTAAAAGTAAGCCAGAGTGGCTTAGGTAGAAGAAAATAAATGACAGAGGACAAGGAACATAGAAATCGTGTGGGGCCATAGTAATCATAATAATGATTTTGATCTTTATTCTAGAGGCATGGTCAGATTTGTGTTTTTAAAGATTACTATGTAAAAAATGTTAAAATATGACCATTCTTACTGCTAAGTAAAGAACTCAGAAGGGGACAATGAAATATTTAAGAGGGAAAATTAGATTGAGGAACAGCTTGGGAGAAGGAGAGGAAGAAGTCAAGGATGACTTCTGGTACAGAACACTCGGGGAGAAGGTGATTCGTTTAAAGGAGGCAGATTGAGAATTCCATTTGGGACATGTTGCTTTACAGGTGTCTGTGAAACATCCAACCAGAGATGTCTAATGCGTGATCAGAGTTGGACAATTTGCATCTCTGAAAACGTGAGAACCAAGATCAGGAAATGAAAACTCCAAAACAGAAGTACCATTAAAAAAATAAAATAAAATAAAAAGGCAAATGAGAGTACCTATTTGTGACAAGCCTCCCAGAAAATAATCCTGCCCTAAAAAATCTCTATGCCTTTGTTACTTGTGGAGTCCTTTAAACCAAGGGGCTGTGGACATACCACATTGTAGACTGTACTGATTGTACAATCTACAGTACAGACTGTACTGATCTACTATCTGACTAATATAAAATCACCTCTAATGCTGATTAACTCTTATAACATGTCTGCTGGCAGAAGAAGTAACATGAAATTTCGGTGAATGGTACAGAACGTGGCAAAGAAAAACTGAAAGGAAAAATCTGTTTCCTAAGAAGGAAAGAAATCTTGGTCCAGGAACCTCAACTGCTTTAAAAACTGATTGTACTTCAATTCCATACAATCCGTGATATTTAGTAAAAAAGAAGCCCCTTACAGGTGTAAGACCTGTTTGAGGCAATGTTCTCTTTGTTCGGATTCCGTGCTCACCGGGAAACAAATCTCGCCTCCTTAAGGGGCCTATCCTTCAGTAGGGATGGCCTGGCTCCTAATTCCACGGTGAGCCTCACCCACTACAGCGAACGACTACAAGAGCACTCAGGTTTATCAGTCATGCTACTGTGAGCCTGGTTACTGCAACTCAGACCCCCCACAATACAGACATTTCATCAAAGTCCAACCTGAAAACCTTCTCTATAATCATATACTAGAATATAAATGTCTACTCTGCTACAATTATATAAAGAACCTGAACGGGCAATTAACTCCAGCTGGCTGCTTCTCTCTGAGCCCCACTTTGCGGCTCTTTTCATTGTATTCCAGAGAACCAGCGTGGATGGAGCCCCTAAATGAACGTAGAGATAAAGAAATGTGTGCCCCAACTCGGTTTTACCACAAAGGTATAGTACAGGTACATCCGTGATGGCATTTAAATGACCTCCCCCCCCAACCCCACCCCTGGATTTTCCTAAAAATTCCCCCCACAACTTTCCTTAATCTTCTATCCAAGGCAGTGCGGTCTTATGTCCTTACTTCCACAGGCATTTTTAGATTTCTCTCAAATTGCCCAAATTACTTTTCTTTCAATGTAACCAAAACCAAACCATGTCCTACAGTAAACGAAGAGGAGCTGGGAGAGTAACCTGTTACAGACGTTTTAGAAATCCGTCTTTCCCAGTTATACCCTAAGACAGTGGTTCCCAAACTCTAGGACATATTCAAATCCTTGGGATTTTAAAAAATACCACTGCCCAAGCTCTCACACCAGAAACAGTGATTTAGTTGGCATGGGGTACGATCTGAACACTGGACTTGTCAAAAAGCTTCCCAGACGATTCGAATGTGGAGCAAAGTTTGGGAACCACGATCTAAGGCGTTTGATAACTAGATGAGAAATGTAAAAATGTTATGATCTGGGGCAATCTGGCTCTGTAAGTGAACAGAAGGGTGATGCCCTCCTTTATGACACTTGTATTCATCACTCCTAACTAATCACACAGGCTTTGTCTAGTTCAGTATATTCAATCACATATTCTGGGTAAATCTGATCTTTCTCGAAGATAACAAAAACGGAGGGATTCAACCTTATATCCACGTAGCTGTCATACGGCGGTGGGGGAGGGCTAACGCTTCCCATCTCTCCTTGAGTAAAATCTCCAACCAGGACTCGAGCTACAAGCATAACGATGTTTTTGGTATCACACTGGCAATTTTTATGGGCATGGATGGCATCTTTTGTGAAGTAAATGCCTAGAAACCATCAGAAAAAGAGAAAGGGTAAAGAATTATTACGAAAGAAGGCATGTAGTTTGTAAGATTATTTACATAACATCAGATGATGGGCGTTCCCTAAGCACGTGCCCGCAGCACCGTGTTGATACTCATCAACTTTCCTTTGTACCGAAAAAATGTTTATGATGCAAGTAAATCTGAATCCACTATAGAACCCTACTGAAATAACAGAAACGCCACTGTGCAGCGGCTCCCAGGGATGGTGTGAGCAGCCCAACTCGTGCAAATCATGCAGGGTGAGCTGATTTGGGAACTTGTTGAACCAAAGATCCTTCAGCAGAGACCGTTTTCTGTTGTGGGCATTTTAAGGAACAAAGGTCATTTACTACTGATGGGAAGGTCTCAGAGAATGTGAAAGAGGGAAGCATAGCACGGGCAAGCAATGGACCCTGCAGACCTTTCCAAAAGAGTTGATCTACCGTCCACAGCCTTAGAACAACCTCTGTATCACTGAGGTCTCTCTTTTTTTTACATTGTGTTTGTTTATTTGAGAGGGAGAGAGAGGAAGAGAGCGCACGCACATGCGTGTGTGCAGCAAGGGGAGGGGCAGAAGGGTGAGCATCCCAAGCAGGACTCCACTCTCAGCGCTGAGCCCAGGCAGGGCCCCGAGATCATGACCTGAGCTTAAATCAAGAGACTGAGGCTTCACGGCCTGAGCCAACCACGTGCCCCTGCATCACTGAGGTTTCTGTACTCAGCAGATCAACAATGATCTCTTAACAAATTGAAATTTCCTATTTTAATTTTTGTCATTGCCAGATGCTTCTCTCTCTCTCTCTGAGATTTATTTATTTGAGGGCATCTGGATGGCTCAGTCGGTTAAGCAGCTGCCTTCAGCTCAGATCATGATCCCAGGGTCCTGGGATCGAGCCACCCATAGGGGTCCCTGCTCCCTGGGGAGCCTGCTTCTCCCTCTGCCTGCTGCTCTGCCTACTTGTGCTCTCTGTCAAATAAATAAATAAAATCTTTAAAAAAAATAATATGCCTTTCCCTTAATACTAGTGACATGAAGCATCTTCTCATAGGCTTATTGGCATACTTCATATGCTCTTTCTTGGAACAGCTTGTCTACATCTTTTTCTCCTGTTGTACTTTTGTCTTTTTTTTTTTTACTGATGTGTGACCAAAACAAGCTTATATTTCAAAGACAGTGACCATATGGACCTTTTTCTAATCTTACAAAGTAGGCCAGTAGACAATTGGAAAATGACCAAGGACATAAACGACAATCATCATCCCACCACAACTCTATCAGGCCACCCCCTCTACCTCTGTTACTGCCAACAACCCTCCTTGCCAGCCAGTTCCAGCTCCTGTTTTCCCAGACGACCTACTACAGATATATTCCATACCACTCTGCTACCCCCTGAGTACAGAGGATGAGCCTCCTTTATTTTACTGTTATTAAAGATTTTATTTATTGGGGCACCTGGGTGGCTCAGGGGGTTAAGCCTCTGCCTTCGGCTCAGGTCATGATCCCAGGGTCTTGGGATCGAGCCCCGCATCAGGCTCTCTGCTCAGCAGGGAGCCTGCTTCCTCCTCTCTCTCTGCCTGCCTCTCTGCCTACTCGTGATCTCTGTCTGTCAAATAAATAAATAAAATCTTTTAAAAAAGAGAGAGAATGCACAAGTGGGGGCGAGGGGCAGAAAGCGAGGGAGAGGTAGAAGCTGACTTCCCACTGCGCAGGGAGCCTGACTCAGGGCTTGATCCTGGAACCTCAAGATCACGGCCTGAGCTGAAGTCAGACACTTCACCAACTGAACCACCCAGGAGCCCCTGTACTGTATTTTTATTCTCTCTCTTTTGATGGACACCCTCCACAAACTCTGTATCACACTACCCGGCTCTGTGCATCATAGTCTAGTCACAAGTCATTTCTTGGTGTCTGCAAAGAGCCATTCCTCCCATGTCGGTTTCTAGAACTTCTAAACAACTTAAGCTGTTTTTTAAGGAAATCTTTCTAACACACATACATTTCTCTGATGTAAAAAGTAGAACAAGTCATTTTGCCCTTTCTTGTCCTGATGCGTCAGATGTAGATATTAATTCTGATACATGGTGTTACATTATAGGGACGCCCTGTTGAGTTACTAAGGCGGATGGAGCCATTTACTCCTATGCTGATGGTCTATGCACAGCACAAAAGAAAAATGTTAAGTTACGCTTGTGTCTTGCAGATCATCCCCCCTCTTGTTCTCCACCTAAAACTGCTAATTTCCTTCTTGCTGCCTGCCTCTAGCATCTCTTTACTCCCACTCCACACTTGCTGGGCTGAGGAGGGAAAAAAAAAAAAAAAAAACCCACTGTTTTGAAATAAGACTAAATGTTTCCGAGAAGCTCCCAAGAAAAAACATACACAATCTTCAATACAGGAATTTTAAGAAAACAACGTAGGCTACTCATAACACAGTTGTTCACTCTTTCCAATTCCAAGTTGTCTTTCAGAAAGCGAATCTTTCCAGACAAGTGAACTCCACTTACACATGTAAAAAGTGTCGAATAAACAGTATGGAGTTACTGGTAAAAATGTATTTGACTTAAAGCAAATGGAATAAAGTCAATAGACAAAAATTCCATTCATATTTTTTAGTGTGCATTTTTATTGCTCGATAAAGCCATAAAACCTATTTGCAACATTCAGAGATAGTTGTACACATTTTAACGGCACTGAGTTACTTTTGTATTTGTTAAATTAGTTTTTTCTATCTTCTAATTAAGTCTCAGTACTGATTTGATTACTTAGCTATTTTTTTTCAAGATTTATTTATTTTAGAGAGGAGAGAGAGCACACATAAGCAGGGGATGGTGGGGGGAAGAGAGAGAACCTCAAGCAGGCTCCACACCCAGAGAGACCCCAACCTGGGACTTGATCTCATGACCCTGAGTTAGTTGAAGTCTAGGGTTGGGACACTTAACAGACTGAGCCACCCAGGTGCCCCAGCTATTTTTTTTTAAGTAAGTTCCATGCCTAATATGGGGCTTGAACTCACGGCCCCCACAGATTAGGAGTTGCACGCTCTACTGCCTGAGGCAGCCAGGCACCCCTATTCAGCTATTTTTGCTTATCAGTGGTAACCAAATGAAAGACAAGTGAAGCCAATGACAAAATACATACACAGTTACATTTATACAGTTACTCTAAGGCCTTTGGAGGGTATCTTTATCATTTCCCATTCAAAAAAGAGTAACTATTACCCTAAAGAACTGATATTTAAAATCGATCATCAGGTGATTTTAAAAATCACTTTTATATAATCTAGAAGCCATATTTGCTTACATGAGCCAACCTGAAGAGCCAACCTTATAGCCCACTCTCCTAAAACCTGGACTCTGTTTTATTGTAAATACCTCTTATGAGTGATAGATTCCCTGAACCCCAATATCCTCTTCATCCCTTCATCCTTCTACTTGGATCTAGGCCACCCTCATTTCTGGCCTGAACTCTTTTTTTTTTTTTTTAAGATTTATTTATTTATTTGGGGAGTGGTGGGCAGAGGGAGAAGGACAGAGTCTTATGCAGACTGTCCACTGAGCGCAGAGCCCGAGGTGGACTTCGACCTCAGAACCCTGAGATCAGGAGGAGCTGAGCTGACCTCCACCAAGAGTCAGTTGCTTAACCAGCTGAGCCATTCAGGCACCCCATGGCCTGGACTCTGGAAATGACCTCCCTACCTACTCTCTCCTCCTATAGGCTTGGTCCTGCCTATCCTTTCTTACGTGCAGCCCCAGTCCTGGTATGGTGGTTTGTGATTGCCCTCTGGATTAATTCCCTCCCCTTCGCATGGCTTGCAAGGTGTGTCAGGACTGGATCTTGACCTCCAGCTCCAGCCTTCTCCTTTCTCATTCCCCCCAGACCGTAAATGCCCTGTGCGGTCTACAGCCCTCCTGGCCTTTGTCAATTTCCAGCCTTCATAAACACTCTTCTCCCAACTGTTCTGGTTTGGTTTGGTTTTTGCCTAGACTTCACAATATGCTATCTTCCTATAATCTACCTTATTCATTTTTTTTTCGTTTACTTAGTATAATTGACTTAATGGGATAATATTATGTTTTTTTTTTCTTTTTATAATTCTTTATATATCACTGTCTTTTATTTTAGCCAGACATATTCTTTGCCTCAGAGAGAATAAGAACCACTGGAGGGAATCTTTAAGGAGAAAGAAAGAATCATAGCTTTTGATGACCAAAATAGCCATCTGGATACGCACTGCAGAAAGTGGGTTTTGTTAACTAGAAAAGAACTCTGAATGAGACCAGGGAAAGGGACCTTGTTCTAGGCTGGGAATCCAAAAGGGTCAAGTTGGCTCTAACTAGGTTACTCAGGCATCCAGGCTCTAGCTCGCTGGGCCTGTCAGGGATGACGGGCAGGAGTCCAGTGGCTGGGGAACTCATGTGTCCCATTTCGGGGCTAGAATACCACCATTCCAATTCTCCGTAGATTCCTTCGGGTTTTCTACGTAGACACTCGTATTATCAAAAATAACATTTTTGGTTTCTTTCTTTCCAACCACTGGGCAGACCCTGGGTTGCAGAATCTTGGCAGATTTTTATAACTCTCCATATCTGCGGCACCCTGGATCCCAAATATGTTCTTATATGCCCCCCATTGGGTCTCTTGAATCTAGTCTGTAACCAGGACTGGTCCTTGTTTGCATAGCTCCACCCCCAAACATGTGCTTCTGTTTCGAATTTCACTTGCTTCCACTTACTATCCAAATCGGGGTTTTCATCGTCTCCTCTGACTGGGAGGTTGAGTGGCGTTTCCCTAACTATTGTCCTTCTCAGTGCAGACTCTGCTCAGCAGGTCGGCTCCGCTTCCCCGCTCTTACCAGCTCTCCTCCTGACCTGTCTTCCCCTCCCATCCGCCATCTCCCATCACACGCCCTCTTCCCGCCTCCAATTTATCAAAAGTAGCCCAGAGCCCTCCTGTCTTTCCAGGCACATTTTACTCTCCAGATACTCTTCTTAAGAGAGTCACATGCAAAATCAGGCAGAGAACAGCCTAGGGAGAGGTTTCATGGGTGCAAAAGGGGGACTCTGTTTTCCCTCGGCGGGGAGCAGTATGTCTGAGGTCCACTCCTTGGCCTCTCTTAGGACAACTGCCTGAACTTTTTTTAAGACTATGGGCGCCACGGTTCATACCCGCCTAACTAGCCGGGACTGGTACCACCATGGGTGATGGAAGTGGCAAGTTGGTATGAAAAATAAATACAAACAAAACAAAAACACATCCTAACTCCGGGTAACAGGAGACAGGCCGAGTAGGAGGATCACCACCTTCTCAAGGGAGGATGGCATGGGAAAGGGGGCACAGTTCCCGGACAGACACCTTGCCCATCGGTGAGAACTGCGGACTCCATCTCTGCCTGTGTTTTCTTGGCTATTAGGAACTCTCCTCTTTTATTAAGTTAAAGGAAAAGCAATAGTAAGTAACACTATCAACTATCAAGATATATTTCAGGGGCACCTGGGTGGCTCAGTGGGTTAAGCCTCTGCCTTTGACTCAGGTCATGATCTCAGGGTCCTGGGATCGAGCACCACATCGGGCTTTCTGCTCAGCAGGGAGCCTGCTTCCCTTCCTCGTTCTCTTCTCTCTCTGCCTCTCTGCCTACTTGTGATCTCTGTCAAATAAATAAAAATAAAATCTTAAAAAAAAAAGATGTATTTTAGAGGGTGTCAGTGCCCTTTCATGTACAAAATAGGAAAAACAGACTACATGCCCATGCATCACAATCAGAGCCAAATAGGGCCAAAACTGAAGAACATGTGAACCATATTTCCATTTTCTGCAATAAATTTTCCTTTGAGTTCTAACATAAGAGAGACCTGTTTCACTCAAAGTGGTCATCCTGCTTTCTCCAAACATTTCTAAGTACATTTTTTTTTAAGATTTTATTTACTTATTTGACAGAGAGAGACACAGAGAGAAAGGGGACACAAGCAAGGGGAGTGGGAGAGAGAGAAGCAGGCTTTCCGCCAAGGGGAGAGCCCAATGCGGGGCTCGATCCCAGGACCCTGGGGTCACGACCTGAGCCGAAGGCAGCCGCTTAACGACTGAGCCACCCAGGCGCCCCTTCTAAGTATATTTTTAGTGAGGCTTTTTTTTAAGTTTGTTTATTTAGTTAAGTAGTCTCTGCACCCAACATGGGACTTGAACTCACGACCCTGAGATCAAGAGTCGCATGCTCTTCCCACTGAGCCAGCCAGGTGCCCCTTTATCCATGCATTTAAACTTAATACACAGGAAGTTCTCATCAAGTCATTCCCCTGAAGCTCCTTCATTAGCTTCCCATGCCCTCAGGGTCAAGTTCCAACACTTTCCTGCGGCACCATGTCTTACACCACTTGTCGCTCACTCCCCACAGGGACTCTGCAGTGTAGATGATCCCTCCTGTGCCTTCCCTTGGGAACCACTCTCCAGCCAGGCTAGGTGTCCACAGAATCTGTTCACTCCCTCTACAGCAGGTGCACATTTGCCATCATTTGATTAATTATGTGAAGTAATTTTGATGGGGGCCGTGTCTACTTTGTTTACTGCTATGCCTCCCCACCCCGTATCTAGTGTACAAAAAGCACTCAAAAATATTTTTCGGCTGGGGCGCCTGGGTGGCTCAGTGGGTTAAAGCCTCTGTCTTCGGCTCGGGTCATGATCCCGGGGTCCTGGGATCGAGCCCCGCATCGGGCTCTCTGCTCAGCAGGGAGCCTGCTTCCCTTCCTCTCTCTCTCTGCCTGCCTCTCTGCCTACTTGTGATCTCTGTCAAATAAATAAAATCTTTAAAAAAAAATTTTTTTTTCGGCTGACTGACTCGCTTCTTGCTTTCCGCAGTGTGCGTGAATTTAATCTTCCTTGTATGAGTTGAGCCCACTTTGAAACTTGATACACTATTTATTGTTCTCTTAAGATGAGTGATTCGTTGTGTTTGCTTGTTTTGAGAATTACATGGACGGTACAACCCAACACCAAAAAAACCAGTCTTATTTAAAAATGAGCAGAGGGGGGTTGGGGGGGGGGGCTCAGTCAGTTAAGGGTCTGAGTTAAGCTCGGGCAATGATCCAAGGGTCCTGGGATCGAGCCCCACATCATGGGGCTCCCTGCTCACTGGGAACCTGCTTTTCTCTCTCCTTATGCCCCTCTCCTCTGCTCACGCTCTTTCTCAAATAAATAACATCTTTAAAAAAAAAAAAGAACCCATCAGTGGCAATGGCAGGCTACTTGCAGTGGCTTTGTAGGGTCGGACTTAAGTCAGGCCGTTGGTAAAAGTGAGCAGTAAAGGTAGACAATGTAGCCAACAGTTAGAAGAGGTCACAAGCATGTATGAGATGCTTCCATCCTTCTATCTCCCAAAAAACCCAAGACAGGAGCAAGGATACGCTATGGCAATCAAGTCCCAAATCAACATACCCCTATAATTTGGGCAGTTAAGGTTACCATGAGCTTAATTCTCCAAGCATGCAAAAGCCCACACACACTGGTTTAGTACATGATCATGGCTCCCACCTCATAGCAGAGCCTAAGTTAGGACTCTACTAGTTAGGCTTCTCTATTCCAGCACAAACCTTTTCCATATTTGGCTTCACCAGTTCCATGTAAGAGCCAGTCAAAATTATTCTTACAGATAGACTCCAGATGGACGCGGCTTATCGCATAAAACAGGATTTTTTCCGTTCTGTTGTTCATCTTCATTTTTTTCCTAATAGAGGAAATGTGAGACTTAACACCCAGAGCATTCCTCTCCCCCTCTGGTTAATGACACTAATCCCAATAAAGTCTAATCGTCTTAAAATGGGATTCCACCCATTTTCAGAACAGAGCTTCTAACATGAATTGCCCCAGGTGCACAAAAGTAAATTTATGAGGGCCTTTAAATGACAGATCCATTAAATCCGAGAGTCCTAACACTGAAGCTGAGAGAAGTTCGAGTCTACAACAAAAAACCACCAGACACTGAAGAAACTCTTGACTGTAAAATAAACCAGTGAATAGGTTTTAAACCTATAAACAGCACTTAACTAATCCTTTCAAAACTCTGCCTTAAAAAAAAGAAAAGAAAACCCCAGAAGGTGGCCACCAACCTTTCAAAAGTATTCAAGAGCTTTGTGTTCTTGATCTTCTTTATCTTTTCAATCTTGAAATTTTTCATGGAAGCTTTAAAATAGTCACCTATCATGGCATATTCCGGACACCGACTATCGATCTCTAACAACTAAAAAATTTGAAAAAAAAAAAAAAATATGTAAAATGGGAAGCAGGAGACATTGAAAGCATATATGTCCACACACGTGACCCCCTACACCATGGAGCGTCCTTGCCAAGCCTCTGATAGCAGGTGGGATAAGCTGGCTTAGGATCTCCACATCTGGAGGTTCATTTTAGTAATGAACTAGCTGGCCCGGGGCCCATCTGTGCAGGCTGACTTAGGGCTAGCTTTATGCTTAAAGGCAAAGGGACACCCCCCTGAAGGTGTCAGATTTACTCGAAGGACCCGATGAGTTCCTTGCCTAAAGCTAGAGAGGCCTGCATCCAAAGCTGGAGCATGACACCCAAGCTAAGTGATCTAGAAAGAGTCCTGCCCCATCCAAGTTAGGTGGTGAGGTGAGGCAGTGTGTGGGTCCCACAGAAGCCTGCCTTTGAACTCCCCCTAACAGACAAGGACTTCCAGTGCTCCCATCCATGAAGTGGAGACGATAATATGCATGTCAGAGGGTTGTTGTAAGGATGTGCGGTAAGAGATGGTGTGTGGCTGGGCGGTGAGGTACCCTGTGGAGGGCAGCTGTTCTCTGGGAAGGTAACACAGTTACCATGTGGATCTTCTCTGGGAAGGTAACAGTTCCCATTGGGATGCCACTGAATCTTGACCAGAGTTTTACAGAAACCATCCGTCCTTTCATCCAAACAAATACACACATTGACAGCTAAATGCGTGCCCCCCGCCTTTAAACAATTTATACACCAAAAGGTAAAAACCAAGTACCTCATAGCCACCAGAGCCAAAGTCCCACTGAGGAAGCAGGGCTGAGGGTAAAGGGTCTGACGGGGTCGGCGCCAGCTGATAGCTACAAGAAGAGAAAGAATTCACTTCGTTCCCTGTTTCATATGCCCAAGTTCTGTCCCAAAATTCCAGCCACAAAGCAAGGGTTTCCCAGAGAATTTTTTCTTTGTACTTTATTTTGGGTTATATTCCTGCATATTCCTGGTATAGATGTACTAGTAATCATGCTTCAAAACAAAAAAAAGTCATTATTCATAATTTGATAAATTAATGTTATTTTCCCACTGATTTAAAATGCAAAGCACTCATTCCTTTTTAGATTTCTGCCCAACCTTCAGAGAACCTAATACGTGAGCAGTAAGATATCTTATAGCATCTATGTGAAACAATAAAGACTGAGGCCCCGGGGGAGGTACGCTGAGGCACGGGAGGTACGCTGAGGCACGGGAGAAGAATTCTGCTGTCTTTCCTGGAGAAGCTGTATTTCGGGGTATAGTTATTCAGGAGGAAAAAGTCTTTTTTATAGACAATTCATAGCTATTAACTGCAGAATTGACAGAATCGGATTAGAAAACCACCGTTTTGTAACCCCTCGTGAAATAATGGATTGAAACGATGACCCCCGCATTAGCTACAATAATGATCCACTGAGAGATCAGATGCTGGAACAGAGGGGTCACACTGGACCGACCTGAACCCCTCAGCTCATCTCCATCATTAAAAATAGGACAACTAGACATTACATACTTCTTATTATAGTGTGGCAGGAAGCAAAGTACCACGTCTGTAGTTTTCTTGACCAAAAATGGAGCCTGAGTCTAATCAAGCCTCTACATCTAACCATCAACTCGCAGAAATTACTCATCAGATGCCCCCATGGGCATACAATTTGATATATTTTGAATTTGGGTAATTCTATATGGACGAATCACCCCATTTCTTAAAAAAAAAAGTGAGGGGATGTAATAGATTAAGAGGTTTAAGAGACAAATCTACCAAATCCAATGTACGTACCTTGTTTGGATAAAAATTTATATAAATCAACTACAAAAATGCAATGCTTGATTTTATACCTGCCTTGAAATCTGTTTTACCTAACCACATTATTACCCGGGGGCAGGGGCAGGGAGCGTCCATCTCCACGGTGGAACAATGTAGATTTCACTGAGTTTCCAGAGCGGACAGAGGAGAGTAACATTGAACCCCCAAAGCAAAGTATCCTTTAAACAATCCCCTTTCATCTCATGTATCATTGTCCAAATCTCCTCCCTCAGGCAGCTAACACATTCCTCTCTTCTTCCATTTCTTTCTCTGCCGCCTCCCCTTGTTAAATCCACTCAGCTACACTAAAGACACACAGAAGAACCCACAACAAAACAAAACCCCTTTAACTGTGCACTTGACTACTTCCGAGGCTCACCCCATCGACCAGGCCATTCACGAGGAAGAAGCTGGGACCCCGGTATGGGAGGTTTGCCCCAAGTCCCCTATGAGTCCCAGGGAGATGGATTTCCTGCTCACCCACCCCTCTGGGGCCCCTGTACGGCTTCACGAGCGCAGATGATGCAAGAGGAAACCACTGTGGAATGAAGGCAGGAAGAGTTCAAGTGCACAGACTGACGAATAAGTTGGTGAGATCAGTGGATGATTGTCTTGAGGACTTGCCGGTAGGCAGTGTTTCCAAACACTTACTTGAACCCACTTTTAATCTGCTCCACATCCTTGTAAGACATAAATTTTGGCCTTCTGACCACACCTTTTTGGGTCTTGGAAGCTACGTTTGTCTGAATCATGCCTTTAGAGAGAAAAAGGAAAACAAACAAGAACCAACAATTAGTCCTAGAAAATGATGTCCTGTTATTTTCTCTTTTTTTTTTTAAAGATTTTATTTATTATTTGAGAGACAGAGATCACAAGTAGGCAGAGAGGCAGGCAGAGAGATAGAGAGGAAGGGAAGCAGGCTCCCTGCTGAGCAGAGATCCTGATGTGGTGCTCGATCCCAGGATCCTGGGATCATGACCTGAGCGGAAGGCAGAGGCTTTAACCCACTGAGCCACCCAGGCGCCCCTCCTGTTATTTTCCTTAGGCTAGTAATACAGCAAATATGCATGGCTGAACTGTAACAGGTCTGAACAGAGAAAATCTTTTCGGATGGGAATTGCTCATGATTAAAAACTTGTATCCTTCCCTGCCCTTCTGATAAGACCCAGGAAACAAAGAGGCAATGAGAGGAGCAGTCAGCAATTAATCTAATCTGTAAATCAAAGTCAGAGTAAAGGGAAGGACGAGGGCAGCCAGATAATAAACCAGCCATCAGTGATTATGGGTTGGAATGTGGTAGCTATATCTTGAAGGATCTTTCTATATCAAGTGTGAAATGTCACTGTCTTTCTTTTTTTTTTTAAGATTTTATTTTATTTATATGACAGACAGAGATCACAAGTAGGCAGAGAGACAGAGAAGGAAGCAGGTTCCCCGCTGAGCAGAGAGCCCAAGGTCCGATCCCAGGACTCTGGGATCATGACCTGAGCGGAAGGCACAGGCTTTGACCCACTGAGTCACTCACGTGCCCCGAAATGTCATTTTCAACTCATGCACCTTATTGACCCAGGGCCAAGTTGCAGCCAGAGGGAGCTCTTTACAAAGTAAATCATCTGGGTGTCCAAGCATCTGATTCTTGGTTTCAGGGCAGACTGTGATCTCAGGATGCTGGGACTGGGCCCTACATCAGGCTCTGCACTCGGCGGGGAGTCTGCATGGGATTCTCTCTCCCTCCTCCTCTGCCCCTCCCCCCGCCTACACACTTGTGCTTTCTCTCACTCTCTCAAATAAATAAGATTTAATAAAATTTAATTTAACAAAATCAATTTAATTTCATTAAATTAATTAAGCTTAAATTAATCAAAATTGATTTAATTATTGGATTAATTTAAATAACTGATTAATATTTAAATTATTAAATTTAATTTTATAAAATTAAATTGATTTTGTTAAATTAAACTTAATTAAAATTAATTTGATTTAATAAAATAAAATCTTTTTTTTTTAAGATTTTATTTATTTATTTGACAGACAGAGATCACAAGTAGGCAGAGAGGAAGGCAGAGAGAGAGGAGGAAGCAGGCTCCCTGCTAAGCAGAGAATCTGATGTGGGGCTCGATCCCAGAAACCTGGGATCATGACCTGAGCCGAAGGCAGGGGTTTTAACCCACTGAGCCACCCAGGCGCCCCTAAAATAAAATCTTTATAAAAATGAAATCATCTTACATTACTAGTGAAAGTATAATATGGCACAAACGCTTTGGAAAACAGTTGGGCAGTTTCTTACGAAGTTAAACACAGAGTACCTACTTGATCTAGCAATCCCGCTCTTTTGTACTTAACCAAGAGAAATGAAAACTTACACCCACACAAAGACTTGCGTTTAAATGATTCAAGTAGCATTATTCTAATAACCAAAAAGTGAAAACAACCAAAAAGGGGTGCCTGGGTGATTCAGTCATTAAGCGGCTGCCTGCGGCTCAGGTCGTGATCCCAGGGTCCTGGGATCGAGTTCTGCATTGGGCTCCCTGCTCGGCGGGAAGCCTGCTTCATCCTCTCCCACTCCGCCTGGTTGTGTTCCCTCTCTCACTGTCTCTGTCTTTATCAAACTAATAAATAAAATCTTTTAAAAAAAGAAAAGAAGAAAAAAAACAACCAAAAATACTAAGTGTGAATAGATAAAAACAAACCATGGTACAGCCTTAAAATTAAGTATGACTCAGCATTGAAAAGGGAAGAACTACTGTACGTGCAACGACATAGACGGGTCTAAGAAACATTCTGAGTGAAAGAAGTCAGCCCCATGCAGAGTTCATATCCTAAGATGCTCTTTATATGATGTCCTAGAATAGATAAAACTAATCTGTAGTGACAGACAGCAAATGGGTGGGAAGAGACTGCCTGCAAAAGGGGCATGAGGAAACTTTTGGGACTGATGGGAATGTTCTAGAGCTTGATCAGGAGAGCAGTTGCATCCATACATAAGTCAGTGCTCATCCAACTGCATACTTAAAATGGATGCATTTGGGGCTCCTGGGTGGCTCCATTAGTTAAACACCTGCCTTTGGCTCAGGTCATGATCCTGCGGTGCTGGGACCAAGCCCCTGTCTGGCTCCCTGCTCAGCGGACAGTCTGCTTCACCAGTCTGCTCCCTCTGCCCCTCCCCTTGGCTGTGTGCTCGCTCTCGCTCTCTCTCTCTCCCACTCTCTCAATTAAATAAAATCTTTTTTAAAAAGGAAGTATTTTATTGAAGCAATTATGCTTCATCATAGTTGATGCAAAGTGAAACACACATAGCAATAAAAAGGTAAGATGAGACGGTGCGGGGAGCCCAGGTGGCTCACTTGATTAAGCGTGGGATTCTCGATTTCGGCTCAGGTCATGATCTCAGGGTCATGGGATCCAGCCCCGGTCTGCCTCTGGATCAGGCAGGAATTAGCTCTACTCCTTCTCCCTCTGCCTGACCCTCTCTGCCCTTCCCCCACTCATCCACACCCCCCCTCAAAATAAATAAATAAATAAATGAATGACCTGGTGGCACAACTCCGTTTCAACCCTTCGTGCAGCTCTCGTCTCCTACAGATCTTCTCGCTGTTCTGCGAAACCTCCAGCTTGTCTGCCCTTCACCATCTTAGCTCCAGCCCCTCCCTCTCTTGGGGGCCCGCCTTCCCCCATGCACCAGCTGCTGCTTCCCTACCAAGGGTTCCTCTGGGGACAAAACTGGGTGGTCTCCGAGGGACTCCTCCAATTCCCTGGCTTCTCCATCACACTGCTTCATCGTCCCCAGAGCTGTCATTATTTTCAGAAATTGCCTGACGCCCGCACCCAGAACAGTGCCTAGCAACAGACCTGGCACGCCAATACCAGTTTAAAGGATGTCAGAATACAAGAAATAAGAAAAAATCACCTAGAATACCACAAACTGCTCTGAACTAGTTTCTATGAACCAAGTGAACAAAACTGAAGGTCAAATTTCTCCAGGTTCGGGAACAAGGTACATTACTAGTTCTCTCTCCACCCCTTTTTTAAATTGCCAAAACAACAGAGTAACAACCAGAGAAAAAAAATTTTTTTGATTTAAGCCATTCTTAATTTCACCATCAACAGAAGAGATTTCTGTTCTATTTCCTCTGGCCTTGGACCACGTGCATACACTGTTGCACTGACCATGCACATTAAATTAAAAAAAAACAACACTTCTCATTTAAAAAAAAAAAAACTTTTCATTTGAAATGCAACACCTAGAGAGGAAGGCACGAAAGTTTAAATTTGGGGTTTCTGCCCCATTAACAACATTAAATTTTGGTTCTAACTGTACAGTTTTTATAATCATAATTTTTAACCAGTTCTCCACCAAAATTTAATACCCCAATTGGTTTGGTCACTACGGGGCAAACCTACAGGCTGTTTCTCTACTGTAGTACGTCAAATAGGGGCTTTACTAAAGATCTTCATGCTCATTGCTTTTTTTTTCCCTCCTGGTGAATTATTTCCTTAGAAAGATTCTCAACAAAATGAAAAAGCAGGCTTCATGCCCAACACGCGGCTTGAACTCATGACCCTGTGATCAAGAGTCACATGATCTACTGACTAAGCCAGCCAGGCACCCCAAAACAAGCATTTCTTACTATCTCTTGATATGGAGAACCAGACTGCTGTCCAACATACAGTAATTGGTATAACAACCCTTCAAAGCTACATTCCTCAATACACAGTAACTGGTACAGGATCCAGATGTCAGGTACCACCTGGAACGTCAAGGACCTGAGAAAGTCTTCTTTAACCTCTTTCAAAGCACCTGCAGGGCTGATCCCGAAAGGGCAACCATCCGACCATATGCAAGGAAGGGTCCCAGGGATGCAGTCGATGGGACAGTACCTTCAGAGGGAGGGCCGTTCCCGCCCTGATCTCTTACTAAACACAACAGACTGGTCAAAGCTAAGCGGGAGGCCTTTCCACGGCAGCTCCGATAAACATGGCAGAAGGCCAAATCTTCAGTCAAGGAGATGGATAAGATCAGTGACTTAGATGATGAAGCCCAAAAGGTACAGAACAGCAAGGTTCCAGAGTCCCGAAGGCACCAGTGGGCCCAAGCAAAGTCTCTGCTGTTGTTAGAGCCGAGGCTCTCGGGCACAGGTCTCCTGACAGCCGCTGGCTGCCACCCCACCGTGCCGCCTGCCTTGCTGAAAAGCACGGCCTACACCTCCGCTCGGCAGCCACCGCCCCGTGGACACCGCATGCCACATCCCAACGACAGGCACCCCTGCCAAACGCTAAGTCTTACCCGCAAAACTCAGCTCGTAGTTCCGGGAGCCCGCGTGAAACGCCACTACGCCCCTGGGATGGCACACAAAGAAGGACTCCAGGTAGCAAGAGTCGATGCTGGAAGCTTGCTGATTGTCAGCCTAATTAAAAAAACAAAAACAAAAGTTAAAGACACTTCAGGGTAGGCTTTTGAGAAACCTCAACCGTTATATCTTATACAATTGTACTTTAGCCGTGGGATTTCAACAGGAATGCACCTTGCCTCCCAAACCGGACTGCAAAGGCAGCCGGCTTCAGGCCATGTCACATGGTCTTGTGGCGTCCCCATCACGGGGCTAGAAGAGGCCAGTCTACTTGGAGAAACGGAACCTACGCTTGGGGGATGCCTGAAAAACAGGGCTCTCTACAATGCCCTTTTCGCGCCTTCTATAAAATAAGACCCAAGCATACAGAGCCCCCTAAACCCACGGAACAGAAATCATGTCTGCCGTCGCTGTCTGACAGAATCCAACACTCGGGCATGAAGTCAGACACCGTAGCTGTTTTTAGCCCATCACGTGTGAGGAAGCAGCCTGGAGTTGTCCTAAAAGGCAGGGACGCTCCCATGGGCCCACTGTGGTCCCAGTGTAGACCACCTACCCCTTCTCCTCTGCCCTGAACCACAGGAAGCAGAGAAAATGGACCACCCCCTCCCTCCAGTCGGTCAACAACATTGAAAAAGCGCTTGGATTTGCCTCTCACTGGGACTGTGTAATGAGAGAAGAAAGGAGCACAGCCCCCCAACAATGTAAAGACAGAATCTGGTCTCAAGGCCTGTATGAAGAGTCTGAACCTCAGAATGGCTGGGTAAAGGGAAGTGTGTTGATTCTGGCAAGATGAGCCAGGCCACCATTCCACTGTCCACGCCCTGTGCCGGGGTGGCAGACCAGGACGGACTGGATGTAAGCCCGAATAGCAGGGGTTCCCGATATGTAACGGTGAAGAGACGCTGTTCCTTATGATCTAGAACGGAGGAGCTAATGACAGATAATTCCCAGCCTGTGGCAGGGAGGGTCTCCCCGTCTCTTTAAGGACAAGACCTCAGCTACGCCCACCCGTTCCCCCTTCCCCAGTGAACACGCCTGCTGGATGTAAGGGGAGAGGGGGCCACCTCGAAAGACTCCAAGGAAAACGTCCTGGATGGAGAAGGGCCGGAACGAGGTCTCCTTAGCCTGGAGAGGACTACGGTGGGGTCAGGGAAGCTGGGTTCGGGTATCCGCACACAGCGCAAAGCGGGAATAAACGAGAATGAGGTTCAGAAGCTAGAACCAGGACAGACGACTGGAAGGCACGGAGGCTACCGTTAGCAGAACTTCCTGAATGGCAGCATCCAACCATTAAGCCACACCTCGAAGGGGTTTGTTGCGACAGCGGCAGGGACATTATCCACCCAGGTAATTGTACAGGAGATTGCCATCAGCAGAGGGCCGGAGGAAATGAGACTGCCACGATTAGATGATGGGGGTGGGGGGTGAGTCACATGCCCCCCCCCCACAGGATCCCAAAGAGCAGCCGATGTGGGCAAACGCCTACAGACAGAACATAGGGGCCGGCAAGGCAGATCGGTCACCTCTGGGGACCCTGGTCTGCCACCTCGAATCTCTGTCCTAACCTCCCATTCTGACAGCTGAAGTCCCGGATCCCTCAACCGCCAGCTCAGCCCAGCAGGACCCTGTTCCTGGCTGAAGGAACCTCACAAGCTCTGGGCCAGAGCCTTTCACACTTTAATCTGTGTGTGAATCATGGTGGGCCGGGCGGGGAATCCTGTGAAAATGCAGACCAAGATGCAGGGTTTTTAATTCTGCTTGTCAAAGGGCTCCCGTGGTGCCTGTGTTGCTGGTCTGGGATCTGACTTCAACTCGCAAGGCTTCGGGGTCTGCATCCATGTTGTCTGCTGGAACTTTCTGGAATGTTTCCCTGGAAATGTTCTCTTGTGTTTTCCTGTTTGATAGCCACTAGCTACAGGTAGCTGTCTGGGACTAGTGTGACCAAGGAAGTGAAGTGTTCATTTTATTTGAATGTAACGAATTGAACGAAAATGAAATAGTCACCACAAGCGGCTAGTGGCTGTCATACTGGACAGAGCGAGGCAACTTCTGTGTCTGAGTGTCTGAACAGCCCAGTGTGCCTCCCACCTGGTCCGCCCTCGGGTCCCTCCCTCTCACCATACTCCAGTTTTGAGGAAGTGAAGGAGTGACTGGGCCTTCAATGATTTATTCTCCCAAAAGACTTGAATGTGTATCTCCATTTCCGTAACCAGGTCCTGGCTTTTGTCCTGTGCGCACATGACTGCCTTGGTCTTGGTTTCTAGAGCGATGGCGTGCCTTGGCCCTGGGTGATTCTCTCCGGCCATGGACTCCTGCCCCTCACCCCAGCTGTCACAGCCACTAAGCTTGGCTCGCAGCCAGCATCTCTGCGGTCTGGACCTGCAGGTGCTGCCCAAAGCAAACCCCATGGCGACCAGGCCTGGCCCTCCAGTCACTCCTGCTGCCCCTCCTGCTGTCACTCCATCCTGCACCATGGCGGCTCCCCTGCCCGGCTATGCAACCATCACTCCTCCCAATGCCACATCCTCGCCCTGTTTACCATCTCCGTAGGGACAAGTCCTGGCTCAGCACCTGAGCTTCCATACAAGGAAATCAAGGCTACATTCCGAAGAGTTCACAGTCCAAGAACATGCACCTACCCTTGGCTGGCAAAAGCCATTCATTCTCCCAGTTTCTACTAGGGGGACTCCTAACCCAGAAATCTGAGTTGCCCCAATTTTATTAAAAATTCAGCTGCAAGAAATACAACCTGTAGGACTCTCCCCATCTGAAGGCTATACAGTCCACTCTTCTCCCCAAATATTCTAACCTCTACACTGGATCAAACCAGGCCATCAAAGAGCTACAGACTTGACCGATGTTTACTTCACCTGGACAGACAGCAAGGAAAACATCAAACCTAGGGCCTAATTTCCTTTGGGTTTTTTTAGTAACAGAAAAGCCAAGGGTGCCTGGGTGGCTCAGTCAGGTTGGCAACTGCCTTTGGCCCAGGTCATGATCCTGGGGTCCCGGGATCAAGTGCCACATCGGGCTCCCAGCTCCATGGGGAGTCTGCTTCTCCCTCTGACTTTCTACCCTCTCATGCTCTCTCTTACTCATTCTCTCTCTCAAAATAAATAAATAAAATCTTAAAAAAAAAAAAAAACCAGAAAAGCCAACTCAATTTATATAATGATGGGTCTAATTAATATGAGGGAGTCATAATTTAGTCACATCACCAAGAACATATGCCACAGATTAAAGGAATCCAACAACATTCTACATGCTTGCATAAAATTCCAGGTTACATTCTAGAACTCTGCACTTAACGCAGATTGAACGTCCCAAGGAGAACTTCGTATCAAGAAGTTCTATCAGACGGGACTCCTGGGTGGCTCAGTCGGTTAGGTGTCTGCCTTTGGCTCAGGTCATGATCCTGGGAGGGGTCCCGAGATCGTGCCCCACAACAGGCTCCCTGCTCAGCTGGGAATCTGCTTCTCCCTCTCCCTCTGCCTCTCCCCACTGTTCGTGCTATCCTTCCGCCTGCCACCTCCCCCCTGCTTGCTCTCTCCCACTCTCTCTCTGACAAATCAATAAAATCTTTTTTTAAAAAAAGTTTCATCAGAAGTTTCTTGGGGCGCCTGGGTGGCTCAGTGGGTTAAGCCTCTGCCTTCGGCTCAGGTCATGATCCCAGAATCCTGGGATCAAGCCCCACACTGGGCTCTCTGCTCAGCAGGGAGAATTCTTCCTCCTCTCTCTCTCTGCCTGCTGCTCTGCCTACTTGTGATCTCTGTCTGTCAAATAAATAAATAAAATCTTTAATAATTAGAAAAGAAAAGAAGTTTCTCGATTTCTTGATGTTTTACTAGGGACCATGAGCACTGGAACTTGTGTATATTTAAATATCATCTATTCCCCACTGATAGTCCTCCTTGACTTCTGGGACCCCGATGTCCCTAGAAGGCAAATCTTTTCCAACCCTCTTCCCCTCTTCCCAAAAACCGCAAGTATTTGACATAAGAACCACTGAGGCCTATGGTTTATTTTTATTTTAACCAAGGCTAATTAACTTGAGTTTGTCATACCTATTTCCACAGTCAACTCACAGAATCACTTTTACAAAACTGCACTTTGACATCATCCTTGGCTGGACCATGGAGAGAACCTGGACAGTGGTTGGCATCACAGGGGTTTTCACTCCATCCTGTTCTACAAGCCACCACAGGACAGAGAAGAGTGAAGGGGACAAGAGACCAACAGACCGGGCTCTGAGCCCCTCTCCTGTTTCCACAGGGCAGCTCTGCTCTACCCCCCCAATCCTTCATTTGGGTTCTGTGAGCGACAGTTTGCTGACACGGCTCTGCGGCGAAGCCAGCGGGGAAACCACTGTACCACGAAGAGCTGAGCCGGGAGGGCTCCTGGGGAGGACCTCACTGGCTGTTCCCCTCTCTGTGGCCCCAGAGGAGAGGGTCTCCTCAGGTTCCACTGACAGAAAAAAGCAATGCTTCTCCGGAGGAACTGCTGTGTTCTCCCCGTGGAGGCGCAGCTGATGCTGTGACAGACGGTGCTTCCCCGAGAGCTCCGGGTGTGAGGCCGCTCACAGCCAAACTCAGGGCCCGTCGACGTCTATGCAGAATAAAACCTTTCGCTGGCATTTCATTGTCCCCACTTCAGCTCTGGCTTCATTTTTTTTTTTAATTTGTGTTTATTTTGTTTATTTATTTATTTGCTTATTTTAAAAGATTTTATTTATTCATTTGTCAGGGAGAGCGCACGCACAAGCAGGGGGCATGTGGAGAGGGAGAAGCAGACGCCCCGCAGAGCGGGGAGCCCGATGTGGGGCTTGATCCCAGGACCCCAGGATCATGACCCCAGCAGAAGGGGTCAGATAACTCCCTTATCTGAACTTCTATGGTCTGTTTCCATGTCCCTGGGGGGTGGGGTGGTAAACCTGCCATCTTCCAGGTTCGGTCCTTCCCATCCATCTGAATCCAGACCCTGCCGGGATCCTGGAGACCAGTTTTCCGATCTCTCACCCTGCCTTGTCCACTGGCTGGAAGCAGGAGTCTCTGTGTAGTTACAAACTCACACAGAGGAAGCTGGCTCAAGGTTCCACCTCGGTCCCTGATCGTGAGGAAAGAAGAATGTGGGCCTGACTCAGCTCTCAAGGGTTTCCCTGTAAATAATTCACAGATGCTGTTGCTTATGGCAACAGAGTATACGCTTGCTAGGAAAAACGCAGACACACTGTGCGTAACATGAAAAAGCACTATTGCCGCTACCCCGTCCCCTCTTGCGTCAAACATTTTACTGGTGGTTTCTCTGAAGATGTCAAGAGCCCCCGCGAGGAGGAAGGTACTCACCTCTTCTCCATATTCAACCCACTTGTTCGATTCACTGTTCCAGTACCAAATCCACTTCGTGGCAAAGACAAAATTGGTCAGCGCTATGACCGACGAAGGCGTAGATATGCGTCGGATAGGGTTAAAATTACAAGTCATTTTCTGGAAATCGATGTCTTTATCTCCAATAGAAAAGCTGAGAGAGAAAAGCTTAAAGTTAACAGAGTATTTCATCGACCTCCATCTTCTAAAATCTGTTCTTCCCTAACAAAAGCACAGAATTAAGATCTTCGAGCTGACCGGGATCTTTAAATTTTTTTTTTAATATTTTATTCATTTATTTGACAGACAGCGATCACAAGTAAGCAGAGAGGCAGGCAGAGAAAGAGGAGGAAGCAGGCTCCCTACCGAGCAGAGAGCCAGATGTGGGACTCGATCCCAGGACTCCGGGATCATGACCTGAGCTGAAGGTAGAGGCTTTAGCCCACTGAGCCACCCAGGTGCCCCTAAATTTTCTTTATAAAGCTCCAGGTCATACATAAATAAGAAGAAAAAAACTGAAATGCAGAGAGGGTAGGTAAGTTACCCACCCCATATAGTTAACGATGTCACAAAATATATTCTCTCCTCAACAAATATGCCAGAATAAAATGGACCCACACAAAAAAAAAAAAATGATTGGCTCAATGTCAGAAACTCACATTAGGTCGGGTTTTTCAAGAATTATTATTTAAATAGCTACAGGAAGCCTGGAAGGTTAAAGTTATTTTCATAATAATATTAAGACATTATTTTGCCTTTTTCACTTTCATACTCTCACAGGTGCAGTGGAGTTTTCCAGAGGCTACAGGATGTGTGATTCTATAACAGATTAAAGAGATTTTTCAAAATATAAAACAATGTCATTCTTCTGAATGACTTTTTCTGTTTCACTTTGGAAAACAGGTATTATTTAGTTATATACACATATATACAGTTATTACATGTAACTATTTATAGTAATTATATCTACTTACAGGTAGATGAAAATATGGTATTTATGTTACCATAAATGAGTTTATTGTTATTTTTCAATGAATCCATAAATATTGAATTCTTTCCAGTTTTGATTTAATATGGTAAATACTGACAGCTATAATTCACATGAACAGAAGTTCTTTGGGATCCTCAATATATCTGAAGACTGTAGAGGGGTCCTGAGACCAACAAGCTGGAAAATTATTGCTCTAAGAAACATCTCCTAAATCAGTCGTTCCCAATGAAGAAGTTTTATCCCCAGGGAACATGCAGCACAGTTTGAAAGACATTTTTGGTTATCCATAACAGGAATCTAGTGGATAAACGCCAAGAATGCTGCTCAAACAGGCCCCCCCCAAACAAATAATTATCTAACCCCGAAAGTCAATAGTGCTAAGGTTGAGAAAGGCAGCTTCAGAATTACCTAGGGGGAAGAAACACACCTCCAAACAAGAAAGTAGCTGATGCTGCCCTCTAGTGGCAAAATGCAGTAACACACTCTCCACCAAAAATTCACTCTCCGATGATGGCATGTAAACCATTGCCCCACCCCACCCCACTTCCACCCCCGCAAAGAATTTCCTTATAACAGAAAGGAGGAGGAGGAGGAGGCAGCGGGGGAGGAGGAAACAGAATCATAAATACAGAAAACAAATCGGTGTTGCCAGAGTTGGGGCGGGGGGGGGTTGGGGGATGGGCAAAATACGTGAAACGGAGTAAGAGGTACAAACTTCCGGTTATAAAATAAATCACAGGGATGAAAAGTACAGCATAGGGAATGAGGGGAAAAAAAGAGTTTCCTTAATAAAACTAGGATGCACCTTATAAATATGGTCATGAGTGCTATCACCCAACTTACCCCCTGGCAGAAACAGAAATGTAAGGTATCCTTTCAGGTACCTCCAGGATAGAGAAAATTGCAAACATAAGAGAAGATATAAAATGCTCAAGTAGACAACAAAATTCTGCACTAGAACTATATGAAATTACTCAACGCGTGTTCCACAGCTATGAAATTATGCCAGCGGCTCTTCTGAGCTAACATCACTGTACTTGTCACGGTCCTAGTGTGAGTTCACAGGAATACCCACCGACCTCCGCAATGTGTTTTTCTGCAGGACACAGTGATGGTAACTGTGTCACTGCTCATATCGCACGAGTTAGCAAACAGTCCCAGAACCCCTAGTACTAGCCAGGCTCTTTGTGACTTCAGATCTAGCTCAGGTTTTCCTTCATGAACTCAGCAGGCATCTGCCATCTTTATCTCAAGAGGAACCAGAAACCTGAGTGCGATTCTGAAGGAAAATGTTTTTTTTCTTCTTGCCATGAGCGTAGCACCATGTTTTGTTTTGATGATGCCGTGGACCCCACAAGACAGAGTCCGGCCACCAACTTACGTGTGGATTTGGGGGTCACAATAGGCCTTCTCGATATTCTCCATGGGCTGGAGATCCATCCAGGTGTTTCCAAGCCACATCTGCCACCGGTAGGGCAGGTGGAAGTGAACTTTGTTGCAGCTTTCTACAAAGACAGAGAGGAGGTCTGAGGGTCTGCTGAGTGTGGGCTCTGACCAATTCCACCAAGTTTGCTGCTGACTTTCCCCATCGAAGGCCTGCCTTTCCCTCTCTGCCAGACCTGCATGCAAGCACATTTCCAGTCTACACCTTTGCCCACGCTGGTTCCTGCCCACGCTGCCCCATATCTGCATCTTCAGCTTCCCTTGTCACCAATAGAGACTCATCAGAAAACAGAAATTTCCCACTCCCCAAGGAGTCACTTTATCCGCACGGAAATCTGACGTCATCATAAATGTACTATTACTGTTTCTGGGGTACATCGTAAATGTACATCGTAATAGTACATCAGAAATGTACTATTACCCCTTCATGGTACCAAGGGGTACCACGGAGACAAAATGCGCTCCAGCGTCCACAACCGTATGCATTTCCTCGAAGCCTGGCCTAAGATAGGGCTCTTCCAGAAAGATTCCCTCACTCATCTCACTCTGCTCTGATCTGACTCGTACTTTGCATTCCCTTAGCCCTAATTCAGTCCCCAGCTGAAACTTCTGTTACTTATGCATTTACTTGTGGCATGCAGTTTTCTCATTAGTGGATATTTGATGCGCCCTCCATCACAAACTCAGAAAAAAAAGCCTGCCTCACTGCGTGGCTTTCGTCCCCTCCGCATGACTCACGCGGGCTCTTGCACAGACAGCTACAAAATGAGTGCTTGCTGGCATTAACATCATAAGCCCGTTAACACAGGAATGCAGAAAATAGTTCCGTCTTTGAAAATCTGCATTCCCTTAGGTTTAAATCATTTTGAAATGCTCAAAAAACATGTGATTACTTTAGTATTTTTCCTTTAAGATTTTATTTATTTTTTTTAAGATTTTATTTATTTATCCGACAGACAGAGATCACGAGTAGGCAGAGAAACAGGCAGAGAGAGAGAGGAGGAAGCAGGCTCCCCACCGAGCAGAGAGCCCGATGTGGGGCTCGATCCCAGGACCCGGGATCATGACCTGAGCTGAAGGCAGAGGCTTTAACCCACTGAGCCACCCAGGTGCCCCCCCCTTTAAGATTTTATTTTTAAGTAAGCTCTACACCCCATGTGGGGCTCGAACTTACAACCAGAGATCACGCTCCCCTGACTGAACCAGCCAGGTGCCCCGCACGGAGTCTGCTTGCGATTCTCTCTCCCTCTCCCTCTCCCCCTTCCACCCGTGCTCTCTCTCTTTCTCTCTCAAATAAATAAGGTTTTAAAAGTAAAACAAAATAAAACCAGAAGAGGCAGACTGAAAACTATAGAACCATTCGTGATTCATGCCCATTCCAATGGTGGCTCTAAAACCAAAGCAACACAAAACAAAAGCAATTGTTGGCAAGGAGACAGAGAAACTTGAACCCTTGTGCACTGCTACAGAAAACGTAAAAATGTGTAGCCGCTGTGGAAAATGGTGTGGCAGCTTCTTGAAACGTTAAACATGCAATCATCAAAACAAATTGTTTATTTTTTTTAAAAGATTTTATTTTTTTATTTATTTTTTGGAGAGAGAGAGAAAGAAAGAGCACAATCAGGGTGAGCAATAGGCAGAGAGAGAAGCAGACGCCCTGCTGAGTGGGGAGCCCAATGCGGGTCTCAATCCTGGGACTCCGGGATCATGACCTGAGCTGATGGCAGATGCTTAACCAACTGAGCCAGCCAGGCGACCCCCAAAACAAAATTTTTGGATAAACACCAAATTACCATGATATCCAGCAATTCCACTTCTGGGTGTATATCCCAAAAGAAGTGAAAGCAAGGTCCTGAGCAGATCTCACACACGCAAGCCTTATTCACAACAGCCAGAGGGTAAGCAACTCAAATATCCATCACAGATGAATGGATAAACAAAATGTGGCAAATATGCACAATAAAATATGATTCAGCCTTAAAAAGGAAAAGGTAATTCTCACAGAGGAAATTCTCTTTCCCATGGATGAATCCTGAGGACGTGACACAAAGTGAAATAGGGCAGCATCACAGAGACAAATCCTGTGTGACCCCCCTCATGAGGGACCTCTAGTCGTCCCCCTCAGAGAAACAAAAATTAGAACGGCAGCTGCCAGGGCATAAAAGAGCTGCTGCTCAAAGGGCAGTAGTGTTTTACTTCTTCAAGATGAAAAAAGAGTTCTGGAAACGCATTGAACGATAATGTGACTCTAACCCTACTGACCTATACACTTAAAACCGATTAGGATGGGGCACCTGGGTGGCTCAGTCGGTTAGGCATCTGCCTTCAGCTCCAGTCATGATCTTAGAGTCCTGCGATGGAGTCCTGCCTCGGGCTCCCTGCCCAGTGGGGACCCTGCTTCTCCCTCTTCCTCTGCCCTCCCCCCACTCCCGGGCACACGTGCTCTCTCTCTCTCAAATAAATAAAACCTTTTTTTAAAAAAAATGATTAGGATCGTAAAATCTATGTTAAGTATATTTTACCACAATTAAAAAGGGAAAAAAAGCACTTAAGTTAAAGACTTAGGATTTCAAGAACACAAGGCCACAATCTTCCTTTTCTGACACCAGGTGTTGAGTCTAAGACCACGAAGGGGTCCAACAGAGGGGCTCCAATGGGATGCTGGGGCCCGGGACAGAGGCGTGAAGTGAGCAGGCGGTCTCAGGCTACAAGGGCTACTATCTGTCCCAAACACGGTTCCATGGGACGCAGCTCTGTAGGAAGCCCGGTGGGAGGGGACAGTGAACAAGTGTGGCTCCCAGACTGTGGCGTGCAGGACTCTCAGTACATGTGTGAGAAATGGCCGCAGAGAGCCCATGGCCCGGAACAGACATGATGCCTAAGGGACAGGACGTGAACTGTGGAAGTGTGTCCGCTGGGACACTTTTATTTTTTTGGATTTGTTTTCTTGTTTGTTTGCTTTAGCATATGAAAAGAGGGTCCCTGACAAAGTATAATATTTCACCTAAGCGTGAATCCCAAAAGTTTAATATCACGCAACGATCCAGAACACAGGCTGGCTGGGCAATTTAGAGTCAAAACCCAACTTGGCTACTCTAACCTCTCAGTGACTCTACTTTCCACATCTGTGAAATGGGTTAACAACAGAACCTGCTTCTAGGGTTGTTCTGAAGTTTAAAGACGATGCACCTAAGTTTCCTGGCAATGCACCTAATACAGCAAATGCTCAGTAAATGTCGGCTTCTAGAAAGTCCTTAAGTTACTCACCAACTTGACAGCCCCTACACAGATGGTCAAGACAAATTTCCTTTGAGCCACAATCAGCCATCCTGGAAGAGCTGGTGCTCTCAACGTCCGACGCAAAATCTGTGGAAAAAAAAGATGAGGCGTGGATGTCAATCGTAGTGCTTAGACCAAAAATCAAGATACCTGATCTCACAATGGGAGAAAGTGTATGTCACGGGCACCATGTTCAAGAAAATTCCAGATTCGTGTGTTGCTCCTGAGAGCCTAGACAGCCCCTCCATAAAAGCAAACAGGAATGTCTGGGTCATGCGAGAGGTATGCTTACTGTTTAACCCATGACCACTCCCGTTCTCAGGAAACATGGCAGCTTACCCCACATGCCGCAACTGTTGGTACTTGAATCTTCGCATCAGTCTCCTCACCAGGACCACCCCTTAACCAAACCCTCTAACTCTGTGCCCTTTAGTAACTACTGGGGAACGTCCCCAGAGAGGCCACCAGCCATACCCGCTCTGCTGCCGACACAAGACATGGCGCCCCCGTTGTCCTTCGGTGACTTACACGGAGCACATCTCGGGGTCCTCGCAAGCTCACTGGCGGGGCTCACCAAGACGGGGGCAGAGTTCTGACCATGACTCGCATACGCTGCACTTCTGTCACTTGAGGAGGACGTCGAGGATGGCACCTTGGACGGAGTACGGACTTGTGGTGTGGGGACAGTGGTCTCCCAAGGTGTCGACAGGACCTGGCCTTCCAGATTCTGACTTCCAAAGCACGGCGCGTTTTTATCCCCTCTGAATGGCAACGCGAAGTCAAAACCAGTGGCCCCGGTTTTACAGACTTTGGCGGTTTCATCCGCAACTTGACTAGAGCCATTTGGTGTGCCGTGGACAGAGTGATTAGCCCACACTGTCTTCTCTCTGCATTGACCATTCACAGACGCCATGGCAGGGTCGTTGCCACCTGCAACTTTGCCGGTGGTCTGGACATTACCGTGAGTGGTTCCGGGGTCCCGATTCCTAGGTAGCGATTTTTCCCTCTGTCCGCCGGCTGCAGCTTTGTAACTGAAAGATCTTGGGGAAGTTATATCTGCGGCCGTTCCATCAACATTATTACTAAAAAGTGGGCCATACTGGACATTCTGCTTCCCGCGTCTGCCCTCGGCGTTCACGCCATCTGAGGAGAGCAGGCCTGTGTTCTTCCTGGCTGTCATGGCATCGGGTGTCTGTGGAGAACCTAGAGGAGAGCCAGGGGCAGCCTGACTCTGCGAAAACAAACTCTCTCTCCCGGTGCCTTTGCCATTCAGCCAGGATGCAGGGCCCTTCCGGCTGGCAGCAGGCTTTGAATCGGAAGGGAGGTAAACGCTACCTTGATTCCCATAAAACAGATCCTCTGGGCTGCCATTCTCCAAAAACCGCTGGCTTCCTCCCACTTGACCTCTTCCTCTGACATGGTCCTTGTGAGGCGGGACAGGGGAAGGCTGAGGGCCATCCTGACTTCCCAGATGCACGAACTTGTGGGCCAGGTCCTCTAAGGGCACGTCCTCCTGGGAAAGCCTGTGGCCGATCTGATCTGCAGCGGCCGTGCAGGACTTCTGAGTAGAGGCTGAAGCCGATGGAAGAAATTCCACGCTGCCATGAAAGGACCGGTCTCTGCTCTTGCTTCTCCCTCGGTAGGCCGGGTCTCTGCGATAGGCTGGAGGACCTGGGGAAAAAAAGATGAAACCAGGAAAATGAGCACAGACAGGTGTGGGTTCTCCTCAGCTTCTCCAAGTTTGCTATCTGAGTTCTGTCAGATTAGTGTCCCTGTCTAGTGCGTCCGCACCTTGAGAACAGTGTTAAAAGATGATGAAGGAATCTATTGTTCTGCTGGAAGGGCAGGAAACACCACCCCCACGGTCTACGTTGAGACTCGGAGTGACCCTGGATCTTCTCGACTTCTCTCCAGAGCCTCAGATGTAATCCCACCCCCCCAGCCCCCAGACTCTTAGGTAGGGCTGTCTACTGTGCTCTAGTTCAAAGTCAACTTTCACCGCTCTGACCAAGGGAGACGCATGCGAATGCGAGTCAGGAGGGACTCTCCAAGTCATTAAGATTTGTGACAAAGGTTCCCAAACAAATTAAAGATTCATCAATCAATCCATCCATCCACCGTGTTAAGTTCTGAGTCCATTTAATCCGGTAGTTTTTCCAGAGTTTTTCATCTCATCACCAAATGCCCAAGCTTAACTGAGAAACGTCAAAAAGAATTAGCCTCTCAACAAATCGCATGAGTCACACTCCCTGGGAAGAGGAGGAAATGAGGGAGCGTGCGTGTTTGTGAGTGTGTGTGAAGAGTGTGTGGGGGAGGTAGGGGTGTGTGTGTGACATTTATGTGTGGTGTGTATCGTGCTGGATGTGCGTGCACACGTGAGGGGTGTATGTGTGTAAGACTTATGTGTGGTGTACACGTGTGAGGGCCGTGTATATGTGTGAGAGAGAGATACACGTGTGTGATATGTAGCTGGTGTGTGAGATGTGTCTGTCAGTAAGGTGTGTGTGTGTGTGTGTGGTGTGTGAGGTAAGTGTGCATGGTGTGGAAGCATGTGTGTTTCTGTGTGGCCTGTACAAGTGTGGGGTACGTGTGTATACGTGTGGCATGTGTGTTGTGTGTACCTGTGTGTGGTATATGAGCCTTGTTATTGTGTGTGGAGAAGGGTGGGAAGAGGGACTTTCTCCTTCAAACTCAGAGAACAGCAGTAATAGAGTGAAAGCAAACATCCTTCTCCTGCCAACAAAATAGCTAATCAAGTAAATTAACCAGGAGGGATAATAAAGATCTCTCTCACATACAATGTATTTATTTTGGGAAACTATGCCAGAAAACACCCCTTCAGGGGTTCCCCTGTTCAGAGAGCATTGATGTGGGAGAAAAACACCAGAGAGGGGACCAGAACACACAAGCTCGCTGTGAGACCTTGGAAATTTGTTTTTCATTTGTTCACAGTGAAAAACGATTTAAGACTCCTTGTGATGTCATTTAAAATTTCTGAGACTCAGGGTGCCTGGGTGGTGTACAGTTAGTACACATCCAACTCTTGATTTCAGCTCAGGTCATGACCTCAGGGTCCTGAGATCAAGCCCCGCAGCGGGCTCCATGCTCAGTGTGGAATTTGCTTGAGATTCTCTCTCTCTGCCCCTCCCACTCGTGCTGTCTCGCTCTAAAAATAAATAAAATCTTATAAATAATTTCTGAGCCTTGGTCTCCTTATCAACTAAATGAGGCTAATAATACACCTTCCTTTCTTCACAGCTTTGCTGTCAGGAACAATGATGAGATATTTTGGGTGAAAAATCCCTGGTTCATAATAAAGCCTGTCTCAAATATAAGGAGGTGTAATTGTTTATTATGTACTCTAGAATCTTAGAATTATGTATTCTATTTGCTTTATAAAATTCACCTCTTTCACTTCCGTTTCAGACAGGCTCAAAAAATTGCAAGGGTTATTATCATTGAACAATGTGAAAATGATCACAAAATGGAACTGATCCCTTCACACCCATTAAGATGACTGTTATCCTAAAAACGGAAAATAACACGTATTGATGAAGAGGTAGAGAAAATGGAACCCTTGTGTGGTGAGGGTGAGAATACAAAATGGCGGAGCTGCTGTGAAAATGGGATGACAGTTCCTCAAAAAATTAAACCGAGCATGATCACATGACCCAACAATTCTACTTCCGGGTACATACCCGAGAGAATTGAAAGCAAGTCCCCAAGCAGGTATTTGTGCACCCATGTTCACAGCAGTTATTACTTACAACAGCTAAAGGTAGAAGGAACTCAAGTATCCAACCAGGGACGAAGGGAGGAACAAAATGGGGCATATACATACAGTGTGGAGTGTTACATAAAGCAAAATAAGCCAGTGTCTCAAAAAGACAAATCATACATGATTCTATTTCTATTTGGTCCCTAGAGTAGTCATATTCATGGAAACAGAAAGCAGAACGGTGGTTGCCAGGGGCTGGGCAGAGGAGGAAGGAGGTATTGTTTCATAGGTATGGAGTTTCAGTTCTGCAAGATGAAGGGAGTTTGAGAGATTGGCTGCAAAACAACGTGAGTGTACTTAATGTTGCGGATCACTTAAAAATGGTTCATACATTTCCTGTTCTTTGAAACATATGTTGTATTCACTCTTGTATGATATCACTTACAGCAAAAAGATACAATTTATAATTTTTTACTTTTATATAATGTTGTCCAATAAACATTTTTATCTTTAAAAAAAATGGTTCAGATGGGGGCACCTGGGTGGCCCAGTCATTAAGCATCTGCCTTTGGCTCAGGGTCCTGGGATAGCGCCCCGCATTGTGTGCCCTGCTCTGCGGGAAGCCTGTTTCTCCCTCTCCCACTCCCTCTGCTTGTGTTCCCTCTCTTGCTGTGTCTCTCTCTATCAAATAAATAAAATCTTTTTTTTTAAATGGTTCATATGGTAAATTTTGCTAGGTATATTTTTACTGCAATTCGTAAATTATATATAATTTATATATATATATATATTCCTTTTTTTGAAAAGGAAGGACATGCTATAACATGGGTTGGATGAACCTCAAAGACATTATAGAAATGAAATAAGCCCGTCACAAAGTATATATCCTATATAACTCCCCTTCTATGAGGATGCTGGAGAGGTCAAATTCATAGAGACAGAAAACAGAATGGCAAGTTGCTAAGTGCAGGCACAGGAAGGAATGGGGTTATTGTTTACTGTGTACAGAGTTTCAGTTCCGAAAGACGGAAAAGTTCCAAGGATCAATGTGGCGATGGCCGACAACAGTGTGAACATAATACCATAATGTACACTTAAAAATGGGTAAGGGGGGGCGCCTGGGTGGCTCAGTCGGTTAAGCATCTGCCTTCGGCTCCGCTCATGATCCCAGGGTCCTGGGATCGAGCCCCACATCGGGCTCTCTGCTCAGCAGGGAGCCTGCCTCCCCCTTCCCTCTCTCTGCTTCTCTGCTACTTGTGATCTCTGTCTCTCTCTGTCAAATAAATAAATAAAATCTTTAAAAAAAATGGTTAAAGGGGTCAATTTTATGTTATCTCTTACCACAACTTAAAAGGTAAAAATAAATACATTTTTAAAGAAATAGTATTAAGGACTGTGAATTAAATTGTGTTTGCTTTGCATTAATGCTAGACTTCCTGTATTAACTGTACTGTGGTTACGGAAGAGAGTGGCTCTGTTTTAAGGACGTGCATGCTTATATACACAGGTGTACAGGTGTGTGGCTCCTGAAGGCAGCATACTCAAGCGCTCTACCCACAAAAATGTTATGTGTGTGCGTGTCAGTGTTGACATGTGCACAAAGATCGAGAGAAAGTGACAAAACAATGGCGACAAAACACTACTGGGACAAAATGATAATAGCTGAGGGGAAAAAAGCTTTTAGAAAACAATAGGGACCCCTGGGTGGCTCAGTCGGTTAAGTGGCTGCCTTTGACTCAGGTCATGATCCCAGGATCCTGGGATCGAGTCCCGCATTGGGTTCCCTGCTCAGCACAGAGCCTGCTTCTCCTCTCCCTCTGCCTGCCACTCCGCCTACTTGTGCTTTCTCTCTCTCTGACAAATAAATAAATAAAATCTCTTTAAAAAGAAAAGAAAAGAAAAATGATAAACATTTTAACAAATGGGGGTGAAGAATGCTTAGCATGTAAGTCAAGTTGCAGAACCGCATATATGCTATGATTGTAACGCAGTAAAAGTATGCACACACACAGACAAGGTCTGAAAGCAACAACAGTCTCACATGGGGAGGTAGAATGCTTATAGGCAAAGTCACACTTCCCTTGTGATGTCGGTTTGTTTCTGTTTCCTCTGTTAACGGAAACGTGGAAAGCAGTTACCTCTGTGCCCGCTGTGTTTCTTTGGGTTGTGTTTGCTGTTGCAGATGTCCTGGATGTTCTGGACCACGCTGGAGCTGAGCCCGTGCTCTCTCATGATGGCCAGCACCTTTCTGTCCATCAGGTTATGGGACCTGAGGCAGTTGGTGTAGCCACAGTTCCCTCGGGTGAAGTGCTCGCAGATGTGGAGCCTTTCACACTGTGGATACTTGTCGCATATCACTTTTCGGCCCTCTCCCTTGTAATTTTTGCATATCTGCAGAGAAAGAAACAGACAATAGCCAGGGACATTAACCCCTGCCCACATCTGCCGCAGTCATTAAGGAAAGCCCAAGTCAACAAAAATGTTGGCCGTAAGCAGATAACCCGAAGGAAAGAAATACATGGGGTCTTTCACACTCATAAGATGAGTTGTATCACACCGATAATTAATTTGCGGTAGAAGAGGACTGCCCACTAGCTAAACGAGCCACGAATTTAATCACCCTTTGGAAGAATCAAAGTAAGATGGCCATGGCCAGCTGCAGAGAGGACCAAACAAGACCCAAAAGGAGCCCTACATTACAAAGGAACCCCAAAGAGGAAGGTTATCAAGTCATTCTGCATTTGGGGGAGGGGGAGACCTGGCTGGTTCAGACGGTGGAGCATGTGACCCTTGATCTCAGGGTTGCGAGTTCGAGCCCCACACTGGGTGTGGAGATTACTTAAAAATAAAAATCTTTAGAAAAAAAAAAGGACATGCGGGTCTTCCTTGCAGCTGGTGTCTCTGCGAGGCAGAATGTGACAAGGGTTCTCAAAAGATCAACTAAAGAAGGTAATTTTTCTATTTCTATGTAAATAGCCCTGCAGACATATAGTTCTTACTGAAAAGAGGGCATACGTATTTCTCACTGAGGTCCTGTTGTGGAGGCCGGACCGTATGACACAGGACGGGAAGCAGCGGATTTCAAAGTCCACAGCGGCAGCCCCAGATCCAGCTCTGTGACATCACCTGAATTACCGACTCCCCCGGCCTCTGTCTCCTTTGCTGTGAAGGAGCAAAATATTTGCTCTGTCCCCCCAACCCAAGTAATTGAGTGGATTACATAATAAAATATGTAAATGTCCAAAATAGAAAATGCACGGCCCATGTTTGAATCGTTACATAAAAGAATCAAAACATTTATAAACTGTTTCAACAGAGGGAGCAGACCGGATCCGCCTGGATCCGCCTGGTTCGCTGCGATCTATCTGGGAGGCAAGGACATTCCGACTCTAGCAACAACAATACAACAATTTAGGTACACAGACAACTTCGAAAACCTGATTCAAGTAGCTATCACTGCTTTCAAGTCTAGTATTCAGATTTTAGACTCTAGACCAGCAGGGTTCTAAGTGGGGTCCCTGGACTGGCAGCATCAGCGCCTCCTGGAAACTGATCGGAAATGCAAATCCCCAGACCCGGTCCCACGGCTACAGTCAGGACCGCCGGAGGTGGGGTTCAGCACGCTGGTGTAAGAAACCAGGTGATTCCAAGGCTCACTAAAGTTTGAGAACCAGCGTCCTCAAGGCTCTGGCAGAAAAAGAATAATTAGCAACTTCACAAATGACACTTTGGTTAACGATCCTAGGACGGTTCTAATGCGTAGGTAGGAATGCTCCTGGCCTTGATTAGGGCAGGACCAGTGACAGCATTTCTACCTTCAATAAGCACATTTACATTTTACAAGCTTATAAACCAGGAAGTCAGGTTTGCCGCATGCTTTTATGTTCTCACAAGGCAAGGCAAAGCAAGAAAGTGTGAACTCTCGGAGGTCTTGTCCACTGCTGCCTCCAACATTTAATTCAGTGCCCATAATTTGCAGGCTCCTAAATGTCAGTCGAACGAATGCGCAACTGCAAATGACGTGAGACCCAGAGGGAGTCCCTGTTTGTGCCAGATCACACAGACTCAGGACCGTGAAACTACTCAGCTTACTCTTGTGTTAAGAAAATAGGTATGGACAATATGCAGATGAATGAGTGTGGCTGGGTTCCAATAAAACCTTATTCGTAAAACCAGGGGGCAGGCCAAATTTGGCCCCTAGGCCAATGTTTGATGAACTTGGATCTAGACTGTCAAGTGACAGAGAAGTAAAATGCCATTTTATTTGAATCACTCCATTTTGGGGTTTCATTGGTGCAACAGCTTTGCCTATAATCCTCAACCAATATACCCCATTGTCTCCCAAAACCTCAATTCAAAGACCATCTCCTTCCAGGAAGCCACCTAGATGGACAGCAACCCCTAGTCCTACTACTGTATCTTCAGGTTACTTCAAATAGGAAGGAAATTGCTGGAATCTTGAGGTCACTAAGCAACAGTCACCTGCTGACTGCTCTCTGCAGAGCCTGCTGGTAACTTTGAGTCCTTTGTGTTCCTCTTCCAACACATCCATGACACAACACAGCCGATCATACCCTCCTTGCTGCTAAACTAAGGAATCGTAACTTACCTCAGGCATAAAAAATGGGTCACTTTGGAGGAGGAGCACAGCTAATTCCTCTTTGTTCAGTCCAGAGAGCTCATGGTTTTTCAAGACCTTGAAGTTCTCTTCTGAGAGAACGTTGTGAGAATATTTGCACAAATTCCTGGAAGAAGACAACAATCGTCAGTGTTTCCACGACACAGAAGTAAAGAAAAACAAATCATCCAGGGAACTCTCAGTTATCAGTGCTCACATCCTTTGGTAACTAATCCTGCTTAGAGAATACATTTTAAAAATATAAATTGATGAAACAGTGGGGGTACAAGGGATGTATTTTTAAAAGATTTTATTTATTTGTTTGAGAGAGAGAGAGAGAGTGTGTGTGTGTGCGCACACTCAAGGAGGAGGACATGGGGGCTCGATCCTTCAACCCCAAGATCACAACCTGAGTAGAAACCAAGAGTCAGACGCTCAACTGAATGAGCCACCCAGGTTCCCCAGCACTGTATTTTTTCCACAAATTATACACATCTATATTTTAAATTGCTGCAATGCTTCTTTAAGCAGTATCTCCTCTAATATACCTTATTAGGGGGAAAAATTGACAAAGAAACTAAAATCAATTTATTGGAAATGACTGCCCACTCAGGGACAAAGAAGAATTAGGAGAATACATCTATGGACTTGGGGCACCTGGGCTGGTTCAGTCCACAGGGCATATGACTCTTGATCTCAGGGCTGTGAGTCTGAGTCCCACATTGGCTGCAGAGATTACTTAAAAATAGAATTTTAAAAAAATACGTGTATGGACTGACAATAAAAGTGAATGAGAAAAGAGTTCCATTTATCAGTTTTTTAAGATTTTATTTATTTGAGAGAAAGAGAGCATGAATGAGGAGGGTGGACAGAGGGAGAGGGAGAAGCAGACTCCCCACTGAACATGAAGCCCAATGCGGGGCTGATCTCAGACCCCTGGTATCATGACCTGAGCTCAAGGTAGACCTTTTAAAGGTTTTATTTATTTGTTTGCTTGTTTAACAGAGAGAGAGAGAGAGACACAGCATGAGAGGGAGAAGGGTCAGAGGGAACAGACTCCCCACTGAGCAGGGAGCCCGATGTGGGACTCGATCCTGGGACTCCAGGATTGTGACCTGAGCTGAAGGCAGTGGCTTAACCAACTGAGCCACCCTGGTGCCCCTACTTATCCAATGTTTTAACGATACAAAATTATTCATTGCTTTATTTCTCCTATGTCTTATATACCAATGTATACTTATAGGATCTGTGACTACAAAGAAATAGAACAAGTTCTTAGCTGCACGTTTCAAAAACTTTACAGAAAAAGAAATAGAAATTCCTGCACTTTAAGACATCGACAGCCTAGGTCCACACTGTCCAGGAGAGCACACTCTATGATCATGGAATTGTTCTGTAATCTGAGCTCTCCCAATATGGCTACCAAGTACTTGAAACACAGCTAGCAAGACCTCAGAACTAAATTTTCCATTTTACCTTATTTTAATTAATTTAAACTCAAACAGCCCCCTGGAACTAGTGACTACCATCCCAATGGCAGAGACCTAGGTCCTCAGTGTTCAGTGTATGGGAGAACCAGTAGTATCACCATGGCCACAGAGCTTGTCAGAAATCCAGAGTTTCAGCCCCCGCCCCTAGTTATACTAAATCAAAATCTGCCTTTCAACAACATCCCCGAATGACTTAATGACATTAAGATCCTTAGATCATTGAGAAACCCTGATGGTAATATTGTTTTCATTAGACAAAAGTAATTGGGCAGTTATCAGTGTCCACGTAACAAAATCACTCCAGTTTTTTACTTCCATACACTACCCACAATTATAGCTAAAGTTCTCAAATTTATGGTTTTAATAGTTATTAATATGATGGATATTAATATTTTCTAGTTTGTACAACCATCATCAAATTATCAGGTGGTTAAGTATGGTTTCACTATATACATAGCATGGCTACAATTACCTTTGTACAAATAACCTCCCATCTTCTACAATATTCTCCTGGGATTTATTCCTTTGGGACTATTGCCTCAAAGGACACAATAATTCTCTTGGCAGCTTGTTTCACTTTGATCTACTGCTCTCCAGGAAACATACCAGCCATCTGTGAGTGTATCGATTTCCTGCAAGCACATTAACAAGGAGTTTTTTTTTTTTTTAAAGATTTTATTTATTCATTTGACAGAGAGAGAGAGATCACAAGTAGGCAGAGAGGCAGGCAGAGAGAGAGGAAGGGAAGCAGGCTCCCTGCGGAGCAGAGAGCCCGATGCGGGGCTCGATCCCAGGACCCTGAGATCATGACCTGAGCCGAAGGCAGCGGCTTAATCCACTGAGCCACCCAGGCGCTCCTTAACAAGGGGTTTTATCACTTTTGCTACTTCAGTAGGTATAAAATAGACTTGCGCTTTTAATTTGCAATTTATTTATTAAAGAGACTGAAATATTACCAAATGTTGGCTTGATGTTTATAGTTCCTTTCCTTACTTCCCTTACTTCCTTACTAATTGTTCGTATTTTTTAACTGTCTGTAGTAGAGAACGGTTACTGACCTATAGATTTATAACTGTTCTTTATACTTCTAAAAATTACTACCAGCTTGTTTATTTCAAATAGTTTTGCATTTTTTTCCCTTTTTACCAAGAACTCTAATCAAGGTTGCTGTTGCTAAATTTTTATATGATCAGAACCTTCCAATTTTCTTTCATGGTCTTAATAATTTTTTAAAGAATTTTTATTTATTTATTTGACAGGGAGAGAGACAGACAGAGAGAGAGAGAGAGGGAACACAAGCAGGCAGGGGGAGTAGGAGAGGGAGAAGCAGGCTTCCCACTGAGCAGGGAGCCCGATGCAGGACTCGACCACAGGACTCTGTGATCATGACCCAAGCTGAAGGCAGATGCGTAACAACTGAGCCACCCAGGTGCCCCTCCCTTTCATAATTTTAATACTTGAGGTCTTAATTCCTCCACTATAGTAGAATAACTATAGTAAACCATTTTGTTTCACTTGTAAAAGAGATATCTTAAACTATAATTCTTTAAAACATCTGGAGCTTATTATGACAAATTGTGTCAGAAAGGGAGAGAAATGCTTTACATCAACTTTTCTCAATAATAATCCTATTCTTTTTTTAAAAGAGGGAGGGAGGAAGGAAGTGACAGAGGGAGAAGGAGAGAGAAAATCTTAAGCAGGTGCCATGCCCAGAACAGAGCCCCATTCAGGGCTCGATCTCACAACCCTAAGATCATGACCTGAACCAAAATCAAGAATCGGACACTTAACGGACTGAGCCATCCAGGCGCCTCTCAATAATAATCCTATTAAATAGGATTCCTCTCTTATTATTCTGTAATTCTGGACTATTTTGTGTTAATCTTGTAACTAACTTAGAACTGTTGGAATCTCTAGTGGGATTTTGTCAATCTATAGTTTTGCTTTAACACTAATACAACATAAATCTCCTTTGCGCCATATTTTAAATATTAACGGAATAATTTATCACATCATTGGTTTACTCCTTTTCCAAAAACTCTTTAGTGTGCTTACCTGTTATTTTTCTCTATAGAAATTTTGTTAAGGTTTTGTCAATTTCCATACAAATATCAAATTGAGAATCTAATTTGTGTTAACTCCATAAATTAGGTCAGATATTATGTCTTCTTAACTACATTAATCTGATTCCGAAACAGTAACACTCTCTCCATTTATTCAAGTTTTATTTTTCTTAAGGAGAATTAAAATCTTTCTTTTAATAGTTTTCTTTCATTTCCCAAATATTAAACATTTATCTATCGCCACTATTTTTTAGTTGTTTGTTACCCATTGCAGAAATGCAAATGACTTTGCAAAACCATCTTACTGAAGCTGATTATTTTTTTTTTATTATTTGACAGACAGAGATCACAAGTAGGCAGACAGGCAGGCAGAGACAGAGAGAGGGGGAAGCAGGCTCCCCGCTGAGCAGAGAGCCTGATACGGGGCTCGATTCCAGGACCCTGGGATCATGACCTGAGCCGAAAGCAGAGGCTTTAACCCACTGAGCCACCCAAGAGCCCCATGAAGCTGATAATTTTTTTAATGTGACCATCTAGATAAAAGTTATTCTCTAAAAACTAATCTTTAAAAATCAGTTATTCTGGGGTGCCTGGCTGGGGCACTCAGTCAGTAGAGCAGGTGAATCTTGATCTCATGGTCTTCAGTTTGAGTCCATGTTGAGTACAGAGATTACTAAAAGGGGGGGGCACTATTCAAATGCTGCAGTCTGGGTGTAAGGCATTTCTGAAACCCTCCGGAGCTGCCTTCAGATCTAGCTATGGAACTGCCTTCAGGGAAAAAAAAAAAAAAATCACAGAATCAATGACTTTGTCTGCTACCCTCTGAGCCCTCAGAACTCAAGCGGCCCTCCCATGCACTTTGCTTCATAGAGAAGTCAAGGGCAGCTGAGCAGGCTCCGGTGACAGCCTCTATTCTAACCATTTCCTCGGGTGGGCCTTGTGCGTCTCTGGCACTCCTTGATAAAGCTGACTTCAGCTCTCTCAGCTTGCTTTGGGGTTCTGTGGTTTCCGATAAAACTGCTCCCAGCAGTACGCCCCAGGACCCTCGGCAGCTGGGCTTCAACTCCACCTTATCACTCCTCCCACCCCCCATGGGAGGGGGAATCTGGAGAGAATCGACATTGAGGGGGAAGGGGGTCCTCAGCCTCCAGTCCAGGCAGAAAACCGCTCTATCACCAGATGAATGGGAGACTCCTTAGCTAGAAGGCCCCTCCCTCCACTGGCCAGAGCCATTAATGATCCCCCCCTTGCTACTGATGAGTCGCAGAACTCTACCTCTGAAACTAATAATACACTGTATGTTAATTAATTGAATTTAATTTTTTAAAAAAATGATCCCCTTGCTGTGGAGTGGAAAATGACCTCGGTGAAATAAACACCCCACCACTAGACAGCTTCCGCCTTCTGTCTCTGAGATACATGACAACTGTTCCTGGAAAGGAATGAAGAATCTTTGCTTTCTCTTTAGCCTCTACTGCAGACGTCGTCGTCCCGCCACCCTTGCCAAGACAATGGTCCCTCTCCTATGGCAAAATCAGAATCACAGAAGAGGATTCACTCCTCTCCAGGTCACAGCCAGATGCAGCAATGGTCCTCCCTGTCCTGGCTGAGAAGGAGCAGGGCACTTCTAAGGTCCCCGAAGTCAACATTTCCTGTAAATAACTCGAGGCCACCAGGCAGCCTAATGGCCTAATGGTTCTGTCCAGAACCCTGAGTCTCTAGGCTTTTCCGGGCTCACCCAAGACACTCACGCCTGGCACTGAGCTGGCTGGGTCCTTGCTGCAGCCTGTCTGAAGGAGGCTCAATTTCACCGTCATTTCTCACATCCACCCTCAGGCAAACTGCTCAATCCTCTAACGTCGTCCTCTGGGACACTCACTCTGTACCCAGCTTCAGTTGGCAACATCTACGTCTAGCCTTGGTCTCTGACCAGCAGCCTCCTCCCAGGGAGGCCCTGCTCCATTTCCCCGCATTCCCTAGGCTGCTCCCCACTTCTCAGAGGCTTTTCTCTTTGCCTAATTTTCCCTTTGCCTAATTTCATACTGGTCTGCCACTAGGGTGGGGCCGTTCGTGCTCATCTCCTCCGGAGTCAGCCAGGGAGGGCGAAACCAACATTTATTACATGTTTACTAAGTGACAGGCACTCTCCATCTGATATTTAATAAGTAACATGGTATGCCTATGAGGAAGCAGTTTATGGAAACTGAGGCTGATAAAATGAGAAATCAAAAATGAAATAAAATGAGGAACTCCAAGGTAACTCAAATAAGAGGAAGATCTGACGAATGAACCCCCATCTCAAAACAAAACAAAAACACCTCATCTGGAAAAACAAAAGCAGATCAGAACTTTTCCAAACCAAAAGGTGAGGGAGGAGAAGGAAAGCAAAAAGCCCTTCTGGATTATTTAAGGCACCGTTCCCAATGCATGGGAATCTGCGAAGGGTGGGACCAGGCACACAGCACGAGAGAAACTACTTCTTAGGATGGGCGTTGGGGAGACAAGTTCAGCAGAACTGGCCACTACTAGGGCTTGACGGAGGTCATGACTTAGGTTGGCGGTGGCAGAAGCTTCCTTCCCACATCCTGCTCGTCACTCTGCCCCAGCTCCATGTCCTGAATACTGACCAGGAGGCTTCAGCCTGGAAAGAGCGTGAAAGCCGGCCATGGCTGTCTCGGATTCACTAAGCCAGTGGTTCTCCAGGCGAGGTCCCCAGACTAGCATCACTGGGCGGTTGTCAGAAATCAAATTCTCAGACCCCATCCCAGACCTACTGGCTGGGTCTCAAACTCTTGGCGTGCGTCAGAATCTTCTAGAAGGTTTGCTAGGACACAGATTGCTGAGCTCCACCCCCAGAGTTTCTGATAGGTGGGCCTGGGGTGGGGACTGCGGATGTGCATTTCTGACAAGCGCCCAGGTGATGCCGCTGCCTGCCGGGACCATGACTCCACCTGGGAAGATGAACACTTGAGCTGCCTTCTCCGGGAAAAGGCAAGTGAGCGCACAGAGGCAGGGGCTCCCCTCTTCCCAATCCACTCCCAAGACCTGCCCCTAGCCTCGCACAGAGAAGAGCTCTCCTACAAACCATTATGAACTGCCCAGGGGAAAACAAGTGTTTGCAGAATTCTGCCTGCACTTGGAGCAGATAAACTTCAAACAGCATGAGCTGGGATAGGAGATGATAACTTAAAAAAAAAAAAAAAAAAAAAAGAGCAAAGACGGCCTTGGAAGAACATAATCGTCTCAGTTTCAAGAATCTCTGGCCAAAACCTAAAAACAAATGACCTTTTTACTTTTCTCTTCCAGCCACAGAACAAAATGTTATTTTAACCCAGGCAATAAATCCTCCCCCACACCTTGGATGAGGGCTGGGCGGCAGAATGGCTCTCATCCCTGGCTACACATAATAATCAACTGGGGAGTGTTTAGAAACACCTAAACCTAACCCTGAAAGACTGATTTAATCGGACAGGGGGTGACAGGTGATTCCACCGTGCAGCTGGGGCTGAGAATTGCTAGTTGGACTCGTCCGATCAGAGTCTAAGCTCGGTTCCTGAGCTAGAAGGTCACCTCGGAGCCCTTGTGCTTCCCAAGCTGGTCAACACAGAGCCAGCTCTGGGCTCCATAACCAGAGCAACTGGGAAAAGATAACAATCTTGGGGGCGGGGTGACAGTAATTTGTCTCAAAATAACCCTCCCCTTCTCCACTCACTCCCTCTGCTCCCCAACACCTTGTGGGCAGGGGCTGATAAAAACAAAGATAGAGTTGATTTGTACAGAAAACAGGAAACAGCTCACCATGCTATAAACCAGGGGGAAAAGGAACCAGAACGTGTAAAAGATAAAATCTAGCAAATTCTGGCCTAAAGAGGAAAATGTCATCAATCAAAAACAACCGTAATGAAGTATTATTTCAAAGCCATGAGACTCCCGTTCCCTATGTTGTACTAAGGATGTTCAAGGTTAAACTGCCAGGCTACTAGAGATAGGGGTGGCTCTGTGAATCTGGGAGTCCTGGGGAGAATCGGAGTGGGCCAATAGAGAGCACCGGAAGCAGGATAAGGGGCCGTGTGGGGAAAGAGCAAGCGTGGAGCTGAAGAAAGGAGCCGACTCTAGCCACGACTTGCTATCCAGAACCTACAAGGTGCAAAGAAGAGAAGGCCGGCCAACTGCGGCCACAGGGTGAACTCCAGGCACACCTGCTACGGACAGGAATGCACCCCATTGGCTGCAAGACTCTTGGGCAGCAGAGGGCAACAGGAGAGGACCACGCCTGCAGAGGATGGCGGGGGGATGGGGGGGGGCCAAGGACCTGCATGTAGTCTACTCCACCGAGAGTGGGGCACCCAGAAATCATCTCTCTGTCACTGCAGACAATGCCTCCCGTGCCCAGCGCTCCAAGTTAGTGTTGCCATTAGAATCACCTAGGGAGAGGCGCCTGGGTGGCTCAGTGGGTTAAATCCTCTGCCTTCCGCTCAGGTCATGATCTCAGGGTCCTGGGATCGAGCCCCACATCGGGCTCTCTGCTCAGCAGGGAGCCTGCTTCCTCCTCTCTCTCTGTCTGCCTCTCTGCCTGCTTGTTATCTCTGTCTGTCAAATAAATAAATAAAATCTTAAAAAAAAAAAAAAAGAAAGAATCACCTAGGGACTTCTAAAAAAGCTTAGTGCCCTAGCCATACTCCAGACCCAATAAATCGGAACCTGTGGGGGGAGGAGCCGGGCTTCAGGATTCTTTTCAAAGACTCCTCAAGTCATTCCAATGGGCAGCAGAGTCTGGGAACCATCCCCCTAAGTCCACATCAGGACCAAGCAAAGGCATAGGAAGCAAAGAGTAAAGGGTTCAGGGGGTGGTGGTGGTTTTGCCAGAATCTTGACGATTAGAAAAAGGGAGCCCCCAAGATCCTCTCCTCACAAAGATCCCTTCCCTTCTCCCCCTGCCGTACTCCTCAACATGAATCCCTTTGGAAGTAAAGAGAAAGATTCAAATAGACTAGAGAGAAAGACTAATAAACTGCTTAAGAGTGGTTTGAAGATTCCTTTAGCGGGAAAGAAAGGGGCAGAAGGCTCTAGAACAGGCTGTTTACCGTAGAAAGCATGTGCTCAATAAATATTTGTTGAGGGAGTGGCAAGAATGCCCCACATTCCCTGTGTGTCTTGCGGTTCTATCACAGAAAAGTAACAGGTCACCCTAACCTTGGAGAAAGCAATTCTTTTCTTCAACTTCTGTTCACTCTGCACTAAAGAATCCATCCCACTTCTCTTTTATGCCCTCAGAGTCCAAAGCCACATAAAACCCCACTTTTGCAATCTGCCAGGAAGCATACCCCTGCAAAAGAATCCTAGGCGAGGGCGAAAATGCAGATCCTCAGGCCCAATCCACCCTCCACCGCCCCAGCCCCCCCACCTCTGCAAAACCGGAATCTTTGATGCAGGACATGGAAATCTGCATTGAGTAAGCTCTCCCCAAGGGATTCAGATATATATCAAAGTTTGAGACGTACTGCTCCAAAGCTAGTTAGGTACCACACCCCAGGAGCTACCCAAAACTGATACCTCAGGGTACAGCAAAAAAAAAAAAAAAAAAAGTTACAACTCTTTATATACATTTTTAAAATTTTATTTATTTATTTGACAGAGAGAAATCACAAGTAGGCAGAGAGGCAGGCAGAGAGAGAGGGAAGCAGGCTTCCTGCTGAGCAAAGAGCCTGACATGGGGCTCGATCCCAGGACCCTGAGATCATGACCCGAGCTGAAGGCAGAAACTTTAACCCACTGAGCCACCCAGGCGCCCCACTTTGTATACATTTTTACTTAAAAAAAGTAAAAAATTATTGCCTGGGCTATAGAAGTAGGGAGGATCACTGGTTAATTCAGAAGGTGCACAAGATGACCTTTAGAACAGAAATTTTCTTTTTTCTTTTTCTAACAGAAATTGCCTGTATCCATTGGTGTATATCCGATGGGGTATATCCATTTATCAAGACTCTTCAGCCTGGAGATGCCTGGGTGGCTCAGTCGGTTAAGCGGCTGCCTTCGGCTCAGGTCATAATCTCAGCGTCCTCAGATCAAATCCCACACTGGGCTGGGAGCCTGCTTCTCCCTCTGCCTCTGCCTGTCACTCTACCTGCCTGTACTCTCTCTGTCTCTCTGACAAATAAATAAATAAAATCTTTAAAAAAAAAAAAAAAAGACTCTTCAGCCTGGATACTTTTAAATGGGTACGTTTTACTGTATGTAAATCATAGAAAGTTGATTTTAAAATTTTTTTAAAAGATGAAAACAAGTGAGTCACTATTTAATATCCAAATTAAGAGTTAACGTTAGTTATGTGATTTTTAAGTAAATATATACATAATAAGAGTACATGCTCAAAATGTTCTCTACTGAGAGGGCTGAAGAATCAAAATGTTTGAAAACTATTCCCCTAGGTGACCTGATGCGGATGAAACTCTTTCTCAGGGTGGAGGAGCGAAAAAGATGGCAAAACAGGGTTCTGCTTTCTCCTCAAAACCTGCGTCCAGCTCCTCTGCTCCGACTCACTGAAACTGACTCCTCACTGGGCCTGAAATCCTAAGTCCTCTTGGATTCTTTTACTCCTTTACACCCTCATTCTGGGGCTTTGCCAATCCCAGAGTAGCCTATAGGTAAAGATCAAAGACAACTGTTTGGAAGTAAATATGGTCAGGAACTGTAAGCAAATTAGAACCCTTTTACAGAAGGAAAACAACCCTGCATTCGTTTTCTCTGTTCACTTCGGCCATCTCTCCATTACGTAAAAAGTAGAAAGTATTTTGTTGGCAGATGCTTCTTTGTCCCTTACTCAACATGTCATCAAGATTCACACTATCACTCATAATGTCCTTATGTCCCTTAGCTTAATTTCTGCAGAAAGCGGCAGGAATTGAAAGTCAGAATCAGCCGAGTGAAAATAAACACGAAGCAAATCTAAAAAGAGAGTAGAAATTCCGAAATGATTCTGATGGGGCACACCACTCTCTGGGCCCTGATACCGCCATCAACCTGACAGCTAGACTCGGCGGACAGAGCACAGTAACTGAAGGGACTTCCGGGAAGACTCCAGCACCATGAATACACCACACAGATGACATGTGACATGCAAAAGTAAAAGGCAAACCTTCAAAACAAGTGAAAGAAGCCAGACACAGTAGGACAAACACTGTATGATTCCATTTGCAAGAAACATCCAGAATAAGGCAAATCCATGGAGACGACAGGTAGATTAGAGGGGTGTGGGCAGGGAGAGGGGAGAACAGGATGACTGCTGATTGGTGTAGGGCTTCTGTGTGGGCTGAGGAGAATGTTCTGGAACCAGAGAATGGCAATGATTGCACAACATCATGAACATACTTATCGCCATTGAACTGCATGCTTTCCCCCTGCCCCCAGTCTGGAGGTCATTCCTTTTTTTTTTTTTAATTTAATTTAATTTTTTTTATTTTTTTTTTAAAGATTTTATTTATTTGACAGAGAGATCACAAGTAGGCAGAGAGGCAGGCAGAGAGAGAGAGAGAGAGAGAAGCAGGCTCCCTGCTGAGCAGAGAGCCCGATGTGGGACTCGATCCCAGGACCCTGAGATCATGACCTGAGCCGAAGGCAGCGGCTTAACCCACTGAGCCACCCAGGCGCCCTTTTTTTTTTAATTTTAATTCCAGCATAGTTAATACACAGGGCTATACTAATTTCAGGTGTCTGTTTAATGATTCAGCAGTTCTACCCATTTACTCAGTGCTCATCAAGATTAAGTATGAACTATGCACTTGTAAATGGTTAAAAAAAAAATAGAGACTATCCCAAGCAAAAATAAATAGAGCAGTAAGACGACAAAAAAAAAAATTCAAAAATGGAAATAAGAGGCAATTCTCTTACTTCTTATTAATCAGATGCCAAAAAAGACAAACCAAAAATATGAGCATTAGATCTTAAAATGGCCAGACGCAGAAATACATAAATTAAAACCACAGTGAGGTACGATACCGCATTGCTTGTACTGGCACAAACTGTAAAGGGCTGACGATGTCCCCTCCGGGCAGGCTTGCAGACCTTTGCTGCAGTCTCCTTTGCCTGGCAAAGCAATAAAGCTATGGTACCCCTTCCCCCGCTCCTCACCTACCCCTCACCCCCTGCCCCCCCAAAAGGCCGATGTTCAAATGGCGAGGATTCGAAGCAAGGGAAGGCTTGTATTCTTCTGATCGGAGTAGAAGCCGGTATGCACCCTTGGGAAACAACCTGGTATTATCTCAGAACATTAAAGATGGTAGGTACCCAGGGAGCTCCTGCACATGTACACAAGGAGAGACATACCTTAATATTCAAAACATCATGGTTTCTCATATCTAAGAAAAACTGGTATATAAATCTCACAATTCCTATAAAAGAAAGCTGTCTATACATTCCAAAGAGCTAAAGCAGTCCCTTTCCTAAAACGTCTGGGACTCGGGACAAGATAAAATTGAGATCCATGCACCAAGCGCCTAAACATTTAAAGTACAAAATCAAGCTACGAAACGGTTCAATAAAATATATTCTGTCTTCGGGGCACCTGGGTGGCTCAGTGGGTTAAGCGTCTGCCTTTGGCTCAGGCTGTGATCCAGAGGTCCTGGGACTGAGCCTTGAAGGGGAGCCTGCTTCTCCCTCTGCCCGCTGCTTCCCCTGCTTGTGCTCTCGCTCTCTCTGTCAAATAAATAAATAAAATCTTGGGGGAAAAATTTTTTGTTCATCTTCCTATCTTGAAAACATACTTGCAAAATGACCTGGAAAGCCACATGAGAATTCTTCTCAGACTCCTCCCAGTTCTCTGATAAGGTACAGGGGAATGAAGCAAGTTGGCCCTGGCTTCCAACTCTGGCTCACCCCTTCTCTCTTCCCACCCCAGACTGTGTCCCACACTGCTCGAGCCAACATTCACAGGCAGCGAGCATGCCAGCCACATGTAGGAGGACCTGCAAAAGAAGTCCTCCCAGGCCCGGAAGTGGGCCCGGGAAACCAGGATCCCCAGAACCTAGAGCATGGTCTAGAATGAAAGTGGGTGCTACAGGTGCTGGATAGGCACGATTCCTTGGCTCCTTGGTCTCCTCAAAGAGTAAGCAGGGATGGTAACTAAAAGACTAAAAGCCAGAGGGGCGCCTGGGTGTCTCAGTCAGTTAGCATCTGCCTTCGGCTCAGGTCATGATCCCAGGGTCCTGGGATGGAGCCCTGCATCGGGCTCCCTGCTCAGCAGGAAGTCTGCTCCTCCCTTTCCCTCTGCCTGCTGCTCCCCCTGCTTGTGCTGTCACTCTCCATCAAATAAATAAAATCTTAAATAACTAATAAATAAATAAATAACGGCCAGAAGTATGGCTGTAATGCAAGAGGGCCCAGGGCAGAAGTCCATCTTGTCCAGGTCTCAAGATGGTACAGAAACACAAACACAGCTTTGTACATTACAAGTGAGTCTCAGAATCATGATACTGCACACAGAAAAGTAAATCAAGTATTTGCACACTTAGTATCGGTATCATTTATAGGCTTGAAAACAGGCAACACAATACTAAATATTGCTTAGAAATGCATGCATATAGTAAAAATAATAAATGTATGGGGAAAATAAAAACCACATGCAGAGTAGCATCGGCAGGATTATAAATTGGTACACCCCTATAGGAAACAGTACGGAGATTCCTCAAAAAATTAAAAACAGGGGCGACTGGGTGGCTCAGTGGGTTAAGCCGCTGCCTTCGGCTCAGGTCATGATCTCAGGGTCCTGGGATCGAGTCCCGCATCGGGCTCTCTGCTCGGCGGCGAGCCTGCTTCCCTCTCTCTCTCTCTGCCTGCCTCTCTGTCTACTTGTGATCTTTCTCTGTCAAATAAATAAATAAAAATCTTTAAAAAAAAATTAAAAACAGAACTACCGTATAATCAGCAATCCCACTTCTAGGTATACATCCAAAAGAAATGACTTCATTATCTCAAAGGGATATCTGCACTCCCATGTTCAATGCAGCATTGTTCATAATAGCCAAGAAATGGAAACATCCTACACGTCCATCAGCAGATGAATGGATAAGGAAAATGCGGGATACAGACAAGAGACAGAGATACATAGATATGCAAAGGAATCTGTATGGGATGCCTGGGTGGCTCCGCAGGTTAAGCATCTGCCTTTAGCTCAGGTCATGATCCCAGGGTTCTGGGATCAAGTACTGCATCGGGCTCCCTGCTCAGGGGGGAGCCTGCTTCTCCCTCTGCCTGTCTCTCCCCCTCCTTGTGCTCTCTCTCTCTGACAAATAAATAAATAAAATCTTTTTTTAAAAAAAAGGGATATGTATGATTCAGCCATAAAAAGAAATCCTGCAATTTGCAACAACATGGATAAAGCTAGAAGACATTATCCTAAGTGACATAAGCCAGAGAGACAAATAGTGTATGATCTCTCTAGTATGTGGAATCTAAAAAGTCAAACTCACAGAAAGTAGAATGGTGATTTCCGGGGACTGGGGCAGGGGTGTGGGGGGGAGTAATATGGGGATACTGGTCAAAGGATACAAATCTTCAGTTATAAAATGATTACATTCTAGAGACCTAAGGTACACCATGGTGGCTATAGATGATAACACTGTATACTTAAAATCTGCTAAGAAAGTTGATCTTAAGTGTTCTCATCATCATCAAAAAAAAAAGGCATAAACAGATGAAGAGATAGATAGGGTAATTAGCTTGATTGAGGACATTATTTTACAATGTATACATATATCAAAATATCACAGGGGCACCTGGCTGGCTCAGTCCATGCAGCATGAGGCTCTCAATCTCAAGATCTGGAGTTTGAGTCTCACTTTGGGGGTACAGATTACTTTAAAAAATAAAAACAAAATACCACATTGTATACCTAAGTATATATAATGTTTGTTAGTCAATGGTACCTTATTGAAGCTGAAGAGAAAAAAAGAACAGTATTTATCGCTATCACCTCTAAGACGGGGGAGATGATCAAGAAAGCGAATTCAGGGATGTCTGGGTGGCTTAGTCAGTTAAACGTTGGACCCTTGATATCAGGGTTCAGGCCCCATGGTAGGCTCCACACTGGGCATGGAGTCTACTTAAAAAAGAGAGAGAGAGAGAATTCAGGGGACGGTTAAACGAGTAATATTGTATTTCTGAAGCTGATTCATGCATACACAGATAACTCATTGGATGTTTTATATATTTTCATAAGACTTAAGTATCACATAATAAAAAACTTTAAAGAGAAAATTCTTTTAAAAATTGGAACAGGGGCGCCTGGGTGGCTCAGCGGGTTAAGCCTCTGCCTTCAGCTCATGATCATGATCTCAGGGTCCTGGGATCGAGCCCCACATTGGGCTCTCTGCTCAGCTCTCTGCCCTGCTTCCCTCCTCTCTCTGCCTGCCTTTCTGCCTACTTGTGATCTCTGTCAAATAAATAAATAAAGTCTTTTAAAACAAGTTGGAACATTAAGGTATCATTTTATGCCCTTGGAATTGGCATAAACTAAAAAAAAGTCTGATAATGCCAAGTGCCAGCCAGCCATCAGATGGGGAAACTGGGACTCTAAAACAGGAAACTCTTTGTCAGAATCTGGAAAAGTTTAAGCTGTGCGACCATTCAGCCCAGCAATTCCATTTCCTCATGATCTAGCTACTCTGGAGAAGCACCAAGAGACATGTATATTCTTGACAGCAGGGTTTGCTAGTGCAGAAAACTGGAAATATCCCAAATGATCGTTCCTGGGGCCACAGAAGTGCCAGAAGTCACAGAATGAAATACTATACAGCCGTTAAGATGAATAAATTAGACCCTTACATATCACTAGGAATATATCTCCAAAGCAGAACATTGAAAAAAATTCTCAAATATATAAAACAATACTACATTTTGTATAAGGATACAAACATGTACATGAGGAAATTATAGAATTCATGGAAGGGCAGAAGACACACCATAAATCCTGACAGAGGTTGCTTCTGGGGAGAGAAAGGAACGAGACTAGGAAATAGAAAATAATGTTTGGCCTGTTATGGCTTTTATTATATCTTAAAAGAAAAGCAAAATGAAAAGCATAAGTATTTCTTATTCTGGGAGGTGAGTTGTAAGCTTATTTATCTTGTATTTTCTTTTATATAACTTTTGTTATATTTTTAGAATATAGATAAATACTCTGATGCTTGTTATATTATTCTTTGCGGGCACCTAGGCAGCTCAGTCAGTTAAGCGTCGGCCTTTGGCTCAGGTCATGATCTCAGGGTCCTGGGATGGAGCCCCATATCCAGCTCCCTGCTCAGCAGGAAGCCTTCTCCTCCTCTCTCTGCCATTCCCTCAGCCTGTGCTCTCTGGCTCACTCTTTCTTTCTTTCTCTCTCTCTCTCTGTCAAATACATAAATAATTTTTAAAAGAATATTATTCTTTGAAATCTTTTCCCCCCAATCTATTAAATAGTCAATTAAACCTCTTCCATCTAACTACCCCACCCAAAGTTACAATGAACCAAACAGGAAAGGCATACAAACAGGAAAGAGCCCAAAGGAAACACCCACAGTGGCAAAAACCGCAAAGCTAGTTGAAAACACTAGAGAGCCTGCTTCACACAGTTAAACAGTCATGCTTGGAAAGAAAAAACAAAAAACACAAACAAAAAAAACCCAGAAAACAAAAACCCACTCAACTTGAATTAATGAAAGATCCTACTTCACAGAGTTACTTCCCCACGTAAGTAGCTCCTTAAGTAATCGTGCTGATGGATCTGGGTTCAACAACTCTGCCAGCTATCTGCTCTGTGGCCTTCTGGAAATTTCTAACAGCTCTGGGTCTGAGTTGACTTCTATTAAGAAAGGACTTATAATACCCACCTCCGGAGCCATGGTAAAGACCATCTTGGATACCATCTCTAAACTGCTTGCCATCGTGCTTGATACGTAGTTATTTGTTCAATAAACGGTAGTTAACTGTTTGCATCAGAACTGGGATCAGAACTCCATGTGTGGGCATGTATTTCGGCAAAGCAAATGGAAACATCCAAACTGATGTACAAAAACAAGGAAATACCCAACACTGAAGCAAGCATGTTGACTAAGGTGTACAGCTACAAGCAATGTGAGAGGGGCGCCTGGGTGGCTCAGGTCATGCATGATCCCAGGGTCCTGGGATCGAGCCCCCGCTTTGGACTCCCTGGCTCAGCAGGGAGCCTGCTTCTCCCTCTCCCTCTGCCTGCTACTCCTCTTGCTTGTGCTCTCTCTCCCTATCAAATGAATAAATAAAATCTTTTTTTAAGTTTTTAAAAAATAAAACCCATGTAAAAAAGACTAGAACTGCAGGACAGATAGGAGAAGTCCTATCGATGAATATAAAGGAATTTTTATATAAAGCAGTATAAAGGAGATTTTAAAAATCCAGCAAAATGCAAACTGTCCTCAGGCAACTGATATGAGTATCACTTGGTCAACAGATCCCATTAACCTGTAGGAAGTCCTTAGACTCCTACATGTCAAGTTTTAGATTTTATAAATTTCTAAGAAGGGGGAATATTTCTAAAACACACTTGGGGAAAAAACATATTTTTAAGTTTTGAGTTAAAAAAAAAAAGTTCTCCCAAGGGCCCTATTATGACGACAAAATACACTTTAATGGATTAAAAATTTGTAATTCTCTCTAATTCAAAAGTGATGAAAAAGGAAATAAAAAAATACAACTAGACGAATATATGTAAGAAGTGAAAATGTATCGCTTCACTAAAAGAAAAAAAAAAAAAACAACTTTTTAATGAATTCCCCAGAGGAGCCATCCAAATTTGAAAGAGCAAATTATCCTTGTACCCTATCTCTCCTTTTAAAATACATAAAAGTCCTGGTTAACAACCCAATATAGGAGTTTAAAATGGTTTTAATGTTTCAAACCACACACACAAAACTACCATAATAATACTCATAAAACAAAAAACTAAAGTTTCTTAAAAAAAAAAACTAAAGTGTCTAGACATATTGTGTATAAGAAATTGCCAGTTTCTTTACATATGGGTATGTAACATATTTACACAATTACGGATTATGTCTTTGTAGGTTTCTTCCTGAAAATGCAAGTCCTATCATAAGACCATCAGGGAAATATGAATGCCAACTATATATCAGATTATATTAAAATTGTAATTGTAAAAAATTGTGATTGTTGTACTATAGTTATGTTAATAATAAAACAGAGTCCTTACCCTTTAGAGATACTAAAGAATTTATGGAACGCGTAATCTCCGGGATTTGGTGTAAGAAAACACATTAGGCACTGGGGACAGGGCTGGGGAGGGAGAAATAAATGAAACAAGACTGACCATATTTTGAAAACTGTTGAATTAAAATGATGGGTACATAGCAGGTCATTCTTCTCTTTTCTGTAGTATATTTTGAAACTATCTAGAGTAAAAAAATAAAATATAACGGATATATATATATATGTATTTAAAACTAAAAGCCAACACTCAGTTGAATTTTTAGTAACAGATCAGAAAAGCACCAAAAAAAAAAAAAAAAAGGAAGAAGATAAATCCCTTCAACTCTGTTGTTATTCAGGATAGTACTAGAATGTTCCTTCCCTTTCTATCCTCCACCCCCTGCCCTTCTTCCTCCTCCCAGATTTCCTGAGTCGCTGTGACTTGGAGGAGTCCCTCTACACTCATTCATAATTTACCAAAACTTTGAAACCAACTTTCAATTTGGTGCTTCACAACATAATATATATTTTTTTAATAATGGAGCACATTCAGCAATTTTTAAGAAGTTTTACCATTTTGTCCTAAAAAAAATTGTTTTAAATATTATCTTATCTACCCCATCCATTTAAAACACTGGTCTTGGGGCGCCTGGGTGGCTCAGTGGGTTAAAGCCTGTGCCTTCAGCTGGGGTCATGATCCTGGGGTCCTGGGGTCGAGCCCTGCATCGGGCTCTCTGCTTGGCAGGGAGCCTGCCTCCCCCTCTCTCTCTGCCTGCCTCTCTGCCTACTTGTGATTTCTGTCTGTTGGATAAACAAATAAAATCTTTAAAAAATAAAATAAAACACCGGTCTTTTGTATGCTTTCCTACACACATATTGGGGGTGAGTAATCCAAAGGTTTTTGCTAACAAGCACAAGATCAAAAGATTGATGGCCGCCATTTTGGACATCAAGACACCACTTAAAGTTTTTAAGGAGGGGCCAAGTGTAAAAAGTAGTACATCAAGAAAAATAATTGAGCAAGAGTGCACAGGGGCAGAAAAGATGGGGAGAACGACTGTGGTCGGAGAGAATCATTCACTAATTGAACAAACATTCAATCAGAAGTGGGATGGGATAAAGGAAACCAAGCTGGAAGGGATAGGAACCCTCAAGAAAAGGGCTTGGTGATGAAGGTATTGTGAAGGGTGAAGAAGGGCTTGGGGCAGTGCCAGAGACCCTGCCGTGGAGGAAAGAGGATGAGTGTGACTGACTGGCCGCATATCCAGGTACAGATGTTGCTCGGACACTGCGGAAGGAAGAACCCAGATGTAGGAGGAAGGCGGAGGCAGCCGGTATACACAAGGAAGCCATCTTCGTAGATGTGACAGCTGGACCCAAGGGAGTGAGCTCTCTTCCGGGGAAGACTGGGAAGACAGGTCAAAAGGCTGAACCCATACCTCGGGGCACACTATATTAAAGAGGAAAAAATGAAAAAGTGGAAACCCAGAAGCAGCTGCCCTAGAGATACGCCGCACTCTTTCAAAGTGGTCCCAAGCTGGTGACTGCCCGCTCAGGCCACCACGGAGAACTTGGGGCAGGAGCGCTGGGAGAAGACACTACTTCCTCGGTAACCTTGAAGAGGACCATTCTGGCCAGGTGGTGCGGACTAGCCTCAGGGATCAGGGAAGTGGTAATGAGGGGCATGGAGGGGGCTGGGAACGGAGGGCCAAGCGCAGGGCCAGGTCGCTGCGGCACAGACAATCCGGGCACGGACAGGGACGACGGTAGCGTTGCAGAGGGAAAGACTCACGATTCCACACAGGGGAGGCGTTTCCCTTCCTTCCCAAACCTGCCTCTAAATGCTCTAGACCCAGGCTGACCCAAAAGTACTGTATTCCTCTGGGGGTGGGGAGATGAGCGTGGTCTTCCCCGAGGCGATGGGGAGTTAGCCAAATCGGGGACAGGTGTGGAGGTGCTGGGCGCAAGGGAACCGCCAAGTGCAGAAGCGCGGGCGGGGCCGGGGAAGCAGAGGCGCGAGACTGGACGTACCAGGTCCCCACGAGGGCGCGCCCCTCGCAGAGCAGCACCCCTGAGAGTGCTCCCAGACCCGAGCCCCGCGAAGCCGCCACCCCCCTCCTTCTCGTGCACTCACCGATCCGACTGCAAATAGTTGCACCGACCCAGCAGGTTGAGCTTGCAGAGGTGCAGGTCTTCGCAGGGTCTCTGGCAAAACTTGCGACGGCATACCCGGGCTCGGGTGGTGGCCACCACGGACCGGGTGATCCCTTCCCTGTCGCCCGTCTTCAACAGCACGAAGCGGTCAGGCCCAGCCTCCTCCAGCACCTCGAGGAGCTGCCCTTCGGGGAGCCTTATCTCTTCGAGCAGCGCGTCCAGGGCCATGCGGCCCCCGTGGGCGCACAGGATTTTGGTGATGAAGCAGCACACCTCCGGGTCCGCCATGGCGCGCTGCGCTCTCGGGCCGAGACGCCCGACTCCGCTCCGGGGAGAATCGAAACTTATAGGAGTCCGGGGGCGGGCGCGGGCGGTGCTCGGGCGGTGCTCGGGCGAGCGCGCCCCGAGCCAGCGAGCGCGCGCTCCTCGCCGCCGTTAGCCGAACCAGGCGCTTTCGCTTTCCCGCTCGGCCCCGGGTCGAGAGGCCAGAACTCACCGACCCGAGCCCGGTGGCTGGCTGCAAGTCACCCGCGACGGCCGCCGAATGGGAAGAGAGCTGACGGCGCGCGCCGATCTGCCGGTCACCGCCGCGACCGACCGACCTCTCGCTCGCTTCTGGGCTCCGCGAGGGTGACGTTCCCCAGCTGGGCCCCGCGAGGCTTCTTCCGAAAGAAGAGAAACTAAAAGTGATCTGGGGCTCTGGTGGAGTTTTTATAAGCCAGCCCAAGTGGCGAATGACGCGCGTCTTGGGAGCCCCCTTGAGGAGGTTTCTGTTCTCCTCCACCCAACCCATTCCGGGAAAGCACGGACCACAGCGCGTAGGGCTAGGCGCCCTACCTCCTCTAGAAGCCAATCTTCTCCAAGACTCCAAGGCTTCGATGCTACGATCCTCGATCTGTACTTGGGGAAGTAACTTGAGCAAACACAGCCATCAGGGTGGAAACTGCATGCTACCCGAGGTTCCCCATATCGGGCCCCCACACCCCAGATCGTGGTCCACCCAGCCAGGACCGATGTGCTCTTTCTCCCCCAGTACTCTTAAAGAACAGCGACGAGTTCTCTTCCTTTTTTTTTTTTTTTTTTTTTTTTCCTTTTCAAGGGCTTTTAGAAGAGACACTTCTTGATCTTTTCTTGCCTGCCGTCGATCGGTAACAGGGGTGCCGCAGGCGCCGCTTAATTCCCAACAGCAAATGGTCACAGGCGTGCTTAGACGTATGCCAAGATCTCAGGTAGGTTCCTCTCTTCAGATGTTTGGACAAGGCCTTATCCCTTGCGGAGACCCTCTTGGACCCCCAGGGTGGGTATAAAGATTATTTTAAAAAGAAGACATTCGAGCTACAGAAGACGCAAAAAGAAATTTTATCTGAAATTCTCTTAATCTGAAAGCGGAGCCTCCCGAAGATACAGCTACCATTAACCCCCTTCAAAGGGAGCTTCCTGCTAATTCAGCGGCCCAGAAGAGACAGGCTGACCCTTTCCATTAGCATCAGAAAGCGCAATAGAACCTTCTATACTCTCCCATTGAAGCCCTAAAATAAACTCTTCTGTTAAATTGAGGTATATAAACTTTGGCTATTCCAGGACTTTCCCATTACTGGGAGCTCCCCCCAACTCCCAAAGTGAAAATAAACCTCGTCCTTTTTCTGTTGATCTGTCTATTGTTAGTTAATTTGCAGATCCCCAACCACCTTATCCAAGTTGGAAGAAGAAAAAGGTTTTCTTCCCGACATTCTCCCAGGTAAAATAAATGGGTCATTGATCAGGAAGTTGTTTTTGTTGTTGTTGTTGTTGTTGTTGTTTTTTAATGATACATTTGATTGTCAACTTAGAAATTCTTCAAAATGGGAGTGCCTGGCTGGCTCAGTTGGAGGAACATACGACTTTCTTTTCTTTTTTTCTTTTAAGATTTTATTTATTTATTTGAGAGAGAGCACAAGTGGGGTGGAGGGTCAGAAGGAGGCGGAGAAGCAGACTCCTCACTGAGCAGGGAGCCCAATGGGGCCTTGGATCTTGTCCTGGGATCATGACCCGAGTCAAAGGCAGATGCTTAACTGACTGAGCCACCAAGGTACCCCAAGCATACAACTCTTTTTTTTTTTTTTAACATATAATGTATTATTTGCTTCAGGGGTACAGGTCTGTGACTCATCAGTCTTATACAATTCACGGCACTCACCATAGCAAATAGCATCCCCAATGTCCATAACCCAGCCACCCTATCCCTCCCCCCCACCCCCAGCAATCCTCAGTTTGTTTCCTGAGATTAAGAGTCTCTTATGGTTTGTCTCTCTCCTGATCTCATCTTGTTTCATTTTTCCATCCCTATTCCCCACGACCCACCCGCCCTGCCTCTCAAATTCCTCATATCAGGGAGATCATATGATAATTGTCTTTCTCTGATTGACTTATTTCACTTAGCATAATACCCTCTAGTTCCATCCACGTCATTGTAAATGTCAGGATTTCAGGGTTTTTTTGTGTGTTTTTTTTTAAAGATTTTTTATTTATTTATTTGACAGAGAGAAATCACAACAAGGCAGAGAGGCAGGCAGAGAGAGAGAGAGAGGGAAGCAGGCCCCCCGCTGAGCAGAGAGCCCATGCGGGACAGGATTTCAGGTTTTTGATGGCTACATAGTATTCCATTGTATATATCTCACCTCTTTATCCATTCATCTGTTGATGGACATCTAGGTTCTTTCCATAGTTTGGCTATTGTGGACGTTGCTGCTATAAACATTCGGGTGCACATGCCCCTTAGGATCACCACATTTTTATCTTTAGGGTAAATACCCAGTAGTGTAATTGCTGGGTCGTAGGGTAGTTCTATTTTCAACTTTTTGAAGAACCTCCATACTATTTTCCAGAGTGGCTGCACCAGCTTGCATTCCCACCAACAGTGTAGGAGAGTTCTCTTTCTCCACATCCTTGCAACAGCTGTCATTTCTTGACTTGTTAACTTTAGCCATTCTGACTAGTGTGAGGTGGTATCTCACTGTGGTTTTGATTTGTATTTCCCTGATGCCGAGTGATGTGGAGCACTTTTTCATGTGTCTGTTGGCCATCTGGATGTCTTCTTTGCAGAAATGTCTGTTCATGTCCTCTGCCCATTTCTTGATTGGATTATTTGTTCTTTGGGTGTTGAGTTTGATAAGTTCCTTATAGATTCTGGATACTAGCCATTTATCTGATATGTCATTTGCAAATATCTTCTCCCATTCTGTCGGGGTTTTTTTTTTTTCTTTTTTTGGTTTTGTTGACTGTTTTCTTTGATGTGAGAAGCTTTTGATCTTGATGAAGTCCCAACAGTTCATTTTTGCCCTTGTTTCCCTTGCCTTTGGTGATGTTTCTAGGAAGAAGTTGCTGTGCCTGAGGTCAAAGAGGTTGTGCTACCTGTGTTCTCCTCAAGGATTTTCATGGATTCCTTTTTCACATTGAGGTCTTTCATCGATTTAGAGTCTATTTTTGTGTGTGGTGTAAGGAAATGATCCAGTTTCATTCTTCTGCAAGGGGCTGTCCAATTTTTCCCAACACCATTTGTTGAAGAGACTTTTTTCCATTAGACATTCTTTCCAGCTTTGTCAAAGATTAGTTGACCGTTGAGTTGAGGGTCTATTTCTGGGCTCTCTACTCTGTTCCATTGATCCATGTGTCTGTTTTTGTGCCAGTACCATACTGTCTTGATGATGACAGCTTTGCAATGAGCTTGAAGTCTGGAATTGTGATGCCGCCAACTTTGGTGTTTTTTGTTTTTTTTTTTCAACATTCCTCTGGCTATTCGGGGTCTTTTCTGGTTCCATATAAATTTTAGGACTATTTGTTGCATTTCTTTGAAAAAAATTGAGGAATTTTGATAGGGATTGCATTAAATGTGTAGATTGCTTAAGGTAGCATAGACATTTTCACAATATTTGTTCTTCCAATCCATGAGCATGGAACATTTTTCCATTTCTTTGTGAGTTCCTCAATTTCTTTCATGAGTACTTTATAGTTTTGTAAGTACAGAGTCTTTGCCTCTTTGGTTAGGTTTATTCCTAGGTATCTTATGGTTTTGGATGCAACTGTAAATGCGATCGACTCCTTAATTTCTCTTTCTTCTGTCTCGTTGTTGGTGTATAGAAATGCAACTGATTTCTGTGCATTGATTTTATATCCTGACACTTTACTGAATTTCTGTATGAGTTCTAGCAGTTGTGAAGTGGAGTCTTTTGGGTTTTCCACATAAACTCTCATATCATCTGCAAAGAGCCAAGCACACAACTCTTGATCTCTGGTGGTGAGTTTGATTCCCACAATGGGTGTAAAGATTACATAAATAAATAAAGTCTTAAAAAGAAGAAATTCTTGAAAGTGATCAACAGAAACTCTGCTTGGTAATCCATGGTAGATGAACAGTGTCTCTCAGGAACAGAATACTTTGACATGAAAGTCAGCCAAACATGCGACCCTCACAGGATAATCTGACTTTTTGTTCCCTCTAGATATTACTTCCATAATTGCCTTTAATCCACTTGGCCCTATTTGTGTTCTTTTTTTTAAAGATTTTTATTTATTTATTTATTTGACAGAGAAATCACAAGTAGGCAGAGAAGCAAGCAGAGAGAGAGGGGGAAGCAGGCTCCCTGATGAGCAGAGAGCCTAATTCAGGGCTCGATCCCAGGACCCTGAGATCATGACTTGAGCTGAAGGCAGAGGCTTAGCCCACTGAGCCACCCAGGTGGCTCCCCTTATTTGTGTTCTAACAGGTTCCCAGGCCTGGGCTTTCATTATCAAATAAGTTCAACATAGCATTTTCCATGTGGTTCCTACATTAGGTAGTCGCTCTGAACATGCAGAAGTTAAATTATATATATATATATATATATATATATATATATATATATATATATATCCTGCCCCCCAAGAACTTTTATTTGGGAAGATATGAAAATAGTAAAACATAAGGGAATCAGTGGTTAAATGCTGCAGTGGGTATATAGGAGAATGGAGAAGGGAGATTTTGGAAGAATGGAGAAGGAAGGTTTGGCTCAAATGTTTGGGAAGAGAGGTCTAAAATTTTCCTGAATTTGAATCCATGAAAAACAATATAAGGGATCATGGGAAGGGACAAGGGAGACTTCCAGGGAAGTTTTAAAATGTGTGCTGTCGCAGTTTGGGTTCCCCAGAAGCAAGATACTGATAAGGAATTAAGAGTACAGATGATCCCTGGGATGTAACACTGGAGAAAGTCAAGGGGGAAAGCAGAATTTGTCCCAGAGAGCGGTCAGCCAAGGATACAGACCTGACAAAGTTGGCCAGCCCGCCTGGGAGCAGGAGTCTAGCACTGGGCAGAGAAGCCTACAGCCTTGTACTACAAATCTGCTCAGTCATGGCCAGGGGCCGCTGAAAAGTGCATGACTTGAGCTCAAACCCTGGAGCAGATCCTGAAGGAGCTAAAACTGGAGGCTTTCAGTTAAACACATCTGGCAGTTGGGCAACAAGCCCTGACTTGACAGGGGCATCTGAGGGACACACCATATCCACTCTAGTCCACGCTGCGCACTGTGTGGGTCTAGTTCTCTGTCAGTATCGGGAAAATCTCTGTCAGGGCTCTCAGAGGCCACCCTCCCTGAGAGGGCACTTAGAAGAGGGAACTTCGTGGCATGAACTCTAGCCTCTGCCACTGTGGTTGGCTACAGGGACACAACTGGTCCTCATCATAGCTCTCCACAACTGTCCATTCTAATTCTCCTCATCCTCCGCTCCCACCTTAGCTTCCCTGGGCGAGGACCCCAAGTCCCAGTGCCTAAGGGGTCCCAGCACCTTCTCAGGCCACGGTTACTATTATTGTCCTCAGTCACAGTCACAGTTGGGCCAACGAGTGCCAACTGACACCCAGAAAATTCACCAGAGTCCTCTCTGTTCCCACTAATAGCTGCCCTAGCTCCTCCAGCTGATGGGGTCAATGACCTCTGATGAGGCAGGGATTCTTTGTCTTACCTGCTAGTCTCTGACCATTAGGAGGCCAAAGTGCTTGGTAGCTGCCATAACTTGCAGTCCAATGGGAACTTGCTGTGCCCCAGGTAGGAACGTGCCCCTTTTGGCGACCAAGTCCTCTAACTCTGCAGAACCCAGAGTTGTGGGGACAGAGAAGCCCACTGGGTCATTGGAATGATGCTAACTGTAGCCACTCATGGATTCCATTTCTTGTTTCCCAACCTATGCATTCTTTCTGTTGAAGACACAGCAACACACTAAGTTGTCGGATGGCGGCACACACCATGATGTCCTGGGGGAAACGTCATTGCAGCTGGAGCTGTGACTACATCTTTAATTGACCGTTTCAATACTTTATCTATCCAGCAGCTTCTGGGTTGGTAAGTCATGTAATAGGACCAGCAGACCCCAGGTACATGGGCCCACTCCCCGAACTCCTGTGCCATGAAGAGTGTCCTCTGGTCAGATGCGAAGCTATGTGGGATTGCACGTGTGTAGATCAAGTGATATTTAAGCCCCCAGAGAATGTTGCCAGTGAGTGCCTGCAGCCAGGAAAGGCAACCACGTACCTAGAATGAGTGTCTATTTCTGTGAGAGCTGGACCTTCCAGAAGAAAAGGGGCCCCATGTAGTCAGCCGGTCGCCAAGCATCCTCTTGGTCTCCTGAAGGAATACAGCTTCGCATTGGTTTTTACGGCTGGCAGATTAGACATTCAATGGTAGCAGTAGCTGTATTTTGTATTTTGGTAAATGACCATCCATCCTGTTAGGTTTTTGTATCGTCTCCATCTCTGCCATCATGGTTTCTCTGTTCAGGGGCCAATATGCGACAGTCAGGGTAGAGGGGCTCTAACAAAGGTGACCTAGATTAACTGGCCAAGTAATTTTGTCTAGTTGGCCCATCTTCTGTAATAGATACTTACTCGTGGGCCTCAACATGTGATACAAACAACTTCCCATTTGTGTCCACTCCTACATGTTTATCCACATACCTCTATTCCAGATTTTCTTGTCTCAGATTTCCGATGTCTGTCTTTTTTTTTTAAGTTTTTTTAATTCATTTGACAGCAAGAGAGGGAACACAAGCAGGGGGAATGGGAGAGGAAGAAGCAGACTCCCGGTGGAGCAGAGAGCCTCATGCGGGGCTCGATCCCAGGATCCTGAGATCATGACCCAAGCCACAGGCAGATGCTTAAGGACTGAGCCACCCAGGCACCCCTCCAGTGTCTTTCACTGTGATGCTCCACCCGCCAGCCAGGTCCCTGCTCATGACCACACACCTGTTCTAACCTTGGGCTATTTTCCTGCCGCACAAAGTGGATGACTAGGTGCGCATCTCAAAGCTCCTCCCACTGGGGAGATTTTCCTTCACCGCTATTTCTCAAGACCTCCCCCCCAAGTAAGACTACACCACAGCCACCAGTTCCAGCTTGTCAGAATCCTGAGATGATTCATTCATAACCCCCAACTTGGGCTTTTCCCCTCTTCCTTTAGCTGGTTATGGGGAACCTCCTCATGTGATCACAGGTGTAAGCTAGGAGTGGGGTGCCGGGACAGGCACAGTGAGCAACTGGACCGGAGGGCTGGGAGGGCTAGGGAGCTGCACCTGTGCCCTCTGGTCCTGCTTGAGCTCAGTCCCAGAGAGGCCAGCTTCCTCTGATGATGGCTTCAGTGCTAGGCCTGCCTGACTTTATGACTCGTCGTGTCCATCAGGACCTAGCTGGTGACGATGCCCTCTGAACCCATGATCGTATCTTATCTCTTCCGGTGCCCGGTGCCAAACTAGGAGCCGCTTTTCTGAAGGAGTGTAATTCTTCACTGCAGTCGATGTGAGCTTGTTCCATAACCCAAGGGCTCTACCTGGTGATTCTTCTACTGGGACTTGCCTTAAATGCCACACTTACTCCATCACGGACCCCTCCAACGTTACAGGCTATGCTAGACGGTACAGTTCAAACGGAAGAGATATTTGTATCACAGCCTGGATCTACTGTGGGGCTTCTTCCTGCTCCGGGTCCACTCAAAGCCAACAGCTTTCCATGGAACCCAGCATGTGGGCAGCAAGAGTTTTCTTAGGTGCGGAATGTGTTTCCTCAAGGATTCAAACATTCCTAAAAGGCTTGGGCTTCCTTCCTTCCAGGAAGGGATAGGAGAGGCAGCAACTTGTCTTTGACTTAGAAGGAAATGTCTCAGCATGCTGCTGACCGTCAGGCTTCTAGAATCTTTGGGGAAGTGGCACGTCACCAAATCTTGTAGGATCGTCCTGCCAGAGCAGCATGGTATCATCCACGTAGTGGGTCAACATGATGTTACATGGGAAGTCCAAATGCTCTAGTTCTCTTCAGACTGTATCACAACAGTGGGCTGAAGAGTGAACGCAGCTCCGCGGCAAACTGCAAATGCTTGTTAATCCATTCTGTGGGAATAGGAACTATTTCTTAAAAAAAAAAAAAAAAAAAAATATATATATATATATATACACACACACACACACACACACATATATATATATAGTCTTTATTTATTTATTTATTTGAGTGAGAGAAAATGCACGTGAGCGGGGGGAGGGGCAGAAGGAGAGAGAATCTTCAAGCAGACTCCATGCAGAGTGCAGAGCCCCCACAAGGGGCTCCATCTCACCACCCTGAGATCACAACCTGAGCCGAAACCAGGAGTTGGAAGCTTAACCGACTGAGCCACCCAGGGGTCCTGGAACAGGAACTATTTCTGATCCTCTCTCCTGAATGGGATGGGAAGAATGCATTTGCCAAATCAGTGGCCACAAACCATGTACCTGAGGCTGCCAAGCTCTGCTCCAGTTAAGGACCCACATCTGGCAGAGCTGGTGTGGACTGGGATTACTTCCTCCCCATAGCCTGCAGTCATTCTCTGGGGTCCGTCTGGTTGCTGCAGGGTCAACACTGGGCAGCTAAACAGAGATATGAGAGCAACAACCTTTCTTCATCTTAGCAATATTTAAGAGTGGCCCTAATCTCTGCCACCCCCAACCCCCACTCCTGGAATGCAGTGCTATTTTGTGGATACCATATTGGCCTGGTGTGGGAGAGGGGGTGGGCAAGGTATGGTGTCAGCTGCTTCCTCTTCACCTTCCCTTCTGTGATCACTCTTAGGCTACATGACACGGAAGTAATGTGAGGATTAGTCCAACTTCCAGGAATGTCAATCCGAACTGCACGTTCAGGGATGAGGGAAATGGCAACCAATGAGTCCAGGGGCCCAGAGGACTCATCAGGAGTTGGTTCTTTTCAGGAATCCATTTGCTCCCATTCTAACAGGGGGTGGCCTTCAGGTCTCCAGGTCTCAGTCGACCTCTGATCTTGTGCACAAAAGTCATCCCAGTGTCTGCTTGGCCAGAGTGACTCTACCTTTGGCCTGTGATCTTAACTAGGCCAGCTCAATGGCCACTCCAGTACCCCTTGTTTCTGGACCCCTAAAGAATGATGTACATTATGTGATCACATCCTGCCAGAGAGCTCTGTCACGGTCCCCAGCTCACTAACAGAGATACAAACTTCGATAACATAATTTCCCCCTCTTGAAGCACAGAAGATGCCAGGAACATAATTACTGTGAGCAATTAATCGTATTCATGAATTCACTTTGATCATACTGCTATGCTCTCCCTCACATCCCCTCTCTTTATAAAACCTGTGAATTAAATCTCAGCTTTACAGAGAACAGCTGCTCAGCCTCGGATCCCCAGCAGCCCGACCCCCCGTCCGCAAGTTAGCCTGCATGCAACTCTGTGAACCATACAGGGTTGCCTGCTTCATGTTTTGGTCTCAAAGTTTGGGGGTCACTTCAGGGTTCCTCCACTCTTCACAGTCCCTTCCCCCAGTGTTCTGTCACCACATAAATGTTGAGATCTCTTTGGGGAAGGATTGGATTATAGTTCATTCTTGCCGTAGTGTTTATAGGTTCTTCTCCCTGGGAATGGGCCACATCTTTAGTCACTGGCTCCTGTGTGTGAACACCATTCAGAGATGGAAACTGGGCAAGGAAGTGTTACCTTTTATTGGGGCGACTGTCTTCCTCCCTGTCTTGCTTATTAATCCTTGTCGGTTTTGGGTAATACATGGGAAGCATTATATCACTGGCTACCCATCTAGTTTCCTCCTAGGGAAATTCCATTCTGTTCAAAGTCTCTGAAGCTCTCCATCAGTTGGGGCCACTGGCTGCCACTCCGAATTTATAAACCTTTGGCTTCTGCCATTAAAGGCCATCAAGTGGGGTGTTTTACATCAAGGTCATATCATCCCCATTACTATCAGTGAGCCAAGTCCTAGAACAGCCCCTCCTTCACTCATGTCCTATGGGGAAAGCACCACTGAGCTTCTTAGTGACGTTAGTGTCCCTCTCACCAGTGCATTCCCAGTAGTCCTGATAAATGGGATTCCTCAGTGCTGTCCTCTGAGCCTAATCCTCTGCTGGGTCTTCTGCTGACCTAACACAATGGATCTATTCTGGCATGTCTATTTCTCTGAATTTTAAAAGATTTTATTTAAAGTAATCTTTACTTTTATTTAAGTAATCTTTTATTTAACTAATCTTTACATCCAGCGTGGGGCTCTAACTCACAACCCTGAGATCAAGAGTTGCATGCTTCACCAACTGAGCCAGCCAGGTGCCCCACTTTTCTCTTTCAATCCTTTCATCTACTGTACACCACGAGAATTTAGGCATGTCAACATCACTCTTCGTGGGCTATCACTTTCCTCCCTGCAAGCTTGAAGCGCATGCTCTCTCTCTCTAAAAAAAGAGAGACAGAGAGAGAGAGAGAGAGACAGAGAGCTCTCATTTTATTAGTTGTTTAAAGATTTATTTATTTGCTTATTTATTTAGAGTGCAAGTGGGTGGAAGGGCAGAGGGAGAGAGAATCTCTGGCAGACCATGCTAAGTACAGAGCCCGTACAGGGCTTGATCCCAGACACCAGAGTAGAAACCAAGAGTTGGACGCTCTACCAACTGAGCCACCCAGGCACCTCTAGATAGCTCTTTTTAGAGGATTGACAGGAAAGAAGAGAGAAGTTGGGAGGAGATGGGGGAGTGGGGGGGAAAGGGGGAGAGAAATCACTCAGGTAGCCAGAGAGAGAGATTTTTTGTCTGTTTACTTGTTTATTGCTGCTGTCTTCCTGGAAGATCTGGGTAAATGTGAACATTTCAAAGAACTAAATCTGGGGAGAGTGCAAAGCTGTAGTTGCTGGGGCATATTAGTGTGATATCAGGCTACAAGAAGCATTTGAACCACCAAGCAGAGAGGGAAGCAAAACATGCACCAGGCAGCGATGAGTCAGCTGTGCTAAGTCACAGAAATGAAAAGTGCATAAACATCAGAGGGCTGAGTCAGATGGAATGTCCAAAGTCCATGGCAAACAGATGTTCTCTAGGAGATGTTGGAAGTCAAGGAAGGCATTAGTCAGCCAGACGGGGGAGGGCAAAGGTATGGAAGAAGCAGAGGGGACTTCCCTGAACTGGGAAGGGTTGGGGATATAGGTACAGGTGGATGGGTCAACCTGAGCTTGAGAAGGACCATTTTCCTCCATGAGGATGAATTTACAGAATTTACAGGTTCTGCTTTGGTGGTATTCAAATGAGGATCTTCAGGCTGCAAACCTTCAGGCTGGCTGCAAACCAGCGTCAGACTGGTGATGCTAGTCTGACAGCAGAGGCAACAGGCAGTGGTAATCCAGAGGTGGAGTGGATTTGGTGACAATGGCCTGCTGTGGGAGGCTGACTCCCAGTGAGTCTTGCCTCCCACATTGGCATCTGTATGTAGTCCCCTCCCACACTAAACAGACTGATCTGTGTAATCAACAAGATATTACAGAAATGATGGTCTGAGTTCCAAGTTCCAAGTTTTGTATGTACACCATACAAAACATTGTGACTTCCTCCTTGTTCGCGCTTCCATCACTCCCTCTGGGGAAACCAGTCATGCTGTTGTGTGGACAATCAAGCAGCGCTTGGCAGAGGTCCACGTGGCAGGTAATAAAGCCTTCCACCAACAACCAAGCAGGGGGGTGAGCCACCTGGGATGGGATCCTTCGGCTCCCATCAAGATGTCAGGTGACTACAGTCCCAGCTGAGAGTTTGACTTCAACTTCAGGAAAAACTCTGAGCCACAAGCACCCAGCTGAGCTGCTCAGCAGAAACCATGTGCGATAAGAATATTGATTATATGGGCGCCTAGGTGGCTCAGTCCGTTGAGCGTCTGATGCTTGGTTTTGGCTCAAGTCATGATCTCAGGGTCGTGAGATGGAGCCCCACACAGGCTCTGTGCTCAGTGGGGAGTCTGCCTCTTTCCCTCTCCCTCTGCCCCTCTCCCTGCTCGCTCTCTAACATAAATAAATCTTTAAAAAAAGAATAGTGATCATAAAGCTGTTCAGTTTGGCGGTAAGTTGTTATGCAGTAATGGATAATTAATATAATGTACACAAACCCAGGCAGTAACAAAGGTCTAAAACACAAAGTGATGTGGACTGCTTACGGAAATCAGGTCCAGACGAGGACTGCAACAATGGAGTCAGTAAAGAGCAGATGAAAGGGACTGGGAACCAGAGCAACTTACCAGGATATGTATGGCTGGAGAGAGAGAACATGGAATCTGAGGTTTCTGAGACCTGTGTACAGAAGTTCAAGGCAGGACTGTGCATGGCAGGCAAAGAGAGGCCTAGCACTAGGCTGTATGTGGGTACCTTTAATGGCCTGGCTTCTTCTTGGGTACAAGTCCACCAGGGATGGAACATGATTGAGGCGGTGCCCTGAATCCCAAGGCACTGGGTGACAAGACCACCAGGTTCTAAGCCTTTACTATGTGTTATGTGCTTGAAATAATATGAAGGCTTAAACAAATGTGGCATGTCCATACAAAGGAATATTATTCAGCCGTCAGAAGGAGTGAAGTACTACTACATGTTATAATATGGATGAGCCTTGAAAACATGCTACATGAAAGGGCGCCTGGCTGGCTCAGTCACTAGAGTGTGCAGCTCTTGATCTTGGGGTCGTGAGTTCAAGCCCCATGTTGGGTGCAGAGTTTAATTTAAAAATAAAAAGTAAAAGGCGGGGCGCCTGGGTGGCTCAGTGGGTTGGGGCTTCTGCCTTTGGCTCAGGTCATGATCCCAGGGTCCTGGGATTGAGCCCCACATCAGGCTCTCTGCTCAGCAGGGAGTCTGCTTCCTCCTCTCTCTCTGTCTGCCTCTCTGCCTACTTGTGATCTCTGTCAAATAAATGAATAAAATCTTTAAAAAATAAAATAAAATCAATTTAAAAAAACAAAAAGTAAAAGGTAAAAACAGACTTTAAAAAAAAAGGTGCTAAGTGAAAGAAGCCAAACATAAAAGACTCCGTGCTGCGTGATTCCATTTATATGAAATGTCTAGAATAGGCAAATCCATAAAGACAGAAAATACATTAATGGTTGCCAGGGGCTGGGGGAAAAGGGAAATGGGGAGTGATTGCTAATGGGTTTCTTTTGGGGGTGATGAGAATGTTCAAAAATTAGACAATGGTGATGCACAATTTTGTGAATACACTATAAAAAAACACACACTAAATTGTATACTTCAAAATAGCATCATCGCACCCAAACTATATCTCAATAAAAAAGGCAATGTGAAGACTGAAGCACATAGGGCATTGACAGTGCACCCAGCACTAGTCTTTTTGTGGGGGAGGGGAGGGGCAGAGAGAGAATGCCAAGCAGCCTCCACACACTGGCACACCCAGATCCAACCCAATCCCCCAACCCTGAGATCATAACCTGAGCCCAAACCAAGAGTCAGATGCTGTAACCAAGTGAGCCACCAGGTGCCCACACCCAGCACTATGCTAAATGATTTCACAACCAGTGAACCTAGGAGGTCACTACTCCTATTATCATTTTCTTTTCACAAGTGAGAAATTGAGGCCCAAAGACATTAAGTTACCTGCCCAGGTCACAAAGCTAAAGCAAGTGACAGAGCCAAGAACTGAACCCAGGCAGTCCACTGCCTGAGGCTACGCACTTAACCACTACATTCTACAGCATTTTGCTTGTTTTCTTTTTACTTATTTATTTGACAGAGAGCTTGAGAGAGAGCACAAGTAGGCAGAGTGGCAGGCAGAGGGGGAGGGAGAAATAGACTCCTTGCTGAGCAGGGAGCCCTATGTGGGGCTCAATCCCAGGACCCTGGGATCATGACCTGAGTGGAAGGCAGAGACTTAACCGATTGAGCCACCTAGATGTCCCCTGCATTTTGCTTATAAATGACCTCAAGTGAGTCTTAAGCAAATCCGTGAGGTGGATTTTATTTCCTTTATTTACAGAGGAATAAAAAGCACATAGCGGTTAAGTAACCTGCTCAAGGTCACAAGGATAGGAAGCAGGGGAGGCAGAGTTTATATCTAGGTTCTGCTGATTCAAAAGTGCACAATCCAAAAAAAAAAAAAAAAAAAAAAAGAAAGAAAGAGAAAGAAAAGAAAAGAAATCAAGCACACAATCCCATGTCACCTTCAACTCTTATTTTTGGCTTCTTTCAGCACTGGCAGATGAACTGAAAGGGACCTTCCCAGGATCCCACACCTCAGGAATGGGTTGACACAGGGAGTTCCTTGTCTCAGGGTTCACTAAATTGCAACCCCTCGTATTTTTCCCGTTTACATTTTATGATGTTTATATTGTTTTCTAATTTACCAATGATCTCTCCACCAAATAAATAATTACACTAGCAATCAGAGGTTGAAAATTATTTTTCTCAGTATTCTCACATAGAAAACGGCACTTAGTTTTAGTGGGTATAAATGCACGTTACCTTGTATGTGGAAATAAATATGGACTCCCATGTCTTTAACTCATACCAGTTAAAAATTTGGCCGCCCAGAATAATTTGGGAGTTTTCGAATAGATGTCTCTTAACATTTAGATTATGGGGGCACCTGGGTGGCTCAGTCAGTTAAGTGTCTGAGTCCTGATGTTGGCTCAGGTCATGATTTCAAGGTCATGTGATGGAGCCCCACATTGGGCTCTGCACTCAGGACAGAGTCTACTTGCCCTCTACCTCCGCACCCCTTTCCCCACCTCCCCGCGCATTCTCTCCCTCTCCTTCCCTCTCAAATAAATAAAATCTTTTTAAAAATAAATAAAATTTAGATTATGGGAATTTTCTATATAAAAATGGAATGGTCAATAACACATACTCATCACTTAATCAACAATTATTACCCACAGATTTCCTATTATCTAGTTCTCCAATTTTTAGCAGTGCAGCCATGACAATAAAACCTGTTTGTACTGGTTAAATCACTTTTTTCTTTTTCTTTTCTTTTCTTTTTTTTTTTTGGCAAGTAGGGTCTACCTCCAACTCATGACCCCAAAATCAAGAGTCTCACATTCCACTGACTGAGCCAACCAAGCATCCCTAAATCACTTTTTAAAAAGCAAAATGTTAAAAGGTGTCATTTCTTTGTTATGAGTGTATAGGTAATTTATTTTCTTAATTTTAATTCTCAATATGTTCCAAAATTTCCATGGTGAGTATGGAGTACTTTTGCAATAGGAAAACTGTTATTTTAAAATAATTGAAAAACGATTTCTTTAAAGAGTGTATTTTCAAATGCATAATCCCGGAGGCCTCTTGCTCTTACTTAGAACAGTCAAAAAAGGTCCTTTCTCCATGAGCCCATCTAACCTAGGGGAGGGAGTGGAATAAAATTTGGGTTTCTTTTTCTTAAAGATTTTATTTTTAAGTAATTTCTACACCCAGGGTGTAGATCACACTTACACTCACAACCCTGAGATCAAGAATCAGCATGCCCCACTGACTGAGTCAGGCAGGTGCCCCTAAAATTTGATTTTTAAAATACTCTTTTTGATGGTAAGGAGACTATTTGTGAAACTAGTGAACAGAAGAACAACAAAATTAATAGCACTCAGTCGAGCTGACGAATATTTAGAGTCTCTGCAATTCTGTAACAAATGCTGAGGGTTCTTCTTTTTTACCATTTGATTTTTAATGATTTATCTCTCCAACTTTTTTTTATTTATTTTTTTAAAAGTGGGCTCCATGCCCAGTATGGAGCCCAATGCAGGACTCTCTCATTCTCTCTCCAAAATAAACAAATAAATCTTTTCTAAAAACCAATAGATCTAGCAAGGTGCAATTTACATATCATAAAATGCACCTGTTTGGGGCACCTGGGTGGCTCAGTGGGTTAAAGCCTCTGCCTTCAGCTCAGGTCATGATCTCAGGGTCCCGGGATCGAGCCCCATATGGGTCTCTCCTCAGCGGGGAGCCTGCTTCCCCCTCTCTCTCTCTGCCTGCCTCTCTGCCTACTTGTGAGCTCTGTCTGTAAATAAATCAATAAAATCTTTTTAAAAATGCACCTGTTTTGCCTCTACCCTCAACTCCCCAACATGAGTGCGGATCCAGCTCTGCCCCAGTCCCCGCCTGGCCCCAGACCGCCCGGGTCTAGGGACTCTTCTCCAATGCCTGAGGTTTGCAGGCCTGGAGAAAGTTATGCGTACCTACAAATGTCATCTGAGGCGACGCCCCATGCAGAGACCGTCTCTCCTCTTCCTTCCTCCGTGGATCTGCTTGTTCAGGACAGCCTGGATTCCTCCACCAGTCCCAAGGTGAAACTACCGCCCACTTCTGCAGAGGAGAGAACAGGGAGGAAGGAAGACACAGCCCAGGGCAAGAAACAGAAAATCAGGACAGTATTCTCTCAGACCCAACTCTATGTCCTCAATGATCGATTTCAGAGGCAGAAATACCTCAGCCTGCAGCAGATGCAAGAACTTTCCAACATTCTGAACCTTAGCTATAAGCAGGTGAAGACCTGGTTCCAGAACCAGAGGATGAAATGTAAAAGGTGGCAGAAAAACCACTGGCCAAAGGAGAGCAAGAGTGTGACTCAGAATAGCATGGCAGCCACGGAATACCCAGCCTTCTATTCCTACCACCAGGGACACCTGATGAACACTTCTGTTAACCTTCCAATATGGAGCAGCCAGACCTGGAATAACCCGAAATGGAGCAACCAGACCTGGAACAGCCAATCTTGGAGCAACCACTCCTGGAACGGCCAGTCTTGGAGCAATCACTCCTGGACCAGTCAGACCTGGTGCCCCCAAGCTTGGAACAGCCAGCTCCACAGCTGTGGAGAGGAATCCCTGCAGCCCCAGATCCAGTTCCAGCAAAATTCCGTCAGTGATTTGGAGTCCCTCTTAGAAACTTCTGGGGAAAGCTATAGTGTAATACAGCAGTCCGCTAAGTATTTCAGTACCCAGCAAATCATGGATTTGTTCCCAAATTACTCTGTGAACATAGAGCCTGAAGATGTGTGACGACGAGTATTACTCGATCTTGGTTTGGGCAATGGCTGTACCACGTCTCCTAGGCTTTGTCCTTTAGAGTCCTGTATCTTTGCCTTAATATTGTGTTTCCCGTTATTCTTACTGTACCTTTTGAGGGGGTTCAATTGGAGTCAAAGCTCTCAGTAGCATTGGCTGTGCACAACATGGAACAGGTGTTTCTGACTGTAGATAACTGGATATAGTCCTACTGGTGTATCTTCAGGCTCTAGAATCTAACCTCAAGAATAGGAAGTAAAGATACACAGACATGTGATGAAGGATAATGGTATTTTCTGAGATTGTGAGGCTTTCTTGTTAACAACCTTAATTTTTAATGGTGAAGGGTAAAACTACAATGTGCTTCATTGATTTCCTCTGCCCCTTGCGAAGTTTCACTAGAACTGTTAATTCTAGTATTTGTAGAAAGATGTTTTGTATTTTAACGTATCATGATAATAGTACCAGTTTGGCTGGTTGGTGGATAGGTTTAAGTACAAATAAATAAAAATACCCACTTTACCCTTAAAAAAAATGCACCTGTTTTAAGTGTACAATTCATTGTTTTTTAGTAAATTTACATAGTCATACAACCATCACCACAGTGTGGATTATTTTTTTATAGTCTCTCCAAAACTGCTGTTCTATTGCAACTGCAATAAAGTTGCCATTCCAACTCTGCCTCTTACCCGTGCAACCAGCTTTTTGTGTTTATCTTATCATAGGTTTCATAACACCATTGATTCAATTGTAGTTGGGAATAATAGCTTCTTCTCAAGAACACTCAATATGCTATATTCTGCCCTTCATAACTAGAGCTACGGTTCAAACAGCCTCTACAGGGATTTGGAGGCTTCAAGAAGTATCCCAAACTACTGGAAATCAGAGATCAATTCAATGGATTTAGCAATATATACAAGTTTGTTTGCACCGTTATTGGCAATGCTGCCTCAGCCCCTGGCGAGAGCAGCTCTGGGCTATGTGTTCTCTCTCCACACTGCCATCTCCAGCAATAGAATTCTGGGAAGTCTGAAATTCCTAAATTGCAGCCTGACCTTCTTCATGATGGTATATTTGTCAAGATAGGATAAAAACACTTTACCTAACAGTTTGCTAGGCTGACTAAAAATTTTCAATATTTCGAAATATGGTATGTGGAAATCCGTATGACTTCATTTACATGAAACGTTCAGAAGAGGCAAATCCATTGAGACAAAAAATAGATTAGTGGTGGCCAGAGGCTAAAGGCAGGACGGGGGAGATGAATGAGTGCTGATGGATGTGGGGTTTCTTTTACAGATGATGAATGTGTTCCAGAATTTCACACTGGTGAAATTTCACAACTCTGAATACAGGTTCCCCCACTATTTGAAAGCAGAGTGTTCCTAAGAAAGCTTTCCTAAGCTAAAATGTCCTAAAGCAAAGAAGCAATTATCCTTGGGGCACCTGGGTGGTTCAGTCAGTTGAGCGACCAATTCTTGATTTTGGCTCAGGTCATGATCTCAGTGTCATGGGATGGAGCCCTGAATCAAGCGCCATGCTCAACACGGAATCTGCTTGTGTTTCCCTCCCTCTGCCCCTTCCCCTGCTTGTGCACTTTCTCTCCCTCTAAAATAAATAAATCTAAAAAATAAAAAAGCAATTACTATTAATTTATACGGGAAATTTTTGAGTTCTGCCAGATCCAAATAATCACCTCTCTTAAGCTTTTCTGATACCTTGCTAACAGATGCACAGAATAAATCTAGATAAAGCACAGATGCTTATAGACACAATTCAAAGCTCAGATGGCTTATTGCTGGGATCTGAGTGTGGTCCCCAGGAAATGAGCCTGGCAGTTCCACTCTTCACTGCTTAAGCTCGAGCTGCCCCTCTAGATGCAAAATAAATGCTGCATGCTACTTTCCCTTTTCTTTGAAAAAGTGAAAACCCTCTTCAGATTTCTTTCAGTTGGCAAAAGCAGTTACTAATGCAGCTTTTCCATAAAAGCAAAGAGGCCAAACTTCAACTTCCAAAAAAACAGGGGATACTTGTACTTAAAGTCAGCGAATTATGTGCTTTAAAAGGATGAGTTCAGTATTTAAATGATAGTGGAATAAAGCAATTACAAAAATATGTAGACTTCTTTAAAGCAGAGCTTAAAAATAATTTTGCTTTAGGGGCGCCTGCGTGGCTCAGTGGGTTAAAGCCTCTGCCTTCGGCTCAGGTCATGGTCCCAGGGTCCTGGGATGGAGCCCCGCATCGGATTCTCTGCTCAGCGGGGAGCCTGCTTCCTCCTCTCTCTCTGCCTGCCTCTCTGCCTACTTGTGATCTCTGTCTGTCAAATAAATAAATTCTTAAAAAAATTTTTTTAAAATAATAACTTTGCTTTAAATCAACCAAAAGTAGACATATTTCTAACATTTGGAAACAAAAGAAATGTAAGTATAGTGCTGGTGAATTTGTGCATTTCTTAAGTCTATGCATGTTCCTATCTCTGAATATAAAGACCTATACAAGAACGTATGTATCAGTGAGTTAGGGCATGTAGTCATTTACTTATTCTCCAAGTGATGAGTGGTAGGAGGCAAGGGCTCCTCTGGAGGAGGATGCAAAAAAATCTAGGAAACTCCATGTGGCCTTTTTGAGCTTACAATATACAGAAGTCTCTACAGGCCTAGTTGTATAGAGTGGTCTGTGATGTAACTCAACTATGCCACAACTACCCATACACTTGGGAGAATACTCCAGATGTTAGTTCCTTAGTCTGCTAATTCTCAGGGTGAAACTGGGGATCAAGCGCTGACAGACCCCACAGTTTAGACATATTGCGCCCAGCTGCCTCTGACTAGAGTCATGTAGTCCTTAGTTACTGTTAAAGAAACCTGTAAAATTGCGTCAGGAAATAATGTAAAGTTGCCTCCCAAAGGTCAGTGGGATACTGTTCTGCCTGAGATAACAAACATAATGTGACATGTATGCAAGAAGAAAAACAGTAATTTGCAGCTTAGCCATAGTTACAGGATGTAGAACTTTCGCCTTTGTACACTAGAGATGACATCACCAATGCAATCTGCTCAGAATGTTTCCCAGTTCCAAGCCCCTAAAGCAGAACGACCAGGCCCCTGAAGCAGAACGACCACCTCGCTACAATCACACCGAAACCAGACTGGGAGACGCCAGAAGGGATAAGATGATCAAGAAGGGAAATATTATAGCTGGCCTAACCCGTAATCAACCACCATGACCCAAGGACCTGAGACCCTTACCCTGGATTCTCGCCCTTTAAAAAAGCCCTGCTTGTAAGCCACTGTGGAGTTTGGGACTTTTGAGCATCAATTCCCTCCTTCTCCGAGGTGGCACCCCATCAATAAATAGCCTTTCTTCACTTCTGCAGAAGCTCCGTGTCAGTTGTTACTGGCTTGCTGCCCGTCGGGTGGACGGACTCTCGTTCGGTTGGGTTACAAAGTTTGGGTTACAAAGTTTGGACCGCATGTCCTTTAAGATTCCTTACAGCTCTAACGTTCCACGATGCAATGGTTTCATCCTCCTGCAGCCGTATGAACTCGATTCAGGACTAAAGTAGATAAATTACGTCGTCCAGTCAACTTATATTTACTACAGTTCCTTACTATGTTTACGTAGGTAGATAAGGAATTGTATTTTGGTGAACTCCCGCCCATAAACGCCAACTCCTCGGTTCAGCGATTCTTTCTAAGCTTCCCGGAGACCGGTGGCCCAAGACCACGTGGCAGTCAGCGCCAGGTGTTGCTATGGAGCCCAACACTGTCCAAATCGGAAGTGGTCCTTCAAAATGACTTTCCCCGGGAACTCGTATTTGAAAAAAGAATGCCGTTCGAATGCGTTTTCTTAAAGTAAACCCGTAAGTAGAGAAACGAACGTTGACTCCCAGAACCCAGAACGACGCCTCTCCTCCTTGAAGAGAAGAACTTCCACTGCTTCAGCGACGGAGGCGGGCGGAACCAAAATAGCCGCGGGCACCGGTTCTCCTGAGAGCGCTTCTCGTTGACGAACCAGATCCCACCCCCGCCGGGTTGCCGTGGAGACGAAGAGAGCTGTGTGCTTGCAGTGAGGCGCCCAGGCTGGGCCTCTCCTGCCCCTTGGTCCCGGGAAGGGGCTCACCGAACCAACGCCAAGATGGTTAGTGGCTCTGAACAGTGAGGGAGAACCTTGAGTGGAACCTAGGACCGGAGATCGGAGATTCCCAGCACACTTCTGGGTGAAGTCTAGGAGTGTCAGCGGAGGATGCTTTCCCCGCCTTACCCCCGTTCTCACGGGAGACAGGGATGCAACCGTAAACACCTCGACGCTTTCTTCCGTCTGCTTCTCCGTTTCTCCGCACGGGGGTGGAAAGCAGATCAAGGAAAGGCGGAGATGACAGAAGCTGCGCGAAAGCACCGCTTAGCCCGCTCGAATGACTTGATAAAGAAGAGTAGGTGTGGTAGCCGTTGGGTTCAGCTCAAGTGCAGGGTGACAGCCCTTTGAGTAAAATACGTGATACCGAGAGCTTGAACGGGTTTCCCTGAGGTTCGTTGGTAAAGATTTGACTTGCAGATTCTGGTGCTGTCGCTCCAAGTTTAAAGCTGACAGTCGGAGTTCGGTCACACAGCTGTCTTTGTTGCTTCCTTCACAGATGCTTTCAAGGGCCAAACCTGCTGTAGGCGGGGACCTACCGCACACCGACAAAAGAAAGAAGAAAGGTAGGAAGATTCCGAAACTGGAGGAGCTACTTTCGCAAAGAGATTTCACTGGAGCTATTACCCTACTGGAGGTAATGTGCAAAGAAGGTTGCTTCTTAAAGGGGGTGAACGCTCGGGTGAATGCTGGTTGCTGTGCTCTTGGAGCAGGTGAGCACTTTGGGGGGGGGGGGTTTCCTAGTAAATCGAGTCAGGCACAGTCTGATGATTCCGTGTTAACGATAGACCTGGTTAAAGATGTACTAAGAAGACAGACTTACTTCTTGAAGGACACTTTGGGTTACGTCTAGTCCCACTACGGTGAACTGAGCTACAACTATGGAGGGACATTTAAAATAGCATCAGTTCACACAGTGTTTATCCCGAGCGCTGACCAATTTATGTTTATTCCTATTATATGTTATAAAGTCTGGATCGTTTATATAATACCACCATGCTTCATGCTTATTGTCTAGAGCACTGTATCTTCAGAAAATACTTCAAACCTCTATGGCAGTAGTTCTCAACTTCTGATACACATCAGGATCACCTAGGGTGCCTATTAAAATGTATATTCCTGGACTCCTGCCTCAGGGATTCTGATTCTTTCCAAATCAGTCTGCAGTGGTGCTCAGGAACCCGCATTTTTTACAAGTGGCCCAAGTGCTTCTGATGTAGGTGGTCCAAAGATACTACACTTTGAGAAGCTGCCTTGTGGGAATCACACGTTGTAGGAGGATGAAGGGGCACACCAAAGAATGAAGAGAAGAAGAGTTTTGACAGCACAGTCTGGTTTGGTGGTGCCAGTCATTTCTCCAAAGCACTACTCCCGCTATATGTAATCTATCAGCACTTGTAATCTATCAGCAATAATTGTATTAATTAGTTTTATATATTTCCCAGTCTTCCATGTACAGTCTTCTGTTTCTCATTAGCTCTGCTATTGAGAACTTTGTTTGACTTTTTTGGTGTCAACTTTCTCATCTTCAAAGTGGGGAAGTTGGGGGCGCCTGGGTGGCTCAGTTGGTTAAGCACCTGCCTTTGGCTCAGGTCATGATCTCAGGGTCATGGGATTGAGCCCCATGTCAGACTTCCTGCTTGACTGGGGAGTCTTCTTCTCCCTCTCCCTCTTTTCCCTCCTTTGCCCCCTCCCAACTCATGCTCTCTCTCTCTATCTCTATCTCTCTCTCAAATAAAATCTTAAAGAAATAAAATGGGGAAGTTGACTTGGAAAGACCTTCTAGCTCTGTAAATCAGTGGACTAAGTGGTAGTTATATGTCTAATTTGTATCGGTCCCCTTTCTCTTCTCTCTTTTCTTTAAGACGATGACCACCACACTGCTTTCATGTTATCAGGGAGGCCCTGTTCTATGCTTATTCTTAGGTGGGTGGTTAAAGTGCCATGGTGTATGGGAATAAGAATGGGTACTGCTGTGCTTTGGGGGAGGGGGGTCTCATGAGCTTTCCTGTGGTTCCAGGCAATTCCTGAAGCAAATTCAGGGAGACTTCCAATAAGAATTTCTTCAGACTTTAAGGCACTGTCCTCAGATCCACAGCATTTTGTGAAAGGAAGACTTGTAATGTTATGGTGTTAACTACAGGAGTAAGTTCTTATCCTAGATGAGGAAGTATTAATGGTTGTCTTCATCTTGTAACAGTCAAGGCACCAATGTTCTGTAGGACTGATCTATAAATAGGTGTTCGCTCCCTATTTAATTTTTTTAAAAGATTTTACTTATTTATTTGACAGAGAGAGACAAAGCGAGAGAGGAAACACAAGCAGGAGGAGTGGGAGAGGGAGAAGCAGGCTTCCCGCCAAGCAGGGAGCCTGATGTGGGGCTCGATCCCAGGACCGTGGGCTCATTACCTGAGCTGAAGGCAGATGCTTAACAACTGAGCCACGCAGGCACCCCCCTACTTAATTTTTTTTTAACCAGTTTTTTGTGTATCAGCCTGTAGAATGAAAAACTCTCACATTATCATGGGAGTTTAAACTCCTTCAAGGCCTCATTGCTTTCCTCCAAAGCAGGACTTCTGTTGGCTGGGATATTTTTTCACAATGGACATAAATGAGGCCAGTCTTCTCAATATCCTTAATTCTTATAGGCCCTGGTAGGCCTATTTAAGAGTAACAGAATGACTTAATGGCTTATTCTCAGTGAAAGTTACCTATGAATAAATGTATGCTAATGTGCACTAATGGGACAGGTTTGATGTGTGCGCTGGGAGGCAGTAGCACATGGAGGGTGAGAACACAGGTGATGAAGTCAGTGGACTGTGGTGGTCCCTGCTGCTGCCCTCCCTGGCTGTAGTGGTCTGGAGTTCATTGCTTAATCTCTCTAACCTTCAGGTGTTTGGCATTAGAAACTTTGCATAAATCTTGTGTTTCTTACTTGCCCCCAGAATTGTTATGGGGATAACTCTTAAATACTTTATGAATAAGATGTCCGTCAATCCAGAAAAACAAAGGTGAAATATTTGAAAATATATGTTTCTCTTAACTGGAAATATTAAGTGAACTAGATTTTTCATCTTGCGAATGTCTAAGAAATAATCTGTGCTACAGTTTTCTTGAGTAATGTATAAAGCAAACATTAAAATTCTTTTCATTCCTAACTGTTGGAAAGAATTGAGACCATCGTACATTTACACACATTGTTTTAGTATATCCTGTTTCAGTTGCTCTGCAGCATCCATTCTTCCAGTATTTGATAATGCTTCCTGGAATAAGTGGAATGTATATTCTGTTAGTTGTTGAAGCGTTCAAAAAAAATAAATGTTTCTGTGACGATTAGAAGGAAATTGTGCTGGGGCGCCTGGATGGCTCAGTCAGTTAAGTGTCAGACTCAATCTCAGGCCAAGTCTTGATTGCAGGGTCATGAGTTCAAGCCCCATGAGTTCAAGTTGGGCTCCATACTGTGTGTGGAGTCTACTTAAAAAAAGTTGGGGCAGGGGGAGTAATTGTGCTGAGTTCCTTAGGTATAGGCTTAATTAAACAGTATTGTCTTACTTCTGTTACTTGCAATTTCCTTGCTGATTTGTTTATCAGTAGTTTAACATAGCAGTGTTGTTTGTTTGTTTTTAAATTTTTTTAAAGATTTTATTTTTAAGTAATCTCTACACCCAGTGTGGGATGCAGACTCACAACTCCAAGATCAAGAGTCACACACTCCACTGACTGAGCCAGCCAGGTGCCCTAACATAGCAGTTTTTTAAATAGATGGATTATTCAAAGTCTGTCTTTCTTTCCCTCCCTCCCTCCCTCCCTCCCTCCTTCTTTCTTTTTTCCTTCCTCCCTTCCTTCTTTCTTTCTTCCTTTCCTCCCTCCATCCCTCCCTTCTGCCCTCCCTTTCTATCCCCCCTTCTTTCTTTCTTTTTTTCCCCTGTCTCTCACACTTTCTTTCTTTCTGAAATTTTAACCTGAAGTTCAAACGTCACGTTGGGGAACAAGAAGAGGACACTGATCTGTGGATTGGATACTGTGCTTTTCACCTGGGTGACTACAAGAGAGCTTTGGAGGTTAGTTTAAAAAAAAAAAAAATTGCAACACAAGGATTTTGAAAAAGTTATTAAGCTTTCTATTATAATGATACGTGCTCCTGGTAAAATTCAAGCAATGCAGAAGGGAACAAAGTAAAAAGTAAAACATCACCTCTATGCCTTCCACAATCCTATTTCTTTGTTAACAGAGGCAACCACTGGCTCTTGTTTGATGTATTGCTTCAGAAATCTTCTATATGAGTTCAAATATATATATAGATATATACTATATCTATATATATAAGCGTATATATATATACTATATCTATGTATATATTTATATTATATATATCTTGTTCACTCTTTGCTTTTAGATATATACTAATGAGAGTGTTTAAAATATTAGTATTAGCATTTCTTAGGGAAATTTTCCAAAGAAGAGAAATAAACCCTTTTGATAAAATTTCCATGATGCTTTTCTCAAAAGAAGTTCATTTTTATTTTGCTTGATTAATTTTAGACATAGGAAATGTTATCTTTATATTTGTGCAAGTTGAGTTTTGGAAGTTGTTTTTCTTGGTTATTGTAAACAGCACCTATGTAATGAGCAATCTATAAGAATGTGAATCTAGATAAAATTATAGTTCACTTTTGTCAAACAGTTTTTAAAGCACAGATGAAGTTGTTTCAACCTTTTCCACATATCCTTACCCCTCAACTGTAATCCAAGGATATTTCTAGAACATGCATAACCAATATGAAAGTGTCCAAGATCACGTAATGAGGAGGTATGACGAAGAACAAAAACAGCAAAATCAGTGAGGGCAAAGAGAAGATATGAGGACAGAATAGAAGCTGGTAGAATTTGTGAAAGATACAGAGGAGAGAGCCCAAATGTAGTAAGAAGAAGAAACAAAGCTATCTGGTACAGACTGGTAAATCGTAAGAGATATGGAAGACATAGTTGACAAAGGGAATCTCAGAAGGTGTCCTTGGCAGGAAGAAAATGTCTTTTTAAAATGTAAAGCCGGGGCGCCTGGGTGGCTCAGTGGATTAAGCCACTGCCTTCGGCTCAGGTCATGATCTCAGGGTCCTGGGATCGAGCCCTGCATCGGGCTCTCTGCTCCGCAGGGAGCCTGCTTCCTCCTCTCTCTCTGCCTGCCTCTCTGCCTACTTGTAATCTCTCTCTGTCAAATGAATAAATAAAATCTTTAAAATGTAAAGCCAAATAAATAAAGCCAGAAAACAATTAGAGTGAAGTGATATTTGTAGTATATTAAGGTTATTAGATTTTAAGTTAACTGAACCTATGCATTTCTTGTAAGTTATCTTGTTTTCCTTTAAGTAAAAAAATTTTTTTTAAGATTTTGTTTATGGGGCGCCTGGGTGGCTCAGTCACTTAAGCATCTGCCTTCAGCTCAGGTCATGGTCCCAGGGTCCTGGGATGGAGCCCCACAACAGGCTCCTGGCTCCACAGGGAGCCTGCTTCTCCCTCTCCCTCTACCTGCACGCTCACTCTCTTTGTCAAATAAATAAATAAAATCTTTTCAAAAATTTAAGAAGTAAAGGTTTTATTTATTTATCTGAGAGAGAGAGAAATAGCGAGAGAGAGTACAAACAGGGAGGAGAGGGAGAGGAAGCAGGCTCCCTATGAGCAGGGAGCCCAACTTGGGGCTTGATCCTAGGATCCTGGGATCATGACCCCAGCCGGAGGCAGACACTTAACGACTGAGCCACCCAGGCATCCTTCCCGAGTGGAGAGGGAGGAGAGAGAATCCAAAGCAGGCTCCATACTGAGCTCAAAGCTATCCCAAAACCAAAAATTGGAGGTTTAACTGACTGAGCCACTCAGGCAACCCTTGTTTATCTTTTTAAGTTAGCAAAAATAAAATATTTCAGTTACTTTTCATTTCTGCAGTTTATTGGCTCATATCAATGTTAAAAGAAGGGGGCGGGGAACAGGTTTAACGTGAAAAACAGGTGCCCGGGTGGCACAGTCAGTTAAGGGTCGGACTCTGTTTCAGGTCATGATCTCAGGGTTAGTGAGATTGAGCCCAGCCTCCGGCTCTGCACTCAGCTTGCAGTCTGCTTGATTCTCTTCTCCTTTTGCCCCTCCCCTTGGGTGTGCATCGCCACACGGCACGCTCTTTCTCTTTCTCAAATAAATAAGTAAATCTTTTAAATATATTTTTTTAAGATTTTATTTATTTATTTGACAGACAGAGATCACAAGTAGGCAGAGAGGCAGGCAGAGAGAGAGAGGAGGAAACAGGCTGTCCGCAGAGCAGAGAGCCCAATGCGAGGCTCGATCCCAGAACCCTGGGATCATGACCTGAGCTGAAGGCAGAGGCTTTAACCCACTGAGCCACCCAGGCGCCCCTCAAATAAATAAGTAAATCTTAAAAAAAAAAAAAGGTTTTGTGGACAACAGCCCCACTCCCCCACCCACCATGGGTAGGATTGAGTTGTAGCTTCAGTATTTAACCTTAAAGATACAGGGTAGCAGAGCATATAGGATTCCCTAAATGTGAAGTTGCCCAATCTCAGTAAGAAATTCTGTTCCATTATAGAGGAATGGGTCATTGATTGCTTTACTGCTAAAGTGAGATCCCTGCTTAATATATATTTCAGGAATATGAAAATGCGACAAAAGAGGAAAATTGCAATCCTGAAGTCTGGGTGAACCTAGCCTGTACCTACTTTTTTCTTGGAATGTATAAACAAGCTGAAGCCGCTGGATTTAAAGGTAAAATGGCCCCTTTAATATCCAGTGTTCGTAACTAATGGTATGAGTTATTTTGGCGATTTTAAAACATATTTAATTCCTTTTTTTATTGAGGAAAAACCAAGTACAATTAGAAAACTAGAAAATAGGGGCGCCTGGCTGGCTCACTCGGTAGAGCATGTGACTCTTGATCTTGGGGTTTGTAAGTTCAAGCCCCATGTTGGGTGTTGAAATCACTTTAAAATAAAATTTTTTAAAAAACTAAAAAATAGATTTAATCTTCAAAGAACATTGAATCTGAGTAATTTTATGTTTAAAGAGAGCATTAATCTCTGTGCGGCTTCCTGTCCCCACCCCACCTTCCCAGATAAGCAGATAAGCAGAATGAAAGAAGCAAAAGAGCAAGTTCTCTTTCTTAGGTCTCCTCCTGGTATAGGATATTCATGCTGTTGTAGGAGTTGGAAGTAGCTGTCTAAGCCCTAGGGATGTGGATTTGGTAGCTGTTGTCCCTGCTTCTGAATGAGAAACCAAGTAATTTCTGCTTGAAAAATGCAGACTAGTTGTCGTTTGCTTTACTTGTCCTGACAGCTGTCTAAGAACTGGACATCAACTTGCAAATAAGAACAGGGCAAAGAGAAACGGGAGGAAGGATTAAGAATAATGAGAGTGTGCATCAAATTAAATTCAAAGAAATGTAGAGAAACTGGGCAAGGGAATGTTTGTTAGGAAATTTGTTAGGGAAGAATATATTCCAGGATAGAATTCTTAGAGAATTAACAGATTCATACATATTTAGGAACTGTGTTCAGGGATCACATGGAAGTTGGACCCTTTCTTGATTTGTACCCAAACTGTGTCCTGTGTTCTGATACAGTTTTTCTTAATCTAGTTATATAGGCCTGTAAGTTACTTATTTTTCTTGTTTCTAGACTGTATCTTTGCCTAGAATACTGTCAGACACATAGAAAGTGATCAGGGTAGCTATCTATCTTGCCATGTAATTTTTTTCTTTTTTTTGCTTTGAACTATGAGTTTTTTCTGTAAAAAAAAATGGGGGCACCTGGGTGAGTCAGTGGGTTAAAGCCTCTGCCTTCGGCTCAGGTCATGATCCCGGGGTCCTGGGATCGAGCCCCGAGTTGGGCTCTCTGCTCAGCGCAGGGGGCCTGCTTCCTCCTCTCTCTCTGCCTGTCTCTCTGCCTGCTTGTGATCTCTGTCTCTCACATAAATAAATAAATAAAATCTTTTAAAAAAAAAATGTAGGGTTAGGCATCCAGAATTAGGAAAATTCTTCAGCAGTGCAAACAGGATTTGGAACTTGAAAAGTGTTAACGTTTTCACTTGGTTGAGTGTTTAAGTGTGGCCAGGGATCCTGCTCGAAGATCTGTGGCGTAGAAATTGAGCTAGTATTTAAGGAAATTTGGCTGTATAACTGTAGAAAAGGAGATTTCAGATGGAATTGACAAAGAATACTTGGAAGAACAGCTGAATGACATGGATTTCTACACGAACTGGGATAAACATAACTTTATTTCCAGTGTTTGGTCAGTGTGTGAGCAGCGTGGTGGTGGGCCGCTCCCAGAACTGTGTGTGTGGCGTCCTGTGCTGTGGGTCACCATGATAGAAGCTAGTAGAACAAGTGCTGGTGCTGGGGAAGAAGAGAACTTTTTTTTCCTGGTTCCTGATGCAGTTGCTGCTTCTGCAGGTAGAGACCAGATGAAAATAATATGTATTACAGTCGGGACATATCAGGATCACATAGATAAGGATTTGGGAAGATTATCTGAGTCTCATGTTATTCTTGCAAAGGACTAAGTGCCAGAGACAATTAATAAGCAGTTTGAACGTCTTTTTTACAGCTCCAAAAAGCCGACTTCAAAACCGCCTCCTTTTCCACTTGGCTCATAAGGTACTTATGTTCTCATATCACATTTTTTGTTTTAAAATATTTTTTCTTACTTCTTATTAAAAACAATGGTGAAAGATAATGAACTAGAAATGCTTATTAATGGTATTTCTAGAACAAGTAGAATATAGGTATTGATTTTATAGGATTTTCTTTTCTTAGTGTTCTTTACGAATAAGAGATGTTAGATTTTAGTTCTTTTTAAGTAGTAGTCATTTAAGATTTGTTTGTTTCAACTATCCTGTTGTCTCTTGGAAGCAGGCTCTAAGACACCTTATCTTAACTCCTAGAAACACACACTTTTCAGAATTGCCTTATAGCAGTAAGTTTTGTTTTGTTTTTAAGAGAGAGAGCACACTAGAGTAGGGTGGGGGAGTGAGAGAGAGAATCTCGAGCAGGCTCCATGTCCGGTGTGGAGCCTGATACAGGGCTCAGTCTCACAACCCTGAGCTCATGACCTGAGCTGAAATCAAGAGCCAGATGCTTAACTCACTGAGCCACTCAGATACCCCCTTTTTAAGTTTTTGTTTATTCATTTAAGTAAATCTCTATACCCAACAGGAGACTCGAACTCACAACCCTGAGATCAAGAGTCACAGGTTCTTCCAACTGAGCCAGCAAGGCACCCCAAATTTTCTTTTCTTTTTTTATAGTAAGCTCTACACTCAGTGGGGCTTGAACTCATGACCCCAAGATCAAGAGTCACATTCTGTACCTTCTGAACCAATCAGGCACCCCTGGCCTATAGCAGTAATTTTGGTCATCATCATAAAATGGTTTCTTAAAAATCATTTTCCATATTATAGAAGTTACACATTAATTCTATTAAACAAAATATAAGTAAGCAAAAGTTGAAAAAGAAAATAAAATCTACACCCACTAAAAAGGAGAATTACAGGCCAATATCCCTAATGAACATAAATGCAAAAATTCTCAATAAAAGACTAGCAAATTGAATTCAGTAGTACATTAAAAGAATTATTCACCACCATCCAGTGGGATTTATTCCTGGTCTACAAGGGTGGTTCAATATTTGTAAATCAATCAATGTGATACGATTTATTAATAAAAGGATGAAAACCGTATGATCCTGTCAATAGATGCAGAAAAGGCATTTGACAAAATATAGTATCCTTTCTTGATTAAAAAAAAGACTCAACAAAGTAGGAATAGATAGAACATACCTCAACATCATAAAGGCCATATACAAAAGACCCACAGCTAATACTATCCTCAGTGGGGAAAAACTGAGAGCCTTTCCCCTATGGTCAGGAACAAGACAAGGATATCCACTCTTACCATTACTAATTAACATGGTACTGGAAGTCTTAGCCTCAGCAGTCGGACAACAAAAAGAATAAAAGACATCCACATTGGCAAGGGAGAAGTGAAACTTTCAATATTTGCAGATGACATGATACTCTACATAAAAGAAAACCTCAAAGACTCTGCCAAACAATTGCTAGAACTGATACATGAGTTCAGCAAAATCGTAGGATATAAAGTCAATGTGCAGAAATCTGTTGGCATTTCTATACACCAAAGAAATTAAGGAATCAATCCCATTTGCAATTGTGTCAAAAACAATAAGATACCTAGGAATAAATCTAACTAAAGAAATAAAACATCTGTACTCTGAAAACTATAGAGCACTTATGAAAGAAACTGAAGAAGGCACAAAGAAATGGAAAAGCAATGTGCTATGGTGAGTGCTGTGAAGTGTGTAAACCTGGCAATTCACAGACCTGTACCCCTGGGGATAAAAATACATTATATGTTTATAAAAAAATAAAAAAAAATTAATTAAAAAAAACAGAAGAAATGGAAAAGCATTCCATGCTCATAGATTGGAAGAACAAACATTGTTAAAGTGTCTGTACTACCCAAAGCCATCTACACATTTGATGCAATCCCCATCAAAATACCACCAGCATTTTTCACAGAGCTAGAACAAATAGTCCTAAAATTTGTATGGAACCACAAAAGACCCCAATAGCCAAAGCAATTCTAAAAAAGAAAAACAAAACTTAAAGGCATCATGATTCCAGATTTCAAGCTTTATTACAAAGCTGTGGTGATCAAGACAGTATGGTACGGGAACAAAAACAGACGCATAGATCAGTGGAACAGAACAGAGAACCCAGAAATGGACCCATAACTGTATGGTCAACTAATATTTGACAAAGCAGGAAGGAATATCCAATGGAAAAAAGTCATTCTCTTAAAATGGTGTTGGAAAAACTGGACAGCATAATGCAGAAGAATGAAACTAGACCACTTTCTTACACCATACACAAAAATAAATTCAAACTGGGTGAAAGACCGTAATGTGGGACAGGAAACCATCGTGATCCTTGAGGAGAATATAGGCAGCAACATTTTTTACCTCAGCCATAGCAACTTCTTGCTAGATTCCTCTCCTGAGGCAAGGAAAACAAAAGCCAAAGTGAACTATTGGGACTTCATCAAGATAAAAAAGCTCTCTACAGCAAAGAAAACGGTCAACGAAACTAAAAGGCAGCCTACAGTATGGGAGAAAATATTTGCAAAATCTACAAAGAGTTTAATCAAACTCCATACCCAAAAAACAAATAACCCAATTGAGAAATGGGCAGAAGACATGAATAGACACTTTTCCAGAAAAGATACCCAAATGGCTAACAAACACATGAAAAGATGCTCAACATCACTCATCATCAAGGAAATATAAATCAAAACCATGATGAGATACCATCTCACATGTCAGGATGGCTAAAATTATCAACATAAGAAAAACGGGTTGGTGAGGATGCAAAGAAAGGGGAATTCTCTTGCACTGTTGGTGGAAATGCAAACTGGTGCAACCACTCTGGAGAATGGCATGCTGGTTCCTCAAAATGTTACAAATTGAACTGCCCAGGGGCACCTGGGTGGCTCAGTTGCTTAGGCATCTGACTTTGGCTCAGGTCATCATCTCAGGGTCCTGGGATAGAGCCTAGAGTCAGGCTTCTCCCTCAGTGGAGAGTCTGCTTTTCCCCCTCTCGCAGCCCCTCTCCCCACTCATGCTCTCTCTCTCCCTCACAAATCAATACATAAAATCTTTTTAAAAATACAAATAGAACTACCCAATGATCCAGCAGTTGCACCACTAGATATCTACCCAAAGGATATAAAAATATAGATTCAAAGGAATATGTGCACCCCAGTGTTTATAGCAGCATTATCAAGAGTAGCCAAACTATGGAGAGAGCCCAGATGTCCATCGACTGATGCATGGAAAAAGAGCGTGTGGTGTATACGTACCATGGGCTATAACTCAGCTATAAAAAAGGAATGAAATCTTGCCATTTGCAATGACATGGATGGAGCTAGAGTCTATTATGCTAAGTGAAATAGAGAAAGACAAATACCATATGATCTCACTCATATGTGGAATTTTTTTTTAAGATTTTTATTTATTTATTTGACAGAGAGAGATCACAAGTAGACAGAGAGGCAGGCAGAGAGAGAGAGAGAGAGGGAAGCAGGCTCCCTGCTGAGCAGAGAACCCAATGCGGGGCTCGATCCCAGGACCCTGGGATCATGACCTGAGCCGAAGGCAGAGGCTTTAACCCACTGAGCCACCCAGGCACCCCAAGAAACTCTTAACAATAATGATCGAACAGCATTGATGGAGGGAGGTGGGTGGGAGATGGGCTAGATGGGTGATGGACATTAAAGGGGGCACTTGTTACGATGAGCACTGGGTGTTGTAAGTCAGTGATGAATCACTGAATTCTACTTCAGAAACCAATATTGCACTGTATGTTAACTACCTAAAATTTAAATTAAAAAAATAAATAATAAAGAAAACTGCATTTCAGCCTTTTATTATCTTATATCACCATTTAAGATAATTATTTCGTGATCCCGGGGTCCTGGGATCAAGCCCCATATCGAGTTCTCTGTTCAGCAGGAAGTCTGCTTCTCCTTCTGCCTCTCCCCTTGCTTGTGCTCTCTCTCTCTCTCAAATAAATAAAGATAATTATTTTTATGCACATATTTATATTTTGTTCATTTTTTTTATTTTGAAGAATGAGCCTCATGCCAAATATATGTTTTTGTATTCTGCCTTTTTAAAAAAATATATTTTATTTATTTATTTGACAGAGATCACAAGTAGGCAGACAGGCAGCAGAGAGAGGGGGGGAAGCAGGCTCCCCACTGAGCAGAGATCCCAATTCGGGGCTTAATCCCAGGACCCTGAGATCATGACCTGAGCTGAAGGCAGAGGTTTAGCCCACTGAACCACCCAGGCGCCCCTATTCTGCCTTTTTTAAAAAACTTACCTTTATACAATGAGCATATCCCTGAGTCACTAAATAGCCTTATTTAAGACTGTGACTTTTTTTTTTTTTTAGATTTTATTTTTTTGACAGAGAAAGAGATCACAAGCAGGCAGAGAGGCAGGCAGAGGGGGAGGGGGATGCAGGCTCCCTGCCAAGCAGAGAGCCCAATTCGGGGCTCGATCCCAGGACCCTGAGATCATGACCTGAGCTGAAGGCAGAGGCTTAACCCACTGAGCCCCAAGACTGTGACTTTTTAAAATGGCATTTATAGGGGCGCCTGGGTGGCTCAGTGGATTAAGCCGCTGCTTTCGGCTCAGGTCATGATCTCAGGGTCCTGGGATCGAGCCCCGCATCAGGCTCTCTGCTCCGCGGGGAGCCTGCTTCCTCCTCTCTCTCTGCCCGCCTCTCTGCCTACTTGTGATCTCTCTCTCTGTCAAATAAATAAATAAAAATCTTTAAAAAAATAAATTAAAAAAAAATAAAATGGCATTTATAACATTTCATTGTATGCATGTATCATAATTTAATGTTTCCTAGTTATTTGACTTTCAGATCGTACATATGTATGTATATGTCTGTTTATTTTTAATTTTTTTGAAGATTTTTTATTCATTTATTTGACAGAGAAAGACACAGTGAGAGAGGGAACACAGCAGGTGGAGTGGGAGAGAGAGAAGCAGGCTTCCTGCTGAGCAGAGATCCCGATGCGGGGCTCGATCCTAGGACCCTGGAATCCTGACCCGAGCCGAAGGCTGAGGCTCAATGACTGAGCCACCCAGACACCCCTGTTTTTAATTTTTTAATACTTACTAATCCCTATCCCCTATTTAATCCATCCCCCTACCCACCTCCCCTCTGGTACCATCATTAAGAGTCTGTTTCTTGGTTTGCCTGTCTCTCTCTTCTCATTTGTTTTATTTCTTTTTTTTTTTTTTTTTTTAAAGATTTTATTTATTTATTTATTTGACAGAGAGAGATCACAGGTAGATAGAGAGGCAGGCAGAGAGAGAGAAAGGGAAGCAGGCTCCCTGCTGAGCAGAGAGCCCGATGCGGGACTCGATCCCAGGACCTGAGATCATGACCTGAGCCGAAGGCAGCGGCTTAACCCACTGAGCCACCCAGGCGCCCCTCATTTGTTTTATTTCTTAAATTCCACATATGAGTGGGCGCCTGGGTGGCTCAGTGGGTTAAGCCTCTGCTTTCAGCTCAGGTCGTAGTCCCAGGGTCCTGGGATCAAGACCTGTATCGGGCTCTCTGCTCAGCAGGGAGCTCCCTGCTGAGCAGAGAGCCTGCTTCCTCCTGTCTCTCTGCCTGCCTCTCTGCCTACTTGTGATCTCTGTGTGTCTCTGTCAAATAAATAAATAGAATCTTAAAAAAAAAGATTTTGACAAGGTGGTGGGTATTAGTGAGGGCACGTGTAGCATGGAGCACTGGGTGTGGTGCAAAAACAATGAACACTGTTATGCTGAAAAGAAATTTTTAAAAAAGATTTTGAAAAAAAATTCCACATATGAGTGAAATCATATGGTATTTGACTTTCTCTAACTGATTTATTTCACTTGGCATTATACTCTCTAGATCCATCCTTTTGTCCCAAATGGCAAGATTTCATTCTTTTTCATGGCTGAGTTATAGTCCATACATATAACATACATTTATACACACACACACACACACACACACGCGCAGATTCCCTCTCGCTCTAAAATAAATAAATATTTTTTTTAAAATAAAGCTTTTAATTGATATTTCTAAATTATTTTATGGAAACTTTATCAAATCATCCATAGGCAGTATATGAAAACGATTATTCTTAGTACATTTAGAAGTTTCATAGTGTAATTATTCGTCTCTGTTTAGTTCTTCCAGTTTTTGCATTACATGTTTTTCAGACTCTATCATTAAGTACATACAAATTTAGAATTGTTCTGTCCATCAGTGGATTGAAACATCATTGTGCAATGTCTCTATCTCTAAAAATTTCTCTTCCCATAAAGTCTGCTTCGTCATGTTTGTATACCTACACCACTCTCTTTTGTTTAGTGTTTGTCTATTACATCTCCTTATATACTTACGATGAGATACCCAGGTGCCCCTCTCTTTACATACTTTTAAACTTTCCACCTTACTGTGTCTTTATATTTTAAAATGTCTCTCTTATAAACAGCATATAAGAATGATAAAAAGACATAGGGGAAAAAATAGGAAGGAGGAGGGAGGTCAAGTAATTAATATTGGCTGTGACTCAAAGGCTTTGCCTCCAGAGGCTGTTTTCATTCTTACTCTGAAGGAGAGACAGGAGAGAAGACAAGGAACTGAAGGAAATAGGGGGGAACCGAGAGACCAAATGGCTGAAGGAGAAGGAGTTAAAATCTCTATACCATAGGTGGTGATTAACTGTACATTGTCATGAATCTTTACATGTCTTTTTCCCTCTGACAATTTTAGTTTAATGATGAGAAGAAGTTGATGAACTTTCATCAGAATCTTCAGGATATCACAGAAGATCAACTCAGTTTGGCCTCAATCCACTATATGCGATCTCACTACCAAGAAGCTATTGATATTTATAAGCGAATACTGCTAGATAACAGGTCTGTGTCCTTTCATGTCTACTCCAAATCTCATTTTGTTAGCTTTTTTGGTAACTGATTTGGCTGAGGACCTAGTGTTCTTTCGAGCTATTATCACCATGTGTTCAAATCTGCTTAGCTAATAATGTGGTCCGATTAAGAACTCCTTGTTCTCCAGATCAGGATTTCTCCACTTTTATTTCACTGTCACCCTTCCAATGAGTCTTTTTGGTCTTCCCCTTACCCCATCACCTTCTCATGAAATTTTAAAACCACAGATACACTGTATGTCCATGTATATACTAAATGTATATCTATGCTTTATACTTAAAATGAGTACAATTTTCCACTTCTTCTTAAGGATCTTTACCCCTTTGGGGATGATATGGCCCCTGTTGAAAATGCATGGTCTAAATTTATCATTTCAGCATTGTATTGGGTTGTAGGGAACTTGCCAACAAAATTAGAAATAAAATAATCCGAAGAAATAACATTCCAACTTTATCACTGACCACTGGGTTTCTCTCCCACTTCCCAAAAATATCTCATCCACCTGCCTTCTCCCCTTTTGCTTATCTGCACCCCACCCATTCCCCTTCCCCGTCATTGAGTCTGCTTGCTTTGTGTGTCCGTCCTTTGTCTGGTACATGCTTATTTACAGTTTAGTCCAGTTAGAGCATGCATTAGTTTGGTCTTTTTAACATGAACTGGTAGGAGTTGAATGCTTCCCTTTCTCCTTTCGTTGTCATCTCTCTGTCCACTTAAATCATAACGTCCACATACTACAATACAAAAGAAAAATATTGCACTGATGATACCTTGCCTTCTTCATTCAAAAGGCAAGTTCATGTCCTCCTCACCTGGCTGTCAGTTTGAGCCATAAAGTAGTCTTTGTAGTTTGACAACCTTACTATGAAGTGGACTTAAACTGTTAACCTTAATTCTTTCATCTAATAGGGAATACCTTGCCCTCAATGTATACGTGGCCCTATGTTACTACAAGTTGGATTACTATGATGTGTCTCAAGAAGTTCTGGCAGTTTACCTTCAGCAAATTCCTGATAGCACCATCGCACTCAATCTTAAGGCCTGTAATCATTTTCGCCTTTACAATGGCAAAGCAGCTGAGGTAGTGATGGAAATGTGTTTTTAATGTACTTAATTCCACTTTGAATAACCCTATACTTCTTGGGTTATTCATAAGATTCTATTATTTGTAACTCCTAATTAATATCATATCCCTTTGTTATTGCCAGGGTGATTCTGTAAGAACCAACTATATATAAATATTTATACTGATTAGGTATTCTAAAAAAATGTTGATTTCTGAGTTCTGTGTGTCTAATGTATTGTAGACAATCTTTACCTAGATGCTTTACATTACCTTAAATATGTCGAAACTGGACAGTTGTTCTTTTTCCTCTAAAATAGGTTTGTGGCTCGGTAGTTCATTTTCACCAGCATGTAAATCCCATCACAAACCTAAGATTTCCATCTGTCTGTTTCTTCAGTGCCCCATCTAAACGTCTACCAGTTCCTATCAGTTCTGCATCTTAGCTATCTCTTCTCCTCTACCACTGCTCTAGTCTGGGCACTCCTCATCTTTTATTTCGGTTCTTTAAATAATTTCCCTGCCCTAGCCTGTCCTCTCCCATCTAGCCATTGAGGTTATTCCACACACCATGCTTTCCTACTATCATGGCTTTGCATATAACATTCTCATTTCCTGGAATGCCTCATTCTGCTTGGTACAATTAAGCATCTCTTTCAGGGTTCTCCCATGAGGCAATAGTGGTAGGCATTTTATAAATACTTAGAAATTAGCTAACTTCTGGACATATGCAGAATGGTTTGTATCTATTATTTAGTTTCTCTGGCAATTCTGTGGATAAATTCTGCTACAGCTCTCTTTATATGGGAAACTGAGAGTGCATAATAGGCCATACAAGGGACCCCCTTTTATTTAACATTATACACACACACACACACACACACACACACACACATACACATATATAAACATACAGAGAGAGAGGGAAAAAAGAGGGCATATTCTATACTCTACCTATTTATAGCTATTTATTTATTTATGTAATAAACAGGTGATTTTTAAAAAGATTTTATTAAGTACTGTCTGCACCCGACATGGGGCTCGATCTTAGAACCCCAAGATCAAAAGTCACCCACACCACCAACTGAGCCAACCCGGTGCCCCTATGCAGGCTATTTTTAGATTAACAGTGTGAGAGGGGCCATGGAAATTACTTCCTCAACCATTATTTTAGTTGATGTCAGAAGCCATCGAAATTTGATGTAAGGGGCACCTGGGTGGCTCAGTGGGTTAAAGCCTCTGCCTTCAGCTCAGGTCATGGTCCCAGGGTCCTGGGATCGAGCCCTGCATCGGGCTCTCTGCTTGGCAGGGAGCCTGCTTCCTCCTCTCTCTCTGCCTGCCTCTCTGCCTAGTTGTGATTTCTCTCTGTCAAAGAAATAAAAATTAAAAAAAAAAAAAAAGAAATTTGATGTAAAATTTATGCATGCGTCAAAATTTTAAAATCCCACACTTGTCCAAAACACAGTTCCAGCTGGTATCATGCCACTGGGGGAGGAGGGAAAGGAAGTGAAACCAGCACACTAACTCTATCAAAGCAAAATTCATTGTGTAGATGTCATAGCAAGGGACATTATTTCCATATTTTTTTTTAAAGATTTTATTTATTTATTTGACAGAGAGAGATCACAAGTAGACAGAGAGGCAGGCAGAGAGAGAGGAGGAAGCAGGCTCCCTGCTGAGCAGAGAGCCCGATGCGGGACTCGATCCCAGGACCCTGAGATCATGACCTGAGCCGTAGGCAGCGGCTTAACCCACTGAGCCACCCAGGCGCCCTATTTCCATATTTTAGCTGACAGCAGACTCAGTTCCTGAGTGAAACAGTGTTTAGTAATTGTGGGAGGGGGTGGAAGGGAAAGCATGTGCCATTAGCATAAGCCCAGATTCACTTTTTGTGGCTTATGTTGATAAAAGTGGTCTGTTGTGGCAATGCAAATACCCACCTCTTCAATCTCTTAGTATGCAATCGAGCAGCCCATTTATATGTTATGTACAGTACATTCTTGGGTGTACTCACTGCAACCACAAAGTCCCCCGGGTCTGCCTGATTGGAATAGTTTCCAGCTCCAGCAGTTTAATGGTAAACTGGTAGAGTTTATGGCCTTTGGTAAGAACAAATAAAAGAAATATATTCTTGCCTTTCTATCTTGAGTTAATTTTGGGAGTTTTTCCAAATTTTTTCCAGTCTATTAAATGTTTACATTTTGTCTGCACATGTTCTTTCCATAGTCTGATATGGGTAGCATGGTTAACCAAGATTCTGGAGGTCTAGCAAGTCAGGGCACCAAACTGTATTTCCTGTCGCCCAAAAGACATGCTTTTTCATTTGAAATGGTGTCCGTGCAGGTTACATATTAATTTTATAATGTACTCCAGGTCCTGACATTTGACAGTCGACGACAATGTCAAATGTACCCTGACAAACTTTTTTGTTGGGGGGAGGGTGTTAGCAATAGAATATAGTTTGTGTTTGCCCATAATTTTATTAAGCCACTTAAAAATCAGGCATTCCTCTAGGAATTTGTATAATACATCCAATATTCTATGGCTCATTATCTCCACAAACACCAGTAGCATAATGTGTAATGATTCACTTAATTCTTGAGGTAATTTAAATAACTTGCCCAAAGCTTTACAACTAACAAGTGACAAATTCAGATCTCAAACCCTTGTATGTGACCCTAAAGTCCACAGACTTGACTGCAAATTTAGGGCTACTTTCTTCTTTTCTCTTTTTTTTTTTAATATTTTATTTATTTGACAGAGAGAAATCACAACTAGGCAGAGAGGCAGGCAGAGAGAGAGGAGGAAGCAGGCTCCCTGCGGAGCAGAGAGCCGGACATGGGGCTCGATCCCAGGACCCTGGGATCATGACCTGAGCCGAAGGCAGAGGCTTTAACCCACTGAGCCACCCAGGAGCCCCCTTCTTTTCTCTTATTTGTGATTCTATATAAATAGACGAATGGATAGGTAGACAGATACATATAGGTATATTTATAGATATATATAGGTATGTATATATACATAAAATAGCATGCGTACTATTTGATAGTTGCCTAATTATCTTTCATCTAGACAAGCTCATTGAGTGTTGAAACTCTGTCTTTTGACATGTGTGTCTGGCACAGTGCACACACAAAGCTCTCTTTCTTTTCACAGATATGTGCAATCACCAGCTCGGTTTTTTTAGAGCATTTGCATTACCTCAGAAAGAAACCCCATGCTCCTTAGGAACTCCATCAACCCCTGACCCCCCATCCCCCCAGCCCAAGCAATTGCATCTCTGCTTTCTGACTCTGGATTTGCCAATTCTGGGTATTTCATATAAAAGTAATATACAATGTGTGAACTTTTAGGACTGTCTTCTTTTACTTAGCATGTTTATAAATTTCATCATGTTGTAGCCTATATTGTACTTCATTCGTTTTTATGACCAAATAATATTTATTATGCGGATACAGTACATTTTATTTTTCCATTCATCAGCTGATGGACGTTTGGGTCATTTTCACTTTTGGCCTATTATGAATAATGCTGCTATAAGCGTTTGTGTACATGTTCTTGGGCATGTGTTGGACATGTTTCCGTTGCTCTTGGTCTTAAGCCTAGGAGTGGAATCGGTGGGTTATATAGAGTTCAATATTTAATTGAACTGCCAGGCTGTTTTACGGAGCAGCTACACCAGTTTACATTCCCACCAGCGGTGTATAAGAGTTTCAATTTCTCTACATCCTTGCCGGCAGTTATTATCTGACATTTTTATTGTGGCCATCCCGTTGGATGTGCAGTGGAATCTCATTGTGGTTTTGATTTGCATTTCTCTGATGACTAATGATGTTAAACATCTTTTCATGTGCAGTGAGCGCTGCTTTCAGTTCTGTGCCCTAGGCATCTCACTTGGCCAGCCCTAGTTCTGGCTGGCCCTGCCTTAAATAAGAATTGTCCTTATGATATAAAAGATTTTGCCTTTTTGCTTTCCTTTGCTCAAGTGTGCAGTGAAGCTTTCTAGAGACAGCATATTTCAAAATACATCAAATGCAGATAGAGACATGCTAATCTAGCTGTCCTCTTTTATGCCAGACATTAAAGAGATTTGCAAAAATATAAAACAGTACTATTCTTCTCACTAAGTTTTTGTTCCATAAATACAGTTTTCTTAAATGAAAAATATTTATGTTAATGTATAGTGGGCTTCTTCTTATGTTTGATTAATTGAATACTTTAAAATTTCTTTTTTAATTTCTAATACAATATATATTGTACTATGGGCTATTTATGTGGGCTATAACCCATGTAAACAAAAGCTCTTTGGGATCCTTAACAATTTTTAAGATTGTAAAAGATATCCTGAAATCAAAAAGCTTGCAAACTGCTGATCTAGCCTAATGTTACCAAACACTTTGGAATTGCTGCTGTGGACAAGAGAAGGGATTAATAAAAATTTTGCTGAGGGGGTGCCTGGGTGGCTCAGTGGGTTAAGCCTCTGCCTTCAGCTCAGTTCATGATCTCAGGGTCCTGGGATCGAGCCCCACATCAGGCTCTCTGCTCAGCGGGGAGCCTGCTTCCCACCCCACCCCCGCCTGCCTCTGCCTACTTTTGATCTCTCTCTGTCAAATAAATAAATAAAATCTTTAAAAAAAAAAGAAATTAAAAAAAAATAAAAAGTTTGCTGAGGTAGATGCTCAATTCCATATGCGATCAAATAGAACACGTTTGTAGTGTAATGGTTAGTGAGAACAATCAAGAATTTAATTATTTTATCCTGAGAAGCTTAGCTACCTAACTGATGAAAGTAGAAAAAGGAGGAAAGGAAGATAACTCAAAATTATAGATTGGCAAGGTAGGAATAACAAAAAGCTGAGGAAGGATAGGTGAATCTAGGGTATTAGCGAAGATGCTGGAAATGGCTGGCCATTTGTTCTACAAGGAGTGAAGGGGGTGAGAGAATACAGAAGAGAATCTGATAGGTCTGATAAATAATAGAAGGGATTTTAATTGTGCTGTATAACAGTGCAGCCGAAAGGAGGTACTAAGAGAATTTGGGATACAGGTGGAATGGTCAGATTGAAGAATCAACCCCAGTTTTTAAAAGTTTAGCTCCTTAATCACCTTTGACTCTGCAAGAAAAGATTAAGTAGGAGTCTTCAGACATGAGCTCATCCGTTTCAAACTTGCTGCTTAGTGTAAGTTTCAAGTCATTTATTGTTCATAAGCCTCAATGTTCTCATCTGTAAAATGAGGTTAACAATCACACTGGCTCTTCTAGTCCTGAGGAACAAATGAAATATTAATGAAATGGCATGTTAAATTCTGTGTAAACTATAAAACATTGTACAAATATGTGGTATAAGAACTATACACTTGTCATTTTCCTAAGTCTTTCCTTTTTTAATTTCAGGCAGAACTCAAAAGCTTGATGGACAACGCTTCTTCTTCCTTTGAGTTTGCTAAAGAACTCATCAGGCACAATCTGGTGAATAGCAGTTTCCTCTCTTGACTGAATTGAGTCTTATAGTCTATTTTGGTATATCTCAGCAGTTAGTAGGGGGAATGAAGGGAGATACTGCAAGAAATACTTCTCTACTCCAAGTGAACTCTTGCTATGGAGGAAAGAAAAATAAGTTTCAGATATCGGGTTCTTACCTTAAGGAAACCCTTACTGGGAGGGCAGTAACACATGCATAACATTTAGAAAGAAGTGCAAGGCAGTATAGGGTCCAAGTGTTTATTTTGTTGGCAAAGACCAAGAAACATGTATCCTTGTGGGTTACAATAAATGGGAAGGATTTTTCTTGTGAAAGTCCAGCTCGGGCTCATCTTTGAAGGATGGGCTAAGACTTAGAGGGTTCACGGAAGGCAAGGGATATGGAATTAGAACAAAAATGACATAAATGAAAAGTCATGAGCAGGCTAAGTTTACTAGAACAGAAAGTGTGCCTGCAGCATAGTGAAAAGGAATGTCTTAGTGGAGAAGTAAAGAGGCGGTCAGGTTGAAGGCTGGACTGTGATGACCATTGATTAAAAGAAAAAGTGTCCATATTCAGGTTCAGTTTAATTAATCATGCAATATTGTGGATATGGAGCCCCTTCTTTCAACTCAGACACCTGGGAGCACTGGGAAAATTCCATGATGTTTCTGAGTTTCAGATCCCTCATCTGAGAATAGCATCAGTAATAGCCACACCTGCTCCTTCTGATTTCTCTGTTCCTTTTTTTAGCACCAGTTCTGCTTTAGGCTCTCTCCTCCCCTTTCCCTCTGATTTCCGCTTGGTCACTTAATCCTGTTGATTCTTTCTTGGCAAAGGCTTCTTTTTTTTTTTTTTAAAGATTTTATTTATTTATTTGACAGATAGAGATCACAAGTAGGCAGAGAGGCAGGCAGAGAGAGAGTGGAGGAAACAGGCTTCCTGCTGAGCAGAGAGCCCGATGTGGGGCTCGATCCCAGGACCCTGGGATCATGACCTGAGCCGAAGGCAGAGGCTTTAACCCACTGAGCCACCCAGGCGCCCCTCTTGGCAAAGGCCTCTATTTATTCCATCTCTTCTCTAATTTAGGCCTCTATCACAGATATAATTTTTTCTGGGTAGTTTCTATTATGAGCTTCTGCCTCTTTTCACTTGTCATCTAGTTTATCAGCTTAAATTTTTGTGGAGAATGATGTGTTAGAGATAGTAGTCTGGAAATCAAGGTTGGAGAGAGATCAAGAATGGAGAGCAGATTTAGGAGTTTTTAAGAGAAATGATAGCTACAGTCCTGACAACTAAACATGAAGAGAGTAAGTTCACTAGTGTGCTGGAAATAGGAGTTAAGCAGTGAGAGAATAATAAGGTTGCCGCAGTAAGCCACACAGTTTTGAAGTGTGGCCTTAAAAGGAAGGAGAAAAATAGGGCACTCTCCAGGGGGAACAATGGCACCAAGAGAAAGATTTTTCAAGAAAGCAAAAACCCTTGTGTATGTTTAAAGCTGAGAAGTAGGACCAGGACTAATGAAGATAGAATAATTAATAGAGAAACAAGATCCAGATTGAGTTAAAAGTTTTGAGATCCATGGATTGGGAGAACAAACATTGTCAAAACGTTTGTACTACCTAAAGCAACCTACAGATTTAATGCAATCCCTATAAAAATACCAACAGCATTTTTCACAGAACTAGAGCAAACATTCCTAAATTTGTATGGAACTGTAAGAGACCCCAGATAGCCAAAGCAATTTTGAAAAAGAAAAAAGCACAAAACTGGAGATAGCACAATCCCAGATTTCAAGATATCCTACAGAGCTGTAGTAATCAAAATACTGTGGTACTGGCATAAGAACAGACAGAACAGAATAGAGAACCCAGAAATAAACACGCAATTATATGGTCAATTAGGAAGCAAGAATATGCAATGGGAAAAAGTCTCTTCAACAAATTGTCTTGGGCAGACTAGACAGCTACATGCAGAAGAATGAAGCCGGACCGCTTTCTTATAACATACACAAAAATAAACACCAAATGGATTAAGAACCTAAATATGAAACCTGAACCATGAACATCCTAGAAGAGAGTGCAGGCAGTTATCTTTCTGACATCAGCCATGAAACATTTTTCTAGATATGTCTTCTGAGTCAAGCACCACAATATTGGAATTTTCAAAATTAAAAACTTCTGGACAGCCAATGAAACAACAAAACAAAAAGACAGCCTATTGAGTGGGAGAAGATATTTGCAAATGACACATCCAATAAGTGGTTAGTATCTAAAATGTATAAAGAACTTAAACAAATCAGGGTGCCTGGGTGGCTCAGCTGGTTAAGTGTCTGGCTCTTGATCTCAGTTCAGGTCCGGATCTCAGAGTTGTAAGTTCAATCCCTGCCCTGCGCTCCACACTGGGTGTGGAGAAAAAAAAAAGAAAAAGAAAAAGGAAAAAAGGAAAAAAAGAACTTCTACAACTCAACACCAAAAAACCCAAATCTAATTTAAAAATGAGCAGAAGACGTGAACATTCTCCAAAGAAGACAGACATACAGAAAGCCAACAGATACATGTAAAAATGCTCAACATCACTTATCATCAGGGAAATGCAAATCAAAACCACAATGAGGTACACCTCATACCTGTCAGAATGGCTGAAATCAAAAACATTAACAACAAGTGTTGACAAGGATGTGGAGAAAAAGGAACCCTTGTGCACAATTGGTGGTAATGTAAACTGGTACAGCCATTCTGGGAGACAGTAAGGCGGTTCCTCAGAAAATTAAAAGCTGAATTACCATGTGATATAGTAATTCCATTACTGGGTAATTACCTGAAGAACTTGAAAACACTGATGCAAAAAATTACATTGACCATTATGGGTTTTGCAGCATTATTTACAATAGCCAAATATGGAAGCAACCCAGTGTCTATCAGTCGATGAATGGATAAAGAAGAATAGATACAATGGCTACCGTGGAATACTATTCACCCATAAAAATGGATGAAATCTTGCCATTTGGGACAGCATGGATGGATCTAGAGAGTATAATGCCAAGTGAAATAAGTCAGTTAGACAAAGACAAATACCATATGATTTCACTCATACGTGGAATTTAAGAAACATAAAATTAAAAAGACAAACCAAAAAACAGACTCTTAACTATAGAGAAGAAACTGGTGATTAGCAGAAGGGAGGTGGATGGGGGGATAGGGGCAATAGGTAATGGGGATGAAGATTACACTTATCATGATGAGCACTGAGTAATGGATAGGATTGTTGAATCACTAGATTGTACATCTGAAATTAATATAACACTATATTAATTTATACTGGAATTAATTTTTTTAAAGTCTTGAGATCAAGAAGACAAAAAAATTAACCTTAGCAGAAGAAGGGAACGTCTCAGACAAAGAAGAATCAAGAAAGCTGACCAAGTGGTTATTTTTTAGTTAGAAAGGAGAGATTAGGTAGTTCATATCAGATGTTTTTCATGTTGATTTCTGTTATTTAATTGTGAAACAACTTGGTATGTGCTAGACACTGTCCTAGACTCTGGGTATACAAGAGCACACAAACCTGCTTTCCTGAATGGTATTTTGTTTTAGCTTTTCTCTATAGCATTTACTGTCAAATGAAGTAATACTTATGTGTTTGCTGTTTGAGGCTGTCTCCCCACTTGAGTGTAGTCTATGTAGTGACGGGAGTGATCATTTCTGCTGTAACCCCGGTGCTTACTATAATCCCATGCATACAGTAGGTGCCAATGAGTGTTTACTGTGTTAATTAAATATTACCTACTATGTACCACACATTTAGCCCATTCAACTTTAACTCATTCAACCCTCATAATAATCCTGATAGGTAGGTGTTATTAATGCCATTTAGACATGAGGAAACAGGCTCAGAAAGGTTATATGAATTCCTTCACAGAGTTTGTTCATTTGTCTTTAGAAAAAAAGAGACAGAGAGCAGGGAGCGCCAGAGGGAGAGGAAGAGAGAGAATCCCACTTGGACTCCATGCCAGGCGGAGCCTTACGGGAGACTTGATCCTACAATCCTGAAATCATGACCTGAGGCAAAATCAAGAGTTAGATACATGGGGAGAATGGGTGGTTCAGTTGGTTAAGCCTCTTCCTTTGGCTCAGGTCATGATCTCAGGGTGCAGGAATCAGGCTCTCTGCTCAGCAGGGAGTCTGCTTCTGCCTCTTCTTCTTCCTCTGTCTCTAACCCTGCTTGTGCGTGCACGTGCACACTCCCTCTCTCAGATAAATAAAGCCATTTTAAAAAAGAAGAATTAGATGTTTAACTGAGCCACCCAGGCGCCCCATTCTTGGAGCTTTTGATACAAAATATCTGTCTAGAAAAATGTTTTATGAATTTTGGGGTACTTTAAAGAGTTTTCTGCAGTTCTTATGAAGAGAAAAGGAAATGTATACAGTAGACTTGTGCCTTTATTCTGTTTCTTACACTTACTATAACTTAGATAATAGCCTGCTTTCAATGGGGTCAAGGTGGTGTGTATACTATACTGAGAGCTTCAAAAATATATCGAAAGAATAACTGAGTACCCAGTTATAAGTGGCAACTTCTTAATTAAACATTTCCACCAATAAATAGATTCATACTTATTGCCATAATAACTGACTTTCTCTATCTTTAGGTTGTTTTCCGAGGAGGTGAGGGGGCTTTGCAGGTTTTGCCTCCCCTGGTTGATGTCATTCCCGAAGCTCGGTTAAACTTAGTGATTTACTACCTTCGTCAAGGTAAGAAAAATTTTTCTTGGTCTTACTTACAATGAGGTATTTTAGAGCATTTAACCTCTAACTGAACTACTTACTTAACTTTTAAAATCCATAATACTTCTAAAATGTATTTGCAACAGGTTCATAGGAGAGAACAAATGTATTGGTGCTTATTTGTTGTGCCTTTTCTGTTTATCCTCTCTTTCCTCTTCTTTTGCTGCCAACCTTCTCCCTCATTGTTTTTCTTTCTTCCTCTTCTTTTTCTGTCCTTTGTTCTCTACCCATTCTATTTCAGTTTTTCTACTGTTTTTCCTTCCCCTTCCTTGTGGTTCTTTTTCTATGTGTAATGTACATCCACATTTTCTTGAGTTCTTTTTTTTTTTTTAATGATGTTTGCTCTAATTGTCTGCCCTTCTGTTTCTTTGTGCTTCTGGCTTCTTATGAGAAATACTCTGATTCAAAGAGACTGGGATATTTACTCCCCCCAAGTAAGGTTAAAATTGTTAGACATGTGCCCAAGCAGTCTTGGATCTAACAGTGTTGAGTACAGGATAAGAGCTACCATACATTGGTGGTGGCACTGTGTTGTGGGCCCCGGACTGACAGTGCAGGCCTTTTTAGGTGCATGGTAGAAACCAACCAGACAACATATTCCTCATCGAGGAAAATGTAAGGGTATATTAAAATAACATGAACTTGCAAAGAGTTCTATTTGATAGGTAAGGACAAAGAAATAGGCATTTGGACCAGAGTTAAATATCTTATATATTTCAGAAATTAATTATTATAAAATTTTTCAAACTAAGCAAAATAATATGAACACACAAAATAAATCATTCCAGATTCAGCAGTCTTCAAAATATTGCCATTCTTTCATCCATCCTGCCTGTCCCTTTTTACTGCTGAAATGTCTTAAAGCAAATCCCAAACTTCATGTCATTTCACTTCTACATTCTTAATATATATTGTCTTTTTAAAAAAATCAGTTGTTTTACTTATATAACTACAACATCATTGCTTTATAATACTCAGTCCATATTCTTAGCTTGAACATTTTTTTAGGTGCTTCATGACTTACAGGTTTCCGAAGATATTTGGTTATCTTTAGGATAATTACTCCACATTGAACTTGATGGAGAGTTAGAGGACAGATAAAACAAATCATACTTCCCATGAATGTTTGAATGCTGAAGGATCTTACCTTTTTGGGACTGTTTCAGAAGGTTTGTTGTGGAATACAGATTAGTATAGCTACTTATTTCTTGCATTTCAGATGATGTACAAGAAGCTTATAACTTAATTAAGGATCTGGAACCTACTACTCCTCAGGTAATTGAAAATGTGTTACCATTTTGCTAACCAACTTCTGTTGAAAGTAGAATTTCAGAAGGGTTTCAGGAAGGCATGTTAGAGAAGATTCTGACTTGTAGAATCTCAGGAAAGACCACATATATTGATTTAGGAATGTCCTGTGAGACTTTCGATATGAGAATGAACATTCTGGATTTTTTCATGTTTTTTAACTCCCTTATATGTGGTCATTTCCTCTGAAGGGTTGAGGTTTGAAAAAACTGAAATCTAAAATGCTGATGGAACCAATAAGATATAAAAGCTTATCTCACTAGTATAATTGTAGCTTCTCTTTCTCCCCTACTAGATTGTTAGCTCTTTGCAGTCGGGGCCTGTGTCTCTTTGTATTTCCAACACTGTGTACACTAAGCGTGTAACAGACATTGCACTTACTGAATGAAAGACTGAAAATTTTCCAGACCCCATGAAATCTAAACAGATATATTTCTCAGGTGTATTAAAAGTTTCAGCATCTTTTGTACTGCTCTTTTTATGAAACCTCTTAAATAAAAATAGTACCTACATAAAAAATTTATAAAGCTGCTAAGGAAGGTGTCTGTTAAAGAAGAGAGCCAAGTCTGAAAGCAATAAAGGTGAGACTCCAAGGCTCCAAAAGAGATAAGACCTTACAAATGAAGATCGGAGGATATTTTTTAGGAAAAGGATTATTAGCAAATAAAAGTTATTATATGATTAGAAAGGGAAAATAATATATATGATGTGGTCACAAAGAATAGCAGTGGCTAATAAAGTGATAAAAATTATTACATAAATGTTTTATTGTTAATTTTTTCCATTGAGTTGAAATAAAACTTAACTTCTCAAGGTTTCCACTGAGATTTTCTGCTTAAGACTTTACAAATTTACCAATACAGTGAATTTACAAATATGGTGAATTCTGTTGTATGGACACTTTCCTGAAAACCAAATGAAATTCTCCTAATTCTTTCATTCAAGCCAGGGATGGAACAGAGAAAAGTGACTCTGGGTAACTTTTGATATATATGTAAAGCAGTAAGTTAAAATTAATTTGAAAAGATTTCATAGCTACACATTCTTTGGGAATTAATTAGTGTTATTCTATGTTGCCAGGAGTATATCCTCAAAGGAGTGGTCAATGCGGCCCTTGGCCAGGAAATGGGTTCAGTGAGTATGAAATCACTGGTAATCTATAGTTGCAGTTATAATGTATGGAAAATGTCAAGATGAATGTTAAAGTTTAATCAGCAGTGAGCTTACAGATATGCTTATCTGCAGTCCCTTTCCTTTCTCCATATTCCTCAACCCAGGTTCCATTATAAAAAGAATTCTGTTATTTAAAGACCAAAAAAAAAAAAAAAAGAGAGAGAAAGCTTTAACCCTAAGAATTGCTGCTTCATCTTTTAAAAGCCTAAATTTTAAGCAGCATTTATATCTAATAATAATTGAAATCGTTGCATAGCTTCAGTCTTATTTTTAGTGAGTTTAGTTAACCTTGCAGACCCCTGAGCTATAATTTTGGCCTCTGTAAAATGGAGATAATTGTGTCTTTGGCAAATACTTTTTTAACACCAGTATTTATAAAATACTTTTATAAACACCAAAACACTGTTTAAAATTAAGTTCTTACTAATCTGAATATGGCACATTAAGTTCTTTTGGGAATAAAGTGGGTATAAATAAATATTTTTATGTCTCGCTCACTCTGCAGTGCCTCATAAAATGGATAGGCAGTAAATAGTTATTGAATAAGTGAATGAGTGTATTGAATTAATAGTCCTTGTTACAACCATGGCTCCTACCACAAGATCTGATGTATGATAAAGAGCAGTAAGTATCTGTTGAATGTGTGAATGAATGACTAAATGACTGAGTCCTTTAATGAAGTTACTTTTTAGGATAGAGTTTGGGGATCGGATATTTTTTTCTTCTTTTTTTATCTGACCCAGAGTAGGTTTTAATTTAGTTTCAGGTTATGATTCTCTAGTGCTTATGCTAATAAGAGTTTGTTTGGGAGAGGATGTAAGACCAGGATGTATCTTAAATCCTGGCACATGTTTTAAAACTAAAATGTGTGATACAAATAAAACATTTTCAGCTTCTGTCAGCTATCTCGGCCCTGCTTTGTTTTTCAGAGGGACCATATGAAAATTGCCCAGCAGTTCTTCCAGCTGGTGGGAGGGTCAGCGAGTGAGTGTGGTATGTCTGAAATCAATACTCATTCACATGATTCATGATTGGAGTTGGTCATATATTGACTGGTGAAGTCTGAGTCTCTGTTCAGGGTTACATGTGTCAGCCTTGAAAGCAAAGTACCAAAGTATCAAGTAGGAAGTTCTGTGGGAGAGACAGAGGAGAGAATATTGGGTTAGCTCTTCTCAGCATCTCAGCTCAAGTGTGATGAGAGATTATATAAATAGAAGAGAATAAGTGTAATCTTTAGTTCATGCAGGTTTTAAAAATTTGATTCTGTTTTTTATTTGCAATGTTAACTTTTATTGATTTTTCTCTTTATATATTCAACTTTCATCATGTCATGAATATTTTTTCGTGGGTCATTTGCCTTTTAATTTTGCCTATGCTGTCTTTTCAGATGTAACCAAAATCAATCTTATTAAAGCTTATCTTTTTAAAATGATATTTTACATGGGTTTCTAGCTTAGAAAGTACTTTCATGCCCCCACAGTTATATAATGTTCACTTATACTTTCCACCAGTAGTTTGTTGCTTTATTTTATTATTAAAGTATTGATTTAATCAGTCAAGATTGAATGTATGATTTCAGAAAAGGCTATTCAAAGGGCTGATAGTTAGCCAGTATGAACTGGTATGACTGTTTGTACCAGTTGTCTAGGGCCAGCGTCTATTCTGATGAACAGTATTTGTGGTGAACTAGTTGTGAAACATTTTTATCACCCCGGGATATATTCATTTTCTTTCAGATGTTTCACCAAAACCATTATTGAATAATACTTCCTTTCTTCATTCATACAACAAAAATTTATTGAAGTGTTGGGAATATAGTGGTAAACAAAATAAGTCTTCCATCCTTGTAGAGCATACAGTCCAGTTGGACAGACAATAAACACAATAAAGAAAGCGGTTATATAGTATATCTGACTGTGATAAGTGCTACGGGCAAAAAATTGAGCAGAGCAAGAATGAATAGGAGTGCCAGTGCCAAGGGTGGGGGGTTATACTCATTCTCTACTATCTGAAGCAGGCATCTAATAACAGACAGAAAGTTGGACCAGATGGTTCCATGACAAATGATTTCTCCATTTGAGACTGGAAGTGCTAGGTTGTCTTAGATGAGTGATGATGGAGACTAAGACATGATAGTTGAATGTGCACGTGTTGGAGTGGGTGAGAGACTCAAAGCTTTGGAAGAACATCTGAGGAATACTGTAGCCTGCATGGTGTGTGTTCATTCTGGAGTCTGTGAGTTAGCCCCAAGAGAGATTATTGATTACTCTCAAGTACAGTAACCTCCATTATACTGAGATTTTTGTCCCCTGAATAGAATCTGTAATTTCAGAATCTGGAAAGATGTCTTATAGTACGTTCCTATCTCTAAATTATAAAGTAACTAAAATTTCAGCCAAAGAGAGCTTTCAGTTTCATGAATATACCTGAATAAGTTTAATAATAAGTTTCTTTTCCCATTCCATTTCAGATACGATACCTGGGAGGCAGTGCATGGCTTCCTGTTTCTTTCTGCTTAAGCAATTTGATGATGTCTTGATTTACCTCAACTCATTTAAGGTCAGTATAGAATTTTTTTAGATGAGTTTGTCTACAAAATACTATATATAATGTGTCAGAAGTAAGATATTTTTAGAGGGATGCCTGAGTGATTCAGTTGGTTAAGAGTTTGCCTTCAGCTCAGGTCATGATCAGTTCTGGGATCAAGTCCCACATTTGGGATCCTTGCTTAGCAGGGAGCCTGCTTCTCCCTCTGCCTGCCACTCCCCCTGCTTTGTGCTCTCTCTCTCCCTCTGATAAATAAATAAAATCTTAAAAAAAAATAAATAGGGGCACCTGGGTGGCTCAGTGGGTTAAAGCCTCTGCCTTCGGCTCAGGTCACAATCCTAGGGTCCTGGGATCGAGCCCCACATCAGGCTCTCTGCTCAGCGGGGAGCCTGCTTCCCTTCCTCTCTCTCTGCCTGCCTCTCTGCCTACTTGTGATCGCTATCAAATAAATAAATAAAATCTTAAAAAAATAAAATAAAATAAAAAATAAATAAAATCTTTAAAAAATAAAATAAAATAAAGAATAAATAAATAAAATCTTAAACTTTTAGAGATGGCCCTTTTACTACAGTGGCATCAATGGTATCAGCTAATTCCTTAAAATTATTTTTGAGTTTATCTAGTATAACTGATACGTTATATTGGTATGTTAATACCCAATGTGACCTATTCTTGGGATGTTTTTCAGAGTTACTTCTACAACGATGACATCTTTAACTTTAATTATGCCCAAGCCAAAGCAGCCACAGGCAATACAAGTGAGGGTGAAGAGGTGGGTACATGCTTTTGATGCATTCAAATGTTTCTATTTAAAACCAGGGTTATCCTTTAACTTTTTGAGGAATTTCCATACTGTTTTCCAGAGTGAAACAAAATAGATGAACATAGAGGAAAGAAGAAAAAAGAGAGGCAAACCGTAAAACAGTCTTAACAATAAAGAACGCACTGGGGGTTGCCGGAGGGGAGGGGTGAGGGATGGGCTAAATGGGTGATGGGAATTACGGAGTGCACTTGTGCTGAGCACTGAGTGTTGTGAAGTGTTGACTCACCAAATTCTACAACTGGAAGTAATATTACACCGTATATTAGCTAACTGGAATTTAAATTAAAACTTGAAAAATATAAAAACATTTTTATCTTTTTGTCACTGAAATAAAATGTCCAGGGGCAAAGGATTATGAAAAGTTCCTTTGTCCTTAGGTTACATTAAGAAGTACAGTGTGGGGTGGCTCAGTCGGCTGAGGCCTCTGCCTTCAGCTCAGGTCATGATCCCGAGCCCCACATCAGGCCCACCTCAGGCTCTCTGCTCCGCAGGGAGCCTGCTTCCTACTCTCTCTCTGCCAACTTGTGATCTCTGTCAAATAAATAAATAAAATAAAATAAAATTTAAAAAAAGAAGTACAGTGTGAAGGGACATACAGATTTTTTTAACCATATTACTATTTTCCTTTTTCTGCTATATTTTATAAAAGCATAACATATATTGAGAAAAGCATCCAAATCAAAGTATACAGCTTGATGACTTTTTAAAGTGAACATACCCAAATAATCCATCCTTAGATCATGAAACAGTATTACCTTAACCCTATGAAAACCCTGTCATCCTGTTGTTTGAGTCCGTGCCTTTCTCCCAAGTCTAACCACTATGACTTCTAACTCCATGAACTGATTTTCCTGAATCATTCAAAGCAATTCAGTTGAATTATTCAATTAGATTTTTTTATTATTTAGCAAGTTGTTCCACTTATTCAAATTCTAATTATTTTTACCTTCCATTATGTCTTCTCTGTGAATTATTTTAAAACGTGTGTCATAATTTTCAAATGTGTCCCAGACTATTTCATTTTGATTTATAACTTAATCATATTGTGGTCATCCAGTGTGCTCTGTATTACACCAGTCCTTCAAAATTTGTTGAGACTTGCTTTACTGCCCAGTAACATGATTATGTGTCCTTGAACAAAATAGGTTATGTGGTTGTTAATTACTCTGTTCAAATCTTCTATATCCTTACCAAATTTCTTCGGCCAGCTTGTAAGATCAGTAACTGAGAGTAGTGTGTCAATATCACCACAGTTTTGTCCTTTTCTTAGCAGTATGTAGAGAACTTGACCATCTGGAAGGCGACACTAAGTATTAACCTAAGGCAAGCTGATAAGGTATTTTTACTACAAAAATATCTTCGTAGTTATTCCTTTTCTTTCCTCTTCTTGCAGGTTTTCCTTTTAATCCAAAGTGAGAAGATGAAAAATGATTACATTTACCTCAGTTGGTTGGCTCGGTGCTGTGAGTCTTCTTTTAAATGTTACAGAGGAATCCTCTTTTTCTTCTCTGTTGCATAATCTTCTGGATGGAAATTACAGTGAAGATTTCTAATTTTGTTTTGTAGCATGAGTAAACACTGAAATTGAGCATCGTTAATGACCATGTTAATGAACAGGGTGGTCCTGTTCATGTATTACGTACGTTTACCTTGTGATTAGTTCTACCATACAATGTTGAGCTAGCATGAACAGTCCTGAAAGATGCCAGGTTTTTCTATCAGCCCTGTTAACGTTTCCAGAATGTCAATTTACAGGGTTCTTTCTTAAGTGATACTGTTTTGCTAATTTTACCTTTTCATTATGAAGCAGCCTGAAAAGTGATAAAATGTCAAGAACATAATATTTTGTATATTATGTAACCTACAGTCTCTTTCCCTCTCCCTTCATTATCTTTTCTTGCTTCTTTTTTTCCCCTGCATTTCAAATGTTCACAGAGTGTTTAAAATCAGGAGAAAGCAGCAATCGGTGTTCTAAGTGAGGCTGAAACTGTATAAGTAGGATTGAATGAATGATACATGACTTTTAAGCAGATGAGCAAAGGGACCAACTGGAAATCAACCCAGTCTAGAAAGATATAATTATGTGAATCCTAACTTAAGTATTGTACATATGGTAGAGTTCTGATGGAGAATCAGCTTAATGCTAAAATTGCAAACTTTCTACATGAGTGATGTTTACCATTTCTTTGTGTGTTTGGAACCTAGAACCAAAGCCAAAGAATAGCAAGATGCAGAATTATATTTCCTATACATTTAAGAGGCAAAAATATTTCCTTCTTTTTGTAGATATCATGAATAAGAAGCCAAGACTAGCCTGGGAACTTTATCTTAAGATGGAAACCTCTGGCGAGTCGTTTAGCCTCTTACAGCTCATTGCTAATGACTGCTACAAGGTGAGTCTGAGTGAGAGCTAAAAGGGAAAACTGAAGATCAGTCTCACATGCTACTCTGATTAATTATTAGGGAGAAGTGTCCTAGAGATTAAATGGCCATTGGTAAGAGGATTCACATAGAACTACCAGAAATGTCATCCCTGGGGCTCCTAGCTGGCTCAGTTGGAAGAACATGGGACTCTTGACCCAGGGTTGTGAGTTCAAGCCCCACGTTGGGTGTAGAGATTACTTAAAAATAAAATTTTGGGGGTGGTTGAGTGGTTCAGTGGGTTAAAGCCTCTGCCTTCGGCTCAGGTCATGATCCTGGGTTCTTGGAATCGAGCCCTGCATCAGGGTCTCTGCTCAGCGGGGAGCCTGCTTCCCCCACCCCTGCCTGCCTCTCTGCCTACTTGTGATCTCTGTCTGTCAAATAAATAAATAAAATCTTTTTTTAAAAGTATTAAAAAAATAATAAGATAGGGGCGCCTGGGTGGCTCAGTGGGTTAAAGCCTCTGCCTTCGGCTCAGGTCATGATCCCAGGGTCTTGGGATTGAGCCCCACATGGGGCTCTCTGCTCAGCAGGGAGTCTGCTTCCACCTCTCTCTCTGCTGCCTCTCTGCCTGCTTGTGATCTCTGTCTGTCAAATAAATAAATAAAAATCTTAAAAAATTATAATAATAATAAAATCTTTAGGGGCACCTGGGTGGTTCAGTTGGTTAGGTGGCTGACTCAGCTCAGGTCATGATCTCATGATCATGAGTTCAGGCCCCATGTTGGGCTCTGTGTTGGGAGCTTAAATAAATAAATAAAATATTTAAAAAAGAAAAAGGAATGTCATCCCTTTTATGAACAAACTGAGCTCAGAGATAGACAGGATTTCAGGGTTTTATATGTATATCAAGTATGTATGCATATAAATGAAATATGAAACAATGTATATGAAATAATGATTTAGAGAGGTGGTTTTAGATTTCTAAAACTCGTGTGTGAGTCTTTAGATACCATCCAAGTAGAGATATTCATCTGGTAGTTGGAAACTTGGTTCTGAAGCTCAAGAAAGATGTCTTCCACATCTAGAGACATAGATTTGGAGAACTCATCAGCATTTCAATAGTAATTAAAGCCCTGGAAAAAAGATGACCCAGGTAGGGAAGCAAAGTGAGAAGAGCAGAGAGTTGCAAACCAAACCTTGGGGAATATTCAAGTGCCAATTGTAGACAGGAGAGACAAAGGAACTAGAAAAATAGAATAAAAAAGCAATCAGGGCGCCTGGGTGGCTCAGTGGGTTAGGCTGCTGCCTTTGGCTCAGGTCCTGATCTCGGGGTCCTGGGATCGAGTCCCACATCGGGCTCTCTGCTCAGCAGCGAGCCTGCTTCTCTCTCTCTCTCTCTGCCTGCCTCTCTGTCTACTTGTGATCTCTCTCTCTGTCAAATAAATAAATAAAATCTTAAAAAAAAAAAAGCAATCAGATTTAGTAAAGGACTGGGTCTCTATGTGTGTATGTGGGAGTGGATCTGTGTATGTGTGTGTGGCGGGGGTGGGGGGAGTTGGAAAGGAAGGGAAAAGGAGGGAGGACTTTTGGATCCTATTCTATAGATAAAAAGCTTTTTTACAAATTAGCCTCAAATTCTAGAAATTCCTTTTTTTGGAATATTTCTTTCTGTCCAAAGACAGACAAATGTTAGGTAAAGAGAATCTAGTGTTAATTAATACTAGCTCATTTCGAAGTGAATCATTACTAAAATAAAGCAAATCACCATCACTGGAAAAGGTTTTAAAACATAGGAAACTTAAAAATGCTTAACATGACTTAGTAGACGCAAATGACATTCAGTCAGTCAGAGGAGGCAGAGGGAAAGAAAACATTCAGAATTTAGTAAATATATTAAATCTGAAGTGTGTGACTCCAGGGAGAGGTAGTACATGTGGGAAATTATCAGGGTGAGCCTGGAGCTCAGGTGTTCATGTGAGAGGTCAGGATTAGAAATGTAGTTTTAAGTTAACAAGGGGCACCTGGATTGCTGAGTCTGTTAAGCATCCAATTCTTGATTTTGGCACAGGTCATGATCCTGGGGTCATGGAATTGGCTCTGCGTGCTGGGCATGGATCCTGCTTAGGATTCTCTCTTCTCTCCTCCTTCCTCTCTGCCCCTCCCCTTTCCCCACCCGTGTGTATGCTCTTTCTCTTAAAAAAAAAAAGAGAGAGAAAAAAAGCAGTAGTTAATGGTGGTGGTGTGATAGTAATAGGAGTAGTAGAAGCAGCAGAGGATGAGAGAGAATGAGGTTAACCAGTGAATGGGATGAGGAACCACATGGACACCAGTGTTTAAAGGATAGGTAGAAGAATCTGTGACAGAGACAGAGGGTGAAGATGGACATAAAAGAAAGAAAAGAACCATGAGGGGGAGAAAAGTACTCTTCATTCCTGTTTTTCTTGTTCCTGTTATATCAAAAGCCAAAGAAAGAGGATGTCAAATATGCAACCTGATGGAGCTGTATGAGACCTGAGAAAACAATAGTGGGTAGAGAAGAGAATGAGATTAGAAAGCAGACCCAGTGAGTGTAGACCACAGTAAGGGAGAAATGTGTTGCTAACTTAAAAGGGAAAACAAGGTTATGGATTTGGGGTTGGGGAGTATTTTTGCAGGTGGAGGGAGAGTTTTTTTCCCTTTTAGAATAGAAGTAAGAGTGTATCTTTACATAGAGGAGCTGTTGAACAGTGAGTTTAAAGATCCAAGAGAGTAGGAACATTTCTGATGGAGGAAGACCCTAAAAGAGATGAGAGGAGGATGAGGTAAAGAGCAAAGGAAGATAATGACCTTGAAAAACAATTTAGCATAACCTACTGTCTCAGTGGTGCCATGGCCACCCACTGCTTTGGTGAGTCACTGGAAGGGTTCACATGACTCAAAGTTATACTTGTGGCTAAGACTTACTATAATACAGAAAAGGCAGGAAAAAGACATGTATAGGAGAAGGCTGGAGAGGTCAAGTCTAGACTTTTTTGCCCTCCCTCTCTGCTAATTGCACAATCACATCTTTCTCCAGCTGCAAACCACAGAGACATGTGCCGGATATCCAGGAAAAACAGAAAAAGCAAATAGGAAAAAAAAAATGGCAGAATTAAGTCCTAACATGGCAATAATTGCATTAAATGTAAATGGTCCAAATATACCAATTAAAAGACAGACATTGACAGAGTGAATAAAAAACCATAACTAAACTATGTGCTTTTTACCAGAAACTCACTTCAAATACAATGACATAGGTAGGTTGGAAGTAAAAAGATAAAAAAGATAATATACTGTGAAATAGGCGGTTTTGTTAACAAACAAACATATGTTAAACATATGATCCAGCAATCACTTTCCTGGGCATTTATCCCAAAGAAATGAAACCCTGTGTCTATACAAATACCTATTCCCAATGTCAACAGCAGCTCTATTTGCAATAACTAAAAACTGGAAGTAATCCAAGTGTCCTACAGTAGTGAATGGTTAAACAAACTGGTTTGGCATGGACTACTACTCATCAATAAACAGGAATGGTGATGATAAGCCTGACTCCATTTCTCGATGTTTGTTGACAGCTTTTAAGCCTCACCCTTTCCTCTTCCCCTTGTGCCCCACATCTGGACAAAGTGATAAGAAATGCTAGTCCCTTCTCTGATGCCATCAAGTGCTTCAAACCACACAAGCCCCTGTTCCTGCTTGGGAACCTCATCCCAGCCCCACCCCCAACCACAATAAAAACCCAGCCAGTCTTCTTGCTTGCTCTCTCAGGCCATTTTGAACCTGCTTGAGAGGCCTGGCCTACTTTCCCCTGCGGGCCTCAATTATATAAGTAATAAATCTTTCCATGCTCTCTGGGTGTGGCAATATCACTCTTGACATACAAACCAAACTTTGGGTGGAGGTCCCACCTGCTTTTTCACAGTTATATAATAGGAGCAAACTATTGGTACACACAGTAACTTGGATTTATTTTTTAAAGATTTTATTTATTTGAGAGAGAGAGCACAAGTCAGGGAGCAGCAGAGGGAGATGGAGAAGCAGACTCCCCACTGAGCAAGGAGCCCAGTGCGGGGCTTGATCCCAGGACCCCGGGATCTTGACCTGACCCGAAGGCAGACACTTAACCAACTGAGCCAACAAGGCAACCCCAACTATCTTTTTTTTTTAAAAAAAAAAAAAAAAAGACTTCATTTGTCAGAGAGAGAGAGCGCGTGCACAAGAAGGGGAGGCAGCGGAAGCAGCAGGTGGAGGGAGAAGCAGGCTCCCCGCTGAGCAAGGAGCCTGATGTTGGACTCTATCCCAGGACCCTGGGATCATGACCTTAGCTGAAAGTAGACACTTAACTGACTGAGCCACCCAGGCATTCCATAACTTGGATTTTTTTTTAACTAAAGTATAGTTATACACAATATCACATTAGTTTTAGGTGTACAACATAGTGATTCGACAACTGTGTTATGCTGTGCTCACAAGTGTAGCTACTATCTGTCACCATACACTATTATAAACCATTGACTATATTTCCTATGCTGTACTAAAATAACTTGGATTAACAAGGAATAACAAGGACATTATGCTGAGTGAAAAAGCCAATCTCAAAGGGTCCTGTACTGCTTGATTTCATATATATGCATATATATGACATTTGTGAAATTATAGAATTGTAGAGGTGTAGAACAAATTGGTGATTGCCGGGGGTTAGGGCTGGTGAGCAGGGCGGGGAATGCACATGACTATTAACAGGTAGCACAGCCTTGTGGTGATGGAATAGTTCTGTATCTTGATAGCAATGCTAGTTACGTGAGTCTACACATTTGATAAAATGACAGAACTATACGCACGCATTGTAGCAATGTCAACTTCCTGGTTTCAATCCTGTGATATTGCACTAAGGTAAGCTGTAACTAGGGGAATTGGGTGAAAGGAACATGGGACTTCTTTGTACTATCTTCATAATTTCCTGTAAACCTAGGATTATTTCAAAATAAAATGTTCTAAAAAATGAACCAACCAGAGTTATATCCAGCAATATAGATGTATCTTAACATATGCAAGACAAAAAAGAATATTTATGGTATTCATAGAGATAAAATTTTGAGAGGCAAAATTTAATTATATTGTCTAAAGGTATATACATAAAACTGTAAAAAAAAAAAAAAGCCAAAGACTTTTGACAGTCAAAAACTGATGACCATAAAAGTTGGAATAGTAATAGCTTCTGGAGGGAAGGAGAAGGTCATGGTCTGGAAGGGAAACACAGAACTTCTGTTTTGCTGTCAAAGTCTTGTTTCTTGACCTAGGTGATGGTTACATTTGCATTCAGGTTATAGGCATTAACTGTACATTTGTGTTTCATGCACCGTTCACATTGTTATTTCACCAAAAGTAATTTGAATAGATCATAGGAAGAAGGATTAACCTTGAAAAGTAATAAGAACACTTCTTCCTGTGAAATGGGCAGAAATGAGGGGAAGGATCAGTGAGAGTACAAACATAATTTGAGTTGAAGGGAGGAAAGTTGTGTTTTCCCTGAAAGACAGAAAAACGCTAAGAGTGCAATAGAGATCTTAAGGAAATTGGCAAAGGTTTAGAACAATAGTTTACAGGAATGGAGAGGTAACTCAACCACCCTGAACAAGAGAGATGGACCAGTAGTGTGAAGCCTTCAGCGAAATGGCAACACTACATTTATAATGGCTGGTCAACAAAACTCATCTAGGGGCACCTGGGTGGCTCAGTAGATTAAGCATCTGCCTTCGGCTCAGGTCGTGATCCCAGAGTGATCCCAGAAACCTGGGATTGAACCCCGCATCAGGCTCCCTGCTCAGCAGGGAATCTGCTTCTCCCTCTCCCTCTGCCTGTCACTCCCCTTGCTTGTGCTCTCTCAATCTCTGTCAAATAAATAAATGAAATCTTCTTAAAGAAAGAAAGAAAACTCATCTAAGGATAATTTAATGGTATCAGACATGCACAATGAGGCCAAGGAAATGTGTCATATATTTGGGAAAGAGGTCTGTCAAAATGAATGAAACATTTAGAAGATTTGGTGTTTAGAATAGTAGTATTCATCTAGGCTTTTTGAGAATTTAGGAACAAGGTGAAGGAAAATAAGGTTCTCTTGGGTTGAACTTGATCAGATTAGCATAAAATGAATGACAGTAGTCATCTACGGAATGTATGAAGGAAACCGGAAAGATACTCTGCTCAAATCACAATCATCAGTTTATCAAGATTATACTATAATTAGAAGAAATGATAAATATGTTGATTACAGCATAATTTGACTATTGTAGAAAAAAAGTTACATTGTTGAAAACTGGATGAAGGTAAGTTGATGTAAATCGAACCATGTGCTCAAATTGTGAGTTTCCTTTTTGTTTTAATGAGAAATTGAAGTTCTATCTAGTTTGCTAACCGACAATGTTATCACTAACCATACACTTTTTTATACAGTTCTTTTCCACAGTATCTTTACATTTAGTTTCATTCTGTGTAATCTTTTGAATACAAGTATTATCACAATATTTTCTTTTAATCAGATGGGCCAGTTCTACTATTCAGCCAAAGCTTTTGATGTCCTAGAGAGACTGGATCCCAACCCTGAATATTGGGAAGGCAAGAGGGGTGCCTGTGTGGGCATTTTCCAGATGATCTTAGCTGGAAGAGAACCCAAGTAAGTAATCAGACAAGAGACACTACCTCTGTTCTTTCGCTGGTTTGTGAGGGAAAAGAATTGCTTTCTTGGATGTCATCTTCTAAAAACCCAAAACTATAATGATGTTTTATGATGAATAGAAGATTAAGATGTTTCATATTTCTATAGGACCTTTTTCCTCCAGAAATTTTCCATGTGGTAAAATCAGGTCATTCTAAATCATATGTACTAGGGACAGTGAGCATACTATAGCTCTCAAATATAAAAGCAATATCTATATTTGGATCCAAATGAATTGTCATTTTCATAGAAGTCTTTTTCAATTTCTTCTATTCTTTCCTTTGCCTATTGGCTTTTTCATGTCTTTTAGTTTAGGCTTCAAAGAATTAGGAACGGAGTGGATATGGTTGATAATTCTTTTTTTTTCTTTCACCTTCCCATATTCCAGGAAGTACCAAGACAGTAGATTATATAAAATTAAATAGCATACAGCTCCACTTGTAACAAAAATGTAAATACTTTAAACTAAAATTGGTTTTCTTTTTTTTTTTTTCAAGATTTCATTTATTTATTTGACAGACAGAGATCACAAGTAGGCAGAGACGCAGGCAGAGAGAGAGGAGGAAGCAGGCTCCCCGCCGAGCAGAGAGCTCGATGCGGGGCTCGATCCCAGGACCCTGAGATCATGACCTGAGCCGAAGGCAGAGGCTTAACCCACTGAGCCACCCAGGTGCCCTAAATTTGGTTTTCCAAAAATAACTTTGTGGAATGTATTTGTTACTGGTAAATGAATAGGAGATGTGATTATTTTTTGTACGTAAATAATCTGTCAAAAATTACTTTCCGGGGGCGCCTGGGTGGCTCAGTGGGTTAAAGCCTCTGCCCTTGGCTCAGGTCATGATCTTAGGGTCCTGGGATCGAGCCCCGCATTGAGCTCTCTGCTCGGCGGGGAGCCTGCTTCTCTGTCTCTCTGTCTCTCTCTCTCTCTCTGCCTGCCTCTCTGCCCACTTGTGATCTCTGTCTGTCAAATAAATAAATAAAAATGAATTTAAAAAAATTACTTCCTGCCTTGTATTTACTTCCAATCCTAAATACAAATTTAAAGAATTTGATTAGGTGAAAGAAGATGCTTGAGGGAAAAAAGAAATAGAAAATATGAATGTACTCTTCGGGAAGAGGATCAATAGGCAGTCACCTATACATTTGGCAATGGGGAAGTTTTAGTTTGCATTACTTAAAACATGAGCTTTAATTTTAATTAAATTTAAATTACTTAAAATATAAATATTGGCAGGGGCTTTTGGGTGATTCAGTCAGTTAAGCATCTGATTCTTTATTTTAAAATTTTATTTATTTGAGAGACAGAGTGATTGAGCTAGAGAGAGAGAGTACAAGGTGGGGAAGGGACAGAGCAAGAAAGAAAAGCAGATTCCCTCTGAGCAGGGACCCCATGCTGGCTCAATCCCAAGACCCTGGGATCATGACTTGAGCCAAAGGCAGACGCTTAACTGACTGAGCCACCAGGAGCCCCAAGCATCTGATTCTTCTTTTTTTTTTTTTCCAAGCATCTGATTCTTGATCTCAGCTCAGATCTTGAGCTCCATGTCATGAGTTAAAGTCCCACATTGGGCACCATGCTGAGCTTAAACAAACAAACAAAAACCCATAAATACTGGGTATTTGCCCAATCTTGGCCCGGAATGTTCCTGTCTTCCATAGGTATTAATATATTAATTTTCTTAAAGAAATCATCCATTCCTCTGGCTTTGTAAAATTTTGCAAATATGACTGTGACACCCAGTTTATGGTGATTACCACCTTAAACAAAGGAACACTCAGACTCAGAAGCAACTTGTTAGTATGGAGCTAGAATTTGAAACCAACTCTTTGAAGCCAGCTTCTTGATATACCCTCTTTCTACTTGGTTATACAGAATAGACATAGAAATAGAAATACTTATGTCATATTAGGACAGAAAACTTAATAACATGTATATAGATAGTATAAGTAAATAAGGAAAACTTGGTTTAGTGAGAAGGATTTCATAGAATTTCCATTTTATGGAATATTACTAAGCCATCAGAAAGGATGAATACTGGGATGCTCAGTGGGTTAAAACCTCTGCCTTCGGCTGGGGTCATGATCCCAGGGTCCTGGGATTGAGCCCCAAGTCGGACTCTCTGCTCAGCAGGGAGCCTGCTTCCCTTCCTGTCTCTCTGCCTGCGTCTCTGCCTACTTGTGATCTCTGTCTGTCAAATAAATAAAATACTAAAAAAAAAAAAGGAAGGATGAGTACTTAACCATTTACATTGACATGGATGGAACTAGAGGGGATTATGCTGCACAAAACTAGTCGATCAGAGAAAGCGATTATCATATGGGTTCACTTATGTGTGGAATATAAGAAACAACACAAAGGATTAGGGGAGAGGAAGGAAACTGAATGGGAAGTCAACAGAGAGAGACGAAAACCATGAGAGACTTTTAACTCTAGGAAACAAACTGAGGGTTGCTGGAGAGGAGGTGGGTGGGAGATGGGGTGACCGGATGATAGGCATTTAAGGAGGGCACGTGATGGGATGAGCACTGGGTGTTATGCACAGCTGACATATTATTGAACACTACATCTGAAACTAATGAGGTACTAGATGCTGGCTGATTGACTTTAACTTAAAGGAAGAATTCCCGTTTCACTATTCCACCATAAAAACGGAAGGCTTGGCAGTTCATAACTGGCTTGTGAATATGTACTGACATAGTCTGTCACCGAAGACGTCCTGCTCGAAGTATGTGAGGAACAAGTACGAGTTCATTTTTCCTCTTAGTTCACACGCTGTATTGCCACACTTTGTCCTTTCAAACCTTTTCCTCAGAGAGACCCTTCGAGAAGTGCTCCATTTACTGAGAAGCACGGGTAACACCCAGGTGGAGTACATCATCCGGATCATGAAGAAATGGGCCAAAGAAAACAGAGTGCCTGTCTAAAATAGCTCCAGAGGCCGAGGGAACCAGTCACCATTTGGATGTGTAAACGGAAAGCATTTTCCTCAAGTTTAATATGAAACGCAGGGCTCTGTTCTTTGACATTTCCTTCCTTGCCCTTCGAGCCTCAAGATCAGTGACTGACTTGCTTAGAACGAGCCTCCTGGCTGAACTAAGTGCCACAGTCTGCACTGTGGCCCCTGTATGATCCGACTAGCAATAAGACTTGGGACTTGTCTGGTGCCTTTCTTCCAAAAATACTTGGAGAACTCTTACATAATTAACTGACTTTAAGGAGAATGGCATAATTTTTTTAATATTGGCATTCCATGGCATTTTCCTCTGGCTGCAGTGACAAATGCCTTTAATGCTCAAGAGTCACCATCATTCTGTCATCTTCGTCTTAGCCATCTGTACATTATCCCATTTTACTGGGGAATTCCATAAAGAATTTCATAATGCATTTTTGAGTTGGGAGAGCAAAGGTTATAAATAGCGCTATGATTCTAAGAGGGCCAGTAAGATCCTTTATCAAACTCCTTAATAGATAATGGATTCTGGGGATTACTTTCGCAGTAATTCTGATGATAAATAACATGTTACAGTGGTAACAGGAGTAGTGGAGTTTTTTAAAAGGTGAGTACTATGAAAACAACCTGTGTGGTACATTGAAAGGTATTCAAGAAATAGTATACAAATTGCATTAGTCACTTCTCCGTTATATTTTAGGGAACAAAATAGGGATTTTTTTTTCATATATCGTGCTGAATAAAAATCAATTTTGAAAGGAGGGCTACAAAGATTATATATATGCAGTGTGGCTATTTATTAATGTAATGATAACAAAGCGTGAACTGTGCAGAGCCCTTTGAGGAGCGTCCTGATGGCCGGACTCTGTCCTAAGTCATGGCATGTTCCAGCCCCATGTTTCTGAGCTCTCGCAACATATACCTATTATACAACTGAGCAGTTTTAGACTCACAACTGATTTTTCAGAAAATAGACATACATGTTTTTCTGTACCAGATTACCTTTGTTTCTACACCATGTATTTTGTTCCTATGAGTTTAAGGTCCCGCAGCGTTACAGGTGTACCAGGTATAGAGCCATCCCTATCCACCATGAGAACTGAAAGTCCGTCCTAGTTCCTGGAGCACAACAGGCAGCTTCGAGACCTCACGTAGGCATTGCCTCGGTTGTCGCACCCGCGCTGCCGGCATGTGCTGTGGCTGAGCTGTACGGAATGGGGCCAGGGACAGGGCCAGGGGCGGCTCAGGAGAAATCAGTGACTGCAGGTAGCCTCTGCCTTCTGGACAGTTGCAAGGGGTCCTTTCAGTTCCTGTCTTTTATCTTCGACCCAGTTCTAATCAGTTCAGAGCACAAGTCAAAACAAACTGGCGTGAATAACTGAATTTTAGAAAACAAAATTACATCATTTTTTTGTATGCCAAAGCTTCTACTTTCTCATTATTGTTGTTCCTACTTTTTCAGTAGTTGGTTCTCGGCATCTAAGGTACTTGGTGGATCAGAGCTGGGCAGAACCTGCTCTAATTTTCGAATTATCTTGTGATTCTTACTTAACGCTCACTTAAAATATTATTAAACATAGTAGTGGGAAAAGACAGAACACCTCCGTGGCTTTTGGCAATGAAATTTGTCTTCCAGTTAATTGCGATTATTTTCAAATCTCCTATACTTGATAAGCTTTTCTACTGATGGTGATTTACTTTTAAATGAGCTTTCATTGAATTTAACACTCTAGCATCTCCCAGCCATTTCCCGGTCTTTTGGGAAAAGCAGATACTCCAAACATAGCAATTCCTGGAATTTTAAACTGATTTTTAGAAAGTTTTTAATCTATAGAAGTGAGCCAAAAAAGCATAAAGACTAGTTTAAGAGGGATACCATCCAATTCTGTAGTAAGGATAGCTACTCCTGAAACATGTCGGCGGAGTCTCAAGATTGCAGAACCGTGTTGCGCGGCGGTTTTATTCTTACATGTGATGACCGGGGAGAGAAGAGGGCGAGGCTGAGGCATGTAGCGTGGTGCGTACAGTTCAAGACATCCCTGTGCTATTTATAGTTGGTAGCAAAGATGACTTGCAAATGGAAAAACACTTTTAATTATTTTTGTACTTTAAAAGAATTATTATATTGTACTGTAATATACTCAAATTAAAGTTTATTATTTGGCCTTATTACAGTATCCTGTTGAGTGTGTTGAATGCAGGTCCTGGGTATGTTATGAGCCTTCTCCCCTTTCTTGACCCCAGGCTGGAGGGGGAAAAAAAATAAAGTCTGGGGCTCCACGGGTATTCCTTATGAGAGAGGAAAGTGGGTATTTTTTTCGAAGCTTTCCACTAAGGCTATGGTTCCTGCTGGGTCATATTAGGTTTGACTCTCTGCTGAGTCATAGCTCATTTCAAAAGTGTTATAGCCAGTGCATGGTACGACACCTCGCACAAGAAAGCTCACTGACACTTGGTCACTGAATAATTAAGCATACTGTAGCTGGTAGAGCGAAGGACTCGTGAGACCTGACCTCATGTAATTCTGACTCATCTAACTATTGTTGTATTGTGTGCCAAGCATATCCTGGGAGTCAGGAATGCAAAGATAGATAATGCAAGTCCTGACCCTTAAGGAACTCAGTCCAACTGGACTATATACAGCTAAACCCAATAGTGTGTGATTGTTGTCGGCAATAGGAACAAAGCTTTGAGAGAAAATAAGGCAGTGGGTTGGGGCGCCTGGGCAGGCCAGTCCGTTAAGCATCCAACTCTTGATTTTGGCTCAGGTCATAATCTCGGGGTTGTGGGGTTGAGCCCTACATCAAGCTCTGTGCTCAGTGCGAAGTCTGTCCCTCTTCCTCTGCTGTTCACTCTTGCTCGCTCTCTCTAAAATAAATAAATAAAATCTTTAAAAAAAAAAAAAAGAAGGCAATAGAATGTTTGTGTCCCTTGTAAATCGACACCTCCTGCCTCACTGGGGAGCAGCAATCAGAATGGATCCTGAAACACCGCAACTAGCAAGATGCCCCAGCTTCCAGCAGGCGTGCAGTGTGGGCGACAGACATCCAAGCACATGGCAGCCCCAGGACCCGCTCTCCTCCGTTAGGGCTTGGCGCACTTAGGGGAGAGCAAGCAGGCATTACCAATCATAGTATTTATATCTACTTTCTAATGGCAAAATGAATTCGTGATCTACTACTTCCTCTATTTAGGATTCTCTCATTTTGATTTAGAGAAATGGCCATCTCTGCTTCTTCATCCTCTAAAATACTTCTGAGGTTTGTGGGTATCTGATGATAGTGTTCAAGCAGCGTTCTGCCTCTTTAGAGATGCCGTCAGAGAAGCAGCCATAAAGACCTACTGAAGTGCCTGGATCCCGAACCCTGGGCTGCAGGACTAAGCGAAGAGTGGAGACCCCACACCGTCACTGGATGAGTATGACCAGCTGACGCGTGTGTATTGAGTGTGTAGTGTATGGTCTGATGGATGCTTTTTGTTGCAACAAAACCCTTCCTTGAAATAAAATCTGGATGCCATATACAACGAGGAGGGACCACCTTGGTGGTTGGGGCAAAGGGCGGGGGGGGGAAGAAGCAGATGCAGCAGGGCCCCCACTCAGGCTGCCCCCCTCAGGGCGACACACAGACCATATATGGAGTGAGTACACTGCTGGGTGAACCTAAACTGTGCCTAAACTATGGCTACATCTAATTTGATTCATCATAGTTTTTGTATATCCGGTCATGTATTCATGTATTTATTTGGTCAGTTACTTACATCCCACTGCGTTCCAGAAAAGATTTGTGATAAATTACCAAAATACATGCTACAAAGTATAAATAGAAGGCATTTGAGAGTAAAAGAAGCCAAGAGTAAAGTTCATACACAAAAGGACATACCAGAATCACTAGAGATGGGCCAGAAGTTCACCTTTAGGGTTCCTACCGACTAAAGCAAAGAGTGAAATATAACCACATAAAAAACTCACGGTCCACCTCTATGAATGAACTCCCTATTGGGAAGAAAAATTTGGATTCTCAGTGATTTCTGATTGTTTATGGGATTCTAATTAGGGTTTCTGCGCTCTGAGACATGACTACATGCTTCACAAAAATTCAAGGGAGTCTTATTATTTCCTGAAATGTACGGGTCATTCCTACTATGTACAATTAAATAATTGTACTTGCCCTTCTGTTTTTTTATTTCCTTTAGAAACATATAATTATACTCTCCTTTGCCAGTTTTTTCACCAAGGAGTAGTTATTAATAGGGTGGAGCTGAGACATGTTACTCACGTTTTTAAAATTACTAGTTGGAGCGCCTGGCTGGCTCAGTTGGTAGAACACGTGTAACTCTTGATCTCAGGGTCGTGAGTTCAAGCCCCATGTTGGGTGTGGAGCCTACTCAAAAAAGAAGAAGAAATTACAAGGGTGTGTTGGGGTGAAAATGTGGGTAACAGTGACCTAAAGAACAATTGCAAGGCGTTGTAGAAGCAGTGGAATGAGGGGCTAGTGTCGTTTATACATTTACTGAGGGGACTCAATAAAGAAATTTAGGGATATTTGTTTTCTCTCTTGTCATGTAAAAAGCTACATAATATTCTCAACTTTGCCTCTTGGCCTGCAATGCCTAAAATATTTACGATCTGGACCTTTTCAGAAAAGGTTTGTTGAGCTCTGCTCCACAATATTGCCTTATGAGCCTCAAGTGAAACTTCCTGCAGTGGAACATTTAAGAAGACAAATTGTTGGGACACGACTGAGCTGCCACACTGTATGTGCCCACTGACGTGAAGTATCTAAAGTGTCAAATTCGGGTGCCTGGATGGCTCAGTGGGTTAAAGCCTTTGCCTTCGGCTCAGGTCATGATCCTGGGGTCCTGGGATCGAGCCCCACAACCGGCTCTCTGCTCAGCAGGGAGCCTGCTTTCTCCTTTCTCTCTGCCTGCTTCTCTGCCTACTTGTGATCTCTCTCTCTCTCTGTCAAATGAATAAATAAAATCTTTAAAAAATAATAAAGTGTCAAATTCACAGAAACAAAAAGTAGAACGGTGCTCCCCAGGGACTGGAGAGAAAGGGAAAAGAGCAGTGGTTTAATGGGTTTAGTTCGAGTCCTCCAAGATGCAGAAGTTCTAGAAATCTGTTTCATAACAATATGAAGGTTGATTAAAATATGATTAAGATGCCAAGTTTTATGGGTTTTTTTCAATCACAGTGAAAAAGTAAAGTTATGTAAAAATCTATGCCATACAAATACTAGTTTTCCAGAACAAAGGCGGAGTGGCTGGCTAGCTGAAGAAGCAGACAAAGAAGACTTCAGAGCGAAGAGCCCAGGAAACCACCTGAATCGTTCGCTCGATGTTACTCCCAATATCCCCGGCTCTTTGTACAACTGTTCTTGCCAAAGCCTAATTTATTTTCTTTGGATACTTTCATCAGCTGCTGCAAGCCAACAGAATTTAATTAACTCGCCATTAGTAAAAGGCTTTCCTTGCTTGTTTAACAAAGGAACTACTCAGAACCATACTTTGGTTGAAGCCTCGTTCTCATTTATTCTTGTGAAGCAATTCCGTTGTGATTTTTTTTGACCTTTGTTTTCCTGTGAGTTGGGATGGTTGTAATGAATGCTTTGTCTAGTCACGTGGCCTATCCTGCATTCTCTCCCCACTACCAAGGTGTCGTTACCTAGTAAGTATGATGGGTCGCCTCCTAATTTGATACAAAAAATACTTCACACCCCACAGTGCCTTAAAGGTTCTACTACCACAAGATGATTACTGGAGTTTCTCTAATTATCAAGTGTGTGGATCCTAATTATACATTAAATGAAGGGGAAATGACCACTAGATGGATCTGGGGACCAGTGGACCCATGGGGGGGGTGACCTTTGGCCAGAACTAAATTTATTACCTGGGGCCCCCACTCCAACAGTGGGGTCATGGCACATTTTAGGACCCTGTGTCTCAGAGTCCTCAAAAGAGCTGGGGATTCCTTAGTGTCCTGTCATCTGAGTAAATGGCCATAGATCCTTTCGGGGAAAGGATTGGAAAAATCCTGAAATATACATGTATATATTAACTCCTAACAGTTCTATGAGTTTTAGCAAATGTATACGGTCATGTAACAAGCACCAGATAGATAAATGATTTGGTGTTGTACAATAAAGTTATTTTTAATAAGGAAACCCAGATTTAAGTTTATGCTCACTCTCTCTGCTCACAAACACTATTCGGAGAGTGGGATTTGACCTGGGCATCTGTCCAGGGTGGCAGAGGAACTAAAAAGGAAAATTAAAGGAACACTGATGACAAAGAGAACTAAAGCAGGGGCAGGTGGGGGAGGTGGAGACAAGTTGCGAACAGTCAAAACTCCAATCGATTGAAAAAAAAGATCTGATCGATAAATGGCATTGGACTTCTCAGCAGCAGCTCTGGAAGCTAAGAAACAAAGCTGCAGTGCCTTAAGAATTCAGAGGGAAAATTATTTCTAACTAGAAATTGTCATTCAAATATGTAGCAGAACAAATTTCTTTTCAGACATGTATCCAACATAGAATTATCTCCTGAATTATGTGCTAGACCAAGCACATGGGGAAAAAAAAAAACAACAACTAAGGAAACAAGAAGACAGCATGTAAGAAGTGAGGACACCAGGTTAAGAGCCAGTGAAGGGAATGCCCAGGATAACAACGGGAACATACTTCAAGATGCTGGGCAACAGGGACGCCTGGGTGGCTCAGTGGTTTAAAGCCTCTTGCCTTCAGCTCAGGTCATGATCCCAGGGTCCTGGGATCGAGCCCCGCATCGGGCTCTCTGTTCAGCGGGGAGCCTGCTTCCCCCTCTCTCTCTGCCTGCCCCTCTGCCTACTTGTGATCTCTCTCTGTCAAATAAATAAATGGACTCTAAAAAAGAAAAATAAAAAAGATGCTGGCCAACAGTCTCAGAGATCAACCAATACAGACCAGAGCAGGTCAGAGGCTCCAAGAAAGACTCATTCAGGATTAGGGGCGCCTGGGTGGCTCAGATGGTTGGGTGTGCGCCTTCAGCTCAAGTCATGATCTCCAGGTCCTGGGATCGAGCCCCATGTCAGGCCCACCCACCACATTACCCCCCACCCCCCCGACCCCTCCCCACTCCGGCTGGCTCAGTGGGGAGCTTGTTTCTCTCTCTCCCTCTGCTTCTCCCCCTGCTTGTATGCTCTGTCAGTCTCTCAAATGAATAAAGTCTTAAAAAAAAAAAAAAGAATACCTCATTTATTACTATAGTGAGAAGAGAGTTTGGAGACAAGCTCCATAGAAAACAAAGCAAATGAGACAATCATTATTCAAATGTGCAGGGAAGGAAAAGTAATCATAACCGCCTTCATGGGTCAGCTGTAAAAAGCATTTATAGGTCATAAAACTATAAGCACCGAACACCCATCCAACCGAAAAATGGATCCAACAGTTTTAGGAGGAGAGGGGATAGAAAGTGACCATGTATGGAGAGGAGGGGGGGCGGGTGTGAGGAAAAGCTGGCTTCATACCTCATTGCAGAAAGATAAAAGGGGAAAAAAGGCTATAATTTAGATCTAACAAGCAGGGGAGGCCAAGCAAACCAAAGAATCTCAGAGATGAGCCATATTTGCAGGAAACACTTTACCGTGTAGCTGAGAAGACATCAATGAGAACGGAGCCACAGCTGGTCATCAAGGAGAAGAGTAAATCCAAGCCTCCGAGTTATGTGCTTAATTAATACCTGCCAGACGGACATATGGCCCTGGGGCCCCTGAATATACATACATATTCACCAAAACAGCGGGTCCAGGAAAACACATCTTCTTCAAAGACCAGTAACTCATTGGGCACCTGGATGGCTCAGTTGTTAATCATCTGCCTGCAGCTCAGGGTATGGTCCCAGGGTCCTGGGATGGAGACCCGCATCCGGCTCCTGGCTCAGTGGGGCGTCTGCTTTTCCCTCTGTCTCTCCTCCCTGCTCAGGCTCTCTATCTCTCTGTCTCAAATAAATAAAATCCTTTTAAAAATTGTTAAAAAGAAAAAGGATGAGTAATTCAAACAAATGAATGGACAACACAGCTAAGGGTCTACAGAAAAATAACAAAAGAAAAGGAAGGAAGGAAGTCAAATGGTAAACGAAAAATATCACCAGAAAATTGGTGAAATGTACATGAAAGCTGTAACCAAATACTTCGCTCAGACAGAAAGGTAGAAAGTAGTGGTAATTCACTGATATTTCATCTTTAAGGCATCATTAAAGGGAATAGATCAAATGTTACGTAAGTGTACTTTACAATTCCAAACCAAACAAACCGGGTGCTGGGGTGGCTCAGTCGGTTAAGCATCTGCCTTTGGCTCAGGCTATGATCCTAGGGTCCTGGGATCGAGCCACCTGTCAGGCTCCCTGCCCATTAGGGAAGTCTGCTTCTCCCTCTCTCTCTGTGATCTCTCTGGCTTTCACTCTCTCTCAAATAAATCAAGTCTTTAAAAAAAAATAAAGTTAAAATAAACATAAAGTGGAACAAAGAGAAAATACTGGAGTACCTGGCGGGCTCAGCAGTTAGCGCATGTGACTCTTGATCTTGAACTCCATGTTGGATGTGGTGATTACTTAAAAAGTAAAATCTTAAAAAAGGGAGAGAGTAGGGGCGCCTGGGTGGCTCAGTCGTTAAACATCTGCCTTTGGCTCAGACTATGATACCAGGGTCCTGGGATTGAGTCCCACATCAGGCTCCCTGGTTGGCGCGAAGCCTGCTTCTTCCTCTCCAACTCCCCTGCTGGGTTCCCTCACTCTTTGTGTCTCTCTCTGTCAAATAAATAAATAAAATCTTTAAAAAGAGAGAGAGAAAATACTAAATTTCGTCATTGGTCATAGTATGGAATTAGAGACAATGTCAAAAAGAAATTGAGGAGGGGCGCCTGAGTGGCTCAGTGGGTTAAAGCCTCTGCCTTCGGCTCGGGTCATGATCCCAGGGTCCTGGGATCGAGCCCCGAATCAGGCTCTCTGCTCAGCGGGGAGACTGCTTCCTCCTCTCTTTCTCTGCCTGCTGCTCTGCCTACTTGTAATCTCTGTCTGTCAAATAAAATAAATAAAATCTTAAAAAAAAAGAAATTGAGGATTAAGCATATTATAAAATGACCTTATTAGAATAAAAATACAAACCTTCCAAATTATCAGAAGTAACATACACTAAACAAAGCAAACAGATCACTTTAAGGGGGATTTTTAAAGAGGCTTAAAGGAGAAAGCATGATAGAAAATAATGTGTCAGATCGATGCTCAAACATACCTCTCGTGTGGAAAATGTTAATGGGCTGCCCTCACCTATTACAGGAAAACGATGGGCAGATTAGATCACAAAGCAAAACCTAATGCTGCTGTTTACACATAAACGTTGATAATAAAAAGATCGGCAATAGCATAATTGGGCAAATGCAAATAAAAGAGAGCAGGTGTCACAACCAAACAGGGTTGAATCCAGGTCAAAATCATTAAGCAAGTCAAAGAACCACACAAATACACTTTGAATGACAAAAGGTCCATTTCTCAATGAAGATATAAAAGTTACGAATATGCAACGAAAGAAATGGCATAAAAAAAAAGCAAAAATAAGGGGCTTCTGGGTGACTTAAGTCAGTTAAGCCTCTGATTCTTGGTTTCGGCTCAGGTCATGATCTCAGGGTCCTCATCTGAGCTCCAGAGCTGACTTTCCACTCCGCGGGGAGTCTGTTTGTCTCTGCTCAGTGGGGAGCCTGCTTCCCTTCCTCTCTCTCTGCCTGCCTCTCTGCCTACTTGTGATCTCTGTCTGTCAAATAAATAAATAAAATCTTAAAAAAAAAAAAGCATATACATAACTTAAGTGTCACAACTAACAAAGAATATTGTTAATATAGCTCATGCCTTGAAAACAGAACCACTTCCTTTTCAGGGAACCCTAGAACATTCAGTAAAGCTGACTGTAAATTAGGCCACAAAGCAAATAACATCCATGAGTTATGTAAGGGCTTACCATGTTCCAGCTACCCATCAAGTCACGTCACATATATTAACTCATGTAATTTCGAGAACTTTAAAAAAGTTGTGTATCATCGTTTCCATTTTACAAACTACGGCATGGAATGCTGAAGTCGCTTGCACCAAAGTCATGGAGTTAGTAAGCACGTGTCTCGAGAATAGAACCAATGCAGGGGTTTTAAATCACAATGTCTTGAGTAGAAGTTACCCACAGAAGTAAGAACCCTGCCACCTAAACATGGAAAAGGAAAAGAAAAAACAATTTGACCAACCAACTGGAAACAAAACAAAACAAAACAAAACAAAACCCAAATAGCAAATTAAAAACCTAGACAAAAACCCTCTCTTCATTTTGGGATGAAAGAGACTATTCAGACTGTTTTCATTAGAGATAAAGCTCAGAGGACAGGTGAAGGTCTTGAATCCCTATTATTAATAAACAGAAAAAAATAAACACAAGTGACTTGAGCATCTTATCAAGAAGTAGGGGCACCTGGGCGGCTCAGCCATTTTAGCATCAGACTCTTGGTTTTGGCTCAGGTCATGATCTCAGGGTGCTGGGATGGAGACTCACATCTGGCTCCCTGCTCATTGGAGAGCCTGTTTCTCCCCCCTCTCCCTGCCACTCCTCCTGCTTGTGCTCTCTCTCTCTGTGTCAATTTAAAAAAATCTTTTAAAATGGGGGGAGGCACCTGGGTTAAAGAGCCTCTGCCTTCGGCTTGGTTTGGGGTCCCAGAGTCTTGGGATTGAGCCCCACATCAGGCTCTCTGCTCGACCTTGGAGCCTGCTTCCCCACCCACGCTCTCTCTGCCTACTTGTGATCTCTGTCTGTCAAATAAATAAAATCTTAAAAAAAGAAGAAGAAGAAAAAGAAGAAGCAACATTGAAGTAAACGTAAGGACTCCACAAGAAAAAACTAGTCAACTCTGAAATTAATTAATTTAAAACAAAACAAAAAAAATGGCTACCACTGATAAGTGAAGGAGTTGGTTGGTTGAAAAAAAAAAAGATTTACGTTTATCTAATGAATCCAAGTGAGGGTTGGGGGTGGTGAACCACATACATACAAAATATTACAGGTCTTGGATAAACTCACAGGAGTGTAAACATGAGGTCAAAGACAGTGTATACTATATTTTCTGAACGTCGTTGCTGAATTGCCATCTGTGGACGTTATCAGGACTCTGATCTCCGTTAGCACTGAGTGAAAGTGATCATCTCCCCATTCCACAGAAGTGCGGTTTGGTATTATCCATTCTGTTTCAAGGGTGTCATCCTGAGAGATGGAAAATAGTATCCCTGCTTAGGTTGTTAGTGTTTTTCTTTTGTGGATTGGGTCTTTGCTAGATGTGGCGTCAGTGTTTTGCTCGAGTCCTGAGAAGGAGCAGGAAGCTTTCCTCCTGTTCTCTACATTGTACCACTTTAAGTAACAGCCGACCTGTTGTTCTATAAACGCATGGTAGAATTTCCCTGGGAAACCGGCTGGTCCTAGGCTGCTTGTTTTTTGAAGTGAGGGTTAGCTCTTCGGGGACGTTCTTGGTTTCTTCTATGGCAATGGAAGTGTCTGGAGTTTTGTCTTTTCTGGAATCACTTTTGTTATATGTGACACATTTTTTTCTCTAGGAAAATCACTATGATTCATGTGATTCATGATGATTTTACCACAAAGCATCATCCACCATTTTGTTCTGCTGCCTCATGACGCTGACATCAGGTGGACTCCTGACAGGCTCCTTACCCTTTCTCAGAGCAGTGTCCGGTCTCCCATCTCCATCTCCAGCTACCTCATCGCGAGTTCCTGGTAACCGCACCTTCTTCACAGTTGATTGATCAGGGGGTGGGCACCTGACCCAAACTAGGCCAGTCAGAGAATGATCTCTACAATTTTGGAATTGAGTGGAAAATTTTCCTTAGTCTGAGCTTGTCTCTCTCTCAAAAAAAAGAAAAAAAAAACTGGGGGAAGTATAACAAGGCCAGATTTTTAATCATGTAACTTGGGGAGCCAGGAAAGCTAGTCACAGAGAGAGGAAGGCAGGGTGAACAGATCTGAGAGGGAAGCAGAAATGAGACAGAATATTACCCAGGAGTCCATGCAGCTTTTCTAGTCCTCGTTCCAGCTTCTTGGGGCTTGACTGCATTCCTTCCTGTGGGTTTTGGGAGATACTCCCCCATCTGCTTTACAAACTTCTCTGTGTATTCAGCTCACCTAGGCTGATTTCTTTCATGATACTTTAAAATGAAAATTCTCCGGCGCCTGGGTGGCTCAGTGGGTTAAGCCTCTGCCTTCAGCTCAGGTCATGGTCTCAGGGTCCTGAGATCGAGTCCCGCATCCGCTCTCTGCTCAGCAGGGAGCTTGCTTCCCCCTCTCTCTCTGCCTGCCTCTCTGCCTACTTGTGATCTCTCTCTCTCTCTCTCTCTCACTCTGTCAAATAAGTAAGTGGAATCTTTAAAAAATAAATAAAATAAAATAAAATACTCTCTTATTATTCAGTTCTGATCCCCACTGCCCGGCTTTTAATCTTGTTGGGGCAAGACAGCTCATTCCATCCTCCCAGGTCATTATAGTCCGTCTTGAAGGCTATGGTCATGCCCTCCTTTGTCCTATGTATCCACATCCTCATCATCCTTAAGTAAGTCCCTGTCCCCTCCATAAAATTTTCCTAACTATTCCAGACCGTCTTGATTTCTCCTTTTTTTGGATGTCCATATACCGTTTGTAAATTTGGGGAAAAACTAAAAAAAAAAAAACATTTGCCCAGCTATGCCAAATAACACCCAAAGTCTTTTCCAACTCAAGTATCTGACTTTCACGCAGAATCGTATAGTCTTCCTGCTTCTGCAGTGTGAAATTTCCATAGCCCAGCCTCGTGGTTACGAGCTCGTGAATGTGTTCAAGACTGCATCTGCTATTAGTTTAGTATTTCATTATTTAAAGCACAATTTGCAACAAAAACGATTCTGCCCAAGGGAAGCTTGCAACATAAATTTCATGACACTTCCCTTAAAATTGGAAAAAGAAAATTATACTTTATAAGCATAAAAGCTGAGTAACTCTACAGAAAGTTCATCAATACATTCACTGGATAAACAAGTTGTGGTATATTCTTAACTGAATACCTGACAACAAGAAAAGAGAGTAAACTACTGATAATATGTAATAACATGGGTGAATTTCAAAACCATTACGTTGATTGAAAGAAACCAGTCATAATATATATGAGTACGTATTGCGTCATTCTGCATAATGTTCAAAGACAGAAAAAAGTAATCTATGGCGGGTGGAAATCAGAATGGGAATTACTTCTGGAGGATACTGAATGGCAAGGGACATGAGGTACTTTCTGGGGTGAAGGAAATCTTATGGATCTTCAGTGAGTGCTAGGGCAAAGGGCTGTATACAATAGGAAAAGTTTATCAGGTTGTATACATTTTCCTGTATGTTAAGAATTTCTTAATTTAAAAAAAGATGCAAATTTTTAGTTACCAGAGGTGGCTTCAAATCAAAACAGGCACACACAGACTGTCTTCAGCTTCTGTAAACCTCTTCTGTTTCTAAAACTAGCCATACAGCGTCTCTTCTCCTATTGTTTTTTAGTTTTGTGAATACACACCCAGGGATATATTATGTATATATAAATAATACATTATTTCTTCCTTTTAACACAATGTTCTTCTTTTTACACAAATGGTAGAATACTGAAAGTTGTTCTGCATATTGCTTTTCTCACTTAAGAGTAGATCTTAGTAATGAGATTTTTAAAAGAATTCCATTGTATGGCTTAACTCATCATAAGGGAAATGTATGCCAAAATCAAATAAATATATCAGCTTAGGGTCACCTGGGTGGTTCAGTGGGTTAAAGCTCAGTGGGTTAGAGCCTCTGCCTTAAAGACTCAGGTCATGATCTCAGGGTCCTGGAAGGCAGCTATGCTAACCACTATACCACCAACGCGATCTCAGGGTCCTGGGATCTAGCCCCACATCAGGCTGTCTGCTCAGCATGGAGGCGGCTTCCTTCTCTCTCTCTGCCTGCCTCTCTGCCTACTTGTGATCTCTCTCTCTCTGTCAAATAAACAAAATCTTTGAAAAAAAAATATCAGCTTGGCAAACAAAGATCAAAAAGTCTGATAATATATTGCCAAGGGTACTGGGAAATAGGAATCCTCATACGGGGGCGACTTTGTGGCTCAGTCGATTACCTTTGGCTCAGGTCATGATCCTGGAGTCCTAGGATCAAGCCCCATGTCAGCTCCTTGCTCCCTGGGGATTCTGCTTCTCCTTCTCCCTCTGCTCTTCCTCCCTACCTCCCAGTTACCCCTCCCGATCCACTCATGTTTGTGCCCTCAAAATATCTTTAAAAAAGAAAAAAAATCCTCGTACATTGCTAGCAGAATATACACAGACACTTCCCACGGAGGGCAATTATCACATTGAAAAGACACAGATTCTTTGATTCAGCAGTTGAGTCAGGTTGAGCACATTACATTTGCTGAACAGTTGCTTCAATTTCCTTTCCTGTGAGCTAACTGTTCATATCTTTCTCCACTTTCCTATTCGGTTATTATTGTTGTTTCCCCTTGATCTGTAGGTGTTCTTTATAGATTAGGGAAATACACCCTTGGTGAAATATGTTGCAAAATTGTTTCCATTTTGTCATTTGTTTTTGACTAGTGCTGTTTTTCTGTCCTGCAGCAATTTATTTTAAATAGTTGAAATTATCAATCGTACTTGGACTTTCCCTAGCGTGAGATTATTTTTTTCAATCTCAGCTGATTTCTTCTTAAAGTGTTTAGTATTTCATTTTTTACGTTTAAGACTTTGATTCACTAGAAATGTATCCTTTCGTAAGGTGTGAGATACAATTTTCTTCTCCTGTGGATGGCTACCCAGTCGCCTTAAACTCTTCTTTCCTTACTGATTTGAAATTATTGTACACTCAAGAGACAGGAAATGGAAAATGCACAAGTGGAAAATGATTACAAAGAGGTAATTTACAGGAAACTTTAAAAACAGGTATATGAAGCAATGCTCAACTCCCTTAGTCATGAGAGGGATGCAAATCAGAATAATAATGACTGGTTGGGGCCCCTGGGTGGCTCAGTCAGTTGGGCATCTGCCTTCGGTTCAGGTCATGATCCCGGAGTCCAGGAGTCCCGGGATCAAGTCCTGCATCAGGCTCCCTGCTCAGTGGGGAGTCTGCTTCTCCTTTTATCCCTCAACCCGCTCATGCTCTCTCCCTTTTTCTCAAGTAAATAAATACAATTTAAAAAAATAACAACTGGCAAAAATAAAACTGGATTTGATGGTGGTGGTGGAGTGGAGGGCTGATGTAACATAGGAAGCCACATGTACTCATGCAGCCACTCTAGAAAGCAGTCCCTTAATGTGTATGTGTGTCCCAGGACCCAGTGGTTCTCTCACCTGAGCATATGTCCCCCAGATATTTTCACACAGATCCAAAAGAGGATATGAGTGTGTTCATAGTTGTACTGTGGGGCAGTGGGAAGCAAGAGGTATTATGAGTGTTCATCACTAAGAGAATAGAAAAACGTGCTACTATAGATTAGTATTCTAAAGTTGTAAACCAGTGGGGCACCTGGATGGCTCAGCTGATGAGTGTTTATCACCAAGAGAATAGAAAAACCTGCTACTATAGATTAGTATTCTAAAGTTGTAAACCAGTGGGGCACCTGGATGGCTCAGTTAGTTGACTGAGCAACCAACTCTTGATTTCAGCTCAGTTCATGATCTCAAGGTGAGGAGATCAAGCCCCTCGAGTTAAGCTCTATGCTTAACAGGGAGTTTGCTTGAGATACTCTCTCTCCCTCTGCCCTCCCCCGTAACCCTAACTCTCTCAAATAAATAAATCTTTTTTAAAAAGTTATAAACTGGTGTATTATTACACACAGCAAACATGGGTGGATCTTTTTTTTTTTTTTTAGATTTTATTTATTTACCCGACAGACAGAGATTGCGACTAGTCAGAGAGGCAGGCAGGGAGAGAGAGAGGAGGAAGCAGGCTCCCCGCTGAGCAGAGAGCCCGACACGGGGCTCGATCCCAGGACCCTGGGATCATGACCTGAGCTGAAGGCAGAGGCTTTAACCCAGTGAGCCATCCAGGCGCCCCAAACATGGGTGGATCTTAAAAATACGGTGTTGAGTGAAAAAGAAACAGAATGAGATGTGTAATAATAAATATACTATTAAAAATATATGCAAATAAAACCACATATTTACAAAGTCACATAGAAACAAAAAATGAAACTTTATAATTTCTGTCACTGGAGATAAGGAATGATAATAAGGTGAAATTTCAGAGAGGGGCAGGGGAGAGAGAGATGGAGAAGTGTCATCATTGACGACAATGGGCCACAAACCAAGAATGAGTAATTCAATCTTCTTTGCCCGAATTGAAAACCAAACCAAACCAAACTCAAGTTTACCAATAATCTCCGTTTTGCCAAGTGCGGGAATCATCTCCCTGTCCTCATCATACTAGACTTGGTAGCATTCAACAGGTAGTTGACAAGCCACTTTCTAAGATCATATTACTCTTCTACTTAAAATTTTCCAATGGCTCTGGTTTCACTTATGATAAAATCCCAACTGGTTACAACATTCCGTGTAAGCTGACTCCCATCTCCCTCTCAGATTTGTCTCTTCTATCTGCCCTCCCTAGTCACTCTGACCTTTCTTCTAACTCACCAAGTTTATTCCCTTCACAAACTTTGCACTTGCTTTTCTTTCTCTGTTATATTCTTCCTTTGGATCTTCCCAAAATATTCTGGTCTTGACTCTGACAAGACTAACATAAGAAGGACTAACATAACTTTGAACTGTGGTGCATTTTACCTTTCTATGTTTTCGCTGCTATTGCCAGTTAAGCTTTCTCTAATTGTTAATTCCAAAAGGCAACCATCTTACCACATTCATTTTGGGGAAGATGGGAAACAAGAATCTGGGGACAGCCCTGCTATTCTGTCTCTAGGATATAACACTAAAGGAGAAGCACTAAACAGTGGGGTTGGTTTTTACCTTTTCTATAAGTATATGTCTCTTCAGGTGCAAGATTACTATACCCTGGGTTGAACATTAGTCTTCAGCATAAGATTTGAGAGTTTGTAAAATTACAAAATTGTTGTGCTGAAGATGTTGTGGATAGTAATTTTTCATGAAAAGGGTATGAGCAGCTTGATCTCACAGGATATTTTATATTTGTTGTATATTTTATACAAGAAAAACAAAATGTCTGATCTTATAGAATTATAGTTAAATCATGTGAATATCTTAGATATCTCTGATAATCTAAGATTTAAGACAAAGATATTCTGACTTTGCACTCGAGAGGAGTTGACTTTGACCTCTTCGCATCCCCCTCAAAGGCCTTACTATTGAACAGAGTATTTAGGATTTCCCAAATTGCCAAGGAAATTCATAGGTAGACATGCTGTACCCCTAAAAAGTCCCCAAAGCAACAGAATTAACTTTTCCTCACCTATTCAGTCTGCTAAGGTGGCTATCCATTTCAAACCGGTGATTGCAACCAGTGAGAAGCTGAAATCAATTTTAAAGGTCTAAGCAGCATTTAAAAAGAAAAAATGAAATAGGCTACAACAGAATTTAATTGGGTTGAAAGTATCAGGGCACCTCACTAATCCTTATTCAAGGCTCAAGTCCAGGAGGGAGAACTGATATTAGAGCAGGTATCTTATTGGAATTCCTGGGTGATATTTTTGGACAGATAACATTGTACAGTCTAATTTTATTTCTCACAACTACTTGTGATTTATGAAATTATGTACAGGGGAACTTTATAGCTGATAGAAAAATCCAGACTTTTCAACTGAGTTCCAATGAAGGACTTAAAGTATGTTTGTGGGGGAAAGGTGTGTCATCATTTATGATGTATGTATGCACTATACATATGGTGTGTGTGTTTGTGTGTGTGTGTTCTATTTATTAATCACATCAGTGTAAATTGTCCCAAAGAAGTTGCTTTATTATTAGAAGGAAAAGAAATAATAAAGTGAAAAATACAGGAGCTGTGTTCAGGTGTAGCTGCTAGATTTGGAAGTGCAGTGAAAAGACTGAGCAAAAAAAAAACCTTCCTTTAATAATCAGAAAATAGGCTTTAAATTTCAAAGAAGAAAAAGATAATGCATTTCTGGCAAAGGAAAGATGAATATCTTCAAAATTAGAGGACATTTGAAAATACAACATGTAAGTCCCTAAAATAAGTTCTTAAGGGAAAAGGCATAAGGTTATTGTCACAATTTCTCAGTTGCTTCACAAATATTAATGAGAAAGACAATCTTTTTTTTTTTAAAGATTTTATTTATTTATTTGGCAGAGAGAGATCACAACTTGGCAGAGAGAGAGAGAGGGAAGCAGGCTCCCTGCTGAGCAGAGAGCCCAATGCGGGACTCGATCCCAGGACCCTGAGATCATGACCTGAGCCGAAGGCAGCGGCCTAACCCACTGAGCCACCCAGGCGCCCGAGAAAGACAATCTTTATGTTAACTTGTGGCAGAAGAAAAATGGTTTGCACTAAGTGCGAAGAAACTCCTTCCTCCAATATGTTGGTGCATATGTTTTTGGTGGCAAAGAGGCTGATAAATTCAAAGCTATGATTCCTGGCAATAGCATCGTATCAACTCAATTATCACAGAACACTGAGAAGAATCCATGATTCTCATGCAGTTACAGTCCAACTTGATGGGTGTACTAACTAATACTGCGAGTTGTCTAATACTTTTACACCAGACATGTGGAGCAAGACCATTTTATAGAGGAGTTATTTTCTGTATGGAGAAAAACATATTCACAGTAAGAGAACAGCTCTTAAGTCAATAAAGAACCTTTGTACAGTTTATAATGGATAAATTTGTTATCCATTATATTAATGGATAATAATATAATGCACAAAATCCTTTATAAAATTTGTAATAGAATTGCAAGTGATGGGACAACAAATATGGTCAGGAAATTGTAGAGATACAAAAGAATTATTGAAAACTACTAAAAACAGAAAATGAAAATAATTGTAAGATTCATTTGGTTTTCAAAACCTTAAGTAATTGAATTAAAGTTGATGTTCTATGAAGAGAATAAGTTGTTGTGGCTCAGGACCTCATTTACCTCAGAAAAATGATTGCCATACATCATTATGCTGGATTAAGATTAAAGATATTACTGCTAAGAAGAAAGTGGATTCATGTTACTATCCACAATGCCTATGTGAACTAGGATGTTCAATCTGACCCATTGTAAAAATAAAAAAAGATCAGGCTCAATAGTAGACCAGATGTACATGCAGCATTGTCCTCATGCATTCTAGACAGGAATAAACCCGTGAACAGGCAGGGACTTCCATGGCTTTAAATAAAATCTTTACTAATTTGCTTCTGTACCATTTATATTAAGATTGGTTTCCAGGGGCACCTGGGTGGCTCAGTGGGTTAAATAAAGTCTCTGCTCAGGTCATGATCCCTGGGTACTGGGATCGGGCCCCACATCGGGCTCTCTGATAGGCAGGGAGCCTGCTTCCCCCTCTATCTCTGCCTGCCTCTCTGCCTACTTGTGATCTGTCTGTCAGGTAAATAAATAAAATCTTAAAAAAAAAAAAAGATTGGTTTCCAAATTGTATTATAAAATACTTTTATGTTGTATTAATTTTGTTCTTACTTTATTTTACACAGTACGTTTTGTATAGCTTGTATTTCAAGATACGTATGTTTGTGTATACCAGGTTTCAGTGTAGGATCTATTTCTCACTGTGAGTTGTGGTTCAAAAGTCGGAAAACACTCAATGCTTTAGAAGTTAGAAGAGGACTTTGGAAGAGTAACACACCTGCAGAAGGATTGGCCCACAGACTCCCTCTTTGCTGTCTGAGCTAAACTGTGGATGATACTGACTATGCATTCTATATTAAGTATAGAATTTACTTTGTAGGTAAGTTGCAGCTAGGACAAATACTGACATAATAAAAACGTGTTTTAGGGACACCTGGGGGGCCCAGTCAGTTAAGTGTCCCACTCCTGATTTCCACGCAGGTCATGATCTCAGGACTGTGGGATTGAGCTCGCTGCTTCGCACCCTCACTCCAGCTCTGCTCAGGGCAGTTTGCTTCAAATTCTCTCGCTGTCTCCCTCCCTCTCAAACAAAATCTTAAAACAAAAACAAAAAACGTGTTTTAGAAGCATTGATATAGTCCCACTTCAAGACTGGCAGGAAGAGACTGGGGACAGAAAATTTACTTAAATGCTGCTAAAACAACCTAGAAATGAGACCACTAGTGCAGAAGCAGAATGGGAGCAACTGCAGAGAATATAACGGAGATAAAACAGCACGCCAGGGGAAAACGATAGCAATTTAGAGCTGGGAGGGACCTTTGGAGACATCCATCCCATCGGTATCTTCATACAATTAGTAAAAGTAACGGTTAAAAAAAAAATTTGAGAATTTGTCTATGACGTCATACTGACCTAATCAAATAGTCCTCAGTAGGTGTTCAACATTGTTAATCCGGTTAATGAAATCAGCAGAAGGCATGAGCTCTCTTCAGGATGCAGAGGGCGGGCCCTCGAATTTGCTTTCTATTTAATGGATTAAAATGGGCAATAACTCCGGTCCTTTTAAATCTGAATCCCAGTTAGTTTACCATAGGTGTGCCTACAAGGCTACCCCAGTCCAGGCTCCCCTCCAGCCCGAAATGGATCGTGGAGCATTCTACTTTCAGAGAGTATGTTCCCTAAAATACCACCAAATCCTCCTGAGACGTTTCCTGTTAATTTCGACAGTTTATGGACGAGCCCAGAACTATTCATTTACTGTACTCGTTCAATCACCCAACTTCAAAACGGTATTGAGCATTTTACGACCGTGCCACACACCGTCCCCACCGCGGCCGGGCGAGAAGAACAGGAGCCGGTCTAGGAAAGGGAGGCCTGTGGGAGTCGTTGCGGCGCTCTGCGGAGAGAAGCCGCAGGGCGAGTCCGGCTGCAGTTGGCCATTTCCTTTCTTTCCCCGAGACTTCACGGGCTGCGGGGCGCTGGGCGGGCAGGCACTGCGGCTGGTCCTCGCGTGCGTCACCCCTTTCTCCATATCCGCCTCGAATAACCTGCTTGACAACACCGATTCTCTAGAGCCGAGGGCGGGAGGCGTGTGCCGGGGGCGGGATCCAGCGCCATGATTAGGTCAGTCCCAGGCACATCCAGACGCTCGCTCCTAGCTGAGCCCCACATGCGTCGCCGGTTTCCGGGTGCTAGTGGGAAGATCGGGAAACCCCAGACCCCTCCCTTTTAGGAAGGGCTCAGACGGCGTCTCCGTTTCCAAGGAAACTGGCCCTGCCATAACGTCACTTCCGCTGACCTGTCTGGACTCCAGACTGTTGAGAGGAAAAGAGGAAAACTGAGCCACAGCCACGACGGTGGACGCGAGCGTCTCCTGTCTGCGCATGCGCCCGCTCAGCGGCCTGCTTCTATTTATGTGGGGGATCCAACATGGCGGCTGCGGCGACCCTGGCGATGGCGGTGGAGCCCATCAGAACATAGTGGCGGGGAAGGGGGCACGGTCCGCACTCACGGTGGCGTCGGCAGAGACAACTGAGGGCGGTGGAGGGAAGAAAAGCGACGGAAAGCAAAAGGAAGGGCGGGCAGGCAGACAACTCGGCGTAGAACTGAGCGCCGGCTCGAGCGAAGGCAGAGGGCCAGAACAGTGGGGATGGCGGAGCCACGCAGAGTAGCGTTTATTAGCCTGTCACCGGTGAGGCGGCGCGAGGCCGACTACCCGGGGGCCGAACGCGAGCCCGAATACCCTCGCGAGCCCCCCCGGTTGGAGCCGCAGCCGTACCGCGAACCGGCCCGGGTGGAGCAGCCTACCCCGCGGGAGGCTGCCCCCCGGTCAGACGCGCAGCCCCCGCCGCGGGAGAAGCCGCTCCCCCAGCGCGAGGTCAGCCGCGCCGAGCCGCCCATGTCGCTGCAGCGGGAGCCCCCGCGGCCCGAGCCGCCGCCGCCGCCGCTCCCTCAGCTGCACTTGCAGCCGCCCCCGCCACGAGAGTCGGCTTCCCGGGCCGAGCCGCAACAGAGGCCGCCAAGGGAGACAGTGCGCCTGGAGCTAGTGCTCAAGGATCCCACCGACGAGAGCTGCGTGGAGTTCAGTTACCCGGAGCTGCTGCTGTGCGGAGAACAACGGGTACAGAAGATTCTCCCTCACCCCCCAGACCCTGGGAGCCTCAGGACGCGTCCGCGTCTCCCAGTGGTTCGCACCTTCCGACGCCCGCTTTGCGCGTCTCGGGTCGCCTGGGAGGGTGGGCTGGAGCGGGCAGGGGCCGGACGGGTGGACCAGTGGTTGGTGCTGCTTTTCTCCTGCTCCCCTGGGTTGGCCAAGGCTCCCCCCCGGCTTTACACCCCCCGCCCCCCCCGCCTCTTGCGCCCGCTCCAGATGCCGCTCCGAGCCGGTTTTCCTCTGCACCTTTCGAGACCTCAGAATTTACACCTTTCTGCTCCCCGCACAGAATTTGGGGGCTCTGCAAGTTACGTGGCTGGGTTTTCCTTGTGGAGCTCCAGCAGTAGAAAGGAAGAGAAAACCTTGGGGGACACGCCCCCCATCCGAAGCAGGGAGATAGTGTAACTCCTCCATATCCTCCTCTTCATCACTATTTGTTATGCTTGGCGCTGAGATGTGCTTGTGAGCGTGGGGGTATTTCTCTTAATTGAAGTGTATTTGAAAGTAATCTAAAATTTTTCCGACTAAGGATTCCACTCTAGGAATGAAGAAGAAGCGGATTAGTTATTTGGTTACTTATTTTTCTCTCTCACCTTGGTATTGGTAGACCTACTTAGCTTTGTTTTCTCTAGAGTTTATTCTTACTGTGATTGAATGGGAAGGTGTCTCCTGTTTTATTTGGCGCCTGCTGTCATACTCTCTTATTTGAGTGTATACCATTAGTTTATAGGTCTAGGTTGGAGGATGTTGCACTAGCCATTGTAATTTTTGGAGACCGATGAAAAACAACTTTGAATTTTTAGGAACTGGTTGAAAATATATAGGTATGCCTTTGGTGGAACCGGTGAACAACAGTGATAGGAGAGAGGTTTGTTAGTAATTGTAATTTCTATTGTAGGTTTTGGTGATCTTTAGAAGTAAACTAGAGAGGGAAATGATAGAGTAACAGTAATAAGAGAACAGTTTCCTCTGTTGTTTAGAGATTATGCCCTTATGTTTTGCTCTAGCACAGGTCCAGTGGACTCCAGAAGTCATTTGTTTTGTTTTCATTCTCAACTGTCTTTGTACTTGGATGATTCTTAAGTTTAAAAATAATCATATTAAACGTCACTGGATTTTGTTTATTTTAAGGCCAATTAATCTTTTGATCATTATTTACAAATACTGCTGTGTGGCCAAATCACTGCTAAATGTTTGCAACCACAATGAATTTGTTAAGGATAGAGATCGTTTTGGCCATTTTCACAAACATTTTGTTCTTCAGACTCGCTTTAGTGCCACTACTATTTATAAATGTGATGCTAGTTTTTTTTCCAAAAGCATTTTGATTGGAGCATTTTTCAAATTGTATTTGATCTAATCCAAGTGAGTTTGCAGTTTTACTCCCTAACTTTCTTTATAAATTACAGATGAAAAGCATCATATTTGGGTAAAAGTACATTGTAGCCAACATTTACTGAATTCTTCCTGTGTGTGCTAGACACAGTTCTAAGTAAGGTGTATGGCTTACGTATTTTAGTTCAGCAGTGCTCCTTGAGATTGGAACCATTATCCCCACTTTACAGATGAGGAGACTAAGGCACAAAGTGCTTGTACATAATTTTATTAGTACTTCTTTCTGTACCAGTACCAATTCTTAGTAAAACAAAATTTCTTAAAATGGTATAGTTTAAATTTGGAGGATCCTGCCAAAATGAACTAAAATTAGAGTTATAGTAGGAATAGAGATTTCTGTTATGATCCTCTTTATGCTATGATATTCATGCCATGATTAATAATAGATATGTACGGGCGCCTGGGTGGCTCAGTGGTTTAAGCCGCTGCTTTCGGCTCAGGTCATGATCTCGGGGTCCTGGGATCGAGTCCCGCATCGGGCTCTCTGCTCAGCAGCGAGCCTGCTTCCTTCTCTCTCTCTGCCTGCCTCTCTGTCTACTTGTGATCTCTCTCTGTCAAATAAATAAAAATAAACAAAATCTTTAAAAAAAAATAGATATGTACCTTTTAATTATGACAAAAAAGTTAAATTTGACACCCTTTCTTGATAATCTGATAATATCAGAACTACTGGTTTCATATAATAGGAGAAAGATAAATAATTCAGTTTCATTTTTCTGTTTATACTGTCAACTTAGAGGTATACTGGTCGAATTTTCTTGTATATTCAGCTATATGTCACTTGTATTCTGAACAAAAAAAAAACACCATTGTTTATACAATGCATCTTTGCGACCGAGTTTTGCCAGATTTACTAATGATTACTCCCAATGAACATGTTTATTACATAAGGAATTGTAGAAAATATTTCTCTAAGTGAAGCTGTCATATTTCCATGAAAGGATATCCTAGTAGTAGAAACCAACAAAAAGCAAAATGAGATCAACAGAATTGATCTGCAGAGTGGCAATTCCCAAATTTGGTTTTTCTTCCCCTCAAGGAGAGTCTAGTTATTTTTAAGGATGTTATAATATCTTCAAAATAGTCTAAACTTTGAGTTGTTGTAATTGAACAACTTGTTAATGGAGTTTGAGTAGAAAGGGGAGAGAAAGAGATGGTATAAAATGAAAGAAAAAAGATTCTGAATTTTGAAATAGCCATCTATCACTGAATTAAGATTTTAGTTGATAGGTATAGGTATAAATCTGTCCCATGTGAATACCACCTATATTGGGGTGCATTTAAATCACCCCCCTTCATAAATATGAGTAGTAAAACCCAGGTTAACTGAATGCAATCAGAATTTTTTGTATACTCTTATTATTATTATTTTCTTTAATGAGGAAAAGCACAGTTAACTAAGTGTGTGCTGGCAAAAACAAAACCCCTTCTTGTCAGGTTGTAAGGACGCAGGTTAGCTAAACTTTAAACCTTGTTATCTCTCTAAGCTACTAAGCTCTGATTGAGGTAGTTCAAGATGATGACTGGGGCACTCCCATCATCTCTATCCTCAAAGATTAATTTATTCACCATTTCTGGATGAAATAGCATAGTTTAATAATAAGTTCTGGCAGTAATTGATATGCAAATAATTTTTGTTTGACTTGTAGTAAATCAGAGAATCAGTTAACCAGAACATCCACTTGTGAATGTGATTAATTGAGCATTTACTATAAAAAGAATAAGTGATTATAGTGTCAATGTAGTTATACTGTTCGAGAATTCTGTGCTATTCCATTGCTTGTCATACTGCATATTTTTGATAACATCTGAAAGATCTGAAGATGGTATGATGAGTTAATATCAAAGGACAAAATTACGATAATGTTATTGCCTATGGGTAGTTGGTAATTTTGATATTTACTGATTTGCAGATTATCTTTTCACATGGAAAACATAAAGCTCACTTAGAGCCTTGATTATGAGTAGGGGTTTATTTCTTAACTATGAGAGAAAAGTGAGTCATTTTTCTTAACTCTGTTTTTATAGACTGTCAAGAGTAAGAGATTTACTCTTGATTCCTCTATAAAGTCTATACAGAATGTTATATAATGGCATATAAGGTAATTTTTATTAAAAAATATATGTCCGTGTGTTTACACTTCACATATAAAATGGGACAGCTCAGTAATAAGACCTTGTATTTGGACTTCACAGTGACAGGAAGCAACAGTTGATAATATCAAGGCATGGTAGTTGTACACTGTCCTTTAGTCCTAAGTTAAGGCTAGCTCTTGAACATGCCTAGTATTTATTTCATCATCAGTCTCTTCCCTCTGATTTATTTATTTCTTTCATGTCATATATATTTATTCCACTGGTAACTCCGACTGGGATAAAGGATTTTGTAAATACATTACTTATTACAATAGTTAATTTAAAACATTGATTCTAAGATTAATTTTTTTAAGCTTTAAGAATATCCCTTTAGGGTGCCTCGGTGGCTCAGTTGGTTGAGCAACTGCTTTCAGCTCAGGTCATGATCCTGGAGTCCCCAGGAGGAATCCTGATTCCTACATTGGGCTTCCTGCTCAGCAGGGGGTCTGCTTCTCCCTCTGACCTTCCCCCTCTCATGCTTGTTCTCATGCTCTCTCTCTCTCAAATAAATAAATAAAATCTTCAAAAAAAAAAAAAAAAGAGTATCCCTTTATTCTAATACTTTAGGTCTGATGAATTGTTTTGTATTCATTCTGTTCATATTTTTCTGTCATATTTTTAGGCTAATCGTATCTCAGCTTTCATATCCAGGATGAAGTGTGTCAGTTCCAAAGTGTGCAGATCTTTGTCCTCTCTGCATTTTTTTTCTTCAGGTTCAGCCAAACCTTTATCCAGTATTTCAGTTTTAATATTCTTTATTTTTAATTACTTGAAGATGCTACTTCATAAAAGCATCTAGCCAAGATTAACTTTCTAGTCAGTTGTCCATAATTAGACACATGTAGCATTTTTATTCATATGCAGCTCCTTGTTTTCCCTTTTTTGTATTGAAAACCTGTGTGTATATGAAAGGTGTCTGCTAAAATAGTAAACTTGAATAAAGGTTGTGATTTACCTTTTTGTTTGTTTTGGTAAATAGATGGTAAATGTGGGATTCTAGCTGTGTGTGTGGTTTTTTAAAACCATGTATTATGATAAACTTTCATTCTCCCCTGCTAGGAGGAAGCCACAGGAATGTAATCTATTTGCAGCTTTCAGTTTTCTAGCTTTGTTTTAGAGTTGTATGTACTCCCTGAAGGAATACTGATGGACAAAAGGGAGGTGATGTAGACTGAGGTGTTGATGCTGGGCCTCAGCAGAAGGCTGTAGCGGCTGCAGATACCCTCGTGGTAGGTTGGGGCAGATGGTTCAGGGTTGATGTCGGTTAATAACCTGGAGAGCTTTTGAGAAGCGTTTCCTGACCAAAGCAGTTATTTTGAGGGGGAAGATCTCAAACCAGAGTTATAAGTGGGATTTTCATTTTTACCTAATTTTTCTTGGAGAATTTTTGGCCTTTTTATTTTGGATGGGGTGACCATAGATCATTTTGTAGGAGGAGACAATTTGATTTGTTAAGTTATGAACCAACGAAAAACTTGAAAGTGTGTAAGAATCCATTGAAACTGCAAGTATTTTTGCTACAAACCAACATTTCTTTCTAGTTACTTTTAATGTGTCTAACTTATTTGGTTTTGCTTTTTTTTTTAATTTTTTATTTTATTTATTTGACAGAGAGAGAGATCACAAGTAGGCAGAGAGGTAGGCGGAGAGAGGAGGAAGCAGGCTCCCTGCGGAGCAGAGAGCCCGACGCGGGGCTCGATCCCAGGACCCTGAGATCATGACCTGAGCCGAAGGCAGCGGCTTAATCCACTGAGCCACCCAGGCGCCCCGCTTTTTTTTTTTTTAAGATTTTATTTATTTATTTGACAGAGATCACAAGTAGGCAGAGAGGCAGGTAGAGAGAGGGGGAAGCAGGCTCCCCACTGAGCAGAGACCCCGATGCAGGGCTCAATCCCAGGACCCTGAGATCATGACGTGAACCGAAGGCAGAGGCTTTAACCCACTGAGCCACCCAGGCGCCCCACTAACTTATTTGTTAATATTTGGAAAATTTGACTCTAATTGTTAAATTTAAGGATGCATCCAACTCTGGTTAAAGTAATATTAATACTTACATTTCTTTTCCTGTTTACTTTGAATCAGAAGAAGCCCATTCACACAGAAGGCCCATTTAATGATGAGCATCAAGAGAGGCAAGAAGTGGAAATGTTGGCTAAGAAGTTTGAAATGAAATATGTGAGTATAATATATTCTTCGTTTAGATAATTTTACCTTATTGACTTTTTTTTCCCCCTCTTGGTGACTGATTGGGAAGGCTTATAATATCCATTGCCCACCTTATTTTGTTCTCCTAAATTGAACCCAAATAAATGGTTAGACATAGATTTTGATAGGTTTGTGGTGACTATAATAGTAACCGTCATTTATTGTCCCCCTTCTAGAGCCCAGGAAGCTTACTTAACATATGTTATCTTCCATCCTTCCTTCCTAAAATTACATAGTAAGTAATATTGACCACGTTTTACAAATGAAGAAACCGAGGCTCTGAGCTCAAGGTCACACAGTGGCAAGAACCAGGCTGCATAGCCAGGTCTGTCTACCTCTAATCCTTTGCCTTTTCTGCCATTGAGAAGGCTGCTTTAATTCCTTTGGTGTAGTAGTTCGTAAGCCTTCCTGCCTCTTTTGAGTTTAAGAAAATGAACATGTATATTTCTAGCATACACATTCTGGGATTGGAATCAATCAGCAGCAGCACAAAATTTCTTTGAAAGTATCTTGTTTACCTTAAACATTCGTGTACATTTTATACCCTATGCCATAAGTAGATTGATACTTGTTTTAATACAGAAGTGAATTCTAAATACCTGATTGTGAAGTTGCTTAACATTTGTCTCACATTGTCTAGTATAATTGAGTTTATAGGAAAGCTCCCTCCCTCCCCATCTTTATCCTATGGCTTTACTCCGTGGCACTTTACTAAAACATAACTCATGAAAAGAAAGACCCCTTCTGGTTGCTGTCTGAGCACTGGGAAGTATCTCATAGAGATAGGTCAGCTCACACTAGCCCTGTCATTCTTATTTCCTCCCCATGCAACTGGCATCTTGGTTGATAGGTGTTGGCTCCTTGTGCTAATGAATCTGTTTGGGGTCGGGGAAATGTATGAGAATACTTTGGAATGTAGGTCAGGTTGTAGGCCATACTTTACCATCTACAAATTGTTCTTTGGTAAAGTTATTTAATCTTTTGGGGCCCCAGTTTTCTTTTTTTGAAGATGTTTCAAGTCTCCTTCTGCCTTTATATTCTGTGACTATATAAAAATTTTAGGGATGGACTGGTGGGTGTTTGATGGAAAGAGTAGCAAAAGTTGTTACTTAAACTGTAGTGTTTAATTACAATAAAATGTTTTCAAGTTATAAATCCTAACGTACTATGGCTTTTTCTTTTTCTTTCTTTTTTTTTTAAAGACTTTATTTATTTGACAGAGAGAGAGAGATCACAAGTAGGCAGAGAGGCAGGCAGAGAGGGAGAGGGAAGCAGGCTCCTGGCCGAGCAGAGAGCCCGATACGGGGCTCGATCCCAAGACCCTGAGATCATGACCTGAGCCAAAGGCAGAGGCTTTAACCCACTAAGCCACCCAGGTGCTCTGCCCGGCTTTTTCTTTTTTAAGATATTTGTTTTTAAGTAATCTGTACACCCAGCGTGGGGTTTGAACTTATGAGCCCAAGACCAAGAGTCACATGTTCTATTGACTGAGCCAGCCGGGCACCCCTATAGCTTTTTTATATAAGTTAATAAATACATTGGTTAAATTTAATGTTTTAACCAGGCAATATATTTACATGGTTCAGAACTCAAAAATTATAGAGTGAAAAATCTTTCATTCTGTTGTTCACCCACATAATCTCACTTCCTAGAGGCATGTCATGTTTTGGGGGTCCTTTTAGAAATATTTATGTATATCTATGTGTATCTCTGTGTATACATGTATTAGCCCCACCCCCATAGCTCTTTACACATTACAGAAGATGCAGTTCTGCTCTTTGCTTTTTTCCTGTTACTTTAACTTGGAGATTTTTTCACATCAGTACAAAGAAAGCTTTTTTATCTCTCTCTCTCTCTTTTTAGGGCTTCGTGGTATTCCATTGTATGGACATACCACAATTTATTTAACCAGTTCCCAGATGATCCAAGTTTCTAAAAATTTGCTCTTATAAGTAGTGCTACAGTAAATTACTTAGTAGCATGGCAGTTCACATATTTGCAAGTTTATCTCTTGGACAGATTCCTAGAAGTGGAATTTTTAGGTTAAAAGATTTATGCGTTTATTTAGTTTGGGTATATATTGCCAAATTACCAGTTCCTAAGTCACCAGTTTCCATTCCCTCCCACAGTACATCAGAGTGCTTATTTTTCTATAGGTTTTAAAACTAAGGATTAGGGTTGCCCTTTGCAAATGGAAAAATTCCTATCGTATGATCCTATAAGTAATGTGATTCAGTATGTGATGTACTGCCTCACAGTTAGCATTAAATCATCTTGGGGAGCCCTGGAATCATTCTTGGCATGGGAAAACCGAAGTTCTGAAGAAGTTGGTTGATGTGTAAAATGGAGCTCCAGATAACTGGGATATCTCCAGGCACTGTCATTGTGCAGGGATAAGATGTTGTTCTTGTTATAATTTAAATTAATGGGCTATAATTCTTCTTAGATTTTTATTTTGGCTACTCTCTTATTTCCATTCTAAGCAGAGATTTTAAATGTCCTATGTCATGAAGCCTTTATATGCCATGAGTATTAATAGGCATTAAGTATGTATATTGTAACAATTATAGGCATTATATATAAAAAATGATTTGGACGCTTGTAAGAAAGCCATCAAGCTAAAAGTGACTGGGAGATGATGCTTCATCCAGCTCTAGGCTCTGGGGTGTCACAAAAGACAACTCCTAAACAATTAAGAGTTTTTTGTGTTCTATATATTTATTTATACTTATGCTTATATTATATGTATATTTATGTTTTAAGTAAATAGTCTTTTAAATATTGCATGTAAAATCTTGCAAAATGTTAATGCACCAAAGTTACATTTCCCCTAGAAATTTTTTTTGGGCAGTGATAAAAAGAGGTCTTAATTCTTGGAGGCTTATAAAACATAAAGCTAGCCACCTTTTCCTCTTGCTTTTGTTCCTTTCATATTATAATTTAGATGTCCTTGTCATTATTTCTGAAAATCACTTAAGGTTGCTACTAAGTCATTGTTTCTTGGAACAAGAGGTGCAGTTTTTGGTTAAGTTTTATGTATAAAAAACGTATTTGAGCATTTACATTGGACATACAAAGAGGCATGATAGTCGCTCTCTCCTGGAACTTTCCAAATAATTGGGAAAATGAGACATACATATGACTCACAAATGTAGTACCAAGCAGTGTCTATGGGATTGAAAGACTCTGGGGATTTCAAAGTGCGTAGAAGGGCCAGTTGAGTCTTGAAATTGGAAGGAATTTTGGAGACTTTGGTGCAGAATCGTTGAATGGATTCTTCAGTCTCCTGTGGAACTACATTTCTCTGTAATCCCTGGAATAGTTTTTCTACCCTTTGTAGGATATCCAGTGGATAAGAGGCAGAACAATGTATTGTAGTGGAAGGAGCACAGGATTATGAGTTAACATAGCTGGATTCTGATCCTGTCTTTGCCATATTAACCAGCTGGGTGACCTTAATACAGGCTCTTGGCTTTTTTATGCTTCGGTATCTGAGGGGAGAACACTATCTGCCTCGCCAACTTTATATTTATAGCACAGGGGTTTTGTCAACATCAGATGAAAAAATAGATTTTTAATGTCAGAAATATTTAAAGTGCTATCTAAATACGAAATACTGTTTATTTAAACATATTACTCTTGTAGAGAACTGCTCGTATTCTGTACATGTCATAAATTTTTTTTTTTAAGATTTTATTTATTTATTTGACGGACAGAGATCACAAGTAGACAGAGAGGCAGGCAGAGAGAGAGTGAGAAGCAGGCTCCCCGCCGAGCAGAGAGCCTGATGCGGGGCTCAATCCCAGAACCCTGGGATCATGACCTGAGCTGAAGGCAGAGGCTTTAACCCACTGAGCCACCCAGGCACCCCCATAAATTCTTTTTAACATAAACATGTATGGGATTTTTTTTAACCTCTATTAATTTTGATCTTTTAGTTTAGTTTAGGCATTCTGTTCCAAATGGCCCTTTTTTTTAGTCCTTCAATCACTATTTACAGGTTCTTCTGAATTATTAGGGTCTTCTTAAAGACCGCAATAAATTATTTGGAATCCTTTTAGAAACTCATTGGGCCAAAAGTGAGGTGGGAGAGTACACTTTGTCCAGTGCTAGGCTCTCACAAAAGATCACTCGTAAATAATCACTGACGATCTTTATTGACTATACTGTCTAATAGTTCCTTTAGTGTTCTCTAGTTCAGGAGTAGCAAAGTCAGATGACTCCAAGATGCCCACCAAACCATCAGTGAAGCAGGCCAGTTGAACAGTAAAGGTGGGGGATTATCTGAACTAGGGGACAGCTGCTGCGCAGCTCCAGCCTTTGTCACTTCTCAGGGACTGGGCTTAGGGTTGCCAGATCTTTACATTTCTCAAAAGAAGGCTGAAATATGGATTTTCATCTTCCTTTTCTTACTTTTAAATGTTGGATTCTAGGGGGCCACATCCAGCTCTCAAGGTCTAGTTGGAGACATTGGTATACTTGCTTCACTATTTTTTTTTCTAACTTATTTAACTCATCTGTCCATCTGTGCCGTTCTCTTCTGTGAGCAGGGTGGTTGGTACAAGTGGGAGGGCATGCCATTTCCATTGTGGAGGAGTTTGCAGGAAGTTTCAGAGAACTGAGCAAGTTAAACTCCATTGGGGGTTTCCAGATATGGGGACAGATCAGGTGCACTGAGGGGAGCCTGGGTCTGTAAGTGATGTTAGCAATGAATTGAGTGGTTTGTTGGAGGGCTGGGAGGCCAGTTGATGGGCTTCTTGTGGTCTCGAGTATGTGTAGCCGTTGCTTTTGCTGGAGAGGAGGTATGTGAAGTGGGACAGCCTCCACTTGCCGGAGAAGGAAGGAGAACCGTGGAGCTTAGACATGTCCTTTCTCTTGCAGCAGTTGCATGGGGGAGAATGATTGAGATAGGCCTGGTAGTTGAAATGCAGTAATAGAAATTATTAAAAATAGCACCCTGTATCGAATGTTTTTTTTTTTTTCTCCCCTCTGTCCTGTCCTGTTTTTATTGCCTGTGTCTTGTTTCATCTTATGTTACTGTTCAGGTAATGTGACAGTGCATGTTCACCATCAGTTGCTACATTTTTTCTTGGGAAAAGAGCAGTGTAACTATTTGGTACTTAATTTTACCTAGAGTATACTAAATTGGTTTTGGTACATAAATCTTTTTTTTTTTTTTTTAAGATTTTATTTATTTATTTGACAGAGATCACAAGTAGGCAGAGAGGCAGGTGAGAGAGGAGTGGGGGCGGGAAGCAGGCTCCCCAGTGAGCAGAGAGCCCCATGCTGGGCTCAATGTGGGGCTTGATCCCAGGACTCTGAGAACATGACCTGAGCCAAAGGCAGAGGCTCAACCCACTGAGCCACCCAGGTGCCCCACTGGTACATAAATCTTATTACAGAACTAAGTCCAACTTTGGACACTTCTCCATAGGCTCCAAATTTTTCTTGTTGGTTACTGTAGGAAGGAAGCAGGATACAGTTTATAGAAGCTTGTGTTCTTTTCCTCATTGGCAATTTTAAGGCCCCAAATGTTTAGGCTAAATATCCTACTTTCCTGGATATCCTGAATTTCCAGCTCAGTTTTTAGGTGATTGCTAGATTGTACTCTTTTTCTGAGGCTGTATATACCATAGCTCAGTGGAACAAATGCTGTTCGCACTTATTCTCAGCTTTCTAGGGCATAGGGTTACCTGTGGTGGGTGGAAGATTTTTTTTTTTTTACTGATTTTTCTCACTGTTATCCCAGCCATCTTGAAACATCATGCTATTCTGGAATTGGATTTAAATTCAGTAATCTCGGTGCGCCTGGGTGGCTCAGTGGGTTAAAGCCTCTGCCTTCAGCTCAGGTCATGATCCCAGGGTCCTGGGATCAAGCCCCGCATCGGGCTCTCTGCTCAGCAGGGAGCCTGCTTCCTCCTCTCTCTCTGCCTGCCTCGCTGCCTACTTGTGATCTCAGCCTGTCAAATAGATGAATAAAAGTCTTAAAAAATAAAATAAAATAAATTCAGTAATCTCAATGAAAGTGCTTAGCATAGTATCTGGTGCCTAGCAGTGGCTCAGCTAAGACTATTTGAATCTGAATGACTCATGGTATAGGAAGACATGTGTTTTGCCAAGCATTTCGCATTTCTGAAATCATATTACGACTTTAAAATTCACTTACTTTACCATATAGACTTTGAATACCACATTTAATGCTTAATTCTATGTGATTTTAAACTCTTAGAGCCCTGATAGCTTCATATTTATTTTAAAAGAGAGGGTAAAAGGTATATTTGATGGTATAAAGTAATTCTGAGCAGTCTTCTAAATAAAGCAGTTCAAATGGAGTTAATACTGTTTTAAATCAGAAACAAAGTATATTTATAAAAAGTTGATTTTCTTGTTGTACGGCTTTTAAAATTGATTTTGTTCTGTTATGTCTTAAAGAATGGCAATATCTTTTAATTTTATTTTATTTCCAGTATAATTGACAGACAGTGTTATATTAGTTTCAGATGCACAAAAAGTGATTCAACAATTCTGTACTTTACTGGGTGCTCATTTTGATAAGTGTGCTCTTAATCCCGTTCACCTGTTTCACCCATCCTCCCCCCTCCCCCACCCCACCTCTGCTCTGGTAATCATTGGTTTGTTCTTTTATGGTTAAGAATCTCTTGGTTTGCCTCTTTTTTCCTTTGTTCATTTCTTTTGTTTCTTAAATTCCACATATGAGTGAAATCATACAGTATTTGTCTTTCTCTAACTGACTTTAGCATCATGTCCTCTACATCCATCCATGTTGTCCCAAATGGCAAGATTTCATTCTTTTTTTATGGCTAAGTAATATTCCTGTGTGTGTGTGTGTGTGTGTGTGTGTGTACACGTACACATACACCACATCATCTTTATTCATTCATCTACTGATGGACACTTGGGTTCCTTCCATAATTTGGTCACTGTAAATAATATTGCAAGAAGAAAATAGCAATATTTGCAATAACTGATAATTTCCAATGAGTGACTTCTCCAAAGTAAATACCACTCAATTGAGTGGAAAGGAAATATGCTTTTACACTTGAAATAATTCTGGGTTGTTTAAAAAGTGTCCTCAGATATGAGACTGGCACAGGTGGATGTGAGAAAACTTTTATGCACTCTTCCTGGGAGGCTTAAGAATTCTCTGGTTACTCATATTAGATGATCATCCACAGTTGGTGAGGGGTTAGTGCTTCCTTGGGAACTTCCTTGGCTGGTTTTCCTCTGTATGTTTTGGCCTTACATTAGGTCTGGTCCATAAAGATCAATCAACATGGTAGGACTTTGAGTAAAACAGGTTGGATAAATACTTGTTAACACCACCACAAAGTAAATTCTACTTATAAAGCACAAGTGCCAGTGTACCTAGCTTTTATAGGGCAGCTACGTTACCGTATATAGTGTGGTGGTCTATATAGTGTGGTGGTCTATATAGTGTGATGATGCTGCCCACTCAGCAAGACATCATGACCTTTTCAAACAAACTGAGGCTGGGGGGTTCTGAAATACAGCACAGGGGAAAGTTCTTAAGTAATAGCTTTCTCTTGTGCAGTTACCAGTTGTAATCGCTTGCCATGACATGCCCTTTCAGTTCCTTGCCCTCTTTGAGTTGAACAAATACTCTTCAACTTCCTTAAATCCATTAGGAACAATCGAGAATCAGCAGTTTTAGAGTATTTGGAAGGAAGGCCCTATATCCTAAGGGGTGATTAAAGAAATCTGTTTATTCTTTATCTGTGCTGTTAAGTCAGCTCTTGGCTCTCTTTCCACTGACTTAAATTTGTCCTCTTTTCCATGGTGGGTTAAGGAAATCAACAGAAGTGGAGGATAAGGTTGTGTGACTGGACTGGGACAAATAAGGAAGCTTGATGACCAGGAGATGTTTTCTTCTTAGTTATAAGACTGGAGTCTTAGCATTCAGTATCATGTTTCCTTAGGTCTTCCATAGGTGATCAATGAACATTGCTTATTAGTTAGGTTTCTTATTACCTGGAGGCATCTGCTGGGGGAGGGGATGTCCTGTACGAGGAACATCTTGTTTTTCTTTCTCTCCTTCCCTCTTTCCTTCCTTTCTAGATTTATTTATTTATTTTAGAGAGAGAGCAGTGGGTGGAGAGAAGAAAAGAATATTCAAGTGGACTCCCAGTGAGCACAGGGTGATGGGGGCTTAGTCTAACAACCCATAAAATCATGACCTGAGCCAAAACCAAGAGTCGGATGTCCAACTGATTGAACCACTCAGGTCCCCCTTGTTTGTTTTCCGGCTTAGTGTTATAGTGCAATCAGGCAGCATTGGCTTGAAACACTGATTATCAGGTTAAACAGGTACTAATGAGTCAGTAAGTCATTTTCTTTTGAGTCATAGTAAACCAGTACCCTAGGGGAATAGATTTAAAGGGGGTTCTTTGTTTTAGGTGTAGCAAAACTCAAGGTTTTCTTTTTTAATTTGGAAAATAAGCTTTTTGTTTTTATCAGAGGCATTTATCGTGTAAACTGTGGAACATCAACAACTGCAACGGTCCAGGGAATTTATCAAATAAGACTGTGATTCTACTGCAGGCAGTCTCCTTGCTAAGGCTGCTGGGAAAGAGACCAGTTCAGAACAGGCCTAGTAGGGAGGACACTATAATACTATCCTTTGCCAGTCTATCTTGAGTTCCTTTAGGTGAATTTTTAATATTTGTGAATAGTCTTTTGGGCAACTCTCCAGCATCTGGTTCTAGTTCATACCATTTGCATATCACTGGACTTGCGCATAATTGGGGAGCTAGAGGGTGGAGAATAGAAAAGAGGAGGTGCGGCAGAAAGAGCAAGCCAAGGGAGTAGTGTTTCCAAGACGGCCAGGAGATGAGGAGAAGTAAATTGAGGCCAGAAAACTCTGCTGGCCTCTGTGATGAAGGAAGGGACTGTAATGTGCCTGACAGTAAATGCTTTGGCAGAAAGCCATTGATAGGGGAGGAAAGGCTATTTAACCCTGGCTCTTGGGGAGGAAATTAAGAAAGAGCTACTCAGGAATGAGTGTGTCCAGTACAGCTTGTCCAAACCTCTTTCCCCACCATTGGACTAGGAAGCAGAACCTAATTTGGAGTAGGGACTAGTAAATCCTCAACATGGGTCTAGGAAGCAGAACCTCTTTGGGGTGAAAACCCAAATGGTATTATTGAACATTTGGTGATCCAGACCTAAGAAAATAGAATCCTTGAATAGGTGATACATGTACTTGACAACAACTCAAAAGGCACAGAGGGAACATGATGTGAAATAAATCTCCCTCCTATTCCCGACTCCCAGCTAACCAGTTCTGTCCTCAGAGATAAGAATCACTGTTGCAGTTTGTTTTCCTAGAGATAGATTTATGTAAGGATTTACATATTTCAAAGATTTTGTTCACTGTAAAAGAATATATAAATACAGATAACAGAAGAAAATAAAAATCACCTAATCATCTGTAATCCCGCTGCCAGCTATAACCACTGTTAATGGTTGGATGTGTATCCTTTCAGCGTTTTTAAAAATGATTGTATGCTTACAGATGTGCTCTCTTGAACTTAAAAATATTATTTTTAAACATCCCAGTAATACATGGATACATTCCTGTTATTAAAAATGAGTTCAAAGTGTTACAGCTCTTTTGTAGTTTGTCCAGGAGGTTTCCAGTTCCTGAACCAAAGAGGAAGAAAATCCAAATAATACATATTAAGCCAAAATCTTCCTTTACCACTGCCTCCAATTATATCCCCTTCCCTATTGGTAATAATCATGGTGATCTGCTTGTTAGAATTCTTTGAGCATTTTATATCCATCTGTAGGCATATATTGCTGTGTTGTGTTTCTCATAAATGAGATCCTTCAGTTTGTATTAGAATTAAAAAAGCAAGAATTTATTATTTTAATATCATCTCCACAATTACCAGTTAAGTTGAACACTATCAAGTGCTAATTGAATATTACCTTTTCTGTGTCTAGCCTAACTATACATAGCATTTGGCAATCTGCTTTTGTTGCCTTCTATATTATTGAATATTCCTCTACCACATTATTTTTAAATGGCTATTAACGTTGAATGCATGTGTCATGTTGAATGCCTGATGCTATAATTGATAGGATGCTTGGTAAAGATCTTAGACTTGTAAGATCCTTTTTTGAGAAGATTTATTATTGAGATTAATACTGTTACTATTAAGTGAAGCTTTAGCCTTTTGTTTACTATCATTGATTCACATTTACTTAATTAGCCATTTTATTGCATATACTAGATTATGGACTCATAACTGTTAATAACAGCTACACTTTCCAGTGGTAACTGCTGATTACCTTGACTAGACTTAAAGTTCCTGAATCTCTCTAGTTATGCATTAAGTTATTTATACTTCTGCATATGTGTGATTGTGCCCATTCCGACAGAACCTGTCTGCATTTTAGTTTTCCCTAGGTAAGTCTTACAGGCAGCTAGCTATGCCTAGAAAAAAAATATGTTAGGAGAGCAAAAAAAGATCATTTTGATTTTAAGTAGAAAGCATCAAGGAGAAAAAGTTTAAAACTTACTAGCTGGTGGGAGGTGGGAGAATTCAGAGAGGGGTAAGAAATTATTCACAGTAAGGGGAAGACAGAGGAAAGATAAGCTTAAGTGTGTTTAGGAGGAAAATGGGTAGAGAGATTGAATGGATCAAAGTGTTCAAGTTGGAAAATTGTAAGAAAAAGTTGGAAAGATAGTTTAAATCAATATGTAGAAGGCATTTAATTAATGCTATATTAAATGTTTTGGATTTATTTTCTAGTAGCTGAGATGCTTCTGAAGCATTTTGAGCAGGGGAATGATAGGAAGTGGTATTTTATGATTATATTATGCAGGATAAGTTAGGATAAATGAAGGAAGAGAGGCTGATTAAGGCATTCATTGCATTTAAGTGAACAACAATGGCTAACATAGCAATGACAGGTGGAATGGAAAGGAAATTGTAGATGTGAATGTTTATGTGAACAAAGGTTTGTGGGGAGAGAGTTGAAGTAGAAATCGTTTTGAGGGGTTCTGAAAATCAGAACTATAGAAGATAATTTAAGTCCATACAATTCATTTTAATTGTATAGTTTTATGGATTTTGACAAATGACAGTCATATAACCACTACTACAAACATGTAGTACGATTTCATCTTCCCATAAAGTTCCCTTTTACCGCTCTACAAATAGTTCTCTCCCTTTAGCCCTGGTCCCTGGCAATCTTAGATCTCCTTCGTGTCTGTATAGGTTTTTGTTTTCGTTTTGCTGTTTCCAGAGTTTTCTAAAAATGTGAATCTTAAGGTCTTTTGTGCCTGGCCCCTTACACTTAGCATGAATTCAGCCATGTGTTGCATGTTACCAGCAGTTGCTTCCCTTGTATTGCTGCGTAGTAATCCTTTTAAATGGATGTGGCACAGTTTGTCCGTTCACTGGATGATGGGTATTGGGTTGTTTCTAGTTCTCGGGTGCTATGAATAAAGGTGCTCTGAACATAAGCATACAGATCTTTGTGCGAACATATGTTGTCATTTTTCTTGACTAAATAATAAGAGTGGAGTTGTTAGGTCATATGCGAAGTGTATGTTTAACTTTTAAGAAACTGCCAAACTGTTTTCCAGAATGGCTATTTCCATTTTGCACCAGCCATGTAGGAGAGCTTATTAGCTCCACATCCTTGTTAACATTTGGTATCATCAGTCTTTTTAAATTTTAGCTAACAGTGGAGTTGTAAGGCAGAAAAATAGGATGAATAGTGGGAATGTCAAGTGGGAGAAGTTAATCTGGAGGTGACTGATAGTGGGGACACCAGTTTCAGTTTTTGGTATTGAGTTCAGGTGTTTCCAAGTGGGAAAATGACCCCAGAGATGTATAACTTCTCTTATAGAACTTAAAAAAAAAAAAAATTATGTAGAGAGAACAAGTGCGAGTGGGGGTGAGGAACAGAGGGAGAATCTCAAGCAGACTCCCCATTGATTGCAGAGCCCCTGCTTGCTACTCGATCCCACCACCCTGAGATCATGACTTGAGTCAAAATCAAGAGTCCGACACTCAACCGACTGAATCACCCAAGCACCCTTCTTTTGTAGAATTTTTAATAGAATGACACTTTGAAGTCAGTCATGAGCTTGAAGATTGGCTCAGTTACTTTTCCTATGATCTTAGGTTATTTGCCCTTTCCAAGCTTTAGCTTTTCCCATTTGCCAAATATGAAATAATAGGTAGTTACACTTTGAATAGGTGCTAATGCGGGGCGCGTAGGTGGCTCAGTTGGTTAAGCATTTGCCTTCAGCTCAGATCATGATCACAGAGTCCTGGGATCAAGCCCCAGCTTGGGCTCTTGGCTCAGCAGGGAGCCTCCTTCTCCCTCTCCCTGCATTCGTTCTTGCCCTCTCTCTCTCTCAAATAAATAAATAAAATCTTTTTAAAAAATGGGTGCTAATGCGAAGTTAGCACTCGGTGAGTAGTAGCTCATCATCATCATCATCATCATCATCACTGGTACTTAAATATACTTTTAACCCCCCAGTAACTTAGGACTTTCTTGCAGATCTCTTGAATCTTTTCCCTGCCTTACTAATTTCCTTCCTGTCTGTGTTCATTCCCCGCCACAACAGCGGGGAGTGATTTTGTCAAGCACAGATCTTGTCAGGGTACTTCGCTGTTCTAATCCTTTCAGTGGCTTCCACAAGTGATTACTTCCATTCATCTTTGTCTGGGCATCAACATCTCAGGAAAGCCTTGGTTAAGTCCTCTGTTAAAAAGATCTAGTACTAGCTATATTTTCCTTTTTATTATTTATCATTACTGTAATTATTTGTTTAATCTTTCTCCTGTCTGCAATACTATAAAATCCATGAAGACTAGCACTTGGTAGGCACTTAGTTAATTTGTTGAGTAGGTTGTCTTGTTTTAAGTTTCTTCAGGACAGGAATTTCATACTTAAATTTCAATTCTTTTTTCTATCGATACACTATATTTTATTTTATTTTTATTTTTCAAATTTGAATTCTCATTAGTTAACATATAGAGTAATATTGATTTCAGTAGTAGAATGTAGTAATTCATCATTTACATACAACACCCCGTGCTCATCCCAAGTGCCCTCCTTAATGCCCATCACCCTTTAGCCCGCCTCCTACCCACCTCCCTCCATCAACCTGCAGTTTGTTCTGTCGTTAAGAGTCTCTTACAGTTTGCTTCCCGACATCTTTTTATCTTAAATTTAAATTCTTTCTGATATTTAATATGTTACTTTTTTCTTTAAATTTTAGTTATTTAAGTAATCTCTACACCCAGCATGATGCTTGAATTCGTGGCCCCAAGATCAAGAGCCACATACTCTCCTGGCTAAGCCAGTCAGGCACCCCAACATACGGCTTTCTGTAGCATAAGTTCTTAACAGATATTCTTGAATCTAAGTAGTGGTTCAAAATAAGCTTACATAGAATTAATCAGGTCAAATAACGTAAAAGGCTTTAAAAATTACTTTAGTATATTTCCATTATGACATTAGTACTTCATAGGAAGTTTGGAAAATAAAGAAGCAAAAGAAGAACATGTGAGAGTATGGCAGAATTCTTGGCAGATTCTTTCAGATTGCTTTCCAGAAGAGTTTCTGGTATAATGTTACTAGCAGTACTTGAGCAGTCCTATTTCTTCTCCATTTTACCAGAATTTAAAAAGTTTATAATTTGTTAGATGATATAAATATCTTGAATTCCATTTATTTGATCTATTAATTACTCTCCACTGAGCTGTAATGTTGCCTTTCTCATGTTAAATTCTTACGTACTAGGGTAAGTTTCTGAACATTGTTGTGCATCTATGTTTATTCTTATATTCTTGGTATGATTTTAACTCCCATAACTTATTTTTAATTTAATTTTTAAATTTTAATTCCAGTATAGTTAAATATATAGTGTTACATTAGTTTCAGGTATACAATATAATGATTCAATAATTCTGTGTACTGTTTAGTGCTCATCAAGATAAGTATACTCTTAACCCCCCTTCACCTATTTCACACCCCTCCCAACTCTCCTCTGGTAAACATCTGTTTGTTCTCTATATTTAAGAGTCTATTTTTTGGTTTGTCTCTCTTCTTTTTCCCCCTTTGTTCATTTCTTTTGTTTCTTAAATTCACATACGTGTAAAATCGTATGGTTTTTGTCTTTCTCTGGCTTATTTCACTTAACATTTTACTCTCTAGATCCATCCATGTTGTTACAAATGGCAAGATTTCATGCTTTTTTAATGGGTGAATAATATTCCTCTATGTGTGTGTGTCTGTGTGTGTATGTATACACATATGTATACACTACATCTTTTTTTTTAATAAAGATTTATTTATTTGTTTATTTGACAGACAGAGATTACAAGTAGGCTGAGAGGCAGGCAGAGAGAGAGAGGAGGAAGCAGGCTCCCTGCTGAGCAGAGTGCGATGTGGGGCTCAATCCCAGGACCGTGGGATCATGACCTGAGCCGAAGGCAGAGGCTTTAACCCACTGAGCCACCCAGGCGCCCCTACACTACATCTTCTTTACCCATTCATCTACTGATGGACCCTTGGGCTGCTTCCATAATTTGGCTATTATAAATAATGCTGCAGCAAACATAAGGGTGCATACATCTTTTTGAATTACAGTTTTCATGTTCTTCAGGTAAATACCCAGTAGTGGAATTACTGCATCAAATGGTAATCCTATTATTAATATTTTGAGGAACCTCCATACTGTTTTCCAGAGCGGCTGTGCCAGTTTGCATTCCCACCAACAGTGCACAAGGGTTCCTTTTTCTCCACACCCTTGCCAACACTTGTTGTTCCTCGTGTTTTTTATTTTAGCCATTCTGACAGGTGTGAGGTATACCTCATTGTGGTTTTGATTTGCATTTCCCTGAAGATAAGTGATGTTGAGCATCTTTTCACATGTCTGTTGGCCATCCCTACGTCTTCATTGGAGAAATGTCTGTTCATGTCTTATGCCCATTTTTAAATTGGATTATTTGTTTTTTTGCTGTCAGGGTATATAAGTTCTTCATACATTTTGGATAGTAACCCCTTACTGGGTATGTCATTTGCAAATATCTTTTCCCACTCAGGTTGTCTTTTGGTTTTGTTGGTTGTTTCCTTGGCCGTGCAGAAGCTTTCCATTTGGTTGTAATCCCGATAGTTTATTTTTGCTTTTGTTTTTCTTGCCTCAGGGGACACATCTAGAAAAATGCTGCAGTGGCTGATGTCAGAGAGATTATTGCCTGTGCTCTCTTCTAGGATGTTTATGGTTTCAGATCTCAACACTAAGGTCTCTAATCCATTTTGAGTGTTTGTGTGTGGTATAAGAAAGTGGTCCAGTTTCATTCTTTTGTATATTGCTGTCGAGTTTTCCCACCACCATTTGTTGAAGAGACTGTTTCCCACTGTATATATCTTGCCTCCTTTGTTGAAGATTGACCTTATAACGATGGGGTTTTTTCCTGAGCTTTCTATCCTGTTCCATTGACCTATGTGTCTGTTTTTGTGCCAGTACCATACTGTCTTGATCACTACAGCTTTGTAATATAACTTGAGATCTGGGACTGTGATACCGCCAGCTTTGTTTTTCTTTTTCAAGTTTGCTTTGGGGTCTTTTGGGCTTCCGTACAAATTTTAGGATTGTTTGTTCTAGTTCTGTGAAAAATGCTCTTGGTGTTTTGGTAGGGTTCACATTAAATCTGTAGATTGTTTTGGGTAGTATAGACTTTTTTTTTTTTTTTTTTTTTAAGATTTATTTATTTATCTGACAGAGAGAGAGATCACAAGTAGGCAGAGAGGCAGGCAGAGAGAGAGGAGGAAGCAGTCTCCCCGCAGAGCAGAGAGCCCGATGCGGGGCTCGATCCCAGGACCCCGAGATCATGACCTGAGCCAAAGGCAGCGGCTTAATCCACTGAGCCACCCAGGCGCCCCCGGGTAGTATAGACTTCTAACAGTATTTGTTCTTCCAGTCCATTGTTTATCTTTCCATTTGTGTCATCTTCAATTTCTTTCATCAGTGTTTCATAGTTTTCAGAGTATAGCTCTTTCACTTCCTTGGTTAAGTTTATTCTCTGGTATTTTATTATTGGTGTAATTGTAAATGAGACTGTTCTCTTAATTTCTCTTCATGCTGCTTCATTTTTAGTGTATAGAAATGCAATGAATTGGGGTGCCTGGGTGGCTCACTTGGTTTAGTGTCCAGCTCTTGGTTTCAGCTTCAGTTGATTTCAAGGGTCATGAAATCAAGCTCCCTCTCAGACTCTGTGCTCAGTGGGGAGTCTGCTTGAAGATTCTCTCCCTCTGCCCCTCTCCCCAATTGTGCCCTCTTTCTTACTCTCTCTCTCAAATAAATAAATCTTTAAAAAAAAAAAAAGAAACCAAAAAAAAGGAAATGCAATAGATTTCTGTAAATTGATTTTATTTCCTGAGATCTGACTGAATTCGTTTATCAGTTCTAATAGTTTTTTTGGTAGTCTTCAGGGTGTTCTTTTTCTTTTCTTTTTTTTTTTTAAGATTTCATTTATTTATTTGACAGAGGGATCACAAGTAGGCAGAGAGGCAGGCGGAAAGAGAGGGGGAAGCAGACTCCCTGCTGAGCATAGAGCCCAATGCGGGGCTCGACCCCAGGACCCTGAGATCATGACCTGAGCCGAAGGCAGAGGCTTAATGCACTGAGCCACCGAGGTGCCCCTTCTTCAGAGTTTCTGTATAGAGTATTATGTCATCTACAATAGTGAAAGTTTTACATCTTCCTTACCAGTTTGGATGCCTTTTATTCCTTTTTCTTGTCTTAACTGCTGTGGCTAGGATTTTCAGTACTATGTTGAATAAAAGTGGTGAGCATGAATTTCCTTGTCTTGTTTCTGATTATAGGGGAAAAACTCTCCTTTTTTCCTCTTGAGGATGATGTTAGCTTTGGGTTTACCACATATGGCTTTTTTCATGTTGCTAACTCCCATAACTTTATATATATTTACTATGTGACAGGGCTAGTATTCTTCATTTGTTTTTTAGTATTTTTTCATGTGCTAAGATATTTTTGTGTTAGTTTTTATGCATCTTTGGGTTTTTATATTCTTTTTAGAGCTCGCTCTCTGGTTTTTGGGTGAAACAGTCACTCATGTACTTAATTGCTTGTATGTGACTTTTCTCAACAGAATAACTCCTGTCCCAGAAATACTTCTTTCTGTCCCCTGACTTCTGATTTTGGATTTTGTTGGAGGGTTTTTTGTTTTGTTTTTTTGACTTCTGATTCTAACGGTAGTTCTATAACCTAGTTGTAAGGGTTCCAGTTTGCAGACCTGGCAAATAGGAAAAATAAGAATAATTTATTATGTGTGTTGCGTATAGGCACACACATGCTGTGTTTATGTGTGTATAGGTAACATACGTGTCTGTATGTTTAAGGTTGCCAACTAGTATTTCTTAGAAGGATTATTGTTGTGAGCTTGTCTTTAATGACCTTACATAGCAAAATGAAACAAGGGTTGTCACCTTGTGTCGGTCTTCAGAATTGTTTTTGAAATGTACCTGACTTGTAAAATCAAAAATATGGGAACCACTACTTTATCTCACCATAATGACTTTCTTGGTGGTAATGATGTAGTGTTGTTTTGTCCCCTAGAAAGACTACAGTGAAGTCATAGCTTATGGGTGTTAGGTTTTTTAACATCTGTATGTAACACAAATATAACATTTAGTCTGAATTACTTTTACAAATTATTGAGAAAGGGGTGGTACCATGTTGACATCTCTCAGCAGGTCCAGCATAACCATTTTTTCCATTAAACACTGGAGCAGATTATTTCTTTTCATGGAAAGAAGATAGAGCAGTTCTTTTTTGTTGTTGTTGTTGTTGTTTTTTTTTTTTTTCATTTTTTGTGGGTTTTTTTTTTTTTAAGATTTATTTATTTATTTAACAGAGAGATAGAGAGCACAAGTAGGCAGAGCGGCAGGCAGAGAGAAGAGGAGAAAAAGGCTTTCTCCTGAGCAGGGAACCCAATGTGGGGCTTGATCCCAGGACCCTGGGATCATGACCTGAGCTGAAGGCAGCCGCTTAACCAACTGAGCCACCCACGCGCCCCAGAGCAGTTTTTTATTTAAGGGCCGTGTTGCATACAACTTACCCGTCTTTCACCATAGAAGAGAGACACACTGAGAATTGAAACTGAGTAAGAGATTCACATCTTTCATCCCATGCTTTCTGGTGGACTTACTCTGGTTCCGTGGTGACATGTTGGTAGGCAGAATCCTTTCACCTACTACTGTTTTCTCTCTTTCTGAGCATCATCTTCCCCATGGCCCACTCCTGTGCTTAAAAAAAAAAAAAAAAAAAGTCAGGGTCAAGAGGTGTTAGGGAGATGCTTAGAAAGTATAGTTAAATTCAAGTGAGTATATTTGAATATCTACAATAAGTCTTAAAGATTGAACTAAACACTTGTTTTAGTAGTGCCACAGTAATAGTCCTGCTCACTTAAACTACTTATAACAAGCTTATATGTAACTTTTAGCATACATGTAACATTTATACCTAAGATAGAATGAGTTCTTTGTAAATATTGTAAAGACTTCTTAAACTATGACGTGAATAGGGGTGCCTGGGTGGCTCAGTTGGTTAAGTGTCTGCCTTCAGCTCAGGTTGTGATCCCAGGGTCCTCGGATCAAGTTCTGTGTGGGGCTCCCTACTCAGCGGGGAGTCTGCTTCTCCCTCTCCCTTTGCTGCTCACCCTGCTTATGCTCTCCTGCTTGCAATCTCTCAAATAATATCTTAAAAAAAAGTAGGACATGAATAATGGAATGTACCCTAACAGGTTCTTTTTGTTGTTGTTTTACTTTATTTTATATATTTATTTATTTAAAGGTTTGCTTATTTATTTGAGAGAGAGAGAAAGAAAGAGTAGGGATGACAAGCGCAGAGGGAGAGAATCATCAGACTCCCCACCGACCAGGCAGCCCGTCACAGGGCTCAATTCCATGATCCGTGAGATCACGACCTGAGCCAAAAGCAAGAGTCAAACACTTTAAACAACTGAGCCACCCATTCGCCCTTAGTTATTTATTTTTTAAGTAGGCTCCATGCCCAGCGTGGAGCCCAGTGGAGAGTTTGAACTCACAATGGTAAGATCAACACCTGAGCCAAGATCAGGAGTTGGACATGTAACTAACCAAGCCACCTAGGCACCCTAAGTTGTTGTTTTTCTTTTTTTAAAGAGAATTTTTTTTTAGTTTTTATTTATTTATTTAAGTAATCTACACACAGTGTGGATCTGGAACCCATGACTGTGAGATTAAGTCACACGTTCTACTGACAGCCGAGCACCCCTAAAATATTTTTATTTAAAGAGATTATAGACTCACGTGAAGTTGCACATATAATACAGAGAGGTCCCCTCGTACCAATCACCCAGTTTCTCCCAGTATCTTACATAGCTGTAGTTGCCAAGAATAGGAAATTGACATTGGCACAATACAGTTAACTAGACTTCAGATCTTATTCACGTATACCATGTACTCGTGTTTCATGAGTATATATATACTCATGTATATACATGTACTCATGTTTCATTTTCTTTTATGTCTAATGTGTATAATTCTGGGAGTTTAAAAAAATTTATGAATAGTTTGTACAGAAGAGTTACCAAGATTATACAGAGACTTCCCATATATTTCTCACCCACTCTCTCCCATGATATCTTAGGTTTGTATAGTAGATTTGTTACACTAACAAACCAACATTGTTATATTACAATTAATTAAACTCCATGTTTTATTTAGATTTTACTGGTTTACCCCTAATGCCCTTTTTAGGTACTGAATCTCATTCAGAATACTGTATCACATTCAGTTTTAATCACTTTCTCCTTGTTTTTATGAGACTGACGCGCTACCTACTGCACTAACGAGGCACCTTTTCTCCTTGTTTTTAATTATCCTTATAAGCTTTGAGGAATACTGGTCAGTTATTTGTGCAATGTTCAGTTTAGTTTGCCTGTTGTTTTTTTTATGGTTAATTTGTATGATGTTTTCTCGTGGTTAACTGGGCATTTAGGCTTTTGTGAGAAGACCACAAAGGTGCCATTTTTATCACAATGTACCAAGGGTACATGGCTATCAACACGATTTATCGTGATGTTGTTGCTCTTGATTACCTGGCCAAGGTCATATTGGCCAGGTTTTTCATTATAAAGTTACTTTTTCCCCTCCCTTTCATACTCTACTCTTTGAGAGCAAGTCCCCAAGTACAATTTAACATTCAGAGTGTGGGGGGAATTAAATTCAACCTCTTGGAGAGGGGGATTATCTACAGAAATTATTTGGAATTCTTCTGACAGTTATTTTTTTAAGTTTATGGAAACATCATGAATACTGATATCAGTCTGACATATCTGTTTTTTGCAGGGTGGGAAACCCCGTAAACACCGGAAGGATCGGCTTCAAGATTTAATTGATATAGGCTTTGGCTATGATGAGACAGATCCATTTATTGATAACTCAGAGGCTGTGAGTAATGTATCTTTAATATAGCAGCAATTCTTTGGGATAGAAGTCAAGGATAAAGTTACTAAAATAGTTCAGTATTTGTTTTTACTAACCAGTCCTTTGTTGATGTCCATCTAAATTGTTTCCACTTTTATGTGCTTACAAACAGTTGAGCATCTGTGTACGTTTATCTTTGTGTACTTGAGTAAATATGTAAGATTAATTAGAGAGTGCAAATACACGTATGGGATAAATTTCTAGTAGTGGGATTTATTGATCGAGGGTGTTTACATCTTGAATTTTTATTGATATTCCCAAACTTGGGCAGGTGTATTTTCAAATGACTTTTGGATAAGAACCATAGGAACTTGAAGATTGGAGCTACTAGGTTGAAGTTAATCTGGCAGACATCTTTAAAATGTACTTCAATTTTGTTGCTGCTGCCAACCCTTTCTGCACTGGTGATGATTCAATGCCAGCCTTTATTGCTGTCTGTTTTGATCAAGCCCTACAGCTTTTCCCCTGGAGTCCTCTTTCTCTTACAAAATGAAGAGGAATTAAGGAAAGCATTTAAGGACTGTAGCAGTCCATTGATCACATAGCAAGTGAAAGTAGACATACTGTGTTTGGGAGTAGGTAAGGCATATGTTCTTACATTCTTCTCAATGCACTAGAATAATCTAAACCCTGGACTTATGGTATCCTCTGCATTGTACAGTGATTTCTTAGAATATACAGAAAGTGACACGAGGGTAAGCATTATAGTACTACCCACAAATTAGTATTTCTTTTTCCTGTGACTACACTGCTTGGTTATACAGATGAATACAAGGCATTCTGTGGTAGGAAAGTGATAGGTAGAACTTGCAGCAAGAGGCATCATGGGTACCCTATCATATTCCTGAGTTATTTTAGTGTCCTGACATAAACTGGTTTACCATACCAGACAGCCTGGTCTTTAGGAGTAAAATACTGACAATGCTCTTTGGGGTGGGGAAGTCTTGTTACCAGAAAAGTTGACAAACTTTTGTGTAGGTTAAAGGATGGAATGTTTTTAAGAGTCTTGACCTTGATATGAAACACAAGTCAAAATTCCTAGATTCTAGACTTGACTGGGTTTCTAAAGATTTCTAAGCAGATCTTTTAGCATTACCCAGTTTTTCCTGCTATGGTCAGAATATTTGAATAAAGTGTTTTTTCAGACTGACTTTTGCAACCCATAATTGGATTATGTATCAATTTATAGAGAGTGTGGCCAGTATTTTTAATGAAAATGAAGTAGACTAGAATAGGAGCTATCATAGCAAATCATAGTAGATGATGTGAGTTTTTTAATGTGTATATGTGTGTGTGCATGCACTGGGTTTTGATGTGTATTTTCCTCTTGGGTAGTGGTGAAGAAAATTTGAAAGCTACTGCTTTAATAAATAAGGACAAAGTTTGTAGGTTTAAGTTGCTTAAAAATTTTAGAATTAATTGTTGACATTTAGAGGATGAGGTAGTTTCCTGTTTTGTAAGAGGAAATTGAATTCGAATACAGCCTGTTTATTGACTTGCCAAATAATTTTGTATTGTTATGTTTAACAGATTATTGGGTTCTTTTTATGAGATAATTCAGACAGACAATTATAATCCAACCAAATGATTTTCTGTTCTTTTCATTGATTGTATTACCAGTAAGCTTTCACTGTTTGTAATTATTTGATAGAGAGTTAAAATAATCTGGTTCTAATTAATCATCAGAATCATGCACTACTTACTGCTATAAATACCAAAAATAAATGTTTTTGAAGATCATTTTTAGTCTCACTGATATTGCCAGATTCTGTAAAGACTGAAAGAAAATGTTTTTCTTGATTATTTAATAAATTATAATACCAGGCACGAATAACACTTTTATTTAGGTTGTTTCTTTTAAATTTCACTAGACTTTCTGAAGTAAGTAATGTTGTCACTGTTACACAACCCCAAAGTATTGATGTTAAATGATTTCCTCTGGGTCACAATTGCCTTTCATTGCCAAAGGATCTAAATCCAGGCCTTTTGATTTTCAAGTTCAGTATTCCATTGCCTCTTAACGCATTCTACTTAAAGGGCTAAATTAAATATGCATAAAGAGCTTGTTCTCCTGAAGAGTGTTCCGATAGGGGAAGCTTGGTGAAACACTGCAGCATACAGATACGGACAACACCATGTTGCCCTTTAATGTAGTGATGAATGTGTTTCCTGTCAGAAAAGCTGCTTGGTGTGGTGGATAGTTTGAAATACAGCCAGAGCCTCTACTATAAGCTTTAAAAAATTATTCTGGCAAGGTTCTTAACCTCTAAATTTGGTTTTCACTTATAAAATGGGAATAATACTTGTCTTTTTTTGCCTCTAAGGTATCAGGAGGACCAAGTGAAATAATTTATATGAAGAAGCATTGTAAATTATAAAGCACTGTAAGCGAAAAGTACAGATGTGTTTGTCGCAATTACACATTTCCAGAAAATAATTACTACAGAGTCATTTCACTTTTAATTCTCCATTCTTCACATCACTTTTTTGCTTACAGATAGTACTGGACTCTTTCTGAAGGTTTTACCCGTAGATCTTTATAGTAGCCCATCAAATGAAGCAACAAGAAAGCAATTCATTCCTTCTTTTCCCCCTGCTTCATTTCTCTTCGATTCAATGTGATTAAACTGGAAATTCTTTCTTTTTCTATTCACTATTTAATTGAAAAGGATACAAGTTAAAAGCAAAATTTTTGTACTTAGCCTTAATATTCTTAGAGTAACTAGTACATGCTCTATATCCCTTGTCCATGTCAAAGGATTCTCCTTAAAAATCTGACTTTCTTAAAAATAACAAAATATGAAGAGCTTGTAAGTAGAGCTTTGGGGACCTCAGGTAGCAGGTATGTAGCTCTGTTAGATAAGTAGTTCCTTTTTTTCTCAGCCATTATTTGGTGAAGATTGATCTTCATTTAATGTTTGCTTTTGTCCATTTTGATCAGGTGAGAAGTGATAAACTTTAAAATCCAAGCTTAGAGGACATCAGCTTAAGTGATATTTTAGGTCAAACCTTCAGTCTAATTTAGTTAATTTGCATCTCTTGCTCTAGCCAAATACCTGGCTCTTTACAATGTATGCTTAATGAACTGGACAGTTAGTTTTCTGCTTCTTTTTTAAACACATACTCTGCTATTTTTGTTTTAAAAAATTTCCACCTAATAGTTTAGAGCTAAGACACAAGAAGTAACTTTGTTATTCTTTATAATCTTCTTGTGAATAAAATTATATGCTGATATGTTGGGAAATGAAATTTATTCTTTGCCTGAACGTTTAATCATCTGTTTTAACTTATTTGAATTTCTCATCACAATCATTTGTTCTTGGGGTGCCTGGCTGGCTCGGCTGGTAGATAGAGCATGTGACCCTTAATCTCTGGGTTGTGAGTTTGAGCCCCATTTTGGGTGTAGAGCTCACTAAAAAAATACATAAGTAGGGTGCCTGGGTGGCTCAGTGGGTTAAGCCTCTGCCTTTGGCTCAGGTCATGATCTCAGGGTCCTGGGATCGAGCCCTGCGTCGGGCTCTCTGCTCAGCAGGGAGCCTGCTTCCCCCCTCTCTCTCTGCCTGCCTCTCTGCCGACTTGTGATCTCTCTCTCTGTCAAATAAATAAATAAAAATCTTAAAAAAAAAATAGTAATGATCTTTAAATTTTTCTCAGCAGATGATAGAATTTGTGTTGTTATTCCAGAATTTCCATTATTTATAAATACTGAGTAATCCAGGCTCATTTTTATCTCAGATACTAACTTCTTCTCAATTTATGCCACAAACATCCTTATTGCATTCAGTTTTGTAGTTAGGATTTAACGAAGGTGCTGACATAGTGATTGATTCTTTGATATATTTATAGAATTAATAATAGGATGTATCTCAGACCTTTTTTTTTTTTTTTTGAATACAGTATGATGAGTTAGTTCCTGCTTCTCTAACAACAAAATATGGAGGCTTTTACATCAACACTGGCACACTGCAGTTTCGCCAAGCTTCAGATACTGAAGAAGAAGATATTACAGACAACCAGAAGCACAAGCCACCCAAAGTAAGTTTATCCAGCATTGCAGTAGTAATGAGTGTTCATTTAATAGGGTGTACTTTTTAATTTACTTGTGAACATAAGGAAAAATAAAATGCTAACCATTGTTTAATGAATCTGTAGTTGTTTACATGCTTTAAGGTAAAATTATGTAGATAAGGGGAAATTGATACTTACATCATAGGAGAATTGTATTCTTTTAAAACTTCTCTCTCCATATGTGGGTCTTATAATCTGCTGTTTGGGGGGTAAGAGTAAGTTTTTAGGATAAGTTAAGACTTGGTATAGAAATGATGAAAAGAAAAACAAAAAAAAAGAAAAAAAGAAATGGTGAAAAGCTATTACCTTTCCTAAGTTGTATTTTATAAAGCTAATTGTATGGAATGTATACATTGTTTTAGGAAATGAAGAGTGTCCTTAGTTAAGTGTTTTTTTGTTTGTTTTTAAAGATTTTATTTATTTATTTGACAGAGATCACAAGTAGGCAGAGAGGCAGACAGAGTGAGAGAGAGAGAGGAGGAAGCAGGCTCCCTGCCGAGCAGAGAGCTCAATGTGGGGCTCGATCCCAGGACCCTGGGATCATGACCTGAACCGAAGGCAAAGGCTTTAACCCACTGAGCCACCCAGGCGCCCCTAGTTAAGTGTTTCTTGAAGTGTGATCAAAGGACTTACTTGTACCAGAATGTTTGTTAAAACCATGCAGTGCGGGGCGCCTGGGTGGCTCAGTGGGTTAAGCCGCTGCCTTTGGCTCAGGTCATGATCCCAGAGTCCTGGGATCGAGTACCGCTCGGTCTCTCTGCTCAGCGGGGAGCCTGCTTCTCCCCCTCTCTGTCTGCCTGCCTCTCTGCCTACTTGTGATCTCTGTCTGTCAAATAAAAACAAACAAACAAAGCATGCAGTGCTCATATACTCCAAGAATCTGCATTTATTACAAGCACTCCTAATGTACACTGAACTTTGAGAGAAAATTGCCCTGGATGCTATATTGGTACCATCAAAGAGTAAAGCAGTGATACTCAGATAAGTGATACATTCTTCTATCATTTGCAGATTCCCAAAATAAAAGAAGATGACATTGAAATGAAGAAGCGGAAGCGGAAAGAGGAAGGGGAAAAGGAGAAGAAGCCAAGGAAAAAAGTACCCAAACAATTGGGGTACGTAAAATTAAACATCATAGGGTCATAGACGACCAGCTGCCCTTTTAGAAAGATATATTTAGCATTAATTCATTCAGCTTTGCTGGGTCTAATTTAATACTCTATTTATAAATGTCAATGACTGTTAACTTATATTTAATAATATTTATATGTATTTGGTGTTAAGTATTAGTAGAAAGTTTTCTCATCTTAGGTTTTGGGGGTTTTTGCACATGTATTCTTTACTAAATCTTAGTAGTATTCTTTAAGGGGAAACACACAGACAAGTATGTTGAAGAAATCTTATTTTTATAAGAGATTTAAGAAGCCTTTGAGATATTTCCAGGTATTATCTTCAGTGATGCTTCTTATCTTTATTCTTGGACTCCAGGTAATATTCAGCTCCTACAGCTACCACAAATGCAGCAAATCCCCATTTGAATTCTTTTAATAATACACCAACAAAGGAAACATTGTTTGCAAAAGCACGGTGTATCTCCAAGCTTTATTGCGGCCCCATGGGTCCGTGCAGCCAGCTTCTCCTGGATAGTTTCTAATGATGTTCCTTCCTTCTGTCTTCCATTGTTTATAATCTGGAAGTTCCAGTTTACTATGGCCATGTTCCTGCCCATGTCTGTGGGCCATGTCTGACAGCAGTCGGACCTCTCACGACACTCAATATTCAATCTGTCATCTTCGATTTTAATTAATTAATATTTATTGATTGATAAGTAGAAGGGTTTATCATTTTAGAGACTCACGGTGCTTTAAATCAGATTTACAAATTCATTTATTAAGTATTTTGCTCATTACAACTTTTTACCAACAAGAATCAGTTTGGGGGGGCACCCGGGTGGCTCAGTGGGTTAAAGCCTCTGCCTTCGGCTCAGGTCATGATCCCAGGGTCCTGGGATCGAGCCCCGCATCGAGCTCTCTGCTCAGCAGGGAGCCTGCTTCCTCCTCTCTCTCTCTGCCTGCCTCTCCGCCTACTTGTAATTTCTGTCTTTCAAATAAATAAATAAAAGCTTTAAAAAAAAAAAAAGAATCAGTTTGAAAAGATGGTATAAGCCTTAAACAATTGTTTTGAACTTCCCGTGCTAAAACTAAGCTTATTAGTTGCCTGGGGATTGAGGATTGGCAGTAGTCTTTGTGTGAACAATTTATATTCGTTTTACTATTTCAAAAGGCATTTGTTTAGCTCTTCATGCTTATAATTTGAGGTAATGATATTATCCCTAAAAATCAAGTAGAATTTCTCAAAAGACTAAAGTCATAAGAATAAAATGTTTATGCATTCATAAAATTACCATTTGCTCTTGCTTCTCTATTACTTTTTTTGGAGAACTAAGGGACAGAAACTACGAGAGGCTGGATTTTCTTCCCCTCCTTACCAGGGGAGGTGCATCTGCATTTCGGCCTATTTGTATTCAAAAGATTGATGTAGGGAGGTATGTAAACATGAGATTTTAGTGACCTTGGAGTCATTAAGTAATTAAGGAAAAACATATAGATTACTAGTGAATATATTAAAAGGTCATTACTTACAAGTAAACTTCTTTGGGAACAAAGTCTATAATGCCTTTTATTGAATTTGTCATTTTCTCAAATTCATAACTTATTCATGCAGCAAATATTTGTTAAGTACCTGTTGTATACCAGGTATTGTTGTATTTTTATTTGGAGTATATGTATTTGGAGTATGTAACAATAAATGAAACATGGGCTTGCCTTGCAGATACAAATCATCTTTTTGATTCTGTAGTGCATACAGAAGCATATAAGCCATAGAATGTAGGAAAGATTTCTAGAGAGAGTGGTAACTAAACAGGAACCACCTTTTCCCCATGGTTTCCATAGGGAGAACATTGTCACAGAAAATTACACGTATATAATTGCCTCACATGGCTGTTCCCAGAATGGAAAGTGAAAGTGATCAGAAGGTAACAACAGATAGAATCGGGTCTAGAAAGATTTTGCATTTCTTTGGCAGCTTGTAGCACAAACCACCTGGAGTATCAGTTTGAAAGTTGTACTTGTGTGAGCTTCTCTGGTTGTAAGGCAACTCTGTTTTCAGCGAAAGTGCATTTCTTTACTTGGTTTATTTCTTAGGCAACCACTTTATAGAAGTGCTTAAGAATGTGAACATTCCAAAAACAGTAGTAAGTTTAACTTCATATTCTCTAATAAACCTGAGCTACATTCTGTTTTGTTTTTTTCTGTTAACTTTAGTCCATTCATTTTCTTCACTCTGATGACCATTTACCTGTCAACCTTTCCTCAGTGACAGTCCATCCAGATGATGAGAAAGGTGCTGTGATAAAAGGATAATTTAATAAGAAATTTGCTCTCCTACGTATCAAATAATTGTTTTGATGATCTATGCCTGCTTATTTACTTGGGGCTTTCAACTTTAAAATTATACATAGCCTAATGGATGACTTTTTTCTTCACAGAGTTGTGGCTCTAAATTCCCACAAGTCTGAAAAAAAGAAGAAACGTTATAAAGATTCTCTTTCTCTAGCTGCCATGATACGAAAATTTCAGAAAGAGAAGGATGCATTAAAGAAGGAGCCTAACCCCAAAGTCCCAGTGAACTTAACAACCTCCTCTCTGAATAAAGCCCCCTCCACTGCTGTAGCATTGGGAAATGACGTCTCGGACTTAAATCTGAACAGTGCTGATCCGGACCTCCCTATTTTTGTTGGCACAAACGAACATGAACTGTTTCAGGAAGCTGAAAATGCCCTAGAGATGCTAGATGATTTCGACTTTGACAGATTACTGGATGCTGCTTCTGATGGTAGCCCCCTCTCCGAGTCAGGGGGAGAGAATGGAAACACCACCCAGCCAACCTATGCCTCTCAGGTTATGCCCAAGGTGGTGCCTACACTCCCAGAGGGTCTACCTACTCTTCTTGAAAAACGCATTGACGACCTCCGTGTAGTAAGTGTAATAATTCCCTTGTTTCTTATTTGCCACATAAACTTAACAATAAATGCTTTCTATAAGACCAAAGTAATAACCCACAATCCCAGCACCCATATAAACAACTTATGATTTTCTATATTTCCTTTGAGGCATTGGCTGTATGCATAGACCTTAGATTTGAAGTAGGAATAGTTACAGCAACATATATGGGTGACTGTTTCATTATTTTATTTCATCTTATAAATTTTTAAAAATATTTATTTTAGAAAGAGCGAGAGGATGCTTGCAGAAGTGAGTGTGAGGGGGAAGGAGCAGAGGAAGAGGGAGAGAATCCTCAAACAGACTCCCCACTGACCCCAGAGCCTGAAGTGTGTCTTGATCCCAGTACCCTGGGATCATGACCTGAGCTGAAATCAAGAGTCGGACACTTAAAGGACTGAGCCACCCAGGTGCCCCTTATCTTATAAATGTTTTTCAGCATAGCTTTCATAAATAACAATTTTTATTGTAAAAAAAAAAAAGTCACATAAAGACAATAGAGGGAAGGGAGGAGCAAATAGTAACATTACAAAAGCATACCTGAACTTGGTCCAAGCTATCAACATCTAGTTATTTTTTAATTGATTTTTCCAGCTAATCACATTTAGTAAGCATGCATTGTGTTCCCATTGGGCCAAACTTGAGGGCTGGACTTCAGCATGTCACATTAGCTACCTCTCTAGATTGCCTTGGATTCATAATCTTTGTTTAACTAGCTGCAGACCCAGATAGGTGTCATCACACTTCATTTAATCTCAGGGAGATAGTATTTTGACTTAAAATAACATGCCAGTGGCGTCCTGGGTGGCCCAGTTGATTAAGCGGTTTGCCTTCAGCTCAGGTTTCTGGGATCAATCCCCACAGCAGGCTTCCTGCTCAGCAGAAAGTCTGCTTCTCCCTTTCCCTCTGTCCCTCCCCCTGCTTATGCTCGCTTGCTTGCTCTCAAATAAATAAAATATTAAAAATAATATAACATGCCAAACCTAGGTTAAAAGGCCCTTCTTGATTACTTTAGCATCTTTTTTTGAACCCATGCCATATTTTAGTCCTCATTTTTTTCTTGACTACAAAAGTAAAATGCACGGTATTAAATGTATTTTCATACATAGGGAAAGATCCCCCATAATCTGACATTCCCCACTCCCAGCGGAAATAACCACTATTAAATCATTTATTTTTCTGGATTTTAATCCATTCATTTGCAAATGTTATAGTATTATAAAAAATAATGGGATGGTAATGTATGGACTATACAGCTTGCTTCTTTCTCATGGGATTGTAGTAACCCAACTTAAGTCACATTTTAAAAGTTACTAATCATCTTTATATTGTATTTATTTTTCATAACTTTTCCTGAAATTTAAATACCTGATTATGGGAATATTAGATTTATCTAATTTTTCTAGTAACTGGCCTACAAATTTTATTTAGTAATTCTATTATTTTTTTCCAAATTTTTTATTCTTTAGCATTTCTTCTGAAGTTGTGACTTAATTTTGGCTCACCTCTATTTTTAACTTATTTTAATGTATTTCATGTTGGGTCCATGGTCAAAGGAGCGAGAGTGATAAAGCGAAGGTCAAGCAAAGCTTTATTTCGTGCCAAGCATCGAGAAACAAACTGACTGGCCAGGGCCATCTCTTGCAAAGAGGCGACCTCTCTCTTCTTTGCAGACTAGCTTTTAAGGGCAAAGGCCATGTGGTTGGGCCTGGCCACGCACAGGTGACCAATGAGATTGTAACACAGAAAACTGCACAGTCCTGCTAGGTCACACATAAGTGACACAGTTTACCTATAATAGATAATTTGAACCAGCCTATCACCTTGGTCAGAGTTGGTGCCCAAAGGGCACCCAAAGGGCGGGGCTTATACTCCTTTGTAGCTAGGGAGACAGTATGCGCCCCCACCGATTGGGTACCTCCACCTGGCCTGACCTATGCTTGTATTTGGGCTTTGTTACCTGGGACTGGTTTCCAGAACTTGGTTTTTTTTTTTCCATTTTATTTATTTTTTCAGCGTAACAGTATTCATTGTTTTTGCACAACACCCAGTGCTCCATGCAAAACGTGCCCTCCCCATTACCCACCACCTGTTACCCCAACCTCCCACCCCTGACCCTTCAAAACCCTCAGGTTGTTTTTCAGAGTCCATAGTCTCTTATGGTTCGCCTCCCCTTCCAATTTTTTTTTTTTAATAAACATATAATGTATTTTTATCCCCAGGGGTACAGGTCTGTGAATCGCCAGGTTTACACACTTCACAGCACTCACGATAGCACATACCCTCCCCAATGTCCATAGCCCCCTCCCCCTCTCCCAATCCCACCTCCCCCCAGCAACCCCCAGTTTGTTTTGTGAGATTAAGAGTCATTTATGGTTTGTCTCCCTCCCAATCCCATCTTGTTTCATTTATTCTTCTCCTATCCCCCTAACCCCCCATGCAGAACTTGTTTTTAAGTAAGTTCCCTGAAGGGGGTGGGGGCAGGGGCAGGATGGAGCTGCTCTGGCTAAATAGGCCCTTACATTTCTTTAGTATGGAATTTAGAGAAGTGTGTTAAAATATCTCGTTGCCAATATTTCTTAGGTTATAAATTGTGTTTACCATCATTTTTGCTTTATTTTCATGCTGTGTAGTTTGACCCATAAAATTTTTAATGGCTAGATCTTTGTGATGATTATCATTTGAAGGTGACTTTTTGTGCTGTTACTGCGTTTTACCTTGAATTTAGTTTTGTCTGACTTGCTGTAGACTCTTTTCTCTTTATTTCTACATGGTAGTTTTTCTCATCATTTACCTTCAACCTCTTTGATTTTATTTTAGCTCTTTTTCTTATAGACAGTGTTTAATTTCTTTATTGGCCTCATCTGAGTCCTTTCTCTTTTAACGAATTATTTTATTTTTTTATAGTTGTTATAATTATATAATTGATCTTTGTCATTTTCTTTTTTATGCTGTTACTCATCTCTTTTGTTTTCATTGTTTTGCTATTTTCTGTGCTTATTTTTTGAAAATAGATCTATAGATTCAGTAGTAAGCAGGTTTTTATTTAATCTTCTCAGCTACTCTGCATAGGAAATAGAGGTATTATTTCCTTTTGTTAAGAAACTTGAGGTAGGTTAAATAGCTTGGTCCCATCTATGCAACTAGTAAGTTGTGGAGCCAGATTTTCACCACAAGGGTTCACCTAACTCCAAAGCATATGGTTCTTGCTTTCCCATGTTGCCTATCTCTTTCTTTAGTTTCTTATAGGTTTTTAAAAGTGTTAGTGATGTGATCCACATTTTGCAAGATATTATTAAGAATAATAGCTCTTGGGGTGCCTGGGTGGCTCAGTTGATTAAACCTCTACCTTCGGCTCAGGTTATGATCTCCAGGTCCTGGGATTGAGTCCTATATCAGGCTTCCAGCTCAGTGGGGAGCCTGCAACTCCCTCTCCCTCTCCCTCCCTCTCTGCCTTTCCCTCTGCTTGTGCTCTCTCTGTCTCTCTCTCAAATGAACAAATACAGTCTTTAAATATATATAAATATATATATATTTTATATATATTATATATATATAAAATATATATATATGTATATATATATATATATACTCTGTATTGAATGCAGTGTTCTGTGTCTCACATTGCATTTACCATTCGGGGGACAGTACCCTGATTGGGTTTAGTGTGCTTTACCTACTGTGTAGTCTGGTCCTCCAACAGTCAGGTGAAGTAGGTAGTGATCTCCCATTTAATAGATGAGGAAACTAAGGTTCAAAGGTGAAGTGATTTGCCCAAGGCCACATAATTTTTAAATGGCTGAGCCATGATTTAAGGTCAGCATTTAAAGGCAGGACTGGGGGCGCCTGGGTGGCTCAGTGGATTAAAGCCTCTGCCTTCGGCTCGGATCATGATCCCAGGGTCCTGGGATCGGGCCCCACATCGGGCTCGCTGCTCCGCGGGGAGCCTGCTTCCTCCTCTCTCTCTGCCTGCCTGGTTGTGATTTTCTCTGTCAAATAAAATATTAAAAAAATAATAATAAAAAAAAATAAAGGCAGGACTGTGGAGTTCCATTGTAGGCATTCTGTCTGCTATGTTATATGCCATTCATTTTTACTTACTAAGCGAAATTGATTAGTAATGAGTGTGTTACAGTCTTGTAAAAGCTTTGTCATATCTTATATACCAGAATGTATTTCTCTTTCTCCCTCTCTTAATAGCCCTGCCAGGGTTAATACAGGTGCTCCCTGACTCCTTGGTAGGAAATCATCAGTAAGAAGTTTGATTTCACTTACTGGTATCTATGACTTCTCTTTATGTTTTATTTGAAATATGAGAATGGTGGTGAGAAGTCAATCCTTAGCTTAAATGCGTATGTCTGTGTGAGAAGGAATTGCTTCTTGTGGCTCTTTTCTTTGTAATATTCTTCCACTGTTCAACCTCTTGACTTTTTATTATTTTTATTATTTTTCTTGGAGTTTAGTTTCCCTGTGCCTTTCATATATTTCCACCCCCTACACATACCCAGTTTTCATGCTAAGAAGTACTGAAGCACATCTTAGAAATTTTCTTTTACTTATTGCATGTAAAGTCAAGTAACTTAGTGGGATGGCTGAGTCAGCATATGGCTTGCTCAGATTATTAGATCAGGCTTCTTGGTGTTTTATACCTCATGGACCTCAACTACATCGTTTGTGATTTTCCTAGTGTATTTTCCTTCTGGTGGGGTTTGCTGATAACTTGGTTTCTGGTCACCTGGTTGAGGTGACAAACATAATGATGAAATTAATCTCATTGTATTAATTTTTGCTTATCCCCTGATAATTACCTTGCCTACGTTTTTTTGGTTATAAGTAATTAGGTGGAACCTAAACAGGCTGCAGGAAGCCAGGTGTCTTTGTACAGGGTGACAGTGTTGTGCAATCGAAGTCAGAAAGCTTGTGTCTGAGTCCCGGATCCACCACTTACTAGTAGTGTGATTTGGGGGCATGTCATGTAACCTCTGACAGATTTAGCTTCCTTGTTTGTAAGTGGGGGCAGTCATGCCAATGTCATTGGCTGTTATGAGGTTTAAACATGGTAATGAATATAACGTGTAGAGTATCAGGTAGATACTTTGTAGACACTCAATAGAAAGTGAGACATCTGCTTGTTGGTATCCTGGAGATCACAGCAATAATTAATAAACCTGTGGATGGTCAAGTCACAAGATACCCAAAGCACTAAGAAGTCTTGTGTGTATAATTTTGTTAATTTAGTTAGGATTAAGAAAAATTAAATACAGAGGTAATAGGAAATATTGGCATATATGCTAAATTTGTTACACTCTAATTTCCTACTCATGCCTGTACTAAGCTGGGTATGGAGGATACAAAGTGAAGAAAATCACAGTAGCCCCACCCTCAAGAAGCTTATCCTTTAGTAAATAAATACGGAAACAATGTGTTTATTGAAAGTGATTGGTAGGACGCCTGAGTGGCTCAGTCCCTTAAAGGTCTGCCTTTGGCTCAGGTCATGATCTCAGGGTGTTGGGATTGAGCCCCACAGTGGTCTCCAGCTTTCCCTCTGCCTGTCACTCCCCTTGCTTGTATGTGCACACTCTCTCTGTCAAATAAATAAGTAAAATATTTTTTTTAAAAAAAGCGATATTGACAATCTTATGTTTCTCTAGGCTGCCAAACTTTTTGATGAAGAAGGAAGGAAAAAATTCTTTACACAGGATATGAATAATATTCTTCTGGAGTAAGTAATTCTCTTCTTTAATTAAAAAGCCTAAAAGTTATTTATACTTTAAGAATTCATTTAAACATACAGTTGGTTACAGCTTTACAGGTTGAATATTACTTTAGATTTAAATTTTTTTTGTTGTTGTTACTTTGTATGAAATGTCTTTCTGGAACAGCTCTGAGTATTCTTATTAAATTTGGTATAATTTTCCTTCTATTTTCATTCAGACTTGAGAAGAATAATTACATTGGCATCTAGCAAAATTAATTCATACAGACATTTATAGCCAAATGGAAAGTATGGTTTAATGAAGAAATTCTGGTTGTGGAGAAAACAAAAGGAAGAATGGAAAGGGGAGGCTGAAGGCTGAAATAGGATACAGATTGTATTTAAATTAGTGACAGGTTTTCCTCTTACCTGGTGTTTGGTGCTAAGGAGGCTGCAGGTTCTAAGATTGTGGTCCCCTGAGCTGTCCTTGTAAATCTATTGGCTTTTAAATTTTAACCATTGGTTTTAGAAGTGGAGTGTATAATTGGCTGCAGGCAGAACTGGAAAAAGCAGCAGATTTTACTCCTCTCACGTGAAAATAATGTGTGTCTGCTCTTGGTGGTTCGGTAGTATTATATACGAAGAAACAAGCAGTGTTTCCGATACTGTGTGTTGAGTCCTGTCTTTTAAATGTATGTTGGAGGTAGTTTCTCATAAGACACAAAGAATGATGAATTGGTTTGCTTTGATAACTGTTTTCTTTTTTGTTTGTTTTTTCCCTCTCCCCCTTGATTATTGTTTGCATTAAGTGCAATCTTTCTTTCTCCATAGTACTGAAAAAATCTTTTTGGTCCCCTCCGGACACATGAAACATATAACCTAGTATGCTACTGGTTTGGTGACAGAGGAATTTCTTCTTCCTTTTCTTTATTTTAGCCAGAGATTTTCAGATTGATTCTGTCTGCCTGGAAGCAAGGCAAATGTTTCCTGCCTGCGCCAGCTCCTTTTACACCCAGATTCAATAAGCAGTGTAACCGTTACTCACCAGAGCTGTCCCAGATTGCCTAATCAGGAATCTGACTGGCTGCTTTTTCTTTCTACCGGGAGAGCCCTAAGTTTACTGGATCAGGTCCTTTCCTATGATTAAGACAGTGCTTTTTTATTTTACTTTTCTATAAGAGGGACTGACTTTTCTCCCCTGAGAGAAAGAAAGGACCATCCTTGGGACATAACATCTCAGATAAGCAGAAGAATATCAGCATTCCACTAACAGGCTTCTTTCTTTTTCTTTTTCTTCTTCCTCTTCTTCTTCTTTTTTTTTTTTTTAAGTAATCTCCACACCCAGCAAGAGTGTGGAACTCATGACCCTCAAATCAAGAGTCACCTGCTCTACTGACTGAAATAGCCAGTTGCCCCTCCTGCCCTCTAAAAACTGTTTTTATTTTAAAATTTACTTTATTTTAAAGTAGGCTCCATGCCCAGTGTGAGGCTTGGACTCATGACCCTGGGATCATGAGTTGGATGTTCTTCTGAGCCAGCCAGGCATCCCCCTGCCCCCAGCAGACTTCCCTTAATCTTCCCTATGTCTATCTTAAATCCTCGAGTTTTGTTAGAGCCCGTCTATTTTTTATTTCACAGAGTGTGCCTCCAGTACTCTAAAGCTGTAGTGTTCAGTTTAATGTTTTCCATTTTAATCACTTATTTATGCCCCTGGCCTCCGTTTCCACTTTCCTAAACAAACATCCCTGTTTCTCTCGACTGAGAGCACATGGTACATGATTATTTTGGGTAGTAATTTCTTATGAAATTATCCAGGTGTATTGGCTCTGCCTCACTACTGCTTCATTATGCTGGGCAGAAAGGGGTGAATTTGTTGGAATAGGAACACTTTCTCTTTTTGCCTAATTGATTTTGACTTGCATCAGCAAATATACAACTTGCCAGCTTAATCTCTTTCCCTGTTTCCTCCTTTATCTCAAGCATACATTGCTAATAAAGTCTTGATACTCTTTGCCTGTGATCCCAATCCAACCTGAGTTGTGTTCAACAGATACTCTAAAGTTGTTTAGGGTTAGGAGGAATTTACATCCCTCTTGTGTATTATCAATCAACAGGCTTTTGAATTCTTGCTATAAAATAAGAACTGTTTTGGATTTTGTTTTTAGGTTACTGCTCCCTAAGTCTTCAGTTACTGGTTTTCAGTGGTTCTCTTATGTGGACAGTGTTGGTAAGATATATGGAACACTAGAGGAATAATTCAGGAAATTAAGTAGGTTCCAGAATTCACTTGGAGTTAGTCGGCTTTTCTTTTGCTAGTGTTTTTAAACTGATTGAATGAGATATATATTCCGGGTTTCTTTTTAAGACTTTGTATATTTATTTGAGAGACAAGGCATGAGTGGGGGTGGGAGGACAGAGGCTCCCTCCCACTGAGCAGGGAGCCTGACATGGGGCTGTAGCCCAGGATCCCGAGATCATGACCTGAGCCAAAGGCAGACAATCAACTGAGTCACCCAGGAGGCCCTATATTCTGTTTTTTAAAAAGAGGGAGAAGGGTGCCTGGTTGGCTCAGTTTGTAGAGCATATGACTTTGGATCTCAGTGTCATGAGTTCAGGTCCCACATTGGGTGTAGAGCTTACTTAAAAAAATAATAATAAAATAAAACGAGGGTTGATAGGATAGGAAGATTGTCATACATCAACTATGGGGAAATGACTGTTACTAGAATTCTGTGTGAAAATACAGATAAGACTAAGTATTCCTGAGCCAGAAGAATCTTGTTTATAAAGTTGACCATTGCTTGAGCTAAGGATTCCTATGTTGCGTTTCTTGGAGGTTTCTTCAGAGGCAAGTGAGAGCCTTATAAAGACAGATATAAAAGTGGGTTTCACATACCCGTTTGTGGGTTACTCACAAAACCCAATGTTTGTCCTCTAATGCATTGTCAGCAGATGATCCCAGTATATTTTCACCTGTTTAGAATGTGTAGCGATCATGTGTTCATAATTTATTATCAGAGGTTTGAGACCCATCCGTCATAACTTCCATGCATGGATATCTGCTTTAGGGATCAACTTCACTTAAGTGAAAGAACCTGGTAGATAGAAGGAGACAGGCTCAGGGAAAGTTTGTTGCTTTAGGGGAACCTTTATTTTTTTTGAAATGTGAAAATTACTGAAATTCAAACTTTTCATTACCATGTGTTTTAGGTACTTCTTAGACCTTAGAAGATTGGAATTCTTAGTGAGAAAAAAAAAATTAAATGTGTGAGGGATGTGTGCTAAAAATATACTGCTCTCAGGTAGGAATCTGTATATATTTGTGATAGACCAATTTGTTGGTAACCTTCAGGGATAATATGTTTCTCTAATTTTTACCTGGCATTGGCATAGGAGCAGGGAGCCAGCTCTTTGTGTTTTTGAGTTTCCCGTCTCTTTGGAAACCACTGATTTTTATAAGTGTGTATTGAGTCACTCTGTTCTTACTTGGAATCTCTTATTACTTGGACTTTCTATTTTATTTTCAGCCTTAATTAATCTTTAATAATGGGGCAAGCCTAGAAAGCCTCCTACCCAGAGTCTACACTTTTAATAAAGATCCCCCCATAATGTTATTTAAACCAAATGTTTATACACAGAATTCATGACCATAGTGATTGTTTCCCATATGATTCTCTGCATTTGACCTTCTGGTTCTTATGGATTCTAAACATGTTTCCATTCATCTATGTGTTTGACTTCTCTAATACCAAGAATTTTTATTGCCAGTGCTAAGAGCATAGTTCTCCACATTTTGTTGTTTCTGAAATTGCAGTGTATCTTATAAGTGATGGGTATACTTGATATGGGAGGGCTTCTTTCCTTCCCCAGGTGCTGTTAATTGACTCTTTGGATTCATCTTATATTTGTGAAAATTATTTATTAAATATATCTGCCCCTTCTCCTATAATAGAATGTGATGATTTGGACATAGTTTTTTGCCAAGAGCCCCAGTTTGGTCTTGGCCTTCAAATTAGTATGTGTTCCTACCTTCCTACAATAGCAGCTGCCAGATAGATACAGTGTCTTTCATCTTAGTGGAAACCTCAATTATTGATTAGTAGACTTGTCCTGCTGAGAATATGGCGGCTGTTAAAACTCTTCTCCTTTTCTTATTTTTTATTTTTTAATAACTATTACATTCAATACCCATTTAGCAATTTATTTTTGGTCTAAAAAACTAATTTACAAATGGAAACAGGAAATGAAGAATTGGAATAAATTGAACAAACTACTAAATATCTAGCTTATGCAGTGCAGGCATAACGGAGGAGATAAAGATGGATGAAAAACAGTCTGTATGTGTATCCAGAAGGGCTTCATCTCTTCCAGCTCTGAAATTTTTTTAAATACCTGTAAGGAAAAAATATTCTAAATTCGTCAAAACTATGTAACTCTCTAGTAGCAATTGCGGTGGGGGAGCGAGGATATGACTATCTCTCTGAGGGAATGAGCTTTTGGTTAATCGAGTTCCTGTGCTGTATCCCAAAATGTAGACTTTACCCCTGTTCATCAAAAATTATTCACCAGTTTATTGTTGTATAAATTCTTTCTATATTTTCTCCTTGAAAAATACTGTCTAGGAAATCATGGAAAGATAAAACGAGAGAAGAGTTACTGCCTTTGCCTCCTTGCTTGTGTCAGTACCTGAAGGAAATTCTGTACTATTTATTTGTCATTGTTTTTGTTCAGCATCGAGTTACAGCTACAGGAACTAGGCCCTGTCATCCGCAGTGGTGTCTACTCCCATCTTGAAGCTTTTGTGCCATGCAATAAAGAAACACTGGTAAAACGTCTAAAGAAGTTACATCTCAACGTCCAGGTAAGACGAGGAATAACAATATCCATATCTGAGGTTTTATAACCTATAAAGAGACTGGTTTCTCTTTGGGGCTTTTGTGTATTAGGTGCTTTATAGTCTTATTGTACATATGGAATAACTATAGGAGTTGTCAAAGGCATATGGGATCTCTTGAAAAAGCTTACTTTTTAACAGTTGTTAAGTCTAGATGAGAATGTTTTCTAAAGCATAGATTCTTGGACTGGTAAAATAACTTCAGTTCCACAGCTGATAGAGTTTTGTCCTCAAGAAATATGTGACAGATTTAAAACTCCGTTTTTTCTTTACTGAGCTGGATCTATGCAGATAAGTTCACACCTACTTTACACAAACCAATGGAAAGAATCCCGGGGTAAACTTAAGAGATTTTTTTTGGTGTAATCATCCATGTTTTGCTAGATTCTCTTCCCCTACAACTCCACTAGGTAATTGTCTAAGTTTGAATGCTTCCAGTGGTCAGAAACGTATTGTAATATCAGAAAATTCTTCCATGCACTGAGACAAGTCCAGGTGCTTTCTGCCCTATTGGTCCTAATTCTACCTTTGAGTCTATTCACAAATCTAATTATTTGTCACCTTCACAGCTTTCATGTTTTTGAAAGCTTGTATTATGTCCCCTTCTTCACTTCATGTAAAATGGTGTTTAGTATCTTCATTGCCCTGATTACTCTTCCCTTAATGATTTATTTGATTATATATTTTAAAAATATTTATAACTTGCAAGTAACGGAAAAGAACTTAAATGCAATTTAAGACCAAAAATGACATTTTTTTCTATTAATAAAGGTATTTCATGGAATTAAAAATACAGGCAGGAAGGGATGGGAACTAATAATTTAGATTAACTCTTATTTCTCTCTGCCCATCTCCCCATGTCTCATTTTTATCCTTGTAAGTCATCTGAAAATAAGATTACTTTTTTTTTTTTAAGATTTTATTTACTTATCTGACAGAGAGGTAGAGAGTACAAATAGGCAGAACAGCAGGCAGAAGGAGAGGGAGAGGGAGAAGCAGCCTCCCTGGGCTTGATCCCAGGACCCATGGCATCATGATCTGAGCTGAAGGCAGAAACTTAACTGACAGAGCCACCCAGGTACCCCTGAAAATAAGATTACTTTATTCTCAAGGTTTTATATTATGGAAAAGCCACACACACAGACTGACTTAGCCTCTCATCCCAATCCAAGTTCTTGGGTCAGAAAATCTGATTATACTATCTTGGGTCAACCAAAACTTTTTTTTTTTTTTAAGATTTATTCATTTATTTATTTGACAGAGAGATCACGAGTAAGCAGAGAGGCAGGCAGAGAGAGAGGAGGAAGCAGGCTCCCCGCTGAGCAGAGAGCCCGATGTGGGGCTCGATCCCAGGACCCTGAGATCATGACCTGAGCTGAAGGCAGAGGCTTAACCCACTGAGCCACCCAGGTGCCCCAGGTCAACCAAAACTTTTCCGTCCGGCCAGAGGTTGGGATCCCGTCACATAGCAAGCAACATGGCTATCTAAGGCCCCCCCATGGCTCTAATGGAGGAATGAATGTGGTGCCCTGGACCACTTGTAATGTGATCTGAGAGACATAGAACTGTTTATTATAAGTATTATACAACTGTTAATAAAACAGCCTGACTCTTGTTTTTGGCTCATTTCATGATCTCAGTGTTTTGAGGTTGAGCCCTTCATCAGGCTCTGAACTGGGCATGGAACCTGGTCAGGATTCTCTCTCCCTTTCCCTCTGCCCCTCCCCAACTCCCCACATGCATGGATGTGTGTGCTCTCTCTTAAAAAAAAAAATTATTTTGAATTGGGGAAAGCTTTCTCACTTTAAAGCAGAGAAATAACCAAATGAAATTTGCTTGAGATCACAGATTTTGCGTCTGTACCTGGCTCCTTCAGACACTGGCAGTTGGAGCTAACTGCCATACATTCCCATGACAGAAGTGGGTACCAGTAAAAAAAGGTCTGGAGGCAGGAGAACCCCTTTTTATATATTATAAGATGTTTTCTAAGGAACGTATCAGATTTGATATTTGAAGTTATTTAATATCCCTGTTGGCTGTAGAAGAAGACATTTATCTTAGCCCTTGCTTTTCTTTATATGGTTTTAGCATGTGTACTTTCACTCCCTCAATACTATATTGTTTGATTTTATATATTTTTGAGCTTCGTAGCAATGGAGTCATACTGTCTCCATACTTTTCTTCTGCAACTGACTTTTTTTTTAAATTAATTAATTTATTTTTTCAGTGTAACAGTATTCATTGTTTTTGCACACACCCAGTGCTCCATGCAATACGTGCCCTCCCTATTACCCACCACCTGGTTCCCCCAACCTCCCACCCCCGACCCTTCAAAACCCTCAGGTTGTTTTTCAGAATCCATATGCGACTGACTTTTTTACACTGAACATTATGCACCTCAGATTTATCTGTGTCTTTACATGTGGTGAACTCCATTTTTGGAGTACATTTGCTGTACAGTGTGTATGGTGTTCCATTCTATAAATACATCCTAATTAATTTATTCATGTTACTGTTGATGGATATTTGGGTTGTTCCAGATAGTCTCAGCTACATAATTAAGAAGTGATCACCTAGGATCCATGATACTGGATGTTTCACATTTCTTTTAATGGAATTTTTACAGCAGACAGTGTCATATGTGCTGTTATATTTATTAATTGGTATGTATGAAAATAGTAAGAGTCTTCCAGTTTCCTCTTTCTCTTTGGCCTTGACCTTGCATTTTTGCTTGCAGCATAAGTCATATTTAGTAACAATTTTAAATGAAAGAACAGGACGCCAGCATCCTGTTTGTAGTCTCCCAGACCGAATCCTGTGTTCCAGTGTTGCAAAGCGCTATCTCTCCACTTATGGTACTGCTTCCTCCTTATAATGGGGATCAACCAGTAGTAGTCTGCACAATGTAGATTTTGATCTGTATTTAATCTTAAAGTGTCCATATAATTTATTGGCCGGGGCATTTTTAAGAATGTAAAGGAATACATTGTGTGTCAACTCAAATAAAAAAAATTTTAAGAAAAAAATGTCAGGAACACTTAATTATGCTGGGGTAACAAGCAAAACCTGGGATTCTCATTGGCGGTCTGGGAAGTATGGTCATCCTAATTTTATATCCGGTGTGCATTATGAAAAGTCAGTGTGGTAGGAGAAGCATCCACATTTAAATATGTTTACATTAAAAAAATAGGTTTTCATTTCAAATCCATAATCAATGCCTTTTGTGGATCTGCTTTAATTATTGTAAATGTGTTTTAAAAACTTTTAGTATACTTTCTCCTCAGGATGATCGTTTAAGAGAACCTCTGCAAAAACTGAAACTGGCTGTTAGCAACGTGATGCCTGAACAGCTATTTAAATACCAGGAGGACTGCCAAGCTCGTAGTCAAGCTAAGTGTGCCAAGTATGTACCTCTTCTGTTTGGAGCGGCTTTTGCATTTGAGAAATATTTTTAGCTCTGAAGGATTGGTCTTACGTAGATGTTACCACCAAGTAGAAATCCACATGTACCACTGAAGTGGTGTAATTGAGTGTTTTCTAAATGACAAAACACTCCCCCATTCAATTGCTTTCATGTTAAAAGCAAAAGGTCTCTTGATTTAGTGTATGGGTGTGATCACAGCAAGAGCTGGCACTGGTCAGACATTTCACACATCAGCCAATTTGGCTGAAGTTGGACACAAATATTTTCTGAACTGAAATATAAGTATTCATGGCCTTATGTTACAGTTTGAAGACCTTATATACTAAACCACTTTATAACATATTTCAAAGTATTATGTATAAGGTAGATTCCCCATTTACTTTCCCTTTTGAGTTAATACTCAGTTAAGCAGTTTAACAAGTGTCTCTGGAGCATATCATAGGCACTGTTGGGCTAAAACTCCGCCTCCCAGGACACCTGGGTGGTTCAGTTGGTTAAGTGTCTGCCTTCAGCCCAGGTGGTTATCCCAGGGTCCTGAGAGTGAGTCCCAAGTCAGGCTCCTTGCTTTGTGGGGAGCCTGCTTTTTCCTCTACCTGCTGCTGCCCCGGCTTATGCTCTTTCTCTCTCTCCCTCTGACAAATAAATAAAGTCTTAAAAAAAACAAAAAAAACTCTGCTTCATAAAATCTTTTTCATTTTTAGGTTGCAAACAGATGAAGAACGAGAAAAAAATGGATCCGAGGAAGATGATGATGAGAAACCAGGGAAACGTGTCATAGGACCAAGAAAGAAATTCCACTGGAATGACACCATCAGGTAAAATTTAACCAAAGCCTTCACTTTTAACCAAATAGATAATGCAGAATTAAGGTTTCTAGTAAAAAGAATATATAGTAAATGAAAGAGTAGATTGGAAACAACCAAAGATTAGGGTGTAGGAAAAATTCATTCAAAAGGAGATTGATTTGATCCTAATATTCTTAGAGTGCTCTCACTTTTATTTTCATATCCTACTTTTTATAAGCTAATCTTCTAATAATTAAGTAAGTCATACTGGTTTCAGAAGGTGAAGTACTCCATATACTTGTATAATCAGTCATCTTTTTTACCAGTATTTCTGTACCCCAAGTAAAGGGTTTGGCTACAGGACTATCCCTTTCAATCTTTGGTGCCTAGATGAAAGGTATCAAAGGAAATTGTTTCATATTGGGGATTTGGCTGTAGTGCAATGAGTGATATGTGTTGGAAATTATTTATCTTCATGTCATCTGAATTCTTGAGATAATATTCTTTATTATTGCTGTCAGATTTATGTGCTTTTAAAAAAATCTGTTTCAAGCTTAATTTTCCACAATTTTGCAGTCAGATTTATATATAAATATATATTTTTAATCTGTTTAGAACTTTGTTATGTAACCTTGTTGAGATCAAATTGGGATGCTATGAGTTAGAGCCAAATAAAAGCCAGTCCGCTGAGGATTATCTTAAATCCTTTATGGAGACAGAGGTGAAACCATTGTGGCCTAAGGGCTGGATGCAGGCAAGGTAAGAAATATGACATCCTAGATTTTACTTTACTTTTCTTATTATTGCTATTATTAACGATACATATATACGTATATACACCTACACACACATATATGACATTCATTTTGCGAAGAACCTAGTCATCTCAGGTGATCTCTGCTTTGAAAACTTCAAGCACTTAAAAGACAAAATAGTCACATGGATGTGGAGATACAGAGATAGACATAAAGGGTGGTTATTTTTTTTTTATTTTTTATTTTTTTGGCCAACTCCTTTTTCTTTTTTGCACCTAAATTTGCTAATAGAGAAATGGGAGGAGGAGAAGATGGTTAGGAACTTTGGGAGGAGAACTTCACATGGGTATTGTGAAGATAAGGAACTAAATACGAAATGGAGAGTGTAGAAAAGGCAATCCCAACCTTAAGTTCTGTTGAAAATAGTCAATGTGGAGTGGTATCTCAAAAGTTAAGAGTAGCCCAATTTAAAGTTTAAAGAGTTAAGAATGTTGAAATTAATAGATGTGGCTATCTCTGTCATCTTAAAGCATTCCATCTTCAATTTAAAAAAAAGATCTGTTAAAGATTTAAATAAATAAGTGTGCTATAAAACTCCCCATAAAATAGATTTTTGAATTTACTCTGTGCCATTATAACTTTCATTTGATAAATAAGCGAGTAATAGACTGCTGAAAAACCATGTAACTAAGACGAGAAAGTGGCTATCGTGATCTGTTACACAAAAATAATCATGTCTTTTTAACTTTTGCAGAATGCTTTTTAAGGAGAGCCGGAGTGTACATAATCATCTTACTTCTGCTCCGTGAGTAAAACAGACTCCAGATTTCTTCATTTATTTTTGCTCACCTTATGTGCTTTAGTAAACAAGGCTGTTTATTAAATGCTAGGTGAACTAGTACTTAAATGTACATTTGAACAATCTCCCATTTTACTACTGCCTTTTAAAAAAAAAATCATTTTTACTATTTGTGTAAACTTGAGAACACTTTTATTATCCAGAAAACAATGTGTGCTGGCCCAAGATTTGTTAGGTAGGAGCCATGTAAACAGGAAGGTTCTGATGGTTTCCTTTGTTCCTGGGCCTTCTTTCCTCTAGTTCTTTGGCCCTATTTCTTTCTCTCTTAGTGACCATTAATGTAGCTAACCTATAGCCTTGTGCATTCCAAGATGGTTTCCTATACATACCTACCGTGCCTTGCCTTGCAGAGTGTTTCATTCCACAAAAATTAACCTATTCTTCATTTCCTTCCCTTCTCTTCAAAACTGGGTATTTCCTTAGTGATGTGAGTACTAAAGAAAGGTCTCTTAACCTAAGAGGGAGAAGTAAAAAGCTGGAGTTTTCGTGGTTATATTTTTGGGTGAATACTGGTTGACTTCAAGAATTTTATTTTTACCTACAACTTAGGGCTATTTCTCTGTAGCACAGAAGTATAGTAATAGTTAATAAAATATTAAATTAGTAAGTTACTAAGAATATACGGATTCCTGTATTTCAGTATTCTAAGGGGTCTGGCTAACAGCTGGGTAACCTTACAGAACTCTTGCCTCCTTGCATACAATCACAGTGGAAATGTTTACAAGGCTTAGGAAGGACACTTCATTAGCATATTGACAGGGTTGTATTGGGTTGGTTATGGCTTTCAGTTTTTCTTTTTTTTTTTTAAGATTTTATTTATTTATTTGACAGATATGGATCACAAGTAGGCAGAGAGAGAGGGGGAAGCAGGCTCCCCGCTGAGCAGAGAGCCCGATGTGGGGCTCGATCCCAGGACCCTGAGATCATGACCTGAGCCGAAGGCAGAGGCTTTAACCCACTGAGCCACCCAGGCGCCCCATGGCTTTCAGTTCTTGCCATTCTTATTTATTGCTGGTAGTTTAGTTATCCTGGGGCAGGGGATACATATATATTGGTGTCAATAATATTTCTGGCCTTTAATTTCCCCACTGTTATAAATTCACATGTGTTACAATTCAGGGTAGAAATAATTAATTCCTTTAAACCTAAAACTGATGTTTACATACATCCTCTTCCCCAGTTTTTTTTTTTTTAAGTAGCTTTATTACTATGACCAACTCGTGTTTTAATATTAGAAAGTGGAAATCAGGGGCACCTGGTTGGCTCAGTGGGTTAAGCCTCTGCCTTCAGCTCAGGTCGTGATCTCAGGGTCCTGGGATCGAGCCCCGCATCGGGCTCTCTGCTTGGCAGGGAGCCTGCTTCCTCCTCTCTCTCTCTCTGCCTGCCTCGCTCCCTATTTGTGATCTCTATCTGTCAAATGAATAAATAAAATCTTTAAAAAAAAAAAAAAAAAAGAAAGTGGAAATCAGTGGGATATGTGGGCCCCAATGGTCTTTATCAAAAAAACTTTGAAAATTACTTTGCCTTAATGAAGTTGTATATTCACCATTTTCATCATGATATTTGTTAATTTAATGGATGACATTTCAACTTAGTGAAATGGAAGTACTCAGTGTGAGGTATTTTAGCTTGTTAACCCTTTAATTCAACAGACATTGAGTACTTTCTCTTATTATTGAACTGTAAGATTTTTTTTGTCTTCAAACTTTTTCGCACTGGTTCCCAAAGGTTTCAAGGCTCCATAGTATTTTTCTTGCCTTTTTTTCTGTCATTTTGACATTTTTAATTTGAATTTATATATTAAAATAATTTTCTCTAAAAACAAAGATTTGTTTTGTTTTAAAATGACATCTCATTTACAACTTCTTGGCAGTGGTTCTCCTCAAATGATGGTTTAATTTGAACTGAAAGTTTCTTGAGGCTTTATTTTCCTATAAATAATCACAAATTCTTACCAGTTGTTTGAAGCGAGTCTCTTCAGGGGGAGCTTTGTTACCCTGTCTTGAGGGTTTTTTTGTTTTTAATTTTGAGCATTTACATTTAATTTTTAAAAACTTTTGTCTATAATTGGTATTCTCCTATGGTGTGGCCTTTCTTCCAGTTGATTGAAATTGGAGGAAATGGTACTGTATACTCACATATAAACTGAGCACTTACATATAGTTCCTTCCTTCATAGAGTTTTCCAAATACCATAAGAAGTTACTTACCCATGTTATGACAAGATTATGTTATAATTTCCTAATGGTGACCTAACTGCTACTGAAATGACCTTTTTTTTTTTTTTTAAATCTCTTGTCTTAGGGCAAAGAAAAAGGTGATTCCTGCACCTAAACCCAAAGTGAAGGTAAGCATTGAACCAAATCTTAATCATAATTGGGGAGGGTTGAAATACATTCTGAAAGTGCAAAGAATATATGTATTTGGCACAGGTGGATAGATTCCATACTTTTAAGAAGAGTGTTTTTAAACTTTGTAAAAATCCGAGAACCATTGTATTTCAGAGAATTAAATTATAAGAGTTAACCTAATATAAATTAGAAGTGTTCTATAAAATAAAACAAATATCCTTTAAAAGCATAGTTGAGATTACAGAAATGTAAGAGAAATCCCTAAGGCCTGAAACAGAGAAGAAGCTGCCAGAGTGTTAATCTGTCACTGAAACTTTGGTTGCCTTTAGATGCATTTGCTGATTTTCATCCATCATTTTATGGTTTATTTTTAAATTTCTTCTCAGACCACAGCAGGTAGGGGTTTCTTTGCCTTATATAGATTAGGGATTAGACTGAAACTCTGCATAAACCTGGGACTTTCAAAGGATAACATCTTTAGTAAAAGAAAGGACTTGAAAAAAAAAAAAATCCATTCACCAGCAGAAAGATTAAGAAACTTGGGTGTCTTGGCCTGAGTTCTAGATTAGGGGAAGGAAGTCCTTCCTGAGAATTTTCCCTGGTTTAGGAGTTTAATTTATACTGCTTCTACAAGATCTGGGAAATCCTCAAGCTTTGAAAAGAACATAAAGGTATTAGATTAGTTATTAACCCAGGGCAAATGGCAAATCAAATTCTCTCTGGAATAATGCAGTTTCATCCCAGGCCCCAAAGGCTTACCACATATATACCATGTCAAATATGAGTTTAAAATATGAAAACACAGAAAACATGAGGAAATAAGTTGCTGTGAGTGAGAGCCAGCAGAAACGTCTGACAGAATTAGATCCCTGAGAAGGGCAAGTGATGGATTTATTAGGTTTAGAACATAAAGGAATTTAACTTGTTTAATATTTAAAGAAGGAGAAGAAGGGTTAAAAAATACCAAATAGACAAAGCAGAGTTGAAAAAGAATCATGTATAATCTATAGAAGTGAAAATTATAATCATGTGAAAGTAAAATTGTAAAGAAAGCCAGCAGCTTTTAGGTTTTAGACTTTCCCCATAGCTTCCATCTCTTTGAATAGATGAGTTTCTTGGCTTATGAGGTTATGGCCAGTAGGTCAGTATTCGTTACTCTGTGGCCTTCTTAACTTTTAGCATTAGAGGCTCTTTGAATACAGAATAAATAGTCTTTTTTCTTACCTGCTCATTTGTCTTCTAATCCAAATAATAATGAGCCAGTATTGCATCACATGTGTTGAGTTCATGCTTTGCTTTGACACTTTATTTGTACACTCCTAATACTCTCCATAAAGTATTGGTTAAATTTTGATACATCTATTCAAGCATATGATTATCAGAATTCTAATAATGACTAGGGTGGTGTAGGGAAATTACCTATTTTGTTTGTGTCTTTGTGATTAAATTACTGTTTCCTTTTCCCCAAATAGAAAAGCTATATTGCTGATTTGTGTTTGCCCTACCACCCCTCAAATACCTATTTTAGTTAGAAAGGTAATATAAGGAAATACAGTATGGGGCGCCTGGATGGCTCAGTGGGTTAAAGCCTCTGCCTTCAGCTCAGGTCATGATCCCAGGGTACTGGGATCGAGCCCCACATCAGGCTCTCTGCTCAGCGGGGAGCCTGCTTCCTCCTCTCTCTCTGCCTGCCTCTCTGCCTACTTGTGATCTCTCTCTGTCAAATAAATAAAATCTTTAAAATATATATATATATAAGGAAATACAGTAGAAAATGGAAATACAGAAAAGTAAGAAGGAGAAAAGTAAAAGTATCCAGGAAAAAAAGCTCTTCCTTTCTGGCACACAACCACCATCCCTCCTTCTGGATCTCTGTCCTTGCCAGCCCTCCTTCGAGCCATCCAAACAGTCATTCATTTATTCAGATTTAATTACCGTTTTCTAAATGGGATAATCTGCTTTTTAGACTCATTTATATACTCTCTGGACAATTATCTCTGCTAGTATAAATTCATATAGTACTCGGTGGGTAGATTTAACATTAGAAGAAAAAATTAATTTAGGGGCACCTGGCTGGCTCAGTCAGAAGAGCATATGATTCTTGATCTCAGGGTTGTGAGTTCAAGCCCCACATTGGGTCTAGAACTTAAAAGAAATAAATAAATAGATACATAGATAGAAAGAAAATAAAAATGAAACCAGTTTATCCTTTAAAAAAAATTAAAAGTTACTTTAAAAAGCATTTTTCTATTGGTAGTGTTACCATTATTATTCCAGGACATTCCCCACCCTCGGTTTCTATACTTTCTAAATAAAAATGGTATTTTCACTAATCATAATTGGATGGATGGCATGTCAAAGCAAACGTGTCTCATATGTATTACCCATTCATCTTAACAGACTTTTTTTTTTTTTTTAAAGATTTTATTTATTTATTTGACAGAGAGATCACAAGTAGACAGAGAGGCAGGTAGAGAGAGTGAGAGGGAAGCAGGCTCCCTGCCGAGCAGAGAGCCCGATGCGAGACTTGATCCCAGGACCCTGAGATCATGACCTGAGCCGAAGGCAGCGGCTTAAACCACTGAGCCACCCAGGCGCCCCTTAACAGACAATTTTGACCTTAATGCAGTTATACTACAGAATTCTGAGAGGCAGTGGAGTTTTCAGTCAGGGCTTTTAGAATAGCAGCTTAGAAAAATTGCTGAGGAGGTTAGAGTTTAACAGCCTTCTTAACAGCTTCTTTACTGTAATACCTTAGAAAGTGATGGTAAAGACACTTCCTCTCCATTCTTTCCCCACTATGGTTAAGGTATGTGCTGTGGTTGTATATACTGATGTGGAATTCAAGACTTTGGGTTTAGGTGTACTTGGGTTTCTTTCTAAGAAGCTAATCAAAGAAACTTTGAAGTGCTTTTTACATAATATTTGTATTTCTTCTTAATCTTAAAAATGACATGAGTCAAATTTATATTTCCCTTTTAAGGGAAACAACTTTTTTTTTTTTTTTTTAAGATTTTATTTATTATTTGAAGAGAGAGAGAGGACGAGGGAAGGAAGTGCAGAGAGAGGGAGAGCTCTGCTCTGAGCTCGGAGGCCCATGCAGGCCTAATCTCAGGATTCTGAGATGGGAACCTAAGCTGAAATCGAGAGTTGGAAGTCCAACCAACTGATACCTTAGTCCCAGGCACCCCAAAACAGTTTTTAATTCTTTTGCTCTTTGAATATTTTAAACTAGGTTCTAATTCTCTTTTCTCTTCCTTGAATTTTAAGAAACTTATTTTTTTTGGGAAAAAAAATTCTCTTAGGTATTCAGAATTTTAATTCCCATAACCTTGTTTTCTTAGTGTACAGTGCCTTGCTCATAGTAGATACTTTAGTAAATAAATGACCATAATGAATAGAAAACATAGTTTAAGTATGCTTGGATTGAGTCCCAGTTTGAATGTACCATTTTCTCTATGTACTGGCTATGGGTGGCTATTGGACAGGGCATTCAGAGGCAGAAATACAAGGAGCAGAAAGTATGGGTCAGTATCCTAGCAAAAACCATACTGCATTAGGAGGGTAGAGTCTTAGGATAAAGGCAAAATTTCTCCTAGGTACAAGGAGAATAAAAAGAGAATAGTCCCTGAACAGATGGATTTGGAACAGTATCTGATGCACACGGGCTGGGGTGAGGAAGGATTTCACCAGTAATGCAAGTAGTATGCGAACGTTCCTTTGGCTTGGTTTCAAGTCTTCTTAGAAGAGCTCACTAAGGTATGGCGGCCGTGTGCAATGTGTCAGATGCTTATGGCTTCAGAGGACAGTTCGGTCAAGAGCTCTGTCCTCAAAAACTGTTTCGGTTTTTTCAGTCTAAAGATTTCCAGTAGAATTTTAATCATTGTGAGAAGTTCTTTGTCCTTTTAAGACTTATACTTAGTAGTTGTTTATTAATCACTTAATTTATTCCACTATAATGCTGTTTATGCTAGGAGTATAGTCCAAAAAAGGACCAGAAAACTCCTGCATCCTTGGCGGCTTCCGTTGGTGGTCCCTCAGCGAGCTCTAGCACGTCTGCCGTGGCCTCTGCCAGCTCTAGCTCTACACCAGCCCAGGAGACCATCTGCCTTGATGACTCACTAGATGAAGACCTTTCTTTCCATCCACCTGCACTGGATCTTGTTTCTGAAGCGTTAGCTGTTATCAACAATGGGAACAAAGGCCCTCCAGCTGGCTCGAGGATAAGCATGCCAACTGCAAAACCTCGTCCAGGACTGAGAGAAGAAAAATTAGCAAGTATCATGAGTAAGTTGCCGCTGGCTGCTCCTAAAAAACTAGATTCTCCTCAGACTGCACATTCATCCAGTCTTATTGCCGGTCACACAGGGCCAGTACCAAAGAAACCCCAGGATTTAGCTCATACTGGCATCTCTTCAGGCCTTATCGCTGGTTCTTCAATTCAGAACCCTAAAGTTTCCTTGGAACCTTTGCCAGCCAGGCTGCTTCAGCAAGGACTACAGAGGTCGAGTCAGATTCATGCTTCTTCCTCTTCACAGACCCACGTGTCCTCTTCTTCCCAAGCCCAAGTTGCTGCCTCCTCTCATGCTCTGGGAACACCCGAGGCCCAGGATGCTTCTTCGTTAACACAAGTCACAAAGGTGCACCAGCATTCAGCTGTCCAACAAAACTATGTGTCTCCATTACAAGCAACCATTAGTAAATCACAGACCAACCCAGTGGTGAAATTAAGTAATAATCCCCAACTTGCCTGTTCATCCCCGCTTATTAAGACTTCGGATAAGCCACTTATGTACCGCCTTCCTTTATCTACTCCCTCACCTGGAAATGGTTCTCAAGGGTCCCATCCCCTGGTTTCTAGGACAGTACCCAGCACCACTACCTCCAGTAACTACTTAGCCAAGGCTATGGTGTCACAGATGTCCACGCAGGGTTTCAAATCTCCCTTCTCAATGGCTGCATCCCCCAAACTTGCCGCGTCTCCAAAACCCGCCACATCTCCTAAACCCTTGCCCTCGCCTAAGCCTTCTGCCTCACCCAAACCCTCTCTGTCAGCTAAGCCTTCAGTATCAACTAAACTTATTTCGAAATCCAACCCCACTCCCAAGCCTCCTGTACCCCCAAGCTCTTCCAGTCCCAATGCACTCGTCGCCCAGAGTAGCCACTCCAGCGGTAACAACCCAGTCCATAAACAGCCCAGTGGGATAAACCTCAGCAGACAGTCGCCCACCTTGAATTTGCTGCCCTCCAATCGCACTTCAGGCCTTCCAGCCACAAAAAATCTTCAGGCCCCTTCGAAGCTCACCAACTCCTCGTCCGCTGGAACTGTTGGGAAGAATAGCTTGAGTGGCCTCGCAGTGAATGTACCTGCCAGCAGAGGTAGCAGCCTAAACTCAAGCGGAGCGAATAGGACTAGTCTCTCTGGGGGAACAGGAAGTGGAACACAGGGTGCTACTAAACCGTTGTCTACTCCACACAGACCATCCTCTGCCTCAGGGTCTTCCGTGGTAACAGCCAGTGTGCAGGTATGTATGTTACAGACGTTCGTGGGATAAAGTGTAAGATCGTGTGATCTTTCCTGTGAGTCTGTTCAATAACTATGCTTATGGGTTGTCCCTAATAGCTTATTACAGCTTGTGGCCAAGGAATTTCCTGATGTTGACATCACAGTACTGGGGATACTTGGTGGGTGAGGTTTTTGTTGGGATGTGGATTTTTTTTTTTTTTCCTGGTAAAGTAGCACATACGTACTTCCCACAATTTTTGAAAAACACATAATGCATATTTAAAATGATATGTTGTCAGAGTCCAGTACAAAGCAGTTAACTTACGAGTTTAACATACCCTCACTTGTCTCCTTTCTTCTTCTCTCGAGTCCCCTTTCCCCTGCCAACTTTATGATTTTTGTATTTAATCAAATTTGTACCTTTATGTTTTTTTTTCTTCAGCCATTTGTCTTCAAATAAACTTTATTTGGCATGAATTTTGCAGTTACTCATACATAATTCTCTATGTCAAATTACTGTCAATAATCCTTTTATTCCACCGTTTCCCCATTTTAATTAAAGTTTATCTCATAGTTAGAAGGAGTGCCTCACTCAGAGTCTTTTCAAGAAAGCTAACACATACCCATTTTACCTTAGCAGTAGCATACCTGATAATTTCTGACTGTCACACTTAAGTATATAGACTTCTTGGGTTCATTAACTGTCTCCTTCCCTATATTGTATGAATACTGTTCCACTAACGTTTGCTTAGTATTGAGGATTATAGGAAGTCTGAGGCCATTCCAATATTTGTTCCCTTGTTTGTGTTTTCTCTGCCTAAATGCTAGTAAGGTTTTCTCTTTTTCATTGAATTTCAAGTATTCTCGAATTAGGCTAGATTTTAATCTATAAGTTTATAGCTCAAGAGTATTTTGTTCAATGATGTGTTTCATTATCATTTCTGATCCATTTGCCCTGGGTTTGTTGAGAACTCTTTATCCTTCATATTTTGTCTCTCTCCTTTCCATGTCATCTTCTCTGCCATTGTTTTCATCTTTCTGCCACTTCCTGTATCCTGAGACTTGTCAGATTTGTCCTTCATGTGACCCGTTTGATTTCTTAAAGATTCTTCTTCCCTGTCCCTCATCCCAAAAAGTAATACATATTCACGGTAGGCAAATACACAAAAAAGAAAAGTTCCCCATTCCTGGTACTCTTTGGGATTCTTGTCAAGAAAATGGGTTTCACATAATATGCTGTTTCATAACAAGCTTTAAAAAATACATAACATTTTATGATGTGTTCTTAGGTTCCAAAGTGTTTTTTGAAAACATGACTTTTGTTGATTTGTGGAATTCCGTTGTCTTAGAAAGTGTTCTTTTTACTGCTTCCTGTTGATGTGGAATAGGAACATCTAATGAAAGAATTTTTACCTTGGTGTTTACAGATGTTTTCTGCTATTGAGTACAAGCTAAGCATTGGTATTAAACATATGAAACCCAGATCATTACTCTGCCATTACCGTAGGCTTAGTAATGAATTCGTTTATTCCAGAATTCTAATATAAAACAAAATTCAGTTAACTGATATTTTACTAGTTGAAATCTAGGACTCACTGATGTTTTATCTGTGTAATTTTACTTTCATCAGAAATGAAATGAAAAAAAAATACTGATTAGGGATTGTATGTTAAAATTTAAGTTATAACTAATGTCTGGTAGTTCACATTCCTCTTTATATTACCTTTGTTAAAATGTTGACCATGTTTAACGTTAATCCTCAGTTTGAGTAAAGGAGAGAATTATAACAGAAATTCAGAATTATAACATCCCTGCCACATGGGTCCTCCTTCCCAGCAGCAGTTACTTCTAATTCTCATAGCTTTTTCTGTGTTTTTAAATATTAAAAATGAATGGAAGACAATTTATTCATTTTACTATTCTCTCTTCTTGTCTTGGTAAAACTTTTAATTGTGTTTATACCTTTGCCGTTCTCCTAAAAGAGTAAAACTACAACTTTCGGTTCAATCCATGACTGTGTAAAATATTGTTTCTGTTGAGCTAAATCATAAACTGTGGTTTCATTTGCTTTCTTATTAACGTTAAATCTTTATCCTTTGTCATCTCCAGAGTCTCAGTTCTGTCCCCACCCTGCTGCCACCCCTCACCCTTCCCCTTCCTGCCAGTCCTTCGTGTATTTGATCATCTACCCCAGGAGAACCTAGGTGCTTAGCATACCAATTCATTTGTCAGCAGGGAACCTATATGGCAAACTGTGTATTTCCAAAAAGTTAACTACTTCCTTCTGGTTTTCATCTTTTCCGAAATGACTTTATGATTTGAAGGCCTTATTGATCCTGCCTTCAGATCTGATCCTTTTTGTTCTGTCTTACTGGTTTGACTGAAGAAAAGATCAGTAATTAAATAAGATTTTTTGTAACTTTGGGAGAACCTGTGGTTTGTTGTTTTTGTTTTTTTAACAGAAGCTCTCATTGAAACCTCTTGGTCTCTAGATCCTGTCTCTCTAGGACTCTAACACTAAAAGAAGATTCCCTGTCTGTGCCGGTAAAACATTCAGCACCTGTCTGAAAGACATCTTCAGCTATCTGTTCATTTGTAGAATGAAAAGGACAGGTTTAACAGAAGTTAAAATCTTTCTGGGTTCAGATTATTACCTTTCCCTGCTTTGTATTTAGTAACTTCCTGCTCAAGGCTTTCTTCTTCTTTCTTGCCCTTCAACTTAACTGATGTTCTGTGAATCCTGTCTTTGCCACTTTATAATTCCCCAAATAATTCACTCCTTAAGCAAATGTTTCTGAGGTATTTACTATGTGCCAGGCACTCTTCTAGGTGCTGGGGAGCTAGGGTAAACACCATACTCAAGGTCTCTTCTGTCAGGGAGCATATATTCTAGGTAGAAAGATAAAACAAATTTTCTTTAAAAATGTTAAGTGTTATGAAAAATTAAAACAATAATATGGTAGAGTGTGATTGCTGCTAACATAGGTAAGGGAGTTGGGGACAGCCTCTTTCCGGTGATAACATTTGAGCTGAGAATTGAATGAACAGGCTAGTCATTTGGAGATAGGAGGGAACAAACAGTCCAGGCTAGAGAGGTGGTAGGTGTGAAAACACTGAGATAGGAAAGAGCCTGACATGTAGGTATGCATGGCTGGACTAGGGAGAGGTGGATAGGTGATGAGGTCTGAAATCAACCAGAACCATGTGATGAAGGACCTTACAGGCCATGATAAAAACTTGGGGTTTTAATCTGTGTGGAGGGTCTTCATTGATTTATATTTCAAAATATCTCCCTGGTTTTTGTAGAGAATGGGGAGGCTTTCTTTTTTTTTTTTTAATTCTCTCTCTCTATATATATACGCACACACATATATATATACACACACATACATCTATGCATAGATACATAGAATGCCCACCACAGGAAGAGCATGGTTTTCCTTCATTATTTTCCCCTGGAAATGAAATATGTAGGTCATGGAAGTATTTTTGATTATGGAGCATTATCCTGAACTGTTTGCCTGTTTTTGGTGGACAGCTTCTCCCCTAGGCTTCTGAATGATATCAACAGTAGGATACCCGACTTTTGAAAGGTTTCCATCTTATAGGAAGAGAGAAATTTATGAATGCCACGTAATATTTAGATAGTCTGATGTTTCATTTTGGTTTTATAAACAAAAGTGGACATGGAAGTTTTTTGAAAATACAAACTGTTACACAGTTATGGCATGACATCATTTTTGATCACTCACTTAATTTGGAAAGTTGCCCTAATTTACATTTTCCAGCTATCTTAATACTTCACTTAGCCTTCTCCAGAAAAGCTTGAGTTCTCCTTCTTAGCAGTACTTAATGTTCCTCTGTAGGGGGCTCCACTTGGGGCACATGGTCTTGGAGTGTGTACTTAATATTATCCTGAGATTACAAGAGAATTATGATTTTTAAAACTTTTTAATTCTTAAATTGATGCAGGATCCCTTCTATCTAAGTTGCTTCAAAGTGTCCTTATTTCTAATTTATTTCTAATTTAGTAATTCTTTCCAGGGAATCCATTTTGTATATCATGGTTGGCCCAGTAAGGGAAAGATTAGAAAATAGAAAAGTGGCCAAGTCCAAGCATAAAGTGATGAAGATTTGTACTTAAGTGTTGGAGGAAGTGGTGGTTAAAAAATAAAGAAAAAGAATGGATATGTTGACAGTGAGTTCATCTTGTCCATTTTTTTATGATGTCTAAAAACTAAGGTTTTAAGCCCGGATGTCCAGAAAGAACGAGACTATTAATGATAGCAGTTGAGCTGTAAGGTGGGGTTCCCATGATTACAGGAGCTGCTGAGTTCAGTTGTTGATGAGTGTTCCATAGCCAAATGCCATTCCTCCCTGAGCTTTTAGATTTACAGAATTGAAACCGAGATGAGGATGTAAATTTGAGAGCTAACAAAGGAAATAAAGGAAGGGAAGGCTATTGGAGAAAGAGTAGTGAAACTAGATTTAAAGCCTTCTGGAAGGTGTTCTTCATTTTTTGTTTAGCAGTGGCATGGACTGTTAGGTGTAAGAAATGTATATCCTGTGGCATATATGTATGGGAAGATCACTTAAATTTTTCTCATATATTAACTAAGAAATAAAATGATCAGCCCTTTACTAGGAATGTTTACTGAAGAGGAGTGAGCACACAAAATAAACCTGATAATGGTTAACATCGATTACTGACTAAAATTCGAAGAATTCAGTATTCTTGACAGAATTTAGAAGTGTAAAAATTTCGGCCGGGGAAACTTAGAATTGGTAAAATAAGACAACAAAAGAAAAGTCACAGTTGCGCAAACTATCATAGATAATATCTGATACTGAGACAATTTTATTGTAATGTTAGTTGATAAGTACGTGTAGAAAAGAAAGCCAAAGTGGGAAAAGATTATTGCTGAATAGAAAATTGTTCAAAGAGTTAAATTAGCTTAATGAAGTGTACATAAGTAATTTCTTAGGGAAAGCCAGTTAATGTTAGCGTATTTCTGATTTAAATGTACTTTTTTTTTTTAAAGATTTTATTTATTTATTTGACAGAGATCAAAAGTATGCAGAGAGGCAGGCAGAAAGAGAGGAAGGGAAGCAGACTCCCTGCTGAGCAGAGAGTCTGATGCAGGGCTCAATCTCAGGACCCTGGAATCATGACCTGAGCCGAAAGCAGAGGTTTTAACCCACTGAGCCACCCAGGTGTCCCTTAAATGTACTTTTCTTACACGTGGCATGAAAGCCCAGATAGAGGAGTGTTAAAACACCTTTTACTGTAAGGAGTCTTTAAGTTCAGAAAAGTAATGACATGGAAACTAGCTTTCAGGGGTTAAGGAGAAACTAGGTAATGTGGGGAATGGAGGGTATCATTTAGTAAATTTGATTAACAAAAGGAATACAAATAAGGTTGTTTCTAGGGGGTGAGGAACAGCCAGGAGTAACTGCGGTTGTTTAAAAAAAAAAAAAAAAAAAAAGATGAGGTCTCTGTATATGACAAGGCAGAGGAAACTTGGAGAAAGGTATAATACTAGATATTTGTACCAGAAAGTTTGGCATAGGAGGATTCGTGGCAGAGGTCAGATGGTTAGTTTTGGAGGAGAGGCAGTTAGAGCTAATAAAGGAAGAGGAAGACCATCTGGATGGCCTCATTTCTTTACGGCCTTATGATGAAAGCAGGGGGTATTGTGTTACAGGCTCTGAGAGGGTCCTCATCTAGAACACTAACCGCATGGGTTGTATCAGGAAAGATGGCAAAACAAACAGTGAAATTACCAAGCATTTTCAAAGACCAAATTGAAATGGTTACGGAATTAATGACCCGTGGTTCAGATGGAGGGCTTAGGAGCAAAAGTGGAAAAGTGGAAGTCTGAGGTGAGGTATGAATGAATGAGTGGTAATACAGGCTTTAAAATAAGGAGTTTAAACTGGCAGTGAAGAGCCGAATAGAGAATTAATTCCTAAACCAATATGGGTAGCTCTTAGAAATGTATTTTTCACCTCAGTCTTCATTTTCTGTCTCCTAACGGGGCACCTGGGTGGCTCAGTGGATTAAGCCGCTGCCTTCGGCTCGGGTCATGATCTCAGGGTCCTGGGATCGAGCCCCACATCGGGCTCTCTGCTCCGCGGGGAGCCTGCTTCCTCCTCTCTCTCTGCCTGCCTGTCTGTCTCCTTGTGATCTCTCTCTGTGTCAAATAAATAAATAAAAAAAAAAAAAAAAAAAAAAAAAAAAAAAAATAGATATAGGACACAGTCTTGCGCCCATAAGGATATTAAATAAAATAATTCAGGTTAAAGATTTGATTTCTTATGTATTTTGACCCCTGGTTTCTGCAGTCCACAGCAGGAGCATCATTATTGGCTAATGCCTCACCTCTGACTCTCATGACATCACCTTTGTCTGTAACAAATCAAAATGTGACTCCTTTTGGGATGCTGGGTGGCCTTGTTCCAGTGACCATGCCCTTCCAGTTTCCCTTGGAGCTACTTGGCTTTGGAACGGACACAGCTGGAGTGACAACCACCTCGGGATCTACCTCAGCCGCTTTCCACCATAGCCTAACTCAGAGTAAGTGGGGCTCTTTGAGTTACTGGGCTACCTAGTTTGACAGAGGAGGAAACCTCATGAATTTATTCTCATTGAGAGTAGTCCGTGTGGAATTAGTGAAGATTACAGAATTTTTTTTTTTTTTTTTAAGAAATGCAGTTTATTTCATTTATATGTAAGTCAGATTACTGGATTCAGATTTTATTTACAGTTCTTAAAGGAACCATCTATACCACATTTCTATCTTAATGAAACTACTAATAAAAGGGAGTCGTAGTTGCTGGGTTATTTGCATACACATATTTTTATACATAAAAATTTTTCAGTGTATGTGCTCTAGTTTAAGAAGGACTCTGAAGTCAGGGACTATACCATACATTAGATAAATTAAGTATTTTTATTTTTGATCTAAGAGGGCTCAAATCTTAGGTTGAAGATTACTGACAGGTCTGTTTTTCTCTCAGATTTACTAAAGGGTTTACAGCCAGGAGCTCAGCATGCAGCAACACTTTCCCACTCACCTCTGCCTACACATTTACAGCAAACATTCAATGGTAAGAAAGCCACCTATTTTTTTCATCTTTTCGTATTTATATAGATTTATAAATTGGATTACAAACCTTTTCTGAAAACTGAGTTGACAAAGGTTGGAAAAAACAGATTTTCAAATGACTAAATCCTTATTAACAACAAACTCCTTAAAAGAAAAAGGAAATAGGTATGAGACCTTTTGTTACACGTGGGAAAAAAACCCAAAAACCTTTTGAAGACATGTGTTTGCTATATTGAAAGGAGGACAAAGAAGAGGATTCCTTAGACAGTGTACAAAAGTCATGTCCAGTGATTGTAATAATTCATATGGTATTGAAGGTTTACTAAGTGCCAGGTGGTCCTGTGACTACTTAATGTATTAGCTAATTTAATCCTTCTAACAGGCCTATGAGTGAGCTAATGACAATCTCCAGTTTTATAGATCAGGAAACTGTATTCTAGGTAAGCAGCTTGCCCAAGATGATCCTAGGAAGTGAGCTGAAATTCAAATCTGGGCAGTCTGACTTGACGGGCTGTGTTCTTAACCATTCAGCTTTTCTGCCTTTTAGCAGTGATTCAGTCTGTACGATTCAAACTGTATGCATTGGATACTTGCCGGCCGGCTAGATCCGTGTGAAATCTGAGATTAGGTAGTAGACACTGGACATCACATATTGGCCTCAAGGTTCTTGCTTTCACCAGCAGTTGACCTCGGTGGACTGTTGATAATATTCTTGAAGACCATTTTCAGGATCTTTTGAATAGAAATAACTGTTCAGCTTTGGGGGTTGACTGGGACCTCACTATTCTTTTTGGCCATTGCATTTAAAATGATCTTTGAACAAGTTTACAGTTGACCACATGCAGAAGTGGGAGCTATGTGGCAATCTCAAGGCAGCGGGTTATAATTAATCCTGTAAAAGACCTAAGTGGTAAGCTGCCCCAGACTCAGCCCTTGAAAGAATGACTATAACTTTTATATAGTCTTTTTATATAGCATATAAACTTCTTGTAAAAAGGCCTAAATAGTAAATATTTTCAGCTTTGCAGGTCTGTCACAACGCTTGACTGTGCAAAAACAACCACAGACAAAAACATCAACATAAGTGTGGCTGGGTTCCAATAAAACTAGAAAGCAGTGGTGGGCCACATCTGGGCCTTGGGCCAAACCTTGGCTTAAAGAATCTCACAGTTCAGTTAATATGAATATTTTATTTTGCTAGTTTACCAATATCTCTTTGAGCATAGTCCTTCCTTGCCATTTTAGGAATTTAATTTTATACGTCAGGTCAAATTATTGTCTCTACAAACACAAGCACATAATATCTCATTGTAAATGGAAAAGCCAGTTCCTTAGATGTCACCAAAATTATTTTAATAGTGTTCTGTTTATACAGCTTTTGAAACAATTATCCTGTCTCATTGATCTAGCTTTTCTTCAATAGAGGCAGTTTTTTGTTTTATGTTTTCCGGGAGTAATTTAGATATCACGTGAATGAAACTAGCAATGTGACTTTCATGGTCTCCTCCAGCCTTAGGACAGATCTTACAGTACAGTAATTTGTTCTTTGTCACCTGTGTGTTTCAACCATTCATGCCTTCCCCCGATTTGTTCTCTCAGGCCTAGAAGAGGGAGGCTTTATTGTCCTTGCTAAGGCAAGACTTTTTTTTTTTTTGTAACACTCTGTTAGCTCTCAAGCTCACTGCGTCCTACTCTTGCCCAGTTTAAAAAGAGTAACCAACATCTTCCCAACAAAAGTTAAAAGCCATATGTAAACCTAGAAACCATTGTTCACAGGAGCAGACTTTCCTTATCACTTACAACTCTGGCCCAGTTAGGACCAAAACAAAAGCTCGGTTGGATTTTTGCAGTGTGTTGCGTTCATTTATGTAAATAATTGGGAATTCATTATCAAATGCCGTGTCATGGCAAGAAATTTAATTTCACTCACAGGAAAATGGAATTGACCTTGTCTTCTAAAGGAATTGAAAGATGTGGTAGGTTCCTTAAACATGAGGATTATGTCTTTTATATTTCTTTATAATCCTCACGGCATTTGTCACAGTCGACTCTGAGGTCGATAATAAATACTTGTTGAAATAGTATTTCAGCTGAAAACCAACTAAACCAGTCACTTGAGATAAGAGGATCATTTTTGTTGAGTTAATTTATCTCCTTTATGTTACGTTTCTCAACCTAATGCTGTACCATGTAAGATATGAAAGGTTATCTTTTTAGCAATGTCCTTCACATGCAGATTAAAAGTTAATTGTTCTCTTTGTTTTATCTTTTTTTTTTTTATAACATGCCAACCCATGCCAATTAAACACCTCTTTTCTCAGATGGAGGCCAAAGTAAAGGGGACACTAAATTACCACGGAAATCTCAGTGACTTTCCAGCAAGCAATGGAGATGGGACATTCAGCTGGCTGATGGAATCTACCTGATGGGAAAGTCCTCATGTGGTCATAGGGCTGCTGTTCTGTCGATGTTTACATTCTCTCGTCCCAAGCACTGTGGTGAGGAGGAAAAAAGGAAAGAGAACGTTACTTGAGTAAAGCCAGGTGCAGGAGGAAGAAATGCGTTTGTGCAAAGTTAGCGACCTTTGGTCTCCTCTAAAGAAAGACAAAGTTATCATATTAACTGACTTGAAAGAGACTCAGTTGTCAAACCCACAGAAGTACAAATTTGATTTTTTTCCCCGGGGGGGAGGAAGAAGGAATCTGAAGATTTGGGTATACTCCATCCATCCTGGGGGTTGGATCTGAACACTTGTAGACATAATTGCATAGTAAAAGGCAATATATCTGGAATTAGGCCAGTTTGTCAGGAGTAACAATCATGTCTATTTGAGTGGACTATGCAGCAAATTGCCACACAAATTTTAATGACCCTGTGTCTGGTACAGACAGTAGCTGAGTAAATATCGTACCCTCACACAATCCTGAACAAACTTGAATCTTCTCCAGTGTGTAACAACTCCCCGTGTAAATCAGTGGACTAAAGAGGCTTTAGGAAAGTTATTTTAGCACAGTGATATATATTGTTAAATCATCAAGATTTTTAAAAGTCAAGAAATTGAGCCTGTTGCTCTTAACAGACGAAACTTAGATGCCCCCTTTTTGTAAAAGGGTCAATTTCGTCTTCCATTCAGAAGCAGGTACTGAACTCTTCTTCAGGTGATTTGTGCATCTGGTATTAACTGGTTAATTCTTATTTCCATTCTTGATGTTAAAATGTGGCTTTGTTCACATTTTTCTCTTCAGAAATGGGGATCTTTGACGTAGGGCTGCAACTTTGGTGCTCTTAGCCCTTGCAGGCCTACGGCTCTGAACTGTAGATTTCCCAGCTTCCTCTCGGTTCACAACTTCTCCTGGTCTTTTAGCTAGTGGTACTTCAGGTGATACAGACAGGTGTGAGTGTGTACTGCACATGCCTCTTCATTGGTCATTCAAATGGCATATATTATATTTTTGGAATTTTTAAGATAGTATTTTAAAGGGAGGAATTACATTAGATCATGTGTACAAGGGATTATTTTTTATAACAATCACAGTGTATTTTTACTCCCTGTATCCAGTGTAGTGAAATGGATTTGGAGCATTTGGGATCTTAAAGCTTTATTAATATTTACTGAGAATATTGATACATTAGTAAACCTGCAGACAGTAGTAAGACTGCTTAGTTATTATCGCTTCCTTATGCAAATACATATTCAACAAAGGATGTTAAGGGAGAAATTTATGGTTCTTTTTGGATACATTTGATTTTTTTTTGTCATCATTGGTCTTGTCTCTATCAATCTCCCTCTCTCACTCTTTTTCTCCCTATTTGGACCTCTGAATGTTTTTAAACCGTACCCAAGATTGGTGTAAACTTGATCCATTTATAACAGACTCACCTAAAAAACGGCATCGGATTGGTAGTAGCAAGATTTGCATGTTTTCATTACAAGTCACCCTATACCTTTATATTTATTTAAATAAGAGTATTAATGTGGCCCTTTTTTCCTTTTTAAGCAAAAGTCCCAAATAGCCTATAGGACTGAATGAGTTACCACAGATCTGTTCAGATCTGTGTTACCTGTATTTTGATTTCAGAGTCACATTGGCTTGCTTCATAGCAAAAAGTTAATAAGTAACTGAAAACTTTATTTCCAAGATACTACAGTAAGGCAGAGGACTGTTTCAGAGGAATCATTGCTATAATTACTTGCCTCTAAGAATTTAGTTTACCAGTAGAACAAATAAGAATGTCATGTCCACCCCAGAGGATGCTTCCAAAGGATATTGCGATGTTGCCTAGAGGTTTGACTTGAATTGAATATGTTTGATTAAAGATTGTTTGGCTTATTTAATTGGGGAAGCTTACCCAATTCTTGAGTTATTCCAATGTAGTATACCTGTTGCTCTTATCTAATTTGGAAAAAAAATAATAATAATCTTTGCTAATACTGTATAGGAGTTTGCCTTTGGGAAGCTGACCTTGGTCTCACTTCCTGAACCACGAGTCAGAGTGCATATTAATCTCTCTTCCTGCTGGTAGTTGTGCACGTTTTCATCTGTGTGTATAACAATACATAAATTTATTTCTATATAAAAATGCATCATGAGTTTAAGTCAGGGAATAATTTCAGTTTCTGAAATCACCAGTTCTGAGTCATGCCATGTGAAGATCCCTGATGATTCTTTTGTCTCCGTTAGAGAAGAACAGGATTATCAGTTCTTCCCCCAAGTATTATTTTGTAACTAACCAGTACAGATATCTAGAGGCCCTTGGCTCTGAGAAGTCCATATACAGGGAGATGATATTCTGTTCTCTTCAGTCTTGATTCCGTGAGGACTGCTGCCAGGCAGATCCTGCCCTCAGCCCCATACCACATTTTCACTAACTTATGTCCTTTTCAATCAAGTCTACCCTTTTGTGTTGTACAGATGAAACAAGCATCCTTTTATTTCTAAGTAGATAAGTATGATCAGAGAGCTCCTACCTGTAAATACAGAACTATTTCTTTTCTAGATCATAACATTGAAAATGGTGTCCATACTTTACGGGCACCTGTCTTTACAGTTTTTCTTACTAAATACAGACATATAAATTGGTTATTTTTTAGCCCAGAGACTTGTGACTCATACTGTATTTTTGCACTTAAAAGTCAAATTATGTTATTTTTTAAAATGGTGAGTAATCAGAAAGGATATAGAGCAATGTGTATTTCTGAAGAGCATTAGCAACATCCCAATGCAAAAATAATCAGCACACTTAATTATGTCCCTCTCAGCGGGACTCTTGATTCAGGAAAATTAAGCTGTTCGTTTTCAACTGTCTTGTATTTAAATTGCCTTCACTGATGTATAAGCTGTTACTGTACATACAAGTTAATCCTCAGTATTCACAAGCAATAACGGTCAGCGGAGTTGTCTTCAGAGACAGCTGTGCTGAGCCTTGGTTGGAGACTGTTTGGGAGCGAAGTGTCAAGCTCATTCAGAGCCTCCAGAATCAATGCAAGCAATAATTCCACTATAACTCAATGATAATTCTTTCTCATATGCTTCTGAGATCAGAGGGTAAAAGAAATCAGGGATTTAAGATCAGCCTGAAGAAAAACATTTGGGAAAAAGAAGTGAAGTTAATCTGAAGTCACAGAATCCTGATATTCTGAGGAAATCAGAGGCTCGTGTTCATACATTCTTTTATGCCTGCCACCCCTTTGATGGATGTTGTTAGCCCAAATTACATTTTTTTTTTAATATCACAGAAGTTGAGTAGGGTTTCTTGCATCACCAAGGTAGGAGGAAGAACCGGGCACATACTTGTTTGGATACTGTGGGTTTGACACCTGTTGAAAACAACTTACTGGAAAAGATTTCTAACCCAGGATTTTTTTTTTCCTTCCCAAAGCAGATCTAAATTGTTTACTACCCAGGGTTGGAAAGGGCAGGCCCCTCTAGTCTTTCTTCCCCGGTTGCCCTTACCACACCCCTTCCCGCCTCTACTTGGTTCACAACAGTTTCTGAGATGGAAACTCTACTGTTATTCAAACTGCCATTGATTGTGAGAACTCTCTGTCCCTTGGGACAGTCTCCTAGAACTCCAGTTGTCTATCATATTTGCTGCTACACTTGTATAATGAACTTTGCCTGTATTGGTCGATTATAATCTGATTTACAGTTCTTTATCTCTAGGAGGTTTTGTCATACAACTTGACCCATACATAGAGTTAGGATACTTTATTTTAGGAGTGTACCATAAAAGCACACTGGTCCCGGAATTCTTTTTATTATCGTGTAGGTTTTGAATTTGTGTTGGCTTCTTTTTTTGTTGGTTGCTGTTTTGTTTCTCTTTGTTTTAAATTAGAAGTAGCAGAGTGAGAAAAATCTATAATCAGGCCAAACTTGAGAACTTTCCCTTGTGCTTCAGCACTGTAGTTTCTGCTGACCATATGTTCTCAAAAGGGACACTTGTACTTTCTATTGTGCATGTATGATTGTTTTGTGTTTTTTTTTGCTTTTGTAATAATGAAACAGAAATGCAGTAGTGGGTAAATGACCGATTACAAACATGTTATGCAATTTTATTTTATAAAATTGAAGGGGAAAAGTTTAACTCTCTGTAAATCATTTCTTAGCTCTGGTAAAATGCTTATATTACTCCTCTAAAACATGCTCAGTTCAGGCCTTTGTCTTTGTTAAGTGCCTTTTTTTTCTTTCTTTTTCCCCCTCTTAAAAGTGTTCTCAGATATCCTAAGTACAGGCTAATAAGTCAGGGGATTCAAGAGGAAGAATCTCAAACTTGCCAACGTCATGTCATGCTGTAATATTCTTCCTTTTCTTTATATGTATAAGGATATATGTGTAAGATACACAATACATATATATGTGTATATATATGTATACATATGTAATATATATATATATATAACTAGTAGCTGCTGTACCATTGCATCCTTTCCAAACACAGCCCTTTCGATGTTTGCAAAACTTCTGGCTTGTTTATTCCATTGCTTTTAGTCAATTAAAATGGGTAGATTGGGAAATTGTCTTTATACAAGATGCTATCTTCCCCTTTGAATATCTGTTTGTAGACATTAACAAAAATACAGAAATAGAATAAGTCATTTATTTCAATTTAAGTAAATTTAGTGGACTCATTGACTATTCCTGGATGTAACCCACTGCTCTCTGCCCTTCAGACTTGGCATGAGTAATCCTGGAGAAAGCATTGGAATAACAAGAGTCTTTTGAGGGTCAGGTTGATAAGGGTGCACCGTGGCAGGCAAGCATAAAGATGTGGGGCAGCCAGAGTTAGGAGCTCGGTGTTGTATCTGAGTACATTTTGAAGGAAGTTACCAGCTTTGTCCACATTCAACGTGCATCGTATTTTCTTCTGGAAAATGATTTTCGAAGAATTCATACAGCTGCATATCTGTGAAAAGGTTAATAAACTTAGACTTCAGATACTCACATAAACACTCACATACCTATAGCATTCTTGAGAGATCTTCGGTTTTCTTTTCATTTGCCAGATAATTACATTTCGCTTAATCTGATTTTATGGCTATTTAGAGTTCTCCCTGGAGCGGAATAGCGTAATCTTCAGTATCTAAGATTCATCTGTTTCTTGTGGAAAACAGATATGACACACAAAGGGAGACTAAGCTGAACCAATCCTCAGAGCCCAGTACAAATATATCTAATAAGTGCCCCCTTTTAAAGACATTTTTAATTGGGAAGAGGAGACTGGTGGTTAACAGAAAGCAGCGGCTCCTGGTAGAGTCACCGGATAGCAGAAGCACTATCAGGCAGCCTCAGCTCAGACACGTTACTCTGGAATTACTGTATTTAACAGGGGGAATATCATTTAACCTTCGTGCCTCAGATTACCCATTAGAAAATTGGGTATAATAATATTCACCTACCTCCCAGGGATGTCAGAGACTTTACTATTTCAAAAATACTTTGAGTTTTTCTAAAATGTCCTATATAATTAAAAAAGTATTACCATCTTACCACAGCAGCTAAAAAATATTTCCCTGTGATGGGTATAAAAGTACCGTATGATTTTTATGTTTAAAAAAAAAATCACTGGAATTCTACTTTAGATGCATATTATTTAAACATATTTGTGGTGGGATTAAAATGGTTAGTTTCAGGTTAACAAGGGTTCGGGGGAGTAACACTAAGTTTCTTAATTATAAGTAGGTTGTTGTTTTTTTTTTAGCCTTTTATGATGTTAATACACGTGTGATTTTTGCCAAGGTTGTGGAGCCTACAGCTAGGTAAAGTTTGGATGATTGGTTATTGGAGTTGATAAATGATCCTGCAAGTTTTAGCTGCCTCACTTTTCCATCTTCTCAATTTAGTTTCCTTATGTCACTTGTCTGGTGATGGACAGCCAAGCTTTTAACCTTCGAGGAATGAATGGGCATCTCCTCGTCCTTGTACATCAGACACTGTGTACTAATCCTGTCACTACAGGTCTGTCCAACTTTGTGCGGTGGGGCAAGCACTACACACAGCTGGGTAGACTCTAGCCGGTCTCCCTTTGTGTAACTCCAGCTTCTTCCACCCCTGAAAGAGTCAGAGCCATCCACTGGTCAGGCTGTAGGACAATGGGAGAGAGGAGGCAGGTTTCACTTCTTAGCTGGGACGTGGGGTGGGAAGGGGAAGGGATAGAAGGAAGGAAGCATGTTTTGCCCATCTCTGAAGAAGGTATGAAGATCATTTTATCCCCCCTCTCATCCTGGCATGTTAAGTAGTGGTACTTGGAATTTTCCTTTATCGTTTCAAACAACAGCAACGGGAAAAAAATGGATGCTGTGTTTGTAGTTAGTGCTAAATGCTAAGCAAAAAATTTAGAGAGTGTGTGTAGATTTAAATTATAGCACATATTCAGGGTCAGGAAAGAGAATGTAGTGGGTGAGGAACAAATTACCCAGCTCAAGTGAGTCAAGAGAAAGCCCCAGGCCCAAGCAGACAAAGTATCTGTGTTAATTCCCACAATGGGCCAAGGCCCATTTAATCTAGTGATAGGATGTTTTTGTCTTAAAAATCACCTTTTGGCTTTTTATTGCTTTTTTCAAGACAATGCCTTAGTTAGTAATCTCTAAATATCAACTATGCAGATAAACATACTCTTTATTTTCCACATTTTCCCTTTTTCCATTCTTCAAATACAACTGTTAAATGACTTCTACCCAAAGAAATAAGTCATAAGGGTTTTGTTGAATGTGTGTTTGTTCCTCTAGTGAAAATTAACAGAAGCATAAAACAGATATTTTGTGTGTTCATCTATCCTGAAATGTGAACTTTATATTGAAAAACTTAAGTACAGATCCTTTTACTGGTGCAAAACTGTAGTGAGAATCATGGAATGTCTTTGGGTTGTTGAGATGAAATCATCCCAGTGTTCAGTTCTGAGAAAGTTCTAGATTCTGTGGCACAGTGTTCAGGTTTATAGAACTGAACAGTTGGTCAGACTCTAATTAAAAATGGCTTTGAATATTTAATGTTGAATTCCTTTCTTCCTTCTTCTTACCTCTAGTTTGAGCTCTTAAGTTAACCATTTCATCAGCCAGTTGCTGGGAGTCCTGGGAGGAAAGGCTAGACTTTCACTTCTTTTCTCACTCACTCTGGTGGTCTTTCCTGGGTCTCCACTGCATTCAGAAGTGAAGACTGCAGGCATAGTCCAGGACACTGTTCCTGTCCTCACACAGACTCAGGCAGGGACTTGGTGGAGGCTTATCATCAGATTGCCTTTGAACAACTTTGAAATGAAAAATTAACATTTTTCTCAGATACTCCCAAAGTATCATTGGCTTGAAAGTAGCTATTTGTGATCTTTATTTAATTTCTTCATACTGTTACTCTTTAACTTCTCAATCTTTCTTACATATTGCCATTTATGGTGAACCATTAGCAGTTTTCCAAACTGTATCCCAAACAGGTCAAGGATACTGTCAGAAACCTCAGTAGTCTAATTAAAGAGGTCTCTATGTCCAGGATTTGGCATCAAGTTCACTGGTGACTGGAATTTTTTTTTTTTCTCTTCTCCCTTGTATTAAAAACTAGCTTTCTCTACTACTATACCTTGTGGTTGCTACAATTCATGGCTTCCTCTTGATATTTTTCAAGGTTATTCAAATGAGATGCAGACCTTTGTTAAGGGCTCTTATTTCTCATAATACTCTGCCTTGCTTATTTTCATATCCTTCCCCTGGAATAAACCTGCTTTGCAAAGGTCTGCGTCACACAGGCCATATAAATTCCTAGAAGCAGTTTTATGTTCCTCAGAAAACTCTGTACCTTATTTGCTCCCATTTTGCTAATGATAATATAATTCTATTTTATCTTAAATCTAGTTTTAAAATATTTTATAATAGAGCACTAATGGAAACCTAATTGAAATACAAAAAAGATAACTATTACTCAAGATAACTTGGAAATACTTCTGTTTTTGAAGTTAACAACTCCATCTACCCTCTAAGCACATTTAAGCGTCAGCAGTAACCAAGACCAGCCAGTCGGCATGTTTTTCTGTGACAACCTGCCTTTAATTTGTCAGACCTTACCTATCTTGTATTTTCTGTCCTTGTGTCCATAACCTTTCCTCATTTTTTTGCTATTCTGTGCTGTTTGCGAGGTTAGTGTGCCCTGGACTAGCACATACGAGTTTTTCTTTCCCATACCTGCAAAACTACCAAGGATTACCCTGATTTTGGCTAGGGGCACTAAAAGACAAAGAAATTATTCTCAGCTGATAAAATCTGTTGCTCTAAGTTGGCCATCTTTGGCCAACTTTTTAAATCCTGGCTATGCCTACATAATTAATTACATATACCATCTGAGACCTTCCAATAAGCAAGGGGCCTTTTCCACCAGTAGAGGCAGGTTTCCAACCTACAAATAATTTCCTCTAATCTACATCCAGCCACTGAAAAGATTCAAACTTTGTATTGTCCTTTCGTTGGCTGTCATTAAAAAATTATAGAAAGTATCAAAAATCTCAAATTGTCCTTAAGAAAGGTATGTTACCTGGGGCTTGCCCTGCTGTTTTGCTCACGAAACATTGTCAAGCTTAAAAGAAAAGGAAAAGAAATCTCTGGCTGGTGAGAATTTTGTGCCCCAAATAATATGCTAATCAGAGTCTACCGAGGTAACTAAGTGATGGGTGTTCTCTCTTTTATTACAAGCAAGAAAGTTTATTTGCAGTTGTAAAATTATTGTGGGACTGCAGATCTGTTTGCTATAACCTGTTGGGAATAAGGATTCTGATTTTTAGTCTGGGTAAGCACATATTTCCAACACTTGTGGTATGAATTTTGATAAGGGAAAGACTTTTGTTTGGTAACAGAAGGAAAAACAGGACTTACCGATACAGTGAACGTTCACTCTCTAGAGGAACTTCCCTCCAGGTACACATCTTCCTCTTTAGCCGCCTCCACACTTGACAGAGATGCCAACATGTTCCACAACCGATCTCGAAGGAAGGAGCCTAAAGAATTGCAGCTCCTCTGGGTGAAGGGCACTGATTACTGTCTTGCATTTGTTTATAGGGAGGTGCGTTTTTGCTAACTTGAAGGGATATACTGTATTTTAAATAAGTGTGTGACTTAATATTTTGGGATTTTTTTTTTCCTCCTTTAAAACTGGACCTGAACACAGCTTTGAGTTGATATTTGTAATAATCTCAGGACCTGAAAGATTGTAGCATTTAGTGTGTCTTAAAAATTATGTACTGTACCAGCCATGGATTTTTGTAAATATACCTGTCTCCCTTTTTTGTATTATTTTAGTAAAAAAAAATAATAAATTTAAATAAAAGGGGGGTGGTGAGGACATGTGAATGGGTGTGGGTATGTATGTGTGTGTGTTTGTATAAGGCTCTTTTGAGACGAACTGGTGCTTGTTTAATTTCCAGCTCTACTTAGAGCAGGAATATGGACAAACTGCTGCTACTGACCCCTGCACTGAGCCGAGGTATTTCCATTTTGTCTTTTCCCACAGTGGATTGAATACGGGCTGCCAGGAAATGACTGAGAAGTTAAATTCTTCCCACTGCCATCTTGTCTTTGCATTCTCTGTTCTGCACACCCTTTGAACTTGAATGGTAAAGCTTTCAAACTCTGGGTGGTTAGCTGGTCTCTAGTTTTTAGAGAGCTCTTGTCACTGTTTTCTAAGCAGAAAGAAGGACAGGTAAATTTTTTTAACCAAAAAATAACCACACATTTCATAAAACCATGATGAATTTTGGATATGTGAGAGGGCTTAAACATTCCTAAATATGGATCTGTGAATTTAGTAAATTAGCCCTATGGATATACCCCTTCAGTGCAGGGAATTTTTTTTCTTTTTTTTTTTTTTTCTTTTTTGTTTTTTTGCAACAGCCTTGCTCATATTCCAGGTATAGCTAGCAAACCCCTGTTTTAAAGCAGGAGCCTTATTTGATTCAGTGTAGATGTTTCCTGTCTATCCTTCTGTGACAGGACCTTTTACATGAGTGTTTTTTTCTTTTTGTATGTGTTATGTGTTGTATTAAATAAAGAGGAATGTACATATTATTCTCGTGTCTGTTGTATTATTTGGCTAACTCGGGTTTTAATACCTCATTCTCTCAGTAGTGGTTGAGTATCTGTTGTCTGTATTGTACTGTGCCCGGCGCTATCAGAAACAGAAGTAAAGGGCAGGGTCCCCACGTCAGTGTATTAACAAACACTTTGCTTTCTCATGACGAGTTAAAAGATTACAGTTCAAAATTTGTCACCAAGGTGTGGTCCATTGCTGCCTGACATACGAGTTCAGAGCGGGGAAGAAACGGGACTGGAAAGAGCTGGGAAGACTTTGTCAGCTGGATGGCACTTGAGCCAGGTTTCAGGATACTGGGATTTGGCTAGGAAGAAGGAAAAGGGAATGTCTTGAGCAGAGTCAGGAAGAAGCAGGAAAGAGACTGGTCTAGTATGAGGTGTGCACTGGGATTAGTAGAAGCCAGGCTGGAAGTCCTGGAACACAGGCTCGCTAGGTTCTTCCTTCAGGCTATAGGGCATGTGTGTACATGCGTGTGCGTGTGTGTGTGTGCGTGTGTGTATGCTACCAGGCTCAAGGTTTGAAATGTAGGCGTGAGAATTATCTGCAGAAGTGATCTTCCATGGGGCTGGCTGGCTGGCTGGCTCAATCAGTACAGCATGTGACTCCTAGTCTTGGACGAGTGGGTTCAAATCCCACAATGGGTACAGAGATTACTTTAGAATTTTTAAAAAAATAAAGACCAAAAGAAGCGATCATTTAAATCCTTACTTGTAGAAGACTTCTAGAAAAAGTACAAGTAAGATAAAGGGTGGAAAAAGAAGTCAACCTTAGAACTTTGGGGAAGGGGTGGGGAAAGGATGAAGAGATAGAAAGGAACTTGTTGGAGAAATTGAACAGTTTGTCATTTGTGTATGTATATATGCATAGAAAATATGAAAAAGGACATAAACTCCAAAATATATAAAGAGTGGTTGTATAAGTGCTTTTTTTCTTTTTCCTTTTACTTACATGTATTTTTGGTGCTTTATCATTAACATGAACTTTTAAAAGTGTTTTCCTTGTGCATGGAGGAGAATAGGCTGCAGTTGTTTTTACTAAAAAACATGTAAGGGACAGACTTGCCAAAGCCAGTTCTTGGGAAGTAATAACCCTAAAGATAATTATTGTTATTTGACTACACTTAACTATGTTGTCACCGTCTTGTAAATGTCTATTAACATATTAAAGGTGTTATTGTAAGCAAGTTTTTTTTGTTTGTTTGTTTTTTTAATGTAGGCTCCATGCCCAGTGTGGAGCCTGATGCAGGGCTTGAACTCATGATCCTGAGATCAAGACCTGAGCTGAGGTCAAACAACCAAGCCACCCAGGTGCCCCTGTAAGCAAGATATTTTTAAATCTATAATTTCCCCAAGCTTATTTGACCACGGAATTTTTTTTTTTCATGTAACTCCAATTAACAAATTATGTAAGGCCTGTAAAGCACCTAGCACAGTGACCTAGGAATCCGCACCAGGAAGCCTTAGCTCTTACCATTCAAACTAGTTTTGTTCTATTATGTATTATATTCTGTGGTTTGAAAAGTTTCTAAGAACATAACCTAGCTCTAGGAGTCAAGGATTTCAGAATAACCTTTAGAGAGCCAGCAAGTAATCCGGTAGAGAAATGCAACCAATCTTCTAGAGTTGAATGAAGGTCAGGTGTCTGGAAGGTGGGGTTTTTCAAGGGAGTATAGAAAGATATACGGAGCAGGAACTATGTTTTACACTGTCCACGTGGGCAGGAAATGGTGTCAGACCTGAGCCTTAGGACAGGAGAGTGGTTGTCTAGGACATGGACACACAGAACAACCACTACAGATGGAGCTCTAAGGCCAAATTAATGGGCAGTGGAGTTACTTTCCTTTTATAAGTTGATTCTAAGGGGGAAATGGATTGTACAAAGATTCTGTGCAATGATGTAAAAGTTTGAAACAGTCTAAGGCCATGTTAGGATTGGTTAAGTAAATTTTAAAAATACTAAATAAAATATTTTTAAAATAAGAAATGGCAAAGGTGTCCAGGCATTAAGAAAGAGCCGTTATATGTGTAAATGCTCATAGGCAAGGAAAAATAAATAGAAGAACTTAACACTCCCAAAATTTAAAGAGTGGTGGTATGAGTGCTTTTTCTCCATCCTTTTACCTAAAAGTATTTTCAACAAACATGGATGACATGACTGTTTGTTTGTTTTTAAGAAACAAACAGGTGGGCTTGGTTGAAGAAACGGAGAGAGATGGGAAAGAGGCTCTTCCTTGTGTCATCACTGGGAGAAGGGAAAAGAAAAGACTGTATTTCTTCTACTCAGATCCTATTAGATCCCAAAATTGGATCGGGAAGACAAAATGAACTGCTTGATTTAAGATAAAGAGTTTTGGGGGCACCTGGCTGGCTCGGTAGAGCATGCAACTCTGGGTCATTGATCTCAGGGTCATGAGTTCAAGCCCCACATTGGACATGGAGCCTACTTAATTGAAAAAATAAAATAAAGATTTTTGGGGGGCGGGAAAAGATTGTCCTTGCACTTGGGAAAGGAAAAAGAAAGTGCCAAGTACATGGGCATACAGAGAGTACAAAATATGTCTTTCCTAGCCATGGTTCTATATCCTTTTCTCAGAGGAGTCACTGCTACCAATTTTTTCAGTTATAAGTATAAATACGTACCTGACTCTTAAGCATAAATTTAGCAAATGTATCTTTTTTTTTTTTCCTGTTATCTTGGAGGTTATTCCACATCGGTACATGGGGGTCTGTGTCATTCTTTTTGACAGCTCACAGTATTCCAATTTGTGTCACCACTATTTATTGTATCTGTTTTTAACTGATGAGCATTTAGATGACCGTCACAAGGCTGACTGTGATACCTGTGGAGGCAGACAGAAGTTCATCCGGGCATGGGTAATAATGACCTGACGTACTAGAGGTGAAAGTCAGTGTCTGGGATCTTTGACGTTGCTCCTTATCCAACTAAAGCTTTGAGAAGTACTTGATAAACCTTTTTTGAAAAGGGGTTTTGAAAATTGGAAATCGAAGCAGAAAAGCTGGTTCTGGGTGCACCGAGGGTTGAATTACATGGCAAGTGAGATTATGTGCTTTTTTGAAGGACGGGCCCCTCTGATGCCAGTAATGCCCTGGTATGTCATGAGGATCCTTACCTCAAAAATGATGCTCTCCTCCATCAGTGTGTGCCTTGACGTGGCTTGTTTTTTCTGTCTGTATAATTACCTCTTCTCTGTCCCTGTGTCTGTCCCTCTACCATTTCCCCACTCTTTTTTCTAAAAGGTGGCATAGCATGAAGGAGAACATGCTGACATTAGACAGATGGGTTCCCAAGTCCCTACTATAAAGCTGTGGCCCTAATTTAGACAAGATGCTTAGCTCCTTTTAGCGTGTTTCCTTATATCTACAGTGATGATAGCCAATGGAGGGGGCGTGGCTGAGTTAGAGACTAGATACGGAAAGCACCTAGCATAGTGCCTAGCACATACGAGCTAATTAACGGTGGCTACGTTATTCTCTCTCTCTTCTGCCTTTTTTCTTAAATTCATTTCTTAAACTCATGCTTCTTCTTGTTCTCCTAACTTCTGAAACTACAGAGGTGAAGCCGTAGTGTTTAAAAAAAAAAAACTTTCCTTTTTTTAATACTTACAGTACAGAAGTGGATAAATATCAGAATTCTTTGATCACAGGTGTCAAACCCCTGGCTTAACAAGTAAAGAGAATCTCTCTAAAAACTAAAGTCTGTTAAACAAAACAGTAAAGGGCATCTTTTGGTTCATGTAACTAAGTAGTCTAGAGGTGAGCCTGGCGTAGGTGAAAGCTCTCCCCAGTGATTCAATGTCATCAACATTGTCTCTGCGTGGACATTCAAAGGGTCAGATTCCACACAGGGCCCTCTGACTTCAGGTTCTCCCTTTGCAGCCAGATGGCCACTCCCGCTCTAAACGACATGTGTGTGCTGTGTGTAGTTTATTTTTGCTTTATTGTACCTCAAATGCAAAGCAACGCATTAATCAGGGGCCTCAATTCATAGCACGTAGTCATCACCACTCAGTACAAAAACTCATTCCCTCACTTTATTATATACGATTCAGTTCCTCCTTCCTTCCTTAGTCCCCAGTCCCCCATATCTCATGGGTGCCCACTTAATATATGACCCTTGCCATCCATGTATGCTTCTAAAATAGTGTTATTTTGTGTGTATACACCTTTAATTCATACAAATGGTCTGGGGCTATAAATCTTGCTGTTTCCTCCTTTTCTCACTTTTCTTAGATTTGTCCATGTCGCTATGCTGTGTGTTGCTTATCTCTGCATGGTTTTCTATACTATATGTCCACCACAGTTTACAGAAATGTTTCTCCGGTGGTAGATACCTAGATTGCCTCCAATTTCTTATTGGCTACGGATAGTCTTCTGCGAGGTGCCTGTTCATCTCTTTTCATCATTCAATTGCATTTTATCTTTTTGTTGCAGATATTAATCTCTTACTAGGTTGAGATGTGTTTGATATTTTCATCTATAACCTCTCTTTTAACTTTGTCCATGACATCCTATGTTGAACAGAAAATCTTTATTTTTAATGGTCAAATTGATCCATTTTTCTACAGATACGTGTCAAGGGGTTTGCTAGGAGATACTTCCCTACCCTTGGGTCACAAAGATCTCCTCCTACACTTTCTTCTATTAACTTTATAGTTTTAAGTTGGATCTATAGAGGTATTGTTCATGCATTGATTTCTGGATACTCTACAACTGCTTTTATGAATGGCATGCTATTCTCCATTATACACTCTAATAGTGTATAATAGTGTAATCGTGTTCACTAGTATCAGGGAATGCTGCTGATTTCTGAAAGTTGAGTTTGTGTTCAACAACTTTGCTAAGGGGGTGCTTGGCTGGCTCAGTCAGTAGGGCGTATAATTCTTGATTTCTGGGTTGTAAATTCAAGCCCCATATTGGGTGTAGAGATTGCTTAAATAGATAGATGATAGATAGATAGATAGATAGATAGATAGATAGATAGATAGATAGATAAGTTAGGGGGAGGGGACAGTATAATTTCCTCTTCCACTTCTTTCACTTTTGTCTTATCTTAGATCATTAGACTGGTCCTTTAATACAATGTTAAAGAGTAGTGGTAAAAGCGACATCTTAAAAAAAAAAAGTGATATCTTTTTTCCTTATCTCAGTTTTCTCCGTAAGTGTGGTGTTTACTCTAAATTTTTCGTATATAGTTTATTTTTTTTAAAGATTTTATTTATTTATTTGACAGACAGAGATCACAAGTAGGCAGGCAGAGAGAGAGAGGAGGAAGCAGGCTCCCTGCTGAACAGAGAGCCCGATGCGGGGGATGGGATGAATAATGCTGCTATAAACATTTTTGTACCATAGTTCCCCTTATCCAAGTGGTATATGTTCCAAGACCCCCAGTGGATGCCTGAAACCATGGATGTACGGAGCCCTACATATACTATGTTCCTATACATACATACCGAAGATAAAGTTTAATTTATAAATTAGGCACAATAAGAGATTATCAATAATAACTAATAAAATAGAATAATTATAACAATATACTGTGATAGAAGTTATGTGAATGTGGTCTCTTCCTCTCAAAATATCTTTTTATATTGTACTCACCCTTGTAATGATATGAAACAATAAAATGCCTACATGATGAGATGAAGGGAGGTGAATGACATAGGCATTATAATGTAGCATTAGGCTACCACCCACCTTCTGATGCTGTCGGAAGGGAGACCATCTTCTTCCAAACCATGGCTGACCATAGGTAACTGAAATTGTGGATAAGGGGGACTACTGTACAAGTTTTTGTGTGGGTGTATGTTTTCACTTCTCCTAGGTGTGTACCTAGGTGTGGAACTGCTGGGCCATATGGAAACTCTGTTTAACTTTTGAGGAACCACCAAACTCTTTCCCACAGTAGCTGAAACAGTTTGCATTTCTACTAGCAATATAGAAGAGCTTAAATTTCTCTGTGTCCTTGCCAACACTTGTTATTTTCCATTTTTTTTATGAGAGCTATTGCAGTAGGTATAAAGTGATACTCATCCTCTTGATATGCATTTCCCTAGTGACTCATGGTGTTGAGTATATTTTCATGTGCTTATTAAGTACTTAGTATATTGGTATAGTAGATAGCTAAGTATATTAAGTATAAAAGTCCTACTTCAAGGAGAGTTTCCAAAGAGACTTTGTGCTGTAACCTTTCTAAGGCCTTGCATATGAATGAACTTACCATTTTTACCTCCTCACATTTATAGACTAGTTTAGCTGGATATAATATTCTAAGTTATTTTCCTTCAACACTTAGAAAATATAACTTGATTGCTTTTTTGTCTCCAGTGTTTGTTAGAAAAACTAGTGTCAATCAAATTTTTACTCTTTTGTGGACTATCTGCTCCTTCTCTCTAGCTTTTAGAATTTTGTTATTGTCTTTGGTGTTCTTGAATTTCACTATAATGTGTCAAAATTTAGTTTTGCCATATTTATTCTGTTTGGTGCTCCATGAGAGACCTATGTATTAGAATCTTTTTTGTCTTCAATTTCTGAAAGCTCTTATGATTTCTGTAAATATTTTCTTTCCTAAGTCTATTTTCTCTCTTTCTGGGACACATATTGTACAGATATTTACATTATCATCATCATCATCATCATCATCATCATCATCCTCATCATCTCTTCAATGTTCTTTCATATTCCCCATCTCTTTCCAGTACCTTCTGGGAAAATTCCTTGAGCTGATCTGGATCATTATGCATTTTTCAGCTATGGAGACATTCTTGTTTTTATACAATCTATCGGGTTTATTCACTGTTACATATATCATACCCGGTATTTCCATTTGGTTCTCTAGAGCTGCTTATATGTTATTATTGTCCTCCTATCTCAGGAAGGATCTTTACTATGCTTATTTTAAATTCTTGATTTGTTCCATTCTGGTTTGTCTAGTCCAGTTTGTTCCAGTTATTGTCTCTTTTGGTGTGACTGTGACTCTACTCCTCAAATATCTGATTATTTTCACTTGTGAGGTTGTTTTTTCCCAGGTTTATAAACAGCTTTCTTAGCTGGGAATGTATCCTAAGGGCAGAGGCCAAGGGTGGGGCCCTAGCATGTGCTTTTAAGAACCAGGCTGGGAGCCTCAGAGGGCATTTCCCAGGGCCAACTCCCAAGCACCAGAATCAGATCTTGACCCAAACTGTGGGTCCAGTGTTGTGGTTGTTGTTTTCCGCTAACTCGTTCACAGTGGCTTATCTTTGTATTCAGTGATTTTTTATTATATATCTCTGCACTTTGTAACTTCAGCTATGGGCATTCTCTGAGGCCTAGATTTAAAGTATGTCCCACTAAAGAGTATTTGAGTTTGCTTTTTCCTGGCTCCTAGGAACATTACCAACCGAGGACCATGCCAAACTAAGCATGAGCTTAAGGATTTCAGGGCCTCAGAGACAGGATGAATTTCAGCCACTAAAGCATGTGACGGGTTATTGCTTTTGGTTAGGAACTCTTAAAGAAGGTTCTCCAGCCTGCTAGCCCACCCTGAGCTGAGATTAAGACAGAAAGGTCTCTGGGTGCCTGCCTGACTCAGTCGGTAGAGCATGTGACTCTCAATCGCAGGGTTGTGAGTTTGAGCCCCATGTTGGGTGAGTGTAGAGATTACTTAAAAAATAAAATCTTGGGGCGCCTGGGTGGCTCAGTGGGTTTTAAAGCCTCTGCCTTTGGCTCAGGTCATGATCCCAGGGTCCTGGGATCGAGCCCCACATAGAGCTCTCTGCTCAACGGGGAGCCTGCTTCCCTTCCTCTCTCTCTGCCTGCCTCTCTGCCTACTACTTGTGATTTCTGTCTGTCAAATAAATAAATAAAATCTTCAAAAAAAAAAACAAAAAACAGAAACAGAAAAGTCTCTTCTTAGTGAGATCAGGGGGATATTTTTTTCATTCCCACCAATGAGGTCAACTTTGGGGGTTCCATCATTTTGTAAGAGTTTTTTAATAGTTCTTTTTTAAAAATATTTATTTATTAGAGAGAGAGAGAGTGCGAGCAGAAGCAGAGGGAGGAGTCAGGGGGAAGGGTTGGGGGCGGGGCATGGGGAGAGGCAGGCTCCCCACTGAGCAGGGAGCCTCACCCAGGACTCCATCCCTGGACCCTGGGATCATGACCTGAGCCAAACGCTTAACCAGCTAAGCCACCTAGGTGCTCCGATTTTTAAGACTTTTTGGTCCGTCCTTCCCCATGCTAGTCTTAGGCCTTCCTTGCTTCTGATGGCCTATGGCAAATTGAAATCCAGACTGTAGGCCACCAGGGAAACCACAGATCTCTTCAGGGCAAATGCTGCACCATGTTCACTCTCCTGCTCCTCTTCCTTTGCCATCTCTGGCTATTCTGGCTCCGTTTCCCTCAGCTCTGTCACGCTTTGAAAAAGTGGTTTCTGTGTGCGTGTGTGTATTTGTTAAAATCTCACCCAGCGCTTCTGGTGTTTTATAATGAGAGAAGTCTCTGCACATCTCATCTTTCATAATGTCAACAACAAAATCCTATAACCATTTTGCATAAAATAGTTTATGTGTAAATATGTACGATGTACATATTAATATTTAATATAAAATTACATGTGTTCTTTAGTATTTAATTCTCTATTAACTGTGCATTCACAGCCCAGTTCATAAGTCAGGCGGTTGTCTGTCACCCCCAGGGCAGCAGGTGTCCTGAGGAAAGGACAGGAGTTCCCTGAGGAGGAGGGGTTGACCATAGCAACTTCAACTTACTAAAATGGGACTCTTTCTGTGTCAGTTTCACCAGAAACCCCCAAGGCTGAGAACAAAACAGTAGGCGCCAAGTCTGTCCACATTCTAAAGCGAGGAGGAGCTAGGTCACCGATGCTGCCCGCGCTGAGAGACCGTGAAATGGATCCTGGGAAGCACCAGCTCACCCGTAGCTCACTGCCGGGAAGGATTAGCTCGGCATCCACCCCAGGAGATGTAAGAGAACGTGAGAGGATTTCTGTGGACGTCCCTGTCAGTATGCTGGAGGTTTCCCGAAGTCTCCCCAACCAGGAGAGGGTGGGGCAGCTTCCTCTTTGCCTCGTGCCAAACGAGGGGGCACTTCAAGAAGACCCGTGTGAAGAGCTTGACACATCCTGTGGAGTCCGAGGGACCCAGGGACCGGTGTCTGACTCCCTCCTGAGAGCCCGAAGACGACCCGTCGGGTGGCCAGCTCCTTGAGAAGACAAGCCTGGGTTCAGAATGGAATGGCTTGCACGCCCAAAGCTCCTGAGTTCCTGTGGGCCTGATGTGGTTCTCAAGGGAGGAGTGAGATTTGCTCATTTTAAGAAGGAATCCAGCTGAAGGGAACCTCTGGAGGCTTGCGATGGACATCAGTGGCGGGGAGCCTGGGGTAGGAATCCGAGTAACTAGAGAAGGCGTGGCCTACTGGGGAACGGCAGCTGAGAGATCACGGGGATGCGCAGAGTCTGGAGACCCAGGAGGAAGCACGTGTGAGGAAAGCTCCTCCCAGAGGACACCAGCACCAGATGACAGGTCTGCCACTTGAGTAGGGAGAGCAGGCCCAGAACAGCCGTCGCTGGGAAGAGGAAGTGCGTGTGACAAATCAGAACGGCGCTGACCTTGACCCCCGTCCTCCCTCAGATGGCCATGCTGGGCAAGGGGAGAAGTTGGAAATTAACTGACATTTGAAGTTTTAATAGATGACTGGATGAGATTTGCCAATGCCCAGGAAGAGAGGCTATTTCTGAAACGACGAGGGGAGGCTGGAAATTCTTCAACCTGTTTGTTACTTTGCAGAGACTGGAAAAGCCGGAGCGGTCATCCAGGCAGAAGGAAAAAAACAAAGCATCACAGCAGGGTTGTAAGGGCACTCGTGAGAGCAGAAAGTGGCTTTCCCTTGACCCCTAACAAGTCTAGCTCGTTCCACAGACAGGCTGCGTGTGAGGAGTGAAGAGCAGGTCAGGGAGATGGAGAAGCTGGCCGTGTGCTCCACCCTTTTTGGCCCATGGCAGCCTCAGCCGACGACGGGGAGAAGTTCTACTGGGTGAAGTTTGGAATTTTAATGTCCTACGGCCTGGATTTTCTTAAAACCAAAGAAAAAGGGCTAATCGTCCTGTTAGCTCTTGGAATAGCTGCGTGAACCATCACAATTTCATGCTGGCGAGGAGGAATTCCGCCAGGAGGTTTGCGAGCCATGGTGGGGAGAGGAATAGATCGTTGCTCTCTGCCTGTGTCTAGCAGGTCAGCTTGCTTGTTCATAGTCCCATTTACTTCTATTATAATGTATTGCAGTTTATAGGCTACAGGAGGTGATTGGTTAGGTTAACTTGATGAAAAGTAATACCTTTCAACAGATGAAATTACTATGTAATGCCAAGTAGCCGCGAAAACCCTGTAAACTGCTAAGAGACAGTGATCATCTTGTTGGGAAGTATTCGCAGGAGTTTTACAACTGAAAAATTAATTGCTATTTTTCTTTTACAAGAGAGTCAAGTGTTTCTTAATTGCCTTCCTCTTCTGTGAGGATGAGAGACGATCAGGGGGACGCTCCTGCGGGGTCCACAGTCTTTTGTCAGCCAGCATTCATCCCCGCAACCGTGGCTGCTGCTCTCGCTCTCCGTGGTCCAGGGACCAGAATTACGGAAATGACGCCTCCCAGACTCCTTCGCCTTCAAGGTTCTGGATGCACTTTCTTTCTGCCAGTGTATGCAGGTGAGATTTTTGTAGGTGGGAGGAAAAAGTGGTATTACTTTTTTCTTTGGCAGCACCTAGCAAAATGGGTAGGTCATGGTAGACTTCAAGTTCTCCCCTAGGGTCTAGGTGATCTGTGCGCCCTCACGTTGGTAACTAGGCACAGATCTGATCAACAGTGGGGGTTCCTTGCATTTTTCTGAACTGGGTGACCACCCCAACCTCCTTGTAACTGCTTAGACCTGCTGAACCTTGGTGGCAACTTCCCCAACCTCGTCCAGTCCTTCTAAACATATCCTAAGCTTCTTAATGCCCTGTTTGCTTGAAAGGTCTGCAGCGGGCTCTCTCTTGCTGATGGACCCCTGATGGTCATAGCGTCTAGTAGATGGTATTGTGAAGGAAATGAACATGCTGAATGGGTCCCTTAAGTTAGAAGTCATTTTTTAAAGCTACAAAGGAGGCATTAACTGCTTTTTTTTTTTAAACTTATGTGATAGAGAGAAACTTGAAAATTGGTCTTTAGAAATACTTATCACTATGTGATTCTGTTGCCCAAAATGATGTGTTAAACCAACATTTTCAAAATACGGAAAAGTACTGAATTACATTGTTTTCACTAAAATAAACACTACTCTTTCTTTGCTGAGAGAACATAGGACTTTTTTTTTTACTGTTAGTAAATAAAATAAAAATATTTTCTAAATGTTGTGTATTTCATTTTTAAAAACAGCCTTTTAATTCTATTTTGTGCATATTTTTAGTGTATGTACTATATATTTCAGTAATGCATGTATATAGTTTAAAAATAAATGCAAACACTTATGGGGGAGATGCAAGATTTTTACCACTGGCCACATAATCAAAAAAGTTTAGGGGGGGCATCTGGCTGGCTCAGACAGTGAGCTCAAGCCCCATGTTGGGTGTAGAGTTTAAATGAGTAAATAATAAAATTGTCCTCATTAAAAAATGAGAAATCACCGCTTTCAGACACATATCTAGAGTATCACAAGGGATGGAACTAGTGCCTTCACGTGTATATTCTCTTAGATACGCCCTCTTTCATGAGTCCTGGCGCTTTCCCACCAAAAACTCCCCCAGATTCCCATGTGACTGGCCAGGTCGCCAAGTAACTGCTGTAGTTGCAGAGTTCAGACTGAATCCTCTGGGTCTGTTCCCACAGTTTCACTGGGCATAGAACACTTGTCCCAGAACAACTCCTCTTCCCTTACGGAGCTTGAAGGACAGAATGGTGGCCTCGTGATTGTTGGGAGAATGGAGACTGGGTCTCTCTACTTAAATGTACGGGCACTGTCCCACCCTCACATATGCACACACACAAGCTCAAGACACTGGAGCCTTCCATCAGCTGGGTCTCTGCCCAAATGCCACCAAATCGGCAAGGACATCCCCGAACATATATGAAGCAGCAGGTTGCAATCTGCTGCCCCGAGCTTTCCTTTTCTCCATAGCACTCACCACCGGTTGATAAATTTGATGTTTGATCTGATTACTGTCTGTCTTTCTAAATGGAAACTTCACGAGTATAGAAGTTTCACTTTTGTTTGCTTTTGCTTCCCTAGCATCTAGAAGAGTGCTTGACTCCCAGCAGATGCTTAATAAAAATTCACCGAGTGATCAAATAGTTGCTTTCCCAACCACCCTTGACCAAAACCTAGGAATAGGAGCCAGACCATGCTAATGAGAAGTCCTCACCCAGAATGTGGCGCTTAGGTAAAGACGTTATCTGTTGTAGGCCAAGTAAAAGCACAGAAACCACAGGCTATATAGTCAGTGTCCTGGAGCAGCAGCTCTGGTGTCCTGGCGCCCAGCTCATATCCACCGTCCTTGTGTCCGACTTGCAAGCTATTAGCAGTTGTTTTCACTGGATTGGATGGGAAGCAGGATTCTGGGTGAGATCTTTGTCTGTGTGGCTTCTAAGGCTGGTCTCCGCCTTATCAGGAAATTCTGAAAATTACCCTGCATCTTTTTAATAAAAATCCATTTTCTGCTATAACTTAAAAAATATATTTTTAAAAATACACTTTGGTGTTAGATTGCCTGGAGCCAAACACCAGCTTTCCACAGACGGTTGATCATGCTGACTAAACCATGAAACTATTCTGAGATTGTTCCCACATTTGTAAGTGGGTAAAATGAGATATTACCTCAGAGGGTTGTGGTGAAGGTCAAGTGAGACATTGCCTGTGAAGTGCTCCGGGACGTCATCGTTCACACACTTGCGATCCTAGGTTATATAAGGCCAACAGAAGGGTTTTATTTGATAAACTGTTTTTTAACATGATCACTAACATTTAAGAGTTAGGGCATTTCATAAAAATGCTGGATTTACAATGATTGAAAAGTTAGTGGCTCTGGCAACACTGGCAACACTTTGCTACTTTGCAACAGAGATCGAGCTGGAAAGCAGCTAGCTCCTTTGCAGGACGTAGGAACCCACCTGGCCAGATTTACTTTTGTATTACCCGCCTGGTCTCTGCTGTAGGGTTTTGAGTTTGTAGCCTTGCAATTAGGAACCTAAAGACCTTCCAAAGCTGCAAAATTGAGAAATTTCGCTTAATTGTTCCCACAAAATTTTTCAGACCGATTTGCTGTTTTATTGTTGCAGAGTAATTTCAAAACTTAGTGGAATCATTCCAAACAACAGCCGTCTTATCACCTTTAATGATTCTTGGAGTTAACTGGGCTTAGCTGGGCAATTCTCTGCTCTACCTGGCAGAGACTATGGTCTTCTCCAAGTGCCGCTGGATTAGGACATTCAAGATGGTTTACACATGCCTTTCTTGGGGTGTCTGGGTGGCTCAGTTGGTTAAACAACTGCTTTTGGCTCAGGTCATGATCCTGGAGTCCCGGGATTCAGTCCCACATCAGGTTCCTTGCTTGGCAGGGAGTATGCTTCTCTCTCTGACCCTCCCCCTTCTCATGTGGGCTCGCTCTCGCTCTCTCTCAAATAAATAAAATCTAAAACAAAAACAAAAAACTCAGCAGGGAGCTCACTTGCTGCTATCTCAGTACTCCTCCACAGGCGTTGGGGATTTCACAGCCTGGTAGCTAGATAAGACGCAGAAGTGAAGGTTTCGAGTTTTAAGGCCTGGTCTTGGATAGATGGCCTAGAATATCACTTCTGTTGTATTCTGTTGGTCAAAGCTCATCAGAAGGCCAGCTCAGATTCAAGAAGGGGAGGGGTGGGTGGGATGGGAAATAAGCTTCACCTCTTTTTTTTAAACTGGTGAAAAAAAATTTTTTTGTTTTTAGATTTTATCTGTTTATTTGTCAGAGAGAGTGCGAGCACACAAGTAGGGGGAGCAGCAGCCAGAAGGAGAAGGCTTGCAGGGAGCCTAATGAGGAGCAGGGAGCCCAATGCAGGACTCAATCCCAGGAGATCATGATCTGAGCAGAAGGCAGACACTTATCCCACTGAGCCACCCAGGCATCCCAAGCTTCACCTCTTGATGTAAGGAGCAAGTTATGTATAAAAAGAGAAGACTCTTGGAAGCCCATCTTTGGAGGCTAGTGGCTACATATAGCTAACATTTCATGATTATTTACTCTTTGTGTAAGAATGGCTTAGAGCAGAAGAAAAGAGTCTCTTGGCCATTTAGTAAAAAGGAATTCAGAATTAGTAATTACTCTGTACCACAACATATAAAGTTATAGAAGGCCTATTTCCAATAAATTCTCCCACTTCCTCAGAGCTGGCGTAAATTTGCTATATCTTAGAAAGCTGGTTAAACAAATTTATAGTTAAATAACAAAAATTCAGCTGACTAAATTTGAAAGATTTAATTGGCTTTATTGATCAAGTCATGAAACAGAGGGTTACAGAAAAGGAAAGGCTTTTTAAAGACAGAAATCGTTACAAAAAGGGAATTATTAGCTAAGAATCCATTGTTTTAAGCAATGCTGCCTTCCTGAGGGGAACGGAAGGAGTCTATCAATTTCCTAGCGCTGACCAGTAAATTTCCATACTGACTGGTTATAGGTTCTTTTCTTTCTTTAAAGAAACCTATAGGCTATAGGTTTCTTTTCTTTTTTTTAAATTTTATTTTATTTAACAGAGAGAGAGATCACAAGTAGGCAGAGAGCTAGGCAGAGAGAGAGAGAGAGAGAGAGAGAGAGAGAGGAAGCAGGCTTCCCGCTGAGAAGAGAGCCTGATGGGGGCTTGATCCAAAGACCCTGAGATCATGACCTGAGACAAAGGCAGAGGCTTAACCCACTGAGCCACCCAGATGCCCCATAGGTTCAATTTCTGAGGGTTTCTGACTGCAGTCAGGTTAGGTGTTAATTCTTGGTTTACTGGCTTGGGGCCTTAATCTAAGTGAGGCCATTTTCAGCCTGTGGTTTTCTAGAATAACTGATAACATTCTCCCCAAACCCTAATTCATTCATATTAAGTCATTCTAGTCAGGTCTCCTCTAATGTTCATGCTGTAAGTGTCAGGATTCTAGCCGGATTATGAACTGTTTCCTCGAAATTGGCCACAGCTAAATCTGGTGAACCCTGACAGGGACCCAAGAGGAGGGAGCTGTTAAAAGTGGGAATTCATGGGCGCCTGGGTGGCTTAGTGGGTTGAGCGGTTGCTTTGGGCTCCTGTCATATCTCAGGGGCCTGGGATCAACCCTCCCCAGTCAGGCTTCCTGCTCAGCGGGGAGCCTGCTTCTCCCTCTTCCTCTGCCCCTTCCCTCATGCTCTCTCTCAAACGAATGAATAAAATCTTGGAAAAGGAAGGTTGGGGGGGGGGGTGGGACTTCAGGAATCTGAGCAGTTGCTTCCTGGCTCACGGAGCGGAGCCACGACGGAGCGGAGACACAGGTATCCTATTTGTAAAAAGTACGATTAACACGTAATCTAGGGAACCTCCAGGAGCTCAGAGGTGAAATGAATCGTTTTAACTTTACCATATTACCCACAAAGGCCTAGAGCAGCTCCTGACCTAGACTTGTCGAGGAAAACTGGAAGCCCAGAAGATAAATAGGAATGTTAACACAAAACGGTTCAACCTCAGGCGGAGGAAGTAACAGGAATGGAGAAGACAACGAGAGAAGTTGGGGCACCAGGCGCAAAGGGTGTGAGGAAATGAGGAGAGATGACGGTTACGACACAGGCAAGGGTCCAAAAGTTTCAGGGGCAAGAGGGAGCCACAGCGAGATTTTAAAAGAGGAGTTAAGGTCGCTGATGAGAGGTGACTTGTCCAAACTGCACAATTAGGACGACAGCCAGGAAAAGAGGTTCTAATTATTTCTAATTAGCTAATTTCCAGTGAATTAATAAATCCCCGCTGTCCCACGTTTAGCTTCCACCCGGCAATTCAAAACGTAACGCACACGTCCCCCACTCGCCAATGGCTTTGCGGAAATGGCCTCAGCGCTTCAACCGGAAACAGAAAGTGACCGATGCGGACGCCACCTAACGGCGGGTTGGGGGCAAGCTAAATCCGGAAAGCCGCAACACCGGAAGGGGCCGCCTGTTTCCGGTAAAAATCCGACTAGGGAGAAGCTCAGAGGGCGAGTCCCCGAGGTTCGACCAGTGTACCCAGCGCGCTCTGCTCCGCGACATCGCTTGCCCACTTTTGCGCAGGCGCGGGGGTACAGGGCAGGCAAAAGCGTACGCAAAACCGTGCGCGCGCCCGTTCTCCGTCCGGCGCAGCGGTGCTGTTTCGAGGGTAAAGCCTTTGGAGCTGGAACGCGGGCTCCTGTTCGCCGAACTACAACTCCCAGCATGCCTCACCCCCTCATGTTGGTACTAGGTGTGGTGTCTGAGGATAGGTTAAAAGGCGACCTAAATGACGATGACGTACCAAAGAGGAAAAAGAATTGAATACGTTGCTGGAGCGACTCGTTCACAGAAGCCCCAGTGGCCTAATGGATAAGGCATTGGCCTCCTAAGCCAGGGATTGTGGGTTCGAGTCCCATCTGGGGTGGTTGGCTTTTTCGTCCTCAAAATGATTTTTAGCCGTTTTTAGAGAACTACACCGAAATATGCTAACTTAATTTTACTTTTTTAAAAATGGGAAGGATATGTGTGATTTTCCTAGGCGATGGGCTACAGTTTGAGAGAATAAGAATACTCCATTTCCTTCTTCCGAGTCGTATAGTGCCGTAAGATTTCTAGGAAGTCAGTACTTTGAATTCTGCTATCCCCTCTAGGTACCAAAATGAATCTTTCGTGTTCTGTTTCAAATCAACACCCACTCCCACCAGGCGCACTTATTCTCGAGACTCAGCGGTCAGCTAATGACGTTTTAAATGACGCAGTCAGCAAAGAACCTTTCCCCTAGCCCAGCCTTTCTCACTTTTTCTTAAGGACCTGGTGAGTCAGTTAAACTCGGCTTTCGTTTGCTTCTCCCTAACTTCTTAGGGTGCTGCTCGGTGTTTGATTAGTAAGGCCCCGCAGAGAAGGGAAGTGAGATATTCCACTACTCTGCGTTCGCTGGGGGGACCCAGTAGTCTGCGTCCGATTGTACCATTTAGCGGCTGAGCTGGGGGGGGGAGGGAGTTAGAGGGGGTGTAGGGCGCCATTGGGCACCACGCTCCGAAGACGGGAAAATGGCGGCCCTAGGTTCCCCAGCGCGCACTTTACGAGGTCTTCTACGGGAATTGCGGTACATGAACGAGGCCACGGGCCGACCCTATCGCGACACCGCGGCCTATCGGTACCTCGTGAAAGCTTTCCGTGCACATCGGGTACGGAAGCTTGAGTCGGGTTTTCCAGCGTCCCTTCCACCGGGGGTGGGGGTCGGGGTGGGTGGGGAATATGGGCAGGGATTGGGAGCCCTGGGGCTCGGCGCCTGCATTTCCTGTGAGCGACCCTCCCACCCAGCCCTGGTTCTGGCTAAACAAATCCAGGCCCTAGGCCCCGGTCTCCCAGGAACTAACTAAGGACCAACAGGACAGGAAAGTCGGGATGGAGGCGTCCCGAGGATTTTATTGGCTGGTCTTCTGCAGGTGCGGAGAAGAAAGATCAGTGAAGTCGAAGAGATGGGGGAAAAGAAGAGATGTACTTGGAGAGTGTAGGGTCACTAGCTACAGCGTTTATCCACCACTCTCCTCGCCCATCCTCTAGTAGTTATTCTGGAAAACAGTGTTTGATGCAGAAAAGAGAACTGTAATAAGATGAGAAATATTAAGAACTTGGCAGACACTGTGTTGTATCTCATACCCCATTTAAGGAAATGGTGCCTTGCAGAGCTGAACTAGAAACCTGTCATGAGATTGTGCTGTCCCAACATGAACGTGATTATCTGACCGGATCCATTTATTTCCTTACATAGCAGATAAATTTGAACATATGGGAAACCATCCTTGGGAAATTCCTTTGTGAAACCCACACTCCGTATTCCCCTTAGGCAAGAGCAGGTGGAAGCGGTTTTATTCTCCAAGTGGGACAACTGAGGCTCAGGGACACTGACCTGTGAGAGGAAATGCGTAGGAACAGCTAGAACCTCCATTCACAGGGTTCTTCCATTTACTTGTTGCCTGTGGAGATCGGGCTTCGAAGGAAGTTGAAAGGAATGTCTGAAAGATGGGTTAGAGAATCACTTTGGGCTGTAGGGTAGGAAGCTCACTGTCATTTGAACAATGTGGGAAAAAGGAGAACCAGCATCTTGCTCAGTCTTTGAGCCATGGAAGTAGATTGCAATATTTTAGAACTAAAATTCAGAAATTAAAAATGTGTATATATTTGAGTAAACTCTATGCCCAACATGGGGCTAAAATTCAAAATTTTCCTTTTTCTTAAGATTTATTAGAGAGGGGGCAAGTGGAAGAGGGAGAGAGCAAGAGTCTCAAGCAAACTCCACGCTAAGTGCGGAGCTGCCATGGGGCTTGATCCCAGGACCCGGATACCATGACCTGAGCTGAAAAATGAAGTGTAATGCCTAGCTTATTGAGCCACCCAGTCACCTCTAAAATTCAGAAATTTTTACAAGGCCAAAATGGTAGGGACTTTAGGAACTTGACTAAAATTATGAATAAGATGTACATGAATCCTGTCTTTTAAGACAAAGCTCGCAGTCCAACTGAGCCTTATGGCAAAACACTTAATGAACAATAGGAGGTCCTCCTGTAAAGAAGTAGTAGGATTTCAGGAGGAAAGTCAAGGGTGGGGTTGCGGGGCAGAAGGAGAGAGAGAGGAGAGAGAGAAGCAGACTCCTCACTGAGCAGGGAGCGGGATGCAGGACTTGATCCCAGGACCTTGGGATCATGACCTGAGCTGAAGTGGATGTTTAACTGCCTGAGCCACCCAGGCACCATCATTCTAAGATTTTTAAGGTGACATGATTATAGTTGTACTTTCTGGAGGCAACATTATTGCCCTTGAGAGAGGCTTGGTAATGGCTCTCAAATTCCTTGGAAATGTGCTACAAATTCCGGAAACACCATTCTGTGGAATACATATGAGGCTATGGGGAATGCTTTCTGTTTCTGCTGGCTCAGAGCTAACTCAGTAACCATCTATGCCCATTTTCTTTATCTTTTCTTAAACTGAAGGGGTTCATTTAGGGGAGAACCTCTGCTTTCTCCTTAGAGAAAATACAGTTTTCTTTTGCTTTTTTTTTTTTTTTTTTAAAGATTTAATTATTTGAGAGAGAGCGAGACGGGACAAGCAGGAGAGAGAGAGGGCGTTCTCAAGCGACCTCCGCACAGAGCAGCACTCTGTCCCAGGACTCTGAGATCATGACCTGAGCTGAAACCAAGAGTCGGATGCTTAACCGACTGAACCACGTAGGCGCCCTGAGTTTTCTTTTTCATTTGCTCTTTTTTGGTCTTTTTTTTAGTCACTTACTAAGTATACTTTTTTTTTAAAAAAGATTTTTAAAAATTTATTTTTGAGAGAGAGAAGGCTCCCCACAGAGCAGGGAGCCCGATGCAGGACTCGATCCGAGGACCCTGGGATCATGATCTGGGCTGAAGGCAGACACTCAACCGACTGAGCCCCCTGGGCATCCCACTTTCTGTCTATATTGTTGACCCTTCTCTCCTCACTCATGATTCAAGCTCAGCTGAATCAGAATCTGTATTCTCCTACACTAGTGCGGAATTGCTGTTTCAAACCCTGTCAGTTGGGCTTATATAGTAGGCCTGGATGTTGCCATTTGTTGATGTTTGACATTGGTATTGGTTGCTCATAAATCTTTAAGTATAAAAAGTCAAATGATGAGGGGCGCCTGGGTGGCTCAGTGGATTAAGCCGCTGCCTTCGGCTCAGGTCATGATCTCAGGGTCCTGGGATCGAGCCCCGCATCGGGCTCTCTGCTCTGCAGGGAGCCTGCTTCCTCCTCTCTCTCTCTGCCTGCCTCTCTGCCTACTTGTGATCTCTCTCTCTGTCAAATAAATAAAATCTTTAAAAAAAAAAAAAGTCGAATGATGAAAGACGAATTCTTTTTTCGAGCAGTTTGAGTGCCATTTTCCCATATGTGATCTGCACGTCTTTGTGTGGGCTCTTCAGATCTTAAACCACACTTTCTAATTTTCAGATTCTAACTCTACATATTCCAATAAACGTGAAAGAAAGGGGTTTGCCTGGACGCTGGTGCCCAGAGATTAATCTGCAGTTAGATGTACACAGGCCTCAAGTCACTTGAAGCCGTGCACACATGTGTTTCACCTTTCCTGCCCTCTGCTCACAACCTCAGAACACAAAACTAGTCAAGTAAAGGACAGTGTACTAAATCGAGATTAATTATGAAGACGAGAAAACAAGGTTCGAAGTCATTGGGGACTTCCGAAAGGATATAGTTTCCAGCTACTTAACGGTCATCAGAGTCTGGATTTGGCAGATGGATAATTATATAGAAAGTATAATTAAGGGGCGCCTGGGTGGCGTAGTGGGTTAAAGCCTCTGCCTTTGGCTCAGGTCATGATCCCAGGGTCCTGGGATCGAGCCCCAAGTCGGGCTCTGCTTGGTGGGGAGCCTGCTTCCTCCTCTCTCTCTGCCTGCCTCTCTGCCTACTTGTGATCTCTGTCAAGTAAATAAATAAAATCTTTAAAAAAAAGAATAATACAAATAAATGCATATTACTTTTATTTTTCTTTTAAAGATTTTATTTATTTGACAGGGATCACAAGTAGGCAGAGAGGCAGGCAGAGAGAGAGAGGAGGAAGCAGGCTCCCTGCTGAGCAGAGAGCCCGATGCAGGGCTCCATCCCAGGACCCTGGGATCATGACTTGAGCTGAAGGCAGAGGCTTTAAACCACTGCGCCACCCAGGTGCCCCGCATATTACTTTTATATATAAAACGTTCATTTTGTTACTGTTGAGGACAAAGCTATTATTTCCAGACAAAATGGTGTTACTTTTCAGTGAAATGAAAGACCTATACTACATTAACCAAAGTCAGAAATAATAAAAAGCAGACTTTCATTTGAAGGGGAGGAAGTTCTATATTTTATTCCTTAGGTGACATTAATGATTACAGTTCCCCATCTCAGCCAGTAGCCAACCATTGAAGCCTCTCTGGGCTTTAGTTTCCTTTATTTGTAAAACATTTGCAAGACAAGGGAGTTGAAATAACTTTTGGGGGGTATTAAAATCTGAGGACGCTCAAACTCTTCAGGGCTATTCCTTGTAAAATTCCTCTTCAATTAATTGGAGGTCAGCTTTCTCAATCAACTACAGGGTGTCTCTACATATGTAATTAGTATACACATACACATGTTTATATTTCCTCTCTGCATTTACTTACACTCCAGAGAATGCTTAAGAAATCTTCATGGTCATGTATCTTGGCTGGGCTGCTAATAATCTGTGACCTTACTACTTTCTAGGTTACCAGTGAGAAGCTGTGCAGAGCCCAACATGAGCTTCATTTCCAAGCCGCCACCTATCTCTGTCTCCTACGCAGCATTCGAGAACACGTGGCCCTTCATCAGGAATTTCATGGCAAGGGTGAGCGCTCAGTGGAGGAGTCCGCTGGCTTAGTGGGTCTCAAGTTACCCCAGCAGCCTGGAGGGAAGGGCTGGGAGCCGTGAGAATGGAGAGAGTCCTTGGACGCTGCCATCATACAAGAATTTAATCATCCTTCAATATGTATTTATCATTAAATTTTTGTTTAAGTTTAGGGTTTTTCTCTGTAATCTTGTTGACCGAGTGTTTCTTAGGGAGGTTTCATCCTTTCAGTGAATTTACTGAACTTCTTGTATTAGGCTGATTGATGCTTCTGATCTACTTTTAAAACTATTATTTTTATTTTCAAAGTATACAAACTTACTGTTTTAAGTAACTCAAATGGTACAGAATATAAAATAAAAGGTGTCGTTTTTCTTATCCCTTGTCCCTACCCTGTTGCATCCCCATTACCAGGTAGAAACTGTTGCAAACAGTTTGGTGTGTATCTTTCCAGATATTTCCTATATACGAGCATACAATTATATACGTACGTGCATACATACATATATACTTTATTTAAAAATACACAAATATGGTATGTTTAAGGTCCCGACAGAAAGGAGTAACAGATAGGGTTACTGCAGGGAGTTAAGGAAGGGGTATAGAAAAATGTGGGCTGAATTACAGTCCACAAGTTGGGAAGCCTCCAGGGGCTAGCACCGTCTGGGGACTATCACCTCCACAGGGTGCCAGAATCGACCCTTGTCAGTCTAGGAAGATGGCCACCACTCAGGCCGCAGGGGGGAAGTCTACAGAGAGGGAGATGGAGTGAGCGTACTGACTTCTGCCTTCTAATCTGTGAAATTGCTCTTCCTCTTGAATTGTCTGTCAGCGTGAAAGGCTCCACCATGCCCTTGGCTGACCACGTAAAAGCTGACTTCATTCTGTATTCCTGTCTCCTTCCTCTCCATATCTAATCAGCAATTTCTGCTTCTGCAGTGTTCTACTATCCTTTGCCCCGCCAGTCCTCATTGCCTCTCTTCTAGTTCAAGCACTGATCATCTTTTGGCTGAACTACTAAACTATTCCCCTTAATTTTCTCTTTGCTTCTAACATCCTCAAACAGAAATTACTCTTCCTGTGAATCAGCAGCAGTCTTTGTGCCCACTTCGTGGTCCATGTCAGTTTCTCGTAGGCATGTCTTACAACTTCTTTTTCCCTGGACTGCAGGCTGCTAAAGAATAAGGACCATGTCTCATTCATCCCTGTGGTCTCCAAAGCACCTTCCACAGTGGCTGTACACGTAGCATTATTCAGTATTTTGAATACATGGCTCAGTGAGTACTACTTACACAGAGGTGTCCAATCTGAACGGATCTATTCATAAAGCAATTCAAAACACCATACGAGATGAACACGAAAACAGCAGTATTAAGAGGTCAAACAAGCATTTGTTCAATTAATGGATCAAAAAGATAGAAATACTTAACATTTTTTCCCTTGCTTTCTTTCATGGGCATGAGTATGATATTATATGAAGATGTTTTACTTTGGTAAAATGAAGAAAGCAAGAGGATTAGAGTAGGTTGATGCTTTGATTTCCTTTATTTATTTTTATTTTTTTAAAAGATTTTATTTATTTATTTGACAGGCAGAGATCGCAGGTAGGCAGAGAGGCAGGCAGAGGGGGCTGGAGGGAAGCAGGCTCCCTGCTGAGCAGAGAGCCCGATGCGGGGCTTGACCCCAGGACCCTGAGATCATGACCTGAGCCAAGGCAGAGGCTTTAACCCACTGAGCCACACAGGTGTGCCAGATTTCCTTTATTGTTACAATATTGTATATACAATAGAGATTTGAGGCAAAATAGCCTAACCGGCATAAGATATCATGGGTCTGAAGTAACAGAGACCTAGATTTTAATCCACTTCTATAATTTCCCAGCTATATTATTGTGGGCAGGTTAGTTCACATGAGCTTATTTGCTCTTCTATAAAATGGGAATGCCAACAAGGTGGTTGTAATAAATAGATAAAGAAAATCTTACTATTTTAATCATTTTACCTCATTTATTAATCTTACTCATTCTTTTATCATGAACCCTTAAACCCTATTGCCATCTGCCTTCTGGGTTATAGACAGGTTTTATTGTTTTGTTCTTATAGTTTAAATAATTTGCTCAAACCATTTTTATTCATATATATTCAAACCCGTGCCTCTTATGAATGGACTTACCAAAAAGAATTAGCTGAACTCAGTTTTAGATATACAAGGAAATGATTGGGGCACTTGGGCAGCTCAGTCATTAAGCATCTGCCTTTGGCTCAGGTCATGATCCCTGGGCCCTGGGATCAAGCCCCACATTGGGCTCCCTGCTCAGCAGGAAGCCTGCTTCTCCCTCTCCCACTCCCCCTGCTTGTATTCCCTCTCTTGCAGTCTCTGTCATATAAATAAATTAATTAAAAAAAAAGAAATAGAAGGAAATGATTTTGGAACATCAACTATTAAAGATAAACTTTCTATACTGGGAAGTTCTGAGAACTGAGGTTTTGGCACTGTGTTAACTTACTATTTTTTTTTTTTTTTAATCCATTTTAGAGGACACATGTGAGCGAGAGGGGAGAGGGGAGGAGGGAGAGAGACTCTCAAGCAGGCTTCACACCCAGCGGAGCCTGACAGGCACCTGAGACCATGACCTGGGCTGAACCCAAAAGTCGGATGCCCAACCAACTGAGCTACCCAGGCACCCCTGCTATCGTTTTTGATGTGGCACATGCTTTATCACATTCCTTCATTTGCTGTCTCTTTACCCTCTCTCCTTTGACTTCAGCTACTTCCTCTTGCTTAATTATAGTAGCATTTAAACAGGCTCAAGGTGGGGCACCTGGGTGGCTCAGTGGGTTAAGTCTCTGCCTTCGGCTCAGGTCATAATCACAGGGTCCTGGGATAGAGCCCTGCATAGGACTCTCCGCTCAGTGATAAGCCTGCCTTCCCCTCTCTCTCTGCCTGCCTCTCTGCCTACTTGTGATCTCTGTCAAATAAATAAATAAAATCTTAAAAAAAAGTTAACTGGCTCAAGGCTCTTCCATCTGAAAACACTCAATCACAGGGCGCCTCAGTCCCTCATGCTCAGAGCAGAGAGAGTCTGAGTTTCTCTTTCCTTCACCTTCTGCCTCTCCCCACCATGTTCTTTCTCTCTGGAATAAATCCTCCCCCCTCCCCTTTTAAAAAATATTTTATTTATTTAACAGAGAGAGAGAGACAGAGAGATCACAAGTAGGTAGAGAGGCAGGCAGAGAGGGGGAAGTACGCTCCTTGCTGAGCAGAGAGCCCGATGTGGGGCTCAATCCCAGGATCCTGAGATCATGACCTGAGCTGAAGGCAGAGGTTTAACCCACTGAGCCACCTACATGCCCCCCTCTTTTTTTTTTTTTTTTAAGATCTTATCTATTTATTTGAGAGAGGGAGAGGGAGCAGCAGACTCCCTGCTGAGCACAGCATCCAACTCTGGGCTCAGTCCTGGGGATCCAGGATCATGACCTGAGCTGAAGGCAGACACTTAATCCACCAGGACACCCAGGTGCCCCTCTGGAATAAATCTTTTATATAAAAAGATAAAGACGCTTGGGTGGCTCAATTGGTTATGTGTCTGACTCAGCTCAGGCCACAATCTCATGACTCATGAGATGGAGGCCCACACTGGGTTCCATGCTCAGCAGGGAGTCTGTTTAAGGATTCTGTCCCTCTGCCTCTCCCCCACTCTCTCCCAAAATAAATAATAAATCTTAATAATAAATAAAAACACTCGACTTTTTACACAAATGCCTTTACAGCTACTACCTCTTCACAAACTGAGTTATTTAATGAATTATACTCATTTTCTACATTTTCACGTTTTTTATTTAAGTAATCTCTTCACTCAACATGGGGCTTGAACTCGCAACCCCAAGATCAAGAGTCACATGTTTCTCTGACTGAGCCAGATAGGCACCCCTCATTTTCTACATTTTATTTATTTATTTATTTTTAAAAGATTTTATTTAGGGGCGCCTGAGTGGCTCAGTGGTTTAGGCCGCTGCCTTCGGCTCAGGTCATGATCGCAGGGTCCTGGGATCGAGTCCCGCATCGGGCTCTCTGCTCGGCAGGGAGCCTGCTTCCCTCTCACTCTCTCTGCCTGCCTCTCTGCCTACTTGTATCTCTCTCTGTCAAATAAATAAATAAAATCTTAAAAAAAAAAATTTTATTTATTTATCCGACAGACAGAGATCACAAGTAGGCAGAGAGGCAGGCAGAGAGAGAGGAAGGGAAGCAGGCTCCCTGCTGAGCAGAGAGCCCGATGCGGGGCTCGATCCCAGGACCCTGGGATCATGACCTGAGCCGAAGGCAGAGGCTTTAACCCACTGAGCCACCCAGACACCCCAATGAAATAGGCTGTAGTGACGTATAATTTATATAATAAATATACCCACTTTAAATGTGCAGGTCAGTGAATAATGACAAGTGCATACATCTGTGTAATAACCCACTAAAACTACAGAACATTTCCATCGACCCAAAAGTTGCCCTGTGCCCCTCTCTAGTCAATTCCCCTTCCCCACCCCTGGTCTCAGGTAACCACTGACCTGTTGCTGTCAGCATAAATTAGTTTGCCTGCTTAGGAATTTCATCCAAATGCACTCCTATAGTATGTGCTCTGGAGTAGGCTTCTTTAGTTCAACATACCAATTTTGAGATTAATAGTCTGTGTTGCATCATTTTCTGCATTTTTCACTGCCCAACCATCCGCAGTCCACTGTAGTCTGGTTTCTGCCCCTCCACTCTACCTGAACTGCTTTGCAAGGTTACAAATGACCTTCAGGTCACTAAACTCAGTGGATCATTCCTTACCTTGCTTGATCTCTAGGAAGGATTTTTTGTTTTTGTTTTTTACTAAACTCTACCCCTATGTGGGTCTTGAACTCGTGATATCGAGCTCAAGGGTTCAATGCTTTACGTACTGAACCAATTGGGTGCCCCTCTAGGAAGCATTTGACACTACTGACCATTCTTTTCTCTTGGCTTTGATGACATCACGTTCTTGTTTTCTTCTCTTGCTCTAGCCATCTGTCTTCAGTTTACTCTCCTGCATGTCCCTAATATGTTTGCATTCTTCAGGTTCAAGATTAGGTTGTTACCTCACACTTGATATCCTTTCCCTGGGTGAAATCACCTCTACTTCCCAGGCCTCAATTATCATGAACAGGCTAACTCCAGTCCAAGCCCTCCTCTAGCCCTCTATGTCCAGCTGCTTCAAAGACAATACCACTTAGATGATTCAAAGTCATCTCAAATTCAAAGCATCCGAAATGGAACCTCATCATCTTCCCCTATAAATCTCCTCTGGTACTGGCACCTGTACTCAGTCGTTCAAAGCAGAAAACAGGGTCATTCTTGACTGCTTTCTCCTTCATACCCTCAGTTAAATAATCACTGAATTGATTAGATTCTACTTCCTAAGAATCCCCTGAATCTCTCTAATACTCTAGTCCAGACCTCTTATCTCTTGTTCCTCTTCCCGAACCACTTGCTTGTTCCTTGTAAATGTAGCACACAAAGACACAAATTTGGCTTCATGGCACTTGCCAGTTGTGTAAGTAATAGCTTTGTATTGAAACTGAGCTACACTTCTGGTGGGTTTGTAGGGTTAACACAAAGTCTAGGGCCCACCAAGGTAGGCACCCTAAAAAAATCTGCATCCACTTGAATCTAGAACCCTGAAGTTCACCCTCAAAGATGAACTGTAAGTAAAGAAGTCCTTGCCAGATTCTTGGCCGATTTTTTTTGTCATTTTGGTGGTCAAGAGGAATTGAGGCCTTGAACCTGTATTAACAGTGGTCCTTGACTAGTAAGGTCTACAGTTACCTATCAGAAAAATAAAAACCTCTGGAGGAAGATAGCATCATATCCTACTTAGATTTATATTATTTCCTGTATGTAATTATTTAAAAATATTATTTATTTATTTATTTATTTGACAGACAGAGATCACAAGTAGGCAGAGAGGCAGGCAAAGGGAGAGGGGAAGCAGGCTCCCCACTGAGCAGGGAGCCTGATGCGGGGCTCCATCCCAGGACCCTGAGCCCATTACCTGAGGCGAAGGTAGAAGCTTAACCCACTGAGCCACCCAGGCACCCCTTTTATATGTAATTTTTCAAAAATATGGCTCAACATATAAAGATAACTGGACATACAAGAAAACAAAGAGTCCATGAGTGAAAATCAGCAGAAACAATAGGCAACAGAAAAAAAACTACAAAATACTTCAGATAATTGGATTTAGCAAACTCAGATTACAAAAAAATTATGTTCAGTAGCATCAAAGAATACCCAGGCTTGGAAATTTTATCAGGGAACCAACTATTAAGAAATGACATAGTAGGGGCTCCTGGGTGACTCAGTGGTTTAAAGCCTCTGCCTTTGGCTCAAGTCATGATCTCAGGGTCCTAGGATCGAGCCCCGAGTTGGGCTCACTGCTCAGCAGGGAGCCTGCTTCCCACCTGCCTCTCTGCCTACTTGTGATCTCTCTCTCTGTGTCAAATAAATAAATAAAAATTTTAAAAAATGACAAAGCAGACTTGAGAAAGAAACCCATAAAAATTCTAGAACTGAAAAAATAAATAATTCAATTGATCTATTTAACAGCAGACTAGATACAGCTGAAAGGAGACTAATGAACGATCACATTTGTCAAAATACCAAGAAGACAGCTTGCCAAGACAAGGTAGAAAATGGAGACTGAAGAGATACAGAGGTTACAGTGAAAACCGTCTAATAAACACTTACTTGGAGTTTCAGAAGTGGAGGAGTGAGAAACAATATTTAAGAATAGCTAAACATGGGGCACCTGAGTGGCTCAGTTAACCAGCCAGCTCTTGATTTCTGCTCCAGGTCATGATCTCAGTGTTCTGGGATGGAATTTCACATCAGGCTCTTCACTCAGTGGGAAGTCTGCTTGGTATTCTCTCTCTTCCCCTCCCTCTGCTCCCCCCGCCCCACGTATACACTCTTGCTCTCAGAATAAATCAATCAGTCTTTAAAAGCTGAATGAGGGGGGCGCCTGGGTGGCTCAGTGGGTTAAAGCCGCTGCCTTCGGCTCAGGTCATGATCTCAGGGTCCTGGGATCGAGCCCTGCATCGGGCTCTCTGCTCTGCAGGGAGCCTGCTTCCTCCTCTCTCTCTGCCTGCCTCTCTGCCTACTTGTGATCTCTCTCTCTGTCAAATAAATAAATAAAATCTTTAAAAAAAAAAAAGCTGAATGAGGGGCTTCTGGGTGGCTCAGTGGGTTAAAGCCTCTGCCTTCGGCTCAGGTCATGATCCCAGGGTCCTGGGATCAAGCCCTGCATCAGGCTATCTGCTCGGCAGGGAGCTTGCTTCCCTTTCTGTCTGCCTCTCTGCCTGCTTATGATCTCTGTCTGTCGAATGAATAAATAAAATCTTTAAAAAAAAAAAAAAGCTGAATGAATCCTAAAAGCAGAAAAAAATTAATCCACACCCAGATACATCATAGTAAAATTGCAGGAAACCCAGAGTAAAAAAACCCAGAATTTTAAAGCAGCCAACTATCTGCAAAGGAGTGTCAGACTTCACAGGAGCAATGGAAGGTGAAAGGCAAAAGAAAAGGCAAAAGAAAAGGCATGCTGAAAGAAAGTAAATTCAAACCTAGAATTCTATACCCAATAAAAATACCCACCTAGAATTTTTTTTTAAAAAAGATTTTATTTATTTGACAGAGAGAGATCACAGGTAGGCAGAGAGGCAGGCAGAGAGAGAGGGAAGCAGGCTCCCCGCTGAGCAGAGAGCCCGATGTGGGACTCGATCCCAGGACCCTGAGATCATGACCTGAGCTGAAGGCAGTGGCTTAACCCACTGAGCCACCCAGGTGTCCCCCCACCTAGAATTGAGAAAGGGAAAAGAAAGATTGTTTCTGATCAACAGGAATGGGACAGTTCCCCATTAGCAGACCAATGTAAAAGCAAAGTCTGAAGCAGATTAGGCAAACTTCTGTAAAAAGCCAGATAGTAAATATTTCCGTCTTGCTGGCCATACAGTAGCTGTCACAACCACTCAACAGTGCTGTGGTAGTGCATGTGCAAAAGCAACTAGAGACAATAGTAAATGAATGAGCCTGGCGGTAGTCCAATGAAACTATTCAGAAAAATGGGCAGTGGGATGGATTTGGCCTGTGGACTGTAGACTGCTGACTCGTGTCCTAAAGTTTAAACTTCAGACAAAAGGGAAATGATCCCAGATGGAAAGGCAGAGATTCCAGAAGGAATGAAGAGGAAAAAAAGTGGCAAATGAACAGTCTATGAAGTTTGGTTTTAAAGAACATAGAACTAAAACACATGGTAATGGGTATATAACTTCAGGAAAGGTTAATTGGAGTTAGTTTTCTAAGTTTTTTGTGTTATCTGGGGAAAGTGAAAAAGTACTGGTTAAGAATGCCTATTAGAACTTTTAGGGTAACTACTAAAATAAGAATAAAACTTCCAAACTACTAGAAGGGGGGAAAATGGAATGATTAGAAAGCAGACAGGAAAGGAGAGAAAATGGAATAGATGAGACAAATAGACAAAATGAACTTTAAGCCCAAACATATGAGTAATTACATGAATATAAATGAATAAATTCAATTAAAAGTGAATATCGGATTAAATTAAAAAAATGTGTGCTGTTTTTAAGAGACCCATTTAAAATGTAAGCAACCAGAAAAGTAGGAAGTAAAAAAAAAATTCTCTTCATTAACGTATTATTCAACCTGTGGCTCTACTTTCCACCTAAGGATATTGTCTCATACTGTATATATGTATATATACTATACCTCCCTCTAGGACAGAATAAACTGTACACTTTTATTTATTTATTTAAGATTTTATTTGACAGAAACACAGTGAGAGAAGGAACACAAGCAGAGGGAATGGGAGAAGGAGAAGCAGGCTTCCCATGGAGCAGGGAGCCTGATGTGGGGCTCAAACTCAGGACCCTGAGATATAACCTGAGCTGAAGGCAGACGCTTAAGGACTGAGCCACCCAGGAGCCCCAGTACACTTTTACCGTAAATTGTTTTCAATGATATTAATAGTTTTTGAGTTGTTGGAATTTTGAGTTCTTTGAATAATTGGAGGGAAACTATTTTGTCAGTTACAAAAGACAATTTAAGAAATTTTATTGGCCCAATATGCATTTTAGTTATTTACTTTTTTTTTTTTTTTTTTCAGTAATCTCTACACCCAATGTGGGGCTTGAACTCACAGCCCTGAGATCAACCTCTGAGTCAGCCAGGTGCCCCTCGCCCAATGTGCATTTAAACGGATCTTGGGACTACAACTAGTACTTTGTTTTTTTCTTGCTAATAGATTATAAGTTCCAGGTTGATGCACATAAATTTTTTAAAAATATATTTTTATTTATTTGACAGAGACACAGCAAGAGAGGGAACACAAGCAGGGGGAGTAGGAGAGGGAGAAGCAGGCCAACCAGAAAGCCTGATGCCATCCCAGCATCCTGGGATCAGAACCCAAACCGAAGACAAACGCTTAATGACTGAGCCACCCAGGCGCCCCTGATGCACATAAATTTTTTTTTTTAAAGATTTTATTTATTTATTTGACAGACAGATCACCGGTAGACAGAGCAGCAGGCGGGGGGGGGGGGGGGGCGGAGCAAGTTCCCTGCTGAGCAGAGAGCCCATGGGGGGCTCGATTCCTGGACCCTGAGATCATGACCTGAGCCGAAGGCAGAGGCTAAACCCACTGAGCCACCCAGGCGCTCCGCACATAAATTTTTTTTTTTAAAGATTTTATTTATTTATTTGACAGATCACAAGTAGACAGAGAGGCAGGTAGAGAGAGAGAGAGAGAGAGAGAGAGAGAGAGAGAGAAGCAGGCTCCCTGCTGAGCAGAGAGCCCGATGTGGGACTCGATCCCAAGACCCTGAGATCATCACCTGAGCCGAAGGCAGCAGCTTAACCCACTGAGCCACCCAGGCGCCCCGCACATAAATTTTTTAATGAAAAAACGTTACCATTACTTTTCCAAGTATCTAGAAGTACGTATGTCTTATTTTAAGGAATTAATATTTTATAAAAGTCAAAATATCAAGCTCAGCATTTTCCGTTAGCTTATCTAGTCCTCACAACAATGTTATGAGGTATGTTTAGATCTATAAATGTGTGTTTAGATCTACAAATACGAGATTAAGGAAATAAATTGCTTAAAGTTCCAGTTAGCAATCACTCGACTACAATTTTAAATCCAAGGTGATGGCAAGCTATGACCACACAGGCTTTTTTTCCCACTGTCAATGCTGCTGATACCCTGAAAAGGCCTTATTCTTCAAACTTATCTTTTAAGCAGGAAAGAAACTTTCTACAAGATCATCTTTCCTTTCTGAGAATACTGCTTAATTTTTATAGTTCCAAATTTAGACTAACAGCTTCCCGTTAAAAATAATCATAATCAGTCTGAATGGGTTAGAGCATCTGTTTCCTAGTGTATTAATTTCAGGTGATATTTCCTGAACTTGATTTATCCTAATGGGGGGGAAGGTGCTGTTAAGCCTGTATGCATAGAGGAAGGGAAATGACCCGGATTTCACATCTCCAGGGCTCCTTTTGGAGGTCAAGGCAGCAGTGGGGAAATGTGGAGCGTACACTATTCCGGGTGGGCCCCTGAAAAGGAGTTACTCGGGCAGCGAATAATCATTAAAATACGCCTCTATTAGCACTAAGACTGCTAACCTCAGTCGAACCGACCGGCAAGGTCTCCACCTACTTCCGACTCGGGGTAGCCCTCTGGCACATTTGCTAACCTGCGTCTGTTTCGCCAGCACAGCATAGTGCCCCGCAGCCCTGGCCCACTTGCAATTGGTAGCGTGAGGTTTGGCGCCTCGGGCGGATCCAGCTCGAGGGTCGTTCGGTAACCAGAGTCTCGCGAGATCTGGGGGAAAGGGGCGGGAGAAGCTCGCGTGCACGCGCCCCAGAGCCGTTAGGGTGGAACCTCTCCTGGGCGGGGCGGGTGGAGCAAATACAGTTGGACGCCAGTTGGTGGAGCCCCCGCGGGAAACAACTAAGCGCGAGGAGCGTGCGCGCTCACGTCGCGACGACGGTGGCGGCGAGCGGCGTCAGAGCTTGAAGGGGGGGCTGACGGCTTCTGGCGGGTGGCGGTGTTGGAGGCGAGAGCTTGCTTAGCCCGTAACGCTTCTATTCCAAGAGCCGACGGAGAGTGAGGGAACGAGGGCTGCTTTCGGGGGCTGCTGCCTTCTACTTACACATCGTCGTGAGGAGCGCAGCCGGGACTCTCCTACAAGCCCTGCGGCTCCCTTTCCACACGCCTTGAGGCGGCGGCGGCGGCAACTGAGACAGCGTCTCACCTTCCCCCACCCCTTCCCCTGTCCCCACTGCCCGAGAGGGCCCGGTCTGCGCCCCACCCCCGCCCGCTCGCTACGCCGCCGCCATGTCGGCGCAGGCCCAGATGCGCGCAATGCTGGACCAGTTGATGGGCACCTCCCGGGACGGTAAGTGTCTGCCAGTGCCCTGGGGGTGGGGGAGGGGACGGGGAAAGCGAGGGGAAGGGGCTCCACGGGCGTACCTGGGCTTGCGTGTGTGGCTGAGTAAGGGGCTCCCAGATTGGTAACACGAGGTCCCGGCTCCCGTCCCATCCAATCAGGGCTGGGCAGGCGGGCTTGGGGGGCGGTGACCGAGCGGATTGGCGGGAACTGCTGCCAATGGGGTCAGGCGGGGCCTGGAGGCAGAAAGGAGAGTTTGAGATTCAATGTTGACTTGTCTGGGACGGCAGAGCCCACGTCTCTCGGCGTAGTCGGTCATCCCGTTTTGTGGCTGATTAGGCACCGGTGAACCGCTAAGGCCTCCTCCCCCTGAATTCCTTAACCCAGAGCTTTGGGATCATCCCTCGCCGCCGCCCTCCAGAGCATCCAGAGAGAATTGCCCCACCCCATCCCCCCGCCCCTTAATCTGGGTCCGGAGAGAAGCTTCACTAGGAACCCAGTCCCAGAAGTGCACTCTCGTTCCCCACAGAAACAATCCTTACGGAAAAATCTGACCCAAACCATGGTTTCTTGAAGTGGGTGTGTTTGGCCCCATTTTGTGAAAAGAAATGTTATGGCTTGTTTTTTTCCGAGAGACCTCCATTTTGTTAGAGAATTTAATAGCTTTGTTCAGTAAATATTGACAAATCTTGCATGTGCCCCAAAATAGAACCATTTTGAAAATGTGGTGCCCAGTGAAATAGAATTGAGGGAAACAACGGTCCTTTTAGGCACTTAGGTTAGAATTTGTGTAGAAAATTACTAGTTGCGGATATTTTTGTCATAAAGAGATTTCTAAATAAAAAGATGAAATGCTTTTGTTTTTTTTGGTGATGATAATGTATTATCAAATTGAGCTCAAATAATGCTAATACGGAGGAAAGGTCTAGTTCAGTACTTCCTTAAAAGCAAAACACTTGCTTATTTTTATGTTGCTTGTTTGGCAGATCGTTTCTTAGCCATTAAAGAAATGCTTTTTTCTTGAAAAGTTACTTAAATTGCTTGGCGTAAGAAAAAAGGCACACTTACACTTTTAACAGTTGCTCTTGTAATTTTCTTGAATACTTTGCAGCAAAATATGTGAGTAGATTTCAAAAAATGTACTGAATTGAGGTATTTTTCGCAGTGCATACAGAGACTGGCTTTTCAGGATTCACAGTTTAGTTTTCATAAAAGCCCATATTGGGAATTTGTCTTCATAGGACGTACAGACTAATAGGTGGAGGTGTGGCAGACCCACTTGCGGTTGTGTAGAGAGGAGGGGAAAATTGGGAAGGAAATGAATTTTGTGTAGTAAACCCTTGAAAGTTAACATTAATTAAAAATGCCCCTGGAACTTTTTTATGTGTTCATTTTTCACTGTTAGATAAGAATGGTTATTTTATACCTGTAGTGTGTCTTAACATTGCTCCTTTTCCATAATGAAGACCGTATTGGGAAGGGACCTAATTCAGGATTTTAGCTGACAGAGTAACTAATTTTTGTAATAAAAGTAAGGAAATCATTTAAGATTTTACATGAACCTTTTAATCCTAGATGGATACCATTTTTGGTACCTTCTGCATGGATTGAATTTTCTAATTTGACTGGGAGGGTATTTGGATCAAAGTAATTGCTGTCACCTGATATCACCTGATACATTTCCAAATGAGGTAGCCAATCTAGTATTGCAAAGCTACATTTAAAAAAAATACATATATATATATAAATATATTCTTGTGTGTGTAGTCAGCAGAAATATGGATTTCTTAAAATCCGTTCTGCTTTGTATACAAATAAATTTACATTTTTTATGTGTATGTTACCGGATTTTTTTTGCCTTCAGACTAAGAGGATTTACCAATGAACTCATGTTAACGAGTCCACGATATTATTTAGCTGAAATGACTGGATTTTCACTGCTGTGTTGGGCCAGAAGTAAGAAACTTAATACTTTGAAGGAAAAGAAATGAATGTTTTTTTAGATACCCATATTAGTTCTTTTATGTATACAAGATAAGAATCAGAACATTCTTTTCCTGACCAGATAATGAGTTTACATATTTCATCTTACGATTCAGGACCTTTAAATAATTAGGATTGTTCTTTTTTAGCATACAGTCAACTTCAAGTTATCCAGGGGTAGGAGAATACGTTCCTGAATAACACCATATAATTTTAAAACCATAAAATGAAAAGCCTTGTATTGGACAAAGGAACAGCTTACAGGGAATGCTGTTGGGTGTCTTTGGCACTAGGGGTGGAAATGGGGATCCAAGAGGTGGGAGAGAGATGGAAAAGGTAGGTAGGGGAGGGTGTGTTTAAGGCAGTTCTTCCCCTCCCCCCCTTTTAAAAAAATCATCGCAGAGACTGACTATAAAACAACTACTGTCTTCTGGGATCATGTGACTCAAGGTTGTAATAACCCCTCCTCAACCTTTAGTGTCCTGTCTCTGAGGGAATCTGAAGTGGCACAAGAGGCCTAGGGCACTGGGAATACTTTGTTTCCCTTTCACCTCCCCCTCTCCTCCACCAATAAAAATATTTATTCCTTCTTCCCTTCTCCCAACTCAGTTTTTATTAAGTTCCATTTTAAGCTCTTTGGAGATGTAAGTCTATTAAAAGTACCTTATTTTGAGTTACTTAATTCAGCTAATCCTATAGATTACCTAATCTTTATTGAAATTCTCAGAATAGGAATTTTAGTGTCAGGGAAATGGAGAGGTAATTTTGGATCACTGGGCACTACCAGAAAGGACAGTCTTGGGTGAGTGGTGGAAGTGGGGGGCGTTGGACAACCAGAGGGCAGCATGATGGTGCTGGGAGGCTGGGCAGGGGGATGACCAGGTGGTGGGAGAGGAATGCATAAGGGTGGTGGGAGGGCCAAAGACAAACTTTGCCTTCTTTGCAATTTTGCCTAGGGCCCTGGTGGTGGCAACCGCCTGTGTGCCACTGAAAATCGTGCCGATGCCTGGCATACTGCATAAATGGAAGCAGGGTACCGCGTGAGTTGAAACATTGGTCACACTATATAAAGTTTGTATATGTGAATCAGTGTAACTCATACCCATGTAACTGGGGGTCTGACTGTATTTGGATTTTTCTGATAAGGCATCATGGGCTAAGGAAAAGAGCCCTGGGCTGAGACTCAGGAGACCTGGTTTTTAGCCCCAGCTGTACCTCTAATTGTAACCTTGGGTAAGTCACTTAACCTTTTTTGCCTCAAATTAAATCAATAGTCTGTTAAACGGGAAACCAAATAATTTCCTATGTTACACTCAAAAAATGTTGAAAAATAAGTATATTTTAAGTTTTTTTAGGAGAGAGGAACCATAAGTAGATATAAATTAGTATGTTATTTTATCTGAAGTTTGAGGTAAATTAAACTTTATAAATACCTTTTTGTTGTAGTTGTTGGCATTAGTAGAAGGGAGAGGGATAATTTTTTTTTTTCCCCCGGAGCATAGTCCATTTGAAAGAAGGGAGGATCAGCAAAGGAGAATTCAAGCAGCAATTTGAGAATTGTCTGTGTGACAGTAGGAGGAACTCAGTGTCCTTGCACAGACTAGTTATTTTTTCTGAGTTTGGTTAATTGCAGGAATGTCCCTTAGCTAAAACTTTTGCCAGCAAATAGACTTTGGTTATAAGCCTCTGGTCCTGACCCCTAAAAGGCCTGGCAAGGTGCAAGAGATAGGAATTAAACAAAATTGAGGGTATGAATTTAGATTATATCCTAAGTTTAGAAACCAGGGAATTTAGAGTAGTTTGAAGACTCCATATTTTTAATTACTTACAACCTTTAAATGGCAGAGATCATCTTGGAAAGGTTAAAACAGGCCGGGAATGACAGTCATCCCCAACATCTCCCCTTCCTCTAGTTTGTGTCCCAAGCAACCAGTGAACTAATAGAATGTAGAAAACAGAATTTTATTGCAGCATTAGTTGCCCATTATGGCTAGGGAAAGCCTAGGGCAAGTTATAGCTTTCAGGTAATTGTACCTATTTTTGAGAGTAATCCTAAACAGTGATGTGTTTCCTTAGTTAATAGAGTACATTTAGTCATAATTTATCAGTTACATTGTATAGTAGTTTTATAGAATGTAAAATTAAAAGGGTACTACTCATCCTAGGAGATAACCAGGAAAATAGAGTTCAGTAAATCATTTACTTGTTCCTAATATAAGTTTAGTGATACGTAACTTGAACCTGTAGGATAGTATGACATTGCTGCCTTTCTGCAAAATAAATCATTGAATCAAAGATAGAAGCAGTGTTATCTTCAGTGGATTTTCTTCATAAAGTCATCTTTACTGTAATCTGTGTTTCTTGACTTGTCATCAACATTGAGAGCATTTTTTTTTTAATTTTTCTCATTAGCATAATGAGCCATATTTATTTCTTGGTCAGTTGTAAACCATTCTATTCCACTTGGATTGTTCATTATAAGTGAAGGAGGCATAGCCTTTAATGTATAAGCACACATTTTAAAAAATAATAATGGGGTATATCTTACTCCAGAACTTATAATTCTTTTAACTTAAGAAATTTTGGCAAAAATAAGGTTAAACAGTAGTTAAACATCAGGCTAAATAAGAGTTCTACTGAATATTTGACTTAGAGGTTCAGGCATATCAAAACACTGAAAACCCTGTTAACATCCATACGGTGAGCCTGTTTTAAACAAACTTTACCTCATTTTACATTTTGAACTCTGAATATTTCTGTCTGCGAAACAGCCCAGAAAACAGTAATGGTATCATTTCATGTAATCTTTTCTTCTTCTTGGATTCTCTACAGTCGTTTAGCTTTCCTCAAGGAAGCCTATGCTTGTGAGATATTCTTTTACTTTGGGTAAAGAAATGAAACCAAAGAAAAATCATTTTGTTTATCACTACATAAGCTCTGTAAGCAACAAATAAATGCTTTGATTTGGATAAGATGTTACATGAAGAAAAATGGTGGTGAGCTGCACGTTCAACGTAGGTAGGAAAGGTGTCATAGATCATGGTCTTTGAATGAGTCAGATAGTGGTGTTGAGTACTTGGTGGTTTATCCAGACATTAAAGCTTGAAGTTGCTAAGAGTTCAGGCAAGCGGTGGGGTTGCAAAGATAGGTAGATGGCTTAAAACTGAACGTCACCTAAGTGTGGGCAAAACTAGATCAGTGAGGCAAATGCTCCTCAAGGATGGAATTCTAGAAAGGCACATGAAATGGGTCGAAGCCTACAAACCTGGGGCTATTAGTATAGTCTACAAGGAAGTATAAACAGTTGTTTTAACCACTCAGTCAGTCAACTAAGAAATTGTAGACAAAGAAGATGAAGAAAGTTGGAACATTTTGCTGGAGAAGGAATGAGGGAGTGAGAGGGTACATTTCTGACAGCAATCTTGTGAATTCACCTGCAGAAAAGTCATTCTGTACCTTTTTGGTTTAAATTCTCATGCAGTAGTAGCCGCTAGGGTAGAAATTGGAAGCAAGGCCAAAATACATCAGTTAATCAATTTTTGTAAGGTGGCTGAGGTTATAGAGTAGTTTTGTAAAAACTGAGTAAATGTATTTTGCTCTTTTAACATGGGCTAGTGAAAGGAATCTTTTAAAATTTTTTTTCTAAAAAAAAAAGCTCACTAGATATTGATCCATATGTTCTAATTTAATTGTGAACCATGTGCATTGATGTTTGACCTGTGTGATTCAACATGAAAAGAATTTAACCAGGTGCCCTTGCTGAGTCTCTTTTGTCATGTCTCCTGAATGCATGGTAAATTGTTTTGTTTTTATCTTCTTGAGACTTCAGTTTTTTCTTTCAGAGTAAAACTTTCCAGAGTTTTACCTTCAATAAAACAAGTTGGTTATTATCTATGGGATACTTAGCTGTTCATTGCCTCTTTATTTTGTCCTATTACTAGATTACGCAGTATACCCTTTTTTAGTTATTTGAAGGTATATTTTAGATCAGGATTGGTACTGTGGCCCACCTGCTTTTTGTAAATAAAGTTTTATATGAATACAGCCATGCCCATTTGTGTACCTACTGTCTTTTGCTGCTTTGCCTTGAAACAGCAGAGTTGAGTAGCTGCAAGAGATATCTATAGCTGGCGAGTTTGAAATGTTTGCTGTCTGGCCGTTTAGGAAAAAGCTTGTTGACCACTGTTTTGGTGAGTGATTCTCAAAATGTGGTCCCCAGACTTTAGCAGTACCTGGAGACTTGTTAGAAATGCAAATTCTTGGGCTGACTCCAGAAATTCTGGGATGGAGCCAATAATCTGTGATTTAAACAACCTTCTAAATGACTCTGATGTGCATTAAAAGTTTGAGAAACTCTGTTCTAGATGTTTCTCAAGTGTTCGTCTCACATACCACCTTGACTGTTTTTTTTAACCCTATTTTCTGTTTATTTAGTATTTTCTAAACATAAACTCACTTTCTAAAAACTTAATTTTAAAATGGAAATTTATGTCACCAGAAAAATACAATGAGAACAGAATGGTATTTAAAAAAAAAATTTTTTTTTCTTCAAGATTTTACTTATTTGACAGAGAGAGGGAACACAAGGAGGGAGAGTAGGAGAGGGAGAAGCAGACTTCCCGCTGAACAAGGAGCCCGAAGCCGGGCTTGATCCCAGGACCTGATCATGACCTGAGCCAGAGGCAGACACTTAATAACTGAGCCACCCAAGCTCTCCAACAACAAGATATTTTAAGAGATAAAACTTAGACTCAAAAAAAATCAAGAAAAAGCTTAGACTCTGTTGTCGCACATGCTATAAACATTACCTTATTAGAGGTATGGACTTGATCATGTACTTTTTTTTTTTTTTTATTTTATTTTTTTATTTTTAAAGATTTTATTTATTTATTTGACAGAGAGAGATCACAAGTAGGCAGAGAGGCAGGCAGAGAGAGAGGAGGAAGCAGGCTCCCCACGGAGCAGAGAGCCTGATGCAGGGCTCGATCCCCGGTCCCTGAGATCATGACCTGAGCCAAAGGCAGCGGCTTAATCCACTGAGCCACCCAGGCGCCCCTGATCATGTACTTTTAAAGTTAATCATGATAAATAATCACTAAATGATTTAGTGGTGCTTAAAATGTTGGTGAAATCCTGTTGGTGAAATTGGATAACACCTAAAATCATCTTTTGTATAAATCTCATAGTTTGGAAAATACTGTTCTAATGAAAGAAAAAGCTGTTTTAACTAGATACCCAAACCCTGAAGTAGAAATGACCAGAAGAAGCACTAACCTGTGAGATGGAACGATCTAGAATCCCTAGAGAGGTTCGTCTAGCCCTCAAGGGTGAAATTACTTCATTTAGCTTGAATTCTCTCCTCAGTAGTGTTTTGGCCAATGGTAGCCAGCAGTTCTGCAGGACTTCACCAACCTGTTTGACAAAGCGCATGTGGAAAGGTGCCTGGCTCTGGGAAAGGCTACTTATAAAAGATTAACCCCTGGACTAGAAACTGTGGGTGAAGTGGCTGTGGTTTTACCTTGTGGATAGGGGAACAGCAGGACAAGCTTGCTAGAAGAATAGTTGATTCTGGAAACCATGCGGTCATATTTTGAGAAATTCCCATGATATTTTACTTGCCTCATGGTATTAAAGGGATACTTCCCTGGACATCGTGTTCTCTTTATTTACTGGCTGATGTGCTTTAGGTTATAGTAATTGTTAATAGGAATAGACTCTTTTCCCGAATAAACCCAGGTTACTGATTTGCTTTAGTTACTTCTTTTCCTTAGAGATTATGGACACATTGGTTTCTGTTGTCTTTTGTACCTGCAATAAAGTAGTGATATAGGACTCTAAACTGACAGGCTAGTGGGAAATGAAGGTTTACACATGAACAGTTATGTTTATTTTTAATTGATGAATTCTATAATGTTGATTATATGGGTCTAATTTGGCAAAAACTTAAAAAAATGCAAAAGATGACCAGACACCCATAGGAGTGAACAAATGTTACTTTGTTCAAACTAAAAACAAAACAAAATATTGCAAATGAAGTTCTTCTGCTTCACAGTCACAGTTCTTTCCCCAGAGGCCATCCTAGTGAATTTGGTGTGTATTCAGCGCGACACAGTATTTCTGCTGTGTTGTTTCAGTAGTTGCAAGGCTCAGTCTCCTTCATTATAATCTGTTTTTCATTTTAACTTCCTTTATCATTGAGTTATTTGTCACTTCTGTCCTTTAATATTCTCATTTCTTTTCTTCTTTCCTTCACTATTTTTTGATTTGGGGAGGCTCCGCTTAGCTTTTATTGCTATAGCCAGCTGACAAGAATTTATCTTTTTGATAAATCAATCAATCACTTTCTCTTTGGTTCTTTCAGCTATTTCTTCATAACCAGAGATAGCTTTCATTACTTCTGGTTTTGTGTATAGAAAGTTCTGGATGATAGAAGGCACCAGATATTCCCAATATAAATGTTACTGTATCAGAATTGCAGCTCTGCAAGTAAGTATCAAAATGGAAAATTTAGCAGGCTGCAGCTTTTTAATGATCATCTTTCCTTTGTGACATATATCATAAAACACATTCTATATAATCTGCTTTTAGAACTTCATTTTTAGGTAACAGTTTACTCAGGCTTTTCTGATAGATCTCTTAAATCCAAAAGGAGAAACATGTTGATAGATACCCTAAAGTGCCATTCCACCACCACCCCTGCTGTGGCCAAGAGTCTTTGCTTGTGTAATGAGAGAAGATTAGGGTGGAATAGAACCCTTGGAATGTAGCTACTTTAGTATTCCTGTTCTCACATCTCCATCACCATTCTGTTAGTTCTTAAATATCCTGTAAGCTTTTTCACCTAATAGCCGGGCTGTTCTCTGTCTCATTGGTTACAATTCTGTTACATGGATTTTCTTTTCCTTTTTTTTTTTTTTTCTTTTTAAGATTTTATTTATTTATTTTGACAGAGAGAGACACAGTGAGAGAGGGAACAGAAGAAGCAGGGGGACTGGGAGAGGGACAAACAGGCTCCCACTGAGCAGGGAGCCCGATGGGGGGCTCCGTCCCAGGACCCTGGGATCATGACCTGAGCTGAAGGGAGCCGCTTAACGACTGAGCCACCTAGGCGCCCCTACATGGATTTTCATAGACAAGTAGGCTGGTAGATTTAAAAAGTTACTTTAGCATTATTAATCTTTGATCATATTCAGTAAGAATGAACTTGTTCTAGCAGTTTCTACAATGGGCATTGCAGCTCTACAGTGGGGATTGCATGGGTTTGTTTTGGGGGTTCTGATAGGGGTAATAGTAGTACTTGTGATTAATCCTATGGAAAGATTAAGAGGGATAGCTTTCTGAACCAAATAGTATCCTTATTTTTGCATTTTTTGGGGGAAAATAAATTTGCTACTACTTAGTTTGACTTTGTAAGTTCTGTTAGATAGAAGTGACTTAATTTGGAAGGGACAATGCCATAATTGGTTTTTCCCACTGCCACCTTTGAGTACATAATAAATACATTCCTGAAAAGTTTGATATGTATCACGTTGTGTTAACTGTTTCAAACCCCTCTAGTCACAATATATTAAGACATGGTAATGAGTCATTTTACAAAACAAATTCTATACTTTCAACTGTATAAATATACAGTGAATCAAACAAGTGTGTAACAATACATGGAGTAATAGGTTTTTTTTTTTTTAAAGGATAATTACAAATGCATTCATATAGATGAGCTTTAGGCTGAATTCTAAAGGAACAGCAAAGGTAGGTGGGAGAAATTAGTGGAGTTGATGTGAAACTTGGAGAAGAGTGTAAAAGTAATCACATGGGTTTTTCAGTGTAGCAGTCATGGTGCAGCAGGAATCTCCTGCTTTCACCCCTGAAGACAAGGGCTTCCTGAGACAGGCTTCCTGCCCTGTATGAGACTAGAAATTGGCCACCAGTCTCTATAGAGTTTCTGTGTTACTATGTGGACTCAGTAGCTGATACATTACAAGAAGTGGTAATAAGAGGGTGAAACACTTCTCTGCATTTCATGATTCCGAGGGCACAGGGAAATGAGAAACTAAGCTGTCGGTACATCTTTTTCTTGCTCTGCTTTCCTTTCACTGAAGGGGAATGGATTTTATTTCAGAGGGAATGTACCTATCCTGTCTTAACCCAATGGTGACACTTGGCTCCTAACAAGTGTACCTGTGGGGAGGGGTTTGGTTGTCATATTGGAGGATATGGGAGGGCTTTCTCTCTCCTGGCCCCATTTATAAGCTAGGGGTTGCTTCCATTTGCTTTGTGTGCTATTGAGTTTTCTCTGTTTTCCCTAAGCTAAGCTCTAAGCTAATTCTATACAAAAGAAATACTAAGTAGTTGTTTTTATAAATTGCTTGCCTTAATGCCTGATAATATGCAGTAAAATAAGGATTCCGCATACCATTATATATGTCAAATATTACAGAGTTTAAGGTTCTTTTAATTACAATACTAAACTCAGTTCACTTTTGCTTAGCCTTCACAGTTGTTGATCACATAGCATGGTCATCCACTCACAGCTTAAAAAAATACAGGGAGCATCGGAGAGAATGGGTAAAGTAAAATTTTGATGTTTTTAAAATAGCACCTAAATCTATGAAAGTTTATTTGATTTATTGTTTGTATGGGAGGGTGAGGGTGGGTGGCACTGGGGGCGGGGTGGGGATTGGGAAAATAGCATGCACCATGTAAAAGGATGTCAGATACCATCTAGGCTGAAGTTTTAAGTGTTACTACTACTGTTTAAGTCTAAGTCAGTTTCAGAAGAGGCAGGACCATAAAATAGCAGTGTTGGGATTTACAGTGGGCTTATTTTTCCCTCTCAACAAACTGAAGAGAATTTTGAGCATAGCAGTATTTGAGTACATTCTGGGCTGGAGCTGCCTTTTTAGAGTGGCCTCTCTGTATTCTCCAAGTGAAACTGCTTCAGTAGTACCATGTTAGGTCCTGTTAACTAGTTGAGAAACTTTGAGAGGAATAATAGGCATTCCAGTTTTTGTTGGTATACTTGCAACTCAGGTGTTCCCAAATACAAATTACAAACATGAAACTCATGAAGGGGTTGAACCAAAGAGAGAACTAAAGAAAGTTGTTACTCTGAAATTAGTTGCTTAGTAGTAAATACTAACAGAAATTTTGATGCTTCCATTCAAATGAACACTTTGCCTTCCAAAGTTCCAAATCAAGTTACTAATTCTAAAAACTTGGATTGTAGTTATGTACAAAGCCTAATTAATAATTGTAGAGGTTATAGGGCAGAGAAACCTCCATGTTTTTATGGGTAGGACATTGTATTGCTGTAACTCAAATAACTTGGTTTAATCTCTGTCCTGTTATTTTTAAACTTTTAAAACTTTGTTTATACACTAAAAATCTGGATTGAAGAAAAAAATTAAATCAGATTTTACTCAAATACTATTCTGGCCCTAGCTTTGCTATTCCTCTACATGTAGCCATTTGCCAAAGCCAAATTTGACTTGGAGTATTTACTATTCCCTAAATCTTTCTGCCTACATGAGCTTTGTTAAAGATAATACTCCAGTTTGAAATGTTCTTCTTTCCTGTGGTCTGAGTCCTCTATCTTTTCTTTAAATTTTGGCTTCTGCTTTTTGTATGAAGCCTTTTCTACCCTCTCCATTCTTGGTGGCCATTCTACTCTTAGAATTCCTGAAGTACTACTGTTAGAGACATCCATTTGGCTCTTGGGTCATGCTACCTTTATTACTTGTTATTTTATTTAACTGTCCTATTTCTCTGTCAACATCATGGACTCCTTGAAGGTAGAGAGCTTGTAATTATATGCCTATTTGTAACCCCATTGACTAGCACAGAGGATATGTGCACTAAGAGGTTTGATTCTATCATTTGGATCCAGTGTTAGTGTAAGAGGGTAACTGTTTTTTTTAACTCAGGTTATTTTTATATGAATATGTGCCCAGAAAATCCAAAGATAAAATATTTGAATTCATAAATAATTCTTTTTTATTAAAAGATTTGGTTTATAATTGTTTTCTATTAACTGTAATCTGCCCCTCCCCCCTTTTTTAAATGGGTGCTGTTTTACCTAGTTTCTTTTGAAAAACATGGTTTGGGCCAGATACCTTGATAGAAACCAAAATTACCAGTATTTTTATTTTAAAATTCCTTGTTGGTTTAGCTACATTATGTGTTTCATGGCATAAGCCCAAATAAGTTTATTAAATACTGCATGGTAATGTAGCCAAATTATTTTAAGATGTTAACCTTAAAGTCTCTTAAGTAAAACTTTAAGAATACCAATTACCAGATACTGAGTTGCTAGTCCATCTTGGGATATTTCTGCATCTGAAATTATTAGCAGTTTTATTATTTCTTGGTCTCAGAGGTTTTTGTAATGTGTAAGCTGATATTTGATAGCTGTATTTATTGTGTTTGCAGTTATCAAATGTTTATAGAGCAAGCACTCTTTTTTTTTTTTTTTTAATATTTTATTTATTTATTTTGACAGAGAGAGATCACAAGTAGGCAGAGAGGCAGGCAGAGAGAGAGAGAGGCCCCGCCAAGCAGAGAGCTGGACTCGGGGCTTGATCCCAGGACCCTGAGATCATGACCTGAGCCAAAGGCAGACGCTTAACCCGCTGAGCTACCCAGGCATCTCTAGAGCAACCACTCTTACACAGTGAGAAGTTACTTTAAAATGCTTCTTGGCATTTATAGAAATAATGCTTTTTGTAAGAGCTCAGTAGGGATAGTGTTTGCTAAATTCATATTTGGAATTGTTTATATTGTACCTGATAGCTGTGTCTTCAGGGCACATATATCTTAATGTTAGACTTAATGTTGTGATATGTTTGATTAGTAAAACTTATAAGAACCTTGGTATTATTCTAAGGCCTGGTTTATCATATTACTGAGCCATTAGTTTGACACAGCATTGAAACAATACTGTTGTTGCATGCTAAAAAGCTTAGATATTGTAGTAGTTAGAGTCCTAGATGTGTAAGGTTTTTTTTTTTTTTTTCCTATTTAAAAAAGCTACATCATCTTTAAAATTCTTAGCATAATTTGGGTACAGTTTAAAAATAAGACATTTTTTCTTACATGCCAGTAAGCAAAAAAAACTTAATATATAGCATTGCCCTTCTGGTGCTGCTTATCATAGTACCATTCTAACGTGAACTTAGGCCCAGCCCTCACCAAAGTTTTAATGAGATAAAATCTTTAAAAAAGCATTTTTTTAAAACCCCTCTTGGCCCAGAGACCATTTCCCAGAGTTTCAGCATTGGACTTTTTCCTATGGTCAGTCATATTCTTATGTAGGGTTACACTTGTTAAGTCAATATTTTGAAAAAACAAAACACCCTGATTTTGTTCACTTTTGTTTTCATATACAAGAATCTTTACAGTCAACATGTACTTCTAGATGCTGTATTGAAATTGCTGGCAGAGTCTATTCTATACAAACTGAACAATCTGGCCCCTTGTTTTATTTGTAAAGGTTCAATGTATCTATGCCTGCCTACTTCAATCTGCAAGGGAGTGTCAGAAAGGCCCCGCATTCGCCGAGCCGTGAGTTATCACTAACTTTTCAGATGTGTTAATGAATGTGGAACAAAAGCAGTTGTGTTTAAAAGGAAAAAAGGACCATCAAAATAACCTTTATTATAGTAGCAGGCGTAAACACTAAATGATTTATTCCAAATTGTGGTGTCAAAAATAACCTACTTTAACTAGAGATTAGCCTCTAGAAAACCTATTGTTGAACTGCTCTGAAGCTATCATTTTAGCTATAAATTACTTTTCTTAAATTTTATATACCCTGATTACAAATGAGAATTTTCTTTAAGTCTTTTTAACGGAGTTAAAACAATTTGAACAAAATCTTACCCCACCTAAAAATGACATACTTAGTTGACTTCGCATTAAGTTCTTCAAAGTAATGTCATGTCTGTGTGAAGTAATGTCAAAGTCCATGTGAAAGGGGCAAAGGTTTAACCTTTCTGTTATTCACATGTGAAAAACAAATTGATTTAAATAATTGAATCACTTCTAGATGAGTTTTTGGAGTGCCCCAAGCATCATGTTAAGTACAGAGGCATTTACAATCTCTTTTGGTACCAACAGTTCTCGCTTCAGTAATTCATCAGTAGGTTTTCATTCATCAATGATGATACCAATTTAAGGCTAAAATAAAACACCTACATTTCTTAGGGCTTATCATTCTACATAGAAAAAGTGTCCTTAAGAGTTTTTTTTTCTTTTTTTCCAAAGAGATTCTAAGCAAAAAAATTGTAACTAACATCTATATTTTGTTACTAGAGCTAGTTACCTTTCTTTTTCTTAGACTCTTTAAAGTTTGAGTTAGATAGGCATATTTGACTAGGAGGTTGGATGCTTCTGTTGCTTAGGAGGTGTATTGTGTTATATGAAGACAGAATAAATTTAAATGTACTGGGTTTGGCCATATGTAGTACAGACCACCTAAAATGTGAAGGTATGGTACCTTTGGAGGCATTAAAGTTAACGTTTCATTTAGGCAATGTGCCTTTGTCTGACTGGTGTGTAAGTCCTTCTTCCAGGTTTGTACACTCTTAAACACGCTATTCTACCCTCTCTAACTCATCCCAGCAGCAAAAGGGAGACACTTCAGCTGGAACAAAATAGTGGAAGAAATGGCGTCTGGGGTTCAGTGGGGACTCGCAGTGTGTATGCAATGTTTGCAAGATTACTTTTTATGTTTTTCAATTAATGTAAATAATTACAAAATAAATCTATGCTTAGCGTCAAGTAGGGAACACTGTATACCAGTAGAAACTTCCTTGTGGGTCTGCTGCAAGTCGCTTAACCTCTTGGGGCCTCAGTTTCATCATCTGCAATGTAAAGGAGTTGGACTCCATAATCTCAAAAGTCCATTCCTGCTCTATATCCTATGCTTTCCTGAAGTACTCTGTTTAACAGAATGCATTGCTTTCCCACTTTGACTATTTGAATTACATGTGCAGTACACATACTGCACCTGCATGTCTAAGATAGTTTTTCTGTAGGATATTATATAAAAAACTAATCCCTCTTGAGCTGATTTATAAATAAATATATGTGTGTATCGCCACACAGAAAAAGCTAGCGATAGTAGGGCTCTCAGAAAATAAGTATTTTCTAGTTGTCTAACCTTGAATGTTATTAACTTTCCTATATTACAGGAGATACTACTCGTCAACGAATCAAATTCAGTGATGACAGAGTATGCAAGAGTCACCTTCTCAACTGTTGCCCCCACGATGTCCTCTCTGGAACTGTACGTATTTATTAAATTTACTGTTTGATTATTGGTATCCTACTGAAATGAACTACTTGATAAAGATTTAATTCCTTGTCACATTATTATATGATGATTTTTTAAAAAGGTTTATAGGAGGGATTTACATCTCTTATATTGTTTATTGAAGTTGATGATTTAAATCTGCAAAAATGGAATTCCTCCAAAAAGTCATTGCTATCCTTTGCTTTATAATTATTTCAATTCTTCAGAGAAATTTTTGAAAAAGCACTTCTTATTTGGAATATAGAGGCAATTTTTATGCTGTAGTTGCACTTTCAGTTTGGAAATTATAGAAACAACTTCTAAAATAGTTTTCTTTACTGTTGATCAGAGTAGACTTAATGTCTAGTGCATTATATATATAGTTTAGATTTGTGCACATTATATTGTGGAAGTCAGAGAGAGGAAAGCATAGTTGCAAATACTTAAATTCACACAACTTAATTTGCTAGTAGTGTCACTTAAAATGCATTTATATTTCTGACTCCTAATAACGGAAAGCTTACTTAATTTAGATTCTATATCTAGTGATGTTGGTTGACCTTGGAGTATTATCATTTTAATTTGAAAGAAATCACATGGTGATGGACCTCTTTAAATGGAACAGAGGATCTGATTTTCTGACTTTGGGGTTTGGTTGAAATGATTACTCAGGGCACGAGCTTTCCTTCACAGGCTACATGTGGTGCTGGAGGAAGACTAGTAGGAGCTAAACATTTAGCTGAGTTTATTTCTCATTTGCCTGAAATGACAGAAATGAAGAAAAGATTTCTGGTCCATTTTCAGACATGATGAGTTCCTGTAGTTAAAGTATTCTAAATGAGTGGTTTCTTCTGGATAGGAGAAGTTAAAAAGCTTGAACAGAAATCAAGGGCATATACAATAGGAAACACCTCGGTCTTTCTCCAGTAGGAAAGACTGTAGAAACTGTATTAGGTTAAAAGAAAGAAAGAAAAAAAAACAACAACCCTGCATTTAAAAGTATATGTGATAGCTAATTTTTTTTTTCTAAGTGCAATAACGTAACCCAGATTCTGAGCAACTCAACTTAGAACTATGATAGATAATTGACCCTCATTTCTGTTCTTTAGAGTGTCCATAAAGTATTTTCTGCTGTACTTATAAAACATTTGAAATCTGTAAAATGTATAATTATCTGTAGTATACTTTGATTCTCCACATTTGCTATTAAATTTAACAGTCATTTTAGTTAATGGCTAAATTATCACTTCAAGTAATTTTTGAGAACAGGATTAATTAACAGAGTGAAAAAGTTTTTTTTTTAAACCTATAAAATCGGCCATAGCAAGTGTTATATTCCTTAGATTTGCCATTAATAATAAAAATCTGACATCACAGTAGTGCTTTTATGTTTTATAATGTACATACATATGCATTTATGCTCATTTCTTTCTTTTTTTTTTTTAAATTTATTTGAGAGAGAGTACAAGCGGCCAGGGAGGGGCAAAAAGGGAGAGAGGGACAAGCAGACTCTGCACTGAGTGCCGAGCCCATTATGGTACTCGATTCCATATCCCTGAAATCATGACCTGAGCCAAAACTAAGAGTCAGATGTTTAGGGGCACCTGGGTGGCTCAGTTGGTTAAATGTCCAGCTCTTGATTTCGGCTCACGTTATGATCTCTTGGGATTGAGCGGTGCGTCAGGCTTGGTGCTTAGGGCACAGTTCAATCTGGATTCTCTCTCTGCCTCTGCCCCCTACAACCACACCCCTTTTCTTGTGTATGCACGCATACTGTCTCTCTAAATAAAGTAAATAAAATCTTTTTTTTTTCTTTTAAGATTTTTGTTTATTTATGACAGAGAGTGAGAGAGGGAGCACAAGCACAGGGGAGCTGGAGAGGGAGAAGCAGGCTTCCCGCTCAGCAGGGAGCCTGATGCAAGGCTTGATCTCAGGATGCTGGGATCATGACCTGAGCCTGAGGCACAAGCTTCATGACTGAGCCACCCAGGTGCCCCAAAACAAATGAAATCTTAAAACTTTTGTTTTATGATCCACAGTTAGCTTTAATGATAGTAGGTAAATATTCAAAATCCCATAGTTCTATTGATTTAAAGTAGAATTGGGACCAGACCCAAGTTTTACTTGTAGAAGTAGAAAACCCAGGTTTTCTACTCTGTAGGGAATACTTAATTTTTTATTCTTTTAAATAAAAAAGGATGAGTGTTGGTCTTAGACTTTCCTTCTTGTAAGTTCTTGCCTGGTGGATTTATAAGATGCACATTTTCTCAAATCTAACATCTCTGAAACACACAATTTAAAATGATGATAGAAAAATATTAATTGGTAACATTTTCTTATGGTACAGAATTGAATATTGTGGCTTAAAATTGTCAGTGCTTGGATTATATTAAAAACGGTTAGTGAAAACCCTTTTATAGGCATATGCCAGGGAAACTGGATGAAAATACCTCTTTTTTGTCAGTGTAATAGACCTGAGATTGCCTTATGTAAAGATGATATTAAGAAGTTGTGAACCTCTGAGAATTTAAGCAGAGCTTGTAGAGATGGCTATGGGACTTTGTTAAGACTTAAGGGTTAGAGAGTGGTCTTCTTGATAACTCAAAACCATACATGGTATTACTTTCTCATGACCCTTATTAGGAAAAAGCTATTTATAACAAGTCATCCTGTGTACAAATGGTTTATAATTACAGACTTATGACTTACTTAGCAACCAATCTCTCTAGAACTACTTTTTTGGCACAGTCTAACAGTTCATACCTCTTTATGTTGAAATGCCTGTTTCTCTTTTTCTTTCTTTTTTAACATGTTAGATGAAAAGAACTGAATTGTAACTTGGTTTTATAATGTTTTTTCTTTGTTGTATAACTAAAGTTTACCCTTTTCCTGAGATCTGTCACTTCCAGCAGAATATGACTCACCAATACACTAAATTATTTAGCAGAAGAATACACAAAAATGTATTTTCTGGCATTTTTGGAGATGGAAAGTCTGATTTCTAAAAATGCAGTCATGACTAACTATTGTATGAAGTATTTTTGGAATTCAGTTTGGTGAAAAATGCTCCATAATATTTTACCTTTCATTAGTCTGATACTCTGGTATAACTGATTCATAAGTTAATAAGTCAGGAGGTCAGATGTAGAATAGGGAGTGAAAATAATTGTACATATGTATTTTTGGGTTATGGTTTTTGTAAGCATGACTTTTCTTGTAACTGAGGAAGCTTCTTTATTTCAAAGGCTTGTGCTATTCCCTTAGTCATTGAGAATATTGTTTTAAGTCTCATTCTTTTCCTCCTTTTGGCACACTTAGTTTCTTATTCTAGTCACTGTGCAAAGAGTAGGCAGCACCCCCTTTCAGATTTAGCTTCCTGTGATCTGGGAAAAAGGTGTGGAGTAGTAATATTTTTATTTATTTATTTATTTATTTATTTTTAAAGATTTTATTTATTTATTTGACAGAGACAGACACAGCGAAAGAGGGAACACAAGCAGGGGGAGTGAGAAAGGGAGAACCGGACTCCCCACTGAGCAGGGAGCCCAATGTGGGGCTCCATCCCAGGACCCTAGGATCATGACCTGAACAGAAGGCAGACGCCTAGCAACTGAGCCAGGTGCCCCTGTAGTAGTAATAATTTAGAGGCATTAAATATAAAGCAGAGATGGTAACAGAAGCTTGAAATTGAGGTGTGCAGAGGTGAAAATGTATACTCTCATGATGGGCCTGTCTTGAAATCAGAAATGGCCACTACTAATTTTATTACAGCTGTCATCAAGTATAATTTTAGGGTTGACAGACCATCATGTATTGTAATGTAAGGTCATCATTTCATAGGAGGGAAAAATTAAGGCTCAGAGAAATTGTGCTTGTCAGATGTCTCACAGAGAATTACAGTATATTACATAACACAGGAATCTTAGAGGTATTTAAATCTAAATACTTTAAAAAATGTTTTTGTGGATTTTTTTAGTTTTTTAGATAACACAGTTACTTAGGTCAGTGACTTTCAAATGTTTCTGAAACATCCTTGGAGGCATTTCATGCCCTATGGGGACTGGCCAGTCTTTCCTATTTCAGTAGGAATTTTACACATTACAGGTATAGGGATTTTCCATGAAATTTTGTTTAAAAAGAGATTCTGCTGCTCAGAAATTGAATTTAAAGTTTAAAATTGAGGGACACGTGGGTGGTTCGGTCGTTAAGCATCTGCCTCTGGCTCAGGTTATGATCCCAGAGCCCTGGGATCGAGCCCCGCATCAGGCTCCTTGCCCGTCAGGAAGCCTACTTCTCACTCTCCCACTTTCCATGCTTGTGTTCCCTCTCTCGCTGTGTCTCACTCTGTGAAATAGCTTAATAATCTAAAAAATGCTTTAAAAAATAAAGTTTAAAATTGAGAAATAGAGACAAAGATAAAGTAAAAATTTTTTCTGCCTTTTTGAAGTGATTGAGTAGGAATATTAGTTGTCAAAAATTCTCTGTTGATTTTATGGTGCCCTAAAAGGTTCTGGTTTTTAGCTGAAGTGCAGTTTTTACTAACTGTTCAAAGTCCCTTATTGTTTCTCTAAACTATTCTGTTTAAGCGCTGGTCTAAAATCGGTTACTTGGATACATACAAGGCTGAACTTTAAAACTGTTGAAGTCTCTTTGCTAGTACATATGTAAAAGAGCCGTGGGAGTATGGAGAAGCAGAATAAGTATGAGAAAGAAAGAAACCACAATTTTCTCAACCAGACCCTAGAATGTAAGTTTCATAATAAGGGCAGGCATATTTTGTTCAGTGCTATGTCCTTAGCATCTAGAACAGTGTCCCTCCGTTGTGTTGAATGAGTAATCAGTCCACCCAAAGTAAAACACTAAATAAGTCTTACAAAACCAACCTGAGTTTGAAAAATTAACGATTGTTAGTGAGAAATGTGTTTTAACATGTAAGGTGCTGGAGAGTGTCTTGGGTTTGTTGAGTCGCTTATCTAAATAATGACAACAGTAGGAGCGCCTGGGTGGCTCCGCTCAGATCATGATCCCAGGAGCCTGGGATTGAGCCCCGCATCGGGCTCTCTACTCACCAGGGAGCCTGCTTCCTCCTCTCGCTCTGCCTGCTTCTCTGCCTACTTGTGATTTCTGTCTGTCAAATAAATAAATAAAATCTTAAAAAAAAAATAATGACAGCAGTAGTTCCACATGCAGATGTGAAAAAATGAGTCTTTAGATACTTTCAACTCAAAATTTCTTCCCCCAAAATGGCTCGTTTAGGGCTAATTTTTTTTTTTTTTAAGATTTTATTTACTTCAGAGGGAGAAAGAATGAGAGGAGAGATGAGGAGAAACAGATTCCCTGCTGAGCAGGGAGTCCAATATGGAACTCGATCCCAGGACTCCAGGATCATGACCTGAGCCAAAGGCAGTCGTCTAACCAACTGAGCCACCCAGGCGCCCTATTTTATATTTTTTAGCAGTTCTTAGCATCAGTCCAGATAACTGGCTTCATTTTTTTTTTCTTTTCAATTTACATGACAAGTAAATTTCCAGAGCTGCCCAATTTGTAAAAATGCCAGTTTTAATGCACCCTAAGTTTTACCAGTTTTGGCTTTTTTTTTTTTTAAAGATTTTATTTTTTTATTTGTCAGAGGGAGAGAATGTGTAAGAGCAAGGGAGCAGCAGGATGAGGGAGAAGCAGACTCTCCTCTGAGAGTCTATACTAGGACCCTGAGATCTGACCTGAGGCAAAGGCAGACTCCCAACTCACCGATGCCACCCAGGTGTCCCTAGTTTTGGCTTTCCAAGTATATTTTATGTCCTTTTATTAAGCAGATTTTGCGATTTGTGTTTTATTCTTCAGTTACAAAAATGCATTCCTTTAATAAGCATTTCTAGAGATTACTTAAACCAAAACCCCTTTGGTGTCTAGGAAGTCAGAGTCACAATAAAAGCTTCCCAGTGAGTAATTAAACTTTGCTATTAAACTTTAAAAACCAAGCCCTCAATATTGTTGATAGCATTGTTAGCAAATTGGCGCACAAATACCCTGAACTATTCAATTTAGGGTGCGTATGCCCTTGGGAAACTTTTTTCTGCCCTACTAAATAATCTTGTAGTCGTTCATTTTATATACTTTAGGCTTATGGAAGTGATTTTTTTAAAGACTTTTTTTTTAATTTTTAAGATTTTGTCAGAGAGAGGGTGCATGCTTAGAGTGCACACAAGCAGGGAGAGTGGCAGAGGGAGAAGCAGGCTCCCTGCTGAGCAAGAAGCCTGCCAGACTCAGTCTCAGCACTCTGGGATCACCACCCGAGCCGGAGGTGGACCGCTTTATGACTGAGCCACCCAGGCACCCCGAATCTTTAACGTCTGTAATAGAAAATTTTGACTATAAATAGAAGTAGAATTGTATAATGAACTTCATGTACCCATACACCAGCTTCAGTAGATCTTTTTTTTGTTTGTTTTTAAAGATTTTATTTATTTATTTGACAGATCACAAGTAGGCAGAGAGGCAGACAGAGAGAGAGAGGGAAGCAGGCTCCCTGCTGAGCAGAGAGCCCGATGTGGGGCTCAATCCCAGGACCCTGGGATCATGACCTGAGCTGAAGGCAGAGGCTTTAACCCACTGAGCCACCCAGGCGCCCCCAGCTTCAGTAAATCTTGACCACAAAGCTAGCTACCTTATTTATAATTACTTAACATCCTTGTTTGGTATTTTGAAGCAGATTTTAACTCTTAGACCTATCTGATAGCATGAATCTTGAAACAATATAAAACAGTAAAGACCAATTACTCCAGGCAAAGTAGAATAAGATCTGGAAGTCATTGTTATATAAGGCAGATTGTTTTTCGTAGTTTGGTACTTCATTAACATATTTTGGTGTCATATTTGTTTTTCTGTACAGTGATTCTCCATAAATGCTTATTACCTGACAACCTCAGACCATCCTCTGAGTATTCCCAGAACTCTTCAGTCTGTTTTAGAGATGTGTACAGTTTTATAAACTGTGTTTTAACAAGTCTGAAGAAACTAGTATGTCTCTGAGGCTAGTCAGTGAAAAAGAGAGAGTGGAGTAGTTATAAATGCATCATTTGGAGGATGTAAACAATGAACACAGAGCAAGCGCATGATAATAAATGAAACTTAAAGCAAATACGTTTTGTTACTGTACCAGGGGATTAACCACAAACATCAAGCAGAGTCCCAGATTCTCTGTCACTGGAAATATTTTTTTTTCATGTTTATTTTTTTAATTAGAAATATTTTTTTAACTGATGAATTTTACCTTGATGCACAGGTGGCAAGACAGATGACTTACTGAAATACTTTTTAGTTTGATGATTCTCACTCATTAAGAGAACTTGTAAGAGCAGTTGGTGTTTTACTTTGACCCATATACAGTAAAACATTGTGAATATTTATTGTCCCATAGACGTTACTAGTCTGTAAGATCAAAAAATAAAGGCATATATATTAATGTGTTTGGATAATGTAATTTGTAAAATTTCCACATTTTTGGTTTTTATGGGTTTTTTTTTCCTTTTATGGTATTTATTGTAGTGTTTGGAATAATGAAATTTAAGTAATACCGAAATTAAGGAAGAAATAGAAAAAGAAGGTGAAGAAGGTAGGCTGAATGGAGAAAGTAAAGAGAATTCACAGTAAAAGTTAACAAAGAATTTCTCTTCAAAAAGTGATTGTTTGAGGTGCCTGGGTGACTTGGTGGGTTAAGCAGCTGCCTTTGGCTCAGGTCATGATCCCAGGGTCCTGGGATCATCAGGCTCTTTGCTCCGCAGACAGCCTGCTTCCTCTCCCTCTGCCTGCCCCTCTGCCTACTTGTGCTGTCTATCTCTGTCAAATAAATAAAATATCTCTTTGGGAGTGGTACTGATGGCTGAGGTCAGCACTCATTCACTCATTCACTCATTCATTCATTCACTTCACAAGTACTTAGGACCTACTGTGTGCTGTGTTGGGGATACAGAAGTGAACACAGGTTTCTCCTTTAAGTGGTGGGAGCTAGCATTCTGATGTCAGAGACAAACAACTAAGTGAAAAATAATGTGATGTCAGGTCATGATTTAAGTTTCTAGGACCAAAAAAAGCATGGTTAGGTAACTTAGACTATCTGAAACAGTGGTCCAGGGTGGTTAGAGAAAACTGTTCTGGTGAAGTGACATTTGAAGAGATAGAACTGTTAAGAAACTTAAGCCAGTCATTTCTGAGCAGGAATGAACTTACATGTTGCTTCCTCACAAAGCGTTTGGTGCTTTCCTATTTACATATGGCCAAAAATCCAAAATCCAAAAGAGGCCCAGTCTGCCTCTTCCTTGAATGAATAAATCCTTGAAAAATTCCTGTTTTTTTTACCAGACTGATTTATTCATTTTTATCTCACTGTTTTCCTTTCCTAGCATGATTGTCATTTTAGGTTACCTCTTTCTCTCTTGCTGAAGTAACTTTTTTCTTTTTTACACATTTAAATCCTGCCTGGCTTGCTACATGTGATTTTGTGAGCCTATAGCCTTTTAGCCTCTGAACCCCAGTGTAGCGCCTGCTCTCCATCCTACTGAATAGGCATTTGTTAGTTTTTCTTGTTTATATATGTGTTCTCTCTTCTCAATTAGCATTGTCTTTCTAGGGCAAGGACTTTTTTTTTTTTTTTTTAAGATTTTATTTATTTGAGAGCATGCGATGGAGAGAGCACACACTGGGTGGAGGGGTAGAGGGAGAGAGAGAGAGAAGCATACTCCCTGCTGAGCAGGGAACCCGATGCTGGGCCTGATCCCAGGACCCTGAAATTATGACCAAGCCAAAGGCAGATGCTTAACTAACTGAGCCACCAAGGTGCCCCAGGGACTTTTGTTTTAATGTTACCTAGATATCTTTGCATATCTTGGTTTGGGATGAATAAGAAAATATCTCATGCTATGTTCTTCACAAACAATATTAAAAGCTAGAAGAAGAGCTTTATTGTTCTTTATCCACTGAGGGAAAAATGAACTTGAAAGGGGAACATATAAATGGGAATGAGCAGTTAATAAATGGGAAGTGGCAAAAAGCAGGAACTAATCTCTGCATGCCCAGTGTGCCCGTTTTCCTCTTCACCCATCATTTGTGTTGGACTTGTTCATTTGAATGCCAGGATTGGAATTAGGAAAGAAATACCATTATTTCTATTTTAAGACAGTATGGCATAACTTGAATGCGTACTCAGGTTTTATTATTTCAAGGCTTTTTCCATATTATACTGGGCTTTCTCTTGTTACTGAGGTGGGGCTTGAATCAAACGTTGAACATTACAAGAGAGATTTTACAAATAGGAAGGAAATTAATGATGCAAGATGTGTGGGTGACTTGTGTTTTAGAAAATAGCATTGGCATTGGCGGGCATGTGGAAGGATTCACGTGGTCAGCCAGGGCTTTGTATTTCCCATGCTCTGTCCTGCTGTCGTGTTATTGTTTCACTTTTTCTCCAATTGCTGTGCATTCTTTTTAGTACTTTACCAATATCACTATCCTTCGATTCCTTGCTATTTTTGTACTGTGTCTAAATTATTGTTGTATTTTTTTTTTTAAGATTTTATTTATTTATTTGACAGAGAGAGATCACAAGTAGGCAGAGAGGCAGGCAGAGAGCGTGAGAGGGAAGCAGGCTCCCTGCCGAGCAGAGAGCCCGATGTGGGACTCGATCCCAAGACCCTGAGATCATGACCCGAGCCGAAGGCAGTGGCTTTTTTTAAGATGTTTATTTATTTATTTGAGAGACAGAGATCACAAGTAGGCAGAGAGGCAGACAGAGGAGAGGGAGAAGCAGGCTCCCTGCTGAGCAGAGAGCCCGATGCGTGGCTCGATCCCAGGACCCCAAGATCATGACCTGAGCCGAAGGCAGAGGCTTAACCCACTGAGCCACCCAGGTACCCCTTACTGTTGTATTTTGATGTCTTTCAACCTTAAGACTCTTAAAATAGTGTAAGAAAACATAATAAAACAACACATGGGAAGAATGACTATTTTAAACAAACTAAGCAGTATAAATAAATAAATAAAAGAATTAAAACCAGGTTAGAGAACAGTGAAACTGTTGCTATAATGAAAGAGGTTTTTAGAAAGTTAAAATTATGAAGCAGTGGAGTATGTTTTTTGTTTTTTGTGGGTTTTTTTTTGTGGCATTTGTTTTTAAATCATAAGTATGATAATAGGAATTTATACTGTTATTCTCAAGTATTCTTCCTCATCTTCTCCCTCATTAAATTTCCCTCTGGCAGTATACTGTGATCTTACAGGTGGTACTGTTCTTTAAAAATACTATTCTTTCTGTCTGTCTGTCTTTCTTAGGTTTTGTTTATTTGGGTGACTGGGTGGCTTACTTGGTTAAATGCCTTCGGCTCCTTCATGATCTCAGGGTCTTGGGATGGAACCCCACATGGTGCGGGTCGTGTGGGGGAGGACCTTGCTCAGCAGGGAGTCTGCTGCTCCCTCTCCCTGACTCTCTGCTACTTGTGATCTCTCTCTCGGACAAATAAAATATTTTAGAAAAATAACCTTAAAGTATTTCCATTGTTAATAAATTGACTTAGGAAAGTCAGATTTGGGGTTCCTATATAATTTGTTAAAGAGGGGCTCCTAGAAGAATACTTGAGCTGTAACTCTATGGAGGAATATGTAAAACTGTCTGCTTGGAAAACTTAATTGGATAAAGCAAGCCTTTACTGAATGTAGTATTATATCCGTGCCCTACTGGACACTGGTGCTTAGATTTCCTGTTGTTACATCACCTTCAGCATGTCCAGAACAAAACATTTCCTTCACAGACCAACTCTTCCATTTGATTTAGTCATTTCTCTTGGTGGTGTCCTTGTTTGCTCATGCTTGAAGTACTTCTGATCTTTTCCTCTCCGCCTTCTTTTCCAGTTAGTTAATTGGTTAGTCGATAGTTCCATTTAATTAGTTGATTGAGAGGATATTGAACTATATTAAGGACTGGATTTAAATTTTTACTCTGCGCCTGCCTGCTTATAATCTTAGACTTGTGATCTTATGACTTCTCTGAGCCTTGACTTCATTGTTGTAGAAAGGTAGTGGAATTGATGATTTCAGAGATCCTTCCCATCTTTAAAATGCTTTCATTCTCTGTAGCACTCTGTTTTACTTCCGTCACCTGCTTTCTCTTTTTTTTTTCCCTGATTTGACCCTATGACTTTATTTCTGGCTTGTCCTAATAGCCTGTTCTGCCCTTGACCTCTTTCTTCTTGTCAGTCCATCCAGTAATATGGTGTTAATGCTTCTAAAATATAGATTTCATCATATCCTATTTCTGCCCAAATAGTCAAGCATTCTTCTTTGCCTTTAGAAAAAATTCTGCATATTGATACATGTTCAAAATCTTCAACAATCTAGTCAGAATCTTTAATTTGATTGGTGCAGCAGTCTTGAAATATTTGAGAAAAGAGAAGTCCAGAGAAATTAAATGAATTTCTCAGAGTTAAATGGATAATAAGATGTTAAGGGAGGTCTTCTGAGATGCTGAGTACCCAGTCTGTCCTTACTTTATTACTTAGACAATAAAGTTTTCAAGTAAAAGTGGAAAAAGCATAAAACATGAATATTTCCCATTATATATCATCCCCCATCCCAGACATTAAGCCTGTCAACAATTTAATGTACCTTTTTCACTCTCCTTTCTGTGTGTGTGTGTGCATGTGCAAGTTTTAACAAATGGTATTATGTTTGATTTTTTTTTTTTTCACTTGTCTTGGAGAAGTTTCCAAATCAGTGGTCTGTATTTTTTAAATATGCTTACATAATATTTTGTAATATGGCTGTTTTCTAAATTATTTATTCAGTGACTATTATTGTGTTAATAGTTTTTGGTTTTGGGGGCACAGTCCAGCAATAAAATCTTTGCATGTGCATCTGTGTATGTATTTGCAACTGTTATTTTAGTTTAATGTTTCCGTTTTTTTCATTGAGAATATAAACTCCTTGACAGCAGGGATTATCTTCTTACCCTGTTTTATAATTCCCTTTAGGATCTAGCTCATTGATCGGAGTAAATATAACAAAGCAAGAATATTTGCAATTTTTCAAGTAGTTACAATGCCCAGTTTCTATTTATTCATTAACATATTGCTGCCATTAGTTTATAACTGGCAGTACACTCAGATGTGTAGGTGAACCTTTTGATTTGCTCTATTCTAATACCATATTTATTTGTTGATTTTGATGTATAATTTCTGCATGCCTCTGTTCTGTTAATTTTTTTCCTCCAAAATTCAAGTGGCTTTATTGATTTTTTTTTTGAGTGTAAGAATAATACAACCAATATCAGACCAGCTTCACAGCAGTGTCTGCGCATGAATCTGAAAATCTGTACATGAAAAAATGACATTTTATTATGTTTTTCTTTGCTATCTATTTTCTCCATTTAGTATCAAGATGATAATTTCTAATGGCTAAATAATGTGTTGTATGACTGTTCCATAATTCAGTTAAAACCCTACGCTCTAAAACATCATTGTTAAAGTTTTGTCCATTTACCTTTGTGTACTTACTTCATTGTTTCTTCAAGTTCTTAGAAGTAGAATTCCTTAGTTAAATCATCACATTTATTTAGTAGTGATGGGTTGTATAAAACCTAGTCTTTTATGCAGGAGGGAAAAAATAAGAGAAACTATTTCCCTCATGAAGCTTAAAGTCCAGTTTGAGGAGATAATGTTCATTTTTGAAATTTCAAAAGAACACTTAGAAAAGCACTTAACAGAATCAACTTTGTTAAACAGTAAAATGTAATACAAAATGCTAAGAGTTTTAAGAGAAGTTTTCAGAATTAGACAACTTCACAAGGGAAATACATAGGATGGAGAAGACAAAAATGCAGAACTGAATTTTTCCAATTAAAAATAAACATTTTCCCCATTTACAATCTAAGAATTTAGATGTCTTTTAATTAAAATGCCATAAATAAACTTGTGGGAAGAATGTAATTATGAAGTAAAATTACTTACTAAATTTAAAAATTCAAAAACTCTCCCTGTGGCTTTCATTACAAATAGAGCCATTATAAGTTAAATAGCCAAGCATTGTATTATGTTCTGTTTGAAGCTCATTTATTTTACAAGAGAAGCAGCAGCAAATATCTGTGCACTAAGTGTTCAAAGCACTATTGAACCTTTAGTGATAAAGTCAGGATTGATTAGGCTTTTGAGGATTGGTCCATAATTGGTCATCTGCGGGGCTCGATCCCAGGACCCCGAGATCATGACCTGAGCCGAAGGCAGAGGCTTAACCCACTGAGCCACCCAGGTGCCCCTTACTGTTGTATTTTGATGTCTTTCAACCTTAAGACTCTTAAAATAGTGTAAGAAAACATAATAAATCATGGTTCCCTTTGTGGTGGCTTTTTAATTAGATGACCATGGTCTTGAAGAGCCTAATACGGACACACTTACCCTTCCTTCACTTTTACATTGGCGGGTAGTTGTGTTTACTTTGGCTTGCTTGTTCTTTTATTTTATTTTATTATTTTTTTTAAGATTTATTTCTTTTTTTTTTTTTTAAAGATTCAATTTATTTATTTGACAGACAGAGATCACAAGTAGGCAGAGAAGCAGGCAGAGTGAGAGGAGGAAGCAGGCTCCCCGCTGAGCAGAGAGCCTGACTCGGGGCTCGATCCCAGGACCTGGGATCATGACCCGAGCTGAAGGCAGAGGCCCTAACCCACTGAGCCACCCAGGTGCCCCAAAGATTTTTTTTTTTTTTTTCCGGATTTTACTTATTTATTTGACAGAGATCACAAGTAGGCAGAGAGGCAGGCAGAGAGAGGAGGAAGCAGGCTCCCCACCGAGCAGGGAGCCTGATGCGGGGCTTGATCCCAGGACCCCAGGATCATGACCTGAGCCAAAGGCAGAGGTTTTAACCCACTGAGCCACCCAGGAGCCCTCCTTTTAGGTTTTTATTGAGAACAGATTGGAAATCTAGTTAAGCAGGGGATAAAGATAAGGGAGTTAACTGGAGGAAAGGCAGTTAGACAACTGCTTTGGGTATCTGCTATGTGCAGAACACTAGCATAGCATTGTAAAACAGAAGGGGCATTAGACCTAGAAATCAGTGTAACCAGATTTCCAAGTAAGTATCTGGAATAAGTGTCTTTCTGGGCTTCGGTTCCTTTGTCTGTAGATTAGGAATAAAACTAGATCAGTGAGTGGTTCCTAACACTGTACATTAAAAATACCTGGGAGGCTTCTACAGCTCTGTCTTTGGAGGGTAGGCTTGGACCTATTTTCAGAAGCTTGCATCAATATTATTACCCCGGGTCTAGGTTAAAAACCACTGTATTGGATCAGTGGCATTCCCAACTGGCATCATAACATTTTAGGAAATGAGTGTAGCTTCCCATTACCACCTCTATAGAAATAAATGTGTAGAGGGAGTTGTTGGAGAGAGTATTAAGATACCAATTAAGAGACACACTTGCTGGGGCAGCTGGTTGACTTCTGTTGGTAGAACATGCAACTCTTGGTCATGAGTTCATGAGTTTAAACCCCACTTGGGGCATGGAGCCTACTTACACACACACACACACACACACACACACACACACACACACACACAAGCTGGTGTAGCAAAGATGGTAACAATGTATTTTGCAACTCTTTCATACTATCTTATTTTCCTGCATATTTTAGGAGCATTACATTTTAACTTCTTAGAAATGTTGCATAATAAGCAGTTTTGGATTTTCACACATCAGTAGCAAGTTTCAGTTGCTGCTTAATGTCATTGGAACACTTAATCCATAAACTTATGAGAGGAAGAAATGGGGCCTGGAAGAATCTCAGCATACTCAGCAACAGTGTACATGAGAGCCATTAGTGGGATGATAACTTATAATACTGGTGAATATTCCTTACTATTCCCAAAGGATAATTTTGAAGACATTGTCTATATTCCCGCATTCATTCTTTTATGTAATTGGTAACCCAGGTAGTAGAGGTTAACAGAAAAGCTTTTTTTTTTTTTTTTAAGATAATAAAATGTCAGAGTTCGAAAGAGGAAGCTACTTTAACAGTTCAGTTCTTTCCTTAGTGTCTTAGAAAAATGGTTGTCTAAACTGTACTGGGATCTTCCTGTTATCTGGGAATTCACTAACTCTTCAGGAAGTGTACTCTGTCTTTGGAAAGCTTTGGTCATTAGAAAGTTGGTGGGGGTTTTTTGTTTATGTTTTTAATTTGAGAAAAAGTTAAAATCTGACTCTGAAGTCCCTTGGAGCAATAATAAGATCTGTTTCTGCTTCATATTGAAAAGTTCTTTAGTTGATTGAGGTCTAGGTTCACATTTTGATTTTTCTTGGCTAATTGCATCTGTCCTACGGCTTTTTTGGTATAGCTTGGTTTTGAAACACTTGGTCTTATTTATATCCCTTTGAAATGTGTAGCACACAGAATGTATCTTTTGGAAGAGAGGTGTTTGCCAGCCTTCAGCAAGAGATTCTTACTTTGTTCATACTATGTCCTGTAAGTTAATTTATCTCAATCATGCCGCATTATAACTCTTATTCTTGACTAGTATGTTTTTAAATTTGTCTTAATTTTTCTGCTCATAGCTATTTAAGTTTGTCTTCTTAGATATAAGACTTTGTATTTTTGAGAAATTTTACCTGATCTATCAATTCTTTTGAATCTTAAAAATTTTTTTTGAAGTTTATTTATTTTTAAGTAATCTCTACATATAACTTGGGTCTTAAACTCACAACCCCAAAATAAAGAGTCACATGCTCTTCCAACTAAGCTAACCAGGTGCTCCAATTCTTTTGAATCTTAATCCAGTGAATTCGCTGTTGTTTTTGTTTTTGTTTTTAGCTTGGGATATTATACAAAATAGACTTTCATATCCTTTGTTGTATCTAGGTTGTTGGCCAAAAAGTTGAGACAGTCATTTCTAGGTACTTACATAACAAAGCTTAAGGCCCAGACCTATGTGCCAGTGATTGTTCTATTCTGTTTTTTGCTGCTAGAAACATCCTTCTGCTTGATACTGGCTTTTTTTTTTTTTTTTTTTTTTAAAGAATAAATCTTGTATAAAACCTCAAGGATTCTTTTCTTAGCTTTTCCTAAGGTTAGTTTGCTTCCTCACACATTTTAAATCCAGTTTAAATGTATTCTCTTCAGAAAGACCTCCTCTGATCTCCAAGCAGCCTCGCATCATAATCGAGGGTTACTGTTTTATTAAACCTTTTAACTGTATTCAGAGACACAATTATGGTTAATTACTTATTTCCCCTCTTCTAAATGTCAGCTCCATGAGGTCAGAGACTGTATGTGTCTGTGTCAGTTAGCTCTGTGTCCCTACCACATGGCATAAATGGGCACACAGTTAACTGAAGGAATGACTTTACTACTATAATGTTTGTCGTACTTTATGCATAGTTTGGATAACAAAACCAAAGGCCATGTTTACTATACCTTTTCAAATTACTGTATTCTCTTTTTACCAACCTTTGAGCAATTCTGAGGCATTCTATTTGATAGGATAGCGTACTTGCAGTTGGAAAATCTGTTTTACTTGGATCTCCATTAATCACATCTGTAAATACCTTTGCATCCAGCCCAATTTTTTCCCCTCAATTTCCCCCTTAAAGGATTTCCTGAAAGATCTTATCAGTTGCCCAGATAATGTAAAAATGGGTGGATTTTTAGGAATTTTGGTCTCAGGAGAAAACCTAATTTGGTAAATAATGTCTAATTGGAATTCTAAATAGGAGGATCCTAGGTTCAATGGGAGTCTATTTTATATCCCTGATACATGCTTATAAATAGGATTTTAGTTTTTTGTGAAGTTATGTTGGGTGTTAATAAATTTCTTTTTCCTAGTTCACCTAGAGTCTTATCTGGAATCCTTATCAAGTTTACTGGTCTCATGTTTGAGAACTCCATCTTTATTTGAAAATCAGAATGTTCAAAGAATATTGATATAATTCAGAAATTTGATTTACATATTCTTTTAGTTTAATTTTAAATTAACGTTATCTTTTCTGTGTTAATAGGTTAAGTGAAATTTGATTTGATAAAGAAGCCGGAAGCTTTTTCAGATTTTTACGATTTTTCTTGTCTGTCTGTTCTTAAGTACGAAAGTAATCACTGTTCCCGTCTGTTGGTAGACAGAATTGATGTGCATTTTTTTCTGACATCAGCTTTTATGCTTGTCGATGAAATTTTGTAATTTGAAAATCCATAAATAAAGAAGCATCTGTAAGACTTAATATGTATTTTGAAGAGAACTGTGGTGGTTAATGAAGTTTTGAAAAATGTGTTTACTGTTTCAATAATACGTCTTTTTTCTACCCCCCAGAGAATGGATCTTGGAGAATGTCTGAAAGTTCATGACCTGGCTTTAAGAGCAGATTATGAAATTGCATCCAAAGAGCAAGATTTTTTCTTTGAACTTGATGTATGTGATTTTTCTTTAATGGGTTAGATTATTTTTTGTAGTAAATGTTTTGAATATGGATTAATATCTCTATAGGAAAAGGCTCTTAGCAAGTTATCTTCTTTGTGTTTATTTGAAGGTCAGTACTAAATAAAGTAAGATCATGAATTTTCTTGACTAACAATATTTTTTAAAAAATATAAGGTGAAACTGGGTAGTTTAAGAAAATATGTAAAAATCCTTGCAGTGCATATAATCTTTCAAAAAACTGTTCCAGTAAAGTTGTGATGATTAAGGAAACCTCAATTTAAGCACATGTAAACAACAAATTCCTAATGTATTTAAGGCCCTTTAATAATCTACAGAACTTTTACATTTGTTTTTGTTTGTATCTGTGAATATATATAGAGGGAGAGAGGATATTGAGTACAATGGTTTTTATGTAAAACTGATAGAAGAAATATTAAAAGGTACCATTTACATACCTTAAAGGCCCAAGATGTGATTTATTTATATAAACAGAATCGTTTGTTATAAAAATAGGGAAACTTTTTTTTATATTTATATAAAATTTACCAATTAGTATTACATAAAAGATACTAATGAGCACACATCTTATGATACTTTTTACAGTGAGGTGTAATAGGTATATTACTGGGTTTGGAAGGTAAAGCAGTCAATAGGCACCTCCATCTACTTCTCTCCTAAGAATTTCTGCTAATAGAAATGAAAATTAGGAGTGCCTGGGTGGCTTAGTCAGTTAAGTGTCCTACTTGGTTTCAGCTCAGATCATGATCTCAGGGTTGTGAGATCAAGTCCTGCATTGGGTTCTGTGCTGGGTGTGGAGCCTGCTTAAGATTCTCTCTCCCTGCCCATGTGCATTCTCTCTGTCAAACAAAACAAAACAAGACAATATCATCTATGTAAACATAATTTAATATGGGACTGGAACAGTTGGGGGAGACATCTTAAATCAACTAGATTTTGATTTAATCTGGGCATAAAATAAAGCAGAAACCATCACCTAGATATAGGGATATGGATAATTAGGTCATTTTCCTTATTTAACTCTTCCTTTTAGTGGTTGTGGGCCTTGCGGAATATTTTTATAGTTGTCACATTTATCAGTGCTTTAAAAATTTCTAATGGCTTAATATAAAAGGGTCTCCTGGTATTTTTTACGGCTTCATTTTATACACTTAGTTCTTTGAACGAAGTTAAATTTATGCTGGTCTAAGGGAATTGAGGTACAGATTTAGCTTTATTTTTCCAGATAGCTACTTAGTTGACCTAACAGTACTGATGAGTACATCTTTTTCCTCTGACTGCTTTCAGATCCCCCTTTAATCTTCCCATAAGTAAATTTTAATAATAGAACTATCTTGTGAATTTAAAGATGAATTTTAAATTAAAAGAGCTAAATGGCCTTTTTTTTTTTTTTTTTTTAAGATTTTTATTTATTTGAGAGAGCCTGCACACACACAAGCAGGGTGGGTGGGGAGGGGCGGTGGGGGGGGGGGGGGGTTGCTGGTTGTGGAGAAGCAGACTTCCCCCCTGAGCAGGGAACCTGACATGGGGCTCCATCCCAGGACTCAAGGATTATGACCTGAGTGGCAGGCAGATGCTTAACCAACTGAGCCACCCATTTGTCCCTAAATACCTGTTTCTTTATCATTACAGATAAGAGCTTTTAAATGAACCTATTGCTTTTTACTTCAAGAAATTCCTAGAATCTGCTATATGCTGAGATTTTATTTTTAAACATTTATATTTTAAGTTCTCTTTCTGTACAGTAAGATATGAAAGTCCAAATTGCCTGACTTGGGAATAAATCTTAAAAGTTTACTTTTAAATAAATTACTATTTTATTATAGACATGCTAATATATGCCTGACAGATGTTTTTAATATATTTATTGAATTGGATTTTTACAGTGTAGATGTTGCTAAAATTCTCACTGGTTTATTCTTTGAAAAGAAAGTAAGTTTTCCTGATTGTAACATTTTCATTGTGGAAAATTTGAGAAGCATGGAAAAACTAACTATTGAAAATTTTGTGTATACTCAAGAAGAATTGCTAAAATTTTATGTATGCTCTCCTTTTTTTCTGTGCTTAATTTTTTTTAAAGATTTTATTTATTTATTTGACAGAGATCACAAGTAGGCAGAGAGGCAGGCAGAGAGAGAGGAGGAAGCAGGCTCCCTGTTGAGCAGAGAGCCCGATGCGGGGCTCCATCCCAGGACCCCAGGATCACGATCTGAGCTGAAGGCAGAGGCTTTAACCCACTGAGCCACCCAGGCACCCCTTTTTCTGTGCTTTATTTTACAGAGTTGGGATTTTATGGCATATGATACTGTGTAAAATGCTTTTTATTTACAAATCATGAACATTTTCTTGTATCATTAAGTATTAAAACCTTTTTTTATTGGCTGAAGATCAAAATTTCTACATTACCTAGGTATTTAGGGTATTTACAACTTTCTACCATAAAAATAACACTGTGAGGAACATCTTTGAATATTAAGCCTTCTGTATATCTGATTACTTCCTTAAAAGGTATTTCTGGAAGCAAAATTACTAAGTCAGGAGACATTTTTAAGTCTTTTGATACCAGTTACCACATTGCCTTTTTTAAACACTGCACTGACTCTTCAGCAGAGTATGAGAGTGGTAGTTTCCTTACAGTTTCACTTTTCTGGGAACTGTTTATGTTTACTCTGCTAATTTAATACGTGATGAAGTTGTATTTTTGATTCATAATTGAACCTGCTTTTGTTTTTTTACTATCCTATTAGCACTTCGAAAAATAAAGTATGGGGTCCTTGGGTGGGTCTTTTGGTTAAGTGTCTGACTCTTGATCTCAGGGTTATGAGTTCAGGCCTTGCATTGGGCTCCATGCTGGGGTTGGAGCCTCCTTTTAAAAAATAAGAAAATTATGTATAATTTTTGAGTAAAGATATTCCTCAATAAAGTTGATTATTCTGACAATAATTTTCTTTAAATTTTGCAGGCTATGGATCATCTTCAGTCATTCATTGCAGATTGTGATAGAAGAACAGAAGTGGCTAAGAAAAGATTAGCAGAAACTCAAGAAGAGATCAGTGCTGAAGTGGCAGCAAAGGTAAGAATTTGGGCTATTTCATTAGTACTATAAAATACTGTTTCAGCTCACTGATTTTAACTTTTTTTTTTTTTTAAGATTTTTATTTATTTATTTGACAGGGAGAGAGAGATCACAAGTAGACTGAGAGACAGGCAGAGAGAGAGGAGGAAGCAGGCTCTCCGCTGAGCAGAGAGCCCTGTGTAGGGCTCGATCCCAGGACCCTGAGATCATGAGCTGAAGGCAGAGGCTTAACCTACTGAACCACTCGGGCGCCCCTAATTCTAACTTTTAATTTTGAAGTAATTACATCCACAGATTGCAAAGACATAATGTAGGAAATTCTCTGAGCTCTTCCTCTAGCCTCCCCTAATGTTCACATTTTATACGGCTACAGTACACAAGGAATTGATACTGGTCCAATTGTGACATTTTACTCAGATTTTTTTTTTAAGATTTTATTTACTTATTTGACAGACAGAGATCACAAGTAGGCAGAGAGGCAGGCAGAGAGAGAGGAGGAAGCAGGCTCCTGCCAAGCAGAAACCCCAGTGTGGGGTTTCATCCCAGGACCCTGGGATCATGACCTGAGCCGAAGGCAGAGACTTTAACCCACTGAGCCACCCAGGTGCCCCATTTTACTCAGATTTTACCAGTTGTGTGTGCACTTGTGTATGTGTCTATATAGCTCGGTGTAGTTTTATCACATTTGTAAGTAACTTGGGTGGTTCCCACCATAGTTAAGTTACTTCACTATAACATCACGATGAGAGTCCCTCATATTACCTTTCTAGAGCCACATTTATTTCTCCTTTCCCCTGTTTTCTGGAAACCAGTAATGTATTCTCTGACTCTATAATTATGTTATTTTACTGAATATTACGTAAATGGAATCAGGTAACCTTTTGAGATTGTTCTTTTCACTCAGGACAGTTTCCTTGATTCATACAAGTTGCTATGTATATCAGTTCATTCCTTTTTGAGTAGTATGTCATGGTATGGCTATACCACAGTTTAACCACACATTGAAAGATGTTTAGGTTGTTTGCACTTTCTGGTTAACACCAGTAAAACTGCAATAAATAATTTCATTTCTTCAGGATTAAAAAAAAGGAAGGCAGTTCTGGGTCATGTGGTCATACCATAAGTCTATTTTTAGTTTTGAAAGCAGGTGTCATTTTCTAGAGTGGCTATACCAGTTTATAATTCTACCAGCAATGTGTTAGTGATTTGGTTTCTTCACATCTGTGCCAGCATTTGGTTTTCATTTTCATTTTAGCCATTCTTAAAGGTGTGTAGTGATATTTCTTGGTTTTGCATTTCCCGAATGCCTAATGATGCTGAACAGTTTTTTGTTTTTTTTTTTAAATATTTTATTCATTTATTTGACAGAGAGAGGTCACAAGTAGGCAGAGAGGCAGGCAGAGAGAGAGGGAGAAACAGGCTCCCCACTGAGCAGAGAGCCCGATATGGGGCTCGATCCCAGGACCCTGAGACCATGACCTGAGCCCAAGGCAGAGGCTTAAACCACTGAGCCACCCAGGCGCCCCCTGAACAGTTTTTTGATGTGTTTATTTGGCATATATATACCTCTTCAGCGAAATGTCTGTCTTAAACCCATTCCCCAGATGGACTACTCACTTTTTTCTTAATGTTGATTTTTGAGTGTCTTTAGATGTATGTTTTACCCTCCATTTTTAGAAAGTACTTTATCTTGGGAATATGTGGTGGCCCGAGTTGCATCCAGGTGTTGATCGCTCAGCTCAGGTCTTGATCTCAGGGTCATGAGTTCAAGCCCCTGTTGTGCTCCATGTTGGGTGTGGAGTCTACTTAAGGAAAAAAAAAAAAATTTTTATGTGAACTTAAACACAAAAAGGGGAAACAGGGGTGCCTGACTGGCTCAGTTGGTAGAGCATGCAACTCTTGATCTCTGGGTTGTGAGTTTGAGCCCCATGTTGGATGTGGAGATTACTTAAATAAATAAATAAACTTTAAAAAGACAAACAAAAAACTGGATAAATCCCAATGGATTCATAGTTTTTTGCTCTTGTTTCATTGTTCTATTTATTTATTTGGAAATTTTACTTATTTGAGTGAGAGAGAGAAATGGAGCAGGGGAAGGCGCTGAGGGAGAAGGAGAAGGAGACTCACACTCCTCACTGAGCAGGAAGCCCAACATGGGGCTCAATCCCAGAACCCTGGAATTATGATCTGGACTGAAGGCAGATGCTTAACCAACTGAGCCACCCAGGCGTCCCTGTTTCATTATTTTAAAAGCAAATTCCAGATGTCACATCATTTCACCTCTAAAGCATAACCACAATAAATCACATCCATAAAGTTAATAATTTTTTAACATTATCTAATATCCTGAATATGTTCATTTTTCCTATATAGAGTTGATTTGTTCTAATCAGAATCTAAAAAAAGTCCATTTATTGCATTTTGTTGATTTGATGACTTTTAACTACTTTGAAATATTTTGTGCTGTTCAATGTAGTTTTTACGTTTTTTGAAAAGATTTTATTTATTTATTTGACAGAGATCACAAGTAGGCAGAGAGGCAGGCAGATAGAGATAGGAGAAAGCACGCTCCCTGCAGAGCAGAGAGCCTGATGTGGGGCTCGATCCCAGGACCCTGGGATCATGACCTGAGCCGAAGGCAGAGGCTTTAACCCACTGAGCCACCCAGGTGCCCCATTACTGTCGTATTATTACATGGCCAGATTCAGAATCAGAATATGATGGTACTAATTATATAGCAAAGAGATGGATACGGGGAAAGGTGAAGAGTTTAGGGCATAATACACAATCATTCTGTGACAGATCCTGAAAAAAAAAATTACCATTTTGCTAAAGAGTTATAATAGAATTGAAAATTTCTTTAAGGGTGAGTTTTGAATGAAGGACATTTAAGAAGTAAAGATTATTGGCACACTGGTTTATTGGGACTGGATCTCCATAACAAATTAAAATCTTCTTTGATAATATAATTGGCTACACAGCCTGAAATACTTACTTTCTCGCCAATATAAAGACTGTATAGGTATCATATGCCATTAAAACTATAGGAATGAACTGTGTTCTTAGGATGATGGTGATGAAGAGGAGGAAGAGGACACAGATTCCAAGGCAAGAATTAATCCCAGAGAAAAGACATGAACTAAGGCTAGGGAAGACAGAGTGTTATGGTAGTATACTGAAAATCAGTAATGTGCTCTGCAGTGTATGTGCAAGGCACATTTTCTCATTTCTCACAACTTTATGAGATTGGCATTATTCCCATTTCTCTGATGAAGTGGATTCAGGTTAAGTAATGTGGTCAAAATTACATAGTTGGTAATTGTTTGGCAATAAGCCAGACCTGTTGTACTTTAAAGTCATGTATTTATCTTAAAGAGTATCTACCAGTTCATTCCTGTAACTCCTGTTTGAGCCTATGCTGTTTGTTGGTTATTGGAAATAAGAGGATTGGAAATACAAATAGTTGTGTTTAAGGTGGTATGATATGTATATAAAAGCATATATATACACATATACACAAATATATACATTTATATATATATACACAAGTATGTACATAAGAGTGCCATTAAAGATAAAAAGATGGCGCAAAGGAAGGTTTGACTCTCTGCTTATGTTTAAGTGGGGGTGAAATGTAATTGATCAAGAATGTTTCACAGAATAGTTGAATCTTGTTGAATGAATAGGCATTCATGAGTTCAGACAAGGGAGGTAAGGGACGATGTCGGAGGAAGAGGGATGACATCCCTCTGGAAAGTCACAGAGGCAGAAAACATGAGTAAATATGGGAAACTAGCTATAACTATAGATTGTGTTGTGAAGTGGGGGAACAGCAAGAGATGGTTTGCAAAGGTATATAGGGGCAGATAGTGGAAGAAACGGTATTTTATGCTTGGAATACATTGCCAATGCAGAGGTTGTAAAGTAATAGTTAAATTGAGGTCAGTTGTATTTCCTGACCTCCCTGTAATAAGAGGACAGGTAGGTTTAAACACCCTCGTATCCCACCAGTTCATTTATGATAGCTCAGAAAGCATTATTTATCCTCATATTGCCTTAAGTCTTTCCTGAGCATTTATGAAATATTTTGAACTCTGATAATTTATTCTGCTTTTTATTCATGATCTTCTTTTCTGTTTCTTTCTAGGCAGAACGTGTTCACGAGTTAAATGAAGAAATTGGTAAGTTGTTGGCCAAGGTGGAACAACTAGGAGCTGAAGGAAATGTGGAAGAATCTCAGAAAGTAATGGATGAAGTAGAGAAAGCACGGGCAAAGAAGAGAGAAGCGGAGGTAATATAATTTTCAGTGGTAATATGTTCAGTCTTACTGTCAAAACATACTTGATTAGAAATTACTGAAAACTTACTGCTAGTTCAGGAAATTTAAACTCATTATAAAATTTAATTAGTCCATCCCATAGTAATGGATTATGTATCAAAGTTGTGGGATTTTTGTTTTTACTTTAGAGGCTTTGATCTGTTGAAGTTTTTAACTAGAAAATGAAATTAACTAGACTAGCTAGTCATACACAGCAGTCACATACAGAATGCATTTATGCATTTCCTATGATACCCTCCCTCCCTTGACTTTACCATCATGCAACCATAGCATTCTCTTTCACTTCACATCTCAGTACAATTCCACTAGTACTTTGGGAGCCTTCTCTCATTCTTTCTCTGTAGTAGCACAAGGCAAAATCTAATATCCTACAGCCAAAATTCTATTTTGTTTGGCCCACCTCGTGTGTTTTAAAAAATCGGATGCCTTCAGGTGGGGTTGTATTCTCCCATTTTGCCTTAGTCTCCATTGCTCTTAACTATATCACACCACTGTTTAATTTGTTCTTATTCTGCCCTCTTTTAAAATGAAAGCCTAGGTAATTGATTTTAGCCCATTTGATGCTACAGATTTTCTTCTGGCACAATTGTAGCTGGATCCCACAGAATTCCATATGTTGTTTTTATTTTCATTCAGTTCAGATATTTTCTAATATTCTTTGTGATTTCTTCTTTGATCTATGGGTTACTTAGGAGTGTGTGTTTATATATTTGGTGTTTTTTCCAAATAGTTTTCTGATTTTAATTTAGTTCTGTTGCAGTGAGAGTACATTTGTGTGATTTTAGGTCTCTTAGATATTATCAGTTCTTGTTTTGTGCCTTGCATGTGATCTTGGTGAAATGTCTGTCTTAAACCCATTCTCCAGATGGGTTTTTTTCATTTTTTTTAAACGTTGATTTGGAATGATGGAATGGTCCATCTGCATTTGAAAAGAATGATACTCTGCCTTATTAAGTGGAGTGTTCATAAATGTTAATTGAGTCAAGATAGTTGATTGATTAATCAAGTCACCCATATCAGATTGATTTTCTGTTCTATTTACTGAGAGGAGTATTAAAGTCTCCATCTCTAATTGTAGTAGACGTAAACCCAGTGTACTGGTAATTATGTTAAATGTAAATGGTCTAAACATTACAATTAAAAGGCAGAGATTGTGGGATTGGATTTTTTTTTTTTTTTAAAGCAAGACTTAGGGCACCTGGGTGACTCAGTTTGTTAAGCACCTTCTGCTCAGGTCTTAAAAAAATAAAATAAAAACAAGACTTTACTATATGCCAGGTACATGAAATCTACTTTAAAGGTGCCTGGGTGGCTCAGTGGGTTAAGCCTCTGCCTTTGGCTTGGGTCATGATCTCAAGGTCCTGGGATCGAGCCCTGCATCGGGCTCTCTGCTCGGTGGGGGGCCTGTTTTCCCCTCTCCCTCTGCCTACCTTTCTGCCTACTTGCGATCTCTGTGTGTCTAATAAAAAAAAAAAGAAATCTACTTTTAAATACAAAGACGGATCAAAGGTAATAGGATAGAAAAAGATACACCATATAGCCATTCTTGTTAGAGTCTTAATACTTAGGATTTCTTTGAATGTAATTAGTATCATTCCAGAAAGTAAACACTATGAATTTTTTTTGTTTTTAAATTTTTTTTAAAAACTTTATTTGTTAGAGCACCAGAGAGAGAGAGCAAGCATGAGTAGGGGGGATAAGGAGTAGTAGGCTCCCTACTGAGTAGGGAGCCCAACATGGAGCTTGTTCCTGGGATCATGACCTGAGCCAAAGGCAGACACCTAATTGACTGAGCCAGCCCCATGCCCCTAAACCCTATGAATTTTAAAAATGCAGAGTATTTTATAGCCCATTTCCCCAAAAGACTCAAGTAATGAACCTTAGTAAGCATTATTACTTGCATATTTTGCAGTTTTCATGAAGTTTCATATATATGTATTTGAAGATTTTCTGGTAGCACACAGTGGCTTAACATCTTTAGCCTGTTATATTTTATTATCAGTTGATTTTTAAGACAGTGCACTAAAAAATTTACTTGCTCATTGTAGATTATGTTCAGGTGCACATAATAAAAACTTAAATGGCTTAACCAAGAAAGGGTTTTCTTTTTTTCATTTGTTAAATAATCATCATTAGGGAGTCTGGGGTTGGTACAGCAGCTCCGTAATTCCATCAAGTACACAGACTATTTCTGCCATCCTTACTACATGGATTCATCTTTATACTTACCAATTTGTGTTGGCAGTAGAGCTACCATGCCTAAAGCACTTTCTCTATACATAACTAGAAAAAGGAAAAAGAGTAACAAGGCACTAAAATTGAGTTGACTTGCCTCCTAGTGTCATACATTTGTTTTTCTTTTCCTTTTTTTTACATTTTTATTTGAGAGAGAGCTCAGGAGAGAGCATGAGATGGGGGTGTTGGGGGACAAAGGTAGTGGGAGAAACGGAAGCAGATTCCCCATTGAGCAGGGAGCCAGCGTGACTGATCCCAGGACACTGGGTTCATGACCAGAGTCTAAAGGCAGATGCTTAACCCACTGAGCCACCTAGACACCCCTGGCTTCTTTTTAAAAACTTCTATTTTGAAGTATCTTCAGAAAAATTTAAGAAATAGAATAAAGAATTCCCCTGTATCCTTCACCCAGCCTTCAAGTGTTAACACTTTACAATATTTGCTTTTTGTCTTTCTCCTCGTGTGTGTGTGTGTGTGTGTGTGTGTGTGTGTGTGTATTTGAACTCTTTGACATTAAGTTATTGATAAGATGCCTCTTTATCCCCAGATACTTCCATGTGTGTTTTCTAAAGACAAGGATATTATATAACTGCAGTAGAATGATCTGAATCAGAAATTAACACTGATACAATACTATATGAATCTGAAGACTTTATGAAGATTTTCCCAATTGCCACAATAATGTCATTTTTATTAAAAAATTTTTGTTATTTGTTTAAGGCCCAGTTCAGGATCATGTGCTGCATTTAGTTGTTAATGTCATCCTAGGGTCCTTTAATCTGGAACTTCAGTCTTTGTCTGACATGATCTTGACAGTTTTGAAAAGTACAGGCTTCATTTTATAAAATGTCCTTCAGTTTCTGTTTGTCTGATTTTTCTCCTGGTTAGATTTTTTTTTTTAAAGATTTTATTTGTTCATTTGACAGACAGAGATCACAAGTAGGCAGAGAGAGAGAGGAGGAAGCAGGCTCCCTTGCCGAGCAGAGAGCCCAATGCGGGGCTCGATCCCAGGACCCTGAGGTCATGACCTGAGGCGAAGGCAGAGGCCCAACCCATTGAGCCACCCAGGTGCCCCCCTGGTTAGATTTTTGACAGTACTGTAATGTCATATCTCATTAGAAGGCACATGTTAGTGATTTGTCCCATTTCTGATGATTGGCCTATTTTTCTACTGTGAAGTTAGAGTGCTTTCTTTTTGTAATTAATAAGTATCTTGGTATTGACATTTTTGAAACTGTAAATATTGTTTCCCATCACTTTCTGACCTATAGGTGATAGCAGCCATTGGTGATTTTTTGTTTATTTCAGTCTATTGACTCCCTTTGAAAGAACTTTCTATAGATTCCATCCAGCAATGTCCACTTGAGTATCTCCTTAGCCAAAGGTCTGTGGAGGCGTGGGATTGTAATATCTTTTAGCTGGACATACTGCTGGCCTCAAACAAAAGGAAGTAAAGAGTACAGTGAATACACAATCCCACTAATACTTGTTATTTCATTAATGAACTTAAAATTGTTTTGTGTAAGAC